>NC_139042.1:103304470-104504470 GCF_965140915.1 Aythya marila
ACTTGTGACAGTCAGCATCTTTTCCTTCTCCCATGGTAGCCAAATGTCCACTGGAACTTTTCACTAACCCTGCCAAAATCTTGTCCGATGACTGGAGCCTGTGGCCCCACCAGTTCAGGCAACCAATGTGGTCAATGGGGTAACACCAGGCAGAAAACAAGAAATCTGTTGTAGTTTTGGTGTGTTTATCCTTCCTTTATCCTTCACATCTTCCTGATTCAGCTTCAAAAGCACATCAGAGGCAGTATTTGGAAACTTCTTGACACCGTATTCTTCTGGCCACATCTCTGATCCTGTAAGGTGCAGGTCCTTAGCAGAGTAGGAAGGGGGTCAGTGCAGAAAAGCTACTGTTCCCTCACTTATCCCCCAGCACAGCCTCTCACTTGCAGTGTCATAAACTGTGGCCCCAGGATCGCTGTTGTTTTTCCCTATGGTCTGCTTGAGCACTATTTAGGTGCAAACAGCTGTTGGCCCAATAGCCATTTAAATACCACTGTTCCAGAGATGGAGAATTGAGCCAAGTAGGCTCAGTCCTGATCAGACATAAATGATGGCATTTCTTGTAACACTTCAGCAAAGGGAAGCATCAGCTATGTTTTATAGCTATGGATAAAGGTAGATGCTCAGAATCCAGAAGACATGCATTAATAAAACATAGCCAGCTTGACACACTGCTGGCTGAGCTCGTCTTGGCTTATAGGGGAACTATGTAACATGTCTATTAGGAAGAGATTATACTGTGGAAGAGCTTTTGAACTCTGACAAAAAAAAAAAAAAAAAAAAAAGGCTAAGGACTTCCAGCCCATAAAGCCCCTCTGTGAACAGAGTATGTTCAGATGTTAAGGCCGTGGCTAGCCTAGCAGAAAAGTTTTCCTAAGCCTCTTTTAGTGATCTCTCTTACAAATGAGACTTTTGCAGTAGGACTGGAAAACTTGCATTCTTCTAGAAAGAGTGGCAAAATACAGTAAAGACTGCAATCAGCTAATCAGACCACATAATGTATTTAATTAAGAAAATATGAATGTAAGGTTTAAAACCACAACCTTTAAAAAAAAAGACATGATTAAAATGATTTTTCAGTAAAATAAATAAGTCCCTCCATCCCTTAGTCTTTTATTGGAGTAGAGGACAGATATAAAACCAAATGTCACCAGGTTTCCTACAGCATAAATTGTTTTGACCCTCTTAGAGGTCCTATCACCACTGGGAGCCCTTCCCTGACTGTCCCCCATGCTTTGTAAGATGCCAGCAAGATGAAATAAGCAGATTTTATGCAGGGTTTATGTATTATTCCTTAAAGTTTATAGAAATATATTTTTTCTCCATCCTTCAGTCTCTCTCTTACAAACATTAATGTAGTTTCATCCTTAAATACCCAAGTATCAAAAGGAACACATAGAAAATGAGCTGACAGTTTTCTCAACAAGATATTATTATATCGCAGCCTCAGCATAGCAGGTGCCTTAAAGAAAAATATCAGGATACATTTTCAGTCTTGTAAAGTATAACATCTAAGTAGGCTCATCTAGGATTACATCTTTAAGGATGGGCTTGCAGATTTTGCAACCGATCCACTCTTACATGTAATGTTTAATCAGCACCTGCTCTTTGAGTTGCCATATTTCTTTATAATAATGATGGTTGGCTCTTGAAAAGACACTTAGTTGAGATGCCTGCAATTTAAAGCTTTCTTGGTAATTATCAATCTGGAACATTTCTATTCATGAAACTACTGAGGGCCATTTGTGTCTGAAAAATATCTTATTCTCATCTACATTTGCAAATGTTAAAATAACAAGTGTAAACACAGTACATCTGCACCTGATCACAACTTTATGAAATGTTAAATTATGCAACTTCAGTGGAAATTTGGAATGGGAACCTGAACTGGAGCTACTAACAACTAGAGGAACACTGTTTTCTTGTAATGCTTTTTTTTTTTTTTTATCCCTCAGAACTTATATTCTTCAAAAACCCCTGTTCTCACCAGACTGATTGGAAAATACTTAGAATGTGTGGAGGAAACTAAGCATTCCCAGTAGTGCTGAGCTTTCAGATGGAGATGGGTTTGAAATATATGTTTTTGAAATTCCTGTGCATCCTGGGGCCTAAATTAAATAGGATATAAGGGCCTTAACTCCAGAAATTCTTGCACTAGAGAACTTTCCATGTTGTATCACCACTTTTCTCAATGCTGAATGTCCAGATATGTTCTTTGAATCCAAACTTTTAATTTCTATGATTTCCTTTTAACATCAGTCTGTGAATTTCAGAGGCCCCCACTCAAATCAGACACAAAAGCTGTTAAAGCGGTATCTTTTATGCAAACCAAATTCATGATGTGTTGACCCAGCAAACTTCTAACTAGATAAAACCCTAACATGAAATGCCTAGCAATTGCATCTAGTGCATACATAGAAATGCCTATTGCAGCAGCAATCATTCTCAGGCATACCAGTGCTCGAACTTACTAACTGATTCTTAGGGATGAATTCAGTATAAAACATGATTGGAAAAGACTGTAGCAGCTACATATGTTTCTCTTTCTTGTTTCTTATTCACAGTGTTTTGAATTTTCCTCCATGTTTCAAGAGCTATGTGCACCGAATATGATTTGTGCAACAAATACGGAGTCTGTGAAAGGCTCCTAAATTTCCTAAAAAACAAACCAAAAAATAATAATAATAATAAAAATAATAAAAAAAAAAAAAAACACACACACAACTCAAATGTATTTACATCCATGCTTATCAACAAGTTTTAAATGAAAATTCAGAATGTATTCTACTTTATGCTTGGTTGCAAATGAAATTGCTGTAGCATGACTGCATGCAATGATACTTGGATTTTTACCACAAAGCTAAGTAGTCTACGCTTGCATTAGAAAAGATTTCAGTAGCAATAATTTGGCTGAAATAACAAGAAGACATGAGAAGTGCAATAGGCATTATCAGTTTCCTGTAAAAGAGATGTAATCTTTATGCAGATTTTTCCATCTTGAACAGATTTGCTTGTTATGTGCAATGAGTATGTTAGCAGTTGTGCACACTTAAAATTGTGCTGCTCTGAAAATACACTTTTAGATTCTACCTCTCACTGGTTGTTCCATTCAACATTGGGTCTGCACAGGACTATATTCCCTCTTTTTTTTTTAAAAAAATTAATTAATTAATTAATTTATTATTATTATTATTATTTATTTCTTTTCCTGATCTAACATTACCTATTTTAGGCAAACAATGTGATTGAAGCCAAAATCTTCCATTGACCAAGCACAATTTTTTCCAGAAAATCTCTTATAGGCTCTGCTAAGGCATTACGTACTCCATCTCCTCATGCCTAACCACTCAGTAAACTTCAATGGGAACAGCTTCATCAGGAATTATTAACTTGTTAGTTAAATATGTTAGTTATGGTAGATAACACAGTTATTAGTTGTAGTTGTACTATACTTGGTTGCAATTGTAAATTATTGATAGACAAGTTAAATATACACCTTTTGAAAGGTGGGGGGAAATTTGGTTGTGGAGAATTTTACAAATGCATTAGTCACATTGAATTTGAAGTATAATATTAAATGATCTAGAAAAGAAAATATATGAAAGAAAATGACTGTTCACTGAAAAACTGGAAACTACATCTCTGGGCTCCTGAAGTGAATATCATGGTTACTAAATCATTCCTCAGATGTTCACTATATAAAAGCTGAGGCTACTAGGTATAGCTATTATGTGTGTTTTTTTTAGACTCATAACTTCATTGTTAGAAATTATGATGAAAAGTCCATAAAATAACCTTGCTATGAAGAGGAGACTGTAATTACTTATAATTATCACAGTGTGTAAAGTATGGCTTGAAACCCATTCCATCAATCATTAGAGAAAAACTTAAGTTTCAAAGTAAAATTACAAGTTCAGCTCAGGAGAAATTAGATTTAGTTTTCCTTGTTAGGTGATTCACTTTTCCTTTCTGCATATAAGACTTCCAATACATTGTGTTATTTGTAGTTTTCCTGGCATTTGCTATGTCTGAAAGGTCTTCCATTTTTTAGAAGTTATATGTTAGACCTGTTTCAAAGTGACATCAAGGCTACTCTTTCCCTTAAAATCAAACACTGAGCTCCTCATGTCACGCATTTACAAACCCCTGGGTGGATTTCCATAACAACAGAGCTGAGATTGTTTCAGGTTGCTGGAGCTGTTTCACGCCTGCTGGAGCTGGAGAAAGAGAACTGCCTGAACAGGCAACTCTACCAGCTCTTGTTAGGCATGAGCTATGTCTCTAAAAAAAATATTGAGCTAAGGTTTTCAGAAAATTAATTTAATTTAAGAAGACCTTCTAAGGGGAATGCAACAGATCTCAAGGAAAGTGGGGTAGAAAGCACTGACTGACTAAAAGGGCTTTGGACTTAGGGCACATTGTCATATACACTCTTCAGATTTAAGTAGGCACTGTGAATACTCTCTCAGCGTATATGATTCTTGTCCCACTGAGGTGAATGTAACTTTTTTACCCATATTCAATGAAATTAGTATTTAACCAATATGCCCATTCCTCTGTATTATCATGTTGGTTTTAGTAACTCAAGAAGTAAAATATTAAGGCCAAACCCTGTTATTTAAACTCTTGCTGGCTGGTGCAGATGTGTCAAAGAGGCTGCTTTCACTTATTGTATTGACAAACTTCTTTCTCTTTATGCTTTGTTTAGTTATTTTGTGCCTACAAAATGCTGGTGCCTGCTGGGTATGACTCTGATCTCAGTATCTATGAAGTATCTCAGGCTACTTCTGTTCACATTCCCAAATGACTTTCTTCCAACATACACTAAAGATAATAAGTGAACCAGACTCATTGATTATTGTATTTAAAGATGCATTTGGTGCAATCATAGATAAGTCTCCAATTATTCTTTTCCCTAACACTTACACCTGAAACACCACCAGACCATGTGCTACTTGAGGATGAACAAGTCTCCAAAGACCAGGGTGCCCACAGGAAATTTTGTATGATATGAATCACAGAGACAGAGGGAGATTTGTTTCTTTTCTTTCTTTCTTTTTTTTTTTTTTTCTTCTTTTCTTGTCCACACTCCCCAGCCCCCCAGGGATGTGGCAATTGATGGGGTGTATGATTTTAGAAAACAGAGACAGTTTTAAAGACCATAAGCCAGAACACCTACTCCTTGGCAGGCTGTAATTTATTTGGATCAACACTGAGTGCCTTTCTGAAAGATGTGGCACAGTCCTGTAGAAGTTAATGGGCTCCATTCTGAGGTAAGAGTATGAAATTCTGCTCCTTTTTATGATGGAATTAGGTGTGGATTATCTAATGATCCCACCTGGCATGAAACTTTGTGAAACTCTGAAGGTAGTAATGAATCATAGTGGAGATCTTGAACAAGAGGTGGGTTGTTTGTACGTGGCAGGAAAGCTTTCTTTCACAGTTACATATGCCACAACAAGCTGGATAACAGAATTGTGTGCACGTGTGGTTTTTGCTTGGTGACAAGGCAAGTGTTGCTTCTAACTATGTATGTTTTCTGTGAGATACTGAACATTGAAAAATGGTCAAATTAACAACTGCAATACATTTTCTATGTAAATTAAATGCTATGTAGACGACACTTGTAGTGATTATAGCTCTCTATGTGACATATGTTTAATGATTTAGATTGGCTCCTGTTGAGAGGGATTTAATTTAAGGCACTTATGGTATTGGGCTCAAATTATTTGCAAGAGTTGATTGAAGCTTATGTTTTACCCTGCAGCTTGTGTTCAGCTAAGGATCATCCACTGAGTACATTTCATTTATCTCTTGCAGGATCTAAACTGTGGGGTTTTGCCACACTTCCCTCTCTCCATACATATTGCTTAACCACTTTCCAACAGTATCAGCTATTGGTGTAAAGTCAGATGTGAGAACAAAATTGCTGAACTCTTCGTTTTTGTTGTTGTTGTTGTTGTTTGTTTGTTTGTTTGTTTGTTTATTAAGTGCAATTTTTAAGGCTTCCCCACCTATTTCTCTTGGGAACAGGTTTTAGGTGTTCTGCTTCACATTAAAATTGGCAAGAATTGGTTATCCAACTCTTCAACAATCTTTTAAAGCCTCCACTTTTCTGTTTATCTGTACCATTGATCATCAATGAACTGCTGACTGTAGGAACCTATGGATTCAGAACTGCCACCATCAAGTATGATAGCAGTTTAAACTTAATCTGTGGCATGCAGTTACCACTAAGCTTCCCTGTGCATTGACATATTATCTCCCCATGTTGATAAACTCTACTGATCAGTGACTTGCAACCATATGCTCTCCATTAAACATCTGCAGATGCATGTGTATGCCTCTTGCTGGAGTGACATGGGAGACGAGTGCACAGCTTTCACTGAAGTTGTTTGGGTGTGAAAGCATAATTTTGATTCAAAATGTAAAGGCCTTCCATTAACTTTTTTGGCCTTTGTATTGGACCCTCAGCACTCACTTGCCTGGCCCTTATTAACAGTAATGATTGTTAAATCCAGGGGGAGGGTGGGGAATGCAGACTGCAGATGAGAGTAAATAATCAAAATGGATGTGTAATTTCCCTGTAGCACAATGCCAGCTGGCTTAGAAAAGGCAGAGGACAACTGAAGCAATGGTTATTTCATTACTGCTTGAAAACTAGATGTCTGGTTATACTGTTCTGATTTGTCAGGTAGTTGACTATTCTGTTCTGGTTCCTAGGATTTCTGTGTGGAAGAGCGGATTAGTCCTTCGGGACTCTCCCGTGCAGGGTCTCAAAATAACCAAAGGACGTATGGATGTGTATAGTCTTTTAATGAATTGGAAAAAAATCCAGTTGATGTCTACTTGTATTCAAAGAACCTGGTAGGGTGTACAGTACAGTGATGGCACAGGGGACAGGGCAACACAGAAATTCAATCTGCTGCATTGCACAGTCTTGACCAAACAAGGGCCATAATGCTTGAAACACTTTACATCTCAACTCTATGTTGTTTGTGCCAGAAAGCCTGTTTCTTTTAATGCCTGGTCCATAAAGAGAACAGCTGCACAACCCTCTAGCCCAGAAAGATTCTGAAAATACCCACAGAAAATGTGGACTAGAGCTAACTCAAGGTCTGTGCATCATGTAAAGCCTCTAAAGGTAGGTTGCAGGACTAGTACTAGCTCATTTAACAGAAGTACAATTTCCATCACTAAAGCCATCACCAGAATCTGAGACCACGTACCAATAAATGTTCCACTAAATGAAGAACTAGGATGCCTCTCTTCTGGCTGGAAGCTAGTTATACATGTCTTTTGGGCATATTTCATTTCTTAAAGGCAGTGCAGGTATATCTGTCAGATTTAAAACGTGGGTTGAATACTCTGTGAAACCTTAAGAGAAAGCCTTTGATTTAGGAGAGTATTAAATAGAAATTCACTATTGGGGAATATAAATGTGGGAAGAGAGCAAACTCTAAGCAATTTTAAGGAGATGAGTTAGAATAATTTGCTAAATAATTTTCACACTGCAAGTGAAATTCTACACTTTTCAGTGTGTGGATATCTTGTATACCTTTATTTTGATTTTTCTTTGCTCCCTAATTATGATTACATTTCCCTTTCCCAAAATATGGAGTATTTCCTGAATCACACCTTTTAATTTATACTCACTGTAGCAAATACAGTCTCTGAAATATTAAATTGTTTTAGGTAGTTGAATGACTATAGACATACTCCTTTTATTTTACATGAAGCTGTGATGCATAGCTCTCTTTACATCTGGGTCAAGGAAGGAAGAACTGCAGTATAGCAGGTCTGTGTGTTAGGTTTGATTTACAAGAAGGGAAGTGGCTATGCTGTGATTCAAACACTATTGATAGGAGAAAAGAGCCTGCTGGCCTCGGTGGGCTTGTATTCATCATGGCACCTCCAGAACAGCCATTTGCAGAAACACCCTGCTGTGGAGTCTGGAGGCACCTGTGTAAGTGATGCTTTTCTGCTCAGTCCTGTTCCTGGAAAAGTAACCTGTAGTTACCTGGGACTTATAATGTGTATGAAGAAAATAGAAGTCTCAAGAAATAATACTGCAAGTTTGTAAACCTGAAGTGTCAATTGCATATAAATAGCAAGTATATAATAAATTGTTCCATTAAAATAAGAAGATATCTTTCTCAGATCATTTTGCTGAATACATAAACCACAAACATGCTAGCCTCCAGACTATTATTAAATATGTATGCAAATCAGTAGTGCTGAATCCAAACTCCAGCTCCCTAAAACAGACCAAACACCAACTATAGAAAAGAGGTTTGTGTTTGGATGTGGATATGAAAATCTGAATCTTACTTCTCCTATTCATAGTGGCGTTCTGACTTTTTCCTAGGAGCAAAGTTCAGGTACAGACTCGGATCTGAGCATAGATGTGAATTGAAAAGAAGATATAAGGATATAGAACTTTTTGTTTATGAGAAGGAATTTTATTTTATTTTTTATCATTGCTTTTGTTCAGATTGTTTGGAGGACGAAGATGTACAACAAACACAAAATTGCCATGTCAGAAATGCAGTTGCTTGTCTGTTGAGATAGCACATACATTGGTCATAATCATGGGATATTCTACTTTTTAATCTCTGCACTCATACTGTTAATCCTGCCAAAAATAATACCAGTTGAGCTTGACAGGATTTCAACATGTGGTTTTAGCATGCCAAGAAATGATTTCTTAAATTTGTCCTTCATGAACTCTAACAGATGCTTTTTCTCTATTGCAGCTGTATTTTTGTCGTATATATCATTTTGTGAGCAAAGGTAGACTAAAGGCATGAATTCTAGAAAAGGCAGTAAAATGTGTTATTAGGTATTTAGAATTCATTTTTATTCAATAAAGTTTCAGCAGTTGACTGAATAAGCTTATTACTATAAAAAATTGCTGTTGGTCCATGCTACATTTCATTCAATATGTGAGCATTTGCAAAAATGAAAAGCAAGATAAAATAGAAGAAAATTAAAAAGAAAAAGATCACTGGAATTTTTCTGTCTGAGAAATTTCTGTTTCTTTAATACTTAGTGGGTTTTGTTTTGTTTCGTTTATTTTTTAAGTGTGATCTGATTGGTTTATTAGAGCATGAGTTGGATAATTGTAGATGTATCAATACCTTTAAAATCTTGTGTGGTAAATAAACATTTTTTAAATACCAAATTATCACAGATTACATGTACTCTAGAAGTCTGGGGGGATAAAACAGCAGAAAGGAAAAGTAGTTGAGCTGCTAACAAAATATGCAGTTTCTCATTAGTGTAGGAATCATCACCAGAAGACTCAGGGGTACCAAATGCTGCTGTACTAGTTTTTAGAAGAAGGTGCTTGGGACTGATTTTGAGGATCGCTGACAAATTTGCTTCCTGGAACACCGATTGAAATGATAAATTACAATATGGAAATTATAAAATGGCTGATAGAAATAACCCAAGTTATGCATATATATATATTTTTTATTAATTAAATTAATTCTTGCTATTCAGAAAAGGCACCTCAAAGCCATTGTGAACACTTCTCTGAAAACACTGGTGTAGCACGCAGCAAAGATCTAAAAGGCAAGTAGTGTGAAGAGTCTTAGAGAAGCAATAAAGACCAAACCAGACAGCATTCTCCCAGCGGGGCATACATTCACGCTGTAGTGCCCAGAGGAGTGCTGCGCCCTCAGCCACAATGCTGTGAGCCCTGTGCTGAGCAGCAAAAATGGCAGTTCCTCCCTATTTGGCAGAAAGTCTCTGCACCTGCTTGTTGGACAGACCTGGAAAGTGATAACAAGCCTTTTCTTGGCTTTGAGACTCGGGGTCTTCCTATGTTAGAGGTTGCTTTTATTCTGCCCTGTACCCCTGCATCTGGTGAAATGTGGGTGGGGGAGGCATGAAGCATGCATGGCTGCACTGGGTGAGACACCATCTCCAGCTCAGGGGCTGCGGGGATGTCTGCCAGCTGGAAACAAACAGGGGTGGGCTCTCTGCCAGCTGCTGAGGTGCTGCACCTCCCACCTACATACCTACCCCAAAGGCAGAGGGAAAGGGAGGAGAAGGAAGATAGGGAGATGAAAGGGAAAGGGAAAGGGAAAGGGAAAGGGAAAGGGAAAGGGAAAGGGAAAGGGAAAGGGAAAGGGAAAGGGAAAGGGAAAGGGAAAGGGAAAGGGAAAGGGAAAGGGAAAGGGAAAAGATATCCTCAGAAACCTTGTCCAGAGGAGGACAGAGCTGCACAAGCCCTCTTTCCCATTTTTGGGTGTGAATGGGTCACACTTGTTGCTGCTTAAGAGTTCTTCTTATTACTGCAAATGGCTCCTCTTGCTATCTAGCTGTGTGTGGAGTCCACACGTTTCATCATGTCCATCTCATCAGGATGTGAGAAAACCTATTTCTACTTGCCTAATGTGGCAAGTGCTTTATTTCAGCAGTGATCTTTTTAACTCTTCTAATGCTGTGTACCCTCTGAATAACCAGCTTCCTTGTTTAAGGCATTTTCTTGTAATAAAAAGGAAAAAGAGAGGGAGGGGGGAAGGGAGGGAGGGAGGAAACTTTCTCCGAAGGTCCTATGTAATGTTTGTAAATGTTTTAGTGTGGAGGTTACGCATTTGTTAGGGGAAAAAAAAAAAAAAAAAGGCTAAAATTAATTTCATAGTGGTTTTGTTTTGGAAGGAATCTTACCATATACCCTACATAAAGCAAAATGAGTTCAGGAAATGTTGACAGGAATTTTATCTAAATTTCTCTGTGGCACTCCTCAAATTCAATTAAAAAAACAATAATCAAAACACTTATTTTTCACAAAAGCAGTTTGAATATGAATCATTTTTTTTACTCTTTTTTTTCACTGAAAATGTAGAGATGTGAGAACTATCTGAAAATCTGTGGGATGCTCTTTTTATGTTATCAGGTTTATTTTTAGTAAGAAAATACAAAATTACTTACAAAATTAGCCTGAATCACACTTTATACAACACTTAAACTTGATGGTTGAAGTCCTGGCACATGGAGGTTTTGTTATTGACATTTGAATGAGTAAAAAGTTTATATGTGGCTTCTGAAGAAATGTTGTCTTTGTCTCATTATGCTAAGATGTATAAACCCATGCACATGACTGATCCTACTGAGCTCAAGAGGACTAAGGTTAACACTAAGCCAGTGCATGCTTCCTTCCTTGGTAGGTGTTAGAGAGATAAAATATTCTAATCCTGGTATAAGAGATTTCATGCAGATGGATACACAGCATGGGTCTCCAAACCTCAGAAGTTTATGCATGTGTAAAATCAGCTTTTTTTTCTTTTTATTTTTTCTTTTCTTTCCTTTTTTTTTTTTTTTTTAAAAAATAGAAGAAAAACAGTTTTTGTTTTTGTTTTTTTTTTTGTTTGTTTGTTTGTTTGTTTTGTTTTGTTTTTTGGGGGGGGGGTCTGTGGTTGAGAAAATCTTTATAAGGAGTTATTAACAAGAACCTAACGAGGCTCCCAGTTCAATGGAAATAATAATCTACATTAAAAAGTGAGCATTTGGAAAGTTATTTCTGACTGTAGCCTCACTGCAGGAGATTACACTTTGCAGAACACTGACTGCAGATGTGAGATTAGGAAGGAGATTGTTAAAGAAAACAACTACTTCATTCAAAACAGAAAAGAGGGAACCCAAAAGAGACAATATGAATTTTTGAATTAGGTTTTTCAAATACAGATGATAACTGGATAAGAAGGGTTGCAAATACACCTGAAAACGCAGTGATTGGTTCAACTGGAGACTGTCCTCCTTGCCATGCATATGCAATGCCACTTGCTCACTGCACTTTGCCCAGATTCTCAGTTTTGAGCTGGTGCTGTCCGGAAGGAAAAGCAGAGAGGCTGGATGTTTGCTTGGTTGTTTGTTTTCTATTTTTAAATCATAGCAAAGCTTTTAGTATTACAAGCAATTTATTTATATATATATATTTTTTGGACTGCATATGTTCTCTTGATGCCTCAGTGATCAAAGGGCGCTTGTACAAAATAAGAATATTTCACTAAAGAAGGCAGCTGCTTTGACAGAAATTTGCGGTCACCATTAAGATCTTTAAAAGCAACAACAAAGTGGAACACCAAGAAAGCAAGTTCACACTGAGGTAAACCATATGGGGCTTTTAAGGGGTAAAGCAACCTTTCTGGGGATTTGCTGTGCTTCTTGCTGTGTCCAGAAGGTATAACGTTATCAGAAATGCAGGCAATGTCTTAATCTCCTTGAGGACATGTATTTTCCATATTTCCATTAATTTACCATTATAGCAGCATTATGATTTTTTGCAAAAAAAAGAGTTTTCCAGTTTCCCACCTTATGAATATTGCTTATGCAAATTCACACCAAAGAGGAAAATGACATGGAGAAACTACTGCTCTGCTTTTTATTTAAAACACAGCACAAGGGTTGCTTTGATGTCCTGTTAGTGACACTGTTTTCTTCCCTTAGCACATAAAATTTTATTATTGGTGCTGAAAAAAAAAAAAATGCAGATAGGTCTGGATTACTTCATTTTCCGGAGGTACAGCATATGTATGCCAGCAGGCATGCTGGTTTGGCAGCACCCCATTCCAGAACCTGCCCTCCTGGCATTAGCTCAGGCTATGTGTGCTTCATCATGGGGCATATGTCTTTACACGATGGCCCACAGTCACACAGGTAGCTTTCCCTGACTTTCCCTGACCTTATTGTTTTGCATTTTTAACTACTGTGCCTTTGCCACCCTCCTCGTGCCCTGCTGCTGTGCATATGTGTGCCCCACGCAGTGGGCATTTGGCAAGGGCACACTCAGCCTCAGCATGGCCTAACTAGCCAAAATAGTTTGAAAGGGTACAAGAAAGCCTTTGCAAATCAAGCTGCAACTCTATTCGATTTATGTCAACTTAAAATGAAAAACAAAAATAAAACTAATCTCTTGGCAATAGGGCTAGTGCTGACTGCTCACAGATGTAAAAATGCGAGAAAACAGCCTGTGGGGCTGACCACTAGGCTGCAATCATCTTGCTGACAGATCACACTGCATCCATTTTTCCTTCCCCTTCATCTGTTTTTGCCACTGCTAGAGTGATGTGAGATCTTCCAGAAATATGCCAGGCACAATGCTGAGCATGTGGGCATGGGGCGAAAGGCACAGCAGCATCTGCCCTCTTTGCTCTTGCCCAGGAGACCTCTTCTGGATGCCCTTCTCAGCCTC
The DNA here is from genome assembly GCF_965140915.1 of Aythya marila. Classification (NCBI taxonomy): domain Eukaryota; kingdom Metazoa; phylum Chordata; class Aves; order Anseriformes; family Anatidae; genus Aythya; species Aythya marila. The sequence continues at coordinate 103,317,675 of NC_139042.1, forward strand.
ATCTCCAGCACCTGGAGTGATACAGCCTTGGGTGCTGCAGTTAATAACTGAGAGCTACTTGCCCTGCTGGTACAAATCCACCTGGAGAGAGTAGTTTCACCAGCAGAGCACTTGGCATTACAACCTTTGCGTACTCCAGGTGAAACAAGACACTTAAGCTTCTCTCTGAGGACAAGGAGGCACAAACAAGCCGTCTTTCCACCTTTCATTCATTTCCATACATCCTCACAAATAAATGAAGCTGGCCAAGCAGAGGTGATTCAGATGTGGAGCAAAGAGAAGGAAGGCTTCAGCAGAAATCATCTGCGTGCCTGCAGGTAGCCAGGGTTCATTAACTCAGATGCTTGCAGAGCAAAGTCTAGGAGGACAGCTATGAATATTACTTTCTTCCAATATTCCTAGTTCCTTCCTGATTGTTCTTCCTTCTCTGCCAGCTTCAAGTGCTTGAGGGGCTCTGCTGAGGCTGGTGCCAACACATTGCTCTTGGTCCTTTGCTTGAAGAGCTCTGTGGTCTGAAGGCTCCATCCAAACTGATAACCATATATATATGTGTACATATTGCTCTTTTCATAACAATTTTCTGCTGTTTTTCTTCATAACTCTTTGAGATCATTGCTTTAATAAAATTATCTCACGTTCTGAAACATTTGGATAATGAACTAAGTGATACAGCTGTCAGCTCTTTGTTACTCAGCTGACCAGCTGTCACACCGAGAACTGTCTTTTGCAATTGGTAGCCATTGTTTTTGATGTTTAATTCCCTTATTTCATCAAAAGGCTTTCTTTGAAAAGAATATTTGAATCATGCATGTGTTGGAGATGGTTTCTTGTAGCTAGATCATCTGCTAGAAACAACTGGGGTTTCTTGATTAAAATTTTTTTTTTAAAGGAAGCAATATTTTTTTTTTTTTTCATTTGGGGATTTTTGTTATGAAAGTGATTCCTTTGCATTATACAGACATGAATATAATTAATTTAATATTCCCAAGTCCAGAACAGCACACCATGTGCAATATTTCCATTGTGCTGAAATGGCTTAGAGACACAGTGCACCACGTGCTGAGTTCCCCTTCCCCTTCCAGCAAGGGGGGGGGGAGAGGGATGGCAGCAGGAGGCCTTTCATCTTCAGCAAAATTTAATAGGTAGTAGCAGCTGATTGCCACTGATGTCTTACGATAACTTTCTTAGAGTATTTCTTCCACAAGAGTGCTAAAATCAGTCAAAGTTCATGGATGAGAGATGGGAGGTCTTTAAAAAAAAAAAGCAGAAAAAAAAGGCCTCACACAATTCTGTATTGGGAATGTAAGAATCTAGCAAAACTTCAACAGACTTTGCTATTATGGACACATAGTTTGATACTTCATTTTTCTTCTTATTTTTAAACAACATTAAAAGTTACTCCCAAGCTTCAGTAAATTTGGGGATATACAAGCTCTGCTCTACATGGGAAGATGTTCACGGCTGTGAACAGAACCATTTCACCAGGGTGAGGACCTGTAGGTGGGATTACAAGTATTATATTGAATTTAAAACTTGTTGCAAATTAGCGTTCAGAAATTCTCCCAAAAAGATTTGGTTTGTGTTTTCCTCCTGAAAACTGGATGGCAAGTAATGTGTATCCATGAGAGAGACATCCAACCTCCCTCCTCAGGGTTTCAGGACCTCTCCGAGAATACCCTGGGGCTGCCTGCTCTGATCTCAGAGTTGGCCCTGCTTGGGGCAGAGGGCTGGACTGGAGTTCTGGGGGCTCTTTTGACCTGAATGATCTTATAATCTTATGAGCAGCTTGATAGTTTCTTTTCTGGCGTAGAAGCTAGCCAGCACAGTTTGCAGAAGTGTCCTTTATCTGAAATAATGCAGATGATGCCCCCTTCTAGAATACTGCATAGACTCTTCCCTGATTTTTGCATGTACACACATCTTTCTGCACTGCTTTGGTGATGAAAAAGGGTGTTTGACTTATCTCTTAATATGAGAGCATTTATACCAAATTTTGGCTAATCTGTGCTGGGAATCTGCCTCTGCACTTCTCTGCAGTACTCAGCACCTCCCCCAGAAACTGGTAGCATGCAAGGAGTAAACAGAAAGAGCAGAATAGATTTTGCAGATTAGTTACTCGTAAATATATTCTTTGAGGATCTGTCCCAATGCACATCTCAACTCTGAAAAGGCAATATATATTTTGCATATTTCATTTATTCTGTCTTTTTCTTTTGCATTGTGGTTAGCTTTTGATTTTCATGAAGGCTGAGCTCCTTGTTTTTAATATGAGGAAGGGTGTAGGAAAGTGGGAAGGACTGCAGAGACTTATTTCCATTTACAGATTCAAATATTGACCTCCATATTTGTCTGCTCCATCTATTTGCATTGCATTTTTAGAGAAAATTTGTGACCTTTGCATTTAAGTAGGTGTTGTTCTGACAGCAAACTGTCCCGGAGCAGCTCTGTGGTGCATCATTGTAGTGCAGACAGGCTGCCCAGGCTTGGAATCATTGTTCACATCCAAGAAGCCAAGGTCTTATCCTCATATACTGCATAAAACTACTCACAACAAGTCAGTGCCTATCCATGGCTAATTCCCTACTTATTTATTTAAAGCATTGCCAACAGACACTGCTTTGTTTTCCTTTAAAGGGCCTACAGTTTTACATAAATATAAATGACTAAAGCTCATTATAATTAAACTCCTTAAAATTGCTGGGTAACTGTCTGTCGTGGTACAGTGTGCATATGTACAGAATATTTTCTGATATTAATAAGCCACTGCATCTGAAATCCCACCATATACAACTGACCGACAAGAGTAATGATGAAACTGAAGCTGTGATATGCTCCCAAGGGAATCGTTTTAGGCACAAAGCAGGAACTAACCTTCAATAATGTTTATGCATGTCATCCATTATTACAGCAGTTAAATGCTATGGAAATCCAGTGCCAGAGACAAGCAGGCTTAGGGGACTCAGTGCAGCTTTGATACAAATAGGAGAAAGTTCCTTTGCCTCTTTAGTGTTGAAATTGCTTTTACACCCTAAGTTGGCCCATGTTAACCAATATGCCAGATGGATATAGGAAATTCCTTAGATTTTATGATGCTTTACAACTTGAAAATTACCCAAACCCATTTTCTATAAATTATTCAAGATATTAAGGCCCCAATTGCCAGAATTAGCCCCCAGTTCTGTACCCGCAAACAATTACAGGTACAATTTATAGCAAACAGATGCAAGGGCATATTTTGATATGTGGACTTTTGACTGATGATTACCCCACAAAACGATGTCTATGTGTTATAAAGTGTTCCCAAAGTAATCTGTCTCTGGCAAATTGCTTCCATGAAATTGAAGCCTGAGCTGAAGTCCTCTCAAAAACCCAAAGTTTAAAAGTAATTATAAGATTACTGTATATCTTTGTGGGGAACAGCTTTAAAAATCTTTAAAATCTTTCTTTAAAGATGTGCTTTATTGTTATCATCATTTCCCTGGGGTCTGCTGCACTGGCAAACTTACATTCCATCACCTAAAAATGTCAGTGTGATGCCTTCAGTACACATAAGAAAGATAGATCTTCCTTAATGTTGTTATAAAAACTATTTTCATGTTCCAGCATTTGGATTTATGAAGCATGGTGTATATGTGTTATACTTTTTTTTTTTAAAGTAGTAGACTTAGGAAAGTAAATAGGGCTACTATTAGTAAAAAATATAAATAAAAGGAATGATGTTAAAGGAGGCAAAGCGTTAGGGATTTTATGAGGCTTCATTTCCACTCTTCTCCACAGACTTGAGACAGCTTACATCTAAATACCACAAGTATTAGGGTGAAGAGGTTATTTAGATTAATTCCAAATATCTGCTTACACTGAGCCATGTCTAAAGCAGTGTGCCCTCTGGAACCTGTGGGCATGTGTATGTGAGCAGATGTTGTGGCAGAGTTTCTGAACTAATAAAGCTGAAAGTCTTATATGCAAAAATCTGCAAGTAATTTTTATTATCTATTCCTACTTTAGTGTGTTACCTCCATCCCTTCAACTGGTTATTAAAAGTGTGGTTATTTGATCTTTGCTTCAGATGCCCATTACTGCAATTGTGAGCTCTGGTCAGATTTCTAACGATTTTGGTGAGGAAATCATTCCATTTAGAACTGGAAGTTAAATATCTGCTGAAAGAAAGAGTGACTAATTCTACCTTGGCAGTCACAGCACGCACCTCAGCAGTACAAAACCTGTGAACCTAGCATATTTTTCTGAAATGCCATCTAAAGCCAGCTTCAGTGAAAAAATGTTCCTGTGTATCAGTGGAAAAAAAAAAAAAAAAAAAAAAACCACGAATTCGACAGAGATTTTAATAGATGATAGCAGGTGGGGAAAGACAGAATTAGAAAAAGTGTGCCTGGTAGTTTGGAGACTTATTCACCATGAGAGTGAGGCTCTAGTGTCTTCAGCAGATGGAGCAGAACAACTCTAGACTTACCTCTCCATACTAAATGCTCCTACCAGTGCCAGTTTTTTTCAAAAAGTTTCACAAGAAAAGGTTTCATCAAGAACTTCTCAAACAAAATGTTTATCACTGCCACCAAAATTGTGACCATCTGGAAATTCAAGAAATGACAAGATTCAGATTTCTTGGTCATGACTCACTGGACCAGGGCTGTTCCCAGTTCTGCTCATGGATTTGTCCTTTGTGTTTGTTTGGTTTTGGTAGTAGATAAAGAATATTTTGTGGTCGGCCATTTTTGTAACCTTGAACAGTCCCAGGTAAGTGATTAAGGCAACCAGATATCCCACCCTATCTTATAGGCCAACCAAGTGTAGTGCCTGAAGCCGTGACCATATTGCTCACCTGGAAATGCCCATGCACAACAGGAGAGAGAGTCTGAATAGGCAGGACCTACAAAGTGACAATGACCTACCTACAAAGTGACAATGTTTCACGTGGCAAGGAAACTGAAGCACAATATTAATGTTTTTTTTTTTTTTCTCTGCACTGTGCAGTCACCATATAGCTGGAAAACTTGCCAGAGCTGTTAATTCTCTTGCAGAAAAATGAAAGGTAATTTTTTTAAAAAATGTAAATTGTTGTTCTTAATCATGCTGATGAGTAAGTATGCAGAGAGTTACTAAGGTAGCAAGAGGATGCTTCCTAAGGAACACTGAGGAGCTGAGATATTCCCTACACAGAGCAATGCAGCATTTGGTCAGATTTGGAAAAAGGTTCCCTGGTCAAAATTACCCTGTATTTTCTGACAGCTCCACTTTACTGATGTCTGCGATCTTCTTAATGACCAAGAACCAGCTTTATGGAGTAATTAACTTATAAAAATAATAAATTTATTTCCTACTGAACTCCCATTCTGAAACTTGGCTCCTGTCTTTGCTTTTGAACTGGGTGACTTCATTTCTCTAGAGAATTCTGCATCTATCATGAAATTTAATGCAAATATCATGGTAATGATAAAGAGATTGTAGCATACATATACACAAGCTTGCATAATGGCACATACCACAAATGTACCATGCATTTGTTAAGACAAGTTATCATAGTGCAGGATTTAGTCAATGGATTCTAACTGCAGTATCGGTACGGAATATTTGGAGTGGGACTTAGCTGACATTTTTCACCATGTCTTCCATTTGGTACATCTACAGAATGCCAGACAGGAGAAACTTCTGGGAATCAGTTCTGAAATCAATATAAAATGTGTGAAATAAGTGAAAATTCCATCCAGAAAGGAGAAGGAATTAATGTTTTATTCAAACTTAAAAAAGAAATAAAATAAAAATTAAATCACAGTCTAAACTTTCTTCAAAGTAAAAGTTCCAGAAAGCTCATACTGACTGAGAACATAAATGGAAAGTACATATGAGAACATGCAAATATGATGAAGGTTACAGTTCTACCACAGGGTTGCCTGCCCCTGTGACCAAGAAAATAGTGTGCCAGTGTTGTCCAGAAGCACTGATGCCATCACTTGAAAAGGTGAAGAAAATCTGACTTCAATAGGAGATGACTGACAGCCAATGTCTTTAGTCTTTTTGACCGCTATGAACTCTGTCTCTGTGTCTCTAATGAAGGTAAAAACTGACAACCTCACAGAGATGATGTGGTCATACAAGCCTCTGTCATGGTGGAAAGTAGCTCTTATCCCACAGTGTCTTTAAGTCAGCTTGTTAAATAGAAATTAATGCTCTTCTTTTAGCTGTTCTAAATTTAGGCTGGACAGAAAATGAGAAAAAAGAAAGAGTTTTGCAAGGCATGTGTGAACCCTTGCTTTGAAATCCAATTTTTCATAAATTCATGTTGGATCTAATTCTGTACACTTTTACCGAAACCTCCGCCAAAAGTAGGATGAGCTCTGAGTGCCTGAAGAGAGCGGGATGTGTCCCCTGGTAATGTAGTGAGATGAAGCACCATAACAAACAGCATGTCTTGGAACCTGACAGTTATTGACAACAAAAGCTATAAGCACTTTTAAAAAGCAATACTGAAACACCCCAACAAACAGCGTGTAGCAGTCTCACAGAGGCAACTCATGAACTCAGTCATGTCCTGTTGGCCCATGTAGTGGTCAGATGCTCCTTCCTATTCTTAAAGCTGAAGAGAGTAAGACTGGAGGGAGAAAGAGGAATAGGACACACTCCCTACCTCCCCCATAAACAGGTGTGACTGACTATAGCTTCAGAAGACAAGATGAGGACAAGGCAGACTGCCATGTTTCCCTTGCAAAAATTGTAGCCACCCTTCTCTTGTTTGCACTCTCTGACTTGTGTCCTTTGAACTCATTTCCAGACTAACTGCCCATTGGGGATGTCTTGGGCAGCTTGCCTCTGGCACTAGACCTCCAGTTCCCCAAGCGTAGTCAGAACATGTGGGGATATAGTATTACCCTTTGCAAAAGAAGAGGAGTTAGGTGTCACTTAGGTCAATGGGGCATACCTAAGCCTATGTGCCCAGATGGGCTACACCTCATTGTGCTAGGAGAGCTGGGTGATGCTGTTGCAAGGCCTCCTTCTGTCATCCTAAAAAAGTTGTGGTTATTGTGAAGGTTTCCAATAAGTGAGAAGAAGGTAAATGTCACACACGTCTCCAAGAAGGGCAAGAGGGAGAATCCATGTAAATGCAAACTGGTCAGATTCATCTTAGTCTCTGGGAAGGTTACAGAGCAAATCTTTCTGGAAGTCATTCTCAGCCATGTGAGGGTTGAGAAGTTCAAAAATGAACTCCTTCCTTTCACAAGGCCCTAGCACAAGGCAAAAAAGCTGGCTCAAAGTAGCTGGGGAATGAGATCCTTGGGCTTTTAGGTGAAGGCTTTTACATTTTACCCTGTCAGATTGTTGTTTATGGCCATAATATCCGTGTGGCAGGCATATGTCTCTCTGCAGTGAGGTTGTTGCTCTATTTTCTGCATAGCCGTAGCATGCTGAGTGGAGGTGCTAGCTTTCTGCTGTGAAGTAGGGCAGGAGTAAGGCTTTTAACAGCAGGTTTTATTCTTGTAACTTCAGTCTTTCCCTGCAAAGGTCATAAAGAACACATAAAATATTTTATTTTTGCAAATACACTAAAGCTGTCACATAATCATTGCTTGCTTTTTACTCCCTGACAGGGCAGCTGTTCTAGTTATGGGAAAGGCACATGAGGAGAACTGTGGAATATTAACAAACTGTAAAATTCTAGTGACAAAAAATGAAGGAAATTGAAGCTCTTTTTTTTTGTTTGTTTTGTTTTGTTGTTTTTTTTTTTTTGTTCTAGAAATGGTGTAGACTGTGTTATATAATTACAGTGAAATAAGGAATGCTGTTTTGCATTAATATCTAAATGAACAACAATAACAACATTCTGCTGAGAATTTTCCACAATAACTAATTCTGCTGGTTATTTTCTCATAAGCATTACTTCTAGCCCCATTTATCAGAGATGTTCCTATGCAAACTAACAAGCAAGCTAACAGTGCTCCAGTTAGTTTTTTTAATTATTATTACTATAATGATAATTTTCCACATATTCTTCTAACATATACAGACATCCCTATGCCAAAGAGACAGAAACCAGTAAACACCATTTACACCACTGGACTATCAGTGGGATACCAGCGTAAGAGAGAACAGTATAATAAAATCTCTCCCCTAAAGCAGTTGAACCCTTCACTAATATTTAAAAAAACTTATTGGCAATGACAAGTGCATTGTGCAACAGGGAACAGGTTGTCTCTGCACCTGAACAGGACCTATCCTGAAAGGGGGGAAAGATGACTTCAGACAGAACTGGGAGGACACAACATATAAGAAGGTAAAGTCTCATCTGCTCTTAAAATAAGTAAGACCAATGCAGTTTGTGTAAGCCACCTGAACAGTTAAACCATGTCAGTCCAGTGACTATGCTACACATGAAAATGCATGACTGGTCACACTGACATCTCTTCACCCTAAGCATGTGATAAAAGCTCATGTTTTCATAAAGAGAGGGATTGAATGAGTGCTAGTGTATCTGACTGTGTATTTTGTGGTTACTAGTCCAAGTTCTGCTTTCATAGATGGAAGGAGAAAGTAAGAAAGATGTTGCCCTGTGGCCAACAGATGAATGGTCCAATAAACATGCTCCACCTACCTTTACTGAGTAGTGCTTGTGAAGGAGCAAAGCACACTTCAGTTTACCCATGTAATATACATGGAAGAAAGTTTGCCACATTAGTCTGAGATAGTTTCATACATTATAGTTTCACATACGACTTACAGTGTTATGAAGAGAAGGAAAAGACCAAAGTTCAGTGCTGGAATCTTGGAACAGCTAGTGGATACCACATTTCACAAAACACTTGCATGAACTTGTGCATGGACCAAAACATGGTGTTAATAACTACTGAGTTTTATTTAATGGGAGTTCAACAAGATACGGTACATCAGGATTTTCTGTGTCTGTCTGCTTCCGGGCATTAGATAATCTTGTCTGCCTAAGCTTCAGGAAGGTCAGAAGCTGATTTAGCAACCTTATCTTTCTGGAAAGGAAACCTTATTCTCAGAGGTGTAATACAAGCAGTCACGTAGATAACAAACTATTGAACCTTTCCTGGGAAATCATGAGTGTGATCCTGCCTAGTTTTGCAAGAGCTGAAAGCCGATTCCAAGTTCCTGTCTTTAAGTTTCTATTCCTCAGCCATGCAAACAGTTTTGTATTTTCTAACATAGTCCCTGTTTCAGTCCCATTTGTCTCCTCCCCCTTGTCATGAGTACCCATTAATTTGTTCTCCTGTGCTGGCTCTTTCTTTCCTGGTGCAGTTATGTTTTAATACAGATGAAGGGATCCTTATCACAGTATCCAAAAGCAGTAGGCACTTGAGATGATAGTACAGAAATATAAGATTTGACGTATTTCTCTCATTTTTCAGACCTTTCTTCTTCTACCCCCTATGACCTCCCTTCTAGATGGCCTCTACACATACTGCTGAAAATTGCCTGTTTCCAATTAAAATGAACAAGTATTTCTGTAAATTCTAAATTCTCTGAGAAACACTGTTTCAAAGTAGGGTTATTATATCTCCAAGACACTGCCCACCCCCCCTCACCAAGATATCTTAAGTGCCTAAGCAAGCCCTGGCCCTTCATGCTCGTTTCCACTCACAGACTGCCTTGTGCTCAGCACAGCTGGGTGTGCAGCCACGTGGTGAATCAGATAAAGAAACAGACACAGCTGGAGAACTAACTATTTCTTCAAACTGTGATCCTTCAGGACAAATCAGTCCTCCACCTGGTTCTCTGTGGAGCCACACAAACAACTGTGCAGGAGCAATGAAAGGCTGGCCTGGGGTGCCAGTGGGTGAGGAGGGCACAGGTTGGCCTCAGCAATACCTGCCAGCAGGAAAAAAAAAAAAAAATATATATATATATATATATTTAAAAAAAATATGCAGCAATCAGGTTTTGTTTGTTTGTTTGTTTGTTTTATTTTTTCCCCTGCACCCATCAGTGATTTCCCCTCCCTTGCTTACAAAGCAGTTGTTTGTTTTTGTTTGGTGAAAAGGAAGCAAATGGATTGATTTGGTCTCAGATTAAAACTAAATGACTGTTGCCCAGTAAAGAAATCTCTAAAGAGATTCAATTAGCAGGTACATGGGATAGGAATATACAGCATGGAGAACATTGCAGTTAAATATCTGCTCCCATCACAGTATTCCTTCAGATGCAGGACTAACAACGTTTGGTATGAATTGGTCATGAGAAGCTAAACAAGTACATCTCTATCAACACTGCTCTAAGCCAGTTTTCCTCCTTCATTGTCTCAGATTTCCACACAAAGATGTAAAGATTATATAAAAGAAATACTGTGTGAAAACTGATAGCACTGAGAGATTTTGAAGATACAAATAGAGGTTTCTTTGTTATCAGCAATACATTGAGCTTCTTAAGAAGCATTTATTAATAACTTTAAAATTACTGCAATACCACTATTACCACACTGCACCTGGGGTTATGTTGGTAGTTTTGGATCTTGTTTCTAGGGGCTTGTATTAGATCTTGAAAACATGACCACAACTAGAATCAGATGGCATTCTTATCCAGTATTATTTTAATAAGCAATTATAGATATATATTCTCTCCTAAAAATAGATAACCTTTAAGGAGGGCATGGAACATCTATGTTCTATCTATTTCTCAAATCCTGAATTAGACTAACTGTTGGATTTCAAGGGCATAATTTCAGCTGTTGATGTAGACTGGTGGATTCTAATTTAGCCATAATTTAGTCAATATCAGACATAATTCCCTTGCTTAAAAAGTTATTAAAATTTTAATAAAACCAAGGAGATGCTAGGACAAAGTATATTAAGATGGCATAAAAGTTGTGCATACATATTAATTTAAAGACAGACTAGATGTTAATTATAACATCTTAACTGAACATTTCCAAATATGAACATTTTAAGATTCTTTTAGAATGCAATCTCAATTCTGAATGCAATTGATTTCAAATGCATAGTAGCAACAAAGGTCTACCCCTCACCCCCAGATTGTTCTTTTATGGAACTTATATATGTAAGTGCTGAAGGTGAGTTGTTCTTGCATGTTACATGGTACATGTTTCTGTATGTTACTGGTACTGATAAAAAAGACCTAATATGGGTCTCACCTCTGTGTAGTGGTGTTGAGTGTGTGCAATGTAATGTATACACCTTCAGTAAGTAATGCAGAGTGAGCTGAAGGAAACAATTTTATCTGGAAACCCAGTGTTTCAGTTGCTCATCAAAATAAAGTTCAAAGTCAATTTTTCAGTCTTGTTGAATTTAGGTATAAGGGTTTTTTTTTTTTTTTTTTTTTTTTTTTTTGGGGGGGGGGTGTTGGTGGTGGTTTTTTACTTGCTTGGTTTTGCTTTATTTCCATTCTCCATTTATCAAAGCAAGCCATTATAATAACGTATAGTTCGTGTCTGCTAGCACTTTGCAGAATCTGCAAACAGTAATTTATAACCATGAGATACATGTGAGAATTTGGAAACTGGCTTCTTTCATTTCCAAGCAGATTTAACCTTCAACAAAAATCCTAGCATGCATTCAGCTCATTTTCTACAAATTTGTTAAGAACTCGGTCTTTCTTTTACTGAACAATCAAACTAAGATTTTCCCTTAAGTCCTTGAGTACCTATGTGTATACTGCTATTTTATTAGTTAATTTGCCAGCATAGTAGTTGACATGCTCCTGGATTGCTTTGAGAGTGTGTAGAGTATTTGCACTAATATAAATAAATGAAGACTTTTTTCTGGCCTATCTGCAGTGGGGTGTCTCACAAGCAGGTATTATTCAGGGTAATTTCAGTTCGATAAGGCTTTTTGGTTAAATTCTACATCACAAATATATGTTTTCATACACGTCTTTGGGGCATTTTTTTTTGTTGAATCTTGTGTAGCTCAAAAATAAGATTAAATTTGCTAAGAAAAATAACAGCCTTAAAAATGTAAGCACATTCACAACGTGTATAGTGAAATACCTTTTATTCATCCAGACCTACAGCAGCAAACGAAATGCATCAGAAGCAGTTCAGTAAAGTCTGTACTGGTTCAAAAAATAGTCTGTATGGATCAGGAACCTCTTGACTTCAGACCACAGTATTAGAGGCTCTGTCATCTGCAACTTTTCACAGGTCTACATGGAGTGTTTTAGTGGGTCACAGATAGGCTTTGTACTGCAAAACTCCTTGCAGTTGATTCCTTCCTCTGCCAATTTGAGTGGAAAGCATACAGAGCTGCAAAACTGCTAAGCTGAACTGGAGTGCTACTGCAGAACCTGTCTTCACACATTGACCTCCACGTATACTGGCAGGGTGGCTTTAGAAAGTTTTCATGTATAAAATCAGTGGTAACCTACATGGTTTCAGTTCAGACATGCAGGTTCTGGGTAGAACAGATACACAAAATAAAGGCCTTCTCTTTAGAGAGAGAAGGCCTGATTGATCCTTATGGGTCCCTTCCAGCTCAGGATATTCTATGATTTTATTGGTAATAATGTATTTCAGAAAGGATGAGCATTTAGCCTACACTGAAAACCTTTCCAAACATTAGCCAATATCACATGGTTCAAATTGTTCAGAGGAAAGTATGGGAGTTTTAAAATACAATTGACAATAAAAAATATTATTGTACTTCTGTACATCTGTATGATGTTGCATTATCCTATATATAATGCTCCAGTATAGCTGGAAAGCACATAACAAGCAATGTTAGGAGAAAACCTAGTCATAAGAAAACTTCTGGTGAAATGTGGTGTTTCTGACCTCCCTTCCCACTGTTTAATCAGATCTATCAGACTAGTAGGCCGTGCAGCATCTTTGTTTTACGACAACATTGGGATCTGATCAACAGTATGATAAAGTAAAAGGAATTTTATGCAAAAGGAATGAATAGGGACTCTAGACTGGCCTTTTTCCTATTGATTATTTGACCTGCATTCTTCCCCTGCTTGATGTCTCTTTGCTGCTAATTGCTATGAATATGTTTAGGCATGATTCACCTGATACTCAGTATATCACTCCATGGACAGTTACTCTTTGGTGTGGTTATCCTGCACCAGAGGGTGTAGGCTTCTCTACCAGCACTCAGCTTATCCCCAGCTTCAGTAAAGGAATCGACCAGCTCGGGGCTGAGACCTCGTTTAATTGCAACCAGTTCTGCTGATACGCTAATCTCATGGTGGTTTAGTAGACTGTTAATGAGAGCAATATAGGGAAGAGAAACACAGGGACAGCTGTGCTGGCTCCAACCAAAGAGCAGGCTCTCCTGCTATCTCATCACCAACAGTGGCAAACTGGATATTTATGAAACAGCATGAAGTATGAGGGAAGCATATAACAGTTTTATTCCCTGAATAGTCAGTATTCATGTATCTTTAGCTCACTCTGTTCTAGAGCCAGAGGTGATGTCCGGGCTTTTCATAGGCTTCACTGGAGTACTCTACCAGGATTTTTCCAATGCCTTTTTGAACCTGTGAAAGGCCATTGGCTTCCTCAATGCCCCATGGCAAGGAGTTTCACAGTTTAACTACAAGTTGTGCCAGGAACTACTTTACATTGCTGTTATAAATCTGGCCTTTGCTAGTTTCATTTCATGCCCCTTGGTCCTTATGTTCAGAAAGGCAGTGAACGCTCATTTCTGATTCACCTTCCCTACTACACTGATGATTTCACAGCCCTCTGTCTCAGCCTGAGCATCTTTTCAGGCAGGCTCTATATGCTTTCCTGTCGTGCTTCAAGATATTTTTATTGCCCTCGTCTGAACCTGCCCTATTCCTGAAAAAAACAGGCAACGCTCTCACAAATAACAGGCTGTCAGACTTTCAAATACGCCTCTCAATTAGTATGTGCATACATTTTGCACATGCTTGGATCAAATGACCTTTGTAAATGTGCCTTGCCAATACAGTTACTTGAACATTTCCAACACTACTCTCTGAACGTTATTTGGCTTGTTAATCCTGCTCCCAAGAGCCAACCATTTGGTGAGCTCCAGTCAAATAAATGCTCTGTTGAATCTGATCTCACTGTGGCAAACACGCAGAATGCAAACAAACCAAAACCAAACCCCAGAAGTGATACAAACTCTTAAAATCTTACTTGAAATAACTACTATATACATATATGTGTATGTGGTCTATGCTTTGTGGTTTCTTTAGTGTGTTTTCTTTCAATGAAGGCTACGGCTACTGTCAAAAATAGGAACATTCTCAATAAATCACTTCTGCAGTTATCAAATGTCTTTGGATTCATTTCAGCATTTAATCACCCACAAAAGCTGGTTTTTGCCTCATATGTTTCTGCATCCTTTAATCACAAAGGAATTAACTGCCAAATCCTGTTTTATTTTATTTATTTATTTTTTATTTTTTAATATATTCATTTCATGTACTGAGACTAGGAATGAGGTTGTGTTTTGTTGTTTGTTTTTGTTTTGTTTTGTTTTGATTAAGCTACCCACAATTCCCCACCCTAAATGAAAATTATTTCTCATTCAGATTGTATCAAGAGGATCACTCCTCTCTTCCCTCCATCCCCACATAGCCTGCCTTCTTTCCTCATTCTGTGCTTCTTTTCAATGAACCGCCCTTAATGAAAACGTTTTGTCTCCCTCTACATTCCCTTCTCAAACAAATAAAGTTGTTGCTGGGGCTTTGAAGACAGATAGAGATTCACAAAAATCTTGTATTTTTTTTCAGTAGCGCTTTCCTCTGAAATGATCTGCTGCCGGGGATTACCAGCTAATGCACCTGGAACTACATTAGTTTGTTCAGGCTTTTGGTTTATCTGAAAAACATTTTCCAGTAATCTTATGTACACCATCTGGCTAAACATCCTGCTAGGAGCCAGCCGCTGAGCGGAGAAGGAAGCTTTCTCTTCCCCCAGGCCGTTGCTAAGCAGCTCAAGTAGGAACAACCAAGCCATTGATGCCCTCTTACGCACCAACCTGCATTTGGACACATCCTCTGGCCCCTTCTGGGGCATGGACAAGCAGCCACCACTCTCAGATAAGCTACTGGGAATTTTTACTCCCATCCCCTCCAACTGTCAAGCCAGCATACTTTCTTTTTCTTTTCTTTTTTTCTTTTTGTTTTCTTTTTTTTTTTTTTTCTTTGTTTTCCCCTACAGTGATTATTTTTAGTGAGCAGGGTGCATTGTCCTTAACCACGGCAAGTCTTGGGTTCCCCGTAAAACTAGACATGGCAGCTAGGGACAAATGGAGAGATGCTCTACAGCTATCTGGGTGCTGCCTCTGCACGGCTTCTGCCCATGTACACATGGGACCTCACCACCTGCTTCAGAGCAGGCAAGTTGACCGGTGAATTCCTGCCAGCAGCTTCCCACTGAAATGAATTCTGCTGAGATCTTGCTCATTAATCTCTGGGATGCTGCAGGTGCATTTATTAATGCAAGAGCCCCATGTTCAAATGCTGTGATTCTTTCTGACACATTAAGCCATTTTTAATTTGCTCTCATCATCTCCAGACTCTCTAGTAGGCATGAGATAACTCTGGGGTCCTAAACAAGCTTCAGTGCTTTAGGTAGAAAGCAGGTGAGTTATTAATCTTATGCAAATGCCTGTTTAATTTTCAGGGATCTTGGCACCCTTGTAAGTGCTGGAAGTCATGGACTATAAAGAGAAAAGGTAATTTCCTGTTTGTTTAATTGATCTTCTGTAACTTTTCTTCTGGCTGGTAAAGCTAGGTAATGGAATTTGCAATGTATAATCATTATTAGAAGTGCCAGTATGACATTTGATTAATCCAGTCTATTTAGGCTTAATAATACATACTTGATTTATGTTCTGGAAGCAAAATTGCCTGCTACTTCCCCTCCTGCTTTCTAAATATATTTATAAATATCCCTGATGTTATTATACATGGACTTATTTCTTCATGCATTATTACTACTCAGTGACAACTCCCCCAAATGTATGCTCCATCAACAACAGCATGTTTTCTCTAAGCTTTCTACCAACAGGAAACATTTGGTCTACGCAATGTCCAAAAATTCCCTTAAACAACCAGTGCCTTTCTCACTTCCATTCAGGTTGAGGAAGGTCAGCTCTTGCCGCTTCTCAACTGGCAGGTTTCCAGGAGAAACCCAGAGCGTGGTGATGACTCAGGAACCAGCACTGCTCTCATTCAGCATGGAATCAATTTTCTGCAGTGCTAGTTCTTGGATAAAACAGAAAATAACAGTACTTCTGATGGTTTGAGGAAAATAAAGGCCACCTGTAATTTCTTTTCAGTGCAGGACTGTTACACCCAAAACCAGGGACAGATCCAATTCATGAAAGACGTTTTCTCTCCACCCACACCTTCCTGTGTCATTTCTAATAGATACAGCTTCTTTTTGCTCTCCACAGCTCAAGCCACTGTTAAAAATTATTGTATATTATGACAGATATTGCTTTAACACAACAATGAACAAAGATATTTACTCTTACAAAGTACTTTGGAGTGAAAACAATATTCTTAAGTAAAGTACAGCCACTGCAAGTGATGCATGAGCATTTTGTAAGATTTGGATTACTTTACAGAACTCTATTTTTTAATTGTGCTAAAGAAATTATTCTGTTTCTGGTTTCGTTTCACTTTACGATAATTGCTGTAATTTCTATTTCTATCATAGTAATATTAAGTGCAATCATATCCATTTAGTTTGATCATTTATGTTCCACTGCAGTGATCAAAACAGGCAACCTACTACTTCATGTTACCATTCGTTACACTTTACTACATCAGATATCCAAATAAATGTAATTGTTGTAAACACACGTGAAATGGTATATTTTACGCAGCAAAGTGTTATGAAAAAGCTTTTAGAGTATTTTCAAAGTAAAAAATGGTTCCTTATGTTTTGTTTGTACTTCTGTGCTTCATAGCCTGAATTTCATTTGTAAGTCAAAACTGCAAGGGATATGTGATGTTACTGAGCTTTAAAAATAAATAAAGTGTTATTCTGTAGTAGGCTTCAAAAGAGGTTTTATTCACATAGGTTTCATTTAAATGCTTCTCACTACATGTCTTTTGGGGATAGGACTACCTGCAAAGACAACACTGAAACAAAACAAACACTGGGAGGACTGATTTGAAACCAAACCAGGACTGATTTTTAAACCAAAAAATATTATTTAAAGCAAAGTATCTCTGTAAACCTAGGATCTCACTGGTAGACCAGAAGTGTTTGTTTATTTGCTTTTTAATGGGAGGTGTGCAAGTATCAAGTACAACAGCTGAGAGATGCTCCTGAGGGAACCCTGCAGAGATGCTGGAGCAGGGTTGGGCAGAAATGAGCTGAGTCCCTGCCCTCAGAGGTAGACCTGGGACATGGCCCTGCACCATACCAAAGTGCAATTTTTGGAGAGCCTGAGGAGAGCTCCTGCCTTCCTCTTTTGTCAGTGCTGTCATAAGTCATGAGTCTACCTCAGTTTTGAAAATGCTAAAATGAACATTCTTCAAACCTTTTCTCTGCCAAAACCATATACCTGAATGTACTAAGAATTTTTTATTTTTATTTTTTCTGAGGTTTTGTTTTCCAATGAGTAAGTGATTCATCCTTTCCTTCCTTCCTCCTGACAATCTTGTCTTTTGTCTGCAGCTCTTACAAAATGAACCTCTAATGTTGTTTTATGCAATCAGTAGCCAGACGGTGGCTGGACAAGAAGCAGCCTGATTTACCTCAGCGTGGTACTAAACTTCCCCAGCTGCTACTGAGAGAGAGCATTCCCTTTTGAATGAAGCGTGGTTTGTGGGGCTCACAATAAAGTGGCAAACTTGCCGTAGATAGGTGTTTATGGAGAAATACATTTTTTTTTTTTTTTTTACTTGACTGTACTTCCATAAGCAAGGAAAATTAAATCTTTGGATGCATCTGTTAAGCTCTATCCCCTAGAGAGTAACATATTGATGTCCTTGCACTATATTGGTGAGGGTCCACCAGGATGACAGCACACAGTTCTCATCACTTATATTCCAAAAGAACGTGTAGAGTTTGCCCACCAGGATGCTCAGGAAGTGGAAAATCCATCTTCTGAGTGGAGAATAGATGAGAAAGGCTGGATCACAGACCAAAATAATAGCAGCAAAGGAATAGGGTTTCTCTTTCAAAAACAAAATTTTGGTGGCATGGAGATGTCTAAAATACAGGGAGGGAAAGGCTGAAGGACACAACTGGCACATAGACAAGTGAATATGAAGCAGTCATGAATAAATCAAAGACAGCAAAGGAAATGAGGTTGTGGAGCAGACTCTCATCCTGACAGGCTCGCTCTTGCTCACAGATTAAACAACAATTTCTTAGAGGGCTGTGGAGAAAAAAAAAAAAAAAAAAAAAAAAAAAGGGGGGGGGGAAGGAAAAGGGGAAGAAAAGAAAAACTCTCACCTACTCCCCCACAAAAAGATTTTGGTTAAGATAGGGTGAGGGAGAGAGAGAACAGAAAGGAGTGACTGCTCAGGATTCCCAGCCACTCTTCAGGGGAAGAGAAGTTGCGTTTATATGGTCTCATCATTCAGCTGGAAATGACAGGCAATGATTTCCAGGCTCTTCCCTCTCCTTTTGGTGACTGTTTAAAAACTGTTTGTGTTGGTTTGGGGGTATTTTATTATACAGAGAATAGGTATATTTGACAAGCCTTAAATATGAATTGCTGCTGTGCTGCATGAAATATCTGATAGCAGACACATTTCTAAACAGTGTTTTGCTGTGATGCCTGTGCTTGTTTCTGCTGAGAAGTTTTCCCTCTCTAGTTTGTTTATCATTATTATATCTTGTCTTGCCTGATGCATTCAATGGTTCGTAAATACAACTTTCATTCTGCAGTTAACAGTCTTGTGGATTTTAATAAATTGCCCTCCAGTCATGCTGCATTTTCCTTCTGCAGAGTGAGCCTTCTTTTCTGCACACAGAAGTACTTATTACACATTCTGTTTTGCAGCGTAAACCTGGGGAAGGTGAATCTTAAAGCACCCTGCTAATGAGCTGAGACCTGCCTTCCACTGTGTGCTGCACAGGCAAGAATAAAGCCATTTGCTTCTTCTACATCCTACCTTTCTAGATAACAGTGCTACCAAAGTATTGCACATACAATATCCCTGTAATTCCATTCTATTAAATTCACTTTACCAGTTTAATAGTCCTCCTTATGTAAATGCTGAACTCAGTCATTGAATGCATTTTGATTCTCTGAAACAGCTCTTGGTATCTCTGCAGTACATTGCTTCAACTGAAATTGGAACACTAGAGTTTTTAAAGATTTTTCTTGAAAACGGAGGTACTTAATCTTATTCTGAGAAAGTAAATATTGGTTAATTGAAGTTTAAGCTTGCAAAAAGATTAGAGACATTTAATTAGTCTAAATTATATATCATGCTGTAATATAGTAAATTAGATTAGACAAGCTTAACATTTCAACATCACATTAATGACTGCATACATTTTATTAATATTATAAGCTTTAATCTTAGATCCCTTAAGATACTAATAATTCTCTAACCCATCAGTGACTTTAATATTCCTATTTAAAATCATAATCACCTCTAAGATTTTAAATTTAACTTTATGATACAGGAAGTAGCTATATATCAGGAAAGGACAAAATACATATAGTTCAGAATGTGAGATTTCTTTTAAACTTGGATTAATGAAGAGCCTATTTTGCATTACTGATTAACTAGGACCAGCCACAATAGTTTCCTTTTTGATTTCACTTAAAAGACTGCTTTGTTCAAATTTAGCTTATTCTCCCCCAAGAGATGGGCTTGGCAGATCTAGGTAACTGTTAGTGCCATGTCATCACTCCAAATTTGCAGAAAACACTGCCTTGAAAGAAGCTTGTGTTGATAACATGCAAACAAACAAGGTTAAATAATTCAGGTACACACATTCAACTGATGGCAGAGCTTGTGATGGGTGCATGGCCACTATGTTGACGTTGGGATTTCTTCCTTCATGCCCAGAATGGCTAGAGCTGAAGTAGCACAAGAAGAATGGAAAGATGTGTATGGGAGTATCAGTTACTAGTTATTTCGCACAGACTGAGACTAGCACAGCCTGAGTGAATCAGAGATCTTCATCTTTGATCTTCACTTCAGTGTCAGGTTTTGGAGAGAGATGTCAGTATTACTATGGCACACCATACTCCAGAAACATTCCCCCAAACCATTCGCTTTCACAGGGACACATCCAAGCTTCCACCTTCAATAGACAAGTGCCTTATGGAAGATTTCATTTTCACAGATTCACTCCAGTTCTTGATGTAGCTCACCAGCAGAGCATTGCAGTGATATGGGATACAGTGGCTCTTTCTGGCTCATGGGCTGAGATTTACATATTTAATAGATTATTTAACTTATTGTATCCAACCCATGAGCAAGACTCCAGAGCACTCCTTCAGAGGAGCTAAATACCCTGGGGTATGTGATTTGGATCAGGAGCCTTTGGTTCAGCAGTTAAAGACCAGCTCATGTTAAGAGCTGTTACCAGCAGGTGATGGCTGACCAGCCTCATGTACCCTCAAAAGCCAGGTTCAAAGCTGTAACACTGACTGCCCTAATCTTCTTAATCCTAGAGTCTAAGGCAGCCTGGAGGCTTGCTGGGAAGTTTGTCTTGTTACAGTGGGCTGGGACTGCTCTGAAGAGCTGTGTCTCCAAGGCTAAATTTCAGTATCTCTCACCAGCACTATGTTCCTCCGGAAAGCAATAGCTTTATCTTTGCCTTAAAATATTATCTCGCTTCAGAGCTTCAGTTTGTAAGGATACTTTTGTCTGGTTTCCCAAAGTGTATTTCCTCATGTTCTGCTTTAATCTGTTTCATCTAGGTGCTTATGTTTTAAAAGAAAGCCCCTGACACTGTGCACATACCTCAGTGAGAGAACTGGAGAGGAGCATGTGGGAGTGAGAAAACTCAGGAAAAGCAGAGAACGGTATGTGCTTGAGGGACATTTTAGTACAAGAGGAATCGGAAGAAGAATGGGCAAAACCTATTTTCCTAAGAGCAAAATCAAAGCATTAGTAGATTTAAATGTGAAAAGCAAAATAAAGATGTGATTGTTTCAGCCATTCTGATTTGCAGTTTCATCCCCTCATCTGCTGTTTTGCCACTTTGCTGTGCAAGCAGAACTATGGAAATTCCATGGTTTTATTCTCATAATTATCTACTGATAAAGAAAAAAGAATACTTGGCAAGGTCCAGTTTTGTAGCCTTCCTGATGAGCTGTGTAGTGTCACGAAGACACCACGCAGCAGCAGACAACATAAGAAGTCCTAGTCACAGCACATTATGTAAGAGACCTCCTTAATACTGTGGAACACAAAAACAATTACTACTTGGTTGCTTTATGATAGCTCCTTGAGTTACTCACAGGAATCATGCTTATATACTGTATGCTGTTTATTGCTGTCTTTACTTGTCATTTCAATGCTAAACTTCCCAATCAAAATCAGAATTAGTCCTATGCTTTCATGATTTACTTCAGAATTTTGGTTCCCAGTGTGCCTGACTGAATATTAAAATGAAACAGAAGGTTGAATGCATCCACACAAGACACAATCAGAATTTCTTCTGTCTCATGGAATCCACAGAGGACAGTCAATAAGTAATTTGGAACTGAAAATGTACATACTTGCAGAATTTTTCCTCTTTCAGGGACATTTTCTTAATTATACTAATTTGTCAAATATATCTTCATTTTTACAAGAAGTTTCCTTTTCAAACGTTTGTTAAAAGAAAGATAATTGCAACTGGAAAGCAGAAAAATGAAAAGAACTTTAATTATGCATTATAATAACAAATGTGTTCTAGTTCAGGTGAGCCAGACCAATTATATATGATTAGTGAATGGAAACAATTGATGCTTCCTCATTTTCAATTGGGTCTCCTGACCTTTTATGGTGAACATGCTACTATCTGTCTTCCCCTGCTGCTCAAGACAGACCAAATATTTTAATTTATAGAGCCATTTGGAAAAATTATTTCAGTCTCCTTAGAGACAAGTTTTACTAAATTTCATCGGTATTTACTCCATTCCCACAAAAGGAAGGAATGGAGTAGCTCTTTGTAGCTCTTATTAAATTGCATATGGTTTAACTATGAAAAACAGCTATTAGGCTAGTACTGCTTTTCTTCATATCACATTTTGCATCACTCTGTAAAAACATAGACAAAGGTAGATTGAAATGTATATTTAAATTCTACTTAGGAATTACATGAAATTGAATAAACATTAGTGTTCACTGAAATTTAAATCTGTATGTACAAAACTATGGTTAACTCCAAACTTTGCCAGTATTTGGCTCTGAAGTGAAGACCACTATGACCTTAGTGTTCCAGCTGAACCCCTACGTTCCCCTGCACTCCTCGCTGCATGAATTGTGCAAGAGGCACCAACAACTTTATAATCCAGTCAGAGAAAAAGTAGGAGGTATGGCACATAATGAAAACCCAATGACCAAAGGAATTACTGAAATCAAACGGCATTTCATTCAGCTTGGCTTAGATGCAATTCTCCTGAGACACTCACCAGTGTCTGGTTCTGCTGGATATCATGGCTATAGAGCCACAACTGCAGCTCCTCAACACAGATGTTCAAAATTTTGTAACAGAATATGACTGCAGTGTTGCCAGCCTGAAGAACTTACTGAGCATTTATTGTCCAGAAAATGTTTCAAAATGCAAAGCAAAAAGTGAACTTTTTGAAAGGACACATAAGGTGATAAGGCATTCGATTTCTTGTGGTAATGTTGACATAATGTAAGAAAAAGTAATTAGAACTCCTACTAAAAAGTAAGTTGCCTTTAATACATCATTCATTTTCCTTTGACTGTGACATGATTTCTGTTTACTTTTGCTTAGTACTTCTGAATAGCTCTTTAATCCAACGCTTGAATCATTTGGGATGCTATGTTTCAGAATTCCTTCTTTAGTAGAGACATATAAGAGATTCAGCATGTGAAAGTAAATTGCCAGAAGCTCTAGTAACTAAAATACTTATTTTTTTGAAACCTTAGTTTCATACAAATGTTGGTAAGAAAATGTGAATCTGTTCCAAATGGGATATGAAAATGGACCAAAAGCATGTAATTGTTTGTCCCCCTTACTACATATTGTATTTTTCTTCAAAATTTTTTCTTCTACCAGAAAGCTCAGCCAAGTCTCTGAGAGTGTAGCTGGGTCCTTCCCAGCATCAGCAGAAAGATATTCTGCAGGTAATGTAATATCCTGTAACTCCATTACTTTCAGACTGTGCCTTTGGAGAAACCTATGCAAACTCCCTCAAATCTAATGAGGCTGTACATCACTGGATTCACTTTGAAGGTAATAGGGTTGCACAAAGTGACCTGAGGGCATAATTTGGCTACTTATAATGATGATGAGTGAGAGGAAAGAAACCCCCTTAAGTCTCAGAATTCACAGAGGACCGGAGGTTAGGACAGGAAAGTGCAGGTTTATTCTGGGTACCTCTGACAGAGCATCAGGGTGGCACAGTAAGTACATCTCCCTGCAGTGAATCTTGATCACGTCTTCTTTGGGCAAAGCTTCGTTTTGAGTCTACTTATGTTATCAAAGAATTAATAACAATTTAATTTATAATCAAATTAACTGTAATCATCTTTATTAAGAAAAGAAAGCCTTATTGCTCAGACTTATAAGGAGGAGTGTGTGGAGGGTGCGACAGAGGTATACCCACTAGAAAACATGTGGAAAAGACTATGCATCTAAGAGCCCAACCTTTTTTTTTTTTTTTTCACAGACATCAGCAGATGCAATCAATGATACCACCTCTCATAGCCAGTGAGACCAAATCAGCTGGAAAGAGGAGAGGATGAATGGAAGAAAAATCCTGCCGGTTTTCCTGGCCTTTTTCTCTTACACTCCTCAAGGGTGTTTGCACAGAAAACTGTGTTTTTATTCCAGATATCTGCGGTGTAAGAACATTAAACATTACTTTCTCAGTTGCAACTGATAAAATGATTTCCCTGATAACCAGTGGGTACTGCATTTTATCATATGCAATTGGGAGGATACTGATTAATATTTTCATACCAGCAAGTTTGGGGTTTAGCAGAGATTAAAGGGTGATTGTCCCTCATGCATGTTTCGCATTCACTTGCAACTAGAATTAATGGAAGCAAAATTGTCTGCACAAATTTGCAGCACAAAATGAGGACTCATTAAATCTTTGTATGTGAAAGCATGAAGAGAAACCGATAAGGATGTAAATCATATGGCAGTAAGAAAAAACAAACAGAAATGTGTGTTATTTATTTATGGGCAGGGGCAGGAAAGGGGACAGTTCTTAAAATGCCCATTGACTCTACTGCTTTTTCCATTCCTATTTAATGCTCTGCTTTCTTCCTTTGCCTGATGCAAACTAGTAGCAGGCATCTCCTCAGAAAGTGATGGTCCCACAAATGTTAGTAGAGCTGAGTTGCCCAATGTCTCCAGATGTATACTTCTCAGAAACCATACTAGGTGATTGCTATATACAATAGTGTACATCTTAATTCCCTTGAAAATAGTATTTATCATATTATGACTCCCATCAAGGTGTCTAGAGGTCACTCTTACCAGGTCTCCTCCACAAAATTTGCTCTCTCTATGTTCAAGAAGCAACCCTGCTTCCTCCACCCCTTGCCATTTTAAGCTTTTCAGTGCACATAGGTGGTACAGTCTGGTGGTCTGCATCATTCCTTAGGAGACAGTTTGAGATGCTACTAAGAGCTTTAATCATGATAGGTAGGGCACCATCTCCTCAAAAACTACTTCTCTAGCTCAGAAATCCTGTACCATAGTCTAGCATCTGAAGCACACTTATCCTCATTCAGTCTCTTCTTTACTAGTTTCCCATGAAAAGACTTTTTCGCTTCAACCAATCAAGTAGTTTGAGCAGTTCTGAAGGTCAGTCAGAGGTACAGAAAAAATCAGTATTTCCTTTATGTTGTGTAAGTGCACACAGAGAAGTGGTTTCTGCCCCCAAAACTTGTATCCTGAGTAGACAAAAGTGAATAACAAAACTAAATGACCAGCCTTTATATAGCATCTCAAATCTTAACCTGTGCAACACTTTCTCTGAAAAAACAGAACAGTCCTTCAATTTCTTTTTCACTTACAATGCACTTAATCCTATTTTCTCTATAATTGCTTGCTGAAATGGAAATCAGAGCCCGGCATTAAAAGTACACTCTGTTGGCACACTGGACTGTGCAGAACTGAGAGGTAGGTAGCCACCCCATCCTGGCTTTGCTTGGAGCT
Organism: Aythya marila; assembly: GCF_965140915.1. Taxonomy (NCBI): domain Eukaryota; kingdom Metazoa; phylum Chordata; class Aves; order Anseriformes; family Anatidae; genus Aythya; species Aythya marila. The sequence goes on from NC_139042.1 coordinate 103,342,918, forward strand.
CACCTCCACACAGAGGGCCAGCAAAGGGCCTGCGCACATCTAAAATCCCACCAGGGTCTTATCTTGAGGCTTTATGTTTTGTTCTGCACATTATTTCAAACAGCACAGTATGCCAGAATGTGCCAACTGCCTCCAAATATGGGGCAAACAAAGTATTCTATCTTTAACATGCCCTAGAACTGGTGACATTTAAAGGGTGTGTAGAATTTAATACAAAGGAGTTTGGTGAGCTTAACAGATGTTAAGTAGCATGCCCTTTCTCTGAGAATAGATACAACCTTTGCATGACATAAATATTTGCTACAGTGAAAGATAATTAATATCACTGCCTTTACCCAGTAATTTCTTCAGAAATCTGTCATCCACCCATTCTTTTCATGTTCTTGAGAAATTAGTTCAGAGGGGGATGGCAGATTATGACCTATAACATGGGGGCTAGGATGGACACCCAGATTTAAATCCTCCCACTAGTAGGAAAGATGTCAAAGGTTTGAGGCTAGTCATCCCTCAAAACTGCACACAGTTGGCAGATTCTCCTTGTGAAAATCCCCCAAAAGCTGGGGCTCCTTGTAACCCTCATTCCCTCATATGCAGAACCAGTGAGACCACACCTCGAGTACTGTGTTCAGTTTTGGGGCCCTCACTACAGGAAGAATACTGAAGTATTCAAAAGTGTGCAGAGAAGAGCAATGAAGCTGATGAAGGGACTTGGAAAATAAAATTTATGAGTGGCTGTCCTCACTGGAGTCCTCATCCTTGGAGGTATTTAAGAGAGGGGGGGACATGGAACTGCAGCACATAGTCTGGTGATGGGACTTGGTAGGTCATGTTGATGGACTTGATGATCTTGAAGGTCTTTTCAAAACTAGATGATTCTATGATTCTATTCTATGCTTCTATGAAACTGAAACAAATTATGGTTAACTCAACTTCCTTGGTTGAAGTTATAAACTTCACAAGAATTATACATTGAGAAAAGGTAATTCACATAGTCAGCAGTACCAGTTCCATTTCAAATTATTCTACCTGATATATTATGTGAGAAGTTAGCTATTATCTAGCTGTGCACCAATAGTGATTATTTATTCATTTGGAAATACATCTCTTCCCAGACTGAAAAGTACTGCTTTTCCCTGAGCTGGAGCCTGCACAAAGAAGGCAATTTACGCATTCCACAGAAAGCCTACACTGAACATCCCTACAATCTGTTTAAAATTCATCACCTGAGCAGCATGAGTCTTGTCTTCTTGTGAAGACAAAACTAAAACCAGATGAGGAATACTGCAGCAAAAGTTTTAGCGTGTGTTAGTGTTTCACTTGTAAATTGAGGTATTTTTCAGTTTTACTTTCTCAGCTATTTCAGATTCTATTGTGTTGCAGTCTGATATGGTAGATAATTCATCAGCCTGTATGTCTTTTATTATTATTACTGTTACAAAAACAAACAAACAAACAAAAAACCTTGAGTTTAGGAGAAACAAAACAATAATTTTGCAATATTGTCACAGCACACTGGGTTAGAATATAATAAACCTTGTTATTATGACCTGGGAATAGCAACGAATCACAAGGCATGGTGCGCAAAAGCATTCATTCAAAAAAAGTGAAGGTTTAAAAAATACATAGATAAAATGAAATTTCAAATAGAATGGGAGACTCAAAAAATGCATTTTCCAGCAAATGAGTTTTTTGGGTCAAAACTGGGATCTGTTCCTACATCCTCCTACTGTGAGGCCAAGCCCTGGGTCCTTATCTTACACCAATATGTAATGACTGTGTGGGAGATCAACACTGAGGTGTACGTTGGAATTTAAATGCACTGACAGTCTGATGGTCCTAAGTCTTGTAAGATATAAACACAATCAGGTGACCCAAGCAAATAGCTTTAGCTCAACAGTTTTCTGCTTTGCTGCAGCTTGCAGACAGCAACTACTCCCAGAACCAACTGCATGTCTTCACTTAGGTAATGCCTTTGACCCCAGCAGGTCATGCTGCTAGCACTTGCAGGACAAAGCTGCCAGGGTGTTTACTGATTTATGATTTGGTAATGCTAAATTACTGGTTTGAAGGGTTTGGATCATTGGTGGAGGCAAGTGGGGTGTTTTTTTTGAGCTAGAGGAGAAACTGTCCACCAGGCGAGTTCTTTGGACTACAAGGTCTAAACTGGGTATTGCAGAGCTACGTTGTACTTATTCTCCACTACAGCAGTACCACTGAATGGCATTTCACTCTGCCTAAATGATGAGTTTGCCACCCAAGCAGAAATACAATGAGCTGATGCAGATGAATTTCCGAAGCGTGTGAGGACCTCTCTGCCATGGAAGGCTGCCGGGTAGCACTCCACAGAGTACGCTGTCAGATATGAATTATGCATTGACACTTCACTCCCACATCATTATACCTTTCATTCTGCTGTGTGTGCACAGATAGGATTGATTCACACATCATACACTGTAACGTTCATAATGGGCAAAAGCTGGAAACGTTTGCATAGTGAGGAAAAAGAACATGAATAAGTACACATTTGGTATAACCTTATTAGTAGTTGGTCCTCTAGTTTCTAATGGGGCATGAAATGCCATCAGAAAGCTTTTTGCTTTTATCAAAATATTCCCTATTTAGGTAATAATTCAGAAGTAGGCACTTGGGGCCTGATGCAAACTGTCTACTTGCATATGGTCTAGCAAAAGTGAAAAAAACAACATGTTGTGAATTTTGAATATACTGCTTTCCAGAACAATGTTTTATAACAGCCCTGCCAAACATTCAGAACCATCATTTAAGACATCTTGCAGTACAGAGTGATCTCATCCATGCAGTAAATTAATCAGAACAGAAATGTTGCATATCAGCAGTGTCATTATGTGACTGTAACACAGTGCATTGTTTTTCAGAAAAGAATAGACTCTGAAAAATAATCTGCCCATTTTTTGCTTCAGGATGTTACATTTCTCAGCCAATCTTTTGTGTCTTCACCTTCACACTCAAGCGAGGATCCAAAATACTTATCAGGCATACTGCCACAAATTCCTGAATGAGATGTTAAGCCAGGATTAATGATCAATTTTTCTCTATCAATCCACCTAAAATTGGATCTGTCTGAAAATCTCGATAAAGTAACACAAAGGCTTAGAAGGGACTTCCTACATAGAAAAAAGCAGCTTCTGCATGAGGATATCTATCCATCACTGTTTAAGGATATAATTAATTAGTTTGGCTTGGACTCTATCACTACCTCTCCTATTCACTCCAGGATTGTGAGGAAAAAAATAAAACAAAACAAACAAAAAAAAATCTGGAAACAGAATTTATATTCTGTGTACGCTCTTGTCCACAAAGACTTTCACTGCCACAATGGAAGGATGCAAAGAAAAGAGTGATTACTGAATCCTGTCCCTCAGAGAATTGTTAATGAAAACACATCAATGATTCCAAAGCAAGAGCTTAGATTCATACCCAAATTCTTCTCAAGTATATTGAGAATACCTAACAAAGTCAAATATAGTTTTAGAACAAAAATGATTTGCATTTTTAAGTGTTCAAAAAACAACATTAGAGTTATTAGGTGTGAAGATTTCTGTGGCCTTTTGGTTAGGCCCATAACACTCCAGGAAATGTTTAATCATTTCAGAGTTTGCATCTACTCAAAATTCTCCACATATTCAGCTTTCTACAGTCCTGACTTTTACATTTCAATTCCATTCACATTTGAAGTGGTGCAGGAATAGTTCAGATCACAAACACGAGTTTAAAGTAGTTCAAAAATAATTACATTTTAATTAATTCTGGTAATTTGGAAGTTGTTTTTAATTTTTCTTTTATTTTTAAGTATGATGTCAAATCATTAATTTATTAACCCAGAAATATTCCTTATCTTGCCACTACAGTAGACAACGGATTTTTTAGATTTAATTTGTATTTTGGGGGTCAATAGGATTTTTGAATACAGACAGATCTGATATTGTACATTTCGATTTTCCATTTTTTGTAGTAAACACAGGGTAAGAAAAAATGCAACATATTGAGATTCCGGTGATAAGAATATAAGATTGAATTTGTGGTTTATTCATTTTTTCACGTTCCTTCAAGAAAGGAATGAAATCAGATAAGAATTACATATGAGAAAAATGGTCACTATTTTCATTTTTGTTCAAAAAACTACAGAGCAGAATCTCTGTGATTTTGCATTTCTGCTGCAGGTTTCACAAAACCAGATCAGAACAACAAAGCATCAGCCGAAATTTTAGATAGAGAAATAGGTTCACATTAAGCAAGTGGAGAATTTGCAGCATTGAATTTTAGGCATCTAATTAAGGTATTTAAATTAGTACTGTAATAAAGTCAATGGAAAGAGGTAGGTACCTAACTGGAGAAGAGGGAATTGCCCTCTGGAGAAATGTCTCCACTGGCACAGCATTCCGTGAGTCCCTAATCTAGACACCAAAGTTCAGTGCTCAAAGTTAACTAATGTGAATATTCCATCTCTCTAAGGCAACAATCATGGCAAAATACTACAGGATAATATGTTAAGGAAGAATTATATTACTTTTTACTTTTATCAATGTTTTCCATGTCAGTCCACTTAAAGCAGAGGCAGTGTTGCTGCTAATAGATAAATGGTGCCTACTGAAAGGAATATGTTTTCAACTCTCTTCCAGGTAGAGCTGGTAAAAACCATTCCAAAGATTTTTTTTTTCAGTGAGCTGCAGTAGTATAATCAAACCCCAACTTCCCACAGGAGGATGGTGAGTTTGGCCCCAATAAGGCATTCCAATGGCATACACTGTGACACATTTCCTGTAGAGATATTGCACATGTTTTTGCTTTGCTGAATTTTAAGCCTCCAAGAAGTACATGATCCATCCATATTTCAGAGGGGATCTCCCATGGATGCACAAACAGAGAAACCTCTCAAATGCATTTTTTGGGTGGCACTGTGATACACACCTCATCTGTCTTGTAATGATGTGGCTATGGCCCATACAAGGGGATGCTGTGAGCACTCTTCCCTGCACCTTTGCTCCTGCTGGGGTACAGGGCTTAAAGCTATATGCCTGCAGCAGTACACAGGGTTATCCTAAAGGAGAGTGACTCCTTAGAGTACTAATCACATTTGCCTTAATTTGGACTCAGAATAAATTCAGGAACATGTAGAAGAGTCCATTTTGAAAAAAGTGTGTACAGTGTACAAAGAAAGACAGAATGAGCGTGGATATTCACTCTGCATAATCATTTCTTAGCCATGTTATTATTTCAATTTCCCCAAATTAATATTACATCTCTGGAAAGAAAACTAAGAGAAGTTTTATGTATCTTCAGGTACTTTAATTTTCTCATGTTTTTGCAAGTATGCACACAAATTGAGGAAAAGTCTGATTTCTCAGAAGGGCTCTTTTATGTTAGATATTCATCTATATAATTATATTTTGGATTCAAGCTTTTTTCCCAGTTGTTCTCCAGCTCCATACTAATAACTATTAAATGATAGAAAATGTCTTTGCAAAACACCTCACTCAAGAATGCGAAGGACTTTGGCCCGCACAGCCTTGCCTTCCTGCACCAGCTCCCTCTATAATATCCCTGATATGCTCCCTCTGGCAGCTCTGCTCTGCTCCGCCATGCACTGGAGGCATTGGCCGCAGGACAGACAGTGGGTTTCCAGCTCTGCAGAGGTGGTTACGAGGGGCAGGAGGCCCTGTCGGCTGTAAGGCCTGGTGCACCTTTTTCATCTGCACCGCTCCACGCGAATTGTTTTGGCAGGTAAAGGAAATTTATTATCTTGAGCACTTAGGGCAGTGATTAGAACTGTATTAAATGGCACTTGGAAGCCAACAGACTGAGCAGGCAGAAATGGGTCTGCAGTGCTGAGACGGGGAGAGTACTACAATTGTACATGAGGAAGTAAAATTCAACCAGAATTGGAAAACGAGGAAATGGATGTGATAATGAAGAGCCAATGTAATGAAAGTGTCATGATAGGTGAGATGGAAGAAACAAAAGCAAAGAAAATTGAGAAGTGACGCTGGAAAAAGGATATTAAATCTTTTCTCTAAGCAGCACATCTAATTCTTATACAAAGGACCATGCTACAGTGATCACAGAGCACTGTCTAACAGGCAAGTGGGTGTAATTAAATACCACTAAAAATCTACTGACTATCCCAAAGGAAAATTAATTCCTTAAAATAGATTGCACCTTTGGAAAGAACTGGACACACATCACAGAATATGTCAACGATGCCATTACCTCCACTGCTAGTTAAGTAAGCTGCCAGGTTTACAAAAGCTTGTGCCTGCAGAAAAGCAAAGATCAGGAAAATATGGCAAAATTTATTATACAACTCTCTCATACAAAAACAAAATGGTTTTCAAATTGAAGATAAAAATATATTAAATAACATTTCATACATAAAATACCATGGTGTCCAGGTGTGCTGAGGCAAGAAAAAAGGGGAACACACTACTGAGGTGGCTTTGATAGATCTAGGAAGTTACCCAGCTCACTGATAGAGAATTTCCATGACACTCTGGGTTCCTCGCATAGCTCTCCAAAGTAGCTCATTAACAGAAAACAATTAATGTTTTCACATCCTATTTATGAGTAGATATCATTTTGCTGAATATTAACTTGTGTTTGCTGCCTACTAAGGGAAGCCTGAAGCTTTCATAATCTGAAATATGAGACATGCCAAGGAAACCAAACAATTTGTAAGATTCAATCTACAGATCAGTTAGACAACTTCAAGCAGAAGCTGCATACAACCCATAACCCCAAGCAAAATCATGCATCCCTTAGAAATCCCATCATGATACCAAGGAAATGTAAATCTCAAATGTGACAGAAAATTTCATTCTCATTCATTCACAGCCACATATCTTCGCATAGCTTCAAGCATAGCCACAAAATGTATTATTCTCCATTCAAAAAATAAAAATACAAATCCATTTCTTCATCCTACATTGCCACATGTGGGAACATGCCACAAACATTCAACAGCTATTATAAATATGCTGCATCTCAAGAGTTTGTGGCAGTAATCCACAAGACTACTTTGTTGTTTTTTCTTAGACAACAGTTTTAAGAGACCCTTCTGTCAGACACACCCTCTCCAGGGACAAGGTGAATATAGCCAGCAGAAGAAACCGAAGGAGCTACGAATGTCCCCAAAGCTGATCAGGATGTTGAAGGTACTATCATGGTCAGCTCAGCTTATTCCAGTTGAGAGCTGGTGCTTTTGAATGTGAGCAACTCTGGAAACCATTGATTTTACCAGACTCACTTTCCTATGACACCCAGCTCACCCAAAAAGAGAAGTAAAAAGGATCTTTTTCCAGAGGCTGTTTTTTGTTTTGTTTTGTTTTGTTTTTCATTTTGTTTGTTTGTTTGTTTGTTTGTTTTTTCAACCCACTAAGTCTACCTGAGTCTGCTCAGAGGTTTGCTTGTAGTGAAGTGACTAACTTCACTCTGTGTATCTGAGAAGAATTTTCACCCATGTAAAAATGCTAGTTCTGTGTAACAGGGTATGTAGCCAAAATGCAACAACAACAACAAATAAAACCAAACATGGTAAAGAGTAAACAGCTTAACTTCTGCTCAAACACCACATCTGTTTAGAAAAATCCAGACTTGAATATAATCACAAAATACAACTTGAAGTCATTTTCCAATGTGTGAGCTATTAAGTCAAATGCATACTTACATAAAAAACAACAACAACAAACAAACGAACAAAACCACAGCTCTACAGAAAATTAAGTTGTATCGGCTTCTTAAAACAACTCTGTCTGGTCTGGTGGCATTCTTCACATTTCTCATGCAAGAAGGAGAAAAATATGACTACAATTCTCCATGGACAATATGCAGTTACAATTTTTTCATCAGGGTTTCACAGCAATGATCTTGACAAATGAATCCTGTCAAATTGTCTTTTTTCCCATAAACTTCCTTTGTGATCAGTTTTGATCTTGAGGCTGGTCCAGTCCCTAAGAAAATGCCCCACTAGATCACAGTTATCCCCATCAGATAATAGTGTAGTTTATCCTTAAATTTCCCTTGATCCGTGAATCAAAGAAAAAAAAAAAAAAAAAAAAAAAAAAAAGAGGTAAAATGGAAACCAAACTAGCAAAGGCACAATTTATTTCTGTGGAAATAAAACACATAACAAATTCTGCTTTTATCAGATAAATGCTCCCAGGGCAGAATATCTGTATCTGTGAAAAAAGCTTATTTTAATCTGAGGACAGTAGATTTATGTTCACCTCTAAGCACACAACAACAAAAAAAATAAAAAAATAAAAGGAAAAAATCCATCTTGTGGGGTGAATTTTTATGACCACACAGACTTTAGCATCAAGACAGATGGCAATGGGTCAGCTATCAACCCACCTAGATTGCCATTTTTCAGGCAAATCACAATGTCCCACTCTTCCTTCTTAATAAACAGTCACAAATAGTCATGTATGGCTCCCACAGGAACTTTTAAAAAGTAGACAGCTAGGACTGGGGCACAGGCAGAGCTTGTTTTGGGATCCACTTCTTCCCTATGCTATTCTCATTAACAGGAAACAGTCTCCAAATTACCTGATTTTCACACAGCTCTCATGTGAGCTCGTTCTTCTTGCCTCTCAATTTTTCTTTGAAAAATTATTAACCTTATCACAGTCAACTTAAAAATAATTGCTATTTCAGTGTGTAAACCTGTGATAGGCCAGATGTTGCTGAGCCATCCACTTCACATTTTTCCCAGCGCTTGAGGAAATCCTGGGCTGAAATCTCTGGGATTCTGGCCAGGGAAAGACTTGGAATAATTTAGTATTTCTGCTATGTGTTACATTTGTCTGCTTCATAATACTCAAGCCATTCTTAAAAACACCTGCTTTATTTTTAAAAAAATTTTCTCTCTTTTTTTTTTTTTTCTCTGTGAGCAAGCATTACCTTGGAACTATGTCTGCGTCCTTCAGACAAAAGTTGTTTCACTCCCTTAAACCACAGTGAGCAAATATTTAAATGTCTCATCTGTATTGCAGTGAAGTTTTATCTAATTAGAGGAGGCAAGGAAGATATTCTCTGTAGGCCAACTAAATATTTTATTTGTATGACTGTTTGTTCATTTATTTATTCATAATTTGAGAGAATTTTGTTGTTCTGTATATAGACAGGTTCTGCGGGACATGCATTTGCACACCGCAAAAGCACTGACAGCATGCTTCTCTGAAGTTTCTCATCTCATAGTTTCTGAACAATGGTCCAGTTTGTGCACCAAGTAATTGGTGCACGTCGTTCCAAGCCTGAATGACTGACACCTCCTGAAAACCTTTAGTTTTCCATCTGTGTGACTTCCCACACAAAATAGAATGAAAACAAAGCTGATAAGAAAAAAACTATAAAGGGCTGTATAACCCACAAGATTGAAATACATATATAAAGTTTTAATATTTTAAGCATAAGTAAAACTTCCAACAGGATCATTTTTTCAGCTTCTCTATGGCTAAACCAAAGCAAGTAGGAAGGAAGCAGTGAATGGCATACCAGGAGACGGCACTTAAAATTATCTTCCTGGGACAAGTAAGATCATATAACCTGGGGAAAAAAAAATGCTCTGACACTCAAATTTCACTAAATTTTCAATATGCGAGGGCTCCCTGTGAGTTCTGAACATATCTTTGGAAATACATAAAGTAAGGAAGCACAAAGAATCCAAAACAGCATGTCACATCGTGTCAACAACAACAACAAAAAAAAAGAACAAAGGAGGATTTTTTTGTTAATAATCCCTTACACTTGAAAACCTATGAAAAGCCTCTCAGACCAGTGGTATGAATGAAGGCAAACAGAATGGTTTATGTCCTCCCTTCCCTCAAGAACTCCCTGCAGGAACACGTTAGGGGAGAAATTAATCTGAAGTTGTATGGCGGCATGGATGCTCTCGTGCACGCTCTGCTGCAGCGGTCCTGACATCTGGCTAGCTGCCCAGCAGCGGCTGCATTACAGGGCACACTGAGCTCCCGGATGCATCCCACTCAGCTGCACATTCCCAAGAAATTTCCTATTTCAGAGGGGCTGAGTGTGATGACTCTGCACCACCCTGGGGCAGTCCAATTTTGTACTTGCTTTAACAAGAAAGTGCAGGGAGAATTTGTTGCTTTCAGTACCACTTTTAAGGATGTGTACTCTGTCCAGGATTTTTTTTTTCTTTCTGCTTCCTGTTCATATCCAAAAATATAATTGTCACTGACAGGGCTTTTATTTAGAGCCTGATGATTAAGTAACCATTTTAAGAACCAATTGGTTGTGATGCTAAGTTACACATTTCTGTCCCTTTTGACTCATTTATGACAAATCTCTTTTATTTATTTTACAGAAAGGAGGGCTATATTGGATTCAGTCTGGTCTCTGGCTCACTGTTCTTCCACTATGTAGCATTATAATCAATTCAACGAATCTAAAATGAAAATAAAAATGTCTTATTTCTATTTTGGCCTTCATTTACCTCCTACCAAACTGGACAGAAACACCTAAGAGATTACAGGTTATTGTTACTGATTCCCATTATAACAGACAAGGCTGAACTAAATCTAAATCCTACCTGCTGAACTAGCCTCCAGTCCCCTGGGGATTGGAGCCCATCCTGGGGCTCCAGCCCTTCCCTATTTTATGGCACTGTGTACAACATGACTCCCCAACAATGTATTTTCTTTCTGCACCTGACTTTATCACAACCACAGTGCAACTTTTCACATTTCCTTTGACTTTTACTGTCACTTTTGTCCTCATCCATAACATACAGTCATGCAGCTTCCCCTTCAGGACCAGCTGTTAGGATGATGCTGATGATGTTTGCACTCCAGCATTTTTTTCCCAAGCGTCCATTAAAAGTTGTGTTTTGAAATGTCACAACTTGCCTTGTTTTTGTTCTGTTATTAGCACAACTGGGGTTTGTTGGATTACCAAGGAAGGATAGTTGCCAAATAAAATGTTCGACACAGAGCCTGTGAATGACAGATCCACTATGAAATGAAAATTTGGAGTACACAAGCCTATAATATATTCTATTTACAATAGAGGGCACACAAAATGTATACATATTTTGTTCAATAGTGATGGTTCTGCTGCTGCTGTTAGGTGGTGAGTCAAAAGCTTTGTAGGGAGCAGGTATGCTACAGCTCAAAACGTTTTTGGAGTTAATATTCTGATTGTCCTCAGTCACCAGGTTTTTGCTTGCATCCCTGAGCAGTTCTGGACTACATAAGCCAGATGCATCACATCTGGACAAAGACAAAACAGAATATATGGTCCAGAAGTGAAGCCTAATGCAAGCCTACCACTGGTAGGCATCTTGTGAGAGCACTGGAGCTCAGCCACCATAGATGCCTGCAGCCACACGAGTGGGGCCGTCAGCTGTTTTGTTCAACGGATTTACAGCACCTTCTGCTAATGTTGGGAGAGCCTCATGCCCAGACACATCTAAAGATACCATACTGAAAGACAGAATAACCTCTCAGTGCTAAAAGTCTGTGTCCTCAGGCCTGTATTATTTTTACCTGATTATGAGGACAAGATGCTTATCGCTGAAACAAGATGATGCATTTTTGTTTTTTACTTGCAAAATGAACTGCTTGACCTAGGTAGTAAAAGGTTATTTCTATTTACTGTAGTTATAAACTAAGCAACTTCACAATGTTCTTCCCTATAACAGATTATTCCATGATATCATGGGTCAAGACCACTTAGTGATAAGTGACCCTCTCAAGTTGAATTGATTTGTAATTTTTATACTACCAAGTGCATATAAACTTGATGCTTTAGAATTTCACTCCTATTTCAAATCACATTTCACATTTGCTTCTTTGGTAAAAGTGTACTTGTATAGCACCTTGCACTATAGACATCCTGTCAGGGCACGTCTACACAGATATTAAGCATCTCTATTGGCTTTCCAAGACAGCTGAATGAAAGCAAGGACTGGACTCAAACCTGTGGAGCCATGCTATAGCACTCCCTTAACACAGCACGTTACCCTGGGCTGTGTTCTCCAATTCATTTAAGCCTTCTTTGGACTGAGCTGGCTCTGCTTGCCTGTAGACATCCAAGTACATATGTCCTTACAAGCCTCTGGGGACTCCCATGGGTAAATGTTGCATGCTGCATATTTCTCAGAGTTCTGAAAAACTAGATTTCCAGGAAAATGAAAAGCAGGAATAGCGAAGGTAATTTTCATTCAAGTAATCCTGGGTTATTTGAATTTGGCATACAACAGTGAATTTCTCCAGTTTGTTCATATTCCTCAGGGTTGCTTCTTGGTGAAAAGTGTAACTTTCAGTCTGGGCAAAAATAAGAAAAAAATCCTCCTACTCAACTACTGGTGCCCACCTACATGTATGACTAGTATTTTTCCTTTTCTCTTTGAGAAAAGAAAGAAGTATTGGCAGGTGCAATATGGCTGTAAAGAACATTTTAAAGACTCTTCGTCTCTTCAGAGGTGTCTCTCTCTTGGGAACATCTATTGTCATGATCTCAGGGGTCCTAGAATGTACCTCTTTCTGTCCTGCTATTAAGCCTCCCCCCCAGTAAATAAATAAATAAATCCAATTAGCTCTTCTTGACACAGCTCTAGGTAAATTTATATATTTATAGGATTGCTAGGATTGCTTTTTTTTTTTTTTTTTTTTAATCAAAAATGGATTCTCAGCAGAGCTGTAGTTGCTAGAATTCCTGAACTGGAAGGAAAAACAATGGGACTAGTAAATATAAATGTTGCTGTATGCACTAATAGGGCTGGACAACCAGGAAAGACCTCTGGCACATTTCCAAGCATCTGGTCAGACATGGAACTTATCTTTTGTCATTTGCAGTAACACATACCTGGAAAAAACTCACTTTTCCAGTAAAGAGTCTTGCTTTGCATCTGCTGATGCGCTGAGGACAGAGAACTAGCAGAGAGAAATATTTAGAAGTGCTTGACATGAGCCTAACACTACTCCAGTGAAGTCTGAGGCTTTACCATCAAGAACATTTGGTGCAATCAAGCCAAATTACAGCACTTCTGTAAATCCCACACGGAAGATACAAGCACTTGGTTATACTGTGCCCAGCATAGCAGCTCCCTGGTTTGTAATGCAATGAAGCACAACACCTGTTTTAAAGAAAATGCTGAAAGCAGTTGCTGCTTGCAAGCAGAAAACCCATTTCAATGGGCATGAGATATATTATACAAATGGGAACAGACAAGGGTGACAGCAATGTGGGCACAAATAACTAGACTCCTGTTTTTTGTAGCACAAAAATTAGATGACATGTAAGACATCAAGGGTACACCTTTTGCTTTCTTTGTTTCACAGATAGCTTTCCTATTTCAAATAAGACAGTGGACCCTGCTCTCTGCGGTTGCTCATGCACATCTCTGACTTGTACACATATATACATTTTCTGAACTTAAAGAAAAATGGCATTTGCCTTGGTGCGGTAAGCCATGTCTCTGTTTAAAAGCCCACAGGATCATTTAGATCAGTGTGTGTTTTACTTCCAGATCTGAACACAGCCCCAGGGAAACATCCTAGCCTTTCCAGACAAGATCAGAGAGCATGTCCCTGTGTATATTTATACGGGTGCTTATTTTGCTGTTGCATAAAATACATAGCATTACCTGTGGACAAATATAGCTAGCAAGGGTCTATCTTTTCTGTCTCACAGTGTGACCAAAACCATTCTACAGCATGAGACAATTGAGATAACTCCAGACAATAAGGTGCTGAATAAAAGGTGGGAGGTTATTTTCAAAGAAACTCTTGTTTAGCAGGGGGTATAGCCCACTTTCAGAAAAGTTAACTTTATGTAGGATGGAAGGCTTGATGTTATACTTGATGTTATAATCTACATACGGGAAATTACCGTTTCCTTTATACCAGTGCCTACACACAAGTCAGTACCTATCTATAGCTGTACACCTGGAGGCTAACATCATAGGCTTTCTATATGAGAAAAGTTAAGCTTTGATCTGTACAAGAAAATGCCCTCCAGAGGCAGAGGGCAGAGTGCTATAAAAATCATGTTTGGGTGACCTCAGAGTGCCATGTCAAAAAAAAAAAAAAAAAAAAAAAAAAACAATGCCACAGCAGGGTTTTACAGGAGAGTACAGGAGAGAGCTCACCTCTGCAGGGCAGTTTGGGAAATAGGATGTCTTTTTTGGGAGATCAGAAGATGCTGATCCTCTCAGGGCATCCTTTTCTGACAAAGGGGAGAGGGCAGAAGCAAAAGCACAGATGCAAGCTCCAAGCTGTGAAATTCCTGCTACTGTTGCTTAACCTTCACAACTTTCCTCTCAGGACCAAAATTTCCCAGCAGGATGCCTCCAGAGGGAAAAGCAATCACTCTCCCTTCTCTTAGCTGTTTCTTTCCTCTTCCCTCAACAAACAGCACCTTGTTTAACTGCAACTAAAATTTGGATTTGACTGCTAATACTAAGGGGAATAAACACTGTCTCACCACTCTGGTTCTACCTTTGTGGATGGGACTGCTAACAGACAGAACTGCGCAGAGCAAATGGGATGCAGATACAGCAAACAGCAAGAGTGGTACAGGCAGATGATTATCCTCTCCAGTTTATCCTTTTCATACTTATGGATAAAAGAAAGTACTCAGTGAAATCTGAAATGGAGAAAAGAAAATGCTGCTTGATACAAAGAACAATTAACTTGCAGAATGTGTTGCTACAAGGTGATACCAAGAACAGAGAGGTCAGTGGGATTCAAGAAAAGATGAAACACATGGAGAATGAGAACAGCTGTGATTACATCAAATAAGATTAAATGCAGAATTCATGCATGGTAGTAGTAGAGGATAAGAAGCTGGGAAAGAGTTTTCTTGAGGGATAACATTCCATAATTCTCCTTTAAAGGGTTTCTGATTTCTTCCTTTCAAACCTGTAAAAGTAGATATTGCCTGACATTGAAAACCAGAATGAAAAGCTCCAAACATGCTTATGTTGTAATTCTTCTCATTTATGTAACAATTTCTGGGAAGTGCCTATTCTACAGCAATAAACAGTCTGACTGTTGAGCTAAAACTGTATATCTGTGTTTACCTGGGTAAAATTAACCTTCTGTTTCCAAGCTGCTTACATCCATGAGTTTCACAGGACTCGAGGACAGTGTGCTGCCCTGAATACATACCACGTTACCTCACTTTCCCACCAAAGACCCCCTAAGAGGAACAGCACCTGCTTAAACCTTCTCTTCATGTACACAGATAAATTACAAAACACCTCTAGCTCGCACAGAGTAGGGAGAGCTCGCTAATAAATCCACAAACCTCCTTTAATTTAACATCTGGGTCTCCAAGTGGCATTCTAATATCGGTTTTGTGATCTGTGGAAAGTAAACTCCAACTGCTCACTGGACCAGGCATAAACTATGTCTGGCAATTTCACAATTTGGTGGATAAATACTTGTGCCTGGGCAAAAATAAAACAACAGATTCTGACTCCGAGGGGAAGCCCATTTGCTGTGATTTATATACTTACTGCAGTGGATAAACACTAATGCCATCATGATTGCCCGTTGTAAAAATCCTGTCATCTGCAGCAACCTGTCTTTTCCACTGGGGCCAACTGTGCTGTCTGACGATAAGCAATAAAGCTCTGGAAGGTGACTGTAAAAGTAGCAGACTGTCAGCAGCAGTCAGAGTTGTCATTGTTTTGTCACTGCCAGTTATTTGAATTTTTAAGACTTACACAGCCAGGAAACTTTCTGCCTTTCTCCCAACTTGCTCGATTTTTCTTTTCCTGCCAGAAATACTGAACATTTTGAGTCTTAACTTAATACAAAGGCATCCCTAATGAAAGAAAAATGAATAAATCCTTATTGCCCATTAGCTGCAAATACATTTTTATACCGTCTTGGTAGCTTTATAAGCACATCCACATTTCTATATTTCTTAGTTCATACTGCAGTGCTCCTTCCAGTTTGGGGCACATCACAATATACCAGGATAAGAGATGTGTATTTGGGAATTTCATGACAGTTTTTGCAATAAACCCTGCATTCTATAATCTCTTAAGAATTTTGCATGCTGTAAAGTACTACAGTTTAACTAGAAAACATGCCTAAATGCAGTTCCACATACTTAAGATTATCATCAACCTGCCAATTCACTCTTATCTAAGATTTTTTCATTCCATTTCCTTTTCTTTATCCTCCTTGTGTCTTCGGTGCTTGAGCTCGTGATGACAGGAGATAGTAGGACTACAGTAAAGAGCTATTGTAGCAGAACTCCAATCACTGAATCTCATAAAAGCGATCACCTTTATAAGGCAAGTCTGTTAGCTTCTGAAGCAGCCTCCAGCTTCAATTTTGAGGGCTGTGAGGGCAGAGGAAAAGAGCACACACTGAATAATGGTGACGGATAGGAATTTGGAGGGCTATAAGCTACCTTACTATGTCAGCAAAAGCCTACAGTGAAACCGTATAGTACTGCTTCAGAAGGTCTGCCATCCCTGTTATTGTATATGGCCCATAAGTACAAACTGTATCACCATATGCAGGAATCACCATACAAATTATTGCCTGCTTTCCTAACATTTCTGTGTCCTTCTTGCATATTGCAGCAGTCTGAGTCACTGAGAAAACACCACATAAGCCCCAGCTCCTCTTCCACCACCACCTTAAAGGACATTATCTCCTTCAGTGGCTCTCTGCTGTCTTTGCAAAGGCTTCTTTTCTTCCTTCTGATTCAAACATATGAATGTTTAAAGGAACGTTTATGAAGATACCTGTGAATATTCTGCATTGTAAAGGGCTTTTACAGTAAGACGAAAAATTCTCTTTGATTTTGTGCTTTATTCATCACCCATAACATAACAGAACGGGGTAAATTTTGAGATGTGTGAAGGATGTAGATCACACGTTTTGAATAATAAACATCAGTGTACTTCTGAACTTCCTGTGCTGCTTGATTTCTTGAAACATGTTTCCCTGTAATGAAGAGAAAGCTGAGCAATACTGATGGGCCTGATATTCCAAAAATTGCTATCAAAGCTTTTCCCTTTGATGTCTGTCTGCATCCTGATTGCACTGTCTCCCAGGCTAGAGAGGAAGGAAAGATATTGTTGGCATAATGCTGCATGGCTTGAATGGAAAAAGCATAGCATCTTAATCCACTTTTGCCCCACAAGGAAAACAAATCTCCCCAGATCTAGCCTTTCACAAAAGCACAGGCTTTGCTGCAATAGCAGCGTCAATTTGGTTTTGATTACACAGTTTCACAGGGTGCAGAATGGGGAAATCTGTATTTTTGCTATCTCAGCTATAATCTAACTTGTGGGTTCAGAAATCAGATACATCTGATTTAATTTCTGATTTAAGACAAAAAAATTAAGTCCCCTCTTCAGCCAGATTTTCTAAGAAAATGAGGTTTGCAAAATGATGCTCTCTGCTCTTCTGTCTCAGTCTTGCTAACACTAATAACTAAACCACTGGCCAACTCTAGCCAACTTTGACAGTTGAGAGAGGTCTCAAAGTTTTGCAGTTCCTACAAATTTTGTAACAGTTTGAGGACTGCTGGAAGAGCTCAACAATTACCTGCAGGTTTGGTCTGATGACTGTGTGTCTCTTGGAGACAGCTCTGCTGCCTCTTGGCAGCTAGTAGTTTGGGGGACAGGTGTCTGGAAATGGAGAAGAAAAAGAACTACTAGTGCTGCTGCAGAGAGGACCTCAAGAAGGAACAAGAAAGGCAACTGAGGTTACAGTGACTGCAGGATGGGGAGAAGCAGAAGACAATTCTAGGCTTCATTAGGTCATCAAACACTTTGTTTCCTGGATCCTTCTAAGTACTTTTCTTTCTTTTCTTTCTCTCTTTTTTTTTTTTTCTCTTTTCTTTTTCTTTCTTTTTCTCTTTTCCTTCACTTTCTCTTTCTCTATCTCTCTCTTTTCTCTTTCTTTCTTTTTCTCTTATTTCTTTCTTCTTTTATTTCCCTTTTTCTCTTCTTCCTGCCTTCCTTTACTTGCAATATATGCATTAGTGTGTCTCAGAATAATTGCAGCATCATTATCTAGCAAAAGGGATCTAGCAGTTACATTTCATTCTTTAGTATGCAATACAAACAAACTGAACAGACACGGATCCTTGAATGATGTAAGTCTATGTGGCTTTTTGGAGGTCAGGGAACTCTTCCGATTTTTATCAGACTGCACCCAAAGTACTTCTGTGTATTTTGAGATGAATGTGTGGGGAAAAAAAATAAAATCCATACATGATGACTATGTTGCAATCTCGTATTTTATATGTTCACAGTTATCTCTCCTTTCTTTCAGCAACACACTCCAGAGTCCATCAAGTACATCATGGAGACTGGCAGGAGCTAATTCATCCAAAAATACAGAACACACAACTCCTAGTAGCTGTAGGTGGAACAGGATGACCTCTTTTCACCTTAAAATACTCAGGCAGAATCACAGTCCAAGGAGGAGACAGATACCCTCTTAAGATCCTATGTGTGAATACGGACCAGAATTTTAACATTGCAGCACACTATACAGGGTCTTTCTATTTCACTTTGGAAGTCATCAAACAGAAACCTACCAGGCTGCCTGCAGTTCTTCAGTCAAGAACAGGTTTCACAGATATGGGGATTGCCTGTTGCCCCCCATTCGCAGAGAGCTCAGTGACAGCATGAGGGACCATGTGTCCTGTGGAGACAGATATATTACACCATGGCTTACCTGCGAAGCTGATCAGTTTGGGTTCCTTCTCCCTAAATCACTTATAAACAGTTTTGCCAGATTACGTTTAAATGCAACTCTTTTAATCAGGTTACTCGGTACACTACAAGCAAGATTATAAAATGGGTGCTGTTATTGCATTACTGATTTTTATCTCCATCGATTCTTCTGTATCTTTCATGAATCACCCTACTGAAAATGTGACAGGTTTATGTCAGTCACGACAGGACTATAACAATATTAGCTCTACCATGAATTCAGCGTGACACCAGAATTGTATCATACTTGACCTTATTTGATATATTCATGTACTGATTCAGAAGCTAAGCTGTACGAAGAAGGGAAGGTTCTTTCTAAGACATTCTTCTATATAAATTGAGGTTTGTGCTTTTAGTGTTTGCTGTGCTAGCTCCAGTCACAGAATTGTATGTAAATAATTACGCTATTTCTAGAAATGGTGGCTAGAAGACATTCCAGCTCTCTTCTTATTCAATCCTGTTCATAGCACCACCAGTAGCTGGAATAATTTACACCTGACTACATCTATTCTTACTATAAACCAGTGATTTTTGACATTCTTTCTATGCCTCTGCTTTGATGAGAACAAGCCGGGCAAAGAAGAAAACCTTTGCAAAAGTTGGAGATCTCAACAAAACCAGCAGCTGGAGGAAAAGAAAATAGGAGGAGGACTTTATCCATTGATTTCCTCAAACTAATGAAATCCAGAACTTCATTTGCAATTTGGATGAACCATTGTAAATTGTCCAACTGTTCTCTTCTGTCAGAATCATACACTTGCCAGAATCCCATCAGTATAAACTGGAACAGTTTCATTGACTTTAGGAGAAACAGAGCTAAAATAGCTTCTGGGTCATATTTTTTCTGAGACCAAGTGATCTCTCACTTAAAGAACTGAGAATCAGAAGAGATAATTTTGTACCCTGTTTTCTCATAGATTTTTCATAAGAACTCATAGATAAGAGCTTGGTTTTCAAAGAAGTTTCACAGTTTTATCTGCTGAAGATAGGCAGCTTAAAGCTCATGTCAAATCAAACCTCCTGGAGAAGCTGTCTGTGCACTCACTGGGCTTTTACCTGTTGCCCATGATGTTTATAATAGCACTACTTTACTTACTAGGAATCAATATTTTAATTATAAGCTTTGTTTACAATGGGTTAAATTCGGAGTATGGCTGACCATCATCTTTTTGTATCCTGCCTGTTTTAACTTACAGAAATAATGAAGGAGCAGACTTGCACACATTAATATTCTAAAATGTGAAACTGAATATGTTAAATATTTCCTCTAAAATGTTTCTTTGATTTTTGTTAATTCTGCAATATGAATTAATTCAGCAGTGATAAGAAGATGTAAAAAAGTGACAATTTGACATGAGCAGTAACTGTTATTACATTCAGATTTTTCCTGTGTATTTGGAATTATGGGTCAACAATCAGTGAAGAGACTGTATTAATAAAAATGTATATTCATGTTAATTATAAAATAACATAAATCACTGCATCATTCTAAGAATTTTAATAAAATATGCTCTTGATATTGCAAATAGCTGAGCTACAAGTACAAAAGCCAGGAATTCCAGCATTGATTACAGCTTCCTAGGAAAGAGAGTTCTGCATCTTTTAAACTTAGTTATTTAAATTATTTAAAAATCCTATTTCTTGCTGTGCAAACACACAGTCAGCTGGTATCAATGAGCAGCTCAGTCTCCCACCTAAGAAACTCCAGCCCTTACAACAGCAGTTAAAAACCACTGGAGAGAAATAGCTTCACAACACTCATTTTAGACGTTGCTAAAAATGAGCAATTCCAATATATGTCTTGGAAATAATACTTACCAGTTTTTCTCCATACTAGTTGTGGAGGGTTGACCTTGGCCAGCTGCAAGTGGCCCACCCAGCTGCTCTCTCACTCCCCCTCCTCAACAGGACAGGGGGACAAAATAAGACAAAAAAGCTCATGGGTTGAGATAAAGACAGGGACGTCACTTACCAGTTACTATCACAGGCAAAACAGACTTGACTTAGGGAAGATTAATTTAATTTATTGATATATTTGATGTATTTGGACAGTGAGAAACACAAGTTAAAACAACACCTTTCCCCTAACTTCTCCTTTCTCCAGCGTGGTCTCTCCACAGGCTGCACGGGAACCTCTGTGTGGATACCTTCGGTACTTCATGCCCTCTTCCTCCTCCTCCTCTCCCCTGGATGTCCACAGGGCCATTCCTCACAAATGTTCCCCTCACCACCCCCTACCATGCAGTGTTTGCCCTCCCTTCCCCAGGCTGGCCCTGAGGCACTGCCATCTTGGCTGCTGTACTGACCACACATAATAACAATTTAACACTCACAGAAATACTCAGGATGAAGATTCATATAATGGCTTCCTGGAATTAACTTTGTGAAAAGGAAGAAAAGGTACGATCTCACCACCCTTATGGGTGCTTATGGACTTGTAGAAATAAATTAGTACATAAGTGACCATAAGACAGTAGTTGTCATATTAATTATTCCGGATTTATAAAGAAGAATTATCTTTTCCCTCATCACCCTTTCTCATTATCTTGCTGTGCGAAGTATTTCAATACGCTATGGAAACCTGGGCTGACTTTTGATTACATAAAGTAGTCTGTGAAACACCCTGATTAACACAGAAGTAATCTGCACAGAGAAACACCCCCATCTAACGCAAAGAACCAGAGGGCATAAAGCTTATAGACATCTAATTAGTAGAAAACACTTTCCTTTATTTCCTCTGACTCTGTGCTAAATTGCAGCTCTCATAGAAAGGCTAAGTGAGACCTATACTGCCACCCCGGCTGTCTGTGTTGGTGAAGGGTATGACATGGTGGATGGGGCCTTGACACACTCACTTGGATGACTCTGCCAGCAGTAGTCCCAGGCGTGCTTGTGACCACTCTTTTCTTTTCAGCCTAAGGAAGACATTGATGTGCTGCTCCTGAAAGAAGGGGAGTGCAGCTGCCACAGGGGGAAGAAGAGAGGTACCAAACTAACGTGTCTCCCCTCCATGAAGGTGACAAGGGCAACATACAAGAGAGGCCATGGGGAACCACGATGCTGGCACTCTTCCCACATTGGTTAATGTCCTCTGGCCCCATGTAGTGTCTAATAATCATGTAGCAATTTTGAGCAAACAGCATTTGGGGAAGCTGCAATGTCTGGCTTTTGTGTGCATATGTGCATGTATGCAACACAGTTCATAGGAAGAAACTAAATTCACCCTTGTATACAGAGGCAACAGAACTGTTTTCAACACTTGATCCTGTTGGATTGAGTTGTTTTATGTTTCATGTTGCTTTAAAGAAGGCACCCACTCACCTTCCTCCCAGGGGCCTGTATTAGGCACAGAAGGAAGGAAACACATGAGAACTCCCCACATCGGAAGAGCTAAGAGAAAGAAGAGGGATTGAAGCCAGGAATTCAGCCTGATAGAGGCATGTGTCTAAGTAAAATGGCAGTGCAAAAGTATTTCACTTGGAAGCTGCAGGCAACTGTTTTAAAAAAAAAAAAAAAAAACACATCTGTATATCATACCTACATTGTACAACTACAGAAGGTCTAGATGAGAGGATAAATATCTCTAGCTGATTTTCCTTCATGACCGATCTGGTGTCAAGATGACAGCATAAGGATTACAGTTTCCCAGACCAATTGCTGTTCAGGGCACATCCCACACTCACTCCATCTGCAGATGCTCTCTAATGTCAGTACACAGATCACCAACAGGACTTGGTCCCCAGGGAACAGCCTGGCACCCTAGCAGAAAAATAGAAAGGCTTGGGCAGTAAAGTGTGCAGTGAGCCACACTGATGCAAGACAGATTCTTCATTTCAAAAAGAAAAATCTGCATTCTTCAGAAAACAGTGTTCAAAAATTTAATCTTCATTCAGTTCAATGGAGCAGCTTTATAATTTACAGCAGCAGATAAAGCTAGAAGATGTAATGTGAAATATCTGAAGCAGTTCTTCTCCTGTATTAAAATGCACCTTGGGCAACAGAGCTTTAACTTCTCTTAACATATGTTTCTAGCAGATAAGTAAACAATTTGGACGTGAAATGAAAATTGTCAAGATAGTTACAGTCAAAAAAGCATCAACTCATATTAGACTTCAGCTACAGTGTCCCACTGCCCACTGATAAGTTTTTGGGGTGGTTTGGCATAGTTAAAAGCAAGCAGCTTTGGAAGAATAAAAAGCTTTTTGTGTACAAGTTGTTGGATCAGAGATAGAGAGAAAAAAAAGACATCATTTTACATCAAAATTCTGAAAGTGGCCTTGGTGGCTGGATTGAACCATAACCTGGAGCATGTGGCCAGGGTAAAGTTGTCAGACAGAGGGGAAACAGAAACAAAAGGATCAAGGCTTGGAAGTTTAAAGGCTCCTGCACAGACAAGCGATCCACTTGCACTGAACTGCATTGACATTTGGCTTCCTTACAACCACAGGCTTCCTTTAGTCATGTGCATGGTGAACTTTGCGTTTGTTTCTGTTCTGCTCTGTGGGGCTTTGTGCATGGCAGCAAGCTCTAATTGAGTGCCGAAGTCATCTTTACACCACCACTGCGACAGCTTAGCGTAGATCACAGAAGAGCAAATCATCCCAAGTAAAGTTCGGCGCAGGCCCAGACCAAATGGTTTCTCTTCAAAGTCCCCCTACATGCTGGCTCATATACCTGAATACTAAGCTTTTCTTTGCAGCTAGCTCCCTCTCTGCCCAGATCTCTGCCACCGAGCTTAGGGATGTGTTACAGACAAGGATCCTATGTGTCCTTAGAGGGACTTCTCTTGAACTGTTTCCAAATGGAGAAGGAGGAAACCTTGTAGTTCTCCTTTCTGCACTACTTGGCCATTAGCAGGCAAACAACTGGAAAATTGTTCAAGGCAGAAAAATATGCCCCTCTTTAGTGGTCTTACTTGAGAACACAAAGCTCTCATGAAGGAAAGGCATATTGCTGTAACAATCGCAGTATTTCACTGTGTAAAATGTCAGGATAAGAATTGCCCATGTTGACTTGTCCAAGCAGGTCTGTTTTAGAGAAATCAGACTGCACTCCCACAGCTGTCAGAGCTGCTGCTACCACCATCCTGTCACCACACCTCAAATTTCCAAGGTCCTTAACCAAACAGCAGACCCAAAGCTTTGATCATCTAGACCAGACCTACATGGCTGGCCAGGCTAATGCTGGCTGATCATTTAGGTACTGTAAGTGCTTCTCATCCAGCAAAGGCAAAAGAGCTTTCCCAGAGGGGAGCTCTGTCTCACCTTTTGTAAGCATTGTCAATAAGACCTTGTAGCATTTGTCAATAAGAAAGGACTCCTGACATTGTCCACTATACAACTGTGTCTCTAGCTGTTTATAACACTGTCAAATATTAGCCATTTGAAGTGACATTTCCCCGATCCTGCATCAGTCTGAACACAGGAGGTTTTAGCTGTTCTTGAGAGTACCAATTTTTTGTTTTGTTTTGTTTTCATTTTTCTCATGATTTACAAATATTCTGATAATCATTTTACTGAGAATATCTTCATACAGGGACTTAAGATTTGATGGGCTAGGGCTATGAATGCAGACACAGTGATGGTGTTTTACCAATGGACAGACCTTACCTGTCTGCACTGTGAACGTTTTGCCCGCATCTGCAGGAATTAACCTGTTCCTTTTCTCTTGTGGTGCCTGGAGACCTATGAGCCAGAAGCCTGTGCTGCCCCTGGGCTTCTCATCACCAGACACCTTTGGAAAAACACAAGCAGTAGCCTGACTTGTTTTTCTCTAGGGCTGGGTCTGTAGAACAGCCACCTCTACTGGCAATGGGTGGCAAGTGTCTCTACACGGCATCACAGAGCTCCTGCACCACCAGTCATATTTGCCGTGCCCACTGGGCATCAAGGGAAGGTTTCTGGGTTTTCTGCTTGTTTTTTACACTCATAGAAAATGATACCATAAGGTTTTTTTATATAAACATATAAAAGTATAAGGTGAAAACCAAGAAGATGAGAAATGTCAAACAACTTCAAAACCCATCTTTTGTTACCTAACTATATACATTATTCTACAGGATTTCTGCCTCATTTACTACATTCTTTTACTAAAGTCTTTTACATTTAATATTTTTAAACATGGATGAATGAATTGGGGGCATAAAATTCTATTAGCTAAACAATTTTGTTTAGCAAAAGCACTGCTTATCATGCAAAATACTTTTGAACAATCATCAGGGAATGGCAGTGAGTCTATGTCCTTCCTGAAGCTTGTATATTTACTCATTCTTCTCCCATTCTAACAGACTATCAAAGATCATCTGTTCAATTTAACTAATTTCCTATGCTTTCTCTGAAGCCTAAGATGAATAAAAGCATTCAAAAACAAAACATGAGAATATTTTAAACAGAAATTATAATTGTATTTGTCTCCAAATTGCAGTGAAGAATTCTTATGTGGCTTCTTACTAGCTTCTTTAATAGCTCTCCAATATCTTATTACTAAATTATTTTATGTGGACAGCAAACGTGCTTTACACATGAGATTGCTGAAGTTATTCATCATGCATTTTGATTCATTGGCCAATCTGACAGTGACTGACAGTCTTTGGAAAAGTATAGTACAGCTAAAAACCTGACCTAACTTTTAAACAGCTTTTTCTGTGATACCAACATAATCAAATAGAGTTTTACATATGTCATGCTGTTGCTGCAGCAACCTGGCCTCCTCTCCTCTGACTACTGATAGGAGTCTCTAAGCTTGATATGGCCTCAGATGTCTTGAGACTAATCTCTTGGGACCATTCCAGAGAAATACAGATTAATTTGCGGTTCCTCAAAAATGAAGTAACTATTTCACATAAACTGCTTTTCACATTCCATCAAGTCTGAGCTTCCTATTCATAACCTTTATAAAAATGACTAGTTTGGCACAGCGCCCCCAAGACATTTAGGAGAAAGCAGTTTGTGTGGCAGGAAGGAGGATTAAAATGGCTTTGGCTTCTCTTGTATTTTTCTTGAAGGTAAGGAGAGAAAAGGTTATTTTTGAGAAAGCAAAAGCTGCACTTTTTTTTTTTTTTTCTTCCCAATGTTAACATCTTAATGCATCTAATTTTCAGTTCTTCATATCCTTGTCAGGGATGAGATCAAGACAATAAAAGCAAACTGTAAGCACTGAGAAAGGTTTGGGTCTATATCAC
This sequence comes from Aythya marila, assembly GCF_965140915.1. Classification (NCBI taxonomy): domain Eukaryota; kingdom Metazoa; phylum Chordata; class Aves; order Anseriformes; family Anatidae; genus Aythya; species Aythya marila. The sequence goes on from NC_139042.1 coordinate 103,368,849, forward strand.
TGTATACAGCTCAAATGTCATATACAGGGGTGAAAAATGGAAATTGTACTGTATCCTAAAAGTGTCCATCCTTTGCGAAGACTTATGCCTTATTTTCAGAAGAACACCACTCTGCTGAGCAGATGCAAAGACAGAGGCTGGCAAGGATATGACAAACCATGCTGAAAAGATGCTAAGAAATGTAACCAGTGAAAAGGCACTTAAAAGGGATATGGACACTGGTGGCCTCTGAGGGGCTTCTGGCTAAGGTCAAATACAGCACCTAATATTTAGTCTCTACCTAAACTGGGACAGGTCAACACATGCTCTGCTTCTTCAGAGAATCCACCAATGTCAGGGTGGTCTGTGCTGTTTACTTTATACTTCATATCCATGGCTAAGCTCCAAGTGTATGCTAACAGGACAGGACATCAGACACGACTTCTCATTGCTACCTATAATCTTTTTAGTTAAATACACTTAGGCTTCCATAGCAACTCTTAGCACTTTGTACTACTAATTTCCATGGATCTATGCGTATATTCACCTAATATACAAACTTTAAGAAAATGTCAAAGTTGTAATGCAGTGGACAGAGGTCTAACGTGGTGGCACTCAAGAGATGTCGATTCACTCCCAGCTTTGCCACAAGTTTGCCAGCAAAACACTTCAGTTGTCTGGACTTGGCTTCCCCAACCATAAAATCAAACTACCTATAGAAGCTCTGTGAGGTACTCTGAGCTCTACTGCCTGGAAGATCGCAAGGTTATTATTATTCATGACAATACTTGTTGAAATACAATACAGTTAATACTACATGAATTATGGCAGTAACAAAATGAGCTCAATTCCACCTTTCATTGCATGGTAGACCCCATAAACATCAATTTCCAGGGATTTGCCTCCAAATTATATGAGCCCAAAACATAAGGTACGTGCAGCTTTTCTTCTCAGTACCGTCTTGCAGAATCATGCTAAACCCAATTTATATAAACCCCCTTTCCCTAAGAATAGCACAATTCATATAAGTTGTTCATCATTTAATTGTTCTATTACACTACAATATCCTGCAGTAGTGTATCCTGTAGCTATAATGGTCTAAAGATATAAGTACGGCAAAGTCTCTAAAGAGAAGTAGCCTTTCTTAGCCTTTTTATTTAGAGGCATAGCTGTGAGACCAGATACATGGGTTGCTCTTGCTATTCACTGTTGGAGAGCAGAGAGTTAGAAACCTACTGGCTTCCGCATGTACTTTCATGGACCATGAAGGCCAAAGCTTTCAGACAGGAGAAGATACTGGACATTAAAGAAATACACAGCTAAAGTAATACTTACAATATGTTAGGCTGACATACAGACTGCCATTAACTGCAGAAACAGCAGTGGCAGATTAGGCAAGCCTAATTAATCATCTGGGAATCTGGCCTGCATGCTGAGGACATTAATGACACATCTCTCCCTGGGAGGTGAAGGGGAGGTGATCTTTAGTAGAAATGAGTGGCAGCAAGGGCAGTATAAACATTCCGGCAGGACTTTGCTCCATCACATATCCCAGGGGATGTGGAAAATAAACTCGTATCTTCAAATATTGTTTCTTCTTTTCTTACAGCTACCTAATGTTGTTCTATTAATTTTTTTTTTTCCCAAATCCTTTGATCCACAGCATACACTAGTGTCTCTCCTGCTTATTCTGTCCAAACCATTTAGAACTGAAAAGACTGTATTACTTACAGGGCAGTGAATGTTTTTATATTTTAGCATGTCTGATCTTTTAAAAAGTGTGCTTTTAAAAAACATTCTCTGTATACTAAAATCACTGTGATGCAAAATCACGGTGATTTTAAGGTCTTGGTGGTGTACCACTGAATTCAGGGAGGGCTCTGTCCCTTCATCTGACAGAAAAAGCAAATCCTCACATCTCTGATCATACTTCTAGCAAAAGTACTGCTTGGGTGTAACGGATAGGGGAAGTTTTGCTGCCCCTTCATATTTATGTAGAACAATGAGTTTTTCACACTTGCTCACTCTAAACAAGTTCTGCTCCTTACTTCCTGAAATACTGCTCTGACTGTCACTTCCACCTACTCAGCATTTCACCAGGGCCTCCATGCCAGTTAGCAATATGGAAGGATAGCAGGTCTTGAACCCTAGCCAGAATCAATGTGTTGGAAACATAATTTTCCTTGAAATAGACAAAGTTTGCATGGGCAGATCCAATGGCAGCATGTGGGAGCAGTTTCAGTGCTACCAGAATTTATAACACTCATCTTTTAAATTTTTGGTGTTACAATCTGAAAGCTCAGACACAAACAACTAGAAGGTGTGATTGCAAAGAGGATGATGGACCAAAAAAAAGAAGCTCAAAACTGAGCCTTTTAGACCATTTCTAGTTCTTTGACCATACTGCCATGCTGTATTACTCATTCATGTTTCCCAGTTTTGTGCCACCCTAATTTAGTGTGCAGGTACAGGGGATGCTGTAAAAGTAATACAGGGAACCTTCTGCACTGCCAGAGAAAAACAAAAAGAAGATATTTTACCAGCCCAATCAGATACTTACTCTTGTGGTTGAAATGAAAGGGCGCCTATTTGGAATAATGAAACAGTTTTAATTTTGAATTGTGATTTTTCTCAGTGAGAACAAATATATCACTTGAAAGCTAATTATTTTCTAGGTAATACTGAATCACCTTCAGCAGAAAGAGAAAAAAAGAGAGAGGTAAGGGTAATAACATTCCCACTGTAAAGCTTTCCTGAAATCATAAACTCATTATTGCAAACTAAAACCTAAAGTCAACAAAAACTAGGACAAACTGGGCTTGCAGGTTACAGATCCAAAGCTGTAGAGTAAAACTAATCAGTTCTTGGACAGGATTTATTTTTTATTTTTTTTTATTGCAGCACAATCTATAGTCTAGTTGGTCAAATCAAGCCTTTCTGAGAAAAGAAGATTAGAGGCAGTTGTTTAAAATATTGTCGGGAGGGGGGAAAAGATGGACAGACAGGATTTAAGCTTTATTACTGACCAGGATATATAAAACAGACTATAATGAAAAAACAGTATTGAGATTGTACTTGTGGTCTGACTAGAAAATGTTAAGTGAAGACAGGGCCATATGGAGGAGCTTATAGCTACAGCAAGAACTGATGCTAAGGCAAATGTCCTCTGAATATGTAAAATTAGGTTTTGGGAAGGATGCAGGTGTAATCAAAAAATCGATTACACCTGAAGAAAAATAAGCTCTTAGGCAAGAAAGAAAAATCAAAGAAAATTTATTTTATTTACAAGGATTGTTCTTCCTCCAGTGGTCACTGCACTGTGCATGAATGTGAAGAATTACTAGGCTAAGTGTCAATCTCTTTGCATAAACAAAATATTTGATGAAAAATACTTATCCTTTGGCAAAATTTCATCAATTTCATTGCTGTGAAGATTTCATCCTTTATTTTACTGAAGTCCTAACTGTCTGAACTGATGCACATGTGCTATATAAATGCATTTGAAGCCTTGGTGAACCACAGCAGGATGTCCTATTTATCCGCCCACATGGAGCTCACTGCAGCACTACAGACATGCTTTGTCCATTAGGGTACACCTTGCATAAGTTAAGAGAATATAACAAATTATTACAGCACAGATATCAATGACCTGGCTGTTTTCCATTTCGTTTTCCTGTAACCCACTTGATTTTTGACAAAGATAGCTCTATCAAATGTGCCATAGCTAATCACCTATCTTCCGAGATGTAAAATGCAGCAGTAATACACCTTTGTGGCATTTTTTTTTTATTGTTTTTCATCTCCCTTGGTACTATCTGAAGCCTCTGAGCTCTGGTCTCAGGACCTTTTGTTTGCTTTTCTCCTTCATCCTCTACTGACAAGTGTTCCAGGACAGAAGCAACTCATGTTCGGAGTTTTTGTTAATACAGCTGTGAGTGGTTGGCTGCCTGCTGCATAATCATCAAGCCGCAGTATTCTATGCTATTTGAAGACTATAATTTATGCTTTTACAGCTCATCTATTTCATGCTAAAGCAGATATTTAGGACTTAGGTATACTCTGACAACAGAGACACATACTGCCAGTTTTCTGGAAAATGAACCTCTTTTCTACAGTCTTCTTCACATACTGAGTAGCACTTCACACCATCCCAGCAATAACAATTTTCTAGCAGTGCCACAGGCATCCAGCAAGTGCTGCTGTTGAGGTACCAAGAGCTGGTGATGTAACCACATTTCTCACTCGAACACCAGTGAGTTGCACACACTCAGTGATCATCATTGCCCAGCTCCATACAATAATTCTCTGGAGAATGGATTGTCAAAAAACAAGGGCAACAAGACATGTAGACCTGATTTAGTCTGATTCTACCCATCATTAGGAAGGGTGGTAAGTAGACAGGGCAGTTGGGGAATTATGAAAGTTTCATCCCTCTAATATACTAAGTATGTCTAAACAGCTCTCCAGGCAATTTAAACCAGCATAGCTCCCCTGAGTTCAATAAAAAGATGCCAATTTACATCAGCTGAACACTGGCTTCATGACTTTTTAATATTCCCCAGTGGAGCAACCCAGTATGCCCAACATGTTTCATGATACAAAAGCCTGGAAATACAATGGTACAGAACCCAAAGTAATTCACCCCTCTGCATCATCAAGCCTAAATGGCAGAAGACAAAGAAATTGCCAATGGGATTTTGATTTTAATAATTTAGGTTGCAACCATGCAAATCATAATGCAGTCAAGTGTTTTCCCTGAGATCACCGTATGCATCAAGGCCACTGAGCTCCATTGACCTTTCTGTGTCCAAGTACAGCTTCACTGGAGTGCCACTGGAGTGCTGGCAATACATTTTTCATCCACCTCTTTTAGGCTATTTTTGACTTGATTAACCATTTAAAGCACGTGAGCAAGGTGTTGCACTGTCTCACACTTCATGGAGTACTATCAAAGCCAGCAAGAAGGGAGACTGATGTTTGGACATTTTGGTAGCAATCCTTTAGAAGTACTTGTAGCACGGTAGTCTTCTGTTAAGTGCAGAATGAGGAAATTCAAGCAAATTATAGTGTAGTAAAATGATGAACCTCTGAGTATTTGGGATCTAGTGAACAAGCTGAGGTTAATGCCATCTTATGATATAAAATGCAGTCACACTTCCTACAACCTTATGGAACAGAATAACTTCTACACACCTGGTAAGTTTTTTTGTTGTTGTTTTTGTTTTCTAATTAGCATTTTTAATGATGTTAAAATATGACAGAACTTTCTAAATATAGTTTTTGCCATGTCACACTGAGGAAGCTCAAATATGTATTAATATCATTCCCTTCACAACCCTGCAGAAATAAAATCTTGAAAAGGGTTGACAAAATGTAGCAAATTTGCAGTGAAATTAATTAGGTTTTTGTCTTTATCATTCTGACAGTGTTGGAATGCTAAACTCACACAGGAAAAACCTCCCAGCTCTAGCCCTGCTTGGGGAAATATAAACAGATATTTTCAAATCCATATTGAAAATTTCAACTTATTAGAAAAACTCTATTTCACAGGTTAGGTTGATTTCTGTTTCTGTTTTAAATCATATTGTGGGGCTAGACTTGCATCTTTGAAAACACAACTTGCTAAGCCACTGGGAATTTTGCTGAAGTAAAGAATAAATCAGTGCAGATCTTGAACCTGTATTCAAATATTCCATTTAACTACAGAAACACACAAAATACTATGGTAAATTACTTCTGATGAAATAGAAACTCTTCAGTTAATACCAGCTAATGCTGTTTCTATGAAACCTAAAAATTACTCATTTGCTCATTTTCAGGAATTGTTCGTTTTAGAAATTAATTCTAAGATCTATCCAAGCGTAACTTCCTACATGTATCTGTTAAAAAGTGGCACATTCTCTTTTTAATTAACTTCAGCAATATATTAATAACTTGTATAGTTCCTCAACTATTCTTGATGTCTAATCCAGAGCACAACTTAAATGACTACTATTTATAAATTACCATGCGATAGCACTGAAATTTATTCTTATAGCCTAGTTAGAAGGTTAAGTTGTAATGGCCCAAAGGATAATACGCTAAGAAATAAGACAGTTCTGCATCCAGCATTAGTACCAGATTTTGTTGCTGTTGAGATTTCAGTGCTTTTAAGGCTGTTTCTGCAATTCGGTGCCTGCTTGTCTTAATTTGTATTCTCCCTTCTTTTATTTGAGTTCGTTCATTTTAAGCAAGTGGTACAAGTAGGATAGGCCAGAAGGTTAGGCTGACTCAATGTAAAAACTAGAATTTCCTTGGTATTAAATGAAAAATATTAGGGTCATGAACTTTAAATATACCTTTATATAATGTAGTCTAGTGGATTATGGGTAGATAAAGATGGTATTTCCTTGGACAGCTCAATTAGTTCATATATCAAGGAAAAAGCTTTTTAGCATAAACGTGAAAGAAATATTCAGTAAGGCACTAAAATTCAAGTACTGTATTACCAGAAACTGAAAACTCTATCTTATCTCAAATTCCTCTGTTTTGTCCTAGTGAATCAGTTTTACTGTTCGTATTGCCACCCCTCATTTCTTGTTTAGAGGACTAGAAAAGTAATCATCACCTAGATGCTGAGAAATAGACAGAATTTCTATCACTTGCATGTCCCTTCTCAACTAATTAAATACCAGCAAAAGAATCCATTCATTTGTATTATAAGCCAACAAAATCACAAAAATCCAAAAGCTCCCTAACAGTGGAAAATGCAATTAAACTACCGGTGTATTAATTCAGGCAGCAAACTGCAGCACCATTGTAAAGCAGTGCTTTCCTTTCCTTAATTAACTAAAACACGACGAAGAAAATCTGATGGCTTAATAGCATTTTCTTCACTCAGAAATGCTTTGGAATGATTTTATTATGTTATCACCAAGAGCGCTGAGGGAGTTATTTCCAGTACTTCTGTTTGTCACCTCGAAGAGTGACACACTCCACGGAGAAACTTGCCCCTGTTAACTGCTGTGAAGGATTAATATTTTATGACACCATTACTTTATAGGCAGGGTAACTATAGTAATAAGAGTACATTTCATATTTTATGCATTCACAACCACGTAACACAAGGAGGATTCATTCTCCAGCAGCATCTCTTTGGATGTGTATTTGTTGCTGTGAATGAAAGCTGAGCAGCTTGCCACTCTTGTTATTGTTTATAGTGTAGCAGAAGTAGCAGACCATAATCAGTATCAGGGTACCACCGCCGCACGCCCTGTCGGAGTGAATCTGCACTGGAGTGACACACACATCTCGCAGCCTGCAAACCATGCAGAGCAATTTTCAGGAAAAGCAATGTGGGCAACTGGCTGGGCACCTCGCTAGACCGAACATAATCGGTAATGCAAGTTATGCAATGGGGAGGTTGACAGAGGGAGGTGTGCACACCCTAAATGTCTGCCTGGGTCTGTGCAATGCCAATGCCAGCTGAGAAGCCAAGGCTTCACCCTGCATGGAGTGAAGCATTTAGGCTACATTCAGGCAAACATGTTTCCCTTTAAACTCTACAATGCTCCACTTACTTCAGAGGCTACTCCTGGTAAAGCCAAGTGAGTTAAGGCAGTCTAGCAGCAGCAATCATGCCCAGTGTATTGCCAAGGCATCCTGCTACAGCATGCATCCAAGTTATCTGAGCAGGTTTTACTTTCTCCCACAAGTTTCACTGGCCCTGAATCTCCTGCTCAGTGAAAGCACAAAGCTTGGCATTTCATGTGCTGTGTGCATGTACACAGCCATTCCCCTCAACATTAAATGGGGCACAGCTCCACGGGCAGTGGTGAGTGGAGACTGCAGCAAACTTCAGCTGCACCCCATGAGAAAGAAAAAAGAAGCGAGAGCACGCTGAACGTGAGCAGCTGAGTATGTACAGCTTTTCAGCTGCAAGTTGCAGAGTGCCTTTAGGTTTATTTTTTTTTTTCCTCTCCCCTTGCCTTTGCTCAGCACTTTGAGGGTCTGTGCCCCTTAATTTTTCTAAATGCTTCCGTGATCAGCTCCCTTGCTCTCTAAGCCTAGGAGTCGTCTCCCACTTGATTTCTAAAGGAGCACTCGTGAGAAAAGCCGAGCGGGGTTAACACTTGCAGGTTAACAAGCATCCATCTCCTGCTTCACGCAGGACTCTGCCTTCACCGGTGCATCTTCCAGGGTGGCTTCTCTTCTCTTTACTAGCTCCGTGCTCGGTACTCGCCAAGCCGGAGAGGGGCAGGCAGGGCAACAGAAGCGCGACAGCTTCTGCCCACGGCTTTTCCGCAGTTTTCCCTAACCCCTAACTCCGGCGATACTTTGCATTCACCGTCTCACTTGACTGACACAAGAAACCCACTGTCGGGAGAGAGGCTTCCTGTGAACCAAGCCTTGTTTCCATGGTGCGGGGTTTTCAACTTAAAAATAAATCCCTGTTTTCTGGGGCTCACACGTATGTACAGCACTTGTGGAGCTCTCCCCCCCCCCCTCCAGGGTTAGGGGCCGGGACCAAAGCAGGGCAAACCCACATCCCCAAAGCGGGACGGGGGCTGGGGAAAACGCCGCCAGGTCGCGATTCGCCTGTCCCAGCTGCCGACCCGAGCCGGGGATCCCCCGATCCCTTCTCGGGGCGCGTTTTGGGGCCGCCGAAGCGCACCGCCGGCTCTCTCCCCGCCGTCCCGAGCGGGTGGGCAGCGGCCCCGCCTCGTCCCCAGCCCCAGCCCCGTTCCCGGCCGTCCCCCCGCTCCCCTCCGCACCTCAAAACTTTCCGAAGCGGCCGAGCCCCGATGCGGGAGGTCCGTGGGGGCACCCCCGGGGCCGGACAGGGGGCACCCCGCGGGAGATGCAGGGAGGCACCGCGCAGAGCCTGGGGAGGGGGGAGACGCGCAGGGGAAAGGGCTGGCAGCCCCCGGGTGGCACTCACCGATCCGCAGCACTTGCTGGCCGCTCCGGGGCAGCCCCGCCGAGGCGCACAGCAGCACGAAGAGGAGCCCCCCGCCGCCACCGCCACCGCCGCCACCCGCTGCCGGGCGCCGGGGCCACCGCGGGCCGAGGGCGCTCGCCATCCTCCGCGCCCGCCTCAGTTCATGCTGGGCTCCGCGGGTGCGGGGCGAGGGCGGCCACCCCCTGCCACCCCCGGCCACCCCCGGTTGTCCCCGGTTAGCCCCTGCGGGGCCGGCTGCGCGCCGCCGCCGCTCCTCGCCGCCCGCCCATGGTGCGGAGACTCCGCGCCCGCGCTCCCGCCGCTGCCCTCGCCCCCCGCCGCCGCCGGGAGGGGAGGGGAAGGGCTGGGAAGGGAGGGGAAGGGAGGGGGAGGCTCCTCCCGCGGGGCGGGGCGGCTCCGGAGAGGACACGCGGGGACGCGGACACACGGACGCACGGACACACGGATGGAGGCACCCTGTGTGCGCGCTGCTCCCATTTGGGGTCCGGGTGTGGGATAAGGGGATGGAGCGCAATGTATTGGGGCCGCTTACAAAACCGTTAGAGGGACACATCCTCGCAGCGCATCTCCCCCTGTGTGGCAGGAGCCTCAGCAAAGGGGCTGCGGGGCTGCGCACCCGGGGTCGGGACTTGGCAAAGTCCCACCTGCGAAGACAAGGTCGGTTTTGAACATCTGGGCACAGGGCTCATAACGCTCCCCATGCCTGACTTAGCCGGCAGATCACTTCTCCGCCGCGACTCGACGTTCTCAAGTTGTTTTTGAGATCTGCTTTAAAGGCAAAATGCTTCACTGCGAAATAAACATATGGATCCTGAGCTGATATGAAAACAGAAAAAAAAATCATAATAGGAAAATGACTCCCACCTAGCAACAGAACTAAAACTGCGTAGCTGAGATCCAAAATTGAAATGATTTAAATTTGTTTATTTTGTATTCCTCTCCACTCTGTCTAACAATTGTTCCAGAAATTAACTCCTCAGAGGAGTCGCAGCACATGCTGAACTGCAAGGGAAATGCAAGCGTCTGCGTTCCACCTCCCCGTCAGCCTCAAAGGTTTCCTGAAAAGCCTGCCTCTACCGTTTGCAGAGTAACTCGGTGCTTGTTCAGAACTTCTCACCACCGAGATGCCCAGCCAGGATACTGGCTAGTGCACCACTTTGCATTTCTTTTTACATGCGTCTCCAGGATGCAGGATGTGCCTTAATGTAGGATGAGGGGCTCAGCCTGCACTCTTTCCTGTCTAGCACCCATCACACCAGCTAAAAGTGACAATTATATTAAATCACTCACGTAGCTAATAAATATAGCATAGGCTCTCATGTAAGCAACAGACAGGGAACCCATCAGGCCACTCTGGGCTGTACTGAATGGCTCTGTATCTTTTTAGCGCTATTTTATAATCTGTCATCCCCTCTCAAATTGCTATTCAGGAGAGAAAGAGCACATCACCTAATCCGGGAAAATCTCAGTGGCTGAGAAGTGGCTGACAACAGCTGTACATCAGGTACACATCCACCCATTACAAAACCAGACAGCAGAGGTAGCACCGACTGGACTGGCAAGTTCGATTTTCAGCCACAATGGCAGGGCTAATAACAGGGATGTAAAAGCAAGTGCCAGTTCCAGAGGGAAATCATATTAATTCCAGTTTACTAAGATATGGTACTTTTCTGAAAGAAAACAAATAAATAAAGTATTTTGTAAGGAACATCTACCTAGTGATACTTTCCAAATCACTTGTCCTCAATGTAAATAGGTTCCTGCAAAAAGTCAAAGACAACTCAGCATTCATTGCGGTGAGACAAGTTGAGCAGAACCATATGGTTTTGAAAATAACACTGGTTTTAGACTGCTGTTGAAGTACCTAAGAGCATAAACTGAACAGAATGGGAAGAATAAGAGCATTATAATGACTGTGAGAGGGTGGCAGAGGTTTGTTGGCACATGCTGCCAGTGGGAGACACACGAACAGCTCAAAGTCTGCTAACCCCTTGAGGCAGGAAGGGGATCATAGTGAAATGGAAATAGGCACTAGTTTCTGCTTCAGGGTGCAGTTCAGAATTGCCTGGATTGTTTTCCACGAGTTCATAGAAAAAAAGAGTGTTTGCCTTTAAAAAGATGCCAGCAAATATGGAAAAAAAAAAAAAAAAAAAAAAAAAAAATTGGCTCTTATTTGGCAAACACCAGCCAATTTTTAAAATGAGAAATAGTCTGGTTGTTATTGTAAAATACCTTTCCTGCCCAGTTTTCTCTTTTTATTTGTGTATATGACCCCTGAGTTCTGTGTTGGCCTGAGCAGATGTGAAATGGAAGGTTGTATTTTCAGAATTATTCACAGGAAAGCTGAGGGGCAGGGGTGGGGTCTTGATCCTCCCTTTTTGAGATTTAAAATATTTTCTCTTCCCAAAATATCTCTAGAAAAAAAAAAATAGATTGAGAAAGGCACCATTTTGAAATGCAAAAGGACAGAAAAAGATTTAAACTAACTGAAATTGCCCTAGAAATATCATTTAGGTTTCTAATTTCTAGCCCATACATCTCTTCCATTGCTTGCCAAGTAGTAAGCCACCCAGTAAATTCTATCCAACAAAATCATGGCATGCTTTACAGGGAATGTTGTTTTATTTCTGGATGATATTTTAAAATTAGAAGTCTCGATAGAGTTCATTTTGCAGGTCTCCAGATATTGATATCCCAGGATCATTAATCTCCTTTTGGACTTTATTCAGAGAGAGTAGGGAAGGGGACCCTAGGTCTCTGGCCAAATTTTTTCCCCCAGTTAGGCAGGTTTGAAAGCTCAGGGCATTAGCATGTGAGCTGTTACTCAGCTACCACATTTGCTTACTCATTCATTGCATTGCCAATATTTAGATGAATTTATTAGTAAGATGTGTTGGAACACCTTGAAAGTGAAAGGTGCCTTGTGTAATCAGAGTCTGTGCTGATCGCATAGCATATTATAAATAGTAAGATGGAGTCCTTTACACAGGAATCTGGGGGCTTTATTCTTGTTCACAACATCAAATTCCAATTTAATATAATGTGTGATTATTATGCAATGTTCAAATAATAAGGCTGATAGCTAAAACCACTTCTAATGTCAGGGCCTCAAGACTGAATCTGAGAATGTAAACCATCTCCCTCGCATTTTGCATCCATTTTAGAATTCTAGTTTTGAGTTTGGACATCAGTCAAAATATCAGTACTCACAATATCTGTGTGCAAACTTGTAGGAAAGGCTCACCTGGAAATTTTCTCAATTTCTCAGTCAAGTCCTGAGGAATTCTGGCAGTGTTGTGTTACAGTCCTGTTCCCTCAGGACTTCAAGCAGACCTTACCCAGTCTAAACTACTTTCTTTCTGAGTGCAGACCACAGACTGCAGTTAGCAATCATTGTGGGGAAGCTGTGTTTTCCTCATTTGTCTCCCAATACCCCTCTACCATCATGCAGAACAAGACTTGACAATAGATTGTAGAATATCACAGTAGTAAAAGCTCCAAATGGAGGCATAATAAATCAGACTTCCCCAAGTCTTTCACAAGCTACATGCAACACCTGATAACACAAAAATTGATGGCATCATCTAAAAAATAACCACAGCAAGTCAGCATTCTGCTTTTCAAACAAATAGCTGTGATCTTCACAAAATATTTCACTCTGAGTGTGCCTTAGAACAAGGCTGCAGCAGAAGGGTAAAAGAAGAGACAAGAACCTTCCTTTCTTGTCCTTTCTCTTTCCACTTGATCAAACATTTTCCTTCAAAATCATTTGCAAAATAAATATCACTCCGAAGGAGACAGGTTCTGAAAACCTAAATGATTTGTCAAGGTCTTAATCTTTGGAGCCCTGTCATCTGTTGAGTCTCCTTCCGTGACAGTCTTGGGCCTGGCTGCTCCGATGTCATTCTGATGTTCCCTGCCTCTTTGCGTGTTCTTTCATGTCTGACCGTCAGGCCAGGATTAGTGCTGCCCCTTCACAGAGACCTTGCCTCACTGAGCTGCTGTCATCACAGTGAAACTGTGCCATGTGCCAGAGGAGAGGAGAGGAGGAGAGAGGAGGGGAGGGGAGGGGAGGGGAGGGGAGGGGAGGGGAGGGGAGGGGAGGGGAGGGGAGGGGAGGGGAGGGGAGGGGAGGGGAGGGGAGGAGAGGGAAGAGAGGAGAGGAGAGGAGAGGAGAGGAGAGGAGAGGAGAGGAGAGGAGAGGAGAGGAGAGGAGAGGAGAGGAGAGGAGAGGAGAGGAGAGGAGAGGAGAGGAGAGGAGAGGAGAGGAGAGGAGAGGAGAGGAGAGGAGAGGAGAGGAGAGGAGAGGAGAGGAGAGGAGAGGAGAGGAGAGGAGAGGAGAGGAGAGGAGAGGAGAGGAGAGGAGAGGAGAGGAGAGGAGAGGAGAGGAGAGGAGAGGAGAGGAGAGGAGAGGAGAGGAGAGGAGAGGAGAGGAGAGGAGAGGAGAGGAGAGGAGAGGAGAGGAGAGGAGAGGAGAGGAGAGGAGAGGAGAGGAGAGGAGAGGAGAGGAGAGGAGAGGAGAGGAGAGGAGAGGAGAGGAGAGGAGAGGAGAGGAGAGGAGAGGAGAGGAGAGGAGAGGAGAGGAGAGGAGAGGAGAGGAGAGGAGAGGAGAGGAGAGGAGAGGAGAGGAGAGGAGAGGAGAGGAGAGGAGAGGAGAGGAGAGGAGAGGAGAGGAGAGGAGAGGAGAGGAGAGGAGAGGAGAGGAGAGGAGAGGAGAGGAGAGGAGAGGAGAGGAGAGGAGAGGAGAGGAGAGGAGAGGAGAGGAGAGGAGAGGAGAGGAGAGGAGAGGAGAGGAGAGGAGAAACATTTCCACCTCTTGACTGTCTGGGAACACACAAAGAGCACGCCCTGGGCATCCCTGCAGCCAGAGGCAACACAAATAACCTTTATGTCCTCTGAGGGTGCCATTTCCCATAAAGAACAGCTATTCTGGGGAACCTGAGGAAGGCGGCATGATGAGACGCATTTGATCTGTAGAGCAGGGCTGGTGGATATGAATGATGGAGCACTGTGCAGGTGTGGGCAGGGGAGAGGAGAGAGCTGTTTGAGGGGAATCATTCCAGATCCCCTGGCCTGCCCTCAATTTTGCTTCAGGTGAAGTCAACACAGATGATTTTTTACAATCTTTTCTTCCTCCCCTTTTAACAATGTTACCAAACCACCACTGAATTTCACATAAGGGAGGAGGTTAAACTACTTTTTAAATGTAAAAACATCAAGGCATGAGTATTTGTGCTGAAGCATGGTAATACATAGGACAGTTAATATAAATTATTCCCCCCAATGAAAATAGCACCAAGATTACAGCAACTTAACGCATCACACTTTAAAAGCTCCTTTTAGTTCAAGTGTTTTCTTTATTTATGTTTCCAAACCCATAAATGCAGTTCTCCCCTTTCCAAACTCTTTTCGCTAAAAAACGCTAGAATCTCTTAACAAACTAACATTGATCCACTCCATTGAACTGGCCCAACATTAATCTGCAAAACTGCTTTTCCCTGAGCAGTAGATACTTTTATCCACCATACTATTTAGCTAAAAGACATAAATAACCTGCAACTCAAATGCAACCCACTGAAAATCTTTCTCAGCCAAAGACTTATTACATTTTTTTTTCTCCAATAAATGATATACTAGAGACATCTTGAAAAAGAAAGCTTCTGCTGTATATATTTAGAACATGGTGGCACATCTTCTATTGAATAAGAGACTTTTATCAAACTCTGCTTCATTACATTAACAGAAATATAGAAATTTACACTAAAATGAATGGAGTCAATGTGTGAGCTTCCAATATTTGACCAAGAGCAATACTTCTACCTTAAGAAGCTATTGAAAATGTTCTTTTCATATTTCTTTTTCACAGAAGGAAAAAAAAAAAAAAAGAAAAGAAAAAACTTTCAGCAGATAGTGCCAAGGGGAGAAGAGTTAATACTATTTTTTATTAAACTGCATTAAGTATTGTATTTACAGTTTCCCCAGTGTATATTTCTCTTTTCTGCCATTGAGTTAATATTAATTATGAGTAAGTTGATGGGGTAAATTAATGACTGTTCCAAATCTCTACCTAGTATTATTAAAATATGTCTTGACTCACGTTTTTCTTTCCACATTTATTTCAAAAGAGTAGCTTAAATGTCAAAAAGAGAGTATTTCACTTTAATATTGTAGTACCCCAGCACCGATTAAATCGACTGGGACCTGAGGAAGGAACGATATTATGATCCTGCTATTTTCTGCCCTTTTCTTCTTGGATTGACAAGAGCAGGAGATTGAGTTCCCTGGATTCTCCAGAGATGTATTTTTCCTGCTCTAACACAATCAGCAACACAGGAATGGACAGAACAGCTTCTCCTTGTCCTCCCAGGGACTCCAGCAGACATTTCACCGCCTACTACCAGCTGAGGCAGCACTGGGGTGTGAGGTACCTCCCTGCTTCAGCAGATCCTAGAGAATGCAAACTTCCGGGGTCCCTCAGAAATGTCTTGATGCTTTCCACAAGTCACCGTCTCCATTGTACACCTCAGTCCCATCCCAGACTCAGATGCTTCCTATTCCCAGGGAAGCTGGAGTAGTAGCAAGGAATGCCAAGAGCAGTTCTGGCATTTGTAGGCTCTTTTCCACTCATCCACAGACACGAATAAGGAATTTGGAAAAGATTCTCCACTGCTTAAGAAATAATGTAAGTTTGCCTATAACAAGGAGAGTTTCCTTTTAAACATGTATGATTTATATTGTGATCACTCATATCATCATTTATGCAGCACCTGGCAAAATTAGATTCAGATGTGCAGGTTTTGCTTTTAAAGCTCTACACCCTAAAGATCACAAAAGTCGTGTTTATTCTGTGAATATTTTGGCATTTACTTGACGTTTGTAGGATCTATTCTATATATCCCCAAATAATTAAAAATTGCATGGTATGTGTGATTAAATATATATATATGTAAAGGATTTTGACTATGTGTGTAGATAAATAGCTTTATATACACATACTTATCAGGATATAATTTTAAAACCTACTTAGAAGATTTTAATACCTGTAATAATACATGCTTGGTATCTATATATGATAATATATGTATATATGTTATACAGATACATAGTTTAATCAACTAAGTCACTGGGTCTTCTTTATTTATATTTACAGTTTCTTTGGCAGCAATGCGCAGCACTTTCAGCCCAGACGGGGTTCCACTGTCACAGAGCACACATGCAAGCAGTGATGGAAATGAAGCAGTGTGCAGCTCTGTGCCATGCCAGCACTGCTCAGAACTCCGCAATCATGTATTAGCAGACTTTCATCTCCTCTCCCTGTGTGTGCGAGGAATTGGTTGAATACAGGATTGCTTCTGCTGCTTCCCCTCTTCAATCACTATCCACAGGGAGATCCTCTCCCCTCTATGAAGAGCTTATATTAGAAAAAGTAGACAGATGAACAGGAAGGCAGGCACTGTACTTCAACAGGAAGACAGCATGGTCAAGGAAAACACGAAAAAGCAGCTTTTTTATATGTTGATCAAGTTTAACTTTTATTATGGGCATAAGAGTTAGTGGGAATACTGGAAGAATGAATTAGGGTACAAGTGTCAAGGGAAGGGAAAAAGTAGAAGGAAACCTATTAAGAATGAAAGATGGAGGGGAGAAATGGAAGTCCTGGAAGGAAAGAAGAAGAAAGAAGACAGGCAAGTGAGGCTGGAGTGGAAACATTAAGAAGCAGACAAAAAATATTTAGAGTTCATATATCTTGGAAACAGCATTTTCTAATGGCTGCAATCCAAGGATCAAGTAGACCCTGAAATAGTCACAGAGAGGCTGGCATGTGGCAGATGGAGGGGAAGGATTTTTTTTATTTGGGGGTTGAAGAGGGAGCTTTCATTAGCAGTCCCCATTTATACATTCCATGGCACAGCTCAGTGGTGAAATGTGAGAACCCACCTGGGCCTCTCTCTATGCTATATCCCTCGAGAACTTTGTTAGTACTGATAAATACTGTCTATTGCTAGGTTTTCAGCAACACCAGATTTCCATTTTAAGACAAGTGTCTGCAGACAGGCAGCACTGCTGCAGCACTGAGTCTTGAGTGGTCTTGGAGAATTTTTTGTTTGTTTGTTTGTTTCCTCCAGTTCAGACCACACTTATCAGTATGTACTTGTTTATGTGTACTTTTTTATGTGCACAGACATATGAGATAAGCACCCTGCAGCCACCTCAGGCTGCCCTCAGATGATATGACCCAGTGTTGCTCCCAGCTCCCACCTCTCAACCCACAGCGTTGCAGAAATCTGACCTGGAGGGTGCTGTAGGTGCAGCGCGCAATCGGCAGGACATATCTCCGGGCAAGATGTATGGAAAAAGCAAGCCAACATGCCTCTGTGGATCCTTTGTCACTAAGGCTGTTCCATGTAAAGACACCTTTGTGTCATTCTGATGTGGAGCATCACTAACACAGTGCTCTGCTCAGGCCAATTTACTGCATTTCATATTAGTGCATAAAACCTGGGGCAGTGCAGTGTGCCAGTACCTTGTATCCATGTGTCTGATAATGAGGTGCATGAGATGGCCCATATGTCTCATTGTTGATAGATTGTACAGTGCAGATATTTACCCTAATGCTGACAGTAAATTGAACAGACAATGACTGGAGTTTGCTTTTGGCTGGTCCTCCCCTTGCAGCTAACATCACATTGGTCTTGCTGGGATTGAGATTGAACATTTCATTTCCAGCTGCGTTCAGCTCCTTGGGGGGCTGCCCATTCCATTGACTTTGGGGTTTGGATCAAGTTCTTTCATATTCTGGTGTTTGAAGTAAGCCTCGTGTATAATATACTTCCAATAATTACTAAAGGAATTATGCATGAAAACAATTCCAGTATTAAATGCAATCAAGTTAAGGAGAAATGTTCTTTCTGAGTTAGCCTGAAGTTCCTATGTACAAAGAGATTGCATTACTTGAAAACCTCTACCTTAATGTGATATTCTTTTACGGTTGTATTAATAACCCAAAGCCTACACAAACTGCATTTTCATAAACAACTTGGATATATTTTTTAAGTCACTCTCTTTTGCAGTGTTCAAATTAAACTGCTGGATTGCATCTGTAAACCAATTTCTTGCATGTTTTGCTTTTTGCCTCTCATATAGCTAATGATGCTGAAGACCTTGGTATTGGCACTACACTGTGAGCTAAAAACAGTCACATTCTCCACGTTCTCCACTGCTGTCTGGGTTGTTTTGTCCTGACTCCTGACTAATTCACATTCTGTCCACTCTATTGTGTTGCTGCATGAATGCTCTCTGCAACTAGCTGATGACTATCCCATTATTTGACCTAGTAGAAGCACTTTACTGCCTTTTCTGTAGGAAACAGAAGAGGATAATACATCTCAACCAAAATCCTTCGGTTTTCTGTGTTCTGTCAAAAAATTAGGGCTGGCATCGCTGGATGCTAAAATGTCCCTTTGGAAAAACTACTATATATAACAAGACTCAAATTGGCTCTAAGCATACTTTTTTTTTTTTTTTCCCTCTCTAGCTATGACACTGCTAGCTATGTAAATCAAAGCCAGGGTCAGAGGAAGATGATCATATCTGAAACAATGATGTTGTAATTGAGAAATTCTCTGTCAGCCTTCCTAGATCTCTTTTGACTTGTGGTTCATAATTAGCCTGAACTACAGGTAATTGAAACAGTCCAGTTGATGTAGGGCAACTTCTGTATCTCTGACCATGATACGTAGTGTAGTGGTTTTAGGAATGAATACACTTACACAAACTGACAAATTAATCAGAGTAGTTATTTTTACTGCTTTGGATTATTTAAGGCTTCCTTCACAACACTAATTCCTGATTTTTTCCTACTTATGTAATCTAAACACTGCTGTGAATATGCTGATTTTCTCACCATGACCATTTTTTTTTTCTTTTTTCTATTTTTTTTTCCAGTTAATTCTGGCTTTACCTCTTTGACCAAAGAGGAAAGAAGACTTACAAACAAAGGAAAGAAGACACTATAAACAAAATATTGAAGAAAACACCAGGGAAAGGCTTGTTATTTTGCACCCCTAAGTGCAAGTTGAGACTTGCAAGTATTTGCAAGTCTCACTGACTATCCACATTGGCAGTATTAAAATTCTATGTAGAACTTAGGGCAAGATAATTCAGTATAGCTCCATATGTCTTTATTGGTACTATGCCAACTTATGCCAATGAGGACACAGACCGTTTTGGGCTACCACCCGACTGCATTTTAAAACAGTATGTATCTGGAGTTGTATTAAATGAGAGCAAGGGAATATTATATCTTCCAAATTAATGGAGTTTTCCCATTTGATTTAAGATCTTAGTGCTACAAGCCAAAACTACTTGAAATCCGGACATAATGACTTGAAATCAATCAGATTTTTATCCTAAACTACACTACAGTCCAGGGACCCAAAAATCCTAACTCTCTCACTGGAGAAGTGCCATTAAAAATACTGAGCTAGTGTTATCCCCTTGCTGCAGTGAGGAGTATTTCCAGGCTCCTTAATATAATACTAAAGTTTAGCAGAAATATCCATGGAGCAATAAAACAGCCTGAGTAAATACATTTTACTCCACTACCAATGAGGTATTTGCTTTTGTGGATTTGGGATTAAATTCAAAACTCAAAAAATCTCATTTTCTCAGATTAGATATAGTGCAGAAAGCATGCAGAGGCCAGAATCTTCACTTATTCTTTTGATATTTTTATGATCAGGATCCTCAACTGGTGTTTACTAAAGTATATTTTAACTTCAGTGGAGCGGGCTTTATTCTGAGAGTGGCTCATTAATGCACACATATTCCCTGATACTACTTACAGCTGCATTATCTCCAGCACGTAGTTTTTATTAGCTTTACTAATTTTTTTATAACTTTGCTGGACTATCTTCATGTGTAAATGTCTTATGAAAATTAACTGAAAACATCCACAAAAGGGAGTGAAAAAAATGGCACAGTTAACCTATTCTAACGTGTACTCCAAATGTCCCTTTATGATGATCACCTTGAATTTCCCAGAGGAATAAAAGCATCTTTGGAAGAATGGGGGCAAACTGATAGATCAGGGCTAACCTTTGTGGCCATTCCTAGAACCAAAGCACAGTATGTGTGGTTCCTGATGTTGTTGGAGACCTTCAGTCCCAAAGCATTACTTCTCCAAGAAAAAGCACCTGCAAGTTTTCCAGTGTTCCAGGGCACAAGCAGATCAGTAAAAGTGACAGATCTTCATCAGTAAGACTGCCTGTATCCCAGGTAGACTTATACTACATAAAAGCAGATCAGTGTTTTCTTTTCCACGTGTGGAATTTTCAGAGCTTTTAATTGAAAACTTTCCTTCAGAGAAATGTTAGTCACACAAAAAAAAATATTACAAATTAAGTACTTAAATAACATACTGTCTTACTTCCATGTTTCCATGTTTGTTGCCTTCTGACTTTCAAAAGTTTTTATTTTTAATTGCATGATTAACAAAAATTTCAAACAAATTTTAGAATGTGTGTTCCATCTAGCATCTGTACCTCTGAATCAGAGGATGGCAGAGGCTGGAAGGCTTCTCTTGGCATGACCTGGCCCAAAACAACTGCTCAGAAAAGACCACCTCCAGGGATGGAAACTTCAGAAGCTCTCTGGGCAACCTGTGCTGGTATTGGACCACCCTTACAGTAAAAGAGGTCTTTTCTTATGTTCAGAAGCCATATAACAAATGAGAAGCCATCTGAAGCCAAGTGATAGTAGTAGCTGACTTTCTTCTGAGAGGTATGAAGGCACACATTTGCCAACCTGACACACTCTCTAGAGAAGAGTGCTGCTTACCAGAGACTTGTATCAGGGATGTAATCAAGGCTACCAAGCCTTGTACAGCCCACTGACTATTATCCACTGCTGTTTCATGTGGACACAAATGATGCCGCCAGGAGCAGTCTGAGGAGTACCAAGAGGTATTACAGAGCACTGGGAGAGGCAGTAAGGGACTCAGGAGCACAGGTAGCTTTTTCATCTGTCCTGCCAGCCAAAGGGAAGGGGATTGAATGGGCCATTCAAATCCAGTATATTGACAGATGGTTACAGGACTGGTGCCACAGACAGGGCTCCAGCTACTTAGACTATGGGACTCGCTTTGAGAAACTTGGTCTGCTGGGGTCCACCTGTCAGAGAAGGGGAAGAGCATCTTTGATCATAGGCTTGCCGAGCTGGTAAAGAGGGCTTTAAACTAAAGGTGCCAGGGGAGGGGAAAGGAGAACTTCAATCCATCCCACTATTCGCAGTTTGGTGCCAGTGAAAACAACAGGTGCCCAGAGGTTGGAGAAGGGTCATGGTTCAGCAGGGGAGCGAGCCCAAGAAATCTAGTTAATATTCAAGGATGACCAATTTCAAACTCAGGAGCAATGCATCCCAACAAAGAATTCAAGCAAAAACACCAGGAGGCCTGCATGGATGAGCAAGGAGCTCTTGGTCAAATTCAAGCAGAAAAGGGGAGCCTACAGAGGGTGGAAGCAAGGACAGGTAGTCTGGGAGGAAAACAGAGAAATTGTCCAGGCAGCCAAGGGTCAGTCTAGGAAATCCAAAGCCTCAGTAGAATTAAATCTGGCCAGGTACATCAAGTGCACCAAGAAAGGCTTCTATAACTATGTCAGTGATAAAAGGAAGACTAAGGGAAAATGTAGACCCTTTTCAGAAGGAAATGAGAGACCTGGCTACATGGTGTATGGAGAAGGCTGAGGTACTCAATGACTGTTTTACTTCAGTCTTCACTAGCACGAACTCTGAGTCACAGAAGGCAAAGGCAGAAACTGGGAGAATGAAGAACCGCCCACTGTAGAAGATCATGTTTGAGACCAATCTAAGGAACCTGTAGGTGCACAAGTCCATGGGACCTGATGAGATTCATCCAAGAGTCCTGAGGAATCTGAAGGATAACATTGCTAAGCCATTATCTATCATATTTGAGAAATCATGGCTGTCAGGTGAAGTTCCCACTGACTGGAGAAGGGGAAACATAACCCCCATGTTTAAAAAAGGAAAAAAGGAAGACCTGGAGAAATACAGGTCAGTCAGTCTCACTTCTGTGCCCAGCAAGATCATGGAGCTTCTTTATTTTCCTCTTCTAGGAGTAAATTCTGCTTTATATTCTAGGAGGAAACTGTGCTTTATTTTCTTGTTCTAGGAGGAAACTATGCTAAAGCATATGGAAAATAAAGAAGTGACTGGGGACAGCGAACATGGCTTTTTCAACAAAGGTAAATTGTGCCTGAGAAATCTGGTGGCCTTCTTCAATGGGCTTACAGTGTTGGTGGATAAGAGAAAAGCTGCTGACATCACCTACCTAAACTTGTGCAAAGTGTTTAACACTGTCCTGCACAACATCTTTGTCTCTAAATCAAAGAGACATGGATTAGACAGATGGACCACTTGGTGGATAACAAATTGGCTGGATGGTTGCACTTAAAGAGTTGCTGCCAACAGCTTGATGTCCAGGTGGAGACCAGCAATGAGTAGCATTTCTTGGAAATCAGTATTGGGATTAATGCTGTTTGACATCTTTGTCAGTGACATAGACAGTGAAATTGAGTGCACCCTCACCTCATGTTGGTGCCAATGACATCAAGCTGTGTGGTGCTGTCAGCAAGCCGAAGGGAGAGAAGGGATGGCAGGCTTCAGAGGTGGGCCCATGCAAATCTGATAAACCTCAAAACCTTAAAAAATATATGTATTTTAAGCTTTGTTGAGCTCAAAACATTTGCTCCCATCTCTTAACTGGTTCATTCTCTGTGATTTTCTTATATGCTTGCATTAATTCATATTGCCAGTTATTGCTCTTGGTTTGAAAAAAAAAATAAAAAAAAATCATGGAAACCATTTATATTAAAAGACTAAAACTGGAGCAATGTCTATTCTTATCTTTACAGACCAAGTGTCTTGTGTAAAATTTGACTTTTAGGGACTTCTGTTCCTCTGTTAACTACAAAGAATTACAAGGAACATCAATTCCCTGTCCTAAGCGTACACTGAGACAAATTTAGAGACTTTGTATGTGAACACAAGAGAGTTTGACATGCTTTTGAAGTCAAATTAAGGAAGTGATTATGAGAACAGCAGCCAAGGGTTGGACTGCAGGTTTGTGAGCCCTGTATTCTGCCTGTCTCAGCAAGACCAGCAGCAGACACAGGGGAGAAATGTAAGACGAGGCACACACAAGGAAGATGTTGGCCCATGCATTCCTTCAACCCTCCATCCCAGCTCTTCCCACATGTGGACCAGGGACCATGCAGCTGTGCCAAACTCAGTGGACTTGTGAAGATTTAATCCAGTGTGAAGCCAACTCTTTGACACTGTCCATATATGTATGCTTCACATAGGTACGTTACTTCTATCACAGCTACAGAAACAAGTCAAGGGTCATGATGTTTTCTAGAAAAAAAAATGTAGGTGTAAAAGACTTCTTTCTGCCTTGGAGGAGTAGGCTGTCTGAATGTTGTACACAGCTTCAGAACACCCTGTTAATACTTTAGTTCTGGAAAAAAAGGCAGAGATGTATCTTTCATCTCACCCCCAGCCCAAGCACATCAGAGGTCCACCTAAATTAACAGGTTTTAACTTCCTTAAGCCTGTTACAAAGAAATAGGTTTGTATTTCAAAGACCACCAGTTTGACTTTTTTTCCCAAATGTAGTGTAATTCTAGCAAACTCCAGAATCTGCTCATTATTTGTAGGTGAAGAAAACTGAACTCAGTGGAACAATCCGAGAAAGAAGAGTGCTCCTCATGGTGCCTAAGGCTTGCCAATCTCCTTATAAACACATAAAAAGGAAAAACAGACTGCTTGACAAGGACATGGGGAAAAAAAAAAGCAATCAGATAACACATATACCAAAGAAATTCACTGCATAAAATAGTGCAGAATACACAAAATAAGTATAAAATGTTTATCTTCTTTAATCTTTTCTAATTGTAGTAATTTTAGTTAAAAATTTTCCAGGAAGACGTGATGTTTAAAACTCCTTGTAGTATGGTGATTCTCTATTTTAAATTAAAGAAAAGAACTACAGCTCAGATTCTGGCTTGGCATATACCTTATTAAATATATAACTTATTGTATAACATCTATGCAAAATTTAACTTTTATTTTTCAAATCAATTTCCATAACTTTTAACATGAATTAATTGAACCCTGAAAATTGATTTTAGCACTAATGATGGTCCAGTGCTAATACTAATAGTTGCATTGATTAATATTTTGCATAATCATTCTCTAAATGTTAATTCTTAGGACTTGACTAAATTTCAAAAGATGCCACCCTTGCGTTATTTGTTTGTTTGTTTGTTTTGTTTTTTGTTTTTGTTTTTGTTTTTTCCCAACACATTTTTTGAAAAGTTAGCAAGAAGCAGTCTGGCTATTTCCAAGAGAAAACAAATAAACAAACAAACATTATATTTTCCTGATTTTATAAAGCAACAGACAAAAATCACAAATCTTTCTTGGAAGAGTTTATTAATGTTTCAGAGGACAAATTTTATAGCACTGAAGTAAAACTTAGTCTTATCTATCTACCATTCTATCTTTCAGGAAAAAGAGGGAAGGCACTAATTTGGCATGCAGACCTGTAATGTCCATGATCTCATGACCTTTAAATAAGCCCTAATAACCCAACGGATTGTTGTTTCACCAAGCTGTAGATAAATGGGAGACAAACTGAAATTTTACATGGAAAAATAAAATAAAATAAAATAAAAAAGTGTTTGGATATTGAACTTCCAAATAAAATACTGGGCCACTCTGATGGGACTATCAGCAGAAGAGAAATGGACCTACAAAATTGCTGGGTGGTTAGAATCTCTTTTGCATAAGAAAATTTGCTGTTTGTCTACATATATGGGCCACAGATTTAAATGTGAATCTTTTTTCCTCTGCTATGTCAGGAGAGGAAACTTTAAACTAGGTTTCAATGCTGTAGTCCAGTATCATTTATCAGACTCTTCTCCACTGGCTGAAAATGTGGGTTTCTCTAACTCCAGTAGCTCTTGCCAGGATCAGGACTCTTGTCAGGGCTGTTCAGGAAGCTCTTTTCTGTATCAGATACAGGACAAGGTACATTGGATCCAAAGGGTGAATTAGATTTTCTGCTTCTCTATTTTAAATTCTATCCCCACTTTTCCAGGTAGTACAACCACAGTCCTTGAGGAAAGTTCCCTTCTGCCTCACTTGCTCTGCACATGGTGTCTAACACAAAAGCTGATGGGAAACCATTGCATTAATGGTTTATCTCCTATTTACTGAACTACTTAACCACTTTTCTGATGACAGCTACTCATATTCTACCATTTATTGCTCACAAAGATCAGCCATTCAGTAATATGCTGTTAAGCATTTGCTGTAGGAAAGTCAAATAGCTATGAAAATGCTACCTGTATGGCAGCTTAGCTAAATGCAAAGTTCAAGTAAATGTATTCACTGACTGCTGTTTTCTGTCCATCATGCTGTGAGACCACCTCACTGCCTATTCTTTCTGTGCTGCTCCCATATATGTGATTATTCTGGCTTTTCTAGAGCTAGT
This sequence comes from Aythya marila, assembly GCF_965140915.1. Lineage (NCBI taxonomy): Eukaryota > Metazoa > Chordata > Aves > Anseriformes > Anatidae > Aythya > Aythya marila. The sequence continues at coordinate 103,394,345 of NC_139042.1, forward strand.
TACTAAGACACTTTACATCTTGTTACTAAGGGTGTGTTGTTTCCTTAACTGAAAGCATTACTGTTTAATCTCCTTTCTTAAATTCTGAAGGTTTAGATATCCTAATCTATTCTCAGTTTCACAGTTTGCTGACAATTTTTTAGAACTGAGCAGTAGAATGTGTGGCCAGAATTCATATTTTTTGCTATCAATTTTTGAAGCACCACCTACGCAATGTTTTCATATTTACCCCCAAGACAGGTACTGTTTTTGACATGGCCTTATGATTTGTCAAACATTATTTACAGCCTGACTTCTTAATGAAAGAAATCTAAGCATGCCCAGAGTCCCAGTTTAGCTTTTGTCAAACCCATTATATTCACAGTTAACATCCTGAGAACTACCTTCATTGGCGCTGGAGTTAGAGGCTTCTATCTTGACTCAGTTGTAAACCCCATTCCTCATTTTCTTGGTCCATCCATTTGGAGTGGTAACTCCATTATCTTGTCTCAAAAACTAGCCCTTACTCTTTCCCAGTGAAAACATTACAGCACATTTCATGTTCTTGTCTGAATAACCTGCCAATTAAAATAACCTATGACTTTTTAAATAAATAAGCCTATTTTAATCCCAAACTGTATAAGAAAACAAAGTTTTCTGGTCACACACACACACACACACACACACACACACACACACACACACACACACAAATGTTTTGCTTGTGGCAGCAAGACTGTCCCCTTTGAATCTGGATGCTATTGCAATTGACTTGTTGTCTTCTCAGATATAAAAGGTACTTGTAAACCAACACTGAACTCTGTCTTTGTGAATATAACAGTACTTTGCCCTTATGCAAAGTACCTTTAGAACAAAACAGAATATGTTACTTTCATCTAAACGTCAGAAGAAGTATTTTATTTCTCAAAAATGATCACTTTCTATATGCCATAGAAGTACTAGAGATAAGAGGTAGTTCATGTTCTGTTAGCCAAGCAAAATTCTCATTGCAGGAGGAAAAGGTTCAAAGTACTATGTTACAGTATTTATTGCAGAGCATTTAGATGCCAGTGGCAGCTGGCATTGTAAGAAATGAATCCAATGAAGAAATGTTGGCATTTACCATATAACATCAGTAAAATGTTGCATTCTGCAATTTATTCTGCACTCTCCTCCTTGATGAAAGACCATGGCCCTTCATAATGTGGTCATTTATAATAGTGAATTATGCTCAAATGGTGTTAGGCCTTTCTTACAATGCTTCCAAAAGAGAACTGAATCTATACTGACATTTAGCAAAATTAACAATTATCTTGAAAAATCTAAATCATAGAAAAAACATATAAAAAGAGGGTCAAATGTCAACAACAGTGCCGTATTCACAGAAGCAGCCTTGCTGAAAGTGGTGGATGGTACGCCACAGGAATAATGATATCAGGATGGTTATCCCACTGAGAAAGCAAGAGCAAGGAGGAGCCACAGAAACAGTTGCATATTTATGGTAACTGAACCATTTAAGTGTCATAAATGGTACTGGTCAACCCTGACTTTGGCTGAGGTGGCCATGGCAGAAGAGAGGACAGAGATGACTTGAGGTCAGAGAGGTGTTCCTTGGGAGCACCTGTGCTCTGTGCTGCCTTTCTGCCACAATCAGCTGGCTGTGCAGGGAATACGTGCCATTTAACATCATGTCTTCTGCATAAAATTGCTATAACACACCAGAAAAGTTGATGCCACGCTTCAACTGCAAGAATAAAAGTTGTTCTAATTAAGTCTCTTGATATTTGAGTCTTTTAATAGTCTTTTAATAAATATTGTCATATCTTGTAATCAGATTGATGACAAGTTAATTTACCACTGTGAAGAATTTGGCTGAGAGTGGATCTTTGGACTGAAATAGAATTTAAAAAAAAAAAAAAAAAAGCATGGAGCTGAGGCAGGACTATAGATGTGTGTTTCATACTGAACAACAAGTGTCATTGACCTTAAAAAGTCTGAACAAAGTAGTTTCCCTCGCCAGTTTAAAGCAGGAGTCTGTTCTCACCAAAGAAGGAGCCTAGGGTATGAGCTTAGTAATTAAGCACCTAAAGTTAGTCAGAAGCAGCAGCCACAAAGTGTGCCTACCAGTTTAAGTTAAGCTATTAATTCTACTTCAGCCTATCATCAAAATGACAATCAGAAGAAATAACATCTGCACGAGACACAGCCATGCGCTGTTGGTCCAGTGGATCTTTGTCACCCTTAAGCCCTGTTTTACATGAAAGAGCACAGTCACAAATTAAACTTACATATTCCTCTTCAGCATGCGTACGCGATGTTCATCTGTCCTTGTGGGAGTCAGCATTTGAGATAATATACATGCATTGTAATACCTCTGAACATGTTTATTTAAAATCAGCCACGACAAGATGTTATGCTAATACTGCACAGAATGACGTAAATTAGGATGAATTGACTAAGTCCTCAGATCTTATTGCCAGGAGCACCCTCTACAGAGAAGCATCAATAGAAAGTGTTATTTTATTATTACTGAGATGTGTCAGTCAAATTCAGTCCCATGTTCAGGCTCCACATAAATATGTGTTAAGAAACAATATGTGTTAAGTCCAAAAGAGGTTACAGAGTGGGGCAAGAAAGACTTATCATAATAAAGGGTACATTTATTTTAGTTTTCTCTAACAGAAAATAAAGCATACAGGGATTAAGTATATATACCTGGCACCAAATCGGAAGGAACCCAACAGGAAAGCCAAAATCCAAACCAAACATCTGACTCCACGTTAGTGATTTAACTCTTTCTCTTGTACATAACTAGCTGGCATAATGTCAAACACTGCATAGTGATTTTTACTTTGGGGAAGCAAATTTCTCTAGCATCAGCACAACCCTAATTGTCATATCTTGTGTCTCTACTCTTAAAATAAATGATTTATAGCAATTGCCTTTTCAAAGTCCACCCTTAAAACAATTTTCATAAACATTTAAAGCTTTTCAGGTGTAGCATGATGAATGATATTTCTTTTGGGGGGGAAGAAAAAAGTGTGAATTGTTAGTAGTATCGCTGTTATGAATTCAATATCTTCACTGTTAAGAAATCAGGTGTTTTCACAAGGAATGAAAAATATTACATGATATGCTGAAGAATAAAAGTGGAACGAGTCATTTAATTTTATCATGAAAATACAAATGCACTAAGTGTCTGAAGTACACACAATTCTCATTATATGTCCTTCAGTTTGCTGCTCCTCTGAATTCTTGAACACAGTAACTCTTAAAATGAAAGCAGAAAAATCAATGAAATATATTATTCCTGCTGAACCATGTTATTGTAATGATTTGGTATATTTTACTCATTATATTTTTCTCAATTTGAATTGTAGAAGGGGAGGGAAGAGTAGCAGACAGGAGGAAAAGGCAGAAGGGAATACTGTCACAGTCAGATATTACCAGAATTTGTTTCAGTCAATGACATTCTTTAAAGCTGAACTTCAGTAGATTTGTATGCATCAAAATGAATTTTATCTGCATGTCATAATTACTTGCTTTCATTTCAGTTATATTCATTTGAAGTATTAAAATGGCAGTTGTGCCCTCTGTGGTGTTAGTCTTCTGACTTAGACCAAAATCCAAACAGATTTGGAATGAAACTGTTTTTGCTGACTTCTCCTAGGCCTATGTGGTGCTCAGCTAGATATGTCTGCTGGGGTACATGACCGTACATTCTAAGTGAATAGTTTGGGATGTGTAATTAAGTTGTGTTAACTGTTTGCTGATGTAGTCACTTTACCAGATGAAGAAGATACCAATAAACCTAGATAGTATAAATATATAACATTTAAATAGCTAGATGGAAGAAATTAAAGCTTCTGCTTAATAGGCCAATCAGGCTTTTAATTATGCAGGAGTCTATAGCAAATGAATTCAGTTGGTCTAACAGATATATATATTTTTAGGGCAGGAACACAAAACTATGTATGCAATAGCTTAAGCACATAGGAAAGTAGTCTTCATCCATATGGGTAGCTCCCAGTGTACCTTGAGCACTTAAAACCCGCTATTTCAGTCATTCACTCCAAAGCAATTTGAAAAGAGGGTATATAGGCCAAGATAATGCATTGGTAGCTGAGGAACTCCTGAGCCAGACTGTAAGCTACACAAACCTAGGAACTTTCCTTCCCCAGCATTTTCTTTCAGGGAACAGACAATATTTGCATTGCTGCATCTAGCCTCTTCTTCATATGCTGAGAAAACATATATGAGAATGCTGAGCATGTGGTCAATAAATAGCTTCTAAAATGGATAGTAACTAGCAGTTTGGGATTGCCTTCTGTTGGGAGAATACATTTGCTGGAGAGCTTGATTTTGATTAGTTTTCTCCTTAAGTTGTTTATCCTACTTGTATTCACTGTGTCTTTTTTCTGTAGCACGTGATCATCATTTGGCCATGCAGTGTCTAAACTTTGCTCCATTTATATTAGTTCTAGAGTGTCTCTCAGATACCAGCATAGGTGGAAGAAAAAGCGGAATAGGGTTTTTACAGAGTTTATAACTGTTCTGTGGTACCTGTGACCTAGAGAGTGAGTTTCAACGGTCACATTTTCTTTCTTCCTATTCCACTTCAGCCTGAGCATCTGTTTTTTACTCTCCACTGTATGCCATGGATGCAAAGGGCTACAGTCACTGTATACATGCTTTCAGTTTCAGCTTGAACAAGAACACTGATCCCATGAATTCAATGAACTGGGTACTGAGTCCACAGCCTGGCTGTCTGCTGGCAAAGTTCATTGCAGGCTTACTTTTTGAAGGTGATGCTTCCTAGTTAAAAATAATAGTTTTCAGAAATACAGGTTTAACTACCAAGAAATGAAACTGGTTAACAAAACCCAACTCCATTCCCAAGCAGAGAATTTAGAACAGAAAGAATGCTTCCATTAGACATTGGGCAGTGCCTTATGGGATGTTTTCATTTTGAGAAAAGTGAAGAGGATGTGATAACTGCAATACTGAAGGATGATGCCTATTGATAGACAATAAGGCCGGTAATGTCTCTGCTAGGTTTGCTTCTATAAGGCTGACTTCTCTCAATTTTGTGTAAAATCTAGAGAAAATTTTCTTCCTAAATCTCCAAATAACAGCTTCAGTAACCTCATAGCAATTACCTGGCATTTCATAAGGAGATACTGGCTCATTTTCCATGACAAAATGCTCATTCTGCTCAGATTTGGTGGATTGTTACAGTTCAGTAATCTTAATCCCAGAATGGAAGGTAATTTTTACAATAGATAGGGACCATTCTGTGGCACTGTATTTCACCTCCATTGATTTTAGTTTCTGCAGGCCAAGCAGTTTTTTCTCCCTGACTCAAACTCCTCATCTTTTACATAAAATATGCATTGTTCCGTGCCAGTGACAGAATCTGTGAAAGGGCCATGGAAATCCTATCCATCAACTCTGCAGGAACCAGTTCTGTCTCGCCATCAATCTTCACACTTTCTGACTGGAAAAGGATGCTGTCTGCTCCGAGAGCTGACTCAAAGAAGGGCCTTTAATGTTTGGTTCACTTTCTTCAAGAAGGAGTGCTGCCTTGAAAGAGACGACAGAAGCCATGGGGAAAATCATAGGAAATAAATGTTACTGACAACACCTGGCTGAACTAAGTGGTGTTTTAAAGGGAGTGTGCTCTCCGGCTGCACATATCCTTCTTTCTTCCTAAACTTCCACACTGTGCTGTGCTGATATTTATTCAGACAGTGCTATGGTTGCCACAGGGGAGTCCTAAGGTGACAAAAAGGTAAGAGGAATACAGAGTACTTCAAATGAGAGGTGAAATATAAAGTAATAAAAGGCTTCAGGTTTCTTTTGGTTGGCTGATTGGTTTTTATGTATGTGTGTATTAATACTATCTGATAAATGAAGATCTTCTAGCCAGAATTATAACTCAGCTGGGTCTGTTTATACTTTGGAAAGCAGGAAAAGAAGCTCCCTGCTCAAGGTGACGCTAGAGAAACCCAGCAGGTCCTCAGAGGATGTGGCCAAGGCTGTCACATGGGAGTTTCTTACACCTGCTGGAAGAGGGCAGAGGGGTTGATCAACCACCTCTCTTTGGTACATACGCATGCAGATAAATCCTATTTAAAATTTCCTTTCCATTCAGGAAAGTCATTGCCATACAGTTCTTCCTAATTTTTCACCTGTGCTCTTTAGTAAGGTGAACAAGATTAGAACAGATTGTAAAAAACAAACAAGCAAAAGAAAAAAAAATCATTTAAAATGGCTTTTATATCTTTGGCTTGCCTTTAAATGACCTAAATACTAATAGAGGACAAAATCAGCTTTGTAATTGGAGGTCCTTCCCCTTTCTTCACTAGGGTGACTAATTTCTATCTTTTTTGTCTGGAGTGTAGTCAGTGCAGTAGCTATTAGAGTTTAGCTAATGCCATTTTTTTGCCTATATCTACTTTTTTTTTTTTTTTTTTTTTTTAAAGCTTGACTATTATTCTGGTTCCTGCAGCACTGTAGGTGAGCATGGCCCTTTGCAGGCAAATGAAAAGACCATCTCATTCTCTTCAGAGCTTAACATTTAAGTTCAAATCTCCAATTCTTATTTTCAGACCAGTATTATACCATGCAGAGCAAAGAGGTGACTGTGGACTCTCTTTCCTGCAGAGATATATTATATGTTGCGGTGACGTCCCTATATTTTCTTGAACAGCTTGAGAGAAAAGTGACACGTTCAAACTGCACTTGCAGATATTTCAAAATTTAAAATAAATTCTAGGCATTCATGAGGAATTGTGGTTACTTCATTCATCTAGACTCAAGATGTCTTAATGAGAGGCTATTTTAAGAGGCAGCATGGCTGTGGAGGAAGGTTTGAGAGGTGCAAAAGAATGAATGGAAGAATGGGTGCTCTGAATAATGGAACAGATGAAAACTGAGACATACATCCATAATTAGTGGGATTACACTCAGGATGAATATTGCTTTGTTTTTCTACACTCATGTAAATTCATTATGTGCTGTATGCATATAAAGCTAGCAATTAATTGGATACTCTATCATCAAGTATTGTTTGTAATACAAAGGTTGTATTCTAAAGAAAATAAATCTAAACTTGTTATTAGATGCTACAAAAATGCTCTCATGCAGTGCATTCACATTTTGAAAACAAAAGGAACAAAGTATATCCACCATTTCTCTGTCTCCACTGAACTTTTCAGACAGATGTTAATGCAGACAGTCTACATTTGTTTTACAAGGACCCCCCAAACATCCTGCTCACAAACTGTGCCTCTCCCATTTCCATGGGGGACTGTGATTTGGATTGCTTATTCCTGATGCATTAACACTGTTCTTTGCTAACTAATAACCTTAGCCATGAATCTCAGACTTATTAATGGGCTTTAATGACCCTTACAGGAAAATTCCAGGTTTGATCTCTTTAGTAACTACAAATGCAAATATAAGTCCCTCTCAGTTAACAGCTTGTTATGCTTAAGAAGTAAAGAGCACCGGAAATTATTATGGCCCATATGTTACTAAAAGGGTTTGATGTAGATTAGTGGCTTATGTAACAGGTGGGTCTAACCCACATTGGGCTTAATTTAGGGGTTATTCTCCTTTTTAAAGAAAAGGCTTGTTTCCTAATGATATACTTTACTACTAATTTAATTTACATTTTGTTGCTCTTAGGCACAATCAGCATACATTGGAATAAGCATTTAAAGCCCCTTACAAAACAATTTGTTGCTTTTGCCATTATTCTTTTTACTTTTGAGTAGTGTTCTTGTTTTTCCTGATGAAATAGTGTAGTTAGGTTTGAACTGGAATTACAGAAAATGCAAATTAAAACAATGAGTAACAATCTGCAGTCTTCTGGGGGAAATGAAAACAGCTTCAAGGAAGTTCGACAATGATGGAAAATTTTCGAGACCTGGTCTAAACAAAGGCCAGAAGATAGCTCCAGACATACAAAGAAAATTTAGTCAATGTCAATGGTATCGGATAGCACAAGTGGACAGTTACATACCATAGCTGGTAAAAACAAAACAAAACAAAACAAAACAAAACAAAACAAACAAACAAACAAACAAACAAAAAAAACCAGAAAAGTTGATGTTCATGATGAATTCTAAATTTATCACTAAAAAAACTTCAAATTTTCAAATTTCTAAAATGTGTTTTTTTGTGTGTGATTTGTGTTTCCCAATAAACATTAACATTACTTCAGTGTTGCATCTTAGAAAATGTAGGTTGTATCCAGACACTCAACGCAGTTTTTCAGAGAAGACATATGTTCGCTCGTGATGTGTCAGTATTTTATTGCCAACTTGATGTACTCTGGGGCAGTTCTAAAATGCTGAGCTGTTTTAGAAACAGTTCCAAATTAAATCAGAGACATACAGAGATTCAGCTTCTCTGAAAGGCAATTTAAAATAACAATAAAAAGGAAAAAAGACATCCATCTTTTATTAACCAGGTATTAGCCCCAATGCTAATTTGAAATGAATCTGAATGATTCACAAGACATTTCTTTCCTCCACAGAAGTCATATTAATACATTCTCATTATCTCTTTATACATGTACTAACTTGGGTTTTACCACCGTTATGACTAATTTACCAGTAAAGAAACTGGGGCTATTTGTTTGTGATTTCTGATTTTCTCAGAAAGGCCTGGGATGCATTTTAATAAAAAAAAAAAAACAAAAAAAAACTGTATTTAATCATGTATCACTCCCTCTCACACTGGTATCAAGACTACTTAAGGGAACAGGCTATCTACAACAGCAGGTTAGCAGTTATATATCTAAATTCCTTTAGCATTTTTTTCTTCATAGATGAAGGCCTTTATTACCTCAGACTGCTAATACAGTGGCTCTCATGAGAAGGTTGCAAATCTCTGAAAGCTTCTCCAGAATGTATAATTCTTGATGCCAACAATTAACTTGCCTATTTCCCCAATACAGATATAACTCCCACTTCTGAAAATATATTTATTTTACTCTTACACTGAACTGCTAATCTTCCTTGCTTTAGGGGGTTAATTTTACTTGTTTTGTTTTGGTTGGTTGTTTTGTTGGTTGAGTTTTTGTTAGTTTGCTTTTTTCTCTCTAAAAATCATTTTAAACTTTCATTTCCAGCTTGTAATGTGGCGATGTCCTGAAGCAGTCTTCAGGTTACCTGCAAACATTTTACCCAGTTAGCAGTTCCTTTTAATTTCCTCTCACTAAAATTCTTTACTTGATTATAGTTTTACACCTTATGTTATTACTGTGAATTTGTGTTTTGACCTTTCAGACCTAGAAAAATTCAAATTTTCATACTTTAAGGCTCTTTTACCAAGAAGAACTTCAGTGGTTGCATCTCAAATAGGTTACATGGTCTGCTTGAAACTAAATCAAGAATATTTTTTCTTTGTGGATTTTCTGACCAATTAATTAAACAAGCAAACTTTTAAAATGTTTAAAATAATATTTTCTGCTACTTGCCTTATTATGACAGTCTATCTGGAAGACATGAAGTCTTTGGGATTTCTAATCTGGTAGCCTCTTGGTCTTCTTACTACACTGTCATCTTTGTCCCACCTTGGTGGAATGCTCAGTATGACTATATTCTTTCTGCAGTGGCAAAGAACTAAAGCTGTAATAATGGTTCACACAGAATACTTAGTTTCCCAGTTTCTCCGTCTTTACTGGTTCAGAGCTCTAACACTAATACAAGCAAACATGTTTATTCAGTCTTAGGTGCCTCACCAATTTCTGTGTATGTTCTGAAATGGGGATTTACTTATTAAAGATGCAATTTGCTATTGTTTTTCTGCATTTTACATTTCCATTCTATTCTTTATCTGAGGATATAACAGTTTTGTACTTCATCCCTGTGAAATACACCATCCTGAACTATGTGCTCTTTTCACATTTATTGACTTTCTCCCAGTCTTCGCTTAAAAATCCCCCCTTACCTTTTTAATTTCAGTTATCAGTTATCAGGTTCAGATTTGGATTACACAGACTCTGTCCGCAGAGTAATAAATCAGACAGTAATAAATCTTAGCTGTCTTTCCCTGCAGCGTGTTTTCAATGAAGCAATGAGTCTCTGCCTCTCCATCTGCTGCCATGTGTGGGCCTGCTAAGCTTGAACTTCTCTTCCTACCTACGCTTAGATTTTTTCTCCACATCTCTTCTGACCATCACAACACTGTTGACATTTATCCCTATTGTTTCTGAAGAGATCAGTTATGTGCTTCAAGAGGTCTGCCACTTTCATCCTTGACAGATGAGAGTAGGTTTTCTCATTATGTAAGAGCCATTATAGTGATCACAAGATTAGATATTTATATGTCAGATAATTGCAACCCTTCATACCATTCACTAGATGCTGAAAAGTTATATGACAGTCTAAATGAGGCTAATGCAAAGTAAAAGCAGCTTTAACAGGGACAGTCTCTTCCCATGTGTTTTCACATACCTATGTGACTACAAATGCAAGTACACAAAGTAATCAGTTTCAAAATAGCCAGGAAATGATCTTGGAATGACTATTGGAAATATGTTGAAAAAGTTAATTTTCTGCTCAGCTGTGGTCTTTAGGAATTGTTTAAAAAGATGAAGAAAATAGACAATGTCATTGTGTTACTGAAAATATAAGCAGTTCACCCAACATTGTGTGCCAACCCTGTCAGGCCTGTCACCTTAGGAGTATGAAACAAGATTAGACAACTTGAGGTGAAAGGAGGTAGAGCAGGGAAGGACTTCTGAAGAAGGAGAGGCTGAACAGAGTAGGACATTTTAGTTCAGAAAAGAAGCAATAGCAAAGAGAGCAGAAAACATGAACAGCAGGAAGGTAAATGGGAGGTAATCATTTCCTAGTTCCATAAGCATAGAAGCTATCATTCACCAAAGGAAATTACCAGGTGGCATGTTACGACAAGAAAAAAAAATAAATTACTTTTCCACAAAATGCACAAACTGTGGCACGTATTCACGGGTTGTGACTGGGCAAATTCAGAGAGGAAGTGGCTGCAATGTCAGACATGAGGCTCAAATGACAACCTCTGGCTGAAGAAATCCCTAAAATGCAGATTGCTGAAAAAAGAGAGAGAACACTCTCCAATTGTTAAAATATTATTTCCTTGACCAAGTACTTCTGATCACATCAGAAACAACAGAAGGGGTAGGAAGATTTTTGGTCTGATGCAGTACAGTTAGTCTTATAACATCCTTTAAGACTGAAGCCATCCAGAGGAATGAACATAGAAATTGAGGATCCAGATTTTGGCATCTCTCTATTACAACACTGGCCAAATGCACTTGGGTTTTATTGTTTTCCTTTTACTACTTTCTATACAGTACCGTATTATTCTACGAAAACACAAGTAGTAAACAAGCTTCTAACTGTTTGTGCAGATTGCAGCTTTTATGACAAAAATATTTTCCATCTGGAAATGAGTTTTAATATTCTAGATAGAAGAAATATCTTGTGTGTAAATCTTTCTCTTGTAGATGTTGCTGCTATAGACACAACTTTACGTGATTGAAACAAGTGATTTAAGATTATACCATACTTGCAATCAACTACCAAATGTATTTTTTGGACATGCAGTTGAAACAAAGAGGAATGCAATGTGTTCTACCCACAACAAACCATAAATAACAAAAAAGGCATAGCATGAGACAGAAAAGATTGTACAGTATTTTTGTGGACTTGTTTGCAATATCTGAATCAAAAGTATGTTCCTGAAATGGTTTAACATTGACCTGAAACCAAGTTTTATATATTTTTGATTAATCTCTTGTTGCAGTTACACAAACAACAGATGTATATCAATTGTACATGTAAATGTGGAGGAAATTCTGAGAAGCCATGTGCTGCGAACTCGTTAGCTTGCATACTGAAAATATAGGCAAGAATACTCTGTATTTCAAGAGCACTAGATCAAGAAGGGATTCTTAAATTTAAAAGGGAGGAGAAATTATGATGCCTTGAAGTTTGATTATAACGGAAAGGGGATATTAAAGGTCCAGAGCTCAGGAGAACTTCAACATGGCAGAAAAGTGCCTGGAGGTCCTGTCAGATATCAAGTTGAACATGAGCCAGCAATGTGCCTTTGCCACATAGAAGGTGAACAGTGTCCTAAGCTGCATTAGCCAAAGTGTTGTTATCAGGGTGAGGAAGGTGATCCTTCCCTTCTACTCAACACTAATGAGGACACACATGGGGTGCTGGGTCCAGTTCTGGGACTCCCAGTACAAGAGAGACATGGGGCTACTAGAGAGAGTCCAGGGAAGGGCCACAAAGTTGATGAAGGGACTAGAACATCAGCCCTTATGAGGAAAGCCTGAGAGAGCTGGTGTTCTTTAGCCCAGAGAAAAGCAGGCTCAGGGGGGATTTATTGATGGAACTAGATGATCTTTAAGGTCCCTTCCAACCCAAGCCATTATATGATCAATATGATTCTATGAAATAACTGAAAGGACAGTACATAGAGGATGGAGCCAGGCTCTTTTCAGTGGTTCCAGATGACAGGACAAGAGGCAACAGCACAAACTGGAACAAGGGCGGCTTCATCTGAACATCAGAAAACGCTTCTCTACTCTGAAGATTATGGAGCACTGTCACAGGTTGCCCATAGATGTTGATGAGTCTTCCTGTTTGGAGACATTCAAAAGTTAACTGGATGTGGTTCTGGGCATTCTGCTGTATGTTTCCCTGCTTGAGTCAGTGGGGGTTAGACCAGATGACCTCCAGAAGTCCCTTCCAACCTCAGCTATTCTGTGATTCTGTGATTCATGGCATCTTCAAGACCAATGCAGAGTAAGATTAAAGAATGACTTGTGTTCCTAGAGCAGAGGGACAACACAGAAACAATATGTGCCTTCATGAAATTTGGGGTTATAAACACAACCACAGGCTGTGAACAGAAAAGCAGAAATGCAAAGAGATCCCTTCAAGATTTCAGAGCAAAAGGATACAAAAAATAAGTTGCTATTAGGTAAGAAATGAATGTAAACACTTAATGTAAAATTAAAAATACAGTCGGGAATGAATTGTCATAGAGCAGGAGGTAGTGGGCATATGAAAGGCTCTTTAGGAGGTGTCGCTACATCTTTTTTTCAGTGATTGTCCTCACAATTACTCCTGGGAGTAAAGAAATACCTTGATCTCTGTGCCCATTCACTTGGCATCATTTCTGAAACTGGCATGAATTCACTTTCCATCTCTCTTTCTGCTCTGCTTAGGGAGTCCTAAGTCCTAATGGAAGCTGCTATTCACATTATTTTGGAAGCTTTGATCATGAGTTATTTATGCTAACAGTTGCTCTTATCAGCTATGGCAGCTAAGCTTGCATGTAATGTGATCATATATGAAGTCTTTGGACACTGACTGAAGGAATGAATGCTCCTTCAGAAAAATTCTATACTTTGCTGATAAATTAGCAAACCTCCATCAGCCTTAAAGAAGTACACCAGTTTTTGCCGGCTGCAGAACTCCCACTGTTTATCCAGTGATGCAGTGTGACATCATTACCAGCATGGTGGAGCTATTTGGAGCTGGAGCAACCTAGAGGTTACCAACTCTTCCCAGCAACACAAATGTCATCAAGCAATGCTAGGCACTACTTATCTATCTGTATGAGCAGCACACTTTAGTACCAGCTAAATGTATCTCAGAGCCCATTGGTCTCTGAGAGTTGAACTCCATTCTGGAGTTCAATCATTCAAGAACATTTAGAATACAAGCAGACCTGAACATTTAAATGATGAACAGGTATCCCACTACCCATTCAAAATTGTACTTTTCTATATGAAACTAGCTAAAAATATATTTTTAAAAAACTTAGTGGTTTAGAACAAACACAATACATCCAAAGAAAGCACTTCATTAAAAATAAAATAAAATAAAATAAAATAAAATAAAATAAAATAAAATAAAATAAAATAAAATAAAATAAAATAAAGTAAAGTAAAGTAAAGTAAAGTAAAATGAGTTTTATAGCCTTCTTTATAGACGTGAGAAAATGAAGGGATATGTTTTTTTGAAAGGGGAAAAATGTTAAAGATTTCTTTATTTTTTATTTTTTATTTTTTTTTTTCTGAAATCAAATTCTTTAAGAAATAGCAGCTGTACTCAAGGTAGAAAGAAAACACTGAGCAGTACCTTCCCCTGCCAGGAGTCAATATTCCCTTTGAATTCACCCCACCTGGGATTTTAGCCATGTTACTGACATTAGTTTTCCAATGTCACTAACCCACGTATGTGGGTTTATCCTCCTGATACAAGGCTCAACAGTGCTAAAACAAGATTACAGTCTTCTTATTTCTTCTAGTAAATCTGGTTTGTAAAACACTTTAGGCACTTCTGAGCTGAGTAGGGCTTGCAAGTTGTTTAAATTCACTGCAACAGTAAGCTTGCTGGCACTGATGCTGCTCTCCTGACTGTCATTCATCTCCTCTACTCGGTCCCTTTTAGTTCCTAAAATATTCCATTTCACATGTTGAAAATGAAAGAAAAAGGAACTTTAATCTTCCATTGTATTTAAAATACATATGCAGGGGCTTTTTTGATTTGGTTTGGTTTGCTTTTGGTAGTTTTTTTTGTTTGTTTCAGTAGTGTGTGTGTGTGTTTATTTGTTTCTTTTTTTCAGCTGTTACCCATATCACAGTTTGGAAATGAGAAAATTGGGCTGTCACAGATTGATTTTGTTTGTTTTCCACTATACTGGGTCCAAACTGGGAGCTGTTAATTTTACCTGGGAAGGTACTGTTGAAGTCAAGCTGGAAAATGGAATGAGTAACAGTTAAAATGAAAGAGCTGCACAAGTAGAGGAGACAATGGCTTTGCACAGCTGGAGAAGCAGAAACCTCCTCTGGGACTTTAGGAACCAGTAGGATGAGGCTAGAAGAACCCGATAAAACAGACATAAGAGGTTAGATCAGGATCTGCTTCCTGGTAGGTCACAGGCCTGGTCACAAACACACCTTGTAGAAACCTCAGATATACTCCACTATGGCACATGGGCCCTTGCTGCCACATCTCTGGTGAGCAGTTTTAGCTCCAAGCACACCCTTGGGGCTTGCTTTGAACAAGGGGAATCCATAGGGTCCAGTCAGTTGTCATTGCCCACCATGAGTTAATAAATGCATTGATGTACCAGCAGTAAAGACCTGCAAGTATGGCAATGTCTTTTTTTTTGGAGGCAGTGCAGAGGGGTTGTGCATGCTAACCTCCCCCTGATGCACACCCTACAATGGTCTCTGATGGGCAAGGTGTTCATCTGCAAACCAAAGTCTGCGCTGCAGCTGCCAGTTCAATTTGTTTCTTGTCAATAAAACAGTGGAACCATCAGGGCTCTGCACTGCTCACTAGTAATGAAGATTAAATTAATGCCAATATTAGTTCCTCGTTCAACAAAGAAAAAAAAAAAAAAAAAAAAAAAAAAAAAACAGCCCAAAAACAATATCCCTGGAAGAAAAAACAAACCATGTGAAATAGACAGAGCTGTGCTCCCACTGATTCTTTTTTATAAACTGAATTACCTTCTATTTGGGATTTCATTAAATATGAGCCCCCTAAAGCTTGTTTCTTTGTAGTTTGGAGTTTTTAAATCAGGATTTGAAATTCCCAGTTGATGAAGCAGCTGATGAATTTCTTGGCAGCCTTGTTCAAGGATGTATTTTGTGTTAGTTAGTTTTTTTTTCTTTTTTCTTTTGTATGGCATTTTGTACCCTCCTTGACTTGTCTGAATGCCTCACGACAAATGTAATTATTCCTGTCAAATGTGTGCAGCCAGTTAGATTCCTCTGGATCTCATGTGTATAGTTTAATGATACATTTATTGGCATGAAAATCTCAGCAAAAAATTGACTGACTCAGGCAAACTATTTATTGTTTTGTGTAGTTCTCCCCATGACTAAAATGCACTTTCAGGAGTTAGATAGACCATCTGACAAAACTCTAGCCTGTTGAAGCTAGCTAGTATTGTACTGTCAAATGGCTATGGGCAGGATTTTAATGGCAGTTTTGTGCTGCTAGTCACCTTGTGGCAGGCTCTCAGCTTGACTGCAGGCAGAGGCGATGCATGGGTTTACCCCAGCTGACAGCCTGGCTGCTCCATTTCACACTCTACAAGCAACCTGTTCCTGCTCAGTAATGTATGCAAGCGTGTACTTAGAGTTAAGCATGTGTTTAAATGTTTGCTGAAGTGGGCTTCAAAGCACATAAAAATGGGTATAGTTTCCTCTTCTAACTACCCTTATTTAAATAATTTAATCTGCTATTTTGCATGCTTTTAGGGAAATGATGCTACGAAGGGCTCTGATTACCTGCTGTCAGTGAGCTGCGTGACTTTTTCTAGCTCAAAAACAAAAGCTAGCAGTTAAATGCTGCTTCACTGAAAGCAATTACTTTAATGCATTGTCTAAGTACTCATATAAGAGATACAATTAATAAAAATGCATTGACTCAAGTGTTCTTACGCACAATGTCCATATTCCTTCAGGCTAGCAGGTAGGAAAGGCTGTGTTCTGAAACACAATTCAGTTTTCTTGCCAATGACTATTTCTACCAGTTACTGTCTTTTGCTTGCAATTCATGGTACAGAAGATACCAATATTTTTGTCACAGAATGTTGAGTGACATCTTTTCCCTGGAGTGCCGTCTTGTAACTTACATCAAGTACAACTATGTGCTTTTTTTAGTCTGAATTTAAACAGCCTAATGATGGGGTTTAGTCATTACTATAGTGGAAGTTGTGGGCAAATGTGAAAATGGTGTGATCAACACTTTGAGTTCACTTTGATCACTGCTGAAAGACTGTTAGTTGCTTTTCACTAACATGCCTGAAAGAAATTTTCTGACTTTGCTGTAGCTTGTTTTCCTTCTAGCTAGTTCTAAAGCAAATGGTTGATTTTCTTTCTTTCACCCTCCTAAAAGCCACAGTCTAACTCTTCTAATATGCTTTTTTAGACATTCTGTATTTGGATGTTTGGAGAATTGAATTTGGGACTTTTGTTTTGTTTTTCAATTGGAGAAACTCAGGCAAATCAGGTTCTGAAAAGAGCCCCAAAGAGTTACGATTAAGATCTCAAAGGCTGCAGGTTACTTTAGAAGTCCCTTGCATCTCTAGTTCACCATTCACCTGCAGTCTCCCCAGTCTCCACTTACCTGCGGCAGCATTCCCACTGTCATCTTTCTTCTACTGCTTCAAATGCTGTAGCATGTAATTTTAAATTTAAAACATCTCTATCTCTACACAAAACTCCTGCATGAAATTAGAATTTAAATATGGAAATTGTTAGCTTGACAGCTTTAGCCAAACTAATGAACCTTGAGCTCAGTATTTTCTGTCTTCTATCTCATATTATTTAGGAAATGCTCACAATGATGCACAATGTCATTTATAAAAAGAGAGCTCTGCCATGCTAGTTGCCAAATATCCATGTGCATGCAAAGGCAGGCCTTGTGCCAAGGAAGGTATCACAGTAATCATTCTCAGCTCTCTATTTTCACCACTTACCTGCAGTTAGTAATATCTGCACTTACTCCACATCACAGTATCATCGCCAGCTGTGCAAAAAAATCTTCCAATACTTTTAAAAGCAGAAAATAGGTGCCTGTCCTTTCCCTCTTTTCTTTCTAAGTCTATTTGGACTACTAAGCCTACCGTGTAACAAATCACTAATGCTGATTAGAGAAATCTCCCCTGTAAATGAAGAGAATGCCTCTATCGGTAAAGCAGTAAGAAGAAAATACACTTTGGCAATTGAAGGAATAGACTGGCTTTGCAACCATTCAATTTCTCAGCAAGCACACTAGACCGTTTTAAGTTTCTCTTCTGTCAGTGCTTGATGTTGAATGCAATATGCATCCCCAGCAAACCATACATATATCAGTCATCAGTGACCAGATCTGTGTAAAAAGAAAGGAACATTGCAACCTGAAATAGAAATAATGTCTGGATCGCATTTTTATTTTGTGTTTTAAGGATATTTCCCTTTGTAGTACATTACCAGAAAAACTGTACTAAATGCCTTTCTGCTTCTCTAGAGTATTGCCTGCTTATTCTAGGGTTATGATTGATAAAGCTGTGAAATACACAGTCTATACCTGTGAACAGACCAATATGTACATGCAGACAATATTATTTCAGATTGCAGACTCAAACTTTGAGGAATAGCCTTAGGCCCTGCCTTAGGACTCCCTCTGTAGTTGCTTTGATATGACAAATGTAGTCATACATGGACTGATATATAAAAACAAAAGGAATGGGGAGAAGGGGAAAAAAATCCCTAGTCAGTGTTGAGCATGATAGAGTGATTTAAAATGAGACATCAGCCCAAATTCCTTCATAGTCTCAGTGGCAGGAGTTCTGCTGTTGAAGAGATTACACAGTGCAAAACAGGGTTTTCCCTCCCCTGCTTGAACATCTTGCTCCCATATTCCTAGGGGAGAGTATGCTTTTGCTTCCTGAGAGATACCAGCTCTTGAGTTAGGTGGGTCTGTCAGAAGATCAACCAAAAAGGAAAAAGTGGATTCCTTGCACAGAAATTCCTGAAGCAGGTTGACAGTGACAATGTCTTTGACTGCGGCATAAGCTCTGTCTGTTCTGAATAGATATTTGCTTGTCTCAGGTCTAAGGAGGCTAAGCACTACTTGTCTGAGATGTATTTGCCTTCTAGCTGTTATATCATGAATTTATGACTGCAAAAGGAATTTGCAGGACTCATTACCACAATAAATACAAAAGGTGTCAAAATAATGTATTTCATTTGTAAAAGTTTAAAATGAGAAAAATTTAAATTACAGCAAGAGAATGCCTTGGTCCCTTTCCAATATTTTTGCACATAAATATAAAGGTCGGCAAATGGATCTTGCTTTTCCATGGAGACTACAACAACTCTTGATTTAGTAAACCACAAAATTCAATACATTTAAGTTAACAATTACTTAATTCATCATAGCATTTTAATGACTCAGTGTTTACTTTGATTTAAAGTTGTTTTTTAAATTATCTCAGTTCCCTTTTATTCAGGTAGAAGAGATAATCCACTCTGGCATGAAGCATGTGGTGTTAAATAGATCTAAAAGTGCCGTAAGACTCTTTAAAAAATTAACACTCCAGAAAATTCATTTCACTGATCTTGTACCTAATAGTAAGATTCCAGAATGCATCATATCAATGCATGATCCTCAAGGTCCCAAACCCTCTCAGAAGGGAACCATTGCTATCTCCTGTGTTCACGGCCAGGGAATGTCTGGTAGGACAGGCAGACTTAACAGGCACTCTGTTAAGCCAAGGTTAGCAAGGGATAAGCTCTGGAAATAGGTGTGAGACAATTTAAGATGAGTAATTGTGGTACCACTCCCTCCAGACAAGCACACCCCATGGGAAGAGCTTGCTGCAGGAGGCAACCTTGCACACTCCTGACCAGCCCAAGGTGAAACCGCAAAGGAATCAATTTACTTGTTCAAAGTGGTTAACACAATCGATTCCTTTTTGGCAGCCCTGAATGTCATTTAGGCAGCTCAGATTTCTTTTTCCACGTACTGCTTACCCTGAGTATAGCCAAACCCCTCTAGATTTCTCCATGATTTTTTCTTTGGCAAAGCAAAAAAAAAAAAAAAAAAAGGCTTCTGTTTTTTGTTTGTTTGCTTGTTTTTATGCTTGGTTTGAGACCCTCCCTTTATTTCAGCTGTTTTTGGAGAAAATAACAAAGTTCTGGGGTGCTGTTTTGGATTATATGTTTTATTTTTATTTTCTCCTGATCCTCTCTGCCCTATCAGTGTTATATAACACATAACACATTAAGTACATAAAAACTAACAATGTGACAATTCACTAAGGAGGAAAGAGAACTAGGTACCCATATCTTATTGACTCTGATAGATGAGAAGTTCATGAAGACAAAAGTCCATTATTAATCTACAAAAGAAATGTGATGTAGGAGACACTGTAATCAAAATCTTTTGCCTATTAAGACCAGTATCTTCAAGCATGGCCTAAAAACAAGGTACCTCACTTTTGTGTTTCCAATCTCTTGGCAGTAACTGATTTCCAGAAGTGGAAAAAATATCCATGGTCTGCACAAAATTAACTGGAGTTTTGGGAGATCCAGGCAAGAGAATGTCTGGATTTTCATATCTGAAAAAAAAATACAGAAAAGAGGGAAATACAAAATTTCTATGTTTGTCCCAAAAGTTGTAGTGTATTCTCACTATGATTACCCGAGAAAGGGCCAACTGTACTTTTTGCTTTCAAGATATGATGTATATGTAATCTCCATTACAGTGAGAAGGACTGCTTGCTCACTCATAATCATGCGACTTCTCTTCTAAAATAACAGATATGTAAGACATTAGATTTGTAACTGTGTCTCAGGCTTTTAAATAGAAAATGCCAGCTATGCGCTGGTTTGAATAAGAAATCATGCTGGAGCGCAGTTCCTAAGTATAGGTGCACTGTTACTGTTCCATTAGTGGATTCAGGTAAGATCATGCATCATGTGAGTGAAGACCGTCAAGAATCCCTAACATATATGCAAGACCTTGTTGCTTGAAACTCTACAGTTGCATTAACATGTCATCACTATGCATCAAAATCAAAGACCCGGACACTTCTGTACCCAGCAGCACTCAGCACATTCTATAAAACTATTAAAAATATGACCTTAGAAAATTGGGTTTAATGCTGCAAATTTGATTCCTGAAATCAGCCCAAGATACCACTTCTGACTGTCTCCTAACTTCTTTAGGAAGTGAATGGATTCTTTTCAGATTTGTGTCTCAGTTTTATTGAGTCTGATTTATACTGTGTCCTTATTTTCTGGGTCAAAGTTTTGTCCTACTGCATGAAAATGTAGACATTTAATTAACAACTGGAAAACGGAGTTAATCTGACTTAATAGCTGATAAGGATCTCCATCCTATTGTCAGATCCTTTTGCTTTCAGAATTCCTTTGCAAATGTAACATATAATGAAAAAGAAAAAAAAAAAGCAGACTTTTTTAAAAAACTCTTACTTAGCCAATGATTTTTTTTTTACATCTGCATTTGTGTTCTTCCTAAAATTCTCCTTATCATTTTACCCTTATATATCTATAAATATTCCTTAGACAAACCAGAGCAACTAATTGCATAAAAAGATGGATACTTTCCCACTCCATTTCAAGTAAGTTCAGCCTTTGATATGCTACATAATCAGGGGTGAAAAACATGGTAGGATATTACTTTTTGAGATCTGTTTCAAGCTGACTACACTTTTATTTTGGTCTTTAAAATGTTGTATCTGTTGTTTAGGTTCCAAAGGTGGTATTTAAAACAAATACCTTCAGCTAAACTCTGGGTGCAATATATTTGAAAATGTGGGAAGGAGGATATCCTCTTCGTCTCAGTCTTTCCATGGCAAAAATTCTCTTTGCTCAAATGGAGCCAAAGTGTCCAGTGTCCTAATTATAGACCCTATCCCTATTTCGTGGCAAGCCTAGCCTATTGAAATAGCAGCCAAAAGAGAAAATTTACCCATAGTAACCTATACAGAGAAAAAAATTACCTGTTTTGACATTTATAGTCCAAGTGCTTTTTAAATTTCGGTGCAGCAGATCACTGTCCCTCCAGGGAGTGGGAGCAGCTGGGGTTTTTGGGACCAGCCATCGGATGTCAGTGTTGAGCTGCTCGGATCCAGTGACATGGAGAGCTCACCAACGGGCAATGCAAAACTCTTGGCTCTCGCAGGTCTCTTGTTTTTTAGTTTCAAGTAGTTTATCACAGAGCTCAGCCTAGAGGCAAAGCTATTTGTCATCCTGTGCATGTGCACATATGTGCGTATTTGCTTGGATTTTGATGACATAGGGAATGCCAGCCCCACGGACTCACCACACGTGCCTGTGGCTCAAGACTGCACCCAGTTCTTTCTGGTAATATTCATGGTTTCTTCTTAACAGGCAGGACTAGTTTGATATTGCTGATCCTGGAGATAACAAGAGTTTTCTGTCTAAAATTAGCAACATTTTTCCATTAATAAGCATTTACTTTTCCATGTAAGCAAGATTGCAGAACTGCAACGCATCTATGCATATGCAAAAAGAAAATAGAGTTAATCAAGCAACAGAAAAACTTTTTATTTCCTGAGTCATGTTTTCCTTCTGTCTAGCAGTAGCTTTCAAGGACATATCTAACAAAAAAAAAAAAAAAAAAAAAAAAAAAAAAAAAATCTAAGCAGGTAATAAGAAAGTGGAAAACTTGCAAAATGAGTAGAAGTTGCTTAAAATAAGTGGGTGGCTGGATCAGCAAATCCAGCAGCTAGCATGGGCCAAAATTGCTGCATAATCTGCATAAGGATTTATATTGCTTTCTTTAAGTAATGGCTTGTCTCTGAGAAGGAACATGATTTTTCCTCATGGCTAACCACTCTCTGAGAAAAGACAGATTTGTCACATCCCATGATCAGCATTTAGCAAAAATGAAAAATTTGTTGTCCTTCTTTTGAAAATATTAGGTCTTCAGCAAGCCTATGAGTTGTTTTTTTTTTTGTGTGTGTGTATACTGATAATAAAACACCTAATCTTGGTATGCAGCCATACCTGAAGTTTTCTACTGCCCAAAAAGGGCAGACAGAGCAAGACATAAGGATGTGAATTTAAAAGTGGAAAGACACTTCAGGGAAATGAAGGGATAACCTACAATTATAAACTAACAGTTTTAGAGAAATAAATGATAGAGTGGTAATTTCAACATTATCACCTTTTTGTCATGTTCAAAAGATGTAAAATTTCCTTTGTGACCTAGACCACTGGATTGGTTTTGCTTCTGCTACATGTGTGACAACAGAAACCTTGGTGATGACATTATTGGCTTTACTACAACAGCAGCCAGTGACCCCAGATGGGGCTCCAGTTGCCCATCTGCAGGGTGCTATAAAGGTTCAAAACAGTAAAATTCATTCCATTCAGCTTTGTTTTCAATTGCAGGAAAATTCATTTAATGAACAGCATTATGAAATGCATAATGAAAAATTTGTTCACTTTGTTCACTTCTAGGAAAATCTGGCAGCATTTGTTTTCCGGGCATCTTTACAGACAGTGTTTATAATACATGCTCTTTCCAATTCTCATTTTGTCCCTCCTTCTTGCCACATCCTGAAGTTAAGTGTGGTAGCTTTGACTCATTCCTCTCTGTAAGAAATTGGGGCAGCACAGAGTAAAAGGAGCAAGGAGGGATGGTTGGTGGGCAGCTGGTGGCTGTGGAGGGGATCTGACAGTTATACAGAAAGGAGAATGTCTCTTTTTAGGTTTTACCCCCTTTTTATTAAAAAGCAAGAGGCTTGTTTAAATTTAAATAAGTAAACATACACACGTGAATACTATTTATGCCCTGGCAAAACAAATTGATCTTTTTGAAGGAAAAAAAAAAACAACCAACCAAACAAAAAAAATTTCCACTTCTCTGTTTAAAGGCAACTACAGCAAACATCTCATCCTTTGGTACCAACACAACTGACAAATACATCACTATCTAGTGAGAGCATATGGAAATGGAGCACTGGCCACAAGTGTGGATGCAGTTAATGAAATTATTCTATCACTATACAATAGCCAGTAGCATACGATTAGCAACACTTTTGTTTTCCATAGACACCAGTGAGAAGAGTCTGTGGTGCCCCACACATTAGTGAACAGTACCACAGCAGCGGCACAGGTCCTGGCTCTGCAGCTCCATGTTATGAGGAATGTCGCAGTCTGAAATCCACTGTGTGTTGCAGGGGCACAGTGATACCTCCCACAAATGTTCTGCTGAAAAAGACAAAATAGTTTTGAAGCACCACTTGTCATCTGTCAACCGCTTAGTGTCTCCTTACCCCAATCAGCCTGTCTTGTCTACTGCCTGTTAACCATTGCTGTTGTAGATTAACACTTTGCAGGTAATTTACATTTGCACATAAAAAACTCTATAAGACACATAAAAGCTTCCAGTCTTAACCATCTTGCTGGTAGTCCTCTAAATACTTTAATAAAGAAGATCTCTCAGTAGTTTTGCTCTCTTGGTCACAGAGGACTTTTTCAGGGGATATTTTGTGCAGGGATTTTCTTCCCCAGTTCCATCTCCCAGCTTCTTTAATCTGTGAAAAGGTGTTTCTCTCCAGAACTTTTATTTACTGAAGTACTAAGCAATGGTGAAAGTCACCTGGCTCTAGATTAGTTTTTTGCCAGCTGGAAAATCTTGGAAGTTGTTAGGTGACCATTTGATACATTCATTCAATTTCCAAAAGTATCATGTCATGTCACCAAAGCTGCAGATTAGCCTAATGTGGACCATTTATATTTGGTTATTTAACTCTGGATGGTCTTCTGATAGTCCATGCTTGTTACACCACTATGAAGATTTCCAGTTTGTCTTCATTTCTCATTTCTGTCTTCACAAAACACTCCTGTTTTTCTGTGAGCTCTGGATGAAAACGTAGCAATAAGCTAGTAGCCAAGACAATGAGTCACAAGAGGAAGATAAATAACTTGCTTCGAAAATGATTGAGGACAAAATAAAGCTTTAATCACCATTAATCCACATGTTTACAAAGGTGTAAATTGCATTAAACTAAAAGGTCTTCTCTGTCAGGCTGAGCCTACTTTTGCTTATTTGCTTGGTATGTTTCTAATTTCCTAGGTGTTGTCTTCAGTGGACACTACAAGGAGGTGATGGTCTCAGCAGGTGCATTCTAACCCCATCAGATCTTTCCTGGATGGACAGTGTGCTGCCTTATTCTCCAGTATTGACCTCAGAGAGCAGATTATCTGTGTTCAGCAAAGACAACCGGATTGTTATCATCGTGAAATGAAGTTTCTGCACATTGGCAGCTAATTCAGTTAATGTTATGGCCTGTGTGAGGAGTCAGGATTTTATCAAGCCTTTTGGTATGCTTGGTGATATAGCTCATTAGTGCTTCTGAAGCCTTTAGAGCCATTCTAACATCCTTGGGTTACAACAGTTATCTACTCACCACCCATCAGGTGATAAGCAGTAATTGTCCATGTTTGTGGCCTTGGCCTGCCCCACTTGTGACTTGAAGCTGTTGTACACAGGCTAAACCTAATGTTGTTCACCTCATTAGTGCCAGGTCTGTAACTGGGGCAGCTGGCTGGGAGTAATGGTCAGAAGTAAGCTGTACTTACACCTCAATGAAAAGGTATATGTATTGAGGCAAGTGATTAGCTTGGTGAAGTGAGACTAGTCCAAAAAGCATCTTAGTACTGCTAGCAAGAGTGGGCACAGTAGATGCGATTATTTTTCTGCTTTTTAACTGTGTTTGTAGTCTAACTACCTAAGTTGCAGGGAAAAGAAAGCAATAAAGGTAGGTAGAGAAAAGAAGAAAACAAAGAAGGAAGGGGGAAAAAAAGCTTAGTTTAGGAAGAAGTTTTCAATTTGCTGCTGGGTTTTGGGAGATGGTGGTTTTTTTTGCTCTGTATGTTTTGTGGTTTTGTGTTTGTTTTGTGTCTGTCTGTTTGTTTGTTTGTTTTTTCCACTTCATTTGGACTATATGGAAGGTGCAGTATAACTAACAAGATCAAAGAGAACAATGACATGTGGGTTGGCACTGGCTGTCCAAGGGCTGGGCATCCTGTAAGATTTCACTTGTCCCTTGTAGGACGCAAGTAAAAACCATTATTAACAATTGCAGTTAATTATTAACTGTATAAAATCCAAAACAAGAAAGACTGAGATTTACTCCTGGACTGCTCCGCTGAGTGTTAAGTTGTGAAATTCAGTTTTTCCAAAGGAGGCAAAGAAGCTGTTTTACTCAAGGCTCTAGGAAATAAGACTTTAGCGATTCTGCACATCCCTTCCATCAGCTACCTGGTCTGAGCAGGGCTCAGTTAAAACCAGGAACTGCACTGCAGAACAGCACAGAAACTATGGGCCACATGAACTAAATGGGTGTCTAACTGGCATGTAGTGCAGTTGTGAGTTATTTTAACAGGACTGGCTCTTTGATTGTTCAGATGAACAGAGATTTTAATTCTTAAGCTGTACTGTTTTACCTCACTGCTTCAGGTAACAGCTATTGCTCCTTTTTATCCCAAAATGCAAAAGATCATTGTGTTCATTTGTATGTAATATTAGACAAAATTTCCTCCAGCTCTCCAAGGAGGCTTGCAGACTAGAGCCTGATGACCCAGTACCCCTTTTAGATACCAGCATGCTGACAGCTTAAAGATTTTATCTCATCCTTGTATTTGAGCACCTCCTATTCTTCAGTACCGTTACCCTCATAGTATTAACATCCCACTCTAAAATCAAACACCTCTTCCCTTTTGTGGAGGTAGATGTCCTCAGCCTGCCTAACAATGCCTATGAGCTCAGCAGAAGAACAGGGGTCTGTCTGAATCTGACCCTCCAGGTCTGAAGCACCTGTCCAAAAGGGTGCCTGCTGCTCCCCATGTAGAACAGAGCCCTGCTCCAGGGTCTGAAAGGCTGCAGTTTCCATCAACTTCAGCAGGATTCAGGAGTGCTCCTTACCTTTGGGAATCACATATATAGCCTGCTTTGGAAAACCTGGGTATCTACATGCTTGTATGTTAACAGTCTGCACACAAACCATATGCTCATATTTCTGAGTGCATGCAGAGACTTGCAAACAGATTAATAAATTTTATGATAACCATAAATCCTCAGCTTTTGCTTACTTGGAAATGCTTGAAATTTGCTGCTGTGAATCTGCTGTGGAGCTGCGGCAGCCAGTTAGACAGTGAGGGCTTTACCACTTGAGGAAAGTGAAAATCAAAATGTTAAATAATTATAACCTCTTGCAGTCATACACTCTGTAGACAGAGTTCTGACAGCAACATATCGTCCTTTTCTTCCCTGATTTGCATCCTGAGCAGTCTAAGTTATTCCCTGCGATGCAGCAACGTGCTTTGCTTTGTTTTCTGCCTCGGTATACTGCAGCATTTCCTGCCTTGCCATCACCAGTGACAGGGTGCATGTTCTTCTGAGCTGCTTATCAAGCTGTAGAAGGCCAGAGATGGCGAGATAATGCTACAGTCACGGGGGAGAAAGGAAGATTAAGAGGAACCACCTCTTCATAGTGATGGTGCATGGTCCAGGTTCCCACAGGCTGCTTCTCCCTGAGTATTCAGTAGCTCATCAGGCAGGAGGAAAGGGCAAATTATACTCTCCTTGTGAGTATCTGAAAGATATCTAGCCATTAAATTTATTCTCAAGACATACTGAGCTTGAACAGAGCCTTTTCAGACCTCTAACACATTCCACAATTGTGTGTGCAATGATTTTACCACCAGCTCCACGGCTGTTCCTCAATTCCATGCACACTCACTGCAGAGGATTGCAGATGGCAGTGGCGGAATATACTGACGAAAAATAGCTTTAAAAATGCAGGCCTTAGGCCCCCAAATTAAAGGGGAATATATGTTATCTCTCAGAAGGATGTTTGTTAGCTATAAAACAGAATTATGGCAAACAAGTGTAGGTCAGCCCCTGAATGCAACCTAGGATCATTCCCCCTCTCTACATTCTTGAATAGGTCTGACAGATCTTGATTATTTCTAGGAAAGAATAGTGGTGTGCACACACCAAGGCATTACCATATCATCTATAAATGCAATAATACAGAGAAGATATAGCATTGGAAGAGACGGTTAGGAATCCCAGGATGTTCAAATTCTTTTTCCTTGGGGAATGTGACTGAAGAGAAGGGAACTTCTGCATATTCAAGAGTTTCATCCAGCCGAGTTTCTGAATACCTTGGAAACCTCATGGGAATATGGCAACTTCCATTGTACTTGCGGGCTTTTTATTTGAAGTGCAAAAACCCCACCTGTACTGTATGAAAATCACTTTCATTTTGAGCAAATATAAAATTACTACTTTTCAGAATTATATTTCAGTTTTGGCTCAGATACTTTACTGTTTATTAAAACAATCTTACAATCTGCTTTTCTGCAAAGGTATGAAATCAGTACAGTGAGTGATGCCCCAGACATTCCCTTCCAATTATGTTCAACTATAAGAGTCAATTGCTATAAGACATTTCATTATTCAATGACTATTTTCATGGATGTGATTTAAATTATACCAAAGGTTTTTAATTAAAGTCACCCTTGTCATGCAAATATTTAATTTGCATTGATATATTTTTAGCTATAAACTACTGTCTTGAAGCTTGGAAAAGACTCTTTAAAATTCATAAGACTATTTTAATACAATACTGACACTATGTTATTTGTGACATGAGATATCTGTCAGTCATTCATTATCTGTCTGGCTGGTGAGATTGTAGAAGTGAAATTCTAGCTTAGAATGTTTCAGAACGGCACAGGTTTCTGTCAGGCTTGTATTAGCTTCAGTTAGGAAAGAATAAAAATAACTGTTGATAACAGTGGGGTTGCAAAGTCTGGAAATTTTTCACAAGTCATATGGTCTTATATGTGCTTCTCAGAGGCTTAGCTTTTGAAGTCACCTGTCTGCAGGAAAAGCTGAGTTGTTTTTTGTTGTTGTTGTTTGTTTGTCTGTTTGTTTTTGTTTGTTTTTTTTTAATTTTCTGAAGAAGAATTCTTGTTCTAGCCATCAGCATTACAAATAAATGCTTTAATATGAAATGTCTCAGGGATCAGAATAATAAATAATAAAAAAAAAAAAAGAGAGAGAGAGAGAGTCAAAATAACTTGATATTTGCATCTTTCTTTTAATTTTGTTATTTCTTTCCCTCCAGAAGTGGCACAGCGCTGAACTGGGTTATGAAGAGAAGCTGTAGAATATCCATCATATCCATCCTTCAAGACATGGTCAGAGAAAGTCCCCTGTCCTCATCTAGTCCTGTGTTGAGTGGGAAGCTGTACTAGCTGGCCTCTGGAGGTCCATTCCAGCCAACATTCCTAAAATGTTATGATCCTTATGGGTCCCTTCCAATTCGGGATACTCTATGATTCTATGATTTGAAAGTCAACTTCACAATTGTTATAACCTTGAGGTTTCCCACATTCTATTTCTTTGTCTCTAGAAACTGAAGAATTAGGTGTCGAACTAATGTCACTGCAGATGAGAGACCTTTGTAAATTTCCAGGTATTTAGTTGGATTAG
Organism: Aythya marila; assembly: GCF_965140915.1. Classification (NCBI taxonomy): domain Eukaryota; kingdom Metazoa; phylum Chordata; class Aves; order Anseriformes; family Anatidae; genus Aythya; species Aythya marila. The sequence continues at coordinate 103,423,411 of NC_139042.1, forward strand.
CTAGGGGATTGATCAGACAGGAAAAGACTACACTTAATTTCACACTCTTTCATGCAATTTACCATTCTTACATAGCTCTTATTTATATTCCTCCTCCTCTGACTGACTGAAACTGTGCTGTGCTTTGAAAGAAAGAAAGACAAAACATTGTACTTCAAAAGCCGTTGTGTTGGCGTCTAGTTCTTGGGACACCCAAGGATGCCCATTGCAACTTAGCATTATGGAAGTACATTTTGTAGCAATTTCCCTGGAGGTGCAAATGCTTGTATCATTAGTATCATGTTAACTACTAGCATCAGCAACCTTTGCCACCTGCCTCTTCATTTCTTTCCTGTCTCATTTAGGAAGGGCTTTATAAATTACTTTCTGCAAGAGTGAAACCAGCCATTCATTCCTACCTTTTGTTTCCTCTATTTTTCAGCTGATCTCCAGACATACAGTCTTCGCCTCCCATTCTGTAGCTGCTTGGCTTCTCGTAGAGCAGCTGGCAAGGCAACTTTTTCCCTTTGTAAATCTGTGCCAGCCTCATCAGCAGGCTGTTCTTGGTATATGTGCTCACCAGCTCTTTCTGAGGCCAAAAGATTTGTAAGGCCTGACTTCACTTTGCCAAAGCTCTGCTGATTTTTACCAATACTCTGTGTTTATTTATTCACCCACTGTTTCATTCTAGTCTAGCATGACCTGGCTGCCCAGTGAAAGAGTCAGGCTTTTTGATCACAACTCTCTCTTACATGAGGTCTCGCTAGCCACCCTGCAGTTCTGTGATATGGAGACAGTCTAATGCAACCAGTTTCTCATCACAGTTTCATCATTAAGTTCCTTAGAAACTCCAGCTGGTCCAAGAGATTTGTGGCTCTTTATTTTATCAGTCTTATTTCTGGTTTTGTCCAACATTTTCATTTGAGGCAGAATATCTGGTGCATCCCCTGTAAAGAAGCCTTTCAGTATGGGAATAGCCTTGAGTTTCCTCATGATAAACGGATGCAGAAAGATCTCATACAATCATCATTTCATTGTTCTGATTGTTCTGCTTTTTCCTTATCTTCCTTAAGCTTTCATTCCTTTTGTGCCTTTGTTGTTTACCAGATCTTCATATTTTCTGGCAAATATCCTACACCTGCTGTATCTGGAAAAAAATAAATAAAAAATGCTGTTTTGCAATTCTTCTTTATGACATTTTTACAGTTGACCTGCCAAAGTTTAGGATCCTTTCTATTTCTCTGTTCAGGTCACAACTTCACAATTCACTGGCTGTCCTGTTCATGTTAATTTTGCAGAATGCCTAACACATCCAGGTTTGTGACTTTCCAGGGCTTTAGAGGTCATTCATTGCTGTTCCAGGGCACTTTGAAACCATAGCACTTCCTTATTTTATGAACACCAGAGGGTCAGTGAAGAAAATAAGTAGTTCTCTGAGCAGAAAACTTAATGAAGCCTGCTTCCAGGTGAACCGCTGTGAAGTGGTTGTATTTCCTGGGATTTAAAAGTACCGGCCCTCATCAAAATGCTTCCCACAGTTGGAGTATTCATAAGGCCACTTCTTTTAATATGGATTCTCTGTTGTGTAATAATTGAGTTTACGCTGCTACCTTTCTCATTAAAAAAAAAAAAAAAAAGAAAAGAAAAAAAAAAAAACTTTTAACAAGACTTGACCTCTGCACCCAGCTTCTCAGGTTTACAAAACTCAAAAACCCTTTCTGTTAAATTTACTTTAAAATGGGAAATAGGGACAATATGTTTTATGTGATACCAACAGATAGGTTTGTATGGATAGCACAACCACATAGTCCCAATTTCTACAAGAGTGGAAGCAGAAAACAGTCCATCAAATAAAAACAGTGAACTTAGGAAGAGCAAGTGATGAGGCCTGCGACTGATTTAGCAACTGGTTCCTTAGCATTCCCACACCAGATTTTACCAAGAAGAGATCTTCCCCATGTCATGTTTTCATTGTGCATTCATTGTGCATTTCATTGTGCATTTCATTGACACATCAAGTGTCTTGGTATCAGACAGTAGCCTATGCACAGAACTCAGCCCTTCATCCAGGCATCTCACCTCCAGCCTGCTGCAGAGCACTGCCCAGTTGTGTTCCTTAGCCACGCCTGCTCAAAAGGGTTTCAACATGAAAACTAGGTTTACTGGCCACCTAGTCTAGTACTTGCTGGTATTTGACCTCCCTTGCTATTCCTCTGCCCTTGCAGGCAAGTGTGTACTTCAGCTGGCCAAGGGCCCCAGAGCCATGTTCTCATGTTACAGCATTCTCAGGGGTAGAGGGAAAGTAAAACATTGTACCTTAGAGCCACTGGAGATAGGGTGCTGCCTCTGCTCCAACACAATCCCTCTTCCCCTTTCCTCTAATTAGGTTGTGCTACCAAACCAGTGAGTCTGAGCCTGCTTGCAGCTGCTGTGCCTTGCAAAGTGGCGATGGAGGACTACTTAGATAGAAAGCCTATGCAGATTAAATTACGCAAATTAAAACTAGCAGAAAGATAATTGCATCTCAACAGCCTTTCTTCCCTCATTCACCATCCTTTAACCTCTCCTTCAGGTCATAGGGTAGAGATGACGATTAGGCATCTGTTGTGCATTGGACCATAGTAGCCTTGCCTTTACTACTGTACGCAAGTGTCTCGCTTACCTCATGTGCTCCCTCTGTTACCTCATGTGCCCCCTTTCTGTTTTATCCAGTATCCCTCATCTGAAACCTCGACTGTAAATATTTGGGGCTGAAACTGTCTCTTTGTTACACTTTTAGAGAATGAGGAGAAATGGGTAGTGGCATTTAGACTGCTGCAAAATAAAAAATAAAAATAAAAAAAATATGATAATAAACCCAAAGGCTCATCGGTTGTTCTGCGGTGTTGGGAAAGTTCCTCCCTGAACCCTCTGTGACTCATTCCATTTAATGTTGGTTTTGTACATCATGTTTGATAAGTTCTACATAAGTAAAAATGAAATCTGTGGCAAAAAGGGGGTATAAATCATTCATAAGACAGTTACAACTGTGTGTCATTTCAGTTTCTTCTTGCTGAGACTTAGTTTTTCTAACTATGTATGCAAAAGATACCTCCTGAAGTCCTTAATAGCACCACACTGATTTTTCTTATGGTGTAGCTGGTCTCACAGAGGCTGATTTTACATCAAATATACTACATCTGCACTAAAGACAATTATATAGCAAACCAATGGATGAAGTAGATTGAATTAAAAGCAAGCTGACAATCTGCACATAGCTTCCGTTAAAAGTTAAATGGAGCAACAAAGACAGTAAATGCCTAAGACAGAAACCTATGCTGCTTTTCATTTTCCTGCAAAGAATGCTGATAAGGGCTTTTCTGGAGTGTGGCTAGGCTTATAAGCAAAAACATTGTTACAGCTTTTGGCTCTGAAATAGCAGTTAGAGAAATCCAAGAGATTTCAGAACATGTTTCTGTTGAGTTCAGTGATTATTTTTTTCCATTCAACTTTAATATTATCTACCTGTTTCAAGTGCATGTCCAATTAAATACACAGAATATGCAAGATAAAGGCCCTGGTTGCAGACGTGCCTTCTAAAAATCGGTCCTTTTTCTCTGGTCAAAAAATAGTCTGCCTACAAAACTGAAGGTTTGTAGTAGAGAAGGAATGATTATTCCAAGATCTGCTCCAGAAATTCTGCATTAGTGTAAGGAAACTGGTCCTTCTTTTTCTTTGTGATGTGATTCTGATTTTGCTGTCTTCCACTACTGCCTTTTTTAGCAGTTATGATGGTCTTTGAAACAAGTACATGTAATATAGTTGGGAGAAAGAAAAAAAAAAAAAAAAGTTGTTTCAAGTAGTACTTTAGGGCAAAACAGAAAGCCAGCAACAATGTTGTTTTTTGCCTTTTTTTTTTAATGTCTACTAGCAAGACATAGATTTCCAAGAGAAAAACAGTAGCACCCTTTGCTCTAATCAAGGTTTAATTGAGTCTGCACTGTCAGTCAGAAAAAGGGCTGAAGGAAAGAAAACAGGATTTGAGAGAGTAGCATTGGAGAACCACAATTTAGTAACTTCCAGAGGTTGCCAGCTGGGTGACAGAAGTGCTGCTGAGCTCTTTTTAAAACAAGCTTTTCTAATTACTAACGTTTCTGGTTTCCCTAATTATCTGCTCATTGTTCTATAAAGGACTAAGCACTTTTTTAGCATTCCAACTAAGAAATCATAATATGCTAGTAATACAGCAATATAACAACATATAATCTGGCTCCAGCAACAGCTGATGTCTCCCTCTGTGCCAGCCTGGACCCCTTCTGCCTCTCCAGATAGAGACCACGATCCTTCACTTTTTCTCTTTTTAATGCAGCTCACAGCATCTTCTGATGAACCAGTCAGCAGGTTTTGTTCCTCCTCTTCTTTCATACTTCTATTCTCCTAAATAACAGTGGAGGTAAAATGACATATATTTAAACAAATCAGTGCTTTTGTTTTTCTGCACATAGCAAGAGAAGCTTTTCTTTTCAGAAAAAGGCAACAGGAACATTTTGTTTACTTGTGACTTAATGTGCCTCTGGAACTTCATAGGAGTGCACTTTGGGAAAAATTAGGAGTTAGACATTTGTACTTGAAGACCATCTATGTTGGAACAGGACTTCTTCAACTCTTCCACCAGCCCTGCATACATATATCAGCCACCACTCCTTGGCTGGAATTAACAGTTTAGTAGATAACTCACATGACACTGCTTGCTATTTTGCTCAGCACTGAATCCCACATCTTACACAAGACTCCAAACCAGAGTTCCTACAGGGATCTGTGAAAATGTATTGATTTTGGTGACCACTGGTACTCTTTGACTTGATTCTAGTATAAGGCCCTGCATTGTAGATCAATGTGACCTTTTGAAAATGAGTATCAAACATTTGTTTTTTGAAGTTACTGTGTTTGCGTTAGCATATATTCATCCACTTTGTACTGCTAAGGTATTGTGGTCACTGCACACTCAATGAAGTCAATAATTGCTTGCTATACATCCAAACCTTTCAAAAATGTTGCACTTTTCAGAGAGTATCTATAGTACGTCTGTTATTGCTTGCAAAACTGACTTCAATGAGCTCTCAATAACCATGTATGCCTTTGGAATAATAATTTGATTTTTTCTTCTCATGGAGATATGGCAATGAGTCAAAATCATTCTGAAATGTAAACCCATTGATTACTGGTTTTTCATTCTCAAAGCCTTGCTTTGTTTTTCTTTTATTTGAGAGTCTTGTAGCTTGTGGAAGATTTTTATCAAATGAACTTCATGTAAATTGAATATAAGTAGTGATTTGCTACTGACATTTTTTACATCTGGAGTTACAGCATTTCCTCCAACTTTTGTCCCCTTTGCCACCTAATACTGCTGTAATCCAGTATCTTCTATGTCAAATGAATGGTAGCAATGAAACTTGTCACAAATCCATGAGTCTGAGTTTCTAGTTCTTCTTACCTTTAGTGTAAAAGCTCACTTTGGGCTAACTTAAGGGACTTAATATTTCAGTTTTTCATTGTCATATTCACAAATAGATGACAGGTATTCTTCATTTCTCAAGAGCATTTGTTTTAAGTTGATGATAGTTTTCCTGGTGGAACAGAAGGATGCCAATACTTGGTTGTTTACCTACAGAAGAAAGACTTTTTGGAAAATGTGAACTGTACAGTGTTTCTTAGAGATAGTCAACCTCTATTCCATGGGAGCTTCCTCCAGGTGGAGTGAGGATATTCTTGTCTCATCTGCTATAATCTTTCTGCTGGTCTTCATGATCTGTATTTTCCCAGGTATCTGCAAATGCCATTGTGACTCCTGCATCAAAAATAGGTTTGTTTGTTTGATGGACATCATGCTTTGTCTGTTAATCCACACTTAACATATTCAATAGGGAGTACTGGGCTCTGGTGAGGCTCTGTACTCAGTTCTGGTGAGGCCGCACCTCGAGTACTGTGTTCAATTTTGGGCCCCTCACTACAAGAAGGACAACGAGGTGCTCGAGCGAGTTCAGAGGAAGGCAACAAAGTTGGTGAGGGGTCTGGAGAACAAGTCTTATGAGGAGCAGCTGAGGGAGCTGGGATTGTTCAGCCTGGAAAAGAGGAGGTTCAGGGCAACCTTATTGCTCTCTACAGGTACCTTAAAGGAGGCTGTAATGAGGTGAGGGTTGGTCTATTCTCCAACATGCCTGGCGACAGGATGAGGGGGAATGGGTTAAAGTTGTGCCAGGGGAGGTTTAGGTTGGATATTAGGAAGAACTTCTTTACCGAGAGGGTTGTTAGGCATTGGAATGGGCTGCTCAGGGAAGTGATTGAGTCACCATCCTTGGAGGTCTTTAAAAGACATTTAGATGTGGAGCTTAGTGATATGGTTTAGTGGAGGACTGGTTAGTGTTAGGTCAGAGGCTGGACTACGTGATCTTGGAGGTTTCTTCCAACCTAGATGATTCTGTGATTCTGTGATTCTGAGTAGATTCATTATTATTACTTTAAGAAACTACCACTGCCAGGGCACTTTTTTTGATGTTTTTACTGCCTTTATGAACTGTAAATGGGGGTAGATATTTCTTACAGAGTTGAGAAATCACCCCTGAGTGATGTCTTCCAGATGGACAGTACAGAGAATCCTGACTCTAGCTGTGACCAGGTCCCAGCGCAAGCTCTTTCTCCTCAGAGAGGCAAGGTCTTGCATTGGTATCAAGCATAGGGACAGTTCTGGCTGTTTCCTCTAGAGGCATATACTGGTGCTAATCACCTTCCTGCCAAGTCTACTTTGCTTTGAATTTCGATTGTTGGTACATATACAACAGCCATACTAGGAGATTAAGAGTTTAGACTAGCATCACAGCCCAAGCCACACAAGGGGCACAGCTGTGGGCCAATATACCTGCAGCAGCCCAAATCATGGAGGAAGGAGACAGCTGCCCTGTGGACCAACCCAAAGCATGTTCTTAATCTTCTCCTTCAGCCTTGAAGTACAGTGAATACCAGTCATCCCTCCCAGAGGTTGCAAACTACAGGATTATTAAGGTTTTCTACTCCTGGCAGAGGGAAGACATTTTTTTTCTTGCAAGCTACAAGTGAAAAAAAAAAAAAAAAAAAAAGAGCCTTTTTTAGAGTTTTTGTGTTAAGTTGGTTGTCCATGTTTTCTTCTAATCCTAGAGAGAAACAGAAGTGGGCAAAACAGCATTAAGCAACATTTGATAAACACACATAAAGTTTTTTACAGACAGGGTATCTGTTGCAGATCCAAACAATATACCTTCACACTGTACAACATGTATATACAACTGGTGTGAATCAGTGTGGTCCCACTAATGCTCTGGGTCACTAGCAAAGAGTGACCTTACTAGGTGTCTTCCCTTAAGAAATATGCCTAAAACACCCATTCACTTAAAGGTATCACTGACCAGAGCACTGTACCACGGAGAAAAGCAAAAAGTGACAAGTGGGAAGGCAATATCCTTTAAGAACTTGGCTGATTTCTCTGAGTTTTGCACGGATTGTGCCCGCTCCAAATGGAATTATTTTCATCAGGGTGATTATAAAAAGAAAATAAAGCAGTTCTCCCATTGCACTTTTGTTTTCTCAAATTGAGGATTTATTTCTGGATCTTTTGCTAGAACTTTAATTTCAGTGTAATAGTGATCATAGATAATTAGCCTCATACTTCTGCATGGACAGGCTGGAGGTTTCTTCTTGGGCAGAAAAATGGAGGCTTGGTGGTGTGCTGATGGATCATCAGCGTATCAGACGGGTGATTTCTAAATTAGTATTGTGCGTTCATAACAAATATCTTCTAAATATGCTTTTTCCTGGTGTCTTGGCATGTCCAAATCTGAGTACGCCAAGAGTCATAAGCAACACTCTTTGGCTTCCTCTGTGGCAATAAGGGAAATGTAACTTACACAGTGGCCAGACATGGTAGAGTTATCACTGGAACATTGTCTGCAATAATTGTTAATTCTCAGAATTTAGAAGCTGGAATATTTTTAACAGTTGCTTTGTGGACCCAAGAATGGTGCAGGGTGATATGGTACAATCCATTATAAAATGTCATTATCAACTGGTTGCAAATAGATCTGTCTCTGCTTTGGCAGAGGTCTGTTGCATCTCCTGTAGTTATACATGCTTTCCAGGAATTTCCTGAGAATCAGACTATGCTTTTAACAGGCATGGCTTCCATATCTATTTCAAGTCTTCATCGGTCATTTTGGTCATAATATGGCTATAAATAAATCTGGGCTATGATAATTATATAAAAGGTATCAAAGCAATATTAAATAACTTCTTTACTTCTTTAACCCAGCCCTACTCCCCAGCTCCAAACAGCAGAAGTTATTAGCACATTTTGTATGATATTAACACTGTGCTTGATTTAAAGCTTTTGAAGTTGACAGAAAGATTACCAGGCTTTCATTCTGACCTTGACCAAGAAGGTAAACACTAGCAGTAGTGCATGGGTAGGGAAAGATGAATAGTATGTGGATTAGAATTTGGAGGCAGTACTTCTAGGAATCAGCACTTTACCTCCTCACTCAATCCCAGGAAGAAATGTTGACCCTGTTGAAATTAGTGGCAGTTCTGGTGCTGGTCTGAATGAGACCTGTTTTGCCACCCTTACCCGCACCTTGTGAAAACCATTCTTTGAGAGGTTCTAGGAGTTGTCTTGGATGGAAAGCTAGGGTTTTAAAGAGAAACAATGCAAATAAACATCATTACTGTGGCAGAAATTTCCTTTTTGTAGAGGCTTTGAACAGTCTCTCCCCGTCACCCATACTGATCTAGGATACAGTGTCATAGGATACTAGGATAGTGGTCATAGGTGCTAGGATACACTGGTCAACCCCAAACATCAGGCTGAGTGTTGTTCGTATGGAGGGATTTTAGACAGATATTCATCCAACAAAAAATGCACAGAAAATATTTGGCTTCATTTGTAAAGCAGACTGTAATTCCAAGCCTTTTGTGCTTTCTTTCTTCCATAGCTGTCATACCCAATTCACTTGAATATATCACATGCAGATATATATATGCATATATGTTTTGTTCATGAGCCCTCCTCTAATCTTGCTTCATATTTTCTTTGTTTCTAAGAAGTTCCTGTTGCAAAGTTTTACAAAACGTACCATAAATACTTCTTGAGGTGATGATGAATTTGCTCTTGAAGATGACTCAGTATTCCATGGAGCTTCTTTTTATTTTGGCTAATTTTGAAAGTGCTGGAAAGAATGCTACAGTTAACCAATGGGATCATTTTGAAAAAGGCCACTTATATGTTTGGTACTTCTCTTAAGTGCTCATACTTGCACTTTAATGAGACAATAATTCAATTTCAAAGTAGCTAAACTCTGAAGCCAGAGGCTTATAGCATATCCCATGGTGGGAAATAGAGCCAGTTATCCTACCACTGAGAAGAGTTGTAATGCAGTGAGTATCAAAAATAAGAATAGAGAAACTGCACTTCACTGGGGTGTTTTAACTTCCTAGTGTTCTGAAATAAACAGCATTACAGTTACAGCACTGAGAAATGAGATGATGACTGCATTCCTCACCCTCTTGGAAGAGCAGTGCTGTAGAACCTTGATGAAGTTTTTTGCATCCCCCAGTCCAGAAGATGCATAGGATAAAAACACTGGAATTCACTGTTTTCCACAGCTCACCCAAACGCTGGTATATTGTGAGAAGGAACATCCCCTTCTTGGGTGCCCAGAGGACACACAGAAGGAGCTGGCCTCCTGTAGGTGGCTGAGCCCCACAAGAGGGTGAGCTGCCACCAGACATGCATGTGTAGCATCTTGGGCCATGGATTTCCAGGAGCTATCACACGTGCCTGTCTGCCCACTTTCTGGGTTCATACAGCCTGAACTGTCACCATGTCAGGGATGTCTGGGGTGTCTGAAAGACATTTTCATGTCTGATGGATGATATGTGCACAGCTTAGTTAAACTAGCCTACAACTTCCAAAGAAGTAGAGTCTGGACTGAGACATCCTTAAAGCCAGTCCAACTGGCTTTCACCCACAGAAGATGCTAGCAAGGATGAATGCAGAGTCTTCTTAGAAGCATGGTCTGCTGAAGTTCAAGCTGCTCTACAGTGTGAGAAATGATGGAAAAGTAGGAAATGATCAATTTAGGCCTATCCACCTATCCACAAATGCCAATTACAAGAAAGGCATTTTCCCTGACAGGTAATGAGGGGTTGACATGTTGTCTCTCTCTCTCACTGTAAACGCATAACTTTAAGCCTCCCATCTGAGGGAAAACATTATTCCTCTGTACTTTCCCTGGAAATGGAAATTACTTGACAAAGGTAAATATATTCTACTAGAGGAAATATTTCACTGTGTTACAACTCTCCCTAATTATAGCTGTGTATCTGCTAGACAAGAAGCCATACAGGACAGCTGGTGTTGGTCCTGTCAGCATCAACTAATTTCCCATCTGGTATTGCTACATAAAGCACCTTCCAATGGCCCTGTTTCTTGTAAAAACACTGCTCCTATCCCTTAATATGGGGTTTTTAATATACTTTGCTTTAACTGAGATGTTCTGAAAGACATGTAAAACCAGGGATCCCGTCTACTTGGAATTTCCAAGGGCCCCTTTTTAGAATGCAGATTTTTCCATGCATCCTGTGGTTAAATAATTATTTCTGACTTTTCCCCATATTGTAGAGCTCTTTGTTAAGTGAATATTGCATTTCCTCTCAAGGTGGATTTATTTCATCGGTACTGCCTGTATATCACTTGCAAAGCACTTAGGTATCCTTCAGGGTGAAATGTACTGCATTCTGTTTTATTTCATATCATGTCCTTGCCTGGATCCTTGAAAGTTTTATATTACTTGGCATATGTTGGTTGTTTTTTTCTTTCTTTCTTTCTACTTTTTTCTACAATCAGTTTAAATGTAATGTGTCCCTTGTCCAAGTTAATTACTTGGTTGGGTTAATGACTCATTGCTTCAGGCACTTGAGTAGGGATCTTAGCCAGTCATTAACTCACTGGCTATTTTATTGCCTCTAAGCTGAAATTTTGCTCCAAAACCTAGACTCCAAAGTGGTTACCTTCATCAGAATCAGGTGAAGGTAGAAGATCTATTCAAAGATGGTTTCTTATGCAAAACTACCACTGAGTTCAGAAGCTATTGGATTAGGTGTTTAGCAAACTTGACAGATAAGAGTTAAGGGAATTGTATCAGATTAATATCAATGTGACAGAGGGCCAAATCCACCATAGACAATCAGATCAGCCTGTTTGGCATGGTATATGCTGGCTGGAGAGCAGAAAATGAGCCCCCTGAAACAATTATAGAATCTCTGAGGACACTTAAAATTACATCAGAATACATTTTTGCAGTGAAAAAACATAAAACTCAGAAATCATTAAAAGCCTAGTCAACCTGAACTGGAATACTGAGAAGAAATTGAGCAAGAGTTTTGAAATCTGTAGTCCTGTCTATCTGTGGGAAGCAGGCATTACATTTGTTTTGGGAGACAGATGCCCATCCATCACTGCAATTCTCTGTAGGAGTGAACAGAAAATCCCCTTCAGCACCTTTGAAAATCCCCATCTGTTTTAAAAAATAGATGTCACTGACCACTGGAGGCATTTCTTCCTTTGAGAACAAGAAGCAGAAGGAGAGAGGAAGTAGAAGGCTCATGGGCAGGTTTCATTATGATGCTAATTATAAACTCCTCTTCTGAGCTGGTTAGCACTTATTTCGATTAACTGATGATCAAGACCACTTTCTGTCAGAATTTTGGCAGTTCTGGTAAAAAGAAATACTTTTCTCATGCAGCTCTGCTCCCCTCCTTGGGTAAGCCAGTTCTTTGCAAGCCTGAATGCATCTCTGTTTGTATACAAGTCTCCCAAAGGCAATGTTTGTTTTCTTTGTTTCAGTAGACAGAGGAATTGGTTCTCTCATGTTTTATTCATGAAAGTATATCTTGTGAATGTGGCCTCCAATATGTATTAGAGGCAAAAAATATCACTAACAGTAACGCCTGAAAGAATCTTTACTTGTGTAACAAATGGACACACAAATTAAATTACCACTGGTAATGCATGCCCACTCCATAATTGTAGCCCGGGTTGGAATGCTGCTGAAGCAATTATCTGAGTTCAGAATTGCAAATCAGGAGTTCATTTTAATCAGGAAAGTAGGACATCTCATCTTAAACAAAGACAGTAGTACAGGTCTGTAACATGTCTGACAAATTACTGTCAGGTTGGCAGAATGTATCAAATTACCCTCTCCTGACACCCAGCCTTAAAATGAACCTCTAGCTAAGCACTCCTTTTCTTTGTTCATTCCCAGCAGCTGTATTTGGTTGCAGAAGTGCTAATTAACACAAATATTTTGCTTTATTTTCTCATTTATGACTTTGTCATTCCACCTAGATACAGCCCTTATATTTACCTGCAAAAATGATTAAAGACAATAGGAAGTGATTATTCAGCTGGTGATATCCTATTTGTTATAATTTAATCATATCAACACTGACATATTTAGATGCCAGTGCAGGGTGGTAGCTGAACTGATCTAAGCAGGTGCACTGAAGCACCATATCTGTTCCTCTTCCCCAAAGTAAATAGATGTTGAGCCTCACAGTGCCACTGTCTGGGTCTGGAAATCAGTCTTAGGCTTGGATGAACATCAACAGTGCAAGCCACCACTTCTTCAGCAGATGCGTGGCTCAGTCTGACTTCACCACTGTACTGAGAGAAACAAGCCAGGGATCAAAGATGGTTTCAAATTCTTGGACTCTCAGCTAGGAGAAATTCTCATCCAATGACTTCTGGTGAGAGGTTGGCTCTGACCCCCGTTGTTGCCTCAGCAGGCTCTGGGGCAGTGTGTGATGTTATCCCCTCACACCTGGTTGCTTCTCTCCTGCAGATTACCGCTTGGTAGCACAACAGATTGTGTTCCAGAGCCCCAGTCACTCCAGTTCTACTGGTTTCAGCTCAGGTGCCAAGTTAGTTAAGGTGGCCCAGACATGCACATGCTCTCCCACCTGTGGACTCAGTCCTAAAGGCAGTGACCTGCATCAGAAGATCTGGGCAGATTGGTGGAAGCTCATCTGTCTGAGACCTAGCTCCCAAGTGTCATTTGTACCACTGAAAATCTCTCCTAAATCACTTTTGTTAATGAGTTCAGCTCTCCATATTGCTTTGACACGACTGAAAGCTTGACTCAAGATCTTATATTGACAAATTACTATTTCATAACAAATAAGACATATTTTTATGTCAACACACTGAAAAGAAATCCAGTTTTTAATAAAATAAGCTTGGTGTCAAACTGTAAATGACATTCTACTTTCCAACTAAGCTTAAATAATCTGATCTGACTGAAGATTTATTTATTTCTTACCACTATCTACATTTTTTATGAATATGAAATAGCTTGCATAGAAAACAGAGCCTTCTATTTTTGCAGGAACCCAAGTGGTTTTTGGAGGTCACTAAGGAAGGCAAAACTGGTTTTTATCTTCATTGTGTTGTTAACATATCCCTAGCCACAAGTTTCAGCCAAGAGTTTCATGGAAAATTAAATCCTGCTAGAAACTAGGAACTGTCTACTCTGTGTCATGCACACGCAGAATTCAGGAAAATACTTATGAGCTGAGGAAATGTGAGAAGTTCAGAACAGGGATGTCTTCTCAGCTGTAAAAATAGTGTTATTAACAAGCACTATCATAAGAGAAAGAATAAAGTGCTGCTATCATTTCTCCTGAGGCTTGGTATATGTCTTTCTAACTTCTCAGTGCTTTCCAAATATGTCACCTTTTGAGATATCAGAACTTAAAAATTTTAAATTCCCAGTAGAAGTAAGTTTTTAATAGGTCTTTGACTAAGATTTTCCATTCCCCAAACTCAGCAAGGACTGAGTTAGTTGCACAGTGCACAGGCAATAGATATCTATTTCTTACCTGTTCTCCTGACATGGTTTAATACTAATGATACATCATTTCATCAGATTTACCAACCAAAAAAAAAAAAAAAATCCTGACAGGCCCAAGCAGGTCCAAGAAGCAACCAGCAACCACTCGAGAAATAACTTTTCCTACCTTTGTCTCCCCAGGCAACGGAGCAGCTGTAGATCTACTCTTCCATGAAGTTTTGTTCAGCTCCAGAGTCACAACAGAATTAAATAATATTAAAGTTCTTCTTTTCTTTGTTAGACAGGAGTAATGTTGGACAAAACAACAGAAAAAAAAATAAATCAAGAACTAATCAAAGGACATAGTTTCAAATATTCTTGGTCTACTTATGCTGGAGATTACACACGTGGCCTCCAGGAATAAAAACCTGTAAGAGCTGTAAATTCCTTTAAGGAAGGGAATAGTTCTTTTCATTATAGTTATGTGCCTATATGCAAATGCATATGCATACATACCAATATGAATTTAGTATGGCAATTATTAAGAATTAGTTAAAAGTCTAGTTTATTTTGATCTTAAAATCCCTTGAGTCAGCAGATTATGGAAAAATCTCAAATTCTTCCTAACTTAAAACACTATTTCAGATTTTATGATATCAGTGCAAAGTTCATGAACAAAAACCTAAGGACCATGAGATGCAGAAGGGATAAATAGTACTAAGGCAGTCATTTTCTTTTAGAATATGATTTTAAGCCAATTTGATTAATTCTGTGGCAGTGAAAAATAATTCTGCAAGTTCTGGTGCAGGCAAGTTTGTGTCAAGTCCCAGGCTTTGATCCACACACTTCAAAACCCACCATATTTAACACTACCAGCAATGTCTGTTTCTTTAATTCAATTTAATGTCAAAACTTTCAAAGTGAGACACTCAAATACCATGATGTTATTCATCTCTCTGATAATAAATGCCCAAAAGAAAGAAATTGAGGTTCAGTCACCTGAGAAATACAGGCAACACAGAGTAAATGACTTCTGCATCCTCTCCAGGTGAAAAGCTAGTGATGAGCTACAACTCCTTTACTCCATGTTGATGTTTATTTAGCCACATTACCTGTACAAACTTGTATAAATGAGGGATAAGTTTTGCAGTGACATGAGCACATGCAGGTGTAGTTCTCAGCGGATTAACATGACGACAGCTGGGCTGTTCAGTCTCTCCCAACCCTCCAGCCTTCCCTTGTGCCAGCACTCATGTCAACGTAACCACACGGTGAGCCATTTCAAGACAGCTGATCTGGCCAAAAGCTGATACTTCTTTTTTGCTGGATTAACTTCAGCGTTAGCTATCAGCTCAGTGACCTTCCTGAACTGGCTCAGCATGGGGCCATGAAAAACCTTTTGACAGCATCTTGCCATGTTATCAATTTATCTGTATTATAACACACCTTGATCATGTTTTCTTATTTTGTTGATCTTCATAATTCCTTGCAACTGCTTTCTACTATATGTCATAAATAAATGCATTTGTTTGCATTTTCTCTACCCTATTTGAGTTAAGATTCTTTTTCAGGCAACTGGGTTAAAAAAAAAAAAAAAAAAGTGTTTTTCATTCCATGAAAGAAGGCAAAAGGACACTTTATGAATTTCTATAGTTTCCCAAAGCATCCAAAGCATAGCAGACTATATCCTATTGCAGCTGCAGGGCAAGCTAGTATCACAGAGGCCAGGAAAGTCAGAATCATTTTTCAGTGACCAGTGGTAACTGCCTGGCATGCAATACAGCCATAGGACGCATGCTTAAGTGCTGGGGCTCTGGGGACTATGCCACATAAAACAGATATTTTAGGAATCCGCATTTGTCAGAAAGAAAGCAAGTGCTCTCCAGGGGACAAGGGGACACATCATCTCTGATCACAGGAAAAGGAAATTTTGAGGAAGGGCTGAAAGGCAAAGATATTCTGGAAGGGCAATCAGATAGCAAGAGAGAAATAAAAGCAAAGATGTCTAGGTGAAATGCCAGCAGCACGACTCCAGTACTTTAAATGTACAGAATACCACAGGTTTTCTGAATCTTTAGATGAGAACCAACCAGCACAGGACTTGTGCAATCTAGAGCTGCTTAGTGTAGAGCCACAGGGCATAGGTATTGCTCTAAAACTTCCTTCATCATTCTGGCATGTATTCATTCTACTTAGGTTATGCAATACTTGTTGTAGTGGGGATGCTTTGGGTCATGACACAACCTGCTAGTCCGAGCTCTCAAGTGAAAGAAAAGGAATAATAGGACCTGCTGAGTGCAAGCCTTGTTGGTAGACCACACACTAGAACCCGATCTCCTGCTGCTTGTGTGGGAAAGATGTGGTGTTTGATTTTATTTCCCCAGCAGTGTTGCTGCCAGGCCTTCTTTAACATGCTGGGACAGAGAAGACTCAGAAACATAGTTAACTCCCAACCATGTCAGTGGGGCTTCTAGCACAGACGGAGCAAAATACCTGTTTAAAGATTATAAAAATGTATTTTAAGGAAGAAAATAGCCTAAGAAAAAGGTTGTCCTGCACACATTTCTTTCTGAAATGTGCAAAACAGACAGAAGTGTATTTAATCATACAGACCTACTCAACAATCATTTATTAATCCATGATTAAAATATGTCTCTTCACTTGAAAGTCCTTGTAATAACTGCAGTATTTATGTTATCTTGTTGCAATCACCTTCCTAGCTGAATGATGAAGACAGAACAAAGCTGAATATGTCTGTGGCCTAGATTATGCTTACTAAATTATAACTTTCCTAGTGGGCCAAATTCTTCTTTCTTGACAAGATCTCAAAGTCATGGAGATGAGTTTGAGATTTTAAAACATGGGAAAATAATTTTAAGAACCATTTTACATACCCTTTGGGTTTCCTAGAACACACTTAGCAAAGTTACCTAGATAGGTACATGTCAAATTCAGATATAAAATGTGTATTGTATAAACATAATCACATTTACTGATTTTTCCTTAACAGAAATTTCTCTCAGTCTTTGATCTTCTGTGCCAGGCAGGTGATTACAGAGCTAGCAAGCAATTTCTCTCTCTTACAGCCTCCCCATTTGTAATTGCTGGTGGTAGTCTTTGGACATCCGTGCAGTGGGGTCAAATGTATCCTTTTAAAAATCATAAAGCTTTCCAGGAAATAGATTTCTAGGCTAAGCAATACCATCTGATTGAATTTTCCACTTTTTATTACATAATAAGCCTGAAAGTTTCCATCATATAGAAAGCAGACAAAGGAAAGCACCTCTTTATCCATGAAGTATCCTTTCACAGCTCATGAATTTTTTTCCTCCGAGAGACAGACATTTGGCAAGTGTGCCAACTCCACTGACTTCCATAAAGCTATGTTGACTTATGCTCCTGGACACCCTCTGGGTGTCTAATGTGGATGGAGCCTGTTTTTACCTGCGTGACTGTGAGAGTCATACACCCACTGCCAGCAATTTGGGGTTTGGGGTAAGAAATCCACTATAGATACAACTGCACATGTAAAGCCAACTTTGAAATCACCCTTTGGTACATCATATAGGAAAGGCTGTTGACTCTTTCTTTCTGGATGCATCTGACTTCTCCTTAAGACACACATCCCTCTTTTTTTTTTACAGGTTTTGTCATTTAGCTCCCTAAATTCATTCATTTCCAACACCTCTATACCTGCCTCTGATGATTACTCTCCACAGCCAATGTCAGAGGCTGTCCAGTATTAATCTTCCCTGCTGTAACTAGACCTGATTTTTACTTTGGCATTCTGTAGTGAAATATAAGCAAAACTTACATTTTTTGAAGCACAGAAAGGGAACCCTATTGTGAACTTATCATTAAAATGTTAAAAAGTTCTTCTGCTCCAAGAAAACTAAAAACTGCTGATTTACATATTAATGGACCTTTTATGCTCAGGAAAATAACAAATGCAATCTTTGGCCAGATGCAGAGAATTAATTACAGCAATAGAAAGGATCCTGTGAAATATACAGAGCAAGCTCTGAATATTCTGAAAGAATATTTTTACTTGGAGTTTCATTATATGTTATAATACTACAGGAAGAGTGATTTTTTTTTCTGTTTGATGCAGGGTTTTAGGGTAACAGAGACTAGGTACATATTAGTATGTGCTATCCACTCAAGACACTGTACCAAAGCAGATACAAAACAGATTAAATAGATACAAAGTAGGCTACTAAGCCTGAAAAGCTGAGCTCTATATTCATCTGAAAAGTTGGAAATCTGTACAAGAGTTCACTACTGGCAAATAAACAGCCCAGTTCAAGGAGAATCAACATACTCCAGAAGGTAAATAACTTATTGAATCTGTTGTGGCTGCAGAACAAATAGGGGAGATACCTGCCTTCGAGCTACTGCTTGCCAGGAGCGTAGATAAAGCAATGTCAGAGACAGAGAGCTGCTGCTGGAAAGACATGAAGCAGAAGTGATCATTTAAACTGCATCAAGTTACCAGGACCAGAGATTTCATCTAAGTACTCTGCAGCAAATCGAGAGTCCTGAAAACTGGGGATTAGTCAGTGTTCCTTTATCCAGAATATTACAAACCAGGTGGCATTTCCGCATGTTCAGTTAGATTTGATGAATAGGTAATTAAAGTGAGAGACATGAAACATCTATTTATCTCTTCATCTATATTCTTAAACTGTTGCTTCATCACTGTATTATTTAACAAGAACATCCTCTGCTAGACAAACCTGTGCGACTCTGTGAATGTATACCCACACTTCCCGGATTATTAGAATTCTTTGAGCTAATAGAGAAACAAAGGCAGGACAATCTTTTATGATTTATTTGTGCTTTTCAGAAGCACTTAATAAAACCACTGACAGGACGCTACTGGTGAGCATAGGTAGTTATACTGTACACTCACACATACTCACGTGTAGCTCCATCAGCAGCTGGCAGCTGGTCAAGATGCACAATGCAAAATGTTGATGAAGACTTTTCAACATTGTCTGGACCTATACAGTCCAATGAGAAATATCAATTTCCTGTGCAGCACCCATAAATACTATTGCAGTGTATTGGCTTTACTGAGTTTTGAAAAAGGCCCTACATCACTGATTTATATATATATTTAAGTCCCAGGCATACACATGCAGAGTGTGAATCATCTCTTCTTCAGTGAGCCACTTTGCTGCTGCACATCATCCTCTGGACCATCGGATTCCCAGCCACCTACGGAACCTTTGTTAGATCCTATTAACTATTTCCTTGTTGAAAATAGCTTGTATCTACCAACACTTTTATTTTTGATACTGTTTAAATAATTTGTCGCTATCTGTTTTGAGCATAGCTGAGCGGTCTGATCTTATGGCTGAGAACAAAGTATTTCTTAGCCTCATCCCCTGTATGGTACAAACCATTCAGGCTTCACTGGGCTGATGAAGCTGACAGTGTGCATATAAGGAATCTGCCCCTGGAAGTGCTAGCACCGTTTTGCTTCCTGGGTCTTGAAACATAGGAAATCACTGCGGCATCAATTTAGTCAGGCATGCAAGAAATTAGCAAAGGCAAGCATGTGCTTGCATGCATTGCATAACTAGGGCCTTAAAATTTCTTCTGTCTATAAAACCAGAATCATATACCTTCCCAGTTGCACAGAAAATGCAGATAACCCTTTACGTAATATGTGGACAATGATTTAAATGCACAAAAAAAATGTGGAAGTGCTAATTTCTAGTAGCCTTACCCTCTCCTTCCCATATGGTCTAGACAGCCATGTTTCCCAGCACAGACTCCTCTCATTTGGGTGCTTGTAGCGTTTCTGAAGTCTGGCTGTTATTTGGTAGAAAACACTATGTATGTGTTGACATTTCAAGTGCAAGTACCGTAATTCTTATTACAGTGTTCCAAATGCCACTAGCGCTGTTTTTCTGCACTCTCTAAACCTTCCAGCCTCCCTCTGCTCAGTCATTATCCTTTTTTTTTTGCCTTTCTCTGTCCTTACCCACTCATAATTATTCCTTCTATCTATATCATATATCCTACCCTTCACACCCGGCTTTTATTTTTATGTATGGATTTCAGTAAAGTCTAAGGCATCCTCTAATAGTTCTGTTAGAAGATACTTTGCAGAAATAAATTGTTCTGTGCAACTAATCTGGTCACCCGATTTGTCACAAAAGAAAAGTGCAGAGTAATCTAAGAATACTTGGTTTTCCTGAATAAATAGCTGCACTGGGAATTTGGGGAACCTAAGATTCATGACTTAACAACAGAGAGACAATATATATTTTAAATCTTAATAATTACAGTAGATATGAAAATAAATATTCAAATGCATAAATAAACTCTGGGGGGCGAAAGGGGGAGGATGTTAACTAAAAAGGGACAGGGAATTCATCTTTTATTCAACAAAAACTCCACTATATTGAATGTTGAATTCTGTTTTCAGTTGTTATTAAGATTGATTGATTTATGCTTCATTATATTTCTTGTGGCTAGCAATTGCAATATTGCCACTGCTATACATGCTCTGGAAAAAATAAATTCTGAAGGGAGGGTGTCAAGAGGAGTCAGTCTCTTTTCAGTTATGCCCAGCAACAGGACGAGAGGCAATGGGCACGAACTGAAGCACAGAAGGTTCCACCTCAATATGAGGGGACACTTCTTTACTCTGAGGGTGACTCACTGACACAGGTTGCCCAGAGAGGTTGTAGAGTCTCCTTCTCTGGAAATTTTCACAACCTGTCTGAATGCCATCCTGCACAACATGCTCTAGGTAATCCTGCTCGGCAGGGGGGATGGACCAGATCATCTTCAGAGGTCCCTTCCAACTTTGGCCATTCTGTGATTCTGTGAAATAGCAATTTGACTTCCTTCATCGATTTGCATATTTCCTGTTTTTGCAATTAGCTTGAAAAATAAAACAACTCTGTACTTGTAAAATTTAATTATTACCCATTATAAAAGGTAAGAGCTTTTCATACTTTGAATATTACATGGAATGATATGAATATTTGAAAGAGATTGTTTTTTCTATCCTTCCCTCAGGTCATCTCACCTTTCCTCACTTAATTAAAGATCAATTAATAATTTTGTACAGAATTGAAAGAGAAAAAGAAAATTAAACATTCTAGAGTAGCACAAAAATAGCATTTTTGCTGTTCTGGAATCACATTCTTGAATAATTTTTATTCCAACTGAAGTTTTCATTATTAATCCTGCTACTAATTTGATCTTTCTATTTTAATAAAGTGGTGTGATATTTCTCATGCAGTTTTTAAAAAAGCTTTATTTGTCATCATTTCTTCTTTAACGGTAGTATTAGGTTAATTAAATAAATTTAAAAAATTAAAATTAATTAAATTAATAAAAATTAATAAAATTAAAAAAATAAATTAAAGCATTGCATTGTTTCAACATGTAGATACCACTATTTTATTCTGCTGATGCCAACTGATAATTTTTTACATAACCAACTGCATACAGTCACAGGCAAACAATGTAAAATGAAAGCTGAATAATAAATACAGGGAAATATTATTTAAAATATGATGCAAAGATTAAAAAGCCTAGATGTGAGAGTTTTATGTTACAATGTTGGAAAGATTTCTACAGCACTGACATTAAAGAAGAATCAATTCTTATTAACTCAATTAGAAAAGGAAAAGACCACACCAATAACCATTACTAATCTAGCTACTGTGCAAAAGATTATTTTTTGTTGTCTGCTGCTTTGGAAGTTGAAGTTAAATAACTAGGCAATTCCCACAGCAGTACTAGAAACCACATATCATATAAATAACGTAGGAAAATATGTTAGCATCAAACCTCATTAAAAACACATTTTCAACTCTTCTCATGAACATGAGTTTTCTGCAGTTATTCTTTCTGTCTGTCCAGCTCCCACAGTAGCTCAAGTGAGTAACACTGGCCTGGGCAGCAGATGGCTGGTGGGGTGCTGGCTGTGCCCAGCTCTGCATCCATGGTCTCCTACCAACTGGAGGATGTCTGGCAGCTTGCACTGCCTGTGGTAGCCCTTAACATAAGCTACTGTAAGGGAAATAGTACAGTAACCTGGATGAAACCTGGATTCATAAACTTCCCTACTGACAGGAAAACATACTTTAAAAAATCCCAAAATGTATTTTATAGGGAGGGGTGGATTTGCAGCCATTAATTAGGGAAATAAATACACTGTGAGTAAAGTGTATTTGAGTATGTTCTCATCTTTGTTAAATCTTGATGTTTAGCAACATTCATTCTACCAATGACATAACAGATTGTGTAATCTGGAAACACTTTTTAAATAATGGAAAATAATTTCAGCGTACATAGCCATCATGTCTCTATTATGTGAGTGTATGTGCAAATGTGCATGCATGAGGAGTTGGTGGACTGTTCCAGAAATGCCAAGGAGAAAGAATGCCGAAACCCAGATTTTGACAGGCAGTTTGCAGGGTGTTATTCATCTCTATATGAAACTCTGAGCAACTGAGCAAACATCTCCAGGAACACTGACAGCTGATTCCAGATAAACATAACTGATATTGACATGTCTGATACTTAAAAGATCTATCGAACATAACATGAACCTTTCCATTGACTTCAACAAATTTTGAATTTTACCCTCACTCCTAACTCATGAGTGTAATAAAACAACTTGAACATCTATCTCCAAAGTCTTGTATCCCTACGCTATTTGGTTTAATAAGAAATACTACCTCTAACTTCAAACCTTTACTTCACTTCAAAAGCTTTTAAGAGTGTTTTGTCTCTCCATGTGAAATGGTATTGGTCTGAAATGATGTGCTGGTACTGTAAGGCCAGCTGAGTCATGGGTTTACAAACAGAGCACCACAAAGGAATGCTCAGTTTCTCTGGAAGGATAATTTGTTACTGGCAGCGCTCAAAGAAAGATTAGCACGTAAGTAGCTCTTGACAGTGGAGTGTTTCCAAACTGTGGGATGTCAAACACATTTTTGGGTGGCACACAAACCAGGTAATGGGTGCGGTGAGCCCAAACACCAGGGAGAGGAAGTGGCTGCTGCTCTGCCCAGAGACAGATCAGTGTTTTTTGTTGCCTATGTTAACCAACACTTCATCACCCTGTACACATCCCTCGGCAATTTGAGTCTCTTAATCCACAAACTTCATTTCCTGATAATTACTTTGATAATCACTGTATTTTCCTGCTTGAAGAGACATGCACAAAAATAGATTCGGGAAATGGAGGCAAACACTGGTAGAGAGAAGGCACGTACTAACACAGCACCATGGACATGTGAAAACCTGGGCTCCAGGAGATCTTCAAGCCCCGACACAGAGACATTGCATTACACTATTATGGACAGGGTATGTAAGCCCCTGCATGCACCAACAGGCTCCATAACATCTTCCACTCCACCCAGTGTCAGGCTGCTGGTGCGCAAGGCCAGCTGCAGTATGGTGCTGCCACACGATCTACCTGCACCCTTGCCCACCTCCAATGCCACCCTTGCCCTCGGGGCTGCTGTCCCATCTGGGCTTGGTGGTGGCTGAGCAGTGTCCAGCCACAGAAGCATCCCTGTCCCAGGCCAGCTCACCTCTCTGGGCTGAGGGCTGGTGTGCAGGAAGGGCATCACACCACCTTGGCAGCCCCATAGCCATCCTTCACCACTGCACTCAGCAGGAAATTTTCTGTGGGGTTACACGTAGGTGCAAGTGCCCAGGTTCTGGCAGTGGAGTGCTGCAGAGCTACTGTATAAGGGGAGGCCAGGGCTGCACCATGTTCTCACTGGCTCTAAGGCCCTCTCTGCATGGCACTAAGATGGTGGTGCCTCAGGGACAGCCTGGGGAAGGGAGGACAAACACCACACAGCAAGGAACACTGAGGGAAATCGTGAGAAATGGCCCTGCAGACACCCAGGGCAGAGGAGGAGGGGGGCAGGCAGTGCCCCAGGCACCCAAGCAGAGATGTCCCTGCAGCCTGTGGAGAGCTGATGCTCGAGTATATAACCATCAGACAGGCTGTGGAGAACTCATTCCATAGGGGGTGAACATGCCATGAAGGAAGCTGTGGCCTGTGAAGAACCCATATTGAAGCAGGAAATGAGTGTAAGGAGGCAGGGTGAGTCTTGCAGCCAGACAATATCAGCCTGGCACACAATTGCCTTCATGCAAGGGAATGAGAGTGTTGTTCCTTTATAGCCCTGCAAAGCCCTGCTGTCGTGTGTCCTCTATCCTGGGGCTGCAGGCAGGAGCTTAACACCAGCATTGGCCTTCCTCACATCTCCACTTGCATGGCTGCAGCAGCCACCAGGGTTGGTGCAGTAAGAACTTGTGGCTGGCATGTTGGATGTGTCAATGGGCAACATGCTGGGCCTTGAGAGACCAGGACTCAGGCTAACCTGTGAAACTTGGCCTCACAAAAAGTACTTAGTTAACAACATACTTTTCTTCAACACGTGGAGTTTACATTGCCAATTTTTACTAAATTCAGGATGAATGTGACAGTATGCGAGGAAATGTTTGTTGGGGTCTAGAGATTATTTTCTATCTCCCAGCACCATCTGGCATTACAGTGGAAACTCTGAATGAATAAACATTGCTTATCATTCTGTCAGTCACTCATCCATCGGATAGAAGCTGAAACACTAATGTACTAGCATCATCATCTTTGTCATTTGGCAATCAGGGACTACTTCACGGTAATGAGACAAAGACCACAGATTAAGGTCCATAGCAGAAATGGGCAACAGAGATTTAGCAAGTTTAATGCATTATTCAGTTTGACAGAACAGAACTTGATGGGTTTGTGGTTTCTATTTTTTAAGTGTCTTTTTTTTTTTTTTTTTTTTTTTTTCCACACAGGTGCTGGATTTGTCATTTAAATTGTGAGCTCTTCTTGCTGTTATTAGAAGAAGTGAGGTGTCAACAAAAAAGGGAATGCTGGAGAGAACTGCATGTTAAATTCATTGCTAGTAATGGACATACAGGTAGTGTTTGTTTATTATTGAGGCAACAGAAGTAGGATGATCAGTTCAAACATCTTGAGGCAATTCTGTCAGTTCCCTCCTCAGAGCACAGAGCTGCCTCCAGATTCTCCAGCTCTGCTTCCCTTGTCACAGCAGCAATCACTACAACTCAAGCGGTGAGCACTCCTGGATAACAGGCAGATCCAGAATTCTTGATTAAAATGACACTTCTTCTTAAAACTCATCTTACCAGCAAGATTTCTTCTGGTTTGTAGGACCTACATGAAGGAGGCATTTTGAAGAAAAATGTCACTTTGATACAAAATCTCTGCAGGAGTACACACGTGCCACTGTGCTTCCTATTTGAATTGGCTGGTAACAGCAAGTAAAAGCACAGTAAAGTTTACTTTTCTATAATGCCTCAAAACTTCACACTGTTCAGGTGATGATATATTCAAGTGAGGAGACTTTTAGAAGGGACAGGTAAATGACAGGATAAAAGAATAAAAAGCCTAATGGTAAAAGTAGTTCACTCTTTCATTTTTAAAGGACTGCAAGTGTAGCGATAAGATTCTCTAGCAGCCTTTTGTATTCTGCTTTTCTTTTGGTACAGACAGAAGAGTTCAATATAGTATTTTCCCTTTTCCCTTTAATTGTTTTTAAAATGATGTTGTTGTTTATATTATCCATGAGGACACACCAGTGTCCTTCCATTCTGATACCTGGAACTGAACAGACCCTCTGGTGCTGACTCTGTGGGTGCACGTGGCTTGTTAGCACTGATATCACAACCCTTTCCTTAGCCAGTTCTGTTCCTTGATGTTGCAAAAAAAAAAAAAATCTTTGTGCTTTTGAATATTTTTGGTTTGTCCTCATTGACAGCTGGAACATTTTCTGCAAGGGGCAACTGAACACAATAAGCACTGTCACAGATCTTTTCTGCTGTAAATGTCCTACATATCAGGGTATTTTTTGTTTTCTTTTTCTTTTTGTTACTTAACGTAGTCATAAAATGTCATATTAGTCTTACTTGGACTCTGAAACTCAAATTAGGTTACCAAAGCATTCAAGTCAGAGAACATTTCTGTACCAGAGAGAAAGTAAAGGAAGTGTTTGTTTGGTGGGTCAGCTCTGTCCCAGTTTTCAAAGATGATGTAGGACTCCCCTGGAAAGACTTCTTGTGCCTTTTTCAAAAGGACAGTTATAGTCAATCAGAAGGACACAATCAAGATCCCATTTCTGACTTTCTGAGTCTTGTTGATTTTCAGGGCAGTTGCAACATTTGTTAACATAAACTTGTTTAGTGATAATGTTTTGCCCACAGAGGTTTGTCTCTGCATATCAGGACTGATGACTGCATGCATTCATTTGTCTCAAAACCCATCCGATTCATCTTTCTGTTATAATGAAATGTTTTGCTAAGCCATCACTTTTTGTCATAAATATGTTCCCTTGGCTGCATCTTAGTGGGGGATTATTTGCTCCACAATCTTTTCATTGCAGAGATGAATATACATTTTGGGACCAGCTTTTGAAATATTGACTTGCTTCAGGAAACTTCTTATAGGCAAGTCTTGGAAGTCGGCACTAAATCAGTTTTGTGTATTTTATTTCCCAAGGAATCAGACCCACTTTGTTTATTATCTACTAAAACCTAACACATAATGTAAAAACAAGACTGAATCAGAAAAGGACATTGTAAAAATACTGAAGCTGTCTTTTCCTGCAATAGGGAAATACATTCATCCCCTTTAATAAAAAAATAAATAAAAAATAAAGAAGAGAAGAGAAGAGAAGAGAAGAGAAGAGAAGAGAAGAGAAGAGAAGAGAAGAGAAGAGAAGAGAAGAGAAAAAGAGAAAAGAAAAGAAAAGAAAAGAAAAGAAAAGAAAAGAAAAGAAAAGAAAAGAAAAGAAAAGAAAAGAAAAGAAAAGAAAAGAAAAGAAAAGAAAAGAAAAGAAAAGAAAAGAAAAGAAACAATGATACAATATTTAAAAAAAAAAAAAGCAACCTGAAGGCTTCAGATATTTTTCAAATACATAGCCAAATATCAGCTATTCAGTCCTATTTCCAAAGCTATTTTATCCTGCAGTTACAAAATATTAAAGTATATGATAACATCAGGATATTAAACTAAATATTTAACCACAATATTTAATCAACTGTTATTAACAAATATGGCAGGCCTGAAGTTTCTTACAGTTGTGCCTAGAGAAATGTGAACATCATAACACCAAAGCGAAGTTTACCACCTCCACTCCTCAATAGAAGCAGAGCACATGAAAACCTG
The DNA here is from genome assembly GCF_965140915.1 of Aythya marila. NCBI lineage: Eukaryota > Metazoa > Chordata > Aves > Anseriformes > Anatidae > Aythya > Aythya marila. The sequence goes on from NC_139042.1 coordinate 103,450,513, forward strand.
ACAGAATGTTTTACTAATCACTAGCCCATCCACATCAAATGACACCCACATGTTAGTCCTTTTCTTCTGAGATAAAAGTCCTGTTAATAGCCCTGCCCTCATGCCCTGCTTCCTCTTGGTCCTCCAGCATGTAGCGTGTAACCACTGCTCTGTTTCCACAGCCCTAGTGCACTAAGCAGTGTGAAGAAGTGGCTGTTTCCCTAAATGTCTTCACTGCAGTACACGTGTTTCTGAGAATCTTGTCTCTCATCCGTATCACACAGGAAGGAGGCATTCAGACATTTAAATAAGCACCAACAGTTGTCATAGACACATGGGGGTACCTGAGATCAGGTCTGTCTGGGTATAATCCAGAAGGGGCAGAAGCTTTTCTGGAGTGGCAGCCAGAGGCTAGAAAGCGCCACATTGGACCACAGAGACCTGTGCAAGATCCTCCATCACTCCTGTCAAGCCCAGCTCTTGCCAAGCGATACCTTCAGATAACTCATGAAGAGCAGAAGTTTATTTCTGATGCTCACCCACCGTTTCCTTTGTTTGTTTTGTTTTGTTTTGTTAAAGAACTTAGAACTTCCTTTTCATTCTGACACCTCCAAACTGCAGCTTCCAGCTAGCCAGTTCTGCGCATCACAAGCTTTGAATAGGGGAAAAGGAAGAAGAAAAAAACTCTGCCTACTTTAACAGATGCAAATGCACCCATACAGTTTATTTAAACAAATACATTCCTCACATACAGAGGTAAAATATTTTGTAATCATTTTATGGGTTTCTCCCACACTGGCATCCCCTACAAAGGAGTTTCTGTTCTGTTCAAAGGCAGAAAGTTAACCACTGTGTTACATCTCTTGCAAATTAGCTTCTCATGAGAAATTTGTTCCTTTATCGAATTCAGAGATTTTAGTGCCACAGGCTCTTAAACATATGTGGGTGAGTGTAAAGCGCTAAATCACATCACTGGAAATTGCCATTTGTGTCAATAAAATCCCACACATCCAAACAGCAGTCCAGCCTAGCTGTACAGTTGGAATCAAGGTCAGATTCCAAACATACGCAAGTATATTATTGTCTGAGATCAGAGATTTTGTCTGAGCTCATCTTTAGGTTAACTGGCAACAGAAAAAGGTGGAGTAATTTGCAGACATCAGGTGTTAATATTAGACATAAAAAGCTCAGGTTTTCTTTGAAATGAATGCCAAATGCTCAAATAGAGCAGTTTCATCTTTAAATTCTTTGAAAATAACGCTACTACTGTAAATGGCACACCCAGTTCAAAATTGATTTCTAGATCATCCCACTGATAGTGGAAGCATTCAGGATCCTTTAATTAATGTTGTAGAAAACTGCACTTTATTACATCTTAAGCACTTGTATCTACATAAAGTGGCATTATATTGCATACATCGTAATTTAAATCCATTGCCTACATATAAGTGTGTATCAAATTTGCATTACAAATGTCTTCATCCTCTGCTGGGTTAATCACAAATGTCAGATCTAAATCAATCCAAAATCCAAAATTCTGGCTCACAAACCAAACATTTATTAAACAAAATATGTATTATAGGACAAAAATACAATAAAATAACAGGTGAAATTCTTCAGAGTAGTATAAACTGTAACCAAACTCAGAAGCACAATTCCATTGAAATGAGCAGTCTGGCCCAAAGAGAGCTGCTATGACACATCTGTGGCACTGTGTGTACCACAAATATGGTAGCATCAGCAGCTATAAGGCAACATCAAAATATATACTTTAGTACCAGAAAATCTATTTACAAATGTTCTCTTACAGGCTTATCTGGAATTAATAAGTGATGATTTGACAGTTCAAGTGATGAGCAGGATACTTTAAGCCTGTTTCTGGTGGAAAATTCTCACTAAAAGATGGTTTGCCCTAAGTGTAATGAACATTAGCTAATATATATCATGAATATCCCTGTTTGATGGCACTGTTTCATTTAGGTTCATCTGAAGTCAAGTTAACAAAAGGCTTATTTAATTAAATGAAGCTTTCTATGTTCTTCAAATTGAACAGTCGAATGAACATATAGAGGCATTGCTCTGCATAACTTGAAAAGTCATTAAACCTGGTTTTCAGATTACCAGTCAAAGACATAGAAAAGGATCAAGCTGTCCACCTGTGTCATTAAATTATCAATGAAATGGTACCATCTATAACTACTGTGTGAAGAACAAGAAAAATTGTTTTTAAATGGAACTTCTTTGGTCACTTATCAATATTGTGATACACATGCATTCAAAAGCAGGTCCCAAGTTTTCAGCTGTGAAAAAAAAAAAATAATAATAATAGCTGCAAATACTGTTGGATTCTGCACATTGGACGGACAAGCATCAGACTGCTTGGCTCATGCTTTAAAGTGAGTCTTGCAAACACAAAGCAGTCAGAACAACATTGGGGCTTAGCTTTTGTGAGGATAATGGAAGATGAAGACAGGAACTCTTGATCCCCCAACGGGCAAGTGGGGATTGCACATTTACATTTGCCTGGCTTGTTTAATTATACTTGACATTACCACAGTGCTTTAAAGTGCATAAAGACAGGTAGTCTGTCCTGAATTTTATAGAAGAGGAGATGCTATCTATAGAACAGGAGAAACCATTAAAGATGGAAGGTACTAGGCAACGGGAAGCTAATACATTCATGACAAAGGCTGGTGAAGTGAATAAAAAATTTATTATTCCACGAGATGGATTCTGTGCCCTGCATAAGAGGTACGAAGTATACATCAACTCTGCAAGCATCTGTGAAACACATAGTCAATCACAAAGATCTCTAACAGGGGAGCATGAACATTTGTGTGCTGATATTGAAAATAAGATCACTGGGGGCTTCTCCAGTCATTCAGCAACTGCTTCCACCATGCTGCCAATCCATGCTTCTCATCACTGTCCTGGGACAGTCCTGACAAAAACTTTACCTTAGAATAAATGCACTGCTCCCTTTGCATGTCACAGGCTTAGGGGAGGGCAAAGGTACTATTGCACAATAGATGCCCGCCTTCCAGCCCAGCCATACTCTCTTAGTCTTCTGTGAGAGGCTCCTAGCTGCTGCTGTTCCCATGCCAGTTTTCATTCCTATAAAATAGTGAGATTTTTCTTCAGGCTGAGGTCTAACATAATGCCCGTGTAATAACATTTCCTGTAGTCATGTTAGAGATCAGATATGTATGTTAATAGTAAATAGCAAACTAAAAATTTGTTCCTCCGTTACAGACTCACAGTTTAGTTAGGTACTGATTCAATCAGTACATATCAATGTGCTAAGCAGAAAGGTCACAGGTAGCAGCTACACATACGCCTGCATGCTTACGGATGGCCCTCCTGCAGAGCCAGGTTTGTGCAATCTGTTGGGAGAAAGTGATGGATACCTGGATTTTGGGGATTTACCAGCCCAGCACCAGAAGCTACAGTACATTGCTCCTGCAGCAACGAGGAGTGCAGCACTCGCCCAGCCCACATAGAGAGCAGCTCCCAGTTCTCGTTTCAGTGGTGTAGGGACTTTTGGATTATAGAAGTCACGAATGATACTGCCACCAGTCCAGGACACAGGGATCAGAACGAGGATGCCCGTCAGGAGAAAGGCAATTCCAGCTACCAGGATGAAGATACTGATGCTCTGGGGATTCTCCTTGGTCCTGTGAGTGTACTTCACACCGACAATGGCCAACAAAAAGGCAATGATTGACAGGAGCACCGCAATGCACATGAGGGCTCTGAATGTCTCTAAGGATGGGGGCAGAGCTAGGATAGATTTGTAGAATTTGCACTGCAGCCTGATGCCCATCTGGCTGACGCAGTTCATCCACAGTCCTTCCCAGATAGTCTCAAACACCACGATGTTACTCTCAATGTGGGCAGAAACTCTCCATTGTGGCATAATTGTAGCTGCCAAAGTCCCGACCATGCCCACACCTCCGAATATTAGCCCGGTGATTTGTAATGCACAGCAAGCCATGCTCCTTCTGAAAAAAAAAAAAGGTACCTCAAGCAAAGTGGCCTAGCAAGTCTTCCAAAATCACTCTTTCGTAGAATTATGAAGCCTGAGAGACAATACTTTCTCTGGTAGTTTCCTCATACAGCAAGTTAAGTTTTTTTAAGAGCAGCTCTCCCCAGTCGGAGGTTCACACAGGTGGAAATCCATTTCTGACTAGCTAGAGGGAGCTGCTATTTATTTGCTTTGAAATCCCCTCCAACTACTGCACCTACCCATCAAGCTTAACAAGTTTCCAGCCAATGGGGAACTAGGGAGGGGTTGATTTTACTGCTTTTCATATTGTGTCAGTAGTGATGTTATAATTAAGCAAGTGCCAGGGATTCAATTAAAGGCACCTAATTGCAGGGCTAATCATTTCCTAACTGCAAGATTGCAGCTATGTTGAAATTCAGTGCAGAAAGTCTGAACTTCCATCTGCTAAAATATTATATAAAATAGGTCATTATGGTTGTTCTTATGACAAAAGCTAATCTTAGACTTGGTGTGGGGCTTACTTTTTAAGTACTATAACCCTCGGAAAACATCTGATTTTTTTCTATTATTATTTTTTTATTTTAAATCAAGCTGGAAAGTAGTTGGTGTAGGTCTTCAATGTAGATTCCTCGTTTTGATCAAACACAAAAGTATAATCATGATATTAGACAGGTACAGGAAAGTCAAGTATTCCAATCAACATCAAAGCTTTACTCTACCAGCTGCATAATTCACAAGGATGACAAAATAGCTGGCAGGGTTTCACAGCTTCTCCTTCTGAATCCAGGAGTAAGATCACTGTTAGGAAATAATCCTCTATGAGAATCTCTCCCTGTTAGGACAGTATTAGGATAGTGTTGTTACTGTGTTCTGTGCTAATAATCTCCAAGTAACAGTTGTACAATTTGAAAAGGGTGAGCTTTTCTTTCAGTATATAATGCACATTGAAAGAAGTCAGAGATCCCTCCCATAAGCATTTATCTTGGCCTACACAGAGCTACAAGTCTGAACAAAAATGCACACCAAAGATTGATTTGCCTTGGGCAAGTTAGGAATAACTGCTTCATTATGATTTTTTTTTTTTTTTGCTTTCTTCTCCCTACCTGGAGATAATAGTATATGATGACACCTCATAGGTGTTATTAAAATAGAAGTGTTTCTGGTTACCCCAGCTCTTTGAACCAATATGGCTTGTTAAAAAACTTGTTGGCTAAAGACAATGAAGGCCCCTAGAAGTGCTATCCAAGAAAGACATACTCTTAGATTGTTGGTTGTTGTGCTGTGGGCTGTGTGTGTTTAGAAATATCAGACTTTGACTTTGATGGAATTCATTCAGTTACAGCCTTAGGTGTAACGTATTCAAAGCAAACGCTAAAACCCAGGGAAAAGTGAATTGCCCATCTAAAGCATTCACAGCCTTCAAAATCCCCTTCTTCCTATAATCACTAGCTGAAAGGAAAGAGTGCCAGGTAGTGTGAGTTATATAGTGTAACGTTACACGTCCATGTGGAAAATACTCCCAAGGGCTCTGGGTAATTCTTTTTTTGTCTTCAAGTCTGACAGCATGAATCTGGGCAGGAAAAAAAAAAATGTCCTCAGCTAAGATGTCAAATTTAACCTTTAAAAATCAAATATGTTCTTGGACTTGTTCTTATAGAGATGAATATTGCATCATTCTTCTGCTTATGCAAAAAAAAAAAAAAAAAAAAAAAAAAAGATTCTTATGTTGAAGAAAAGATAAGGCATTTTGCTTGACGCCATAAAGATAAAATAGCAGAGATGAAATCCAAAGTCATAGATGGCTACCTGTCCAAAAGAAACTGCTTCATCTGGCAGGAGACTGCTCTCTTAAAAGCAGACTGCCTGCAAGCTAGACCTGTGCTATTTAATTTGAGTCCCATCTCCATTCAGCTTGTAGAACATTTTCACCTCTAAATTATCAAAACTTAATTTTGATTTCTTATTTTAATGTCAAAAAGTAAAAACTTTTTTTTTTTTTATAGAAAAGCCTTTTCAAAGCTAGCATTTAAATGTGGTTTGTGTTTTTTTTTTTTCAACAGAATAACCCTTCATGTAACATTTTCAGGCAGCCAACTCTTGAAGGTATACGCAGCTGGATAGCTGACCATGCCTAATGCCCTGAATCTGTTTATCTGACTGCCTTATCTAGTAGGATTGCTCTGAAATCATTTTTCCTTACATGACTCTGGGAGGGTCAGCTGTTAAGGTCATGCATAAAATTACACTCTGAGGCAGTCAGGGCACGGTTTGTATAGAAAATAAACTGCTCCCAAAAATACTATAAAAATGCATCATATGCTAGTTGTGTAAGAATACATCCAGAGAGTGCTAAGCAGTTGAGTGCTTTTTGATCTCTAATTGGCAGTAGTACCTATGGTGAGTGACATCCGGATGTAGGTGTCAGGCAGGAACACCCAGGCTATGATGCTCCCTGTACTGTCCAGTGGCAGAATGGTTCTTGTTATTGAAACCTGAGGGGAAGAAAGCAGGAAAAGATGAATAAATGACAGTTTTGAAACCTGAAGATAAATTTCAGAAATGAAAATGAGCCACAAGAGACAGGCTGGAAAATAAAATCAAAAAACAATACCAGTATCTTGGAAACTCATGAGAACTGGAAAAACTTACCAACCTTTTAAATGCCAAGGAGTCCCTGGACTTGCTGATCACCAGAAGATTTGTATTTTGTGAAAAAGCCCTCTGTTTGATTGGCCTGTAGGGAGCTCTTACTAGTGTACCCTAGAGAGCTGTACCTCCATTTAAAGGTTCACCCCATCTCTGAGAAAGAAATTCACTCACAAAACCACTCTGAAAAGCAGACATCTCTCAAAGTAGAATTTAAATACATGTTTACATGGTGGGTATGACAGACACAATGGTGTGACAGACACAGAAATAAAAGGAAAACCCCTTTTCTGCCTGTCTAGACCTCAGAAGTCTCACCATGCTCTGTGTATCATCCGTGAATCTCTTCTGGGTATCATCCTGTCATGCTGTTGGCATGCTTACCTGCCTCAAGATGAGAGCATCAGTTCTTATGCAAACATGTCCACCCCAAGATTTGCCTTCAAAGAAGAAAACAGACAATGGAGGAAGCATGTAGGCTTTACATTTAATCTTTCTCTGGGTCTCTGTTTGGATTTACATCTTCTCTTACCCTCAAATCAGGAAGTTAATTTGAATCTTTTCCTGAGGGAGTACCTTACATTCCCTCCCTAGCTTTTAAAATGATGATGCCACTTGAAAAATAGGAAGCAGAGCATCTCCAGTCCAGAAGATTAACAGAACCTGTCAATGATCCCCAGTGCTTAATTAATTATAAGCATCAATAATGTAAACATCATTGCCTCCTAGAAACCAAGTTTCATTCCTCTTTGTATATCTTCTCTGTACATTGAATTTTACAGTCCTTATTCATACACGAACACCTACACATAGTCTGTATGTGTATATATATCATCTCGAATTCATGTCAAGAATAGGTTGGTTATTCGACAAGATAAAGAACTAAATTTAAGGTTCAACAACTTTTTTTTTTGAACAGGCAAATATATAGATTTATCAAAAGCACACTTTAATAATTATTAAGAGTTACAGCTAAGTCTCTTAACATCCTGGAGGCTTTAACTATCCAGTAAGGCTGCAACGCTGCCTAACCTCAGCTGCAGAGCCTGGCAATGGGGAGTCCACCAAGCAGTGGCTCTATGGTCCTTCTGCATCCTGTCACCTTGTCCAGAGGTGCTGTGTGAAGCCATGCAGACTTCAATCATCCTTTACATGCAAAATCTGCATCAAATGTACAACAGATAAGGTTAGGATCATCTGCAAGTCATTTGGTTTGGAAACACATGTGAATGGCATCAGTTTTACGCAGCCTGTTTGTGGCTGCCACTGGGCAATTCACTACATGCTGGGGTGACCTCTTGGTTTTCAATTCCTTACAAAAGCTAACCACACGTTTTAGGTAGTGGTTCCATTGATTTCTATGGTATTTCGATTCACTACTGTATTTCCAACCTACTAGTGAAGCAAAAATTAATTTAATTCTGTTTTAATTTAATGGAGTGAAGCCAACAGAGGACTTTTATAAGTGCTTGCTTTAATAATGCTGCCTGCACGTATGTTAAAAGATGAAGCCACATCTCCTTCCCCCTCTCATCAAGACTGACATGTTTTGGAGTGAGAGGAACATCTGCTCAGTGTAGCCTGGAGAAGGATTTCCTCCAGACACATAGTAGGCACTGTACTTGGGGTATCGACCTCTAACTCTAGCTTTGAGGCAACCCATGTCTGACAGCTGAATCAAAAAGAACGACTTTGGTTTTAGTCATCTTCCTCAGCATGCCTGAAATCCACAGCCTGACAGAACTGCCAAAGGCTTAATGATATTCCATGTCTGAGGAAGCCTGACTCCTGGACACTGTGAATGAACTTGAGTTCTGTATAATAAAACCTCTCAGTAATAAAATATTAAATACTCCTCTGAGTATTTAATCCATCTAAACTGCTTCAGGCTTTACAAGGTATTTGTCACCTCAGTAGTTATGTACAGGGAGCAGCCATCATGATGGAAATAGAACATGCCAGAAAATATGCAATCTTACTCGGCTGCTTAATGACAGGACCTCAAAGCACTCCCCTAGAAAATATTTGGGGAGCATTTGATTGCTTGATTCACATTAGGCTGTTGGAAATATAACAGTGGCAAATTCCCAAGACGGTATTGATTGTTTTCATAAGGGGTAGCAGCAGGGTATACAGTTAGGCTATTACTGGATGAAGCACAGGAGAACTCTTTTATTTAAATGATTGACTGTGATGGAATAGAAGAGGAGGATAAGTTATATTGTGGCAGCGATGGCTTAAAGATAGATGAGAGGCAAAGTTGGTACAAAGAGGTTGTAGCTTTTATTAGGCTACCTGATACAGTTAGAAACAACCTCTCAGGCTCAGGATCCCAAGAAAGCTTGATTTTGGAGCACAGCATAACAATACATCCTTGAACTAGCTTTCCAGTATCCAGGTGGTGCAGCAAACTAAACAAGTCACATATTTCTTAAAACAGGGCTTTTTATTCCATCTTTCTCCATCATAATTTGGGCTCCTGCCTGTCCAGTGTATATAATAGAGTCATCCCATGTATATATAGACCTCTCGTTTTGCCCTCTCAAAAACCCTACCTCCTGAATGTTAATAACCACATTGTTAAAAATAAAAAATAAATAAATAAAATAAATAAATAAATAAATAAATAAATAAAAAACAAGCACCACCCCTAGCCCCAGCCTCGTGTACCCAGTGACATCCCCAAACCTGGCATCTCAACCCACAGCACTGTCACCCTCTACCCCCAACCCATCTCCTTTTTCTCTCAACCCAAATCCAGAGCCCTTTATCAAATATCTATGCTTCTGGCACGGATGTTCCTAAGGCTCCAGCCTCCTTAGGATTCCCAGAGGAGTCATCTCTTCTCTGGGATATCCTGGCTTGTTTTCCCCAGCTGACAAGCTGGGTGTCCACTAGGAAGGAGCAGCACAGACCCGTACCATCAGGTCTGCATAGCTGGCACTGTTCATCTCCTGATTTAGCTCAGTCCCCTTCCAACAGAGGGAGAGGAGGGAATGCAGTGAAGTGAAGCTCTGCCCAGCCAACCAGCTGTTCCTGCGCTCACCCTTCCTGGAAGTCATTAATCACTTTGGATTTGTGCTGGCACAGAGGCCAAAGCAGGAGTATTTTGCAGGAAGCAATTAATTTTTGTCACATGCTCTCAGAACACCCTCTCGAGCACTGTGAATCGTGGCAGCTCCAAAGATGCGCCGCAGTCACTGCATTTTTGTACACTGATGCATCTTCCAGGGGCTGGTATGTCCCTGCCCAGTGACAGCCCACTGCCCGCAAGGGGCACACGCTGCTCCCCCGTGGGGGCAATACAGCACTGCTCCTAATCACAGAGTACAATGTAGTCAGTCAAAACATGAATGTCTTTTTCCATGATCAAGTAGTAGCTGCTTCCATTCCAGGTCTGAAATGCGTACTTATCTCTGCTGTCAAAACATGGAGTAATTCATGTAGTATTACTGCACACAGTGCAATGCTTCAGAAGCAGAAGAAATGTCTAATAACTATTTCTACCAGCCATGTGTTGGGAGTTAAGAGCCTGGAAGTTAGGGAATGGAAAGGAAAAGAGACAGAAAATAGTCTGGTGCAGTCTGACTTAGAAACAGCTATAAAATGGAGGGAAGGGAAAGGCCTTATCAAACAAGACGCTTTTAGGTTAGAATGGAGCTCACATTGTGAGGCACGAGACGGTATGTGAAGGATCTGGGTCTGCGAAAGGGTCTGTATCCCTGCAGAAGACCGTCGTCAATGAAGTGAAAATGCATGGAGCACTGGAGGAGAACTACTCCCCTAATCCTGATCATATTCTTCTTTACTAATTAGGCTGAACAGCCTGGGGACATGAATGTGGATGAGGTTTCAAAATTCCTTAGGAAGTGTCTGGAATGTGAATCCCATGGGAAAGAAAGAGAGACTTGTAGAAGTCCACACTCAACTAGATTAATAACTCCACAGAGAAGCTATTTGGTAGAACAGAACAGAAAAAGTAACTGACCAGCAAAGAAAATGAATCTAAGAGGTCAGAAAATGTAAGGAGAAAATGAGAGTCAATAAAAGTCAATCCAGGTTAGGCTTTACAAAAGTAAAATAGGAATAGGTGCTACAGGCATACGAATAATGCAGAACAGCAAGGGAAGAGGCATGCTAGGCTGTATGAGTCTAAGAAAAGTCATTAGTCCCTCTTCTTTGAATTTAAGTTGCAACAAGGATATAGAAGAAGGAGAGCATAATGGAATTGCTATTCACGGTAGGCAACAAATTTCAAATCTTTATGAGCATAAACTGAAAAGAGAGCAATTTCCACTGAAGGAAATTCAAGGCATACAATTCCAAATCCTGTAGCCAGGGCTGTTAGTGTATGTTTCAAATCAGGAGTGATATTGTGTGTCTGGAGAACAGTGAAACTAAGGGAATGAGCGGGGAGGTGAAAAACAGTGCACAACTAGACATCCATTAGTCAGAATCTAATAGTATAATATGATTTAAAATCCATTATGAAGAAAAGAATAAATACCTGGAAGTAAATGGGAAATTAAATAAAATGCAACACAGACTTAGCAAAAACAGATTCATTTTTGTTTGATAACATTTTCTAGAAAATAGAAGTTGAGAAAATCTAATCCATTTGGACCTTGTCAAAGCACCTGAAACAGTGGTGGGAAATTAACAGAGACGCTGAAGGGATGGAGTAGAGTAAAAATAATGTAATGTGGATACAGAAAACATGAGTGAGTAAAACAACAAAAGGATATGTAGGAAGGAAAGCAGGATGTTGCTTTCTGCTACTGGTGGAGCCAGGGATTTCTCCGGGGCGTCATCTTATCCTCAGGTATCCAGTGGTAAAGGAGGAACTGCAGCAAGGAAATTTGCATTAGACTCCCAGTTGGTCAAGGCACTGTCAATAATTATGTCCCACCACGCAGGAAAGCTGGAGACCTTGAAGCCTGGAATAACAGAAATGAAATTCACTTAATGTATTCAAGAAAAATATTTGCTTGTTTTTGTGAATAATACACCCTAGATTATGACAACCTGCAATAACTGTATTCACTGTGCTCAGCAGTGGCAAGGCATCCCCTGGATACTTTGTCCAGTTTGGGCCATTAAAGAAAGAGGGGGGACAGCCAAAAACAACCAGGGGAGATAAACAAGAATAAGGAGAGGTTTAACAAACATGCCAGTGAGGAAAGAATTAGAGATGATAAAATTAAGCAAGAGGTGTTCAAGAGGCCAGATGGTAACGGTCCTGAAACACAGGAGAGACTGCCTTCTTTAGAGGAAAGCAGAAGTCTGTTTTCTATGCCTGCTGCTGGTGAGACAGAAAATCATGGAGCAGCTTTAGCTGGTCCATCACTGGGGAGATTTAGCTTAAGCATCATGAAAAACTTTTTAAATGAAAATGATAGTTAAGCACTGGGATAGATTGCTAAGGACTTTGCAGTGCAGCCATCTCAAGAAGTTTTTGTTGTATAAAGATCACTCAGGAACAATTTTGGCAGATCTATTCCAGGAGAAGAGCACTGGACTGTTTCATGGCTCTCACCTGTTTTGGAGGGAGCTTCATTCACACTGTCTTTTCCTCCTATTTGTCCTTTTTGGCCACCCTATATAGACCACCTCCCACTAATGAAGGGAACTAATGTTGGGACTCCAAGCTGTACATGGGTAAACTAGCTGTTTAGTCAGCCTTCTCCTAATTCCTCAAGCAACACATATTTAGGACTGCTGTGGCCTACATCCCTTAGGTGTCAGTTCCTTGATAAGGCTTAAAAGGGAAATGTTGTGGCCACCAGCTCCATGGGGCAGTGTAATGAGTGGGGAGGCAGCATGGTGAGCAATAGGGTCAGCTTGCTTTGCTGCCTGGGGACTGCCTCATGGTGGAGAAGCAGGAAGAGCCCAAGGGCTATAAGCATCCAGACTGCAAAAGATAGGGGGAACTGGCTGAGGGGCTCAGTTCAGGTTCTCAACTCTGCTCTGCAATGCAAGATTGTGGCAGTGGGGAACATGCCACTGTCAGGACTGTAGGAACTGGCTGGTACCTTCACAGGGCTGGAGTTACCTACATTGCCCTTTCTACAGGTCAGCAGGAAGGGGAAGCTGTGCATCATGCCTCATGCTCAGAAAGCCCACTGTACCTGCTGTGTGGGGTCCAACTATGATCTTTGGTGAAGGTCTCAAATCCCAGACAAAGATACCGTGAGTACTGGAGGCTGGAAGTGGGGACAGTAACCCTGAAGCTGTTGGCTTTGTTGGCATCATTGTCTTCTGCTGCTGTGTAGGCACCTGTCTCTGATGGTGCCAGTAGCAGATGTCTGTATATTTCTAGGCTAGAACAGTAAGGCCATTCCTGTATTTCACTATTTCACAGGCCATTCAAGACAAGAGCTCAGCCACGCTCAGGCTGTGTTATGGCACTGCTACTTTGCCTGCACAAACAGCTCCTGAAAGGACAGCTCTGCTGCCACCTGTGTGTTCACCACCTCACTGCCTAGGTCCAATGAAAGTAGTGCCTAGAAATGCAGGTAGCAGCTCTATCTTCTAGACCTCCACAACAGCATCAGCAGCAGCTGGAGGAGAATTTCAGAAGAGGCTCATTATAAATGAAAGCCTAGCTGCTGAATCACTGAGCAGTGATTGAAATCTTGAACCTTCACTCACCTGAGTTAAATGGAGCATTACTCTCCTCTGACCTGCAAGTTGTGCAGTCATTTACAAAGTGCCTAGTGAACCTGGCAAGGCTCCACATCCCTTTCATATTGCAGGAATGCATACAAGTACCTTACGTGCAGGACAAAGGTGAACAGGCAAGAGACCCTTGCTTTCACTTACAGAGGAAAAGCTCCTTATTTCCCCCCAAATTTTTGTTTGTTTGTAAGCAAGAAAATTAATTCCAAGTTACAGGATTCAATATTTGGAAGTTTATTGTTGAAGACAGCTGATTTGAACTTGGATATACTGCCTTGTATGGCACCCTCTGCTCAGACCACTAAAGGTTCATTTAACACACAAATCTGTAGGCCAGCTCCATTTAGAAGCAAAGCTTAGTTTCAGTGCACTTGAAGATATAGTATGCAGGTAAGATACAGTTTAAAGAAAATGGCTGGATATGCACAGGAGGTGCTTCCAGGGGATACATGTTTATTGTAATAAGGTGAATTGTTTGTAGCATATATAGGATCTCTAGGTGAGATTTGTGAAATCTTTTAGAGTCCTACTCACAGTCCATGATACCTGTGCTCCTCTTTGTTCCAGGGATACTTTTGGAAGTCTTCTTACAGTCTTCGTGCATCTTCTTTTGCATTTGTACAACTACCTCATTGTGTGCTTTACCAGGAACAGATACCGCTATCTGATGTAGGAGCAGAGTTCAATATGCACAGGGCTTTTACGGAGTTGTCGTCTTTATCTCACTCTCCACTGAAGCTTTCCTCAAACACATAGATTAATACTATATGAATCACTCCGTGTTTTAACAGCAGAGATAACTACAGTGCTCCAGTACATGCATGTAGTAGTCTGAGTAAGATTTTTCATCTACCCTTTAGAGGGCTGATTTTAGCAGGTGACTATTACAGACATTGCTGTGGACCCTGGTGTTCAAGATGCGGGTCCCATGTAGGATATTCACAACATGCTGCTAACAACGGGATTGCTCCTCCACTCTTGTCTCAAAAGAAAAAAAAAGGGGGAGGGGGGAGGGAGGGGACTGGACTTGGGTATAAACATTAATGACAGCATACAAACAAAGTATGTGTAAAGGAAATATGTGAAAAGAAAACACACTGCTATATTACAGAAAGGTCACACTCATTATACATATACATATGTAGAAATAATTTGATTAAAAATAAGGAAGAAAAATAAAGTCACATACAGAGGTGCATCTTAATATGCATCTTATAAACACTACGAAAAGACAGTTTCAGATTTAGCACACATTTTTTTCTAGCTTGTACAGAATTGCATTTTATGAAGTTATTTTAAGAATTCGATTCCAAATTTTCAAGTAGTAATAGCTTAAAGAATTTACTAGGGAAATACAGATCACATCATAAACTTTGTATAAAATAATTTCAATCATCAATCAAACTCTAGAGCAAAAATGTTGATCTCCATTAAACACCACAAATTGAATCATGTAATCAGTTAAGTCAAAGGCAAAATTCCATTGATTTCCACAGGTTTGGGGCTACAAAATTCTATTAAAAATATTACCACTATTGATTAATTTTGGTCATCTATTAAATTAGTTTGTGTGGAACTATGTTTATTTTTCAGTAGACTTAGTTTCATTACATTGTTCTCTATCACGGCTGCGTGATCTTATTAAAAATATTGTTGACCTTGTTCTAATGTGAACTGAGAAAATGCTGTTCTTTATGCCTATAAACCATGCTGGTACAAGTGGGTCTTAGTAAAAATATGGGCCTGACTGACCCAAATATGTTTTTTTAAAAATATATACATCACCGTATCCTGTGGCAGGCAGCCAAAACAGTGTTTGTGATCTATGCAATATTGCAAAATGTGGTGACCCACAAGGAGTTTGCAAGGGAATACTGCTGCTTCTAAAAAGAAGGATGTGAATGAGTTTGGCCTATATGGATTACAAAAGAAATTGTCACTTTCACCAAAAAAGATTATATTTTGGATGAATATAGAGCTATGTTTATTCTCTGAAATAAGGGATATTTTTCATGTATTTCAGCTTACCTTCCTCTGATGAATAAATTCTTCATGCAACACTCCATTAAACCTACAGTAAATCAATCTGCTTGTGAATGCTTTCCTTTTAAACCATTGTTATTTTGTCTTTATTCACTGATATCCCCTCTTTCCCAGGAAAGAAAAAAAAGAAAAAAAAAAAAAAACCCTGAACCAGCTCTTTAACTCTCCTCTTATTTTCAGTAGGCCAGTACTTCATATCACAGTGGAACTGTAAACCCCTTAATTCTGGTTTCTGCATAAAATGCAAACAACAGCAAAGCCACACAACCCCAAAGCTATTCCAAGTTACTATTAAAACAGCATTCAACAGTCACCTTGCTGTCATTACAGCTGTACGTGCTGCAGCACTAGCCCCAGCAAAGCCCAATTGGGGTAACAGCAGCTTCAAAATGCAGCAGCAGTCACGGGACAGGAGGCAACACCAGCTTTCTAGCTGTCCTTTCCTGTGAACGCTGAAGTACATCCAGGCAGATTGAATGCTTAAAAAATAAAAATCAAAAGGAAAAGGCAGGAGGCATCTAGACATACTGACTCCTGGAGTATGAGCTTTCGGTGGTCCTGTGCAGATGCTGGCTGTGCAGCGGGTAGTGGGGTGGTGCAGAGTAGCCGTAGCTCCTGGTTTTCTCACAGCAGTGGCAGAAGCAACAGAATATGGCTCCGGCTGCCAAGAGGCAGAAGGCAGCCACCCAGCCCAGGTAGAGAGCCTCACCGAGCTCCCTTTTCTGTGCTACATTGACTGCAGGATTGTAGAAGTCCTTGATGATGGTGTTGGCAACCCAGCAGACTGGAATGAGCGTGATGGCACCCGAGAGGATGAAGAGGAGCCCAGCCGTCAAGAGAATATAGCCCTTGGCCGGCCAGCTGCTCTGCCTGCACCGCGTGCACTTCATCCCAACAGCAGCAACCAGGAACGCCAGGGAGGAGAGCGCTGACCCAGCACACATCAGCCCCCTGGATGCCTGCAGGTCCGCAGAGAGGGCCAGCACGGAGTCGTAGACCTTGCACTGCATCCTGATGTTGGCTTGCCTGATGCAGTGCATCCACAGGCCTTCCCAGATGGTCTCAAACACGATGATGTTGTGCTCAATGAAGGCAGACACCCTCCACTGGGGCATACCCGTGACTGCGAATGTCCCGATCATGCCAATGCCTCCGATGAGCAGCCCCGCGACCTGCAAAGCCCCACTAACCATGCTGCCTTTGAGAGGTGTGCAACACCCAACAGGTTCACCCTGCCAGGTGCACACTGATGACAAAAAAAAAAATAAAAAAAATCAATTTTGTCCAAAAGTAGCTGTCCCTTGTGCGAAGAAAGTTTCAGAGTCAGGCTGCACAACCTTAAATCAGCTTAAATCTGGCACGCGCTACCTGGGACTTGGCTGCGCCTTCGTCGCCTTTATAATTCCCCTGCCACCACTGACTCAAAGAGGCAGACCGAACGATCAAGTGGAACAGCTTCCCAAAGCAAGAGACAGGACAGGGTGTGAGTAAACCAGCAAGAGCCATTTAGAATAAATGCACCGTCTGAGGAAGGTACATTTGCATTGAAGTTGCTTATTAAAAAAAAAAACTGGTCTGCACAGGGAGACCGTGTGTGCACCGGTGCAGTCAGTGAGGCTGTTACGCTGCATGCACAGGAAATTTCTGCCTCTGAGCCCTGCTCAGCTCAGGTTCCTGCAGGAGTGGTGGCAGCAGGCCAGGAGGAAAGCAGAGCCACCCACCCTGCCACAGGGCCTCTGCTTGCAAAAGTGCTCTTGTGCTGGAGCCTGGAGGGGAGTGCTGCTGTGAGAAGATCACGGAACAAAGTAAATCAAAGGGATAAAGTGGCTCTGAACCTGAAACGGATGGCTCCATGGAGAATAGTCAGAGCTGCAAAGAACCATTTAAGAGTTAGAAAGGAACAATGAGAGACCTCAGCCCTGCTAATACTTGTCTACATATACAGTTTCATACATATCTATTGCTCTACAGAGTGTGTGCGGATAGTTTCTGGAGATATCCACATGCAGCCTGTTACAGCTATCCATGTACAAACACTTTAGAAAAATATCATTAAAAATAAAAGTATAAG
This sequence comes from Aythya marila, assembly GCF_965140915.1. Classification (NCBI taxonomy): domain Eukaryota; kingdom Metazoa; phylum Chordata; class Aves; order Anseriformes; family Anatidae; genus Aythya; species Aythya marila. The sequence goes on from NC_139042.1 coordinate 103,467,936, forward strand.
TTAATCATAATAATTATGGAGATAATAGCAGGTAAACAGTTTGTTCAAGAATTCTTGAGTGAACCGTAGACAATCTTGGAAAACGACAGGTGTGGAAATTTGTGAAAGTCAAAGCAGTAGAAACTACAGTCAAAAATCTAGAAAAAAAAATCAAACGTAATAGCAGTTTCTTTTTACAAATTCATATAGCTAGGAATATATGCATGAAATATTCAGCTTGATCTCTAGATGTGTCCTAACATGAAAAAAAATAAAAAAATTAGGCATAAACTAAGATATTTTGTTATAAAATAGTATACTCCATATGTTGACAAGGACTAATTAGTTTATACTGTAATAGATCAATTTAGGATATAATTAGATAGACACTAAAATACTACTCGGCTGCTATTCATCTGAACTTTCTTCCCTCTATTTCTTTCATTGCCATTTTATATCTTCAAAAGCTGAAATTAAAAAAAAAAAAAAAAAAAAAAAAAAAAAAAAAAAAGAGCAGTGCAGTGCTAAATATGCCAGCTTGTTGGCATATCAAAGATAGGGAAAAGATAAAAGTCCCGCTTACATATAATATTTTATACTCCCTAAGCGTGTTTCTGTGTTAGTGTGTAGAAGTATGGTTAGGAGGCAGGCAAAAGTAAGAAGCACTCTACAAATCTTTCCATATTCAGTTTGGATCTCATAACCTCCTGCTTTTCCAACCTCTGCAGCAGTCTGCTGCTTATAAAGCCATACTGGAAGGGTGAAGGCAGGCATCTTCTCCTTTCCTTTCTGGTCCCCTGAGCCCTGATTTGCAGTCAGGCAACTTTTCATTATGCCCTTTTGGTTTCGTTCCTATCTCTGAAATCAAGCCTGCTTTTTCTGTGCCTCTCCTATTGCAAAGGCACCGAATGTCTTGCTCTGAACAGTGCAGTTCGTCTGATGGCAGCACCAAAAGCATTTTCCTGGATGAGAAGCCAAAGAGAAATTTGCTTTTGGGGTTTGCTCCTGCAGCATGAGAGGCTCTGGATTTGTGTAACTGGAACCACAACGATGCTTCGCATGCTGCCAACTAGTCCTGTCATACTGACCCATAAGCAATGGGCGTCTGGGTACAGGACTTCAGGAAAAGTGAGCAGGGAGAGACTCTTGAATAGTCTGAGCCATAGAAACAGGTAATAATAGTTATCTGGATGCCATCAAATCACATCCACGCCTGAAGCTGTGCCCTTCAACCCATGAGGCTAAGGTCCCTTTCAGTCATCAGAAAAGTCCCACTGTTTTCCTGGGGGAAGAAGGTGGTTAAATCCAGTTCCCCCAAGGGTGATACAAGATGGATTTTGAGGAGGTTATAAATGCACAATATTTTGACACTGCAAAAATGAATTTGGTATATTAAATATATAACTATGTAAATACCATCACATGGCTTTGCAGCCCTGTGGCTGCCACCCAGACAGCAAAGAAAAAGCTACGAGTCTGTATCAGAACAAATAAACAAGCACTTTAATAACATACCAGTACAGAAACACAAATATGAGACAAGCAGCAGGACTGATACTGCTTAAAGACTACTGAAGTTCTAATTTACAGGACATGGAAAATAATTAGCTGAGCAAATATAATTTAACCACGTTATTGATTAATTTACAAAACCATTAAAGCTCCTATATAAATTCATGGCAAGATTGTGTCTGTGCCAAGGATTCAGTATTTGCACATTGTTAGGAGGATTAAATTTTAGTGCCTTATCTTAGTTAAAACCATTTCCAAAAGGAAATGTGGGGAAATCTTATTGAGCATTATGGATTGCATCTGCTTGTCTACAATAAAAACACAGGAAGGGGAGCAAGTCAAGAATCTCACTTTGTTCTTGTCTGTATTCAAACATGCCGTTTTAATACAGGGAAGTATCAGAAATATCTGTGATTTTACCATGGGCCAAAGGATCTGATCCATTTTGTTATAAAATAAATACACACACCTATCATTTTACCATTTTCCTTTCTCCTCTCCTCTCCTCTCCTCTCCTCTCCTCTCCTCTCCTTTTTCACAACTTAAGGTATTAGTATCCACACACTCAGTACCAAGCTTTTCTATGTGACCTGTGTAGTTCCCAGCTCTGTATTCCCAGATCTGCCTTCTTCCCCGTTCTCCTCTCCAGAGTGGGTGAGTAAGCCAGCTGCAGGCACTCCTCATTCTGTGTTTTGGTGAGTAAGAGAGACCTAAAGCAATGACAGCATTCCATGAGCAGAAAATGGGTAACGTTTCAGCACTGGGCTTGGTTTGTCTGTTAGCTTCAAACAAATAGGACCTCAGAACGATTTGCTTCTCTGTCCCTTCTTCACTCTAATAGCACCTTTCTCCAGTAAATCCCCTTGTGTGGGAGCAAGAAGGGATTTCTCACCCTTCTTGCATGGCTTTTCTTCTGAAAAAGAAGAAAACTTACACTTTGGGAAGGAGATGAAGTGAGGAGATAACCCTGTGATTAGCTCAGCTGCCACTTAACACCATTTCTCACAGTTTCTCTGGGAACCCACTACTCCCTACAGGGGCAACACAGCCCCCAAGTCCCTGTCACGACCCATTTTCAACCACTAAAGGTGTTATGGAATAAAACACACCAAAAAAATATGTTTTGAGCATAATGTCCTTCCTCTTCCTGAGAAAATAGCAAGTGTTTTAATTCCAGAATTGTGAAGTGCTAAGAGCAATTGCTGATGCTGAGGGGGAGGTGGGAAGAGGGGGAAGAATTGGTTGCTCAGCACCTCAGAAAATCTCACCCTGCATCAGTAACACATTGCAAAGAATCCTGATTATTGATACTCTTATGGAAAACAGAGAAGTGTTGATGTCGGACAAGTTGTTCAGCATTTTCTTTGTTGGAAGGCTATTATTACTGTGTCAGTGGATATGCACTACTCTATGGCTCACCCCAGGTACACCTGACATTTATTTTGCTCCAAGATCTTTTACCTAATGCAGCAGAACATGAAAAGCCAGTTCAGCATATCTATTCCAAACAGAAACAATCACATACATTCATAATCAGCTTCAATGAAGAGCCACTTCTTTTCAATTGAGGTAGCTTTTACTTCTGTATCATCCTTCTCCCCATCACTTGCTGCTAACAAGAGACCATTGTCTAGATAGCAAATGGCATAATCACAGAAATGCAAAAAGTAATAAGCCTTGGCTGGTAATGTAACAGCATTGCAGATAGTTGTTCTGTGAAATATTTTTGCCTAATATCCCAAATAACTTTACACATTTGGTTCTCTTGCTCCCCACGCTTTAAATCCCATATATAAAATCCATGACAATGTGATGATGTTCCCCTCGGATTAACATGCGGTGCAGAAATTTCAATTTCCCTGCTTTTAACTTCTGTTTGTTTTGTGAAGTGTTAATGCAGAAAATTTGCCTAACTTGGAACTGGGGCATATGGGATTTGGACATGCAGAATCCTGAAAAAATAGTATTTCTGAAGATACTCAATGCCAAGAGAGCATCAGAGGCAACAACTTCTTATGTTACCTGCCTCGGTACGCCTTTAGAAATAGCTGAAACCTCATAGAGAGCTGGGTACCTGAACAAAGAACTGACCTACTCATGTTGATGAATCTTCATAAGAACAAACAGCAGAGAATGCTAAACTAAAGAAGGGGAGGGAAAACTAACCACTTGGTGCCATGAAAAAATGGACCAGGTAAAGTTCACGGGTAGATGTCAGAGAATCATTCTGCACCAGGAGAGATTGGCCCTGAGGAGGTTGTAGGGCATTTCTGGCCCCAGATTCTTGCACTTGGTACTGAGATCTTCCATCCTCAGGAAGGGATCACATCAGGAAGGTGACTTCTGCCTTGAGATATGTAGCTTACGCTCACTGACACCCATCACTCTTCTGCTGTGAAATGAGTAGGAACTTGAAGTATTTTGCATGAAGTCAATTTTTTCTTCCATGCATAAAGAGATCATGTATATGAAGGCCTGGGATTAATATAACTTCAATGTTTTGAGAAAAAGTTATGTGATTGATGTGTTTGAAATAAAATTTAAATCCCAGTTTATTCTATTCAGGTGGTGGCCTTAGCCACATTCTCTAGCATCTCCTGCAATCAGACTACAATTTACAGGTGCCAGACCTTCTCTGAAAGGAAATGTAACATAAGTTGACTTGATTAAAAGTTTCATGTCTCCAGTCAAAACCTATCATTTGTGGCATTTCTGCTCCAGCCCAGTTGAAGCATCACCATATTACATTTAACTTTCTATTCTAAAAGCTCCCCAGGCTTCTATTTTTAGCATTCCTGACATTCTTGCTGTGAAGGGCTGCCCATCCTGAATCATAAGACTTTCACAAGTGTGACATGATAGTTCATTAAAGATAAAAACTATTGTCCAACGCTTGTCTTCTGTTATATCCCACATGCCTCAGCAACTGTGGCAGGATTTCACAGGTGGAACTAAGACTAAAACTTTAGTTTTACCTGCTCACATAGAATCAATGTTGAGAGTCACACAGTGGAAATGTTCACAGAACATAAGGATTGTTTTCAACCTAATTAATAATGTTTTGGTGTAGTAAGATCATTGTAATGATAACATACATGTATATATTGTAGACACAGTTTCGCATTTTTGAGACAACAGTAAAGTTGCAGTTATTTGTAGTAACCTAAGGGGAGAGAAGGAAGAGGGGACTCAGGCAAGCAAAATCACGAATTTAAAACATGCGGTGTGTGAAGTCAGAAGAATGCTGAAGGGGGAGTGTTGTTTCTTTGGTGTAGCAGTTGAGCTACAGCCCATGAAATCTGCACATCCTTGCTCGAGGTAAGGATGCTGTGTCAAGACCTAGCAGAAAAATAAACAGCATATGCTACCTGATTCTAGTTTTCTGTTTTCTTGAAAGGTGTCCTTGCTCTTTTTCTTGATTTTCCATTTTTTGTTCTTGCTAAAGAAATCTGGGCTCAGAAATCTCAGAAAATTTTTAACATGTTTTTGCCTCTGCAATAGCTTACCTGGCTTTAGCACTGATGGATTATTGTGGATGAGCTAAATAACATCTTCAAAAACAGATCATAGCAGTCTGGCATGATTTCTGGAAAAAGAACAGACAAAATAGTAACACAATAAATATCCTCAAGCAGGCCAAACGAAGCACTATAGTTTTAGCCTTTGTATGGCAGTCCCAGTAATGTGACACACGCGTCGTGCCAGAAGCCAGCAGCTGGCAGGTTTTTGGAGTGCTCCCACAAATCTTTCGAGGCACAGCCTGGTGCTGCTGGCGTTGCCGCTCCCTTCAGCAGCTGTGCCTGCGCTCTCTTCGGCCTCAGATGCCGCAGCATTGACTCACATCCAGACCTTACCCCTTCTTCCATGCTAAGCCCACTCAGATGTCCAGCTGTGCTCTGGTGTTAATAAGCCCTTCCGCTTCCTGTACAGCCTCCACGTTGTGTTTCTGATGGTAGGAGAGACAGCATAAATATGCAAGCTGCTTTACAAACAAAGCCCCCTGAGCCTGCAATAGCATTGCAGATCACGGAGCCCACTGCTACACAGCGTATGCCTGCTGCAAGCTCCCACCCGCCACGATTCATAAATCGCCATGAACCCTGGGATGAGTGAGATGATGGAGGCACCTGCTACTGGCAAACTATTTCCACTCACTCCCTGCCCTGGCCAAGGTCCCGCCTTGCTGGGGCAGGAAGGATGGAGCTGCTGCTTCCATGCATGAGAACCCATCACCTGTGAAAATGGAAGGCAGCAAACATTTGCTGTCTTTTACGTGAATGCAGCAAGATCAGGAATTAGTACAGCTCAGGAATCCAGTCTTGGAACATTTATTTGAGCACAGTGATGGTTGTTTTGAGTGCTGGCCCAGGGGAACAAACTTAGATTCATATTCTAAATACCCTTCATGTGTGGGTGCAAGCCACCTGGAGGCACTTTCTAAAGTTCAAAGGGGATAAAGCTTTCTCTTTGTAAACATCATAACTGTCAGCAGAGAGCTAGAAAAAGGCATCTAAAGCAGGTATATATAACTAAAAAGCCTTTAAAATCTGAAAGAAGGATCAAAACACCATATAAAGAGTGATTTCAAAGTTTTCTCCCTTATCCACTTCTTCCTCAATTTGATTGTGCAGCCACACTTCACAGTTTATTTCTGGGTTAAAACTTTCTCCTTTATTGCCAGTTCTCCTCGTTCATCAACTTTCTGCTGCTGCATCTGTAAGTAACTTGGCCAGGGGTAGGCAATATTTGTGCAGACCAGGCTCTCCCATGTAGGACCCCATCTGAAGCCTGCAAGAGATCTGCTCATGGAGGAACATCAACACCAACACGCTTAATGATGCCAAAACACTTCAAGATCAAGATAACGTGTACCAGCTGCAATGTTATTCACAGATCAATATACTATTAAATTAGTTGGGGTGCTGCACAATAAATCTTCACAAATTCACCATGAAATACCTAAATGGAACAACCTCTTGATGAAACAGGTGAGTGGAGGCAAGAAAAAGGAAGAACTTTCTTGACTGTTAAGTATTATTCACAGTATTTAAGCAAACGTGCAAGAAGTTATTTAAAGGACATCTTAGCCAGACAGTGCTCATCTTATTCAACACAAAGTTGTTTGCTCAATGAAAGGCATAAAGGTAAAAAGAAAAGGTAAGATGCGATTTGGGGCTAGCAGAACAACTGAAAACAAGGACAAGGAAGAGAAGGGAAAGAAGGCAAACTGGGGAGGCTGATGTGTGCTAGGCTGTTAGTTTTTTCACTTGACCCAAAGAGGGAAATTGTGGCTACTTACAAACCCCTGGGGGGTGCAGCTCTTCAGCTTCCCATCCCCTTACCTGTCCATACCCTTTTCTCTTTCTGACAAAGCTGCAGGTACATACCCAAACTGTCATTTATCTCATTCATACTTATACATCTTTGGCCCCTGTATCCCATGTACGCATGCTGACTGCTCAATTCTGAGGGCTTCTCATCTCCCCCATTCCCTGGTCTGGCTGCTCCCTACATACCAAGGTGGAAAGGACACTGCCGAGGTGAGGGTCTGTGCCCAAATCTGTCTTTGTTTCCTTTTAGTGCAAGTCGGACTGATGATGTTACAGAACATCCACTAACAGGACTTTAGCAAAGCAAAATGCATCTGCACATTTGGTGATGGCTTTTGTATTTGTTTGCAGCCTTCCCGACTGTGCCTGTTAGATCATCACCTTCTCCCAGATTTGTGCTAAAAGCTTATGCCAGCGAGCTCACATTTGAATTTGGTCTATTAAAATGTAAGCCATCAGATGGCACATGTTCAGCTGGCACTCTGCACTTATAGTTTCATGAAAGTACTGAACAAAAATACTTTTCAGAGATACAGCAATCATCCTGAAACATTATTAGTACCATGACACTGCATCTCCTCAGATAAGTTAAATTTATCCTCATTGGGAAAATGTTCAATTTTCCCCTGCATTTCTTTGTTTGGCTCTATGACCTGTTCTTCTGGAGCGTGAGATTGGGATGCACACATGGAATGCAAGAAGAGCTGGGTGCAATTCTTTCAAGGACAATATTTTTCAGTCCAAGCAGAGTTTGGCTTTTAACAACAACATATGCTGTAGCAAATGTTCTTTTCCGTCGATGTTATCCATTATCAGATGAAATTTCCAAATGAAATATTTAAACAATGACAGAAATTCTAAATATTTAATTTAGAACTCTAACCAATGAAAGTATGTTAAAAAAAAAAAGTTGTTAAATAAAAACCCAGCGTTTTTCTCCATGTCATCTATTTAGAAAGCCAAAAACTTTTTCTCTGCCTACCAAGAAGCATTACTGAATTGAATTTTATTTGAAAATTCCTATGGAAAACAACAACAAATTCAAAAGGAAACTATTTAAAATATATATTTCTCTCTATTTCCTAAAGTCCTTTTTTTCAAATAGGTAAGAAATTTCCATAGACTGTGTTCCCCCACTTCGCATATGCACATACACTTTTTTTCCCTGCTTTAGAAAGGCAGACTGTACAAGCTGCTGTTCCTTGGTTATGTCTACTAAAGGAAAAGAAAAGCTAGTAACACAGTGCCACAGCCATGTCCCTGCCTCGGGCAGCAGACCTGACAGAGAAAGCAACAGACTTGTGCCTGAAACTATGGAACATTTACAGAATTCTGGGCCCCGACTAGGCATATGCATCTCCTGGACTATAAGAAGAAGAAAAAAGCAGTACTGATCAAAGCTCTGGCCCTGGCAAAGGACTGTGGAGAATTCACAAACCAAGCCTTAAATTGGTTTCAGCCACCCTGAGCCACCTGAAGCCCCAGAGCTTTGCAGGTGCCCACGGGAGCTGCTTCAGCCCCAGAGCAGTGATATTCAGGTGCTCGCACAGGCTTAGAGAGAAAAGGGATGAATGCACCCAGACCAGTATAACTTTGGTAGAGCGAACATATCAACCAGAGTCCTGGGAGATGAAGGTGAAGGATTTCTCAATACATCCATTACCATCCCAGGGGCGAGTTTCTGTCCTGTCTAGATTCACTGTCAGCTGCTGTTTCTCACCCCATCCGGCCAGGGATACAAGAATGAGTCCCAGGGTCTAGATTAGAGTTTATCTGCCCTATACACTATACCACAGCACAGAGACACAGGAGCTCCAAACCAGGTTGGGTGTCCCAGCAGCTCCAGGTGAGATGATGGCTGCCTTGGCTAGGCTGCTTCTTCTGCTGAGCACACAAAATTATCTCCCCACAGCCTGCCAATCTGCAGGCTACGTGCACACTTCAGGGCATGCACCCTTTTATATATATTGACAGATGAAGAGCCTGTTCAGTATTGCAGCATTTAATAATACAATATTTCTCATACACAGAGTCCATCCTTGGAAACATGTAGAGTAAGGGGGCTGTGTAAGACCACAGTCAGTAACTGCTCACCCCTTCTAATCAATATGAAACAAGAAAAATACAGCTTATTACAGACATAAACAATCCCTTAAATGTGCATTTCAGAAACATTTAAGCGATAGCAGTCTGTCTAGCTGCTTCACACAGTTCTCACCTCAGTAGTATCTGAGCATCTCCCAGTTTATGGCTATAATGTTGGGTACCCCTCAATTAAGCGTGACAATACCTAGCACTTGTCAACAGCCCTTGCCAGCTGGTAAGCACATTACACTTATTAGTTAAGCTTCATGATATTCATCAGATGTAGGTTGCTAAATACAGTATGGTTACCTCTGTTCAGTGACAAAAAGCCACTAAAGTGGTTATAGCTGTCCAGTGATCAGAAAATGTATGTGGTTCATGCCTCAAAATTTCAATATTCTGTTATATCATGGTTATCATCCCTTTCAAGGACTGAAAAGGCTCTTTTCTTCTGTGCTTTCCTGAAATACATACCTGCATTGTCAGCATTTCCAGCTCATTTTCCCTTCCCGTTAAATCATCAGCAGTTTAGAAGCCATTAGGATATAAAACTTGCTTACTGGCTGCCTGGTCTCTGAACACGTTGGTGAAACAGACTCTCAAGCATGCACATGAGGGTAGGGAGCAGGGCCCTGCCACTCTTAAAAAATTCTGCTAATCCAGCTTCAAAATGCCATGTATTGCCTGTAAATCAGTCAGTGGGCACAAGGTGCATGTGAAGAGCAGGAGTGCACGTGTCTGTAAGCAACAGCAGACATCTCCTAAGAACATTAGTGGGCCAAAAGGTCTACACACAAGCCAGCCAGCAAACGTGTGGTGCAGTCTGCTGGGACACGCACCTGGTAACAGCCCAGTTCTTCCTGAACAAGGTGCAAGCACTGATAACCTGAACCAGTCAGGGCAAGCTCAGAGGCACGACTTGATTCCTGCCTCTCTGCACAAAAGCATTGGTGGAATGTGACGTCTTTTGTTCACAATGCTTTGGTTTTGGTGGAAAGGGGGAAAAAAAATCATAGAAATCGTGATTTGGAATACTTCTCCTGACTGCTGCAAGGCACCCAGAAGCTTCAGGACAATTCAAGGTTACATGTTGGCCCATTTGGAGAAGTCAACCTTGAAAAGAGATAAGTCTTTGCTTTTATCTAAAACAGAATAACATTCCCTTCTAATCCCAAAGATAGGAGGCTCAGGAGCACGTCTGCAACAGTGATTTAAAGCAACCTTTTGACTTTGTTCTGAAAGAGCCTGGAAGGCCTCATGCAGTCACTTACAGCTGTTCCTGGCGTCCTGCTGTGGCCCGAGCTTCCTGTACTGTAGCTAGGAGGCTAGATGGAGCATGGAAGGACAGAGCCGAGCCACTTCTGCCAAGGAAGGAACAGGGAGAGATGAAGGGCAGGGCTGAGAGAAAAGCCCCAGAGAGTGAGCCTGCCTGCTCCTGCTGCCTGGGAAAGGAGCCCAGCAGCTCCCTCCAGCTCTGGGACCTGGCTCCACTGGAGTCATCACAGGGGGGAACTGACCATTCCCACCACCACCAGCTCTGCCAACACCTGTCCTCCAGACAAAATCTCCAGTGCTTTTTTCTGCTTGGCCAGGCAGCAGAAAGGTTTTCCCCTGTGTTTTTTCGCCACTGCTGTCCTTAACCCACAGCCAAGAGCTGCCCTGTGCCAGGCTGTTTGGCGGGCAGGTGTCCTGGAGGTCCATCAGCTCAAGGACATGCTAGCTCGGATAAGCTGGTGGGCCTTGGGGTATCACAGGGCCTTTGCCAGCTCAAGGCCACACAATTGCTGGTTTCTGTGCCTTTGGGAAAGACTGGCATAAAACATCAGTAAATACTTCCAGGGTCTGTTCTATGCCCATCAAACTACGTTGTGTACTTATGCCTGTTAGGTTAACCAAGGCTTTTAAGTTAAGTTCTTTGAATCTGTTTTGGTTGATTGGCTCTAAAATCTCTAGTAACTGCACTCATTTGTAATATAAAATATATGTCTGTGTATATATATATACATGTGTATATATACACAACCATTTAATGCAAAATAAAATTAGTATCAGGGTTCCTGAAAGGTGTTTTACTGCAGTTGTAAAAATTACTGTTAGCTTTTAAATTGGACCATCAGATTAGTGTATTACAAATAACAGCTCCTATGCCTTGAAATGTTACATCCCAAATATTACAGCAATTTACTATCAAATAAAAATGATAAGGTCACTTCTTCTGGCAACATTGACCAACAATTTCTGTTCAAATTATTTCAAAAGTGCTATCCAAACATCACTTTCTTAAACAATTAAAAGAAGAATTATTTGTCTTTTGACCATAAAACCTTACACAGAACTACTAGTCTTGGTTTCTATCCAAAAAATTAAAGATGTGATAGTTAATGACTGAAAAAGTAGCAAAAACCTGCCTGTTCCCAGTGACACTGATGATAAATTCTCATTTTTTCAGTTGATACCAAAGAAGGAAGAGATCCCATTCAAAGGGACCTGGACAGGAACCACGTTAGGTTCAACAAGTCCAAGTGCAAGGTGTTGCACCTGGGCCAGAGCAATCCCAGACATGAGCACAAACTGGAAGAACTCATTGAGAGCAGCCCTGCGGAGGACTTGGGGGCTCTGGTAGACAAAAAGCTCGACATGAGCCAGCAGTGCGCACTTGCAGCCCAGAAGGCCAACTGCATCCTGTGCTGCATCAGCAGAGAAGTGACCAGCAGGTCCAGGGAGGTGATCGTCCCCCTCTGCTCTGCCTTTGTGAGGCCCCACTTGCACTGCTGTGTCCAGGTCTGGGGCCCCCAGACCAATAAAGATGTTGATCTGCTATAATGGGTCCAGAGGAGGGCCACAAAGATGATCAGAGGGCTGGAGCACCTCTTCTATGAAGAAAGACTGAGCGAGCTGGGGCTGTTCAGCCTGGAGAAGAGAAGGCTCCGGAGTGACCTTATTATGGTTTTTCAGTACTTAAAGAGGGCTTATAAAAAGGTGGAGAAGGACTTTTTTTCTCAGTTGGATAATGACAGGACAAGGGTAATAGTTTTAAACTCAAAGAAAGTATGTTTAGATTAGATAAAAGGAAGAAATTCTTTTTTTGTTTGAGAGTGGTGAAGCATTGCAACAGGTTGCCCAAAGAAGCTGTGGATGTCTCACCCCTGGAGGTATTCAAGACCACGTTAGATGAGGCCCTGGGCAACCTGATCTCAGGAGTGGCATCCCTGCCTATGGCAGGGGGGTTGGAGTTAGATGATCTTTCAGGTCCTTTCCAACACGAGGCATTCTATGATTCTATGATTTTCTTGTTTTGGGATTTCTGCAATAAATGTATGATAAACAAGATGTTAATCCAAAATTTGCCCACTATAAGAAAAGGCTATACAGTTATGAATCTTTTTTGTTAAAAACCAAGGCAGGTCAGAATTCTTTGTAATGGTACTTTCTTCAGTGCAGTCCTCACTAAGGGATAGGCACCACATGTAGGAAACTGAAGGAGACTGAAAACTCAAATGTGATATAGATAAATGAATGAGAAATATGTGGAAGAACTCAGTGTGAAGACAAACATACTTTTTTTAGTTAATCCCTTCCCTTCCCTCCTCTGCAGCATCCCAAATAATCCTTATCTAAATATTTTATTCTGGAACTATGTTGTCTCTTATCTTTTTACACCATGCTTTTGTATTTGATCTTAATCTTTTTCTGTTTAGCTTGTACCAGCCTCTGGCCCTTTCACATTCAAGAATTTTCTTTCTACAGAAATTTCCCATTAGGAGTAGAAAAAATATAAGTGTTTCTGTGGGTAAATAACATAAGATCTAATGTTATATGTGGAAAAAAGATATGGCTATCTTAGCATGAATTCATTTTCCTAAAACTTAAAGACAAGTCACATCATTTCTTTCTTGTAATGATATCTTCCATAGGGTGGAGGCATGCTGAAGGCAGTGCAATGAAATTACAACAATTTACAATATTGCAACACATCAGAACTCCAACCTCATGTCTCAGGAGTGTGCCTCCAGCTCCCATAAACAGCTCTGGAGTTCTTTGGAGGAAACATTTACTTTATAATTTCACCACAAACTAGAAAGTCAACATCAGCTATAGTGTTGTGAAATTATTCCCCACTCACAAAAGCAGCTGTGAAAAAACATTATCATTACAGACCTCAAACATACACTTTTTTTTTTTTTGTTACAAATTCTCATTTAAGATTGTCACTGAATATTAATTCTCATTAACTCAAAACACCACTGAATGTTCATTCAATCATAAATTCCTTGTCAGATAATCGAGATGTCATATTTTCTATGGCCACTTGAGTTTCTTCTGGTAGACAAGGAACACCTTTTCATAACTAGAGTCTGAATTTTGATAGTAATTCAACCCTGCACCTTTCAGAGCAAAATCAGAAACTTTGTTCTTGTGGTTTCTCCTCTCTGCTCTAAGACTATTGCCAAGACAGACTGTATACAGAATCAGCATTCCTCTTCCTCACCGATTTCAGAGCAGGGGTTGAGACAAATAAATCTAAGCATAAAAAGAAAAAGCTTTTCTTTACCAAATATGTGTTTACTCTGACCTTATCATGTACACAAAAGCTGGACCTGTAATATATCTTTACTGCCACAAAGTTGTAACTGCAGAGCACGTAGGGAAGCCAGCAGTACATTGACCCCTGTCTGCCACAGGTAAGAAACGAAATGCAAGGATGGACTTTAGAGGAACCTTGAGTTCAGTCTTCAAACTTATCCTGAAGTCTGAGCCACTGACAAGCCATTACTACTGTTGCTTTTAGTAACTAAGTAGAAATTGGGACATGTCCTAATGCTGTAATCACATTTCTATTTAAGTAGATATGGCAATTATTGTACAGAGTTATCAGCAAAAGCTGTGCAAAATATTTACAGTGAGTGATGAATCCTCAAGCTTATGTTTCCAAGAACTTGGACCCCAGTTTACTGGCTTCATAATTATAACAGAAACCTCCTCCCACTTAGCCACCCTCACACCATGCTGCCTGAAGTTTTCTAAACTCATATAACAAATGAAGACACTGAGGTCAAGCATAACTGAGAGAGGGGGTGAAAAATCTGCTGTAATGAATTCAGCCTGGATATTTATTAATTTTCCTCTTGCTAAACACCCAAACAAACCCACACAGGATGTTTGCTTCCAACCAATGCAGACTGCAGGGTTTAATTAGCTGAAAGCTCCACAAATTGAGCCCTGCTGAGTTTGCTGCTGTGGTTATAATCCAAGTTTTAAAGGATACAGAAACAGCCATAGGACATCTCATTATGTCCTGCGTCAAAGTGAAATGGTGAACACCTGAGTTCAGGTGATAATATAATCTTTTTTTTTATTATTATTATTATTTTTTAAGTGCAATGAAGATTGTCATATTTGTTCCAGGGTCTTTTTGAACTGTTGAAGTACTGTGCTGTCTGGAGAGAGGCACAAACAAGCAGCTAATGTAGAAGTATCAAGCACAGTCAAGGTGAGATAGTGTGCTGCATTCTTAATACTTTTGTGGTTGTTCGTAAAAGATAAATAAATAAAATAGAAGTAATATCTTGGCAAACTTGGGAAACATTTAACCTTTATTTTTCTTTCTTGTATTTTAAATGAATATAAAAGTATCAAAAATAGTGAAGCTGCAGGAATAGCCTGCTTTAATAAGTTGATTATCATCTTGTCAAATATGGCTTGTAGGGCTTAACATCTCTTCTTTAGATTTAATAACACAGTTACTTTTACCATTCTATACTTAAAATATATGGTTGCTTACTGGTTTAGGGCAGGAGTGCAATACTGAATTCTCATAAATATGATGAAATCTTGCACCATTGTCTAGCAGAGAAAAGAAAAAAAGAGTCAACCACACAGCAGCATTCTTCCTGAAGTCAGCCCTTGTTGGAAAACTCACCTTCAGGAATTGTTCCCTTTGCTCACCAATGAACTTCCTCTCTCTTCTCTCTAAAATGGCCTGGAGCTTTTCTGCATCACTCTCTGCAGTCCTGGCTGCTAACCCTTGAATGAAAGGGATGTTGCTTTTGAAAAGCTTTCAGGAAGCTGTCCTCTCCCAGGAAGAAAGAAGACTCTAGAAGTCTGCCTCAAAAGAGGCATGCTGTTTTGCTTGTTTTCTTTGGCTTCTCCTGGTTTGGTTCCTTGGGGAACTGGCTTACAAGCTCTCATCCCCTGGGAGTCCAGTTGTCTCCTGACTGTAGCACTGGCAGTCCTCCTAGCTCCCCAGTGCACTGCTTATCCTCCCTCTGCTGCTCTGGACAGCATCACCCACACTAGTTTGTTCTGCATAGAGGTTCAGTAAATGAAGGAGAAATTCTCACCTGGGCACCAAAAGGGCTGCACTGGGAACTCCCACCCCCAGAGTCCACAAGGTTGAGGGCTTTGACAGAACACAGTACTGTGACCACCTCTTATTGCCATTGTCACCGTATTATTTGTGTGCTTACTGTACATATACATACACACACAAAAATAGTGATCATTTGCTATGCTATGCCTTCTAAATAGCCTTGGCTAGAGAACTTTCAGCTCACCCAAAGGTCAGGAAGGATCACTTATAAAGCTAAGGTAAGAACTGGGGAGTCCCTGGCCTTCATCCCAAGGGTATAAGCTCATTAAATGAACTCACTAAGTGAAAGAATTTGAGGCTAGTCTTCATCTATGTATATACCAAATTTTATCAAAGACTCTCAGGAAAAGTAACCACATGACTGTGGCACTGCATCATGCCAGCTCACGCTACTAGGTTTGCTTCCTTGAAATCACTGAATTTGTATCAATGTTGTGTTAGTGTAAAATAATAGAAAAATAGGTACATGCTTACTGATATTCTGGTCAGTGCTGTGATTGTTTTAATGAAGCCTGTTTCTATGAGCTGGTGCCAGCAACAAACTGTCCGCTATTTCCAAACTTGTCTTCCCGTGCTTTGCATTTTGAGCACTCGTAGATATTTGTGCCAACTACATGTCATCTCTGTTCTGCCGTCATTTCACACCCACTTTACATAAAAGTCAGCAGCCAGACAAGGGGATGGCAAGGAAGAACATCTCCTTTGAAAGCAGCCTCCCTGTCTCTTGCCCTGACACCACCTGACTGCAGGTCCTGGGGGACAATCCTTGGTGACTGAAGCTTATGCAGGGCCTGGGGACAGGGTGGTTGGTCCCTTCTCCAGCTTCATCCTCCCTGTACGTGTGAGACCAGCAGCAATGGAGATAGCAGAGGGGTTTCCACCCCATCTCCCTGGAGAGATTTCACTCTCCACACGAATCTTCACCAAAGCCCAACAGAAAATGTCAACCTGTGTCTACCCCGAGAGCATCCAGCAAAGGATTTATTTACCTCCAGGGAATGAGAGAACACCAGCACTCCACATAGCAGCAGATCTTCTTCTAGGCTATGAATGCTGAAGCCGTGACCAGGAAAATGCCTCCCCCCAGAGCAGCACAGGGCCGGGCACAGTCCCATGCTATGTGGACCACTGTGCATGAAGCGCTGCTTAAAAGAAGGCTGCCAGGAGAGGCTGTCTTGCTAGGAGCAGTTGCAGGGGTGGAATAAAGGTGTGTACACTAGGAAGTTAAAAACAGCTCTGAGCCTAATGACTGTTTTAGTGGTGACCTGGAGACAACACAAACGCAGGAAAAGCATGCTGTATGTGCTCTCTGGTTTATTACCACCTATTGTCTAAAATAAAGCAAGTCAAAAAGATTGTTAAGCCCTGCTGTGGTCTCAGGTACTAAATCTGCCAAATAAATAATTCCGTTGCTTGTTGTTAACACGTCCCAGAAATGTGAAACAAAAGGTACAAGCCATATGTTGCTCCCCTCTCTAATTCTAAATGCACTCTTTCAGACAAGATGTTTCTTAGCACAAATTCATTACAAAGCAGCAACAATAGAGAGGCAAAGTGAAATAAAAACTCCACATCTCTCTGGGGAAGTACAATCCATTTCTGCTTTTGTGTAGACAACCGGCATTAGAAGGTAAGCAGACATAACAGAACGGCATGCTATTGCCAAGCTGTGGTTAAAAGAAGGCTAATGTGAGATTGCACTGTTCTTCAGCTACAGTGCAAGAGAAGAAAGGAATGACATCAGTCTGAGGCACAGAGGTGGAAAGAATTGCCCTCGGTTTTATAAAAGATGGACAATTGTTTCTCTGTGTTATGGAAAGATCCAGATTAAATATTATAATTAGCACAGAATGGAAATGGATGTTGCTTTCGTACCAAATAGCAATTACCAAGGAGGCCTGGCTTTAGAAGCTAATTTGAGTTTGTAATGAATAGGGACCTATGGAGCGGATATACAGGGAGCAATTTAATCATCCTGGGGATATACGGGGCCATGGTCAGCTCCAGTGGGCATGGAGGAAAGAAAAACACACGTATTAAAATATCAATAAAGGGAACAATGCAGCCATTCAAAATGTAGGCTGAGTTAGTCACTGTGTGTTTCTCCAGACTGCGTGGTGCTACCAAATCAAAAGCTATTCATTCCACTCACCCAGGATGTAAAAAAAATAAAAATAAAAGAAATGCATTGTCCCTGCACTGGAAACACAGAGAGGCCTGAAGGTCCTCTGTGAGGGTGATGGTCACCCAAAACTGCCCTCCAGGGACATGGTGGGGAGGGGGCCTACCTCCTGCACTGCTGCTCTACATGACACAGAAAAGAACAATAATGTTTGCCAGGTGAGAAAAAAAAAGGAGTGTAGAAGTTTCTAAGGCAAGCAGAGGAAGGTGGCAATGAGGGGAGGCAAGGGCAAGGCAGGAAGGGAGCAGTGCTTTGGAGAAAGGGAGGAGAGGGTTAAATCTTCAGGGGAAGAGCAAAATAACAAAGAAAGTAGCAAAAAGGAGAGTCCCACAGAGCAGGTGGAGGAGGGTGGCACACTCAAATGTTCCAAAATCCCAACAGCGTGAGCCTCGCTCAAAGATTTTGGACTCTGTCCATCTGTCTCTTAATACTTATCATCTTCAAGCACCTGCAGGAACATTAATCCTAATACCAGTCTTATGAGGTAGATTTGCAATGTTATTGTCCTCACCTACAAATAGGGCAGCAACATGATGAGAAATGAGACCAGACAGAAGGTCTTTAAACTGCATCTTAAAGAAGGCATTAGGTGGTGTTTTAATTCACTTTAGCCAACACCAGTGGGGTTTGTGCACCTTTTCTTCCAGTATGAACATGCCATACTTCCTCCTCTGTCATACCAGCACTGACTGATGTATAGGCTGAAACTGCATTTAATCACTGAGGAGGAGAGACCAGCCTTTTTAATATAAGGGTAAAAAGAGGACTTAATGATGGAACATCAGTCTGGCTGAGGGAAAGTACCAAAGAGGAGAGGGGAACAGAGCTGAGGAGCACCCTCACCATCAGCCAAGGGTGTGCAACACCAAGCTATTGCAAGCCAGATGACATGCATGGAAAGGGGGAACTGGGAGCCATTCCTCAGCCACAAAGGAGCCTGCAATTTGGTGCCCACTGAAATATCATTGCTGTGAGGGCTGCCGATGCTGATTGAATTCCCCGCTCGCAGCTGACACGTGGGCAGCAGCGGAACCCGCACATTCATCCAAATATTTCACTGAATTCCTCCCCAAGTGCTTTTAATATCTAATCGCTTTCATTGTGAGCTGATTTGATTTCCTTTTAGTACCACCAGCTGCTCTGCAAACAAAAACAGTTGGCTGTGAACTTTAAAGTTTAGTGCTGATTTTTGCTGTGGTTTCATACCAGGGTTCCTGTAGGAGAAGATGGAGAAAGGAAAGCAGCATGTTGGGATGCATTTCACTTCTCTTTGTCCTGGAAAGGTGCTCCTCAGGTACAATACGTTCTTCTGCATACATAAATACAGGAACAATCCAGCAGACCACAGGCCCATCTAGTCAACTCCCTTTTCCAAAGTAGCCATTGGTAGAGCACAGCTGTGTAGTGGTGTGCCAAGTGATACTCTTACCTAGAAAATCCCTGCAAGACCCCCTCGAGCAATTTTCAGCTTAGAGTCTTTTCAGTGTTTTTGTATTTAATAGCCTTTTTTTTTCTTTGTTCTCCCAACAATTTGTTCAATAACAATTTGAGCCAGCATAACCAGCTATAACACTATGCAGCTCAAGATCCCACATCTGAACTGCTCCCCATGTAAGGGATTATCTCCTGCAGCAAGACCCATGGATGGCTGTGGCTATCTCATTTGACCCATCCTAGCTCTCTTATTGGAAGAGTCAGTAAACAACCATTCCCTGTGCACTCTCTCCTTGTCACTATTGATTTAATACATCTCTCTCATATCCCTTTGGTGTCATTTCCTTCTCAACCTGGAGAATCATTGCTTGTACAGAAGCCACTCCATACATTTGATTACCCTTGTTGTCCTCCTTGGTATTTTTTCTTTGTCAGCTGCATGCTCTCTGAACTGAGAGGACCAGATGCAAATACACATTTAGGATGCAGGCATGGCATGCTGCTTGCATGCTGCTTTCTGTTTTGATCTTTATGCTTTTCCTAACAATTCCTAATCTTCAATGTGCTGGTATAATCAATAGCAAGCACTGTGATGGTGTTTTAATGCAACAATCTATTAGAAACCTAAGAAATCCTTCCTGAAAGGCAGCAATCATCTTAGAGGCCATTTTATATGTGAAATTAGTATTGTTTTTTCTATGCGTGCGATTTCACGTTTCCTGGCAATTAATTTCACTGACCACTTCATCATCCCATCATTCCCTCTTATAATGTCCTTCTGTAGTTCGCACAGCCCTGAATCACTTAGTATGATCTGTGACTGCTGTCACCTCATTTTCTCCATTTCAGATCACTGTGAATATGTAGAAAAGCATGAGTACCACACACAAATCCCTGCAGGACTCCGGTCATGACCTTCTTCCACCATGAAAGCTGACCATTAAGTTTTGCCTCATGTTTCCTTTTAACTACCCATGCAAAGACCTTCCTCTTTACCCATGGCTGTTTGCTGCTATGACAGCTGATGGCAAGGGACCTTTTTAAAGGGGACCTTAGAGAGTAGTCAATTAAATGAATCACCCTTACCTACATGCTTGTGGAATCTCTCAGCATGTAAAAAAAATAAAATAAAAAATTGTGTAAGTAGATGTGATTTTTTCTTCTCCTGGATGTGAAACCACATCCCAAGGCAGTGAAATTTCTAGCAGTGATTCACAAATATCAACAGCAAAGTTCTCCCCATCCTAACATGTACAGCTTCACAGCTGCATAATTCAGCAATTACAGAACGACTCCCCCATCTTCTGCACAGTTTATGCTGGCCTGGGCACTTCCACAGAGCTGCTTTCATCAGAAGCAGAAGAATAGACTGTAAAATAACTGGGAACAGGAGTTGTAGCCTGCAAGTAATACCAAATTTTACATCAATGTCAATATTTGCTATTTCTATTTGAATTTGACATTCCTATTTGACAAAGTGTTACATCTTTCCAGTTATGTATACATCTATATGTCACAACCTTCTTACTGCACTGAGAGTGGTTCAATCTTTTTTCTTTTAATTAACTGATTTCTATCAGCTACAGAAAGTTCTCATAAAGGCTGGGTTCATGTATGTTAATCAGCTGCCTTCCTTTATCTGACTTTGGGCAAATCACAAGGAAAAGTAGTGCATCAATTCTCCTAAGTACATAAGAGAGGATCTGAGCCGATGATTCCCAAATACCAGCATTTTGAGGATTTTCAGGCCAGTAGCTCTCAAACTCTAGGGCCAAGCTTCTCCCCGTTACTTAAAGAGAAGAAAACAAGCTTTTCTGCTTTTTACAATACCAATTGGCTGCCACATTGTGAGTGAACCAGGCATTGACCTGAAGTAGCTGAATAAACTAAAATGGAAAAATAATCCCTCTACTGTCAGAAAAGACTACTCTTGTCAGTATTCATTTGGAACCTCGCTGAGTGCTGCTTGGTCAGCGAGCATTCACCAGCTCAGCAGCCTGCCTTTTGTTTAAAACTTGGGCACCAAAAATATGCTGCTTTGTGTTATCTGATAATCTATTTGAACATTCTGAAATAAATTTAATTATATTCCTTAAACTTTACCTTGTCTTGATTTGAGATTGTTTCTCAAAGAAAAAATAATAATTAAATTTAAGGAATCAATCCTTGCAGCAGACATCAAATTATATCTACTGTGAAGTCTCTCGTGTCACATGCTCGGTGGATAAATCTTGCAATTGTGTGAGGAATATTTCAGGGGTAAGAAAAAATTTGCAAAGCGGGGGAGTGCAAAAAGCTTAATGAATTCATCCACAGAAAAATAGCCACTTCTGCTGCCATGACAGCTCCCTGTCCCCAGGACTGCCATCCTGGATTGTGCAGTGCAAGGGCTTCTATGGGGCTGGAAATATTGCAGATAATATGATTTAGTTAAACAAAGCACCTCCTTCCCCCCCCACCAGAAATGGCTTGGCAGCAGCTCCAGCCAGATGGCTGCCAGCACGGCACACGTGGCTGAGGAGCAGGGCTGTGCCTCGGCAGGAGCTGTCGGACACAACTGGGGTGGGCTCGCATGCATCAAAGGGATGTCTGCCTGCACCGCTGCTGCTAAAGCTCTTTTTATGTCTGGTGAAACTGGAATAAAGCTGTTGCAGTAAGTGGTAGCAGACAAGTGTAGGAGCTTTACGGGAGGGAAAAAAAAAAAAAAAAAAAAAAAAAAAAAAAAAAAGATATGCTTCATATGCTTCTTCTTTCTGCTTGTTTCAGGTTAGAAAACATTTTTAAATACTCTTGCTTCAAAGGGTGCTGGGAAAGGCACTGGCCAGCCAGCAGAGGTGATGATTGTACACAGGGCTCTCCCAAAGAAGTTTAACAATGCATTGTCCCTTACGGTCCTCTGCCACTGTATTCAAATATTTTATCTCTTTCCAGCACTCAGGATTATGTATTAGGGAAAGGAAGGAAGGATCTGGAAGATTGTTTTCCTGTGTTCTGGTTAAGCTTCTCTCTCTCAAGCCTGATGCCCATATGGCCTGTTAATAATGCAACACCGTAATTTAACACAGTTTGCCTTCAAATAAATCCCAAAGTAAGCATGGTCCAGGATAATGCTCACTTAATATGAAGTGCATGTCCCAAAGGGAACCAAAAAGCAAGCCAAAATATAAATGTGAAAAGGAGAAGGAAAAATACAAGCTGTCCCAAGCACTTCAAAAGTTCCTCTTATTATTGTGTTGAGGTTTCATCCTGCCAGCTTAAGTGAAAAAAGTATTGAATCTTAACAGACTTCTGCAGTTCTGGTGACTTCCAGTAAAGTGCAAAGGTTTAACCAGAACATTAAAAGTTTTGTGCCTGTGGTGGTGTTTTTTTTTCAAACATACAAAAAGTTTGTATTTTTGTTCTAGTATAATCAAGGGAGGATGCTTCAAGGCAAACGGTGAAACTTGTCATGATTTATTAGCATAAAAAAGAAAGAAGGAAAGAAGGAAAATGAAGGAGCTAAAGAATTGGACCAGAAGTTCAGCATGGTGTTCACAAAGCCAGCAGTGAACTAAGTTGATTTTGCAGCAGCAGGTATCACTGTGATACACATGCAGAGCTCACAGGTTTCAGGTCAGCTGCTGGGGACGGGCAGACAGCTAGGTCGATGCTAGGACACCCCAGCTCTTGGGGTGACACAGCTGGGAGGAAAGGAGATATGACAACCATAACCCCGGTCACTGTCCCACATTTACCCTATCTTTGGGCTTTAAGACACAGCCATTATTTGTTCTTCTGAAAGCATAAGGAAATGTAACGAGCCAAGAAGAGACATTTCAACTTGAGAAACAGTGTGTCATCGCGTTGTGACTGTGATTAAACTGTGCCTTTTCATTAGCAATCATAGCATTTAACTGTGCAGGCCCTGCTTAAAGAGAACAAACAGAAAACAAACAGAAGGTCAGCATATGGTTTGGCCAGTACATTTAATTTTACTGCACCTCCCAAGCCATGTCCTGCAAGGTCAGAACAGCAGCCGGAGCCAGCAGCTGGTAGAGGTCCATTAAGACCTGCAGAAGAATTTCTAGTGGTCATATGGGCATTTTTACTGCCAAGAGCTGGCCTGACCTGACTGGCAGGACAAGGACAGCTCTCCTACAAGAGCACGTTTCCTCCAGCAGCACTGCACTGCATGCCCTGTGCTGCCTGCTCTCACCTCTGGGTGAGAGCAGGATCAGGATGCAGCCCCAGATGAAGGCCACAGGGCTTAGCATAACAGGGCTCTCAAAGGGCTTTTATTTTTCCAACAGAGAGACCAAAAAGTTTCACCGAATGTGAAACTCAATTCACTTAACGTGTTTCCAGGGATAATTCACTAACAGTAACACTTTTTATTTGATTTCTGCCCACAGCACCCAAGCTAACATAATGCTAAAGTATCCAGAGGAGACAAAAACAATTATGTAGCTTTGTGATATCTAAGCAATAATAATGAAAAAGCTCCATTTCTTTTACAGTTATGGAAAAACAAGACCTATTATTCACATAACATTTAACTCACTTTCAATATGGCAGTATAGCTCTCCTGTCTCAAAGCATTAATAAAATGTAACTGCACTGCAAATACTGTTGAGAAAGCAGTATTTACCAAATAGATTCACCAAATCTATGAAAATATCTGAAGCTTTCTGTTTAAGCATAAACAGATAGCTGAAATATTACCGCAACCATGAAATCAATGGCTTGCCAAAAAACTATCCCCAAAGTGCACATGCAGTCTGAAAAATAGATAAATAGCTATGAGTTGAGGAACAAAATATCAGATTCAGTTTCTGCTCTAAAGAAATTATATTTTTTCCCTAAAATTACAAGTGTAAGGATTTTTTTTTTTTTTTTTACCAAAATTGCATTTTTTATAAAAGGAATTTCCAAAACATGGAAGCAGAATAAAGTACATTCCTCCATATGTATCACTAGGATCTGTCAAGTTGTATTCTGGTTTACATGCCTGAAGCCTGTACTGTTGACATGTCCATGAATTTGGAAACAAGAGATAAAATGCCCAGTAAAAAAAAACAGGGAGTAGCTGCCTACACAAGAAACACTGCTGAAAAAAGATCACAAACCATTCACTGGTCAGCAATGCGACACTGATTCTGAAAGAGTGAGTCCTCCTGGTGTTCATTTACAGGATTATTGTCCATGAGGCCTGAGAAGGAAATGATCATTTCTGTCTGTACTGGGGAGGCCTCATCTATGCAGAAGTGTGTACCTCTGGGAACTGTGCTCCAGCAATGCCCTAGGAGAGGTGGAAAGAATACAGAGACAATCTTCATAGTGGGTCATTGGACCTACAGGTCTGCATGAGGAAACAGTAAAGGAACTGACTTCTGAAAATACTTTAAGGACTGTTAGAGAGCTAACCATCAGAGAAGAATAGGACTAAGCTACGTTAGAGTGCCACAGAGCAGATCATGGTATGAAAAAAGCACCATGTAAGGATGTAGTATGCTCTAATGCACATTTAAGAGTAGTAGAGCAGTGGAAGAGAACACCCCATGGTACTACAGGTTCTTCTTCTCTGTAAGATGGAAGAACAGGTGAGACGAACATTGGTCGAGGGACGAACTGCCCTCTGTTCTTATTCCTAGCCAGCAATTTCTATCCCCACTGCTTCCAGGCTCTTCATGGTGCTGGGTGGCACCCTAAACACCAGTCACACTCACATCTCACTGAGTCACATATATATACATATATACATAGACACCCACACATGTATATACCACGTGTCTAATTTCTAAAGAAATACCCTAAAAGTCAAGAGCACTACTATCAAGAACAAATCTGTCATTTTATTAATCTGATAGAACAGCCCATATCTGAACAAAGCAGTCCAGCACAACACCTAACTGCAGATTTCTTGATGAACCCTTTACTGTATTGATTACATGAAAAGCTAAGTAAAACCTACATTAGCTATTGATAGAAAAGCTTGGATTTGGGCTGAGGATTAATGTAAGAGTTTTTATGTGATGCAGGCAAATCTACTTTAGCTTTGCAAGACTATAGCACTCCCAGGTTCAAGAGAGTTTACTGTACAAAAATCCGCTTTTCCCCATACTTAAAGTACGTGTGAGAACATAATAGCATAATTCTTCATGATCTACTCATAGCTATCATGACCCAGTTATACCAGCTTTTGTAGATTTTGACTTTGTAGATTTGTCATTGCCAATGGATATATTTATTTCTGTTTCTGTTTCAGACTTACATAAAAATGATTGTCCGAATTTTTGCTTATCTTTCAAAGTTTCTTCTAAAAGAAATAGCGGTATGGCATCCAGACAGATGACTGCAGAAGGAAGTTACCTATGAATGCATACAAAGGATTTGTACCCTTAGCATTTTCATGAGTGCTGACTTTTTAAAGCCTACTTTGTGACTTTTGCAGTTTAGATTTTTAAGTCTTTGGAATGGAAGAATTTGGGGACATGATGGTTCAATATGGAGACAGGGATTTTTCTTGCTAAGCGCTATCTGCAGAGAACAAGTAAATATGCTAAAAGTACCTACAAGTCTGTATGCAATTTTCAAATAGGACTGTATATCCTGAAGATTTCCTGCACTGCATCAACACTGGAAAACAATTAAATCAAGTTTATATATATATATATATATATATATAATGAGACACTTCTGAAGTACAAGGACGAGCCCAAAGAGGACATTTCACACCAGGCAACCACCAGATGGGTATTTCTGTTAACTGCATGTCTATCTAGCAATGACTCACAGTTTGAGATATTTTCATGTTTGTTTGCATTGCGTTCCTATGTCTGTAAACAGCAGAAGCGATGCACCAGCTAGAACCAGTGTCTCTTCTGGAATACATCCACACCATCTCTGAGGGGTTTGGCAGCCCCTTACTAACACAGACAGCTCTTTAAGGCTGCTTAAATGGTGAGCATCCCTCTCACTCTGCAGATGGGCTACAGTTGCATTAGCGTGGGTCTCTTTAGCTCTGGTTCACTTCATCCCTTGTCCAACCTTCCTTCAACAGCCTCTCTGCTTCCTCCAAAGAAAGTAAAGATCCTGTCTGTGCAATCATCCTAAAGCTTGACCCAGAGCCTCTATAATAACTGGTTAGGACTAGGACAGGAATAAGCTTCTCTCAGCTGTTTATCCAATGTGAAGAGCCCTGGGGGAGGAAAGGATATCATCCTCCTTATAGTAATTACCTTTACATGTTTTGTTTGCATCTTGCTTGTGATATTTGTACCAGCATCACTAGGGCATTTAAATGGCAGTCATTTTAGGAAACGTGTACTAAAGACATTTTGTCAATTACTTTTAATTTTCTAAGCCAGATCAAAAGCCACCCAATTGTGGGTGTCCTCATGTGCAAAGCCTGCACTGCACTCAGGAAGGGAATGGGAGCGATATCACATTTCTCTCAGTACACAAGACCTCAATTTGTAGCAGACCCAGTTAAATCCTAACACACCTCAGCAAAATGGATCCCACTTTTTGCTGTCCTTTTAGCTATTACAAGCCATCAATTTGTGTGTGAATTATGGGTGTTTTTATGCTTCCTCTTATGCGTAAGGCATTCTCCTCAAAACATATGTTTCTGCTAGATCTTTATAGCTGCTTTGTTAGTGGGCAAAAAGATGCCTGTATTACACAGTTTAAAGTATGTAGGTGTTGCATTGCTAATGCATCAGTTCATTTATGCTTATGGTACGTTTAGCTTAAGCCTCTACTGTAGCATTTCTGAAATACCTTTCTGTTTTCATTGGGTACATTCAAAACAGGGCATTGCTATGTGCAAGTTTTGTAAAGCCCTGTTACATTGATCACTATGTATTCACAATAAATAGCATTGTATTTTAATTGGATTGGGGGAGGGTTGTTGTTTGTTATTTTTTGCTCGTCGGGAAGCAAATTTAATATAGATTTTCATTAAAGGCATGAAGCCAGAGCATGCTGAAGATGGTGCCAACTGCTTGTTGCAAATTAAACTGAAGCAAAGCACATGGTAAAAATATGATAGACTCCCTCATTCATGTACACCTGCAAAGAACTGCTGCTTCTCTCAGATCCTGACAGGTACACGGACCTGGTATGAAGGGTCCAAGGATTTTATCACTCCCCACAACTCCAGCCTAAAATTTTCTATTGTTTGGTGCATGCCTTGGTTGCATTCACTTATGATTTTGAACTGGCTAAGAAAAAAATATGGTTATGGGTTTCTGAAGTTGCTTTCTCAAATGAGATACTAATGATAGGTTATCTGTTCTGCATTTCTATTTTATTAAGATGAGTGCATGCAGATTCTCATACGCTTTCTTTCTTCATGCTGCATAGCTCTACGACAATGTAAAATCCTAACTCAAAGGAGATTAAATTAGATTTGGGAGATGCAAACTCCCAAAAAAGAAAAGAAAACAAAAACTCTAATCAGCATATTGTGATCATGGAAGACAGTCTAAAGAAATTTAGTGCCATGCAATACATATTTAAAGGGCAGCTTTTTACAGCCATACACATTTCTCCCCTTTGCTTATTCACGGTAACAAGTAGCACCAAGACACAGTATGCATTAGAAGCCACCACACAGGAAAGCTACCCACAGAAATGACAAGGTAATTTAGCATCAGCTTCTTTTGGCTTTGGACAGAGATGCAAATGGCAAATGCTGGCAGTACTGGGGTGATGCAGCTGTTTTTCCTGTGTCTTTTCTCTTATTCCATAAAGATACCAACCTGGTAGCTGGACTCTTTCAGTACATGATTGTTAGGGGAGCACAAAACATAGTCTTACGAGTACCTGCCTGAGCCAAGGGGTCTCACAAGTGTCCTGTTCAGTGGCAGGGAAAGGAGTATGTATGTCACACTTGGCTCTGTGGAAATGCCTCCTAATGAAGGGCCAGACTGAAGATGGAGCTGCTCTCCAGGAGTGCACCTCATGTGCTTGGCTGCTAATGGAATTAAGTGCATGGGACCAGACTCACACTAATCTGACGTAGTCCTTCCAAAATGTACTAATGTACTGTGGTTATCGAGTCCCCAGCACCAAGCAGTTCTTTCTGCCTATACATCTGTTCCTGCTGGACCACAATACATGCTGATGCAGACAAAAGCACAAGCATGATAATCCAAGCTGTGCAGAGACATCATACTCCCTCTGAGACTCAGAAACCCTCAGCTTCCTCCTACATGATCATCTTTCCTCTTATACCACTCTATTCCTCATACACCGCTGACCACTGGTACAAACAGAGACATGAAACAGCTACAGATCTTATGCCATCTTTTTCCTAAACACCTCAGAGACCACTGGGAAAGCATAGGTACACAGGAACTTCCCTTTCACCCCAGTCCAAGCAAGAGTTTTGAAGATGTATTTTTACTGACTCATGGTTGTGGTCCCAACACAGCAGTCTCCTTCCCTCTCCAAACTCAGCTTTCCTTTCTTTAAAGTAGTACCACTGGTATGTGTAAGTGCTGGGAGATGTTACATGCTCTCCAAAGACAAGAGCATTCTGCTCACAATAAACAATATTTTCAAAGGATTTTCAAGCTGTTCTTAAAAGTGGGATTGAAAAGGGGTAAAATTCATCCAGTGAACTGTACTGTACTCTGTTCGGGCAGTGCTTTGACTCTAAAAGGGTAAAAGTCCATGCTAGAAATACATTTCAGTCTGTACTTTCACTATTCCTGAGAGCCCTAAAAGTCATGCTTCTGAAATTTTGAGGACTTCCATCAAATCACTTATTGCTGCCAAATGCATAGAACAACTTTATTAAGGTAAAAAAAGAAAAAAAAAAAAAAAAAAAAAAAAAAGAGACCATTACATGCAATCAGAATCCTATTAATACAAGAGAAAACCATTATTCCAGTGACCCTAAACCCTTCAGAAGAAGATACAAAATTGTTTCTGCAGACAGATGGAAAAATGCTCCTTAATGAGTCACCTTTTAACAATCAAGAATGAAATCTATCTGGACTTGCAGAATTACAAAAGTTTTTTAAAAGATGGTTTAGTTTGAGACAGTTTAATACAGGCATATTACAAGTAGTAGCCTTTTAAAGCAACAGGGTGGAAGACAGTGAGTAGGCCAGTAGCAAGTAAGGTTTCACTTTGCGCAAACTGCAAGTTCACTTCAAGAAGCCTGGAGTCTTTTTGTTACCAATAGTTTGCAGGCAGAACAGACCACTATGGAAAAGGTAGCATCCCAAAAATGTAAAGGGACAATAAAACAAAGGATACGTCATGAGACACTAAATCAGATATAATCAGGGAAATAATTTTAGCCCAAACTCTTAAAACCTTCACATAAGAACCTCTCGATAAGTACATTGATATAAGAGTGCAGAAAACATACATTTTATTAGCTGTCAGGCATTCAGATAAATCTTTAAATTTATCCTTAAATAAAGCAGGAACTGTTTCAGTGTGTGTTGGCTATATCTTGCCCTGTTCTGCGACTCTGTGTTGCATTGAACTGAACTCCTGACAGTACTCCCATTCCCTGTTTGAACTCTCATTTTTCTTTCCTTGGGAACAGGGGTATGGAAAATAATAAGGAAAAACAGTCATTCCTGATGTGTTTGCAGATTTTAGCTCACACCATGCACAATTTTCTACAAAGTATGAAAGGAAGGGTTGACTAGGCCAGGGAACTGGGAGCCCCCTTGTCCTGGATGGGCCTTCCCATGTGGCACCGACCAGCAGAGACTGTTGGAACACCCTCATGGCCTTGGCACAAAGTAGTGATCCACAGGGTATGGAGAGCAGAGGACCAGCACTTGAAAAAACATTGACTAAGCTAGAGAGCAGTGAGAAGACAGGCTGGTGATACCATGCTGGACATGATGTGCCGGACAATGCTGATGGAGGGAGAAAGCTCCCACAGCCTGGGTGCCTGCCCGTGTTCACACCTACCACTCTTCATATCTCCAACAAGAAATCTTAAAATAAAGATCACTAAGAGAGAGGAATCATATTTTTCATATACCCCACCCTGGGACTTTCTGGATCTAGAGCTTTTCAAGCTCCAGGCAAGTGAGTATGCCAAACCTATCACAGATGGAAACCAACACACCATTTTGTTTGGGTGTTCTTCTTTGCCTAGAAGAGAAATTTTAATAAACAGCTAGTGGAGAGGAAGTCCTCACCATTATCCTTATTCCCATACCTTCCATTTTCACCAACATTATCAGGATGCAGCAGGTCAGACAGCAGTCCAGCTGGATACTGCAATGTGCTCTTTTGGGGACTCTGCAAGTCCCATGGCATTCTCTGAGATGGCAAGGAGAAAGGACAACCTGCAGAGTCTTGCCTTTGTAGGATTTCCCTTTTTAAAGAAAACTTTCCTGCAGGATTTGTTTTGTCAAATACCATTTGTCACCGTTATCCTTTACAGAGATGTCAGAAAGAGGCAACCATTACATTTCAGTCTTTTTCAGCAGATATGCTTTCCTGGTCAAAAAACAATACAAATTTTTATAAAAACACATGAGTCAAATATTATAATTGTCATACCTTTGAAAGGAGAGCTGCAGAGGCACCTGAGGCACCTGCATGGTTCCAACATATGGGAAACTATCTTTCCTTCTGCTGATCCAAAGATAATTAGCCAAGGGAGGCTGGATATACAATTTTCCTCTTTCACTGTGTCTCATCTCACAGCACAGCATCTACTCCAAAATCTGATGAGGCTTTGGAATTTTTCCCTTTGATTTAATTGGTGTTTTGAAGAAGTCTCTAGTTATACTTTGGGTTTTGGAGTTGATGTGTTGATTCTACAAAGTTTGCAGGAAATAGGGGAAGCTTTGAGTGATCCTTTGTGAATCTCCTTCCTCAGTGCAGAGCTTTCAGAAAGTATTCAAAATCAGAAATATTAGTAAACCTGTTCAGATCACCTCGTTGCTATCTATAGCTGAGGAATCAAGAACATTTAGTGGACCAAATAACCTAGGTCAGAGTCTTCCTGTACTGAGTACCTCAGCAAGGTTAATCAGTTCTCCAGAATGTAATTGAGAACAGAGTCTAGGGTACTTGAGGCAGAATTCAACAGTCTGTAATGTAGACATTGTTACAGATTTCTTTTGTGCATCCCCAAATATAGAACTTATTGTGACTAATCATGTTCCTGTTAATTCTCTTCTTGAGCATTTGTCCTTTAATTTTCTTTTCTACAAAGAAAAAGCTGAAGGACTCCACCATATGGATATAAAAATATTATCTGAGATTGCTTGTTATTTTGTATCATCCTGTTGCCCATCCACAGTATGAATACTTGCATGCTGCCCATATATTAGCAGCAACTACTTACTGTTAACATCTGCCCATTATTGCTGCTCTCTGCTCCCCAAGGAAACATGGTTATGCAGTTGCACTGCCCATCCATCCTTCCACCTGTCTGACAGTTTCCCCAGTCCCTCCTAAACAAGTGCTGGTTCTTGGCCAGTTGCAGTGACATTCGACAGAAACGTTTAAAACCAAGAATTAACAAGCTTCACGAAAATGAAAATCGGATGAAGGAGACAGGCCCAAATTTCTGTCAGTGTTGTGGGAAGAGCGGGCAGAGCTCAGCCATCCTCCACCTGGCAGCAGCCACTTGGCCAGCAAGCCAGCATATCCTCCTCGCTTGCCCATCAGCAGGCAGGGTCCCTGCCTAACCTCTGCGTTTGCTGTCTCTTACCTTTGTGTTGACACAGGAGCAAGTGCAGGGAGGGGAGGTTATTATGACAAAGAAGAGGGCTAAAGGACACAAACCTACAAGAAACTCAGCTCAAGGAGCTAGAGGTTTCACTAGCTGTGCAGCTCAGGGAACAACCTCTATTATTCGTGTGGCAGCCATGCCTGAAAGCACCTTTTCTGCACCAGACCCCAATTTTTCTCAGTGTTGTACAGAAACTGGATGTAAAGACAGCTCTCCTTCTTCCTATCAGAGCTTTAGTCATTCTTATGGCAGTTTCTCTCTGCTGATTGTATGTCAAATAAAAACAATAAAGACAACAAATTGTGTAATAAAGATAACATAGAGTGACAGGAAAAACACATGTAAAAAATGTGTAATGAAGCCAAACCATTTCAAGTATAAAGCCTCAGGTGCAATTAGTAACTTTGGATATGTCACTACATTTATTTTCTGTTGTCACTGGATATGTCTCTGACAATGCCTTCCGAGGGCCAGATTTCTCAGAAGTAGATGCTCAGCACTGTGAAATAAAGTGAAATCTGCACATGGTGTTTGTGCAATTGCTAATCCAATGTGAATGGTTGAATTTATTGTTCCCTCAGCCAGAAGTTCCCCTCCCCGTAGCTGGGATGAGTGAGCTGACCATATGCATGCTCCTAATCTGTTATAATGTGAAAGAATAGGTAGCTTTTTTCACACTTGGTCTATTTCTGGCTCCCATAAATGAAAATAAATCTGCCCTGTCACCTCAACAGGCATGATTTTTCCTCTTTCTCATGGGCACTAAGAGCTTTTGACAAGAAAACTACCTTTTATTTGAGGAAAAGGGGTGGAAGCAAAAATACATATAATGCAATGTCTCAAAAACTCAGCCAACCATGCAATTCCAAATTAACCAGGGAGAAGCAAAGCCCTTCACCCTGGCCCACCCAAAATCCTCTCCAGGGTCACCGTGAGACACAGGGGAACAGGATGGGCACTAACCCCACAAGATGTATGTCAGCCCAGCAGGGCCTTGGCATGGCTGGTGGCCCATCCAGGCTTTGCTGTAAAGCTAGTTTTCCTCCTCCATGAATCTAACACCATGCTGGGCAAGTTTCCCCTGCCAAAGCATCCCACAAGCTCAATATGACCTGTGTAACCCAAGTATCCCTTGCATAAATTCTGTGCCCTGACCTGAAGCAGCCAGAGGTGCACGAAATAGGAAGGCAGACAGACATTAAAAGCCACACAGGATCTGGGGAAAGTGCCACTGGAAAGTACTGGGTTCCTTCAGCTCTTGACAGCAACAAACACAATCAATTCCAAAGCATTCCCCACCACCACCACCCCCAAAAAAATAATAAAAAATAAACATCCCAAAACAAAACACAAGCATTGGGTAAAGAAGGTATGTAAACAGAGAAAATAAATGATGGTCATGAAAGCTGAGTCCCCTTGCTTTTGACCATATAGAAGCACAGAAAAATAACTCCAAATCCACTGATGATATAGTTTTCAATTCCAGTGGCTTATGTCTCAGTGAAGATGATGAATTGTCCCCCAGTTTATTCGGTCATGTTCTGTTTAAATTTTATTGCCTCTCTTTCTGCCCTGGTGTGCAAGTATTTGGGTGGTTCAAGAAATCATGTGGGGTGCTGAGGAGGGAGCCTTGGTGCTCTGCACCACTCCACGTCAGCATATGTTCACAGAAAAAAACACTCAGGAACAAAACGTTCTCCTTTGTTTGCTTGTGTTGTTTTTGTTTGTTTGTTTGTTTTTTACCTGCCCAAGGGCTAAGACCCCTTCCCCTATGTCTGAATCAGGAAAAATGGAAATTGCTTTGAGAGATCTTTGCCTTAATCCTCTCCGCTGAGGAACAGTGTTGTCTATATCATATCACCTCAAGGCCTCATACCAGAGGATCCTCTTTTTAAGGAAAAAGAAAACTCAATAGTCCCGTTTTTATTCAGTGTTTATGTCAAAACTATTTGCAGGCTCTTCTAGTGGCTGAAGATTAAGAGCTCTTTCATCTACATTCAGTTACTTTGACTTAATTTCCTTCAATTCATTTCATCGGCTGCTGCAATTATTTCTCTTCACAGACACTCCTCGCCTTCTGTTATCGAATTCACGGCAGTGCTCATGAGGGGTGTCAGCTCCTGAGCAGAGCGCATCTCCTTCTAAAGGACAGATTAGTAAGTAGGCGCTGTTTGCTTCCAACACTTTCCTCCCCCAGGGCCATACAGCAAGCGAGCCCAACTGAAGAAGAAAGGAAACACCATTCACGCCTGTATGGTTTATTCTGAAAGACTTTTTCAGGGAAAAAAAAAAGGCAGCCAGTGCAGTAGAAAAACAGAAGTGTGTTGTCGTTGTCGTCGTCTCCCCCCCCCCCCCCGGGCTTGGTTTTGGCTGCAAGACTTGTTTTCCTGTTGCAGCCATTTAGCGTGCTGCTCTCTGGTATGGTCTCAAATTTGCAAGGCAACGTGTTGTGGCAATGCAAATGGTACAGAGAAAACAAGACCCCCCCAGCAAATCCATGGGTAAGGCAGGCCAGCACCTTGGCCATCCATCCAGCAATTTACCTGGCCCCACTGCACCAGGGCTGGCGTGCTGCTGCGGGCAGACACAGAAATCCAGCCCTGCTCTCCAAGGGCCCATTTCAGGTGGTTTCCAGGTCTCCCATCTTCCTGTGCAGCCAAAAATGCCTCCCCATTTAGACTAGAGTTACTTCCCTGCCACCCATCCACAAAGACCTTTTCTCCACTACCTCCCTCACCCCTTCACGGCACATTTCAAGTTCGTTATTTGATACTTACCTCTCTGGTGACTCTGCTTCTGTTTTGAAAGTGGAAGGCTCTTGCAGGCTAAAGTGGGTGATATCCTGTGGTGTCCAGTCTCCTCATGATGAGCTGAGGGGTGAGCACCATGCAGAGCTCAGCTCAGTATTTTGGGGAGGGATCATGTATCCTGCTGCACAGCACAATAAAAAGTGAGCTGTGCTCCTGAGGTACTGTAGCTGCTTAGCAGGGTGTTGCTTCTGAGACAGTATGTCCTACTCAGTGGGGTCTGCTTGCTTTGGGGCAACTCCCTCTGGAGTGGTGATACCCCTGCTGGGTGCCAGGGCTGGCCTGGTGTGTGCTTGCTCAGGGATTGCCGAGCTGGCCTCCTGCTCCTGTCCTCAGTGCAGCTGCTGGCTTTGGTCATTCTACACTGACCAGTCTAAAGAAAAGTAACAAACTCGCTTACTTTTCAAGACATTAACTTGGATTGGGACAAAGAAATTAGATGACAGTGACTTTGTTTCTGCTTTCTTACCTTTTTATCTTCTTTCCTAACTAATTTCCCTCCTCTTTACATCTCTTTTTCTCTAATCTTTTCATCTCTTTTGTGTCTTTCACTTGCCTTTGTCCTCCTTGGGCCTGCACATCACCACCATCTCCCTCCAACCTGGTTCAGAGCTGGGACAGAAGAGCCCAGTGCAGGGCAAGGCTGACACGGACAGGCCTTGTTGTACCCTGCTTAGCACGTAAATGCAACAAGCCCTCTTCATGAACACAAGTGCAGAAGTCTGATGGCTCTTTCCAAACATAAAGCTCACAGGTCCACCTGGGAAATGCTGTCTGAAAGGAGCTGAAGGAGCACGATCCATTTTCACTTGATGCAGACAGAAGCAGTTTGCACAGAGTGGGGGGGGGGGGGGGGGGTAATTTTCTATACATAGTTTTCATCGAAATCTTCCATATAGCAAGCAGTATTCTTCTCAGCTGGATTTCACGGGGCTGTTCACCACCACCAAGTTCAGTTTTCTCTGGTCCAGCCCCCTGTTCTGCCCCCAGGGCCTTGCAGAAAAGTGGCCCTCAGCAGCAGTGACTGAGCAGGTCTGGTGAACGCTTTCCCTACTCACACACCTGGTCTGTAGGCAGATCTGACAGGTTCCCTGGAAGAGGTCTTTCCCCTTTGCAGGCAGGGTTCCACAGGAGCATATGGTCTGTGTTGGGAGCACCTTGCTCTTGCACAAAGCCTCCAGAACTGTACAGCCTAATGTATTCTTGGTGTACATCTTATAAGCACTGATGCCTCCGGGCTATTGACTCTTTGTTTTCCTTTGTGTTCTCTTCTACACCAGTGGCATTTTATCAGGTTGATAATTCAGCTGTATAAGAATCCCCTGGTATCAGCATTAGTTTTGTCAAATCCCTTTTCCCCCGCATGAAGACAGACAGGCATTCTGTTGAAACAATAAATCCATTATGTCAACACAATTAATTCTGTTCGCTGACTAAAACATTCTGTCGAGGAACAAAAAGCATTAACCTAATATCTTCATCTAGTTGACAAAAAACAAATTAGTTCAGAGTCTTTGATGTCACTGTGTTTTATGCCAAAGAAAATCCTTCCTGTTGACATGCTATTTTATCTTCCTTTTGTGCAGGCTCTACCAGGGCTCTGCCTAGTGACACGGGGCGAGCTAATACCTTTGCTCGTGCCTGTATTTCCCTCTGTCTGCCTGGGCTGGGGCTTCTGCAGAGAACTGTTTCTAATCGTGTGCTTGTACCGCAACAGTCTCTTCCCTGGGTCAGGGACCGCCATTCCTCTGTGCATTTATTTATATAACACAAAAGGAAAGAAATGGGTTCCCTCTCTGCTCTTGCAGCACTAACAATAAGCGCTTGATTTCTCTTGGCACTTCCTAATGCTATTATGAACCAAATCACTTTCAAAGTCATTGGTGAACACAAGGGGGTTTGGGGCTCCAAGTTTCTAAATGAGATCTGCTATCCATGCGTGCCTCCATATGCCTTGAGCAAAGTCCCTGTCTTCTCCCATGCATGTTTTTTACTACTGCCATTGAAAATAAGAGGTTCAAATCTCACATTATTTCTTCAGGGAATTATTTCATGACAAAACGACCTCAAGTTTCATTCAAGACATTAGCAGTGGGCAGCATATGCAGAGGGAAAGGAAGTTTTACACCAGGGTCATGTTCTTGCCTTCCTGCTCCTCCTCAGAAGAGGTGAGTTACGCCGTGAGATGAGGGGGCTCCTCAGGTCCCCTGAGGAAGGCCCTCTGTCAGAGATGCCCATTTTGTTTTGCAGTAACAGTGTTATGCGCAAGCATGCAGCTCAGCTTTCTTGTCTTTTTCTGTGGAAAGGCTGAGAGTTGTCAAATCTCGATCAGTTCTCTAATCCACCACAGAAAACAAGCGTATGTTCAAGGTTTCCTTTTATTCAGTGTCCACCTGGAAAGTGCTCATAGCAGCACTTCTTTTCCTCATTTTGAGAATAAAGATACCACTTGAGGGCAAAGATAATTGTGAACTACTACTGTATCCAATAATCTGAGTTAAAAACTACTAAGAACGACTTCAGGAAGGTGGATGTGTTGCAGTGCTGGCTTGCCAATCCACTCCAGCCTCCTTATGTACCCTCCTTATGGGAACGCAGCAGGATGCCACCAGTCCCTGAAGTACTGCAGGTCCCATGTGCAAACCCGAAGCACAGGACAGGGCAGGGGATTGTGTGAGATTCATCCCACCAAATTGCTTATTAGGAAGTTATATTTCTCTTGTCTATGGGACTGGAATTGCATAGCAGATTTTAGGAGGTTTGTTTTAAAAGAAAAATTATGAAGAATTAAGAAGATGCTTACAATAAACATCTAAGGAAAATGCTCAAATTACACTTCATCATATTTAAATCTCTTTCAGGCTACTTCTCACATTTCTTTTTGTAACTGCTGGTAGCTGCGTTTTCCTCCTTACACTTCCTAAAAGGCAACAGTGTAGCTCCACATAATGCAGGTAAGATGATTGTGAATTGTGTGGTTATCAATGGATTCCTGATTAGCAATTTTTCTTCCATTTATGCCTGTAGTGATTAAGAAATATCCATCTTCTTCTTTCATTTTTTAAGAAACTTTTTTTTTTTTTTTTCCTGCTGGAAAAGGATCTGTTTTGGTTGATCTATGATTTGGCCCTCTGCAATTGTCATGCATTGTTTTAGAGTCACTTATGAATCATGGCAGTGAGCTGAATTCCTAATGCACTCATGCGTATGCTTACCTTTAAGCTGGCAAGTGACTCTTGCAAGATCAATAACACTGTGTTTAAGTACGTGCTTAGGGGCTTTTTTGCGGGACTGAGACAGGAGTGTTCAGGCTCTACAATGCTGAATTCCTGCTGGACAAATGCTGTAAGCCTTACATGCATTGTAGTTTTAATTTTGAAAACAAGGATTTCTTATTTATTAGATAGCTGCTGTCCCCTAAGCATATTTGCTATGACTTTTTTTGAGTGATCACCTCCATGTTCCCATAGACCTCACCTGTTGTTTCAGCTAGGACAGTCTGTTCTCTGAACTTCAGAGGCAGCACAGAAGTTATCAGCACTAACAAATTATGTGATACCTATTTTGCTAATTTGGTTAATGAGATGCTTTTCCAGTGTGAGACAGATGTTGCAGTTCCACACAGGCATGGAGAGAAACCTAAATCTCTGGAAATTGAATTATTGCCTTCAGGAAATGTTCTGTCCAACATACTCACAAATGCTCAGGGGAAGCCATCCTATTTTACCTAGCTGAACGAGGTAGGTAACCGGCTAGGGATTTTCTATCTCCAATTTTAAACTTTTCTGATATTATCTAAAATGCTTCGATACTCAGTCTCTGAAGTTTTGATGTGTTTCCTAAGCTACACTCACTGAAATCAGCTGCAAAACCTTATTAAAACATTGTTTGAAAGCATTTCGGGTTCAAAGCCAACCTGCCAAATGTACTGTCATAATATTTTAGATAGCATCTGCACAGACATCTCTTAAAAAAGAAAGTCTTAATTGTGTATTGTTTCTCTGTTATGTTTTTCCACTTATTTGCCCAGTATATTAAATCTGCTGTACACGAATTGTTCATTCTTCCTAAACATAAAAATAAGTTAAGCTTTCAATACAAATATTTCCATTCTAGACAAAAACACCTCTTGTTTTGCAGCAAATAAAATGTTAGAACATAATATAAAAATGTGTAAATACTTATGGCCTAGTAGAACAGAACCAAAAGAGGGAAACACCACATCGAGTTGCTATTAATATGTTGTACTGGGAGAAGAAATACAGAATCATCAAATTACAGGAGAATGGGCGAGGTGGGATGGGATCTCTGGAGGCTCTCTAGTCTAACCTCTGCTCCAGCATGGTCACACAGAGCAGGTTGTCCAGAACTATGTCCAGATGAGTTTTGAAGGATGAAGAGTCTGCAACCTCTCTGGGCAACTGCTTCCAGTGTTTGATCAACCTTGAAGTAAAAACAAACAAACAAACAAAAACAATCAAACAAAACAAAACAAAGAATACACATTTTTTCCTGTCTTATAGAAAATTATTCAGATGATGGCTTTCACAGATGGCCACCATGAAGTCAGCAAGATGGTGGCAGTCCCAACTGCAGTGTCACAAAAGGGTACCAGGGTGATAGAGAGACACTGCAAATTGTATCAAAGTAAGAAAGTGGTGATGGTCTCTTCTAAATAGATTGGCACTATCACAGCAACATAGAGCAGTCTTGCTTTCTGTAGGCCACACCTAGGACAAGGACAGACAGTAACTTGTAGAAGGGACCAAGTGAAGTAAAGCAGAGTTTGGGGTTGACAAGGGACACTCAGTTTCTCAATATATATACATGAAGTGGAGGTAGGGGGAAGGGAAATTGCTGGCTGATGAGTGGTGCCACAGTGCCTGGTCCCTGAACCACCCTGCAGCTCCAGTTTTGGCCATCATCCCTATGCACATCCCCTTGGGGGACACTGCAGGCTTACTCATGTGGGTGAGGCAGACACACCAGGACAGCCCACTAGACAGCCCATCATTGGCCTTTGTGGGTGTTTGGGTGGTTGAGAGGGAAGGTAGAGCAATGATGTCCTCTGGGTCCTTATGCTGCACCTCATCAGCCACATGTCCTAGGTGGATGTGTTTGGCTCCACATTGTCCTTGGGATGTGAACGGTGGCATGCCAAGTGCGGAGGGGCACGTGATTTTGCTACAACATTGTCCTTGCCAGCTAGTATTTTGGGAGCCCATACTTGCAGTCAGGAGGATAGCTACTGCCCTCTGACAACCCATGGCTTCCCTACACCCACCAGTCAGTGGCTAACCCATTGGACATGGTGTGATACTACACATTTACACAGCCTTCCTCCAAACTTCCTGACTTTGGACTCTGACTAGCAGGTACCAGCAAAAAACTCACCTGACCCTGCACTTCCCAGGGCTTCCCAAACTCCACGGTGGCTGAGACCCAGATCCCCATCCAGAGTCCATCCCCAATTAGCTGTGGTTACTCAGGCCACACAGCACCTGTCCCACCAGCCCTGTGGCTGGTGGTGCTAGGTGGAACGTGCCTCCAGCCCTCCTGCTGGGGGCTGCCATGGGAAGGGCTGCAGGCAATGCTGCAAACACTGCCCTGCACAGCTTGTCATTGTGACCAGAGCAACAAGGACCAGATTTTGGCAACTGTATGCAGAGCCCTCAGCACAGGGTTGATGTGGCCACCCGCCTCCCTGCCTGCACTACAGAGCAGCTCTGGGTGTGCAGGGGTGGGCCGCATTAGGACCCAGATTCCTTTTCAGGGTGGCAAATGTCAGCAGATGACTAAAGAGCACCAGATGGCTTGTCAGGTTTGTCTTCTCACCCTCTTCTCTCACTCCCTGACAGCACTTGATCACAATATCTTCTAGGCAAGCACACTGTCTTTGCCCACATCTCTTAGGGCCCCCTCCCAAACACTGCTATGGGGAAGCAGAATTATTCAAAGCACAACCAAAACATATTCCCCAAGAGGGTTAATGTGGCTCCTAAATATCAGGAAGATGAGCGAGGGCTAGTGGGGAGGCCCTAGACCTTGTGTGGTAGGGATCTGGAAAGCAGGCAGGGAAGGGTGAGGGCAAAACCAGGTCAACGGTGCAAGCGTTACTCACAGGATCAGCCCATCCCAGCAGGGACTAACAGCAACAAACCCTGGCCACCACACCAAATTGAAGCAGAAGGCATGGTGACCCATGGTGTAGAAGAGGCTCCAGCCACGAGTCCCTGAGCAGCGCCTGGTGCTGAGCCGAGGTGATGCAGGGACCACCACTGAGGCCCAGAGATGCAGCAGAGCTGAGAGAGGGCAAGGTCCACCCTCAGGGGCAGGGCACCCTTCCCATCCTTCCTCCTCCATAACACTGGAGGCTTACAGCAAGCCTGAAAGCATATTTGCCCTCTCTGTTGCTGAAGAGGCACTTCAGAGTGCTGCATGACCTCCTGGTGTTTCAAGAGCCTCTATTAGCACACGCAGCTGTGGAGAGCCCTGAAGTTCTCAGGAGCTGCCTGGCTGGGTCGTCGGTGCAGACCCTGACGTCCTCGTTAAAGGCCAGAGTGCATGAGGTGTGCTCCTGGAGCAGATCCTCCAGTTGCACTCAGCCCAAAAGGCCATCAGGTCACTGGCAGCAAAATCCCTCTGCAACACGAACTGTGGCGGGATAAGTGGTGATGATTGGGACCTTCTCTTGGAAAGCACACCCCGGAGCCAGCTAACGCTATTGCAAATGTGTGCTGAGGGCTCTGGTCTGTACCTGCTGCTTGCCTGGTTTAGTGTCCAGCTTTTAAGTGAAACAGGGCTTTTAGACTGTCCTCAGCCACTGATTAACCGGTCCTCAAAGCAGATTTTCGTGTGGAGTCTATTAGGGTGGTCTAGGGCACTTTCTTATTTATTTTGGAAGTTAAACATGAATCAGAGTGCAGAGGAAAAAAAAAAAAAAAAAAAAAAAAAAAGGAAAAGGAAAGAAGGAAAATAAGGATGTATTTTTGCTACTTGTTTATTATTTGAAGGTAGACTTTTCAAAGATGAATGCCTGACATTTGACTATGCAACCTATTGTCACACACGGCAGCCAGCAGTCACCAACAGCTCTCCTGAAACTCCCATAAATGCA
Organism: Aythya marila; assembly: GCF_965140915.1. Lineage (NCBI taxonomy): Eukaryota > Metazoa > Chordata > Aves > Anseriformes > Anatidae > Aythya > Aythya marila. The sequence continues at coordinate 103,509,461 of NC_139042.1, forward strand.
AGCTGCAAGACTCATCGTCCTAACTAAACACTCAGTGAGACACCAGAGCACCACGAAAACAGCCAGAGGAAACTGCTGAAACCCACTAACGTGATGCAACAAACCACACCGAGTTGTGATATGATGTGCCATAAGTCACAGGGCTTTGTGCTCAGCACTCAAAGGCTTGTACACCAGCGGTGCTGTGATAACAAGACTTATTCTCCTGTGTTGCCCTGCCTTTAGTAACCCAGAGAGCTGCCATGCCACGAGGAGAACTGGTGTGGAACTGCCTCCACTACCAGAAGAGAGCAATTTTCAAGGGGTTGCTATCAGGTAGATATATCGGCATCTCTTTAACAGACAGTTTTAGGAAACAAACATGATTCATGCCCATGTTATCCACAGGCACAACAAGGCTCCCTCTAAATGTCGTAACATTTTGCATCGCCTTAGACTGAGCTGCATCTGTTCAGGAACACAGCTGGGCTGTAACCACTTCCTACATGCCCACTAACGTGTCTGTGCAAGCAGGCAGAGAGAAAGACAACTGGGATCGGGAAGGGCAAATACACATTGCCAGAAATTATGCATTTCCATCAGCACCAAGGCAGACAAAATGCTGGCACCCCCTACCACACTGTAGACAATGTGTGTTTGTTTGAAATGCAGTGTAACACAGAATATAGTGCATGTCGTGTTCTGTTTTCTCCTTAAAGATGGAAAACAAGGCTGCTTTCTCTCTGCATTACAGAGACTTATATATCCCAGCCTCCAAAACAGCCCCACAGAGGCGATCGTCTTCTTGCTTGATGGGATAAATTTATGTTTGCTCTCCATGAAGGAGTTACGGTGGGAGGAACTTCCCCTGGCCAGTGGTAGGCCTGACCACAACTCAGCTCTCATTGTGCTTTGATTTTGATTTACTTCTTTTTAAATCGGGGCTGTCAGGGGTACACTGAGCCTGCCAACTAGTGATACCTTTTTCCAGCTCATGCCACAACAGCATTTTCACAGAGCAGGAGGCTGCAGCGTCCCCATCAACTGCATCACCGTGGTGCCGCATGGGAATGGCAATAGCCAAGTGTGAGAGCTCACGGTACAAACACAGCTTTAATAACACCAGCCGAAAGAGCTAATGCAAAGCCTCCTTGTCGCCTTCAACCCCACTGCTGCTCCAAGGGAAAGGGCTGTACATGTAATGGGTTTTTACCAGCCAGCACCTGAGCACGAGATGTTTACATGGGCGCAGGACTGGTTTGTCAGCATTTCTGTCTCACGCTTACACCGTGCTGTATTAACAGTCCCTTCAGGCTCAAATTCAGATGAATTTAAATTAGTTAGCAAAGTGACATTGTCCCTTCGCAGGACTAACATCGGTAGGTTTCAGAAGCACACTGCATACGGCGTCTCAAGGATGTTCACAAAACAACCTGCAAGCGATGTAGGAGCTGTAGGAAGAAAATGCTCCATCAAAACCAGGTGTTACAGGGCCACTGATATGGCCATCAGCTTACAGCTGGAGAGAAGCCCTTGCTCAGCTGTAGAAGCAACATAGGCAGTTACAGTTTGGGAGCAGCCTTCATCCTTTATTTTCCTTAAATGCTTTCAGGACCAGAGTGGGTCTGAAAGCTTATTCAGTATGCTTTGCTTCCCACAAGCACCTGTTCTCTGGCTGGAGATCAGTATTGCACACTGGTGCTGCAGCTTCTACACATAGCTGTGGGATTACTTGTCAATGTTATGATACTGCTCTAAACTTCTGTGTTTTGGGGATCAAGGTTTTATCATCCTGTAAGAGTCTTCCTCATTCCCCAGTAGCAGTCATTCCAGGGATGGGACATCTTTGAGGACTGACAAAGTACTTGGAACAATTAATAGCTTTGCAGAGCATTAATTCATTTGATTCATGCCAAGCACACCCTCTGCCTATTAGTGCTGTGTATGTTAATGCTTATTTATCAGTGCAGAGCCATCAGCCAGCATTTTACAGCGTGCATGATTTCTTTATAGTCCATTCCTAGAACTGTCCAGGTGAGAGCAACAGCATCCGTGTGGGTTTCCAGTGTCAGAGCCAGCAGAGATCTATCCCTGTGCTACAGACCTGAGCATAACACAGGGCTAAAACATGGCTGTGAGAGCTGGGTACGGTGAAATTAAAATTCCTGGGAGTGGGGAGCCCCTTGGCAGCCCAGCCCAGCTCTGCGTGGTGTGGTCTGCCACAGCCCTCGCCATGGAGCAGGGACACACTCTGCAGGTTCAGGCTATCCAGCCTCAATTCCCCAAAGTAAAACGTCCTCCCCAGACCTCACCAATGCTTCCAGAGAGCAGATTTAATCCCAGCACGCTCTGGTTTATTTTACTTTTAACAACGGCTCCCTCGTTACTTTCTAAAGGGGAGGCAGGGAAAGAAGGGTCACTTACAAATCACTTCATTACCAGCCACCTCATTTTCTCACACTTTGAGGTTTCGAGGGGGCATAGGAGTAGCTTTTCTTATCATTTTTAAGTTATTTGCTGCCTTTATCTCCTTTTCTTGAACTATTATTCCAGTGTATAATTCAACTAATAGCCTGTTATTGCAGTGACCTTGAAGAAAGCTGATGCTCTTCCTGTAGTTGAGTCTTCTAGCTGCTTCTTCTATGATCTAAAGGGCTTTTTTATGCTGTATTAGGAGCCTGGGGGAGACGAAGTGGATTCTTCTGAACTATATTTCCACTAATGCCAATGTTAAGCATGCCTCCACATCCCTCTGTCTTCTCCAACAACAGGTTTGATTTCCAAAACTCTCTATAGTGGCACAAATAACTCTTGAATGCTCTTCACTTGCCATTTTTAAAGACATTGGAGCATTACTCAAAGGAAACTTCAGTGATGCCAGGTTCTTGTGTTGGCCCACCCAGCCAATGTACAGCCACGGAGCAGGGCATGCCAGAGAGCCTGTGCAAATCTGCAAATGGTGGGTGGCTGCTGGCTACCACAATGCCCTGCAGACCCTACAAAAGCAATAGGGTGAGTACAGGCCATTTGTAAGACGTGTAGGTACAGAATCAGTTTCTCCTGTATGCAATACTTACATCCATAACCCAAGCACCATCACCGTGCTGAGCAGCTGGCCACTTTCAACACCTTTCCCTGCTAGGAGGTGCTGTCCTGTCCCTTCCCTCCTTCCCAAATCCCTGTTGAGCTCCTATAGTCCCTCTGGGGAGTCAAGACAAAACACTGGGCAGCCTTTAGGGAGAGCCTGCCCTCGTTAATCAGGGAGGATGCCCACCGCTCTCAGGATCAGTCCTGCTGCAATTAGTGCTTGGACGACTACAGAGATACGAACCTCTCTAATATCCCTTGAGGAGTTAATTAAGGGGGTTTAATCTCCACTGAGACGAAGCGGATCCGGATCTATCCCTGAAAATTACTTTCTCCAGCCGCATGACGCAGGGACCACCCAGCGCCCTGCGCTGCCCCGTACCCGCGCAGAAGTGCCTTGTGTAACGCAGAGCTCGACTACCGACAGAGCACGTGTGCCTATTTATTTATTTATTTATTTTTCTGCTTGTTTGCTTAATTAAAGCGGTCATTAAAGCTGGCTTTTAAAGCCAGTTCGAGATCGGGAAGCGGGAGCGAAAGGCAGCGCATCTGCAGGGGAGGAGCGACCTCCGCTGGCCGGGGAGCGAAAGGAGCCCGGGCACGGCCGGCAGCGGAGCATCCCCGGGGGGTGAGCCCTGGGGCAGGACCCGCTGGGCTCTCAGCACCGCAGCCTCTGCAGAAACACAGAATTTCACAGAATCACAGAATTTCTAGGTTGGAAGAGACCTCAAGGTCATCGAGTCTAACCTCTGACCTAACGCTAACAGTCCCCACTAAACCATTTCCCTAAGCTCTACATCTAAACGTCTTTTGAAGACTTCCAGGGATGGTGACTCCACCACTTCCCTGGGCAGCCTCTGCCTCTGCTCCTTGCCCCAGAGCTCCTGGCTCCAGAGCGCTGCTGCTCTGCCTGCAGGGCTGAGATGTCTGCTGGGTCCCAGCTCCAGGCCGAGGGGGATGTTGGAGGAGAGGATGGCAGTGGCAAGAAAGGGGTGAAGAAGACTTTAAAAAGAAGAAGCTGCCCCCTTTTTAAAGCGAGGCTCGTGCCATGAAACACAGACATGGTGACCCTTCAGCATGGAGGGGTGCTGGGCTCTGCCCTTGCCCCGTTTCATGCACTTGGGCCCGGAGCCTGCTCTCCTTCCCGAGGCAGGGCAGCAGCACTTAGCATTCAGCTCACGTGTCTCTGCAGCCTTGTGACTCTCCCTTCCTGGCTTTGATCCGGTTCCTGCAACAGTAATTAATTTCAGGCCCTCCTGCTCCCCCTCTTTTTTCTTCCTTTTTTTTTTTTTTTTTTTTTTTTTTCTTCAGCATGCTATTTCTAATTATTCCTTCTTTCCTCGGGATACCTGTTTCATCTCGACCACGTTTTCCCCGAGAGCAGGTTATCTGGCTGTAGTAACAGTGTGTGATTTCACACGGGTCACCAGCTAATTGCATGGCTGTGACACGGGGCCCCAGCACACCTCTCTAGCTCACACCCTACCGGAGCCCACCCTCAGAAATGCATTTGCCTCTCCAAACCGTGCACACAATTGCAGGAGAAAACCACAGGAGGAAGTTTCCCTCGTGCTTCCTCTGTTTCAGGCAGGCTGGTGGCTCGTGGTAGCTCAGTGATTCTGTGCCAAAGCAGTGGGGAGGATTTCAGCTCTGGCACGGCGAGGTGCACAGCGAGCCGGCGGGCGCGAGCCGCTTGTCACCGCGTGGTGCCTGCTCCTCTCGCTGTGTGCTGCTCGCTGCCCGGGCCCTGCCTCGTGATCCTGCTGCTTCACTGACTTCCCAAAAGTTTCGGATTAGGCTGGCAGAATCGCAAGCCGAAAATAATCCTGCATTAAGTAACAAACGTTAACTTGCTGCAGGAGATGCCGCAGGTATAGGAACTGCTGCGTGTACCATAGGACATTTCGATGCAATTTATTTTCCATGCCTTTTTACTGTCATCCCCAAGGGGACAGGGCGCTCTGCAAAAAGGTTTATAAAATTATGGATGGTGTGGAGAAAGTAAGCAGAGATTGACAGAGTTTCCTCCAATGAAAAATAAATAAATAAATAAATTATTGGGAGTCAAATGAAACTCTAGTGGGATCAAAATTCATAATGAGCAAAGGCTGGGGGCACAGCCCTGAGCGGGAAACAGGCCCCGAGGCTCCATGCCAAAGGATGTCTGAACACAAAAAGTTTCTCTGGCTTCAAGGGCACACTGGACAGCCTCCTGGAGCAGAAATTGTCGAAGATCTCTTAGACCTGCAGGATGGGGTTCAGCTGCCTCGTGCCATCTGAGCTGCCCCAGGACTCCCCGCCGTACTCCAGCTGCCCCTCGGGGACAGCATCACCCACCTGAAGCTCCTGCCTCCTCCTGGCCCCACACAGACGGTGTCTTGCACCTCTGGGGAGGCACCAGGAGGCTGGATGTGGGCAGCAGAGTTGACCTTGGGCTCTGCAGGATGCCATGGTCTTCTCAAGTGCCTCAAGGTACTACACGGTGAAACAGCACCACATGTCTGTGTTTAGGCAACTAAATCCACCCCTTCTGATGACATCCCATTCAGAAAGACCCTTAAAATGCATGGAAGCTGGAGTGCAGTGGGGAAGCATCACAGATGTTTGCTCTGTTCTTCCCTTGACACAGGTCTGTGGGTGCTTTCTGAGGCAGGACATGAGGCACATCTGCACGGGAGCCCTGTGGCATACCCTACCCTCCACTGTCCCCTGCAATTAATCTCTCCCAAGAGGTCCCTCCTTCAAAGTAGCTGCGTTTTGGCTAGGATGCTGGCCTTAAATGCCTACCAGGCTCTGGGACATGGGAGTAGCACCTTTGTGCTAAACCAGGGTGTTAAGGGGAGAATTTCTCATTTCAAGGATTCTGCTTCAAGTGGGAGAAGACAGAATAGCAGAAAATGTTACTTTTGAGTACCTAAACTTAGTTTAGGAATAAGTTTAGTGATGTTTTTGCAGCAGGGTCCCAAGGATTAATGGCAGTCAGCCATTGCTACTATCTGCTGTGTTTGATACACATGGGACACTGCAGGAAATGCACCTACATCCACACCAAGCAGTTCTCACTGGGGGTGAGAGGACCAGGACAAGGTGACTTACAGCCCCTTGGGTTGGCTCACCCCCACAGCAAATCTGTGTTCCTGGCATATACAATGGAAGACTCCCATCAAGCTTTATCTCCTAAGAATGTGTCCATTAAGTTTCATCACAGTATTTTCATCTTTTGATACAAAATTCTAGTTCACAGAATCACAGAACAGTTTGGGTTGGAAGGCACCTTAAAGACCATCCAGTCCCAACCCCCTGCCATGGGGAGGGGGAAATGCATCACCCCTTTCCTGTCACTAAACTGATTGTGAACAGAGAATTGAAAGGAGGAAGCCAGACAGATGCTGCAGCGTATTCCCAAATGTACACAATGGACAAACAATCCCACGCTCCCTAGGCAGTCAGTATGACTTTTTCATCTTTGTTATTCCGCCATGAGACATGATTCCTTACTACTTCTGGTTACTTCCTTACATTAATGAAAGGGAAACATCGCCCAGCCTGATGGATAACCAGCCTTCTGCCATGCGTTTCACTGGTACCATGGGCTCGCTGCGTGACCTTGTGTGTACTCCTCTACCTGCCTTCGTTTGTCAGGCTTAAAACGGGAGCAATTTACCCAGGCCCTAAGGCTACTGTAAGATTTCATTACTGCAAAAAGCTGCTCCAGCTCGTGACCACGTATGACACAGGGGTGATGTGTGTTACTAACAAGACGCAGCCAAAGGAAGAGAAACCGAAGAAGCAACCTTTTAAAGAGTGTCTTTCCTCTCCTTACCTCCCCAACAATGACGGGCCTCAGCAGGCTCCCGAAATGCTGGACTAGATTTGCTCAGCAGCACCGACACGCTGACAGCCTTCAGTCACCACGCAGGGCAGCTCTTGTAATTGCAAAGATTGAAAAGGAGAACTCTACTGTTCAACACTTTCTCAACAATTGTTCAGAATGAAATTAAAGGGAACGGAAAGCAAGCTGCGAAAAAGCTTACGACATCAGGAGTGGGAACAGGAGCTGTGGGGGAGGCAGCGCTGCTGTTCCCACGCTTATTTGGCCGCATTTCAGCCAGCAGCACACAGGCAGCAGGGTCACATCCTCGGCGTGTTATTTGCAGAGACAACCACCTCAGAAACAAAACACTCCCTGTGCTGTTCTGAAGCAGGTGCAAGCAAAGCAGGCCTTTGAGGAGGCCTAGAGAAGACGACAAACTGCCTGCTGAAAAAGAGTTAAGGGCAGCACTTCCCAAACCCCAACGCTAAGGGGTGCCTGTGCTGTGCCCACTGATGACTGGGGCCCTGCAAGGCTCTTGTAGCAGCACAAGCAATAAAGCCCTGGTTTCTAATAAACCAGTTCCCTGCTCCTTATACTTGGAGTACAATTCAGTGCCCCAAAGGGACCAGCTTTGGCCAAACCAGCCACAGCAAGACTGGGGAACTCTGCAAATATCAAGAGAATTCTTCTGGCATTTGCTACTTCCCCCCCTCCACACTCCTATTTTTTTTTTAAATACCTACTTACATTTCTTGTGAGCATCACAGAAAAAGAAACAGGCATAACTGGTTATAAATATAGTAGAGAAAATGGCAACTCTCACGTCTGTAAGACATGAGCTGAGCCCTACCCACATCCAGTCTGCACGGTTCAGACCTCACGTCTTTCCTAAGCTACAGAGGCTGGCGGGGGGGGGAATACAAGAGCTACGCTAAAGCTTTACACTTCCCACCTATCAAACCCTCTGTGTAAGGCTTGATATGAGATAAATTAGCTACATAATACTAATTTTTGATGCAAGGCGTGATGTTATTGCAGTGGGACGAGCTCTTTGTATACAGTCTGAAGGCCGCAGTCAGGTGCTGGAAATACTGCAGTAGCCAGTAAAAACTAAACCATGGAGAAGATGAACGTGTGAACACAACCAAACATCACACATTAAAGAGAGGTTATGGCTTTTAAAATAAAAGTTCATACTTGTTCACGTTTGTTCTCAGGTAAACTCACAAGCAGGCATTAGCATGCTTTTCACTCTTGTTTCGTTAGAAGATGAAGTTTCACACGTTTGGGGAAAAGCATTGATAGTTAGACTTGAATACATTATTTTAATATGGCTTAGGCTGCTAAAGCAGGGAGAGTGATCCTGCAGGCTTCTCCTGCCAGAAGACATGCTCCTGCTTGCTGTCACCGAGAAGGACCTGTCTCGGAGCACACATGTACACATACCAGCTGGTTTTTTTTTCCTCCAGTATTTTATTTCTGACAGGCATTTACAACGTTCCATTCATAGAACTAAAAACATAAAAATAGACCTTCTTTCAGCTTATAAAAGAAATATATAAGAACCTTTGACATAGACATGTCATGACATTATGTACAAGAACAACGGTACCTTTCCAGTACCAGCCTTCCAGTATTCCAGAACTGACTGTATTCCGCTGGGTACAGCACAGGACAGCTAAAACCTCTGCTTTTCTAGTATGCTGGGACACAACTGACAGGTGGGTGATATAAAACAATGGCGTGATAATACAAAGGGTATAGAAACCTTTCTAAAGCTTTTTACGAAAAGAAATGAGAGGATAGCAAAAAGTTAAAGAGAGAAAGCTATCGTAAGAACAAGTATAGTGCACCAGAAACCAGAAGGGGGTGAGGGGCAAGGCAGGAATGCTAGCTGGGACACAAAGACAGTGATGGATTTCGGGGGGAATAATTTTCGTTATGTTTTAAAATATAGTCAGAGTGGATTTTATAAAATATAATCCTAAAGCTATTATAAAATTTCAGGTTTTCAAAGTACCTACCAATGTGTCAAACATCAATAGATACCAAAAAAAGAAAACTTCATATAATCTTCCTTTTTTTTTTTTTTTCCATAGGTGAAACTGAAATGGGAAAAGCTATATAAATCTTAAAAAAAAAAAAAAGTGCTATTTTGTGTTTTGTATTTGGAAGTTACTTAAAAACCTTTTTAGTCACATTTTACCCTGTTTTAGATGTTTAAATAAAAGATTTAAAATGCTAAGGAGGTTTGCTTGTTTAGAACTTACTCATATTCTATTGCAGTGGAAAAGCTTTTATAAAGGAACGAAAATACACTAGTTTCACCCACAGCAGGAGAGTGGATGAGGTCAGTTTTTTGGCCATGAATTCCCTGTCCCCTATGCCCAAACTGTGTCAGAGAAAGCAGACCAAACGAATCCATGATGTTGCTGCACTAGCTCCAGCGAGGTTACACCATAGATCGGTTTGCTCCACTACAATTCGGTCATGCCATTTTATTCTTTTTATTATCTAACTAAACTCCAGTCTCAAACATATACAGTAATCCTTTTCCTGAAGAAAGTTATACCTAAATAAGAGTTTCCAGTTCATATTTTAATATAAAAACCACCTTTCCTAACCCTCTGCAAAAAGCTAGCCTCGTATCCTAGACGTGGAGCTAAGCTAACACTGTAAAATTCTTATCCCTTTGTGCCCCTGCATCTCAGGTAAAATACAAAAAAATATTTCTTCAAGTGTTAAATTCGGGTCTCTTAAGAGAGTTTGGCATCTTTATAACATTATGCAAAACTAGAGCTTCCAACATTGACATTAAATTAGACCAGCCACAGACCAAGAGGACTTAACACAACATAAATCCCAAACCTTTCCTCACACATCCCTAAAATACATGTATATTCTCTTACATTTAAAGAGGGAAAAGTAGTAAGAATACTGCAACTGTACAGGTTAAAAAGGCAGTTTCCTCATTAAGGAGATGAATCTACGGTTGACGCTTTACGGTTAGAAAACCCTTTTTTTTGTTGTGCTATTGGATAAGCTAGGTTGCTGCACGTAGGTTAAGACATCCAGAGTAATTTGTTTTCCAGTGATGATGTTCTCCCCACACTTAATTTCAGCCCCTGATTATGTTAGAATAAATAAAAGTGTGTGAAAGCCCTTGGTAACGTAAGACAGGACCTTAAGCTTACTCCGTTCCAAGTTTTGAGCGGTTTACAGTTGCCTAGAGTGTGGCCGCATGGCTTTGGACCAATTCAGCTGCCGAAATGGTGTGTGCAAGTGTGCAATCTACGGGGACCGGCTCTTGGCGGTGTGCCGGGGGCGGGCGGGAGGGCGGGCAGGACGGGGAGACCTACGCATCCAGGCGGGGAAGGGGGACCGGTTTAGAGCTCCGTGTTGAGTTTCCTGCTGGGAACAAAGTCTTCGCGCCTGACCCAGATGACCTCCTCGCCGTGGCCCTCCACGTCGCCGTTGATGCCGGTCAAGGCCGCTTGCTTCTTCAGCTGGGTCATCCTGGAGGCATGCGTGTCCATGGCCGGGCGCGCGCGGTCTCCCCGGCACGGCTGGCTGCTCGTGATGGAGGCCGCCTGCAGCCGCTCCCGGAGCTCTCGGTCGGCCACGGCGCCTCTCACGGCCTCGCAGTACTCATCGTCATCGCTGAGGATGTCCGTTTCCTTGATGTCCTCCTGCTCCTCATACTGAGCAAGGTCAAACTGTTCCTCTACCCAGCGGTCAGTGTCCCCACTGTGCGTGGGCTGCTGGGGCTCTTTTTCGGGGCTGCTCGCGAAGACGGCATCTGAGTCAATGGTAAACCTGTTTCGGGCCAGCCGCCGCCTCCTCCTCCCAAGAGACTTGCTTGGGGCTGACACTGTGCACACACAAAGATAAAACCCCAGAGGCTTTTTACACACGGTACAACTCCCTTTAAAAAGTTAGTCTTCCAAGGGCCCTTTATTTAACACCGCTAGGCACAAACCAGGGCAGACTCCCAAGAATGACCTAGTCATTCAGCATCCTCCCTGCAGGCAAGTCATACTTCACTCAGCTCCTCGGCACAGGTCTCTCTCCAGCTGAAAAAGGAGTTTCTGCTACTCAGATCCACAGTTGGGCTAATGGCCCACAATTACTGTTCCTCCTAAGCGGTAGGCAGCCAGCCAGCACAAAGTGCATCTGTTCAGCTCAGCTTCTCAGAAGCAGCTCCCTGCTGTCAGTACACAGCAAAACTCAACTAGCCTTACACGTCGATACGGCAAATTGCTTTGTCTTGGCTAAGAACAACATTTTAGGCTTCCAAGTAGCTACCTCGGTACTGAAGGTGCTGGCATTGTTGCTTTATGGGAAAGTTTCCTATCCAGGTTCTGCTACTCCCTTCCACACTTTCTCCTTACTAGAGAGGAAAAAACAAGAAAACCAAAGAAGCCTTTCAGAAGTTCCTTATGCAGCATCAGCTGGTCTGCTAGCTTTTGCAACTGGCCCAATTAGCAAATTCACATCTTCTGTGTTGGAACATTTTCATGAGAGGCTTATGAGACAAAGCAGGGGATGAATCCTGCAGCCAAAGGACCTGCAGGCGTTCCAGCACTTTATTTGCACACACAGGTAGCTCCATCACAAGCAGGTGAACTCCAAGGTTACAGTTTGTCTCCCGCCACTAAACAGCACCTTAGCACTTGCAGTTTTTATTCATTGAACTCTAGCAGCTTGAGGGGAAAGGGTTACACTTTAATATCCCTGACCCTCAAAACACGCATCAAGTTCAACAGTTGCAAGTCTCAACTATAGGGAAAAGTCTGAAGATTTTAATTGCAGCAGAATTCATCATGCAAATGCACTGCCAAGCCAAACTAAAATAAGTTTTGGCATCTACACATCAACCCCACAGGCTGACTGAAGAAGCACTGTGGTAAAACAGGATGCATTTTGGTCCTCTGAATCTTCTTACTTAACGTTTTACGTGCCTCTGAGGCTGATCTTGAGGCTCTGAGGCATCACCTCAAGTCAGAAGCCGTGCTGCAAATGTTATTGGTCTGGGCAGCCTATTACAGAAGAGGAACAGAAAGCCTGGTTGTCTACATTGCTGGATCTAATGAGCAGAAAAAAACGGACCGGAACAAAACACGCAGCAGTGCTGTGTATTTTCCAGTTGGAATCAAGTGTTTCTTCCCTCCATCATCTAGTATTCTGAAAGTGAAACCTGCTTTTCCCTGGGATTTTCTCATTGCTTTTGCCTGAAGTCAACCAAAGAGGAAAATCCGTGGTTTAGGACAGACCATTACAAAAATAAAGCATCAAGTGCACGCCTCTCAAAAGTGTGAGAAGTACAAGAACGTGCCCTCTAGCAATAGAGCTGAAAAGGCTAAAAACGGAGGACATACAAAGCTGTCTCTCCAAACCACATCACGCACAAGAAAAATCAGCTCCCCCAAGTGAATTTTAGTTAAAAGTGCTAGGGTTAGCTTGAAAACTCTGTACATGCTTTTGTTTAAGAAATATGCAGCGGGCTTCTGTTTTGTTCAGCTGAAACCCATTTCCAGATTAAAGTGCACAGCCAATTGGTATTGACAGAAATCCTGTTTCTTCCTTCCATGCCAGAAGGACTTCTCTGAAGCTGAACCTTGAGTGCAAAGCAAGGTAAAAAGAGGCAATTTAAGGCTCTCGAGGAGGTGAAGCATGGAAAAACAGCAGTTTTTACATACACAGGAGAGAATGCCAATCCTAATACACAAGTATCAGATACCACCACGTCTTACAATGGTGCTGGGGTTACTGGGATCTTGAAAGTCTGTAGCCCTACAGTACCTGCCCTGTTCATGGCTGGCCTTGCACCTTTTAGAGCACACAATCTTTTTCCACCAAAAGGGACATATTGCTGGGATGAGGGCAAACTTTCGGTTTTAAGAAGCTGTCTTCTGTGTTTATCCCGCAGAATCGAATGCACTGCCTTCAGAAAGTCCTTCCTGTGTTCTGGTGAACTGAAAAACAGGGGAAAACACAAGAGGCAGAGTTATCTCTTGCAAATTGCTGAAAGCTCACTGTAAATAAGATAAATAATAATCAGTACTGTAATTTAAAACTGAAGACTGACTGGCATACATTTCCCCAGAGAAGACTCAATTTAAATCAGTATTTTCAAGGCAAAGCTAAATCTATAGTAATTGCAATGGACATCCAAGGAAATAAATACTCTGTATGTTAACAAAACATTTAACCATTCACTCCTTGAGCCTTCCTTTTCCTTCCAATACTAACCACAAACTTTGCTTTCTCCGATAAACATCAAACTGACCTATAGTGACTAATTCGATCTCAGTTTGTCTTCCATAATCACACACCAAGACGTAGCCCTGCAAATCTTTACTACCTAGTAGTGGGAACTGGCTTGATATCAGTTCCGTGGGACCCCGGCAACCTTGCATACCAAGTTCCGATTTGAAGCCTAAAACACGTCAGGGCAAACACCGTGACACTGACAGACAAAATTCATTTAATAAAGTGGTAATGCCCTAAGAACAGGGGTTGGAACTTGTTGGCATGGAAGGTCAGCTGAACAAGACATGCAAATATCTACCTAGCATAATGCTGGAGTTTAGTTGGGTGTAAATCTGTCAAAGAAAAGTTGTAATAAGGACATTTCCATACAAGTGCAAGGCTGATCACATCTATGCCTTTATCATTAGGACTTTATGAAGCTCTGCCTGCCAGAAACGAGGTTCTAACACCCTCTGCTCACTTCCCCCACCAGCTGTTCCCAGACTGCCTTAAACAAATGACATAGGCAAGCTGAGATGCAGAGATGCAGCTGCCACTAGAAAGTTTGGAAACACACTTACCTACAGCAAAGGTGAAACGTTCTTTCTGGCCTGCCTTCAGACTCAGATTTAACATGGACAATCTCACATACAGAATTGGTCTCTGCATCTGGAATGAAAAGTAAACTGCATTTCATACATCAGGTTCTCATCATAAACCTCAGTTACAATATTTATTCCATTACCCTAAAAAAATGGTTTAAGACTGTCTGAGACAAATTATACACTGCAAATATTATTAACTTATGGATGAAAGCCAGCAGTGGGGAAGTGGCTAAGGAAAGAACAAACACCTGAACTGGCCAAAATCTAGTAGAACTTTGTATTCAGTAACTCAGGCCTATAAAATATGGGGGGGGGGAAGAACAGCTCTTTGGATATTTCATATAGTATTGTCACATTTTACAGGCATAACTTCTACAGGCAGCTACACCCTATGTTCTTTCCACTTTCACTTATGCAAAAGAACAGGAACATATGTTAGAAATATCGAAGTTTTAAACAATAACCTTCACATGAAGCCATCTACCACAAGAATTCACTAGCCCCATTTTCTCACAGCTGCAAGATATCCTTCAGGACTTGAGAAGAGGAACGAAACAAACCAGTCAGCAACTACGTCGTCCTGTTTTTCCAGGACCTTGACTGCCTTCAAAAAAGTACTGACATGGCAGAGATACAGAATTGGAGCTTCTGCCCCCTTCTTTTCTGTCCAGAGCTATTAGATTCCTTTCTCGGGTCCCCAAAGCTGCATACACACGTACTAAGGACAAACACCGATCAGCAAACGTCCCCAAAACAAACATTAAAAAGACTGCCAAATTCATGCAGCTGGAACATTACCTGCACTTGCCAATGCTCGAACCTGCAGTGCTTCCAAAGGTATCATGTGGCGAAAGCGGAACGGATCCCAGTCTTCATAAATTGAAGCTCTATGTGATCCTCCCTGGAAGAATTTCAAAATACCCTTAAGAAATGAGATACCTTAGGATATTCAGACACCAAGGTCTCCATTGCTTTGCACTAAAAGTGTCCAGCTAGAGACCTGTTGCAATTCTTTTCTCACTACAACATCTCAGTAACCAGCAGCACTGAAATGCCTGTCTATGAAGATCTTGCTAAATTCCAGACAAAAGCAACCTTTAGACCAATCAACTCCTATCAATGCCTTCAAAATTTTGTTTGCAACTAATCCTGCATTCTCACCTTCAACTGTACACATACTTATGAACATGCATTTGTTTTGCTTTGGTCACTCCAAGCTTATTTTATGTCCAGTTAACCTTAAAAGATGACTATTTCAAATAACGCTTTTGGTTTGTGCCACGTGTGGGAACCAAAGTGTTTCCTGTAATACTATAAACTGTGTTCCCTGTTGTAGAAAGTCATGTGTTCATTGTCAAGCTTAGCTTTAACTTCTAAATTCTAGATTCTAGTAGGATCCACTGATACAGAGTGTAGGCATACCTAGTTCAGCTGAAAGCAGCCAGCTCTTGCTTAGTTGCATGTTATACTTGGAGATACTAATAGCCAGAACTGAAGCAAAGACATTGTGCATCACTAAGAAAGCCAACAGACAGCTCTCGTGTTTGATTCATTAGCACTGGTTGAAGAGCCAAATGGAAGAGACATGCTCAAGGTGGTACCTTGTTTCATCAAAGTCCACTCCACGGCATAAAATGGATGTCGCAGGCAACACGGATAGTCCAGCAGAGAGCAAAGGATAAACTAAACGAACACTTGCAAAGCACTGAATAGCAGGCCACTCAGAATTACTCAAATCCTCGGTTGTGTGGCAGGGGACAAGGACCACATATGCAAAAGCACGCTCTCACACCACAGCTTTAGGGAAAGTAGATCTTGATCACTGAACTACAAATGTACACAGCATCACAGAAATAGTTAACACAACTTACAAGTTTCTTCTTCTGTTTGGAACCATCCTTGTACACAAGGACCACAGCTGTTTTGAACACTGGAGAAGAAAGTTAAAAAACAAAAGCCATGTAGTCAATAAGGTTGGGAATGGGTATCCTACACAACCAAGCTCACAGACCTTTCAACTCCTCAGACAGCTCTCAGCTGAGCCAGGGAGGGAAGGCAGGAATAATCCTATCAAAAAAACTAAGCTCAACAGCTTTTAGCATGCAAACACAAGTTTCAAATGACTTGAAGTAACCTAAGAGTTGCCAGTTATCTGAACAACTGTTCAAAATCCATCAGTTCTATTAAAAGATAATTAAACAAAAGTAATCTGCCTGGGTAAGTCCACCTCAGACTAACGAGCAGCATCCCACTACATGCTGCCAGTCATCAGGTGAGACCACACATAGGCAGAATTTGAAATCTGAACCACTCCCAGGTGGGGAACAGTGGTCTACACTGAATTAAGAAGTGAACAACACCTGTAGGCAGAGGTGCAATTTGATTCTCTATTATCATGTAACATCCACATGGAGTTAGAATTTGTCTTTCAAGACTGTTTTTCTTTGTGTTCTCTTTTGTCAGGCCTCAAACACACCCCTTGTTTTAGAATTGAATTGCACAGACACTTTATTTTGGACTAAACACACACTGCTTAACTTGACTTCAGTCTGAGAGTAACAAATGCATGATTTGAAAGTATAAGTGCTCATATACCTTTCCAAAGAACCACGGTTTGATACAGTGGAAAGACCTTGAAATCTATGCCAATAACAGTTTCAATTTCTCTTTTGGCCACCCAAGATACAGTTCTTGGAGGAAGACAGATCACTCCAGGACTCTCTGGGAGTCCTGGCCTAGCTTTAAGACCACCAAAATTTAGATGCTCGGGTTCTTTTTGGCAAAAGGCACGGAAAGAAGAGGCAGAGCCTCTTCAAGCGTGTCCAACAGGATGTGAAGCAGAGTTACATGGTACGCATCAGACTACTGAAATGTATCTTCCCAGATACAACAAATACCTTTCTGCATAGCTCTCAATTTATAGCCTTGGATATGAGTTTAAGAAATTCTTTCACTATTAGAGCAGTCATCTCCAAATTATTCACCAGATTTAGATCAACACAGAACAGAATTTGACCATTACAGGGACAAACACAGTTTTAAGTTCCAGCCAACCCTGCAGAAGGCAATGCTCAGCTACCTTCAACAAATATCTGCTAAGGCACATTATACAGTCTTTTAAACATCTGAAATGAAATTACTAGGATACAAACCAAATGCTGCCAGCTCAGGTTCCTTCTTCCATTTCCCTAGCGAAGCCGGAGGATTAAGCCATATCACGGTATTATGCAAGAGCAAGTCCCCCATAGAAAGGTCTGCAACCTGCCAATCACAAACACATGCGCAAAGACAGAATGTGTTTCAGTTCAAAGTTTTCTTCAGTTCTAGAAAATTTTCCTGGACTTGATTCTTAAATAAACAAACAACACAAGTAAATTTTTGGAATAAGATATTCAACCAGATGACTGCATGTATGTGCAAACAGACTCTGACAGTTGGCATTAGATGCACGTAAATCTTTAATTGGTTGGCATAGATTGGGAGAAGACAGACAGAGAGCCTAGCTCTCACAATTTTATAAGTCAGGGCTTGCAAAAAAAAAAAAAAAAAAAAAAACACACAAAGGAGCAGAAAAGCCACACTGGATGTTTTCCTTATGTTTTTCTGCTCCTTTGTCCATCTTCTCCTTCACAAGTTTCTTGCTATTTTGTTCAAACATTTAAGCATAACCCCATCACACACACACAATTTGGGGTATAGTTCAAAGACAGCACCAGGTGAAGCAGTCACAGCAGCTTCCTCACCCCCAGCAGTTGCCATGGTTCTTGATTTTTCCCAGATTTTCACCTGAGGAAGACATATTGCTAGAAATGGACTAATAAACAAGTTCAGAATGACTGTTGGGAAATGCATACTAATGTCACTGCAGCAACCAGATCTTTCTCGTTGACGTCTGATCGCCTGAAAGTGACAATTCAAGGGCTATCCCCAGTCTAGGGGCCATCTTACACAATTTCTCCCCCACTTCTCTCTGTGAAGTCTGCCTTTTGCAAAAGGATAGCACAGAGAGCACCAGCAGAACAATCTGAACTCTCCCTGATAACAAGAGCAAACACTAAGATATGTTTGTTGTGCCTTGGTGCTCATTTGGGAGAGGCGACAACTGCTCTGCCAACAGAAGTCCTTACATGCTTTCTCCAATCCTTCTTGCCAGCATCAGCAAAGGTTTGGCAAGGGCACCTGATCTCTGCCCTCTACCCTCCATCTGCTTCTCCCCAAAGAAGATGGTGCCCAAGACACACCCCCAAAACTTCTCCAAGACCAGACCACTCAATCCCAGTCCCCTCTGTGTCCTGTATTTACCCAGTGACTCTTAGGCTTGATCTTCATCCCAATTGTTGGCAAAAGCCCACAACCATTACTTCCTATGGCATGTCTCTCCAGCATTCACCCATATCACTGCTCACATCAGCTCTTCAGCACGTCTCCCCATCTTCCTTCAAGTCTCCCCTGACCTTGCCCATTACTGCCCACCACTCTCCTTCACTTCACTGATGGACCGAAAACCTACATTTTAAATCAGAAAATGGGGAGTCCAGCTCTCAGTTTGAGTTTTCAAGACATCTTCCACAGGTTTCTGAGATGATCACCAAAGGCTGAGCCCACATTCAGCCTTCACATGTTTCAGTATGTGCTCTGTGAGAGCTAGACCAAAGCCCAGGGCTCTGTCACATACCAGGTCTGCTAACACTTTCTAAAACAGGAACAGTAGTTTCTCACACACTGGATCTCACACTTTGATATCTTTAAAGTGACTAAAGACTTAAGTACAGACTCGCCTCAGCACATCAGACCACTAAGATTGTTGGGGTGAGATTGTGTGGAATGAGGAGAGTCAAGACAGACAAAAAGGTAAACTACATGGTCAGAATCCCAGCCCAGCAAAGCACAACTTTCTAAGAGAATTAACCCACTTCTTTACATCGGTCCCACTCACTGAACTGTACATGGAGAAGCAGTTTTTGAATTGGATTGGGATTTACAAGTTTACACCAGGACCTACTAAAATGACACAACAGGAAACATAAGCATTTGATAAAATTTAACATTCATGATACAGACACCAAAATATCAGCCTATGTCTTCTAAATTTGATCATGTTACCTCCTTTTTTTCCCCTGTTTGTTCTGCTATGAGTTGGTCAAACACCGCCCCATATTCCTCATGGATTTTCTGCATTTCATTAATGTGGCTGGCAACTTTGTTCATTGTTTTTATGGCCACTAGAAGAGAGAGAGAACAAGGAAAAGAAAAAAGCTATTTTTAAACCTCTGAGAAGAAGGGTAGGAGAAAGGCTTAGAATTTAAACAGGGAAGTTTAAACAGAGAAGAGGAATGTAATTTAGGTCCTTACCATCAAGGTGATAATGTTCTTCACTGTCTACATCCGTCAGAGCAAAGAGCTCCTTCAGCAGGAGAGGGTATTTCAGTATCCGCTGGATGGGTTTGATGAGGTAAGACTCTAGTGTGGAGGAGTGCTGCCGTCTGGGGTTCTGAGCATCCAAAAATGCCTTGAAAGCAGTGTCCGTCTTGGCTAGGAGATTAACATGAAGCAATTGGGTAAACTGGAAATAATAACAGCTGCCCCAATAAAGTGATTTTTCCAGCTTTAAATTAGTTTATCCAGACATTTTGCAAGGAACTGCAGATTTATCAGATCCACATTACTGGATTTCTGCACTTCAGGTTTTGTGCTCCTGACACTTTACCACAGAGATTCTACTTAGGTTTTAAAATCAAGCACCTACACACTGTACCAAAATACACAGTTTTTGATTTCACTATCCATGGTATTTCTGGCCCTGTAACTATTTTAGAGAAGCACAAATTCTTTCTATCACCTGCTTCCTTAAAGAAAAGGCTCCGTTGGATATTTGTAATAAGTCACAGTAATCATGAATCTAGTCTGACACGTATACCCATAATATTGGCAAGTCTGGGTTTTGTGTTTGTTTGTTTTTTAAATATCATTAAACTTTAAAATGCAGTAGTGAACAACAACAAATAAATCAAGAGCTACTAAGGAGGCAGGAGGCAGTAAATTTATACATCTTATGTTGATAGTGCAGGCAGACTGAGTACCTGATTGCTATCATCATTTTTACTGTACTGTTACTGCATTTCTAGAAATACTATTTCCCCTGTTGCTCCTTCTACTAGAACATACATTTGTACAGGGAGGGGAGCATGGATAAGGTAGCAGTATTAGACATACAAGTTATTCAGTGCAGAAATAATTCCCCACAACTTATTTAATGGGAGCCACATTCCCTGCTCAGGTTGGGTGGTTTTCTTTCTGTTGTTTTTTTTGCTTCATCCCTCAGGCAGTCACCCACCCTAATAAGGCAACTTCAATTTCAAATCCAAAAAGTCACCTGCACCTCAGCTGAGGACACTAAATTACACTTAAAACACGCTCTCAGGTTTTAAAGGAGATTTAGATTTCTGGAATCAAATATGAAGTTCTGTTTGTCTCATAATTCAAGCTCAACCATTTTTCATTTATAAAAATAGTCAGCAATGAAAAAAAAATCACTAGAACTACCTAGTCTATGCCCTTAACATTAAGGTGAAACGGATGCCAAAAGGAAGCATGAACGTAACTAGCAACAAATCATTAATTCATGTATTCCACAGAGCTGCCAACTATTCTTTGCAGCATAGTAAATGAAAGTTTACAAGAAGATATGAAAGAAGTTGCACAGCAAAAAACGAACAACCCAAGCAACAACCCACAAAACCCTTCGTATTGACAGACATCCAGATGTCTGGATATCTCCCCCCTTAATGGCAGAGCTCCTACAAATGGAACCATCTGTTTATGTTACATCTCAGCCAGAAATGAATTGCATGAAGCAGCGCTAGCTCTAAGAGATTAACAGTTTTATGGGACAAAAACCATCACTCCAAGGCAAGGGGGCTGGCAAGCACTTATACGCCAAACCACAGTTCATTCATCTCCAATTCAGCAAGCCAAGCTCTGCTAGGAATTTGTACGTGTAAACTTCTCAGGCAAATTGGATCGAAAGCTAGAAGAGGAAGAGAGGGGAAAGAGCACGGCGAAGTTAAAACATTTAGACAGCTTCCATAAAACAGTCTCCAAGGCTCGTCTTTTCCTAGCAGCTGTCAGCATTCAACCACATTTGCTGGAGCTTCAATGGGATTATGACAAGCATGGATTCACTGCACGTTCCCTAAGAGGAACCAGAGGTCATCACCACTTCTGGTTCCAAAATGCATAGTGACCCATTAGTGCAGGCCACATTGCCTGTTTATGAAGACTTTTCATCCCCCACATGACTGAAGAGAAACTGGATGTGTTGGGGGAGAATAAATAAGAGTGGAGGAAAAACTGCATGCAACGTTAGCCACCTGTTGTAATGAGTTAGTTGGGTATCATTACATCAGTGGTGGTCTAAGAACATCCATGGCACAGAGCAATCTGTGAGCCTGTCAGGACAGACAGACTTAATTCCTCAAAACTGCAAGGACTCCTAGAGAGCAGCCAGGCACACGTGCCCCTACTCCTCAAGCACAAATCTCTCCATGTGGTCTCTGGTGTACAGTAGACACATTTCATCATCCACACAGCAGCTTAAAATAGCCCAAACCAATGTGTTGCTGCCACAACTCTTTGTGGTCTGTTTGACCAGCACACCGCTCTTACCTTTCACCAGTACTTTTGGGACTTTTGTGTGGCTGGCACAGAAGGCACTGTACAGCTTGAAACGGTCAGCGTAGTAAAGGAAGGATCCACCCAAGGAAAATAACACTTTCTAGGATTAAAAAAGAAAGAAAGAAAAAGCACAGAATGTTTTTTTCCTCCAACCTCTATAATGGGGTAGAAGCATAGGGGAATAGTAGAGATGCATGAGTGAGATGGAGCGTTTCCATTTAGCTTTCAAATGACAGACACTGCCTTTTTAGAATATTTTCACACTACCTAGCAGAAAACAGGACCAGCCTTGGCGCCTGAATCCAACCTTGATACAGCCTATGTTGTTTACATAATTAGCAATGTTCCCAGTCAGGCTGATCTGAAGGCGCATCACCTAACAGGGAGCTAGGTTCACAGCCCCACAACTGTATTTAAATGCCTGAGCTTAAAACCTTCTTGTTTAAATAATGGCCATAGGAAGGACTGGATGTATCCAACTTTGCAGTGGATCAGACATTGAGGAAGTGCAAGCAAGACGAGCATCCCCCTGCACAAACACAGCAAGTCCCCTACCCTGCTGAAAAGGAGTTTGTGTTATGGGCCAAACACAATCCTTCCCTCAGATGACTCTGTCTTTGGCTCCACTACCCTCTAAGGAATAAGAGAGTGGCATGGGAGGGAATGTGATAACATATAGGCAGCTGGCCTACAGTTGGCTGAAGAAAACAAACTACAGAAATGAAACCAAGCCCCGAAGTCCCGTTTTGCATGCTGCTTTCAGACTATGCCCATAGGACAGAAGTGAAAATGAAGTTGGTACACATTTTATGTAAAGAGGTAAAAGTAGCAGTACTCAGAGCACAATTCTTTCTCTCCATAAGGAGGAATTTTAACAATTTTTCTCTTAAAGGTCCCAGCAGTGATTACAGAGGCTTCTACCACTAAAAAAATGTATTTTCATTCCCCATTACGGGCATGTGTCCTACAAAACAAAAGCGGTGTTCTAGTTAGGACAGCAGCACTTAGGACTGATGCTGATTTTAAATGAACACCTGATGGCAAAAATTGCATTCACACACACAAACTTCTTTCAGTAGTTCTTCCAGGGCTATACGTTAGCTGAAGAGCAATCCCAATGGAATTATTATTATTCATCAAGACATCCTGTCCTCTGCCAAGGTGAGTTGTCAAAGCATGGGTAAAATTCCCCAAAGACTAAGTGCTGTATTAGCTACTTGCCATAAATTCAGTACATAACTAGAGAAAGCATAAAACAATTCCAACTTCCACAATTTCATATGTGTATGTATATATATATTTATACATATTATATATATATATATATATATATGGAAAATACACATCACAGAATCACAGAATGGCTTGGGTTGGAATGGACCTTAAAGATCATCCAATTCCAACCCCCTGCCATGGGCAGAGATGCCACCCACTAGATCAGGCTGCGCAGGGTCTCATCCAACCTGGCCTTGAACACCTCCAACACCTCCAGGGATGGGGCATCCACAGCTTCTCTGGGCAACCTGTGCCAGTGCCTCACCACCCTCTGAATGAAGAATTTCCTCCTTCCCTCTTTTAGTTTAAAAACATTCCCCCTTGTCCTGTCATTATCTGACTGAGCAAAAAGTTGCTCTCCATCTTTTTTATAAGGCCCCTTTAAGTATTTAAAAGCTGAATTGGAAAAAAAAAATATATATATAGGAGAAAAAATATACGTATATATTTTTAATGCAGTATATAGGCCTTTAGTTTACACTTCTACATTTCACATACAGGTGCTGATACCCAGAAGTACTTGCTATATAGTTCTGTTATGCACAAAAAACTAGATGCAGAACTCAATTTATGTTCTGAACCATAGCCCTAATGGGTTTCTGAACTACTGCATTAGGCTTGTCAGAACAAAGATTTTATGTAATATTCCATTTCTAGATTCTCCTTACAGCTCGAGACAAGAAATCTCACAGAAGGGCAAGAATAGCATCCCGAAGCACATGGCATGACATATTCCTAGTGCTCCATACAGTTCAACGTAACATGAAGTACAATCAATCACAGATCTTCAAATGGTCTCAGTAATAGCTCACAATTAGTCTCGAGTGTAAGTACATATAAGTTTTCACATGCAGACTGACAGTAGCCAAGACAAGTATAATGAAGCATGTCAGAGGACAGCTTCTGGGATATTTCATCATTATGTACAACATCAAAATGTAAGTCTACTCTGAACGTAAATAATGATTACCTTAAATTGCTCAACTTTCTCAAGCTTTTCCAGGTCTGGAACCAGCCTTACTCCATCTTCAAGAGTTTTCAGGAATTCTACCTGGAATGCTACCATTTCAGTCAGATTCCCAAAGAGAACATCCAGCTAATAAGAGAGAAAAAAAAGCAACATGCTCACTGTTAAGTGAAAAAGCAACATGTATCACTGTTAAGGTCACTTTGCAGGTAAATCATCTTTTTTAGAACTTCAGTAATTCTCAGTCCAGTTACACATGGATGTGTGATGTCAGGGATGAAAAACACTAACTATCCATTATTGTATAACGTGTTAAAATAAAAGCACGACATAAAGGTGCTGCTCAATCAGCTGTTTTAGAAGAAATTGAATTCTAAATTTCTCTGTAGACCTCACTGGGACTAGCAAGCCAACTCTAGGGAAGTGGAGTACTGTGTGCATGTAAGCTATCTAGCAAAAAGGTAAGGAACAGTTAGCATACCTCATCTGGTGTGAGGAACGTTTCTTTCTGTAGAGGCTTCAGATATCTCTCCATCAGACAGTTCAAGTCCTAAAAATTCAGAAAAAGATTCCCATGTTGGTTTCTTGAACTGCTTCTGAATATATATTGAAGTGGCTAAGACCACAGTTTTCCAAGCCTACGCATGTTTCCTCCGCACACATAAAACAAGAGTCAAATTTCACAGAATTTACAACTGTGTAAAAGGAAACATCTACATAGTTACCCACAAAATCATGGATCACATGGAATGTTGTTCTTCTGCATATCAAACAAAGTTATTTCAAAATGACTGAATGAATTCTGAATGCCTACTTATTTCAGAGATTTGTTTAAGTTATTATTCTAGTGACAGATTATAGCATTGCACGTAAATTGACAAGAGATACATGCACGGATTTGAAGCAGAAAAGAGACTAACAAAATTTTCCAGAAGCAATATTAGCAGACTGAACCGACACACTGAGATCCCTTACTTTGACATAGGTGCGCTCTGTTTCCAGAAGTTCACAGATAACCTTTCGCAGCTTATCCGCGTCTGTGAGCTGTCTCATGGTGGCCAGCTGGGGTCCTGTGAATTCCTGAGGATGAGCACTTGAGTCAGAAGGGTTCATTTCATGAAGACTGCGACAGAAAGCAGCAACCTGTTCTGTACTCTTTAAAAAGAAAGAGGAAAGGCTAGAGGTAATATCTTAGCCAAGAGATAGAGGAACAACAGAGCTGAGAAGCCTTTGCAATTACACAGTTGCAGCTTGGAAGCTTTTTAATAGTCACTGAAGTCCAGAAGTGTAGACATCATTTCATGCATCTGTCTACTTTATCTTTTAGCAACCCAGGATAAGGGAAAAAAATGCACAATCTGAGTTAACTGAAGTGCTGTTCAGTAACATTCCCGGTTTCAGATAAGCACAAACTTTAATAGGCTTGTCCAGCACTTGCAATTGAAACAAACAAATGGGCCCAAGAATTGAGAACTAAAAATGACTGTGAAAACAAAACCCTCCAGCCCTCTGCAGTTCCCTAATCTACTCTGCAGCAGTCCTGTGAATGAATGGCTGTGTCAGTAGAGCCACGGAGACAATGCAGAGATAGAAACCCTTTCAGCTGTTTTAGGGGAAGCAGAGCCATCAGGGTAACCAAAGCCTAAGGCTTGAAATGCAAGCTCTTTGGGAAAGTAGCTGTATTTTTGTTCTGATCTGGAAATACCCCTTGCAGGGTGAAATTCCTCCTTGTAAGCCATTTTCTTTTTTCCTTTTTTTCCCCAGAGCTGCTACATCTAGCTAGTTTCTTTAATGTTTAATCATCTGACTCTATATAAAGAGAATTATCCTCTCTTCACCTCCTCTAGTCAGATCTCCTACTTGCATCTTTCATTTCACTGAGAAGTTTGGAGCAGGAACAGTCTCCGGTGTCAATGACGACAGCCCCAGGCTTCTAGGATTGCTAAGGCTGCAGCGTGCCCTATCTCCTTCCCTCCCCAAGACCTGAGGAGGGCACGGGAGGGAAAGGAGCTGCTTTACTTGATCACACCTCTCTAACCTTAATCCTGCCACAGTATCTTAATCCAGATTTACAGACTTCCAGCAGTGCCTCTATATCCCTCCAGTCCATGCTAAAACTTCCTGAACTTACCCCAAATTATCATTTTCAGAGGATACAGGGGCAGAGAGGGCAGAAATGGGGACAAGTTGGGAAGAAAGAGAAAAAAAAAAAAAAAAAAGAGAGAAGAAACAAGCATACCATCACCTTACTGTTTGGGGACCCAGCCCTGCCCCCTGGGAGATGACTTCCACCAGGCAGTAGCAACAACAGCATCAGGAGCCTGAAACACCCCACATCTTCTGATGAGCACATGCCAAAAATGCTCCACATTTGTTGGGCTGCAGAGCCTGCTCACACACGTTTTCATCTAAGTTCACCTACAAGGCTACACAGCCATGAATCCTGAGAGGAGCATTAACCATTTGAGTGGCAAGTAAGGGATTTCCCTCCAGAATAAAGTTCCTTTCCCTAAAGGTACCTTATAGCTGTAAATGTTCACCCACATTTACCACTGCAAGGTGTCTTGTTCTGCAAAGGATAATTTTCTCCGGGACACAACTGGAAACAGTGAACTAATTGCAGCTGTCTACACAAAAATGCCTCCTGGACACAGTTTCCTAAAGGAAAAGTATTCATCTTCAGAGTCTTAGACTTAAGCTCGTATCAAGAAGAAAGGAAAAGTGGGATTAAAAGGAAAAAAAAAAAAAAAAAAGGAGGGGGAGTTGAACCAATCCATTTTTTAACTAATTCAGCTCTGGTAATGGAACACGTCATTGGATTTATTAGTCAAAGCAACTCCTTTTATTTCTCATCAAGGTTCCACCTATGCTTGCTGGACGCTTAAGTACAAAGCACACCCAAGCCTTTAGGTTCAGTTTGCATTAGATTTCAACATGTGTCACCTTGATCTCAACAGCTCCAAATCCAAAAAGCACAGTAGGTTAACGCCCGGCTTCAGTGCAGCCAAAAAAGCCTGCCTGAGCTACCTGCTCTGCTGGAAAGGGACAAAGAACTGACAGTTAATAGCTGCTAATGTAAGCCTGTAGAGACCCACAATAGGCCGGGTTTTCCTCAGAAACATTTAGCTTTGTTAGGAATACCTCTTGAAAAACATACATGAGGAAGCCTTACCCAGTGGCACTTCATTTTGAGAGCCACGCGTACAACTCAAAATAGTTCCGATGTAAAAAACATGGTAAGGAATCAAACTCCAAAAATAAATGAAGTGCTTGAAGCAGTTTGTGCTTGATGCCCTGCAGACAGCTCACCATCATGCTTTTGCAGTAAGCTGCTGGGAAAGATGGGTCACCCAGAGAGAGGGAGTGCAAATCCACTTACACCGTGAAACATCAGCCGAACACTAACAAGTGGCTGAAAATTGGATAACTGTCACACAGACACTGACTCTGCCCTAGAGGGAACAGCTACACCCATAGGCCAAAAAGGAAGTCCAGAGGACTTTTAAATGCTTTATCTCCACAAGTGCACACTCCACAAAATGCTCCCTGGCTTCTCCCACAGCCAGCTCCAGCTCTGGCTTCTGCCTTGCCACTCCCATGCCCCGCATCTTTGTGCGTTTCCCAAGCATCATTCATCCTGTGCTCTCCAGGTGGATGAAAAATGGAAAGGCTCAAGCACATTTACGAACCTGCTCTCTTGCTTGTTCACTGAACAAACTGTTTCATGCCCAAACATGATCCTTTCTACCTCGTATTTACTTAAAAATCAATTGCTAGACAGGAAGCAGGTGTGTGTCACACCCAGTGAGGGTCAGAACAGAGCTGCTGGCTTGAAACTCCCAAACAGCATGAACAAAAGCACCTCTGTCCCCATTTCCCTAAGGAAGTGGATACAACAGGGAAGGCCTGGAACAGAAGCACATCCCTTTATCTCCCAGCACCAGCTCTGCTTGCCAGCCACTACCGAAGTGGGATTTCTCCACAATTACAGCCTCACACTTGATTCTGCCAGCAGTCCCATCCAGCAACCTTAAAACGAGCCAGAGTCCTTGCACAACTGGGCTGTAGGGTGAAGTTTACCCTGCCGGTACATTAACCCCTCCTCTGCAGGGGGCTCAGCAGAGGAGCTCATCTCACACCCTTCGCATGCAGGGGAAGCAGGTCCTGAAAATCACCAATTAATTGTGTTAACAGTGCCCACAGACAGGAGGTTTGGCTGCCAGCCCTGTAGTTGTGAGGGTGGTCTCCGATTTCCCTTTTGCATTCCCCTTACCAAAAGATACAGGTGCCTGGGCATCAGACAGAATAAACACCCTCTTGAACTGCATGCAACACCTCTGCTCCACAACAGGCAGCAGACTCGAAGCCATTCACCTCCCAGCCAAAACTCAGGCAAACTGCAACTTTTCAGGCACTAGCAGGGCCGCTAATGACATTGCACAATAACAAAAAGCCTCTACAGGGGCCGTGCATCACAGCTCAGCCTCGAACCCACAGCCCTACAATTAAGGCAGCATGGGAACTCCCGTTAGCTGCTAATTACTTCTCCCAGTCACGCCACGCGGCAGCTCTGCTCACCAAGTACAGCATGCGGTACAAGGAGTCGCCGGCTCGCACAGCGCCTTCGCTCTTGACTTTACGGTTACCTCGCCACGGCGCCGACATGGCCAGGAAGGCAGGCAGCATATACTGGGGGAGCCCTCACTCCGCCTCTCCAGGCTCGGCTGTGAGAACAATCCCAGCTCGCCGCATATTGGGCTGGTCCGAAATGCCTCCCCGCTCCCGGGAGAGCTCCCGCGCCGCTTCCTCGCGCCGCGGCGCAGAGGACAGGCGCGTTTTAATGAGGAAGGGCAGCGACCATATTCATCCAGGCAGAGCCTCTCCTCCTCCTCCTCTGTCACTTGCCGTGGGCCTCCTTCACTCACCGCATCAGCTGGAATTAAAAGCCGGCCAGGAGCTGCAGCTGAAGATTTAACGCTGCTTTTCGTAGCGTCGCGTAGAGGGGAAACTTCAGCAGGAAGGCTGAAATGCAGCAAAGGGGAGGCGAAGGCAGCCCCGGAATATAAATGTCTCTTGCCTGTGGCTGAGCATGAGCCGATTGGCTACGAACTGGGCTGCCTAAGAATATTAAACATCAGAAGGGACAGAGGCAGAGAATTAAAAGAACTTTAAAAAGCCAGTTATGCCACTGGAAAACCTACCCCTCAAATCCCCGTTTTAATCCTTTCACGTCTATTGCAGCACACTGAAGGTTTCTGAGGCTTAATTCTGGTCTTCGATAACGGTGCACAGAGAAGACGACCTATTTTCTTCCAAAAAAACACCTCTAACTGGTATGTGTGTACACTCACACACACACACACACACCCTTGCAGCACGCTCCCCAGAGTAGGAGCGCTGCAGGGGTAAATAGCTTCACTTTCAAGAGGCAGATGCCCCAAATTAAAAGCAAGAAGGAATGAGTGTCCTGCAGCATTGCAACTGATTACAGGTGGTATTTGTGTTTTGATTTTTAAAAGCATCCCTATCAAAGGACCATTATAGGAAAAAAATACATATCCACAAGGACTCCTCTTGTGATGTAACACAGCATGCAGCTCAGCTCTTGGCAACCTGCAGCACTAAGCACTTACACATATCCTCACTTTTCAGCGTACCTCCTTTAAACCTCAATTTATTCTAAAATATTTAAAAGGCCAAAACAGGTCACCACACAGGCAAGTAACTGTTCAAGAAATTACTCTCCCCCATTATTCTCCCCCAGCTCTCTTCTCCTCTTCAGTGCTGGCTCCCACATGAAATGGAGAAAGTATGGAGCCCATCCCAGAGAAGAAGCAACTGGGTGTACAATTCAGCTGCAGTGCCTACAGGAACAAAAAAGTTGCACCCAGAAAGCACACATGCTTGCTAGTGTTTATGAAGATTTCAACCAAGAAGTCCCACACATAAGAGTGCTGGCTGATTCAGGAAAGGGATCATGAAATTAGACAGGAAGGAAGTTCAGAGAAAAACAGCTGCCCCATGCCACTGTGCTGCGAATGCCTCAACTCACCTTGGAAATTGGATTCTAGTATTTTAAACCACTTTAAAGTAATCTTATTTTTGCTTGTTATTATAATGGTTCCTTTGAGGATATCGAAGCAGAAGTAATTTCTGTGTTATCAGGTCTTTAGGATACACAAAAGATATGATTTCCAGAAAAGGGAGGAATCCTCAAAGCTCAGTGGTATACCCTCCAAATCCACAACCACCATCGACAGCTTGGAGGCTTTTGCAGATTATGACACAAATGCACCACTACTAAGCAAACACACACCCACATGCACACATGCTGAGCTAGGGGAAAGGAAAGAGACAGCTGGAAGGGAGGAGGAGGAGATGAGCCACACTGAAGTACCTCCTGTATTACCCATCTACGTATCACCTACATGACAAAGCTACAGGTAGAAGGGATCCAAGTCCAGCTTTTGGTAGGATTTCACGTAGCTTACCTTCATAACAAGCCTACCCAGCGTGTGCTACAAGAACGCATGAAGGACAGCCGCAGCGCTACGTTCCTCTCCTTTTCCCATCAATTATTAACTCTCATCTAGACTCACGTTGCTGGCTGGCGAGCTGGGAAATTTCCTTGGAGGAGCTGGGAGCTCTCCTCCTCAGCAGCGCGCTGCGGACATCAGCAGGCTGCCACGCAGTGATGATCTTTGCAGGATTAAGCCCTGTCCCTGAATCATGCTATTGCACAACCCAAACACTGTTTTCTGATCTTCAGCTGCTAACGCTGCATCTGCACTGAAAGATGGGGAACTCTGCATCTAGCTGGGAGGCTCCAGCGTAGCTCAACTGGATTTCCTCTGCTGCCCAGCGGTGAGTGGGTAAGAGTGCTCCTGCTCAGCTTTTGCCAAGATGGCCAGTAAATAAACACGTGGAACAATCAGAAAGTCCTCTTCGGCATCCGAGGAAGACTGGAAGTTGTGGTGGAAATGGTGATACAAGGAGCATGTCCCTTCTGGTGACTTGAGGGCAGCGTTTCACTTCCCGTGTACAAAAATAACCCGTGTAAAACAGCACTGAGGACATCAACTTAATCTGCTCCATAATCCCACGAGCATGGAAAGGTGCAGCAGTGCATGAACAGGAAAACACCTTTGCCGTTGTCCTCATAGTACCGGCCAGGAGGTGATTTTCCACGGGTCAAAATGCCCTGCAGACTCCTCACTCCCCACGCAGATCAGCTTTCCCAAGCACACAGAAAGCAAAAGGACCAGGAAAATCCTCCCATGCATTTAGCTTTCTTCAGTTAGGTGCCCTTTCTTTTGTTCATCTGTTTCTCCGTATTGATGCTGTATTTAAAAATTAGTATTTGAAGCACCAATAGTGCTCTCTACTATCGCCCTTTACCATTTACTAGATTTCTCAATAGGCTTAGCAAAATAATTCGGGAATTTCTATAGCTTTAGTTCATGAAAAATCAGAAAGAAAGCCTATGTAATACAGAATATTTCTACATGGAAAGTAAATATCACATAAACAACACAAAATACCCTTCTGAATTGTAAAATAAAATACGCACAAACCTTTTTATTTACAGAAAGACAGATTTTCCTCTCATTGGAAGGTAAGGCTCGTTGGAGTATGGAGTTACTCTTCCATTGCATGAATATTAAGTATTAGAGCTGCTAATGCACATTTCTCAGTTTAACTAAATCTGCTGAGCCGCAAGGCTAATCATGTAATCCTTAGGTCTTACTTTAGGCAATTACAGCTCTGAGGATCAAGGAGGCAAGATGCAATATGGAGCCCCCCAGCCTGGCACAGTTCAGAAATAAAAGAAAACACAGCATGCACATTTATTCCCCAAGTAGCTGTGTGTTATACTCAGTGCTCTTCCCCAGCCTCCGTGCTCAACAGAAGAGAGTCTTTTCAGAGCACGTGAAAATCCCACACCCTTACAGTTAAAAATAGAGAAGTGTCAACAACCCCTTCCACTTACTCAAGAATAAATTCTCTGTACTTACAAGAAAAAGTTCTGCAGTAAAGCCTGGAAGCAAAACATAAGAATAATCCCTTTCTCCACATGCAACCTCTGCATATATTTCGTGCACAGGAATGTTTTCTGTTATCTGACTTCCACTCCCTGGCTATCAGAGACAAAACTACAGGCTAGCATGACACCAGAGGTCAGGAAACAAGAGGCCAGGGTCTTTTCCTTTTCCTACAATGAGTAAGTAAAAGAGTACAGGGCTCACTATAACATATTTTAGCTAAAACAAGAGCTAGGAAAAACCACACCTGCACACAAACAAAAACTGAGTGAGATCTCATACTCATTAGATCAGGAATTCTGTGGAAAATTAGCTGGAAAATCTCACCATCACTTATGCATGAAATACATACAAACAATCAGTGCCTTTAAAATAATCTCACTTGATTCTGCCTCAAAAGCCACTAATCATCGCAGATAACGTTGTGTGAAACTCCCCAACACCAGCCTAGAGCAAACTACCAACTGCTGTGAAACCCACCCCTTAATAGATAGCAATTAGCAATCCATTTGCACAACCTCTTAGCTATAATTGGAGAGTATTGCTTCAATTTAAGGTAGATTGGCTATAATTAGTTTGCATTTAAAAACTAGCATATGCACTTTGCTATTGATTTAAGGAAATAGTGTTTAACTTACATTCCTCCCATGCCTAGAAATCAAGAGAGAATAAGAAATAATAATAATCCGTCTGATTTTCTGGTTCAGCTGCCCTGCTCTGGAGATGATAAACCATCCCATTTAGAAAATATGTGGGAATATTGTCACAAGATAGTGAAGATACAAACCATCCCCAGTAGAAGGGTACAAGTCCTGATGGTGATGTGCCACAATCGAAGATGTAACATGTTACATTCAGTATCATCTGTAAACACCTTAAAAGTAAGATCCACATTTTCCCAAGGAAAGATGTTCTAATCAGGTGCAGCTGGGGAGTCGGCACATCAGCTGGGAGCTCGGTGTGCTTTCACTCCTTGGCATGTGAAAATGAAAATTTCTCACCTTGCTCATCTTATCGGCCTCATCAGATGATTCCAAGTCTTGCGCTTCTGCCTCCTCTGGAGCCGTCTCAACGGAGCTGTCTGGGTCACCACAAAGCGAGTGCCCTGCTGAAATTGAGATGTGTGTGAAAAGCCAACCAGAATTTCCAAAATTTCAAAAAGCTGCGGACAGCAGACATTGAGTTCCCATGGATGGCCAGGCCTCATCCTGCACACAAGTAGATGCTGAATTTATGCCTGAGGCACTCACTGACCTGGTAGGACTGCCCTGTTTTGGAACAGGGACCACGTTCAACGTTCAACTACAGGTGTAAAAATAAACAGGTTATGGCCAGACAGCACTATTTAGTTGGAAATTACAAATACTGATTCCCAGATGAGGCTAAAATGCCATGCTGAAATTCTTGCATTTATTTTTAAGTTCCTTGCTAGCAAGGAATTGCCTGCCTTTATACTTGACTGGTTTTAAATGGAAATACCAGGAAGTGAATGAGTGGGCAGTGCCAAGGAGAAAGCCTTTGGTCAGCCCTTCGCTGAGCAAGCTGAACATAACAATTTTAAGTTGTACACCTATGCCTTAACACCCTTCTGGAGACTACGTTCTTGATACAGATAACTGCTTGCAACTTTTTGTAAATAAATGGTGGATTACCTGCAAGAGGCAAAGGGATGAACAGAACTAATCCCAACCTCAGAGCTCTGTAAGTAACTTTTTTTTTTTCCTCCTAGGATCTCATTCTCTAACTTAAATAACAAGAAGCAGTATTACTGTACCTTAACCTGCCTCCACAGAAAGCAGACTTCACATACACTCAACTTCTAACTATCACAAATCATAATGAACACTGATTAAATGAACTCTGCTATGAAATTCCTGCATGCCTGGGTTGAGCTTCATGCCAGCACAAAGACTTTCCAGAAGCAGAGTCCAGATGCTAATTCCTTTCAACTTTCCTCCCTCCTCCCCCCAGCCCCATTAGGAAAAGGTTTTTCATCATTACCACTGCTTGGGTGGATTGGGAAGGGTGTTTTCATGGTCACCCCTCCCTGCGTGCATCCTGCCACATGAAAAAGACAGTGAATGTTCCACCAGGGATTATGCTTTTTATGCCATTATGTTTATTCTTCACATAATGCAGAAAAACATAATCAAAATTCAATGGATGCAGCAAGACAGAAAATCCCTGCTTCTTCAGAAACCAAGACTAAGCAGCCTACTTTTTTTTTTTTTTTTTTTTTTTTTTTTGTCTGGAGAGGTTGTTGCTAGTATGTAACATTTAAACATTTTGGTGGAAAACTGACTCTTTTCTGTAACAGAACAGAGTTTTTTTGCAGGCTTGTTTTGTTTTGTTTTGCTAGCCTTATCAACAGAAGCATCCCAATGGCACACTATCTTGTTGTCAGAGCCCACTGGTCCTGCAGCCATCCTCTCTAATTCAGTCCTAGGCTGAGACATGAACTTTTTACAAGGAACAACAGTAATTTAGCACATCAGATGCAGCACCATTTCTATGTTAGTCCCATGCTGACTCTCACGTTCCTTGCTATTTTCAACTAGACATTTCAATTTAGGTAAGCCATGTAAATTTGTCTGTAAGGAGCATTTGGCTAAATAGCAATGCTGGAAGTAAAAAGGCCACAGTGACGATAACACACATCTGTTACACTGATAAATTGCAGTTAAACATGGTGTGATTTGGCCAAAAAGGCTAGAGTAGCGTGGATGGTCTATTTATTCAGCTAAAATGGCAAGCTGCTGTACAGATTTAAAAAAGAAACTCATTAACCACATCTACTATATTTGTTTATATTTGTACTGCTCTGAAATATGGTTCATGAAATTGAAACAATACTCTTTAAGAAATATGTTTCCTAATTGAATAAGGAGATTAAATTCTGCTGCCTCTTTGCCTCAATTGAAAAGCTACTGATTTTCTTTCATAGTTTTTATGTTAACACATAACGTTGGCTCAAGAACACATCCTAGATAAGGTTCTTTACATCAAGACTGAGGGCAGTGATCCAGGTCCGGGGTTTTTGTTTCTTACAAGCTTCCAACCACCATTACAAAAAATAAAATAAATTAAATAACTAAATATATATTTTAAAAGGCATGATTGTACAAGACTTCCACTTTTAATGGGTCTGAAAATTCAGAGAAATTGGAATTCAGAAATTCAGACATAAATTCAGAAAATACTCTGCATACTGGGATGGATCTAAATTGGACAGCAAATAAAACGAAAACAACACAAAATGCAGTTCATAACTGAGCTTTCAGAAGGCATGATTCTCTTCTGAAAAGATGAGGTTTACCTTTTAAAAAGATGTGCATGCAGGGAATGTTTGGCAAAACAAAATCTATTCAAAGAAGTATTTTATCTGTAAGAAGTTACATTTTCTGAGTCTCGCCCATACTTTTATGAACTTGGACTGTCATTTTTTGGGTGTTTCTACTAATGTGTAAAAAAAAAATTATTAAATCCCTTATGCTATCCATTAAAAACCAAGAGTAAAATGTGCTATGTGTCATAATTCAGTTTGGGCAGTCCGTGCTCACTGCAATTAATTTTCTATTATAAGTTGTATGAAATACATCCTACAGCTGTTTCTCATCCCCAAGCCAAGGCAAATAATGTTTGTTAGGGGGGTTGGGGTTTTGCTTTTAAGCTATCACTTTTTCTTTTCCTGTATATTAAAACACCACTTAATCTGTTTCCTGCAGTATAAACACTTCTACCCAGTAGACAGCAATCTTTCACTTACGTCTTAATGAGCAGTCACACAGTGCATGTGTTTAGGGTATTTCTAATGTCTTAAGCTGCCAAAGCCAACGTCAACTTCAGCAGTTTTATCTGCTGGTTGTTAAAACACAGGCAATTGGTTCAATAATGCTGCACGTTCCCGCAACAGCCTTTTAATACCTTCCAGTTACTGCCCCATTTCTGTCGGGTTCATTACATTGTTTTATTTTTGCCCTGCAAATCTTTATTTAGCTCTGCGAGGAGCTCCAAGGAGAATGCGCTCATTTCCTTCTGTAGCACCTGAGTGCTGCCCAGCAGCTACCATTTGTTAGGGACAATAACACGTGGGCTTCACTTAACATTAAGGAATGGGAAAGGGAAATCCAAAAAGTAGCAGGAAAAGGGGGTCAAATCCATGTGGCCATGAGCACAGGTGGAGGTCACGGGAGCACCCAGGTTGCCTTGGCAGTGCAATATCCGTGACATTATGACTCATGCCCATTAAATAACTTCAACTTATGGCTAGAACTAACAAAATAAAAGGAAGTCTTATATCACCCGAGCAAAGGTGCAGGGGCTTAAATGCCTGGAGAATCACGTAAAGCTTAAGGAGCACACCAACAGTTGGCTACAATTTTCCATGGCTGCTGCTTCCCATTTGCAGGGCTGCTATCGCCTGAGATTTTAATGAGAATTCCACAATATTTGGTACTGCTCTTAAAACCTGGCTCTCGGTGCCAGATGATTTATTTTTTTTTTAGTGCAATGGAAATAAATATTCCTAGCCAAGCTTTCTCAGCTGTGGTGCAAAGCTCAGAAGCATTTATCCTACTAACACAAGAAGCAGAATACAAATCAGAAAACCCTCCATGTTCATAATATTTGTATCTTGATGCTTTATTCCTGCATATGTGGAACTGGCAATACCGAATTTAGTCCCTTCAGTGGGAGCAACAGGGAGGTGTTAGCAAGGCCAGCCATCTGCCAGCATGTTATGTGCTGCGGGCCAGAAGCAACAACAGGCTGAGATGGCTGAAACCTTTGGCTTGTAACTCCTAGGGTGCCTCAATCTCTCGAGCAGGGTGCTTTACACATCTCAGCTCCCTACACAACACCTTGTATGTCTCGTGGGTGAGGCACTGGGAAGGCAACGGGGAAGCAGCTAATGCTGGGTGGTCATCCAGGAGGGCAGCGCTGGCTACAGCCCAGCCCTGTACTGGCTCCCCCACTGGGACTGTGCCACAAAGGGATCCCATTTCCATGTTCAGGTTGGGGTAAAACTGGGGTGCAGAGTATCTCAGGATAAACCACTACCATGCATGCTCAAAGCACGAGGTACCTGCTTTAAACAAAGGGGGACTTTGAAGTCAAAAAGGGAGTCACCTCGTGAGCTTCATAAGCATTTCTTCCAGCTTGGCCATGCCCTATTTATTTTTCTTCTCTTGTCCCCTTGCTCCCAAGTTATGCTGACACAGCTGTCTGTGCAGCCAGACAATAAGATGAATGGGAATATCCATTTATTCATTTATTTCTTTCTGCTGGCTTCCCTAACCTAGTTTATCGCAGGGCAACACAGGCCTTTCCTACAGGAGGAGAGCCTTGAGCCCTGACGAGGACTGCTGAAATTAAGCTTGTAATTAACCTGCTGCTTTAAGCAGCATCAAGACAGCACCTAATGGGACGTTTCTAGATCATATTTCTGAAATTAACCAAACTGAGGGGCCTATGTCCCATGACGAAGATGTCCTCCAGCAAACCAGGTGGCGGAGGGGATGCAGAGAGCCAGCAGACCAGGCCGCGGACCCGTGCCCAGCCACTGTGGGCTCTCAGCCAGTACTGCCACGAGAGGCAACTCTGTGGGGCACTGCCTGTGGCCCAGAGTGACAGAGGCAGAGATCTGTCACCTCTGCAGTCAGCCAGCAAGTGTCTGGGGCTGCAGAGCCCAGCCCCATGCCCTTCCCTGCCTGCCTGAGACCGCCCCCTGCAAAAGGTGCATGGTCCTCCTCTGTACTCCTTCCACTGGTAACACTCAGCAGTACTGAAGGAAAAAATACAGTGATTCCTTAATTCCTTTTGTCAGGAAATAAGGGGTGACCCCATGACTACCCACTCTGAGTCCCAGCTAAGAAGCTCGGGCATCTGTGCTCCTGCAAGAAGTGCTGTGGAGGTTTCAGCGGACAAAGTGCTTTCACAGGGCTCACGGCTGACTTCTTAGAATTATGGTTAGCTTTGAAACACTGGAACATAAAAGAAGGAAACATCATTTTTTACATTGGGGTGTTCTGTCCCTTTGGGAAATCCCATAGAGTTGATAGCCTCACCAAGGATTCATAAAGCTGTGTTACAGCTACCCCAGTGACAGTCAACTGAGTGACCAAAGAATGCTACAGGAACAACTGGAAAAAGCTGCCTTTTCTGGAAAGCTATAGAAACAAGAGCTATAAGTCTCCTATCTTTCTGCCAGAGCGCTATTGCTTCCCTTTCCATTTCAATTAGATCATAAATTGGTCAAACGTAGAAAAATCTATGCTGAATGTTATTCAGTTCAATCACTCTTTTTAGGGAAAATGCAGATTCGATTAAACTTTCCCTGCATCAATCACTTTTCTCCCTCCTCAGTTCAGGAACCTGGTCAAATAAATACCTGCACCACGCTTTGTTGCCTATTTCGAATAAACAGAAATATTCACAGTCAGAAAAAACGAGGCAGTGCTCAGGGACCCTGGGAACCAGGGGCACTGCAATTGCAGAAGTGGAAGATTCCTTCCACACTTACCGAGTTTCAGCCTATGGTTCACGAAGCCAGCAGAGGGAGTGGCAACACAGCAAGAAGATGAAGATGACAAGCCCCGCTGCTAATGAAGCGGGCATGCTTACTGCAGCTAACGTGGGAAGACTCCAAACCCCAAAGCTGCAATCCCAAAACTAACGTGCCGACAGCCACACCGCTCATTTCAACAGCAGCTCAGGTAAACTTCAGAAAAGCCAGGGATTAGCCCTCCAAATACAATTCTGGCTGAGGTAACTTCCATTAGCTTTTGCTTTTAAAAAGCTCATCTTGTGACAACAGTTCTGCACATCTCTGCTTAATTACATGCCACAGCCTCAATGGCTGCTGCAGTAAACGCTGCTGGAATTGTTATCAAGCACTGAAAGATAACATTATTTTTTGAACATGCTACAAAAAGATATGAAATTAGTTGCTGCCTCAGGAAAATAACCCAGGAGAAATTAAGGTTACTGTTAGTCTCAGCTTGTTCTGAAATCCAAATTACTTAGCCTAAGGGTAACTGCGACAGGACCAGGATGGAATGAGAAACAGCAGCAATTCTTGGAGTGCAATTTGAGTTTGTTTCATGTTTTTATGCCATATTCTTCAGAGCACGAGTTAACTTTAGCCTCTAGTTCTCCTTTTTTTTTGAACAACAAAATAATAGACCCCTTAAAAACACTGAGCTGCTTCACGTCTAGAAGATTAATATACTCATTCAGAACAGGGAAATACTTTTTTTTTTTTTTATCAGCTACATTCAGCACAATGATTTATTTTGGCTCTTTATTATCCCTGCAGAGCTATCCCTCACACTAGAGGTCTCCAAAATACTGAGTATACAAAGCCTAACCCTCAGAAACTCTACCCCGGATTGCAAAAAGGTAGTGAACTGGGGGGAGACCACAAACAGATATGGATAATACTCCCCACTCCCTTTCCCAAAATATGTCCTTTATGCTTCGATCATCTGGAGGAGATGTGACTCTGTGTTTCCAACTTTCAACCTCTCATTCCCTGGACTGAGTGGAGCAGGCTGTGGAGATGAAGCACTTGTCATGGGAAGGGGACAGAGCTCTCACTGATCCCTTCAGGCAGTAAGGAAAACAGGTTGTGGGGCTCCAGACGGAATCAGAGCTGCTCCTCCTCAACCAGATTTATGCAGGCTGTATTAGGAAAGAAGATTGAAAGCCAGGAAAAATATTAATAGATGAAAGGAAGAAAACTCATGGCTCTGCAAGCCTGACACGGAGCAAATTCCTAGGGGAAAGTATACATCATATCCGAGATGGATTTTTTTTTACATCAATTAGAGACCTAAAATCCAAGGTCATCTCCAGAACAGCCTGTTAAGAAATAACACAAAGAAGTACCAGCTGCCAGAGAGCCGATTTGCAGGCTGTAGCCCAAACCTCTCCGTATACAAGCTAGCTGTAGAAAATGAAGCAGCTGTACGTCACACCGTATTTAACAACCGCACTGGCAGGCACTTCACCGAGGTCAGCTCCCCGAAACACGGTGCAGGCTTTGCTCATGGAAGACCTCCCACGGAGTAACAAGGCATGACCAAAGCTTCCTTAAAAACAACTTTAAAAAAAAGTGACTATTTTCCATTGAAAGGATGCAATATGGTATGCCTCACACAGGAACTCTGCCCTTTGCTGACTTCACGGGAGATGAAGAATTGCAATAGTGAAGAAGATGACAGGACATCAGCGAGATCGGTCAAGCAGACCATGAGGTTCTGGAAAATGGATGGGTCTATAGGTGATTTATACCTGCTGGCACTCTGGCCCCGTAATGCTTCACTCCCCTGCTGAAACAGAGGCTGTACCAGTTCAGAACTGAAGAAAAAAATCCACATGCTATAAATAAGACATACATGGAGAATAGAAACAACTGAGCTGATTTGCCTAGCCAGCCGAACTGCCAGCAATCAACAAGGACACAAATAAATGGGTCAGTGGGTATTTCATACTTGACTGCTCTCTACAAGGAGCTGCAGAGCGGAGACCAAAAACCTACGATGCAGTTACGGCCCCCCAAATCAAAGCATGTGCTCCTTTTTAAAATTTCACACGGATCCAGTTTGGGGTAAAAGAAAAACTGGCACAGCACAAAGCCAGAAGAACAAAGGCTTCGGTACAACATTGTGTTCTATAAAAATCTAAGTAGGGAGAAATTGATGGAGAAGATCAAAACACCTGCCTCCAAATCGCGAAGCTGGATACAGATCGTTGCTTTCACTCCCACCTCAGGGTAAGTCATTCCAAATTAGAGCATTGGCGTTGTTTAGCTTTAAACACTGTCTTAATGTCGCTCTTCAGAGGCATATTTCATACGGCAATTACAGGCACTTTCAGAAGCTGCCATAAACACCTGCACATTTGCTGATGAGCTATTGCGCTGCTTCGTTTGGTTAAGCAAGCATTCCTACCCCTTTGAGGAGTGATGAAGGCAATTGCCACCTGATTTGCTGCACTTTGAGGGAAAGTAAATGTCAGGACTGCTCTAATTTCTTTCCGCCTGTCTCCTGAAAGAGAAACCAAAGGACCTGGCTGCAGCACACCACAAGTGGTGGACAGCTGTGCCAAGGGAAACCTGAACGGAGAAGGAAGCCCTGAAGTTGAGCCCCAATCCTGGGGAGCTCCTGAAGATGCAGATACTCTGGGGCAGCAGGCAGTGCACAGGCTCTCTGCAGGACATGGAATGACAAGCAGACCTTCCACGCTGCTAGGATAAATACAAAAACCTGGCTTGGGAAAAACTGCCAGAAGATCACAGATCAGACCTGAACTGAGCGCAGCACCAAGGAAGCAGGACCTCCAAAGCAGCAGAGGCAGGTGGGCTGGTTTTGCTGAGATGTGTTCACCCGCCACGTCCTGTCTTCATTTCACATGGTACCCACAGCGCTGTTACTGGCCAGCACGAAGAGGTTCTGCAGGCTCTGCAGATGCACTTGGCAAAGCATGCACTGCCTCTCAGCAAGGAAAAGGTCCCCTCCGTGACCTAAATATTCAAAATAATGATGCAGAACGCTGACAGAGGCAGGGAAGCTGCTTATTGAGCCCAGCTTTTGAGGCCCTGTGTTACGAAGTGTGACTGCTCTGGCTTTGAAATCACCATGCTGAATAAATATGGAAGTCTCAGATCCCAATTTTTTGCACCCAGGGCAGACGCTCCAAGGGGCAAGAGTACTCTGCAGGGATTTTACAGGAAAAGCATAGGAAAAGACAGAAGGATGGGGTCCGTGATGAATTGGTGTTACATGGGAAATGGGGACATCTTGTGGCCAGCTATCAATGTTTACAACACGAGTTTAAATTAAATGAGTTGATTTTTCAGCACAGAAGCCTACCTTGGAAAAGTTCAGTGAAAATTAAAAATGAAGAATGTCCTTCAAAAAAATGTTTAATTTTAACTGCTTCTAGGAGTTTATTCCACATCTTACATGAGGCTGCTTTTATCAAGAGCCTCAGAGGTATTTGCAAAAAGCTGATTTTAAGCCTTCTTGTTTGTGATACACCACTTGCTATGAATGTATCACACTCCTAGAAGTCAGGCTTGGGGTCCATTTTTCTCCATCCACACTATGTGTTCCTGTTACCAGAACAAGGACATTTTTGCTAGATCACTTTCAGTAAATACTTTCAGAAGAACAGAGCAGCACCCAGAAATGTTGAGAGGCAGGCTGTACCCACCTGACCCTTCACAGGCAGAGATGAGTCAGCTTGGTCCTGAGTCCAAGCAAAAAAAACCTTTCACTGTGGATTGTTTGCCCCTGCTCAGCATCATACTAACACACTTACACAGCTGCTGGGTTAGCTCAAGTATGCACCCAGAGCCACCAAGGAGTCCCTGCACTGGATGACTGCAACAACCAGACCCACGTGTCCTGGGAAAAGGTAGACTTGAACCCTGAGAAGTGCACGAACAGCCC
The DNA here is from genome assembly GCF_965140915.1 of Aythya marila. NCBI lineage: Eukaryota > Metazoa > Chordata > Aves > Anseriformes > Anatidae > Aythya > Aythya marila. The sequence continues at coordinate 103,551,610 of NC_139042.1, forward strand.
CTCCTGCTCCAGTTTTTATTCCAAATGCCCAAAACAAAACCATTTCACAGATGTCAGAACGATTATTTTGACATTTATGAAACCTTTACTCTGGGGAAAATAGTAAGTATTTTGACATATCCAGAAAATACTTACTTTTTGGCTGGAAGAAAAAAAATTACCTCAATTCTGAAGAGTTTTGTTTATCTAGAAACTGCTTCTTTTGGGCCATTCTATTCATTTTTCCTGAGTTTTAAGTTATTCAAAAAAAAAAAAAAAAAAGCAAACAGGAACATACAATATCCTCTTCTCTTTTCAAACAGGCAAGTATGAGGAGACATAGTGCAGGAGCTTTCCTGCTATCCCAGTGCAATTCCCACCACTGCTCTCTTAAAGAGACATCATGGCTAGAGCCCAAAGAGGTGGTCCTGCTCTCCCACAGCCATTTCTCTTATCCCAGCACTGACACTTGTCCTCATCTGGTTGGGGAAGCTAAACTAGCAGCAAACAATTCACCTCTTCCAGAGTTTATTTTTCTGCAGTTCAGTTCTCTGAAAATCCCAGCGTGGAGGGCAGGAATGGCTTCTTCCCCCCCAGTGTGCTGTGGGGCCAGTTAGGTTTGGCTGTAATGTCAGCCTCTACCTTGAGGGGTTTTGAACTGTCCCTGTGAGTTATTTATGTGCCTCATCAAACACACGGGGCTCCTGGCTGATCCCAGAGAGGGTGAATGCTTAACCCTTCTTTCTTCCCTGCCCAACACATACCCTGGGGGCAAGTCAGGAGTTAAAGGCACCTCTTTGTGCAGCCCAGAAGTGAGCGAGCCATCAGGTCTGTGACTTGCTGGAGGCACAGCTAGATAACGCGACACGCATTCGGCGATGACATATTTCACAGCCTAACCATGTACACATTAATACTGTAGCTATACCTCACAGCTTCCAGAGGTCTCATTTATTACCCACGCAGTGCATTCAGACTGCAATGCTTCTCACTTTCATCACAGAAGTACCAGATCAATGGGACTACACCAGCACACCCTAAGTGTGAATTCTGCTCCTCGTAATTTCGACATTGAACCCAGTACCTTGGTTGCTCCCAGCGAACACCAGCGTGCTGTCACTCAAGTCAGATGGGTTTTCCAAGCGACGTGGTGGTGGCTGCATTAATTTCTGCCCTTCCTCAATCTCAGGATAGGTACGTACAGTAAGACACAGTGAAGGCTGAACAAGGACATCTTTCAGCAAAGCTGAGTCCAAATCTTCAGCAGCTTTTTTGTTAATCTCCACAATTTCATCACCAGCTTTCAGGCCTGCAACGCAGAAGGGAACAGGTAAGACTTGCACAGCAATGCTTCTGTTACCCACAGACATCAAGGAGCTCAGCTGGGTATTTATAAGGTGCCAGACAGTGTTATGTCTAGACATAAAATAAACATTTATGACTGCAAATTACATTGAAATTTGATGGACTTCTGCAAGATCTGCTGTCAGGCTGGTACTCCAGTATCCATAAGAGTAAGGTGCCCAAGAAGTCCCTCAGGAAGTACCAGCAGGCACATACCCTGTCCTTCTTCACAGCACTCTGCAAGGGGACAGCTGCTCTGCAGCAAGCCATCATACAAAACAAATTCCTCATAAATAAATGGATGCTTAAGGACAGAGCCAGACTTCTCAGGCTCTGCACACAGCACAGGGGAAAGACGGAGCCGCATGAAGCATTGTGAGCTGGGTCTGTACCTCTCATTGGGAAGCAGAGGCTCCCAATGGGCAGCCCAGCTAATCTCCTGGGATCACTACGTCAGCTGTGTTGCTGGATTGGGTTGATTCTTGCTTTTAATTTCTCATACAACTGTATGCTTTTATTTGAAGTGATCACCCACTGATACACTTAGGAGGAGGGAGCACATTTCCCACTTAACCGGTGCCGGAATTCAGACAACCTCCTCTCTGGCCCTGTCCGAATTACATCCCAGCATATGGGGCTTCAAAAGGCAAATTTTAGCAGTTGGTAGGTTAGTGATGGTCTTTTCCAATCCAATTTCAGGAGCTATTTATAGCCCCGGTGCCCAAGGGAAAAGGGGATCCGCAGAGGAAGCAGCTGAGTCCCGCTCGCCCCCAGGCGATGCAGCAATGCGACAGACAGCAAGCAGCCCTCCGGGTCCCGCAGGAGACCTGACCTTCCCCTCAGCCTGCTCTCCAAATCACAACAGTGAGATGGAACAGGCTTTAAACCCAAATAACTTCCAGCATCACTCAGCTCAGTCGTTGGGGCTGCACTCATCGCTGGCGGGCCCCTGCAGGCATCTCCCCGAGAGAGAGAGAGAGAGAGAGAGAGAGAGAGAATTGAAAAGCATGCTCTGCAACAGCCACCAGAGGGACCGTTGTGGCATCCTAATCACCATCCTGGCATTTTCACGGTGGAAAGCTGGAATTTACAGGGCCAGAAGAGCTGCTCCTTGCAGGCAAACCTACCCTAGGTGACCTGCTGTTGTAGGCGACTTGCCTTGCAGTGCTCTGGCTGGGAGACCAGGGCAAAGGATGACTCTTGGCACCCTTCAGCGATGAGGAGAGGCCCCAGTTTGACGAGCCTGAGCTGCAAGAATTGCTCAGCTGAATCCTCCAGGACAGATTACCTACCCTTATCTGAGAAAGAAACATGGAGGCTAAGCAGCTCCAGCCCTCTTTAGGAAAATTGAGATCTCTCTTAAACGCATGTAATTGTGCCCAGAAACTGTAGTGCGGAGCGCAGATTCAGAAAGAATAAAATGAAATAAGTAGAATGGCTACGAAGTAAATAGACCATAAAATCATATTCAAAATGAGGACAAAACAAAGCAAGTCGAGCATTTCGCATTATTTCATTTATTCTGCTCAGTGATGCCATGTCATAATAGCGGCACATTAATATGCTTGTAACCATAAACATCTCATCTAGGGCTCCATTTTACTCATTGTAATCCCTCTTCTGAATCATTTGGGATGAAGCATCATCTATACCGCACTACAATCAGGCATCGGTATAATTCCAGCAATGGCCTAGCTAATGCAGACCAACAGAAAAAGATAAAAGCATAAATCATAAAAATAATTAGGAGAAAATAAAATTTCAGAGTTTTTCATTTGGAAAAAAAAATTAAAAAGATTGAAAAGGAAATACTGCAACTCTTCCAGATAAATTTACTGCAGGAAATGCAGTCAAGTGCAAACATAAATGTAAATAATGCAAGGAAGAGAGAAAGAGCTTTCCTCTCTGCTAACTATGCGTATCTTGTCATAATATCCTGCCAAATCCTGTTATTACAGAAGTGGCTTTTTATATCAGTTATGAAGAGCAATGGATCACTGAAAGTGTGTTTTAGCATGACAGCCCCACAGGAGGCAGTGTGTGTTCATGCATTCATTTAAATTTTCATTCAAACATCTCCTGAAAGCAAAATAAAGACCTGCTGAACCCTGCACCCTCACCCTAGCACTCCCTTTGCTAGCAAGTCAGGGAAACAGTGATGGCAGTTTCCCAGTGAGCAGAATTGGTTCAGCCAGAGCCAGCACCAGGCAGGGGGCTGGAGCTGTCTGGGGAACAACAGGCCCCAAAGCTTTCAGCAGCAGCAAGCTCCTGAGTGAGCTCTGCACTACCACTTAACCGCTCCCTAGAGAACTCTGCAGGTGCTTTTCAGGACTCTGCATGTACTAATGGACAATGATGAGGCGAGCGTTTTCCTGCTCTCCATATTACTCCTTAAAATTTGGTTAGATTTCAGCTGCCCAGACCCTCCTGTGGCTGCAGAAGCAGCAGTGCTGGCACACGAGGGAGGGCGACAAGTGGGAAAAGCAGGATGGGTATGGGAGTATCAGGGTTGGCTTCAGCTTGAGTAAGGCATGACAGAACCGTACCCCTCTCTGCACTAGGACTTGCATGGCAGCCGAGTTGTCTCTGCTGCTTTCTGGCGCAAGTGCTGTCATGCTTTCTGAATATGCTGGGAGCAAAACTAGAGGCAGTAATCCCAGCCACAGAGGGTAACCTGAGAGCTTCTACTGTACCTGTTTATCTTGCAGCCACTGTCTTGAGAGGGCCCTGGCTTTTCTTTCTAGCTGCAAGGGAGGTGCTGACCCTCCTACACACAAAGCAACTCAAAATTAAAAGAGTTTGGCTATAGAGCACAGCTGATTCCGAGAGCAGAACAACCCTATATGCATTACCTCAGGTTCTTGCCAAAAGAACATGATCTTTTCTGGACTGGGATCCTGTTTTGGTGTGTTTATAAAACTTCCATCCCAACAAGCTCACGGTGTACACCAGGATTAAACAAACAATACCAAATGCGACTTAAAAATGTCTTTTACCTTTCTTGAAAGCTAGGCCTGTCTCTTTGACACCATTCACATACAGCCGACGAATCCCTTCTTCTTCCACGGAAGACAGAGAGAAACCTAGGGAGATCCCCAATGACATGGTTAGACAGCAGCAAACAATACAGCATTACCTAACAAGTGCACGCACTACAGTTAAGGCTGTGCCGTGCCTGTCGCGAGCACTGTTCCTGACAAAGTGGTGGAGAATTCCTCCCTTCTCCCTTTCCTTCAACCTTTACAAATAGAAAGCTAACAAGTGAAAGTGGCCGTAAGAAAAAACTGAATTGAATTTCTGAGCTTGCACGTATCCTTTACAGTTTTATTTGAGTATACCACAGCTGCAAAATGTTGGAACACGCTTCCAATTCTCTCGCCACAAAAGGTCACCGCGAGAACTTTGCTGTTTGCAGACAAAGGCTGCACAGAGCTGTGGTTTGTGACCCAAACCAACAACAGCCAGGAAACTGGGAGTTATGGCTGACATGCCATCCGTAACTCGTACAACACAGACCAGTGCCTGCTACAGCAAAACGTCAGCTTCGACTTTCTGAATTTCCTGGGCTGGCCGAGTTTGTAAAAATGCCGCCTTCCCCCTGCCTCTTTCTTTTCTCAGCTGCTCCTGGCACGACCTGTTATTTGCCAAGTCTCAGCTCGGCCCACGTTTTATAGCGGCGTTCGAGAGCCCCAGCACAACCTTACCAACCTTATGCAAGTACTGACACAGCCTTTAATTTTAACAGTGCAAATGGTGCTGTTACATTTGGTTTAGGTGATTTTCTTGCCATTTGTGTTTGACACGGTGCAAGATAACAATGTGTAAAGTAAACACAATGTGTTTAGTTAAATAGGCTTTGCTTATTTACTGTTGAGAGTTATCTGAAGAAGAACATTTGCCTTTCTGAAACTTCATTACTCCCTAAATGGGTATAGGAAACCATTTGCTCCATCTTTTTCCAACTAGAAAAACATTTACAAACCTCTTGGGGGGGAAGATACTTGTTTGACATGGAATCAGCCACCAGCCAAGAGGAAGCAGATGTGCTGGGAGCCTGTTCTGACTTTAGGACTCCCTTCAAGTCGATGGTTATGGATGAGAAGTTATTTTTTCCATATATCATTAAAAAAAAAAAAAAAAAAAAAAAAGGAGGGGGAAGAATGTGGCAGCCTAGAAGCTAGGAGCATATGGCCCTTCATGGCTTACTGAGCTACTTGGAACCCACATGCAAGCTCCTCAGCCTGAATAAAAGGAAATTTGTGAAGCTCACTCAACACACCAGATTTGGCAGAGGGAGAAACTCTTGACTAAACAAAAGAGCAGATGTAAAACAAATAGTAGCTAGTGATTGTCATCGCCATGAAGCCTACCTGGAAAACCTTCACCACAGGCCCAGCGGAGCGTGCCCAGGACTTCGGTTTGACTCAGCACAAATTATCAGCTATGACAACAATCACCCTCCTGCAGCTGAAATGCTGTTTGGCTGTACTGCCTTCACTCCAACAACCACACAGTTAAAACAAGGCTGAGCTGCTCCTCAAGTTCTTGTGGCTAACTGTGAGAGGACACCCAACCTTCCCCAAGCTATCCTTTTCTTTTTTCCCCCCAGAAGACAGCTTCCTCCTCCAATCTGTCATTCAACTTTCAGTCAAAAAATAAAATCCAGAGCCATAATTACTAGCAGAAGGGGTGGAAGGAGACAGGGGGATCATCTGGATGAGAAACACTTCAGTCAAGTGTGTATATACATCCACCTATGCTTGCACAGATGCGTATTTGCATGTATGCGTATGTCTGGTTTGTATATGGACACATACAAACGTATAGTTTTTGTCTGAGTGAATTCTCCAGGTGCTGCCACAAACACATGTGCAAGCACTGCGTGAGGAAGGGCAGGAGTGGGTGGACGTGGCAGCGGTTGCATAAGCTGGCATCGCTGCCAGGAAGATTATCATCAAACTGTGCACGGACCCTGAAACACAGCTGTGGAGAGAGGGGTGGTGACCCAGTCAGGGCCTTTTCTCCACCGCAGCGTTTTGATGGCAGGGGAACAAAAGTCAGCATCTTAGAGCGCACAGGGCCACAGAAAAGCAACACAACCCCAGAACAAAGCTGCCTGCACAAAACGACCTCAGCACAAAGGCAGGTACCAGTGAAAGAGGAGAGTATGTGTGTGCCCAGGCAGCACAGCTACAGAAACCAGCTGACATGTCCTGATGGCAAGGTCCAGCACACTGGCCAGGTTCCTCGAGAGCGCCTCTTATCGCAGAGACGTTGCCAGGATTAATTAATGGCTGCTTGTGAAGGATCCTGAAAATTCAAGGTGATTTGCAAACATTATTATTGCTGTATCTGGGATACTAGCAACAGCAACAGGCAAGGCCACTAATGATTTTCATAATTTTATTCGTTTGTCTTCGTTTCATAAAGACTTTTCCAGTTCTTCTGGAGGAATCATGGCCCAGGGGATTTGGACATATGTTTTTAAAATGTGCAAGTATGAGAAGGGTTGACTGAAGCTGCAGAGAACAAGGAAAGCAATCATAAGAATGAAAAATCCCGTAGCACCCTGGCTGTTCAGCTGTGGTACTGGCTCCTGACCCCATTCCCAGCACTTGTGAGGGGCTGAGCGTGCTTCTTGCTCTGCCCAGCTGCCTGAGAACCAGCTTCAAAAGCAGTCCTGCTCACGGGAAGACTTAGGCGAGATGCTTGGAGACTCTGCAGCCATGTTATTGATTTAGACATCTTTCAAAACAAAACCAGTAGCGAGAGCCCTCGAGCAACCCCGTTAAAAAGAATCTGCGCGGAAACCAGACAGCTCTGATCTTCATGCTGCCATAGCTCGTGTATGGGCTTCAGCTTGCTCTCTGGATTGTAAGAGTATGTGCTGGCAACGCTCATCCCATAAAGAGACTGAGAGTACATAAATGTACTTAACAGACAGGACTGGAAAGAATTTCAGAACGAAGCCCAGCACCAAGAGAGGGTCAGCACAGCTCCGTCACCTCTCCTCTGTTCCCCCTCAGGGGAGGATTTCAGCACACGCTTGTCACTCTATGACCACATGGTACTGTTTTTGAGGCACACACAGACTACAGAAATTCTGCTGTTGTTTAAAGTCAAAGCAAGGTTTGCTGTTTCCTTTCAATGAGAGCGAAGTCAGCTTTTTTGGGCGCATTCAGCATTCGCCCTCTGCAGGGTCAGAGCCACTGAACAGATACACCCCGCGTATCGCGCAGCTGATCCCCTTTCACAGGGCATGACAGTGCATTTCGTTGTCTCTCCCATCACTTAAAAAAAAGAGAAAGGAAAAAAAGAGAAAGAAAGAAACAGGAAATGCCACAATACCCCTAATTCTTGCAGTCCTTTCAGCCCTAGCATAATTACTGAACCTAGGGCCATTGCTGTGCTAGTTCTGATTTCTTTCTCAGGCCTTCAGTATTCAACCCACAGTCAGTACTACTGCTTTGTAGCAGTGCTCTCTGTTTGGATGGCCTGCAGCTGTATAATAAGCAGTTCGGGAATTCAGAATTATTCTAGTCATTAAAACAGAATATTTAGATAAACAGTAAAAAGATGCAGATTGGCTTCCCGCAGGGTGGGTTGCACAAATAATGTTAAAAAACACTACAGAAACTGTAATTGCTAGACCAAAGGGCAACCTCGCCAGGCTGGAGGTTTACAGCTTCAAATATACTCAAAAGATAACACAACCACCCCCACGGAAAGACTGGGAATTTTGCTGAAATCACACAGGGAGGAGTTCCCCCATTTTACATGCAGATCTCTGTAAGATGTGGTGGATTTTGGCTCCAGGAGTCCAAAAGGGGCTCCTTGAGAACTGGGTGTGCTTGGGGCCAAGCTCCCCCAGCCTCAGGAACAGCTGGGCAGGATAGGGACCCACCTTACAGACCTGCAGCAGGCAGGGAAAGGGGACAAGGAGCTCCTCCTGCAACAGCTGCCCAGCTGCAGAGCTCATGAAGCCTCCCACTTGCAGCAATTCTTCTGTCTGCATCCCTGCCACCATGCCTGGTGCTGCCTCGGGGAGACTGGGAGAGGATGGGGTGAGGAGGGGGAGACCCCACTGGCAGCCCCAAGCTGCATCAGCAGCCCTCTGCCAAACCCAGCTCTGCTGCAGGGCCCCCACGAGCACAGCAAGGCAGGAATTCACGTGGGATGTGACAAGCAGCAAAGGATGCCACGTGCTGCCAGCGCTCAGTCCCACAACCTCTGTGTGTGGTGCTTTGAGGGACGAGAAAAACAAGCAAACATTTGTCCTTTCTGCCACTGTAGCTCTCATCAAAGAGCCGCATATCCCACAGCCTGAGCACCGGGAAAAACAGTGCTGAGTGCATTACAATAAAACTATCCTGCTTCAGGGCAGGGGAGCCAGCTTTCTGTGGATGGCACAGGAATGGGATGTGCTTTCCTTACTTTGTTAACAGGCCTTTCGGGTATAGCAATCAATAGCAAGCAGTTACTTACACTAGAATTGACTTGGTAGGAAGATAAAAACAAATTGAGGAGAGAAACTTACCATAAATATCAGAGGATGCATCAGACTTCTCTATTTGAATGTGCTGCGTAATTTTCTGACAGATTTCTATTTCTTTGTAAAGCTGAATAGAAGAAAAAAAGAAAAGAAAAAAAAAACATAAAAATGCTTTACTGTGGGAAGACACATTAATTGCGATAATTTTGAACAGACTTCTTTCATAATTACAGGATGGAGACATAGACTGTGATCATTACCTATTGGAAAATTTTTCTCCACATGCATGAAACGTATGAGCAGTGTCACTACGCCTTACTGTTAAGAAAATAATTAAAGAGGAGGAAGCCAACATAAAAGCAAGGACACATCCATTCCACTCTCTCACACAAGAAAAAGAGCTTCGATGCCTACTCTTGTATTTAGTGGGAAGTCATCATTTATCATTAAGTGTTTATATTACTTAGAGTAAGACCTTGCAGGAATTGAATGATTTTGTAGTATTAAAGTCACAGGTAGGGATTTTGCTGCTTAAATACATTCCTTAATTTGCTACAGACTTTATATGCAGCTCTTTTTTCAGCATGAAATTTCACCTTTAGCACTTTTATGTTTATTTGTGCCGACAAAAGCTCCCGAGTCTTTGAAATTGTCATTAGCATCCTTCCTGGGAGACCGGCACAAATTCACACCTCTGGGTGGCAACTCAGAAGCCTGAGCACCCGCTCGCAATTCTCATGCCAAGCAAGGCCTCAGCTGCACCCCTGCACTCTGTACCCCTCCCTCAGAGAGCACAGGGTAAGGTAAGAGGAATCATGCTTTTAAATCACTTAGGTCCTTGTGCCTTGCCTTACTTACTGTTATATCACAGTCCTACCTCTCAACTCCTAACACATGAGCTGGTACCGGGGCCTGTCACACGGTCTCAGACAGGGAAATCCCATTTTTCCAGACATTTGGAGACTCTGAACTGACATCTCTGGGAGTCAGCCCTGACTTTCTCAAAGCCATTCTGAAAACCTCAGTCTCAGCACAGGTTTGAAGCTATTTTTTGCCACAGCACAGGCTGGGTGGGACTTTGCTAATAAACCAGCCTTTCATCTTTGGAAAAAATCATACCCACAGGTGAATGAGAGTTCAAAGGTAAAGATTTTGTTTAAAATGTTGGTGTGACTGTGTCAAAAAGCAATTCACAATAATTAAGTTAACATTTTAAAACCGTACATTAGTGTTTGGACCAAAGCGTTTAATCCACTTCTTTAAAAAAGAAAAGTAACTCATTAGTAAAGGGTTCCTTTAATAAATACATAATTTTATCTCCTGCTTCTACCAACACTTATACATCTGTTTAATGCAAATATTATGCGCTACAGAACAGTTGTATACCCACTTAAATGGTTTTATATAGCAAGATAAAATGTAAAATTCAATGAGGATGCCATGCTAGCGTTGCTTTTAAAATGTGGCTTTCAAATATGGGAACATATTATTCCGCACTTGAAAATGAGTCAAATGACATTCACAAAATCTCAGCCAGATTTCAGTAAAGACTTTTTTAAAAGTAGAAAGAAAAAAAAAAAAAAGAAAAAAAAAAAAAAAAGAAAAAAAAAAAGGAGTGAAAACTGCAGTGTTTTCAGAACAAAAACTGTCTGAACCCTGCAGTTATCTCAATGAGAAAGCTATCTGGATGAGCATGCAAGACTTGAAACAAGGATGGCCAGTGAGGGATCCAGGGCACAGGGACAGGGGAACTGCTCACTGCCTTCACCCTGAGAAGAATCCCCATGGAAAAGGAGGCAAATACCTGGGACCCACAGGCTGCTGTGGAGCTGCCCAGACCACAGCCAGACCAGGCAGCAGCACTGAGCTGACAGCAGCATTTCTGTGCCCCATGGAGCCACCATCCCAACCCCAAAGGCAGGCAGCACATTTGGGCTGTGGATGCTCGTGCTGCTGATACTGCAAGTTTGTGGGAGCTCTGCTCGGAGGGGTTTAATAGCAATACCAGGAGCATCCAAGGGGGTTTGCTAATAGGCTGCCCAGGGAAGTGGTTGAGTCACCAGCCCTGGAGGTCTTTAAGAGACGTTTAGATGTAGAGCTTAGTGATGTGGGTTAGTGGAAGACAGGTTAGTGTTAGGTCAGAGGTTGGAATGGGTGATCTTGGAGGTCTCTTCCAACCTAGATGATTCTGTGATTCTGGGATTCAGGATTGCCTCCTGACAACACTGTCCCCTTGATCCACTTCAGTCCCTCTGTTCCTCCTGGTGTTTCTTAAAGCAGCTTTTGGGGATCTATCATTACCTGAATTTTCTCAAGCTTGTCACCTGCTTGCTCCTTTTTCCTCTACACTTTTGGTCTTGTCCCAGCATCCTTTCCCAGGGCTACTTTTCACTGCAGCCCCAATGCCTTCACTGGTGAGATGTCCAGAGAGGTCTCCAGTCTCCTGCTTTCATCTGAAAGCAACAACTAAATCCTACCCAACGTAGGAACCCAAGTCTGGCATGTCACGCTTCAGTCAAAACATTCCAACGCTTAGTTTACAATAAAAGGTGCTTAAAAATACAACTGCCTGGTGCAGCACCTAATGCTAAATATCCGTCTCCAAGCCCTCAGTAACATTTTTAACACGTAATAAACCACACTCGTGAATTTTTGAAAGACTACGTCAGAACACAAAGCATCACCGTTAATGTTTTAAAGAGGAATGGAATATGGACATTTAATCTCCATTTCTTATTTAAATGCATCTTCTATGTGCTGCAAGAAAAAGGAATACCATCAGAAGAAATTATGTTTACCTTTTCTGCAGTAATGTATTGTAAAAGCATTTTAGTAGGTGGAAGATAGCTCTAGCAAGGTATTATTATGGCAAAACTATTATAAAGAGCTTTTCAGGAGACCACAAAAATAGGGTCATTAGTTTCATCATGCTGCAAGAGAATAATTTCATTTAACACTTGAATAAAAGTAACTCCGATTTTCTCATGAAACAAGCATACATGCACACACAAGCACACATACAAATGCATATTGATTTAAGGTATGATCCTACCTACACTATAACCTTTCAGCATGTCATTAGTCCTACAGACTGTGGAGTTGTGTTGTGATTTCAGTTTTTCAGAATAAACAGCAAGTGATGACCATGTCAATCCTATATCCCATCAACATAAGGCAACTCCCCAAAGCCCTTCCAGGCAATGAAAGCCACAAGCTGTCTTCTCTGGGTTTTAATCACCACTCCCAGCTATGTTTCACCTCCCAGTTTAGTACTTTCTCAGTAACACTTTTTTTTAAACAGTGGTAATGGCAAATCCCAGTTCTTTAGTAAATGAACAAAAGCATTCATAACTGGGAAAGTTCTACTTTTTATAAAATAAAACAGCCACCAATAAAAAGGACTTTAAAACGCGTTAGAGCATGCATGTGTAAAATCATAGTGTTAAAGCACGACACTAATTCTGTTTGGTCTTTTTTTTTTCATCTCTGATTTCAAAATTCCTTTGAAGTCTGCTTTTGAGATTCATGATATGAAAACATCCCAATGAAGCAATTAGGAACGTATATTCTCACACATAACTCCAGAGCTTTTTAAGTTCAACATTTACCTTCCCATTCAGAAAAAAAAAAGGGAAAAAAAAAAACTTTTGCTTTTCCTCCCTCCCTTAAAAAATCAAAGCGATCTGAAGAAGTTGTATTCAGGCCTCAACAGTATGTCTTGAAAATAAACGAGGAAAATAAGAACAAGAGGAAAAGGCAGCCTTGAGAGATATTAAGCTTAAATGTACGATACAGTAACCCTCGCCCATTACCAATGGTTCTTCCTTCTCTCCCTTCCACACAGAGCCATGCACGCACACACACATAAGCAAAACACCAACTCTCTCCACTAGATGAAACGTCTGGAGAGATTACTTTACTGCAGGCCAATTTGCTATGGCCTTCATAGCGCTGTAATTGCAAGTTAAAAAGCATAACTGCTTATTACAAACACTAATTAATAGTGTCCTACACAGTGTCATGTAATTTTGCTCAAGGGGTAGCATTACCAATTCATAGATATCCTCTTCTGGCTTTGGTACGTAAAACTGAATCTGGTTTTCAATCAGGAATTTCAGACGCAGGTAGTGAGCGGAGTGATCCAGCTGGTGAGTCTGTCAGAAATGGAGAAGAAGCTTTGTAAGACAAGAGCAATGGCTCAAATTATCTATACTCAGAAAACGGCATGACATTCAGAGAGAAAAAGGTGGAGGTGCTCCAGCACCATCTGTCATAAGAGGACCGTGATCTCCTAACTCGAACAAGAATCCAAACCTTCTCCTCTTACCCAAAAGCAAGTGCTCATTTAACCTGCTCAAGACGTCAAGGACAGTGCTACTACTCTAAGCAGCCTCTTTGCTTCTGCTTATTTCACAATTCTGCTCTGTCTCAGGAATAAGCAAACGCTATTAAAGCAGAAGACTGGGAGCAGACCTTTTGTACACACAGTGAGTTTAAAAGGAAAAATTTTTCTGCTTGTTTTTTAGCATCTTCATAATTTAGCAAGTATATATGGTGTAGTAAATTTCAAGCAAGGTTATATAAAAAAATCTGTACGTTCTTTAAATTCAAAACAACCCAGGACACGCTGGCTTTAAGAGGCTAAAAGAAGCCGGGAGTTGTGTACTGGGTTACCTCCCAGTGGAAACAGGTCACACCATTTGAATGAATTAGTTATAATTAGCTGAGGATATGGCATTTGGTCTGGGAGATGTTAACGACCTTTCCTCAGCACGATTAATAAGCTCAATTGAAGCAGCGGTTAATGCAGTGTGTAATCAAACACGTTCAGAAGGGTGATAAACACAAAGAACGTCATTCAGGAGTTACTTGCAAAGTTCATAAACTGTTGACTAAAGCTGATGAAAAATCCAGAAGTGATTCACAGATAGAGCAGGTAAATTTAGCTCACTGCCACCTCTGAACTCCCATTATTATTCCATGCTTTGATACATCTGCCTTTTCATCTCGGATTAGCAAATTACCCAAATCTCCAAGGTTGCACTAAAAACAACATCTCGTCTGAAAATTCGTGCACAAATGTCACCGTTCCCTATTTGTTAGGTGTTGCCCTCGTGTTTTTTAAAGGCTCGCTTATCCGGTTGAAGCCAAGCTGATGATACACCGAGACTCAGCTGACTGATGAGACAGCCCGGATGATGAGTAATGCACACCGAGTGACCTGCAGAGAAGAGCACGCCCTGACTGAGCAAACTCTTCAGCAAGTATTCGGGGAACAGCGACCATTTTTGAACATCTGGATTAGGCAATGAACAAAAAATAGCCACCGATGCAAAAATAAAAGGCAGGTCTATTGCTGCACCCTACGTATTGCTGCATCCCGGTATGTCTGATTCAAAAACCAAATTATTCTTACATGAAACTGAGTACCTGAAATGAGATAAACCCCTGCAATCTGGACAAATGCCTAGTTCATTAAATAAGGAATCCGAAATCTATCAAAAGCCAAAATAAAGGAACTGCATGTGGGAGAGCCTCAGCATCTCCCCCCTTTTTCTTTTTTGGTAAACATTTGGCCAGCCCTGCTCATTGTTTAATGACCATTTTTCCTAGTTTTGTCTCCTACATGCACATATATATGAACACCCCAGGAATTCCTGGGAAGCAGAATTGGTTGTAATTGTTCAGAAATTCTCCATAGGAATCCTAGTTCCGTTTCTGGTCAGATTAATTTAAGATCCCTAGACACAAACTGAAGAGCATCGTGCACATGAATTAAACAAAAACAGGGAGGAGACATAAAAACACAGATAGCACATCTGAAGACTGGAGGAAAAAGCCCATGATGAGTCTCACTGAAAGTTTGTGAAACACTTGAGCCATTTGAAGCAATTAGTGGGGAAAAAACGGTATGTGGAAAACCCATACTAGCAGAAAAATTAACCAGGCAACCTAACAGCCTGCTCCTGCCACTGAATTGAATCTTCTTGTGGTCTCCTGTGCTGAAGATCTCTCATGTCTTCTGCATTTCATACAGCTCCAGGTATGGCCAAGTGAAAGCCACCCAGCAAATGCCAGGTCAGCCAGACTTACGCTGTGTAATTAAGTGTAATTTAGCATAGCCCGGGGTTCGGTGAGAGCCCCCATCCACAGCTGTGTGTTTTATTGCTTCCAAACAGACCTCTGAATGCCTTCCCATAGCAGAGGACATCAGAGACATTTCTCGGGGTGCCTGAGGGCTAGTCGGGAGGCCAGCAGAGATCACAGCCTGTTGTAGAGGGACATCAGTGGATCCAGCTCGGGGCCTCAAGGCACTCGGACACAAGATGCTGCAGGCTGGGAGCAGCCTCAGCTGCACTGGTGGGGCAGGTTGTGCTCACATCTACCTGCCCCGTGCTGTTCAGCCCCTGCCCTGATACCATCCTAACAGAGGAGCCGTCCCCGCAGGCGAGTGGCTTCACCTACACTTCCCAGCAGTCCTTGAAAGGGCTCCTGCTGGCTTTGACACCTGCATCAGGCGCAGGGACGGATGCTGATGCCTCTGATCTCACGCCTGTCGGTCCTGCAGGGAGATTTGCTCGGGAGAAAATTGTGCAGGACGTTTTAGAGAGTAGGAGGGAGCTAAACACAAGATGACAGATGCTGCATGGAAGCTCCGAGCTACCCAGAGCAGGGCACTGCCGAAAGAGGCCACTGGATAAACCTCACGTAGCTTTTGAGCCACTCATTTCTTCCAGGAAACACCACTGGCCATGGTGGATATTGCTGCATCCACTGCATTCACTGCACTGCATCCACTGCACTGCGGCCCCATCTGTGCCAGAAAACGGGAGTCATCCTCATTAAAGCTGTGATGCTGCAGCACATGAGCCAGAACATTTAGGTGATTAAAAATTGTACAGCTGCAGCAAGGCCTTGTCTGCAGCGAAATCTGACATTAGTAATTTTCAAATAGAGGCACAATTGTCTACTGAAGTGAAAGGATAGGGTCCTCTTGAAGAGGAAACAGCCAGTCTGCCCTAAAAGCCATACTTTTCTCCCACTTTTTTTCCTGTTGCTGGTCTAGCTGCATCCATATGTGGGAAGGTGGGAGCAGAAACAGTGCAGCTTTAGTGATATCCATACCCTTTCAAGACCACCCAAAACACCTTTTAGCAGTACAAAGAAGCTGCTTGGTTTATTTATTTCTCTCCTAATAAGTCTGGCTATGTCTGGACTAAATTAAGCAAGTAACCCAATTTAAAGCCTAACCTGACAGCTCAGCCAGTGTGCTCTTGAAGCAGAATTTACAGGCTGGGGTGTGAAACAGTTCAACAGGCTCCGAGTGGCGTAGCAGGACGGCACACAGCCTGAGCTAGTCACCCACTTCAGCTCCCCGCCAGTTAAAGTGGGGACAGGCACCTCCTGAGGACCATTCAGCCCGACCGTAGACACATCCAAGGCAGCTGGATTCATCCCACTGCTTGACTCCTGTCTGGACAGGGACGTACAAGAAAGGCTGTATTTTTTCAGCTTGGTGTGGGAGGGACTTAGGACTGAAGTTACAGCATCGTGGAAACACGCTGGTGAGCCCGGCGCATTATTCCAGCTTTGCACCTGTGTGGCCCGAGCCTTTTCTGCTGGAACACATCAGCTCCCAGTCAAAGCAAGCCCGCAGAGCATCAGGCTTAAGTCGCTGCCTGGAGACTTTTAGCACAGATCCAAAGAGCACGAGGAAATCTGCCTCTTGCCCCTCACGCCGTCTATTTCGGTAACAGTGGGAAAACAGCAGCTCTTTTGCTTCTCACTTTTTATACAGTTCAGGCAGAAGATGAAATGCCACGTGGTCTGCTATGCTCAGTTTCTGGTGTTATTCTCTCCATACTGCTCCTGCCTACATCCATATGCACTGTACGTGCTTCTACTCAGTTTTAAGACATAGCCTTATGCAAATTTTAGTAATTTGTACACACACGCTCACACCGATAGCTATTATCCAATGGAAACAACTTAATGCATCTATACTGATTTTTTGCCTTCCGAGAGATGCTATTAGTTAAATCTTAGGAGAAATATTCGAGAAACCACTTCAAAATATGCTTTAGACTCTCCTCCCACCAATCTTGAATCATAAAAGTGTCACAAAGCAGCCTCCAAAACCTAACTCGCTGTATAATAACAAGCAGCAATGTTAGTATAAGAACACATTTTCTACAATGACTTGAGTGCACTTAATGTTCTCCAACAGAATAATCAAGCTCAGTTTAATAGCACAGATAGATTTAAGCACATCTACAAACATGAAGAGGTTTTATATGAAATGTAGATCTTGAAATGTTTACTGTACCAGAACTTGACTGGTTCTCAGATGGCAGATGGCAAACTGATGTGAAATGATGTGGATCAGATATTAAAGGGGGGAAAATGAGCTGAATGCAAGAGACAGAAGAAAGAGATCGATTATTAAAAGTGATAGAAAAGAAGGCATCCATCAGTGTTTTCCAGACTGAAAGCTCTTACAGAAAAGGAAAGAAACAGATAATAGCTGTTTAAAAAAGCAAACACTCACCCACCTCCCCATCTCCCTACACACCACCACCCACTACGACCGAAACACAGTGAGAGACCAGATCCTCAGCCGGTCGATACCGAAACCGATGGAGCTCCACCAATTTACTCCAGCTAAGGATGTGGCCCCCGAGTTAATCACCCTTACCCAAAGGAAAATATAAGCCCTAAAAATAAATCATTACTAATAATGTGTCATCCAGCTTCCCTATTATGTCTCTCTCCAAAAATGTCAGCTTTCCCTGAATACAATGAAGAGCTTTCACGAGCTGCAGCAGCCTTTAATAGTGCACCTGGCGGAGAGATAAGCACACTGTATAATTACTCCAAACAAACGCCTTGCTCTCACCTTCCCTCTCTTTGGAAGCACATGCAACATGTTCTAGAAGTCCCCAAAGTTGGGCTCCTAACAGCAATAAATGTTTTCTTTTCTCGTGCTGTTGTTGTTGTACAAAAGAGGACTCACTTTTCAGAGCAGCACGTGACACGAGTTGGGTCTAGTTTGCAGTCAGCTGGGTAGTGGAAAACAGACATTATGTGGATGCCAGAACTGAAAGCTTGTATTTAATTTGTCAAAGCTTTAAACTTCTCTGCTGAGACGTAGCTGTTTTTAATGGCCTAACGTCTGATATTTCATCTCGCAAAGAAATCCAGGTGTTTTTTCTGCAGATAAAAGCTTTCTTCTCGCTCCCCTCCCACCACCTACACGAGGTGAGTCTGTCTCCGCAATGCAGACAGCGAACACCGGCACCTTCTCCCACTCCTGGCACTGCTGCTTCTCTGTGCCTTCCTCCCTCACACCGAGCAGAGAGGGGAAGCAGAATGGGGAAGGAGGGAAGGAAGAACAGCACCTGGGAACAGGGTGGCCTGGGAGAGATCAGCCTGCTTGTCTGGTGGCGGAGGAAAGACGTTATGGAGGGGCTGGTGGAGTTGGGGGCACTGGGATGGTCGAGAGAGCATGGGGCAACTGCATGACTCCAGCAAAAGGAAGCAGGATGGGGGACAGGGGCTGGGATGCTGGGGGAAAGAGAAAGGAGAAGGGTCCTGTGCACAGCTTGGCCTCTGGTGAAGGGAGAGAGGGTGGGTGGGTGGGTGAGAGGCAGCAGCACCAGTGGGGCAGGGCGTGAAGGCACTTCAGAGACTCACGCACAGTGCCTGGAGTGCAAAGGCCAAAAATCAACCTGCCTTCCTCTCCTCACACCCAACTGTGTTTGTCCTATGTGGTGTTGGCGTGATTTTACAGAAAAATTCG
Organism: Aythya marila; assembly: GCF_965140915.1. Classification (NCBI taxonomy): domain Eukaryota; kingdom Metazoa; phylum Chordata; class Aves; order Anseriformes; family Anatidae; genus Aythya; species Aythya marila. Next base: position 103,570,224 of record NC_139042.1, read on the forward strand.
GTGTAATTCACATTTCTCATCTAACATACTCAAGCAGGGGAGAAAGTCACTGTAAGGCTTAACCAAAAGGACTCAAGTCAAAGCGCTCAGGGTTGTAGGGTTGTAGGCATTCTGCCCTGCTCCAGGGCAGGCTGGCGGCCTTTACCTTGCAAATCATTTCCAGCACATCTCGCGTGGTGTCCCCAGGGCGGATGACTGTCAGGGCAGGCTGGTTGTTGGGCAGGCAGAACCAAGACGGCGTGAAATACTCGTGAACCCAAATATCACAGTCGGGATTGTGCTGATGGACACTGCTCAGCGCCACTTCTTTTTCCCTCTAAACAGACAAAATCCATTATGACTAAAAGAGCCAAGTAAGATCTCCTTCTGCATCAGTTACAAGTGCAAGGAACATTACATGCTGCATAAAAAAAGCCCTCCTGTAAGTGAAGACATTTTATTCATAAACCTAGATCGAAGGCTTGTCTGGACTGGCAAACTTTGCAGTTTTACCTGAGCAGTATAAAGTCTGCCTTCCCGTGCCACCCACACAGCTAAGCTGGTGCAAAGTGTGTATCCTGGGATTTCACCCTATGGCTACTGGGAATGCTAGGAATGCAACAAAAAATAATAATGATAAAAAGAGCTTTAAAATTAAAACTTTGCACTTTATCTCCTAGTAAACCAATCCAAGGCCAACAAAACTGATGTAGGTGCTGCATGTCCTGTGCCTAGCAATGGCAAAGCAGCAAATCTTAGCATTTATTTTGATTTTCCTGTCTTTTCTACATCCGTGTTATACTACAAGCTATAAATCTCCATGAAGTGATGAAGCTGCAGAATTGCTATTTGCTTCAAGTGGGCTCATGCAGCTAAATCCATATTCACTACATGAAGAATGTGCCCCTTAGCACTGTCTTAATGCTGTTTTATAGTTGGCTTTCTCTGGGGAAAGAGAAAGCAGTTGTAATTGTTTCTACAAACGCAGAAGCTCACAGAAGCACGAGAAAACAAACCAGAAAACTCTGTGCTTCATAGTTGCAATAACCCTAAATTATGAAAATCCCATATGGTCACCATAATAAGCTATTTCCCAGAGCCAGCGGAGTCTGGTCCTCCTGTGGGAAGGCACCTCCCTGGTGTGCAACACCAACACTCCTCTGGGCCTGGCACCCCTCTCTGTGCTCATGATGCCAAGCACAGTGAATGCTTGACCATGGGAAATCAGCTCAGACTGCCCTACAACACACAGAGGATCCCTCTCCCTTCCCTTCCCTTCCCAGGGCTCCATGTTCCCTCTTACATCCCAGAACCAATGCTGCTGCGTTTACCTTGCCATCTGGGACCGTGTCGTCAAAGATTCCTTCGAGGGATTTCTTTACTGAATCAACTCCTTCACCAAACACCTGAGGAACAGAGCAACTCTGTTTTAAAACGCGAACAAACCCCTGCACCATCTGCAGGACAAGACTAAGGCCTGACTTGATTGAACCACTGCATCATAAGGGTTGGGGGCAAACAATGTACCCGATACCCAGCATGGAAATCAACCCCAAAAATGTAAGCATTCATCTCAAAAACAGAAAAAAAAAGGAAAATACCAGCTTGTTAAAAAGGATGGGGAGCGCACTGTAGGCTGGTTGCTGGGCACCACACTGAAAGATGAGATGTCGATTGTGCTTAGTGGTCTGTCACTGGCTTACTATGCAGGGCTGGACAGATTTTATCTCCTTTTGTGTTCAGTTTCCCCATCTGGAACAGGGTGGGGGACTGCACGGGACTGTACCAGGCAGGCACCCAACGAGGCACACCTGCAAAACCCAGCTTGCCCTTTGCACAGCTCTAAATTAGCTGCAGCTGAGCGTAGGGGAGAACAATAAGGTTTTTGCTACAGCAGATACTTAAGCTTACAGCTCAGAAGTTAAATTTTACAGCTCTACGTCACCACAGGTTTATGATCAAGTTGCTGGTTTTGACTGTGAACTATACTGTACCTCAAACGAAGCAGAAACAGGTCACCTCACTTAGAGAATTTACAGTTTACAGCCTCAGCTTTGGGAATAATTGCACACTACTGCGCAAGCGCAGGCGAAAAGCATTCAGACTTTATATTTAGGCATTCCACTGCTTTCTCAAAACTTCACTTTTTGTTTGACTCTCTCCGGCATGACTTTTCGTTAACCTGGAACAAAATCCCTTTTCATGCCTGGGAGTACTGGAGGAGTTAGGGGGCTGAGGCTGGGGGCAGGGACAGGAAGCATGAATGCATTTATCCCCGCTGGAAGGAAAAAAAAAAGTGTCACAGAGTGAAGACACAGCACAGGAAGGACCCTAGCTCAGGACAAGAGATTGTGCTTGATGTGGGGAAATTAAGCACAAAGCAAGAGGGATGCCTCAGCACCAGCGCGAAGAATTGAGAATGTGCTCACAGAGGCATCTGGTACTTCCCGGTGAAGCCCACAGCTTTTGCTCAGGCATTACATATTAGTTGAACTTTTAATGTCTCGCTCAAAACAAGCTCAACAATTTTACAGCATTAATCTCTGCTAAACAAAACAAACACCCACTGGTGCTTTAAAAGAAGGAAGGAGTAATCACAGGGCACGGAACAAAACAGGTCCCGAGCATTCCCCCCCCCAAAAAAAAGTGAAAGAAGACAAAGAAAAGGCAACATTTCCTGCAATTAGATGAGGTATGGCTCTCAAAAACTGAAAGCTGTAATTAGAGATGTTTGGAAAGAATAACAGGGAAGTACCTTCCTAGCACACTGAAACACATTTTCTAGAGAAATATCTGGGGAGTGACTGGGTGGAAACCTTTCACCTTTAGCTTTTTAAAAATTCAAAGCAAAACAGTGACTGTCCCTACTAAATACAAGGGGGTTTGTTGCTTTACAAAGTTTTCCCCAAACTCAGCTACATTTAAAATATTCTACAAACTCCTATTTTGGACTTAAAGAAACAAACAAGTCTCCACTTTTTTTTTTTTTCCTTCCAAAGCTGTCTGGTTTATACTGTTGCCTTGTTACTCCTGAGTTTAAGAGAACGGCAAAAGCTGAAGCAACAGAAATGCAACAGGAGTAACGCAACCCAGTCAGCAAAAAAAAGGTATAAATCCAAAGCTCGTTTGAACAGGAGCTGCTGTATACTTATCTGTAATTACCGTCACTGATTTTTGAAGAGGATGTGGAATGTGACGACTCCACACCGTGGAAGATTAAGCAAGTTGAAGGTTGGCTGTGTGTGTGCTTGATGGAAGTGATTCTCTGCATGAACTATAATGCATGCTAACAAGTCAGCCTTGAAACTAACACCTCAAAACTTCTACGTGCTTACCTGATTGATGCTCGGCCTCCCTTGCTTTTTCTTCGAGGTAGTATCCAGCCCCCAGAGAGAAGAAAACCTGCTTCTCCTCTTACTGGCAGATCTGGACATGGCCTGCGTCCGTCTCCTCACTCCAGACTCCCCGGTGCGAGCCGCCACCTGTCAATGCCACATGGTTTGCAAATCAAAGGTTGCAGCATCCCACAGCACCATCCCTTACATAAGCTAACATTGGAATAGCCTTAAAAAAAGGCAAACGCTGTAGCAATAACGTAGCAACGCACAACGGGGACTAGCTTGATGCTGCCAGGCTACTTCCTTCTCCCTGCAACATAACTCTTTTCTTCCAACATCAAGAATTAAAAATTAAAAGGGAGAGCACCGCGTGTTTCTTGGCATTTAATATGAGGTATTTCAAAGCAGCCTACTCAGCACAGAGCAAAGCCTCAGCACCAGTAAAAGTGTTTGTTTTTTTCTGTTTGTTTGTTTTTTAACTTTATTTTATAATGAGGTTTCAGAGCTGGACACACAAAACCTGAGATTTCAAAACTTATCTGCTGCTTCCAAAAAGCTTGGTCTTTCTCCTTGCCCTTTCCTGTGAAAGCACTCTGGGCATCCTGGAACTGACTCACTACTTTTACAAGGCCTGATAAAGGTCTGCAAATAGCTCAGGGTATTTAAAACCTGCATTTCCTCACCGATACCCAACTGTGGGAAGAGTGGGCAAAACACAGGAAGAAAAGGGAGCTGAAATGCCCCTTTGGATTAGAGCAGTGTTAACTGCCTGGGTACTTGAAAACTGGCCTGTGGCAGCCCCTTCAGAGGGGAAAGCCGTTTGCCTTCACTGACACCAAATATTTGGGGAGCTGTTTCCCAAATAAGGAAGCTCTGGTAGAAATGACTGCTACATTACTCAGAGGTGAAGCGTTTAGGCCAAAGTTGAAGCAGATTTCCCATCCAGAGGTGGGATCAGGACAGTGAGCTCCTCTCTTGTGAAAAAGGGAGTGTTAAGAGCGATGGCAGGTATGAACGGAGCAAAAGGCGAAGCTAGACAGACAGACAGACAGGCAGACCCACCCTGCAGACTTGGCCCTGCGCTTCCTGGAACGCCTTTGTACTCGATTCCCACACCCGAAACTACCGAAATGCGACTGTCATTTGGCAGCCCCAGCTGGAACAGCCAAACCTCTGAGTGATGCCCCAAGCTAAGGAGCTGAAGAACTGGTTGTTTGGGTGCAGAAGACACAAAAAAAAACGTGTAAAGTTGGGAATAACAGAAGGCTAGCCCAGGTATCCAGGGAACTGTCACCGGATGAGTAATGGTGAGCCTTGCTCAGGAACGTTGAGAAATCAAGGAAAAGGAGAACTCAAACACAACTGCGAGCTTCCCCATTTCCCCATTTCTCCTCATGAGAGGTTTCTTAGCTGTACCAGGGACGTTGTGCAGAGGCACCAGGAAGACTGAGCACATCCTTGGCTAATGCACTGAAGAGTATCTTCAGGCGAGCTGGGGATGCCGTGCTATCAGCATGCAGCATCCAGCTGGAGCCTGAGACTTCGCTGCACCAAATCCGCGCTATCGAGGGCAAAAGGGGACACGAGAGCTTGCTGCAAGTAAAGAAAGCACGTGTCTTTTCCAACACGACACATTCAAAACGTTTTTTCTCGCTTGGCTCTCAAGAGACACCAGCATGAAGAGGCAGACTGTTTTTCAGGCTAACACTCAGTGCTTTGCTAGATGCAAAAAAACAAGCACAAATGTAAATTACAGCCCGCCACTTAAAAAAAAATACATAAATCCACTAGCAATTATCAAGATGATGACGCTAATCTTTTCATATATAAAAGAATAAAACGCCCCTGACTGAATTACAGCTCTGGATTCAATTGAAGGGTACAGCTGACATCTACAAGACAACAGTGGAGCTCAGCTATTTCTGTGAAGCTCCAGGAGCCCAAGCCGAAACTACAGGAACATAATTTAAATTCATTAAAAACTCACCACTGCGCAATACATTTCCCCGTATTTCTCAAAGCTGGGTTGTTACATGATTTAAACAACCATTTTCAACATTATTTGTCATACCATAAATAACGGAGAAGAACATTTCCCCTCCCTTGTGGAGCATCAGGTGCTGATCACTGGAGACAGGATATTAGACTAATTGGTCAGTAGCTTCATCCATATGGTAGAAAGCAAGCCATGCCCGAGACAGGCTAAGCCAAGGCATGCTGAGAGCCTCAGGAAGACTCCCATTGACCTCACAGGGTTTTTGGATCAAGCCCATGAATGTGAACATTAGAGATGAGCTCACTCTTGTGACAGGAGGAGCTGTTTCTAGAAAGCATGTTTATATTGCAGAGGTGAAATCAAAATCATCCATTTAGGAGAAACACAGTTCTTCCACTTTCATAAGGCCATGGCTTGCAAGTACCTGCCTGTTAGTTCCTACCCAGGGCTCACCCCACAGGCACAGACTGCTGTTTGTCAACTCCATCTTTGTACCGGGCACGTGAAACCACCTGCAGGTTGGCAAAGATGACCCCTGGCCTCTGCTCAGACTTACCAGGGCGTGGAACGAAGAGACTGAAAAGATTCCAAGACGGCCCATTGCAACTTTAGTCGGACGGCTGGCAAAAGCAAGCAGTCTTTTAGGGTTTGGGAGCTCCCCTCCTTGGAGACTAGCCAAGTAACAGCGGTACCGAAATAGATCCATCTGGAACTGCTCGAGATTCTGTTCCCAAACGAAAATCTGCATACAGCAAAGATTGAGTGAGATGCAGAAATGGAGAGAAGGAAGAACACAGTTGTAAATATCTTGAAAAAAGTCTACTGTTCCCAGCAATATATCTTTTTTTTTACCAGTGGTGATCTCATTTTCAAATTAAAGAAACTTTGATTCACCTTCTTTCTCACTCTCCCCTACCCTCCCAATCCCCAGAAGGATAAAAATATTTTTTTAAAAGTTTTCATTAGATGTTAAACAATTTTTTTATGTTCAAGGCAAAAATCTTCTCCTAGGACAACTGCCCCTTTGATACAATGCTAATTAATAGGATTAAAATTCCATATTTAATTTTCTTCGTATTCCACGATTCTCTTCTGAGCAGTCCTAAGGGTCCTTTCATGCATCAACGGCAGCTGAGAAACAAAAAGACCCAGAAACACCCAATTCCACCAACAGAGCACCCCAAACCAGCAGCTGCAGCAGCAGCACTGCTGTAAGCATCAACGGAGCTGGCTATACTTGAAAAAGTGCAGTACACTGGGAATAATTAATCTTATCAGTGGAAGAGCACTGTAATCAGTCTGTGTGAGGACTTATTTAAATAATTCAAATTGCTGATCGGAAACAGTTTCAAAGTGTTTAGAAAAACTCCGTTATGTAAAACGAGAGACCGCTTTGCCCTCTCGCTGTGACTGACAGCTTTTGAGAGGAGCCCTGTGAGCGGTGGCAAGCATCTCCCCCCTCTCTCACGGGCGTCTAGGCCGTACAAAATCTCTTCAGCTTAGCGCGTCAGGGCCCTGGCCGCTCCCTATAGTTTGCATTACAGGCACATTTGGCAGCCGTGGTAAAAGAGCTACAAACTAATGAAGCAGGCACCATATGTTAGTTTCCTAAAATAAGGTGCCGCTGCAACAGTGGGAGAGACATCTGCTCTAGGCTCTCTGCTTCTCAAACACAACTACGCTGTCCACTTGAAGTCAGAGAGACCGGTCCCAAGGGGCAGCGAGCGCTGCAGCCACGAGGCCAGCGCAGACCCTGACAAGGAGCAGAAAGCAGGGATGGCTTCTTCATCCCATCTGCCCCTGGAAGAGCCAGCCTCTTCCACGCTGAAGATAATGCCAACTGCAGCACTTGCTGGTCTATGACCAGTTGTTCCCAACAACATTCTGACGTGTGGTAGCCTCTTTACTCCCCAAAGCCCTCACTCAACCTCTGCACAGCTGGCCAAATCCCTGGTTTTGTTGTTTGTTTCCTCTGCTGTACCTTAGCACACGTTGTTTGGAGAAACGGTGTGGCTAGGGCAGCTGGCACCACCATCCTGCCCACACACGTCCTGTCTGCTCAGGGGAGCTCTGCCAGCACACACGTGGGGCAGAGAGTGAGCAGACAGATGTGCTGCTAATCTGAAGAAGGCCCTAAACATTTGCTGGCCCTAAACATTTGGGGCATTTCCCATAAGCAAGCAAGATTACTTGATCCAGTATGGTCTTCTTCTTCTTGGAGTCCGTCACTGAGGACAGCTGCATTTCACCCATTTTCTTCATCTTCTCATCCATATCGATCTTCTGCTCCAGCTTCTTTATCTCCGTTTTCAGGAGCTTGACGGTGTCCTCTTTGTGATGCTGCCTTGCCACTGCAGTTGCACAGGCGGAATGGATCGCGGTGATCCAGTTCTCGAGCTCCGTCTGGCTAGAGGTCTGAAGAGAAGGGAAGAGGGGAAAAGAAGTCAAGATCCTCTTTGCAACTGATTGGAGATTAACAAACGCAATTCCGAGGAGTTCCCTTTCCCTTTGATCTTAAGAATGAAAGCCTTAAATCCACTTACGAGAGAAGTAATAAAAGACCTTCATTCTTGAACAGGCCGTGTTTAGCCTAGCACCAGGCACTCAGCACTCAGAATTACACCTAGATCTGCATCTTGCAGCTGTACAGTGTTTTCCAGCAAGTTCTTAGGAATTACTTTCCTTGTTCAATGCAGTGTTGCCAGAACTTGTAGCTCATCATTTAATTACATCTTCTAAACTCTCAGTTCCTTAAAGCAGAAAATGCTGCAGTCTATGTGCTCTTCACAGTACGGAGAGCTTATCTGGCATGCAATGGTTAATAATAAATTAATGGCATAAAACCTGACCGTGATATCTGTTACCGACTTTATTATGATTCAGACAGAGAAGCTTTCCCCTTCTGAAGATCCCAAAGCTCTCTGAAGATGACCCTATTATTATTAAAGTCGAGTTCGTCATAATTTTTATGGCTCTGGCACTGTCCCTTCCCAAGCATGTGCATGATAGTTTGGGAAAGGGGAGCTCTTAGGCTGGGGCATGGGACACCATTAAGTTTTTCTGGAAGAGCGATATTCTGATTAGAGGCTTTTGACACAGAAAGAAAAATACTTCAAAGCATTCCTTTTCCAGACTTTCAAAATAAAGCATAAATCTTCTCAGCCTTCTTGCTAAACCTCAGTCCTTTTTACAGTGCATTGTAAAACAAAATTTACAGCCAACTCAGGGTTGCAGCAGACTTGCTCTGAGAGTCAGCTTTTCGCAGTAATCATACCAGTACTTGGCTCATGGCTGCAGAAGTAGCAAGGTGCCAAACCACCTTGTTCTAATTAAACTTTCTGATGATACCTGCTCTATAAATAGGCAGCACAGTATGACTCCTCCAGTTGCTAGCATAGATGAAGAAGGTCATCCTCACAGCTCTCCTTGCAGTCACAATTAACGGCAAAGGCTGTGCCTTCCTGAAGCCAAGGAGAGACTCCCACGGAAGCACAGCTCTGGAAATCACTTATGTCCAGACCAGAAATCGGGATGATGTTCCCCAGACTTCTGTGGGACAAAGTAGGTGAAGCACACCTGTCCGAGAAGGACAGTGCCTTCCTTCACTCAGATTAGGAGTCCTAAGCAGAAGACAGGGTCTATACCAGAAAGTCTGCTCTTCTACTCCTGTTTTTCTTGTCTTCTGTTGGCACCATACAAAGAATGTTGCTTAAATTGGGCAGGCTTCCTGCCCAGGTAGTACTACTAACAGGACTCATTTATAGATGGAGGCTTACAAGGTCTTACTGCCAATGCTGAAGACATACTGAGCCCTCCTTGCCGAGGAGTTTCAGCTGAAATTAGAGAAATATTTGCAGAATGGATTATACTTTGCCTACAGTCAGACGGTGAAACTTAGCCCCTCCTAGAGGAGAGGGTGCTACTGGAGTTGTAATGAGATGGTATGTTTTGTTAGCTCCTGGCACAATCATAACAGCAAGAGGTCATATTTTTATTTTATTTTCAAATATTATCTGTATGTTAGATTAGTTTTCATCTGGGCTTCCTTGGGGGAGGGAAAAAGAAGGATCTGGAAAGGATTTTAGGAGCTGAAGACCCTTCTGGCAGATGAGTAAGCAAGGGGAATCACTGCTTCTCAACGGAACAGACCACATCAACAAGCTGCAAACATCTGATACACAAGTATGTGGTGTCACAAGTTGCTCGAGCTCCTGGAAAATACATGTGACATCTGCAAGTAATGGATTTGTGTAGGCATGATGAGAACTGACTGAGCAAGGAATAATAGTGTAGGAGGTATGTGATGTCTCTAGGTGCAATGCAGTGGGAAGGCTTGTTACAAGATGTCCAATATCTGTACGCATCATAAAGTAACCCTATTTTTCTCCCGAACTATACAGTCTGCACAGAACTGAAAGAGTCTTGTTCAAGTCTGGGGTGCCTCTTCAACACAACCACTACTACAGCCCTGTGGGGATGTACGGGTATGACATTAGTAGTTAATAACACTGCTGAACAGTCACACATGCCTTGGCTGCTCCGTGCACAGCGGAGCAAGCCCTACAGCACCGTCGCTCACACTTTATTTCCACCACTATGGCTGATCTCCCCAAATTCATCCCTTCTTTCTCTTCTGCTTCTGCTTCATTAGAGTTGCATGGGTTTCACGACAGAGCAGACTCATCAAGAAAAAAATTCCACAAGGCAATCTATATTATTGCTTTTCATTTGAAAAGGTTCGTTTTTGCTCTTTCCCACAAAACTATGTAAAAATCTACCCGTGACATAATGACACGGGGATTTTAATGAATAAGAAGGCTGTCTGTTGCCACAAAAGAAAGGTACTGAATGTGACATTTTCACTATTTTGCATCTACCGGCATTACTTTTATGACAATTACGGTTTTTCCTTGGAAAACAGCAAGGAAAAAAATTTACAACTTGTATTAGTAGACCAGGAGGAGGTGGTGTTTGATGGCATTTCCAATACATACTGAGAGCATAAACACCATGCTTACTTCCTAGGTGAAGCTCTCCAGATGGCAAAAAACATTCACCCTCTCCAAGAAAGGCAGGAAGTAAAAAGGGACAATGAAGGATTCTACTCTTGGGTAAGGAAGAATCAGACTGAGGCAGCAGAGAAGCAAGTCCACAAAATGAAAAAACAATTAAAAAAAAAATCAGTGTGCAATCAGATAGTCATTCTCTTTGATACATAAGCTAGCATCACCTCCTGAGTCAGCAAGGATTTTTATTTTACACTAGTTCAAGAATCTAGCCTCTTGTTTAAGACAGCTGAGAGGATCTGTTGAGTAATTTTAAAGATTTGGTCTGGGATGCAGTGGGGTGATGTCGGGAGGGTGTATCCTACAACAGAGAAATTCTACTTAAAGAAGGCAAGAAATTTTACATTCACAGTCACTGGAAATGGAAATGAATAAATAAGGGATCCCTCCAGTTAATAACATTAAATCCAAAGATGAGGAAATGGCATCATCTCAACACAGGCTGGCAATTACAAATAAGAGCATTACAACTTGACTAGTGACAACTTGCAATAAGAAAGTGGAATGCCCCCCCTAAAAATCGCTCAAGAAAATCTAGTTACCAAAAAGAAAAATTGTTCTTAGTGAAATACATCAGTTAATGCTTGGTCTTTGATACTGAGTTCTGCATACTTACTCTACGAAAGTCAGACATTTCTATTTTCTGATTTAAAAACAAAACCAACCCAACATTCCCATTCAGTGTGCTGTCAAACATCAGCACAACGCTGCCTGATGTCTGCATGAAGAAGGAACAACTGGATCCTGCACAGCCACCAGGAATGAAAAACACATCTGGAGTTTCAAACACCCCCTCACGCTCAAAAAGCCTCTTGGTCATGTAAACCCCCTGAGCCTCTCTCCAAGGTCCCACCTTCAACATATGTCTCTTTCAAGACACAGAAATGTGATGGCAGTTAAGGCACTGTTCTGTTTCCTAGATGGTAACTGGCCTGGACTGTGTGTGGTCTATAACCACGCTGCCAAACAATGCAGAATTCCCTAATTTTTACACGGATGTATGATTTTTTCTCAATTCTTTCTTTGCACCGACCATCTATACAAACAGGGTCCTGTCAGGCTATAAAAACAGCAGATCTGACAGTGATTCATTCACATGTGGTGTTGGGTCTCTTGTCCGGCCTTTACAGAATCTATTGTGTCCTTCCTCTTGCACTGCCAGAGGAAAATCCCAGACCTACTGGAGTCAGCAGGATTTTTCCACTGATTTGAGTCAGAGCTGAGATGTCCTCCCTGGTCTGTGGGATGAAGGAGAGAGAGAAAAAGAAAACAACAATGTAAAACGCTCGACCTGAACCAACCTGGAAAAGGAAAGCATCCCCAAGGGAATTGCTGAGACAGAAAACAAAGTCCTTCTTGGGGTGTTCAGGTACCGCTTGCACGATGCTGTTTTCCACCCAGACAGCGTGCTTTGGGATGCTGTTGTGGTCAATGCCAGATCTGCCGTCGGTCTCATAAAAAAACAACGTGCATCCTAGAAGAGACAAACAGATATTAGTAAGCAGCACATTGAAATGCAACAGTCACCCTGCATCTATTCAGTGCTAAAACTTGGGACTGTAAACCATCCGTCAAACTGTCGCGGGGCTGAGCGAGGATTTGTCAGGGCCTGTTCGGGCTGTCAGCCCCGCAGCAGAGCGCACCGGCAGCGGCCCAGCTGGCCCCTCACACCGCCAGCCTCGTGGTGGATCCACCTGAACCCCAGAGGAGCCATTTTGTTTGCCCCACGACTGCTAAAACAGTGGCAGACGTGAGCAAGGAAGGTCACGGGCAGTCATATACAGCCCTGGATGAGAAATGTAGTTAAAAATCCCTCTAAGGGGGTTGTCCACCTCCTTGCTGTCCCGTGAGGAGACCGAAAGGGAGATGCAGGCTGCGAGCTGGCCCTGCTGAGCAGCCAGGCCCCCGGCAAGCCTCAGCGCCCTGCCTCAGCCTCCTGCAGCTGCTGCTTACTGCAGTCCCTCGAAGGCAAAACTCGGGCTGCTTAATTACTGTATGCAGATGAATAACTGGAAGAAAAATGGACTGGAATGAGCTGTGCTCACTGCAAGACTGACGTACACACACACACACAAAAAAAATAATCCTTATTGTAACATTTCAGCTCTGACTCACTGCGATACGGCCAAAAACAAAAACGCATTTTAGTCAAGGACAGCAAAGAACCTGCTGGTTTTACAAAACAATCTTTACAATTCCCTGGGAAAAAAAAATAAATAAAAATGAAAAGGTAGAGCAAATCTGCAACTATAGGGTCTCCTCTCCCTGCAGCCTCCCAGCCTAATCCACAATTGTTTAAAGCTGAAACTGGCACATTGTTTCTCTGCCACTGGAAGCAGCCCTCTTGGTGCTAAGTGATGCCCTGTTACCCAGCCTCTCACAAAACTATTTGCAGCCAAACAATAGCAGCTGGTGACTTCAAAGCTGCCTTTAAATACTAACATCATTAAGGCACAGCAATCCAAGGAGCAAACACTCAACTGGAGTCAAAGCACTTTAAAACAACATCGCCCCTCTGCTCATCCTTCCCCTTTCTCCTCCCAGATGTCCCTTTGTGTGCCTGCCCCTCACAGCAAGACCTTCCTGCCATGGGGCCAGCTCCCAGGAGAGCAGGGCTTCCCCTGCCTTCCAACCTCAGCTCCTCTTTTGTCTCCCCAATTTCTCCAACCACTGCACGAAGAGCTGGCCCATACCATGATCTCTGGGTTTAAACTAGCACCACAAATGCTCTGCGTGAAGGACAGGACTTCAACCAGGCTTTGTGGCCTGGGAAGCCGAGGAGGCGTCTTTGATACACGCGTGCCATAATGCAAGCATGTCAACAGCTACATAATAAAACACTCCTCTGAAAAAAACAGGACTGTTTCCTCATGCTTGCTACTAATTACACTGAAGCTGACGATGGCTTTTTTTAGGAGTTAGGCTACTGATTTCTTCCACCGCTGCAATACCCATCCCACAGGATACAATGTGGACACCCGTCTGAGTACACACGTGCTCGTTCATGTGCTCCGTACCTTTCAGGGAAACCCAGTAGTGCTTCCACTTCCTGCGCGTGGCCGACTCCACTTTCTTGTTCTTCTTGTGCACCAGGAAGTTTTTCACCGCAAGGGCGCCGGCTTTCCGCACCGTGCCCTGGGCAGCCGTCAGGAGGATGTCGGACTGCCCCGGGGAGCTGAGGGTGCCGCTGCTCTGCTCGTCGCTGAGGGCCGAGCCGGCCTCCTCCAGGTTCTCGCTGTTGGTGGTGCTCATCTCCAGCTCCCGTCGGAAGTTCTCGTACACCCCCTGGCGAAGCCCGTCGCCCGTCGAGCTGCTCCCGCTGTCGCTGCCGATGAAGGCCCGGCTGGCCGTGGGCGAGTAGCTGGAGTTGGTGGCATTGGAGCGCCTGGACAGGAGGTCGGTATCGGTGGCTGCCCCCTCGATGCCGCTGTCGGTGAACTCGCTCCCCTCGCCTGCGTTCACGTCCTGCGTGCAAGAGAGACACGGCATGAGGCGAAGAGCCACGTGCCTTGTGGAGGCACAAACAGAACCCGAAATTCACAGGTCACAACACACTTCGCCACACTGGAGGTGCCTCACAGCTTTCTCCTCACAACCAACACCTGGAAGAGAAGTTACGGTGGGCAGACCTTCGAGCACAGCCTAAGGAAGACCAAACACAGCGGCGCGATGGCAGGGAGCACCTCTTGGGCCTCGGCGTTTCGGAGCACACCACGCGGCGCCACTTGTTCACATCAGGCTAAGGCAGCAGCGCTAAAGGTTTACCAAAAGCAGGACAGATGGCAGCAGAAACTGGCGGCGTCGAGCAAAGCAGCAGTCAGCCCACGCGTTTTGAAGAGAAAACATTGACATTGGACGGTCACACCTACAGCTGAAGATACATTTTAGACATCCTAAGGCTGTCATTTCCAAATTATATAACTACAAAGGTACCTTTTTTTTTTTTCTCTCCTAATAAGTTAACGCATCTGCAAGTATTTCTGTTTCATTTCTACATCCCAAATCCTGACGATGAGCAATGACCCTGTTGTGATAGACCCTGCAAAAATGCCGCACCAGAAGGCAGCTCCTGGTCCCCCAGAGCTTGCAGTTGGAAGGCAGAAGGGACACAAACAGGATTGTCTTGAGCAACAAAGGAAGCGACACAACTGAATTTGGGTTTCGAAAGGCTGTGCACAGGTGGCTTAGCTTGCCCCATGTAACACGGCTATTGCCCAAAAGGGGACTTTAAGGGACCTTGTGGCGGTTCAGCAGCCAAGGGACAAGCAGCCCAGGCTGAGAGCAGTGGCCTAACTATTACCACCTCAGCACCCAATTTGTGGCAGCTTTTGAAGGAGGACGAATAAAGGCCAAGACCTGTACATGGAGACAAATATCCCATGGTTGATATTCGGGAGAAGAGGGACCCAGGGAAGAAAATGCAACGAAGTGGGAAACAGCCAAAACAGGAATTTCGGCCTCTACCACTCCTACAAAAGAGGCTAGTGCTCGATGTACAAGTTAAAAACAAAACAAAATGAAAAAAAAAATAGGGAGACTCTGCAAAGAGGTGGCAGATTGAGTTATTTAACTCGAGAGAAAACAAACTTATAGGTGTTGACTTGAGCAGAAGTCTTCGACGGATCCAAGAGCAGCTCTGCAGAAACCAAGAAATCCTCCACCAAACTCCGAAATCTTTCTCCCGTGGAGCAGGAGCTGGATGAGGAAACTCCAGGGGGAGGGGAGGGGTGTTTCTGAATTTGACTAACTTACACGGCATTAATTTGTAACGGATGGGCTAGTTCTTTATAAACACCACCTCTCCAGGGAGACCTGGAATCCAGCTGGAAGAATAACCACTTCCTTCCCCACTCAATGAGCACAGTTATCCCAGTCACCCTGGTTATTTAATGCAACACATGGTGATAGACAAGCTGTTCTGGACAGGCCAACGTTCCTCCCCTCCCACGGCAAGTGAATGAGTTGAGCAGGGCTTCCCGTAAGCGCAGTCAGCTGCCCGTACAGAGCAGTTTCCACAAACATTTTGTCCTGCTGTTCCAATACACTTGTTTTTTGGAAGCCAATTACCTTCCCATTCCTTGCAGCGCTGCAAACGAGGGCTATCTGGAGAGGGAAACGGGTGCTGCTCAGAAACCAGAGCTTACAAAACACTGCCGCGAGTGGATTTGTGCACCCCATCGCAAAAAGCCAGGTGGTGCAACTTCCGATGGCAGCACCCCGTGTGAGAGCCCGGAGCTGAGGAGCCAGGGCTGGCACAGGTGCTCCACACCCATACACCTCCAGCAATGCCCCCTCTGCCAGCACAGCCACATCAGTGTAACAACAGAGAGATGAAGAACTGATCCAGATGCCCCCTGCTTACCGGGATGGTTAGTCAGATAACGCGACTGCCTTTTGCATTTGGTTTCTGGAGCCTTGTTCCTCTGGTATTTTTTGAAAGGGAAAACGTGCGTCACTCATATAGCATAAACAAGCCTGCATGCTGCAGGGAACGGCACGTAACTGTGGCAACAAACATTATTTGAGGGTTTTGAGATTTTTATTTTAGGTAAATGACTTAATAAATATACAATCTGTCTCGGAATTATTGTATCCATGTGGTATAAAAAGTACAGAGCTGATTCCAAAATTTCATCCAATGTTAACTTTTAGGAAGCGTACCTCATGCTTTAACTAGCATTACTTGCTTTAAAGCCGTAACAAGGCACTAAAACAGACCAACACCACCAACGAAGAGGAGATGGGACTTGTAATACTGCTCACCAATGCATGTGCAAAACTTTGTTGATGCTCTTTAGCAGATACCGTTAATTTTTTCAATAACAGAGGTGTGCCCAGAGGTGTTTAAGCAGAGATCTGCAATGCAGGCTCTCAGGGTTCCTGGAGCCCAGCATGACACAGCCTTCTTGTGTAACCTTGATGAGACACGGCGTCAGTCGCCTCAGTTTCCCTGTCCGTACATGGAAACTACTGGCAGTAAGTGATGCAAGGGCATAACAGCCTGTTATTTGTACAAAAAACGTGAGGATGGAAAACTCAGAGTGAATGTTAGATATGCTCATAAGCTTAAATTTTAGCACATATTGCAAAAATCTTTATGATTGTTACCACAATGAAAGCAATATGTTGGATGTGTCGAAAGATATTTTCAGCCTAATGCTGCAGTCCTGCCCCAAATCTTCCTGTGCTTGCTGCGCTCCCCTTTCCTCTCTGCAATACCCTGTTATCAAAGATGTGTAGCCATCTGATTCAAGCCCTTCGGTGGGAGGAGGGTCTGGCTCCACAGAGGTCAGCAGAATGGTTCAAAACGTACAGGCTGCTAATATTGTTCGTGCTCATGAATGATGAAACGCAGCATTCACGGAGATTAGCACTTTAGGAAGCCTGCTGTATGAGATGATTGGTCTGCGGGTTAGTAGGGTTAAAAGCATTCATTACACAGGTCTTTGACTTCTGGGTTCCTGCTGTAATGTCAGCCAGTTCTCATCGGAGGCTATGAAAAGCTCTCAAGGAGCGGTTTGCATCTGCTGTGGCCGTCTCGCAGCGCTGTGATCTGCACACTGAAGGGCATTCAGTTAGGAGTTCAGCACAGAGTGCAGAGGTTCAGTGTTGTGCTGCTGCAGAAATGTGCTGAGGCTGACCGGGTAACACCCCCCAGACTGGCAACGAACCACAGCAGGTTTGACCAGCCCCTCACTGGGGGCACAGGATTATTCCCCCGAACTTTCCAGCGAGGATGCCAGCAGCACGGTGCCCTGCCCATGAGACTGACGTGGATGCAGACCCCAAGGTTTGGGGTTCAGCCGTCTGGACCTCCCGGCATGGCCACCGGGCTGCTGCCCAGATGCAAAGCGAGCGCTGTGTCACCTCCACGAGACCTATGTGAAAATTACTCACGCTTCCTGCTCAGCGACCCAAAGAGCCCACAGGCGATGTCCACATATCCTCCAAGGAAGACTTAGCACTGCGCCAGGTCCGTGATGGGATGTGCCACAGAGGCTTGTAACGAAAGAGGCATTTCACTCCTCGACAGGAGTGCCCAGGTCAAGCTCCTGGAGGCTGACAGTTAGCTAAGGCACAGCTCAGCCTTCATCGCTCACCTCCCTGGCTCCTGCCCAGGCTCTCCGCTGTGCTCCGGCAGGATGCAGACCGGCGTGCGCCAGGCACAGCACAGGAGCTGGGAGACAGCTGGAGATGGCAGAACGCACATTTCTCAAGCCTGGAGATTCGGACATTACACACAGAATATAACAAATCACCAGCAGTTTACCCTGGACTTCTAACTTCTATCATCAAGGGGCTCCGTTTCATTTCACTAAGTAAAAAAAAATTATATTATTCAACTCCATGTGAGATTCGGGACATTGGATCCGACATTTTGCACCTCAGCAGAGACCTTGTGTTTCGTATTTTCAGCCTGGCAAACAGCTGTTTCCACACAGAGGAATACTTTTGCCCAGAGAGACTATCACAGGAACCAAACACAAGGGTGGAACTAAAATCTGTGCTGCCCCGCGTAGCCTTCCCACTGCTGTTTACCTAGCTTTGGGCCGGGGAGGGCAAGAGGGCACAGCAAGGGGGAGGTGGAAATCATTAAATTGGTCACACAGAGTAGAAAACATGCAGCAGAGAAAAGAAAGTGTATTTCCTCCGAGACGGAGGGATCTGGGAAGTCGTGGGAACGGCAGCTCCTGGGCTTCTGCGAACAGAACAGGTCTCAGTCCGCGAGGACGGCAAACTGAATACACAGGGGCTTTGTCCTGCTGGCAGGAGGCTGCTCCACAGGAAGCGGGCAGAAAGTAGCATTAAGGCTGCAGGAGGGAACTAACCAGGATCTAGTGACCGTGCTGCCCTGTGCAGGTGCCTCAGCGGGGAGGCAGTGAGCAGTGGCACAGCATCCACTGGGATCCCGCAACCCCACAGCAGGTGAAGAGATGGAGCAGGGGTACCATTTCTCACAGACATGCTATCACACTGCATGTAATGGCCCAAACCTAGAAAAAGAGGTGCAGCAGACAGCAACCGAGGGAAAGAGGAGGAAAAGGTGGGTGCCCTACGCCAGGAGATGCCACACTGAATCACGAACCAGAGACAGGCTGAATGCTGTCGTTGTCACTAGCACGGCAGCGAGGTCCAGCAACAAGGCCAAAACAGCCCCGGCAGCATTCGAGCCAAATGAGGTGGAATTATCACAGCCCCATCAAACGCAGAGAGCAATTTAACTGATAAATCAGTTGGGTAAAATAACAGTGAAAATATTAGCAGTGCTTATATGTTTTTTTCTCGCACAGAGGGGCAGGTTCCAAGCATCTTTGTCCCCTCTTTGAGGACATTTGGTTGTGGCCTCAGCTGGGAAGAGAGCCCTGGGTGGGATAAGCCTTGCCCAGCTCTGGCTGATGACTGGACTCGTTCAGAGGGTGCTTCCAGTAGGAAGGCACTTAGTGAGCTTCCCACCAACAGCACTGTGACACAGACCATTAATATGGCTTTGTGAATCACTTTCTCCTGCTTAACTGGCAGCAGATTCACGGACACTTCAGGCACATTGGACTGATTTAGTGGGAAGACTCTTACAACATTAATATAAAGAGTTCCTGATGTGGATAATAATTCCTCCTAACTTACCCATTAGATTGAAAGTCCTGGGTAGTACAAGGCGACTGATTTTGTTGGAGAGGGCTCCCTCCAAGAGGACACAAACTGTCTGTTCCCCGTCCTGTTGAGCAACAGAGCACCGAGGTGCTGACATGCAGCAGCACCCTGGCATTGCACACAACCTGTCTGGCTGCTAGTTATGCAAGCACCACCGAGTGCACTGAAAATAGAAGGGGTAATCAGCCTGCTGGTTTGCATGCTTTTATGTGCCTGCTGTCTCTTTAAAGCTCCTGTAGAGACGAAGATTGTCCTGATACTGCTTCTCCTTTCTTTTCAGTGCTATCTCTACCATCATTTGTTGGTTAAGGTGTTCAGTTAAGGTACAATTTGTTGCAAATCAAAACGAATTTCTTTCCCCAGACTTACTTGAACACCTGGTAATAAATACACTAGCAGGCTTATCTGTCTCGAAAAGAGTCAAAACATTACATGAAGCAGAGAGAAATCATAAATTTAATTGAAAGCTGAGAGGGAGAAATGGTTTGAAAGCTGCCATGGAGAAACACAGAAGTGACTCCAAGGCTTGCTCTGTCTGGAGGAACACCGCTCTGCAGGCTGCTACAAACTCACGGTACCGTGTCCACTAATTCCCTGTACATCTGATGGATTGTGATAACTGCTAATGCAGTAATGAACAAAAGAGAAAGTCTTTCTTGGAAAGACAGACATGGCACCCAGCAGACACTCAAATACAGGAAGGGGGTGTGCATCCAATCCATCAAGCATCTGTCAACCCCATTTCCTCTGCAGGCAGCTCTGCCTGATATATGGCCATCACCTCAGCATTACACGTGGCTCCTTGTCTCCATGTTAAGCTATTGCATTAGCTTGGTGCCTCCAACATGGGGGTTGGGAACATTTTTGGTTCACTGACCTCCTAGGCTGACATGGCACAACTTCACCGCTCTCTCTGAGGTACTCTGCAGGGCTCTTCACCGACTCAGGACAACGCCGTGGCATCACCCTGCAACCTGTCCATCACTGGAGGGGGAGTTTGACATCTCTAAAAGCTAAAGTGCTGGGGACAGGGAACGGGGAGGATGTTTTCATTTTGCTTTTGAATAACATGAGAGAAATCCAAGCCTGTGAGATAATGCGCAGTTAAGGGACGGCCGCCCCCTTAGCAGGAAACGGCACGAAGCACTGCCACGGGACCTGAGCAAAACAGCTTTTGCCTGGCTTTAGCACTGCCTGTTATAAAGCAGTTAATACCATGAATGAGAATCCAGCCATAACACAGCAAAGCCTCTTGCAGTGTGGTCCCTGCACGCAAAACCTTGCAGCGCAGCTCCTGACACCTGCGCGGCTTCGGGGTGGAAGCCCGCTTTCCATCACCCCGCAGTGGGAGGAAGCCTCACGGCTTTTGAGCATCACGGTGCTTAATCCCTCTGTTCCCAAACGCTGTGCTGAGGACCCCCCAAAACTTACCTTGCTTTCATCCCAGTGGACCACCCAGATGAAGAAAGTTTCTGGAGGAACTGCGCTAACCGTAAACTAATGCAAGCAGCCTAAAAGTGCTCGAGTGAAATAAATGGCCACATGCCTAGCCAAAATCCTCGAAGTAAAATACGGGGTTAGGTTACTTTGTGTTCACTCGGTGCCAAGGAGAGGCAATTCTTCCTGCGAAATGCAGCAGAGGGGGGAGAAGTGGGAAGGAGGGAGAGCTGCTAGAACAGCAACTCGAAATCAAAGCCTGTCATCCAGGAGGTGTTCACCTGAACAGCCACGTAGCTGAGGGGAGCAGGGAAATGCCTGCCGCCTGGGATGGCGACCAGTCCCAGGATCACACGCTGGAGCACTCTGAAAAGAGAGGTTTCAGTGGAGCACTTCACTGGAAAGGATCGCTGCTGCAAATTGCATCCATCTAAGTAAGCACAGCCCAGCAAGCAGGCAGCTGGGGCAACCTGTCTGTGATTTTCGAGTGGAAAGTACTCGAAACTAAAAACATGCAGCACATACAGTTTTGCAGAGAGTACAATTACAGCCAGGGCTACAAGCACTTCAAATGTTTAAATGACAAATTCCCACTGTTTAAAAAAAAAAAGACGACTGAATGGAGCTGGATCAGATATCAGGACTGCTAATTTGCTTTCCACTGGCTCCAGACCAAGAGCCGAGAAAGAAAAACAAATTAAGATCTTCGAAAGAGTATCAAAATATTTGCCAACAGAGACCGTAGCACTCCTTTTCACATGCTCCTTTCCTTGACAGTACCGGGGCAGGGTTGCGTGCTCCGAGGGAGTGCCTGTTGCTGGCTTTAAAATCTCCTGAGCAGGCAATACCTGCTCGAACGTCACCCAGCTGGGAACGGCAGGGCAGCCCTGAAGCCTTCTGTTCACGCTTTCCAGCTCAAGCTGGAGGCGTTTCCAGTTAGCCAGGCTGCAAAGGGCCCATGTGGTGGAGCCAAATGGCTCTGGTTGTTTGGAGGCACTGAGAACTCCAGCACGGGCTGCTGCGTGCCCCACACACGGGGTTGCTGCCTGTTTGCCAGGGGGCTCAGCACAGTTACTGGCTGACCAGTGCTCTCCGGTGGGATTCAGCCCCTAAATCACCTGAGCCTGACCGTCTGACTCCAGGACCTCTGGCTTTTGGGGATTTGGAGGGGAGTTCAGGCTGTATCTGAGACCTCACCGCCACAACCTCAGGCTGGAAAGAACCACGGGACTGCGCAAACAGCGGCTGGAGACAGCAGGACGCAGGCTGCAACAGAGAAACAGCAACATCTTACTTTTAGGCACCTATTAAACGGCGTGCTGTTAATTATAATTTACTGATACATGACTTTGCCGCAGTCGGACTGGCTGCCTTTGGCTCCATCTGGAGCCAAATGACTACGATTAAATTATTTGGGTCAATCTGATTAAGAATCATATTTACATTGAAAATGGCTGTCTTCTCCCAACTCCAGACTGAAACGGACGGAATTGCTTTCATTGGAGCAGAGCTGCTGGAGATACTCTGTTTGGGAAAGCCACGACCAAGGGGGGCTGTAACAGGAGGCCGTAAGGTCACTGGTGTTATGTAGAGAGCGAACAGGATGCGGGGGGAGCCAAAAGCAGAAAATGATTTCAGAAGAAGAGAAGTCATGGGGGACAGGTCAATCTGACAGCCTTGGATGCGGTCCTCACTCAGGAAGCCTCCAATTGCTAATTTTCTGGGATCAGGAAGAATGCCCTCAAGGAAAGTTCACTCTGCACTCTCCCGGTTTCTTTCTTTCCTATTCCGAGCACTTGGTGTTGGGGAGCAAGATACAGGGCTGGACAGAGCGTGACCCAGTGGGGTCCTTTTACATTTCGAGGCTACACCCTCCGTGCCACAAAACCATTTGTGAAGACACAACTTACACCGAAAAGTATCAGCTCTCTGGAGTTTGGCCATCCTGCAGAACACAATGAAACGCTATAACCTGTCATAAAACTCCCTGAGATGGTAAAAAAAAAAAAAAAAAAATCAACTGGAAAGATACCCTGAATTATTTTTAGATTGGTTTCTGTCTACATCCTGATCTAATTCCCACACAAGCCTTGTTTTCATCCCCTGCATATTCTGCAAAACTTTTTATACATTTTTTTTTTTTAAGGCATGATAGCCCAAGTTCCTCCAGGTTACCTCCAGAGGCCTAAAAATAGTAACAAAAATGAAAATCTTTAAAAGGGAGGGGATTTAGTGCACCAAAGAGATAATCGGGCTGGCACTGAAAAGCTCGCGGTTTCCAAGTCAGAAGGGAAGTTTGCTCCCTCTCCCCCTGTCCAGCTCACAACAAAGGCTGGCCTGAAGACATTGTGAAGAACATTTGCTTTCCCTGCAGAGCTGAAGAACGTCTTTCTGGTCCTTCTCAGGAGTTACGTGAAAAACCTGGACTGCACCATGGTTACTGCTAACGCTGCAGCTGAGCTCTGCACAGGAGACGCCAAGCTGGGCTCTAAAGCTCGGTGAGGACCACGGCCAGCCTTCTTGGGCATAAAGCAGTCCAGCAAGCAGAAATGCTTTGGCCACCAGGTCTGTTTGGATTTTAGTGCACACAAAAGACACAACGTGCTCGTAAAACACCACCACTCCCCCCAGGAAAGACCTGTAGCTTCAGACCTACTAAGGTCTGCTCCCAACGGGTCAACTGCAAAGCAAACACCAGTGCTGAAAGCCCAAGGAGGTCTCAGGCTTTGGTGGCAACTGCCACCAGGAGATGCCTTCACCGGGCTGTACTCCCAGCAGAGTCTGAAATGTTGAAGGAAGCTCATGCTCTGTGCAAGGCTGGATACCCCCGTTCAATGGTCAAGAGGAAAGAGCAGCCAGAAATTGTCCACAGAGGGGAACGTGGAATAAGGAGGTGGCACGATGGGCTTGGAAGTGGCACAAAACCTTATCTCAAGGCTTCCCTTCCCCTAAATTCCCCCAACAAGACTTTAATTAGGGCTCTTAACAGGAGGGGAGCACGAAGTTACGTTTCTCTTGGAACACCCTCCAGAAGGAGGAGGGCGTCTCCAGCAGGCAGATGTTCAGCAGGACACAGCAGAGCCACGTCACAAAAAATCTGGATCCCGACGAGCAGACTTTAGGATCCCGGGGATCTCACAGCCCACAGCCAGAACAAGCTGTATCCAACAGGACTTTGCCTCCCTTCAAGCAAAAATGGGTGAAAATGTCAGCCAATTAAGCTCTTTCCACCTACATCCCATCGGCTCCAAAAGCCGAGCAGGATCCCAGCAGAGCTCTCCGGGAAGCCTCGCTTTGGCAGATCCAAACCCTGAATGTTAAAATGTTACGAAAAGCAGAACTGCGTGGGTGCCCCAGAGCCACCCGGTGAATATTAATTGCTCGCGCACGCTGCATCTAATCGCCTCTCCAGCATTAAAAGGCTTTCCTTCTCAATTAGTGGAAAGTGACTCCCACAGCTCAATTTAAGGTTTAAATTTGGAAGGAAGAAATTGTCTTTTTTCTTTTTCTTCCTTTAATGTAAACCATGTACTTGTAAAGAACCGATGGATAAGGCATTATACCAAAATCCATACGGCTCTGATCACAGCACCTCCTTTCTGTGATGCAGTCGCGGGGTTGCCTTCCAGCAGCACTGGCCAGCAAAGCTGAGAAGCTACTGGTACCTGTCACACAACATTTAGCTGTCACAGAAAATACGGTGATGTACATACAGCTGAACGGGCAGGTGACATCGGATGGATCCAGGAATCAAACATCGCTGTGGTATCAGACTCACCCTGTGCTCGGCGTCTTCTGCTCTCGTTGGCACCTCCCAAAATGTACCTACAAGCGGCCACCACAACCTGCTAGCACTCCTAGCACCAGGGCAGGTTAGACTGAAAAGTCATGCAATTATCCCACTTTCCAAAAACTGGGAAAAAAAAAAAAAAAAACAACCCACTGGCAATTACAAACCTGAATTCTTGTGAGGTTGGGCAACAGTGCCCAGGCCATAAACCTGGCTAGGAGGCTCAATTAAGTGACTCTGAAGAAGGGAGTGACCGCTGCACTTTGAAATACCACAGGAGCAATGACAGGTCACTGGCCTGGAGGCCAAGACAGAGAGCTGACTGTCCACACCACAGCGCATTTGGCCCCGGGTCACCTTTGTGCAGTGTCCTTCTGGCCCTAAAAACATACCTAGTATTTTGTGGGGTGGAGGGAGGCAGGTCAAAATGCTGGAAATAACAGGAAGGTTTTGCCTCAGTCCACTAAATTGTTTTTAAAGCACAAAATGGTTTACAGCAGGGAGGGCTGGGGCAATGCTGGAAGGGGGCATCAAAAGCGTGAAGCCCATTGAGGAAGCGTTGGAAGCCCGGGCAGGGCAGAGAGAAACCCAATTCCCCGCGCTGTGCCCAAATACCCGCTGGCACAGCCAGGCCATCAGAGCTGTGCCTCAGCTTCCCACCTGCAGGCCAGGGGAGCCGTCGCCCTCTCAACACCAGCGGTGTCACGAAAAGCTGAGTGGATGTTTTCCGAGTGGGGACCTGGCACAAGGACAGGTTGCTGGTTGCCCTCCTCTCACCCTACCCAAAGCCACCACAATCAGGTTCACCGAGGAACTCGTCCTTTGATTTTGCGTGCAAATCTGCACTTCCTTTTCCCTCTGTTTATCAAGCCCTTAATGACAGTCATTTCCCTGCGCTCGCTAAAGGTAGGTTTGGGCTAGCACGACTTCACTGCTGACAAGCATCTTATACTTACTCTGCGCTGCTAGGATTAAAGACTTGGAAGGAATTTTCACCTTTCCAAAGCTTTAATTTTGTTGATTTTATTTGTGGTAATGACCACTGCCGAGACTCCTCACAGCCACCGTCTCCGGGCTGAGGAGCTGCACCTAGAGAAACCAGCCTGCAGTGATTTCCCTGGGCACAGCCGAGGCCTCACAAAACAGCATGCAAATCCCAGACTTTCACTGAGCACCTCAGAGGAAGCTTCTTAATGGCAGGAAAGCCACCAAGAAGGAAAATAAATGTTTCACTACACAAAGCGACACTACTCTCTTTTTCCTCAAACACACTTGAAAGAAGGCTGGAGGCAGCAGTTGCACCCAGCAATCTTCATGAAAGCTGTGACGTGACGTTCAGGGCTTCCAAACAACGTCTTCCTTTTGTTGTTGTTCTCCTCCTGCTTTTTATCCTGCGCTGCCTTGATGGAGCACCAAAGGGCCCCTGCACTCACGCTGGAAAAAACACCTCCAAAAAAAATAAAAGAGCTGATTTGGAAGTACAAAGCTGCTGTCGTGGGACGCTGCAGCATCTGTTTTGGCATGTCATTTTTATATTTAGCAGCAGCCAAACACTCAAAAAGAGCGCAGTATTCCCGCAAAGCGGCTGCTCCATGTGACTTGTCCAGGTGGACGGGGGTCGCAGCCTTTTTTCCCAACCCCTCTGGGAGCAGTCTGCCCCTTGGGGTGAGCAGAACTGCTGTGTGCAGCAGCAGGCAGCGCTGTGAGACTCGACCAGGCTGAACACAGCCAAGGAAAGCAGGGCAAAACATGAGACAGCCCCCACGGCAGCCGCCAGAGTAAAGGTCACAGGGATGCTCTCCCTGCCTAGGAGAAGCAGCATCTTCTCCACACACACCCCCTCATTTTTCAGTCTACAGCGGGTGAGCACAGCAGCTTGCAGGACTGGCAGCCTCCTCCAAGGGGAGAGCAATGTTTCTGGGTGATGCTTTGCACAGCTGAGAAGGCCGGGTAATGAGAAGAGTGAAATTTCAGCTCAGTGAGTGCTTATGGTGGAAGGGGGGGGGAGACATTCACAGGTTTCTCCTTTGCTTCCAGCCCTGAGAGCTGAGGAGTGCGTGCGTGTGTGCATGCATGAAGGAGGGGAGACAGGGTAGGGAGGGCACAGAGAGGAGAAACGACGTGTGTGAGCTCCACGAGCAGTGTGATCTGAAAAAAAAGCTACTCTGAAAAAAAAAAAAGGCACCGTCAGCGCTGTAAAACACAGAGGAAAATCTTTAGTGGCAAATGCAGATTTAGCTTCTCCTAAGTCTGCACAGAGTGCAAAAGGCCCCAGTGCAGAGCTGCAGAGAAGGAAGGGAGCGCTGGCGTGATCGAGCCACCTCCTGAAACCAGCTCAGCTCCTGCCTGGACACAGTCCCCTCTGTCTGTTGCCCCTTCCTGGAAAGGGGGTGTTGGATGAAAGCAGAGCCTGGAAAAGGAACAGCCTAGCAAACACCGCACGCTTCCACTTCACGGAGAACAGAGGAGCCTTACCTGAGTAGTTTTCGCCCTCCTGCCCTGCATGCTGTTGCTGTGGCTGAGCTGCGGGTTGGTGGCCCCTTCGGACAGGCAGTGGGACTTCCTGCAGGGCAGCGTGTTGTAGTTGCTGTAGGAGGGCGCATCTTCGGCGGCGCCCGACGCTGCCTTATGGCCACCAACACCCGGGATGTCGGACACCAAATTCCGGCAGTAGCCTCCGAAGGCGTTGCGGGGGCCTCCGTTGACGGCGGCGCTGGGGGTTTTGGGGGAGTACAGCTCGCTCATGGAGTTGGCACGCTGGCAGGCCACCAGCTGCTGGGGGCCGCCGCCGGCCTCCGTCCCCCGGGCCGCCTCGGCGTCCTTCTCCTCGGCCAGGCCCAGGATCTCCTCGTTGCTGGTCAGGTGCTCCTGGCTGAGGTCCGAGAGCGAGAACTCCAGGCTGTCCTCGCGCCAGATGTCGGCCGATTTGGAGCGCTTCTTCTTGAAGCTGGCCGTCTCCATGAAGCCCGTCCCGTTGGGCGCGTAGCGGTGCGGCCTGCCGTCGCCCTCGGCCAGGAAGGGCGGCTCGTCCCCGTAGAGCCGGCTCTCCTCCGAGCCGGGCATGCTGTGGACGGAGGCGGCGGTGAGGACGGTGCTGCTGTCCACGCTGGGCGTCACGGAGGAGTCGGTGTGGTAGGAGACGGGCCGCAGGCCCATGTCCACGCGGTCCACCCAGATGGGGCTGCCGAAGTCCTCGAGGGCGGCCTCCTGGGCGAAGGGCTCCAGGCCGTTCTCCGCCAGCGACTGGGGGATGCTGGGGGTGCTGCTGGAGCGGGTGCTCACTTCCGAGTTCCTGTGGATGATTTTCCCAGAGGACGCGTGCCGGGTCCGCCGAGAGGCTTTGTTGGAGAGGCGGAGCGAGCGCGAGGTGTGCTTGCGGCCCAGGCTGGCGTGCTTGTCTCCGTAGAAGGCGTGCTCTACGCTCTGGCTTTCCGCGTTTCCCATGGCTTCACAGTCTGCAAGGGAAGAGAAAGAGCGGGGCCGTTACAGTAGGCAAGGCCTGCTTCAACACTGCTAGCTAATTCAACAGAAGTCATTCAGGGGGCTAGCAACCATAGCAGCAAACTTAGAGATACAAATCGGACAAATCAGTACTTAGCGAAAAGGCAGACCATCGCTACGCTGGGGTGAACAAGGACTGTACTAAAGGGAAAGACTAAACCTTGAAGATTGGTGTGAACTCGAGCTGGTTTATCAGAAAGTACGCTTCCAAACCCAGCTTGGCACACGCTCACTTGGTTATTGATATCAGCTAACCCTCCGCAATTCTAGCCAGCGCTACAAATTCAAAAAATCACCGTGCAGATAAACAATTGTGGTCATCTGTAGGTAACGAGATGCCAAAACGTAGATGGCTCTATGCCTTTATCTGAGATTTCACTTTTTTATTTTGCTAGGAACCACAAGCTGAAGCACCAAATAGCAAAGTACAAACTCAACTATTCGGTAGCAAGGTAATAACAGGTTTGATTTCTGGAACAAAAAACAGTGCAACGTTAATCAGGTACAGAGAGCCCCACACAAGAAAGCTGTATTATGAAAAATACATTAGCATGAGTGACTCAGACTATACAAAAATAACCTTTCCTTCCTACTCACTCCGAAGCAGATAGCTCGATCTAAGCGCTTTGATCTTGTGGAGAGAAAACAGAGCTGGAACATGGGGATTGGGTTTCTGTCCCCATCTCCTTAACCAGCCTCCTGCAGTATTAAGCTGTGCTTGTCCCCCTGCGAAACGGGTTTCCCACCTAGCAGCTGGCAGTCAGGATCTGGATTCAACCTTGGAAAACTCTTTGAGATCTGTGATCTCACTCAACAAATGTCAGAAATATTTTTTTGAGTAGTATTGACTCCTTCTGGACGAAGAGCAAGGAGAAGAGTAAGAAAGGTAAATGTTAAAGTACGTGGCTGTTCAAAATTAAACAGGAGAGATCCTGAATTACACACAAGCCAATTACATCTAGATAAATAGTCCATTAATCTTTAAGAGAAAATCTAGGAGAAAGCTCCCTCATTTTGAAATATTTCTATTAGTCTTGGTCGAAAAGAGAACGCCTTCCTGGCAGGAATCTGGAGTCTTCAGTTTCTTGGGGCAGCTTCTTCTCCGTTCACAGGATGCGCCAGTGGGTATTGAGCCAGATGCTCAGAGGATGAGCGTGGTGCTGTATCCTGCCTCACCACCTAAATACACGGGATCACTACTGCACAGAACTGAATGAGCCCTACAGAAGTTACACAGAAAGCGATGAATCGACCGCGGTACACGTAGGCACAGCAGTTGTGCCGTAGGCTGCTCTGGACGCATATGGTGGAAGTGAACTTGTGCAGCAACATTTCTGAAAGCAGGCAGAGGACAGCAGCACTCAGCTCTGCTGCCCAGCTAAGTGGGTCGCGTCTGAGGCCAGAAAGCTGCTCGACGCTAGAGCAACAGGCACCTCCAGCAGTATCTGGACACTGCTGTATCTAAAGTAAACACACTCACGTGCCAAGTAAACTATACCCTGTGTCTACTGAAATTAATGGCTGAACTCCCATTGACTGTCCTGAGACGTGGTTATCGAGAATTGTTTAGAAAAATAAATGTGCTGAACAGAGAGCAGGTTTTAATCTAAAAAAAAATGACAGCATTATAAATCCCTGGGTAGGGTTTATTATTCCTTAGAAGCTCCAGTTCTTTGATATGGACTGGACAGAAAAACAAACGTCAGCTAGCTTTTACTTCTAAAACACTTTCAAGCACAGAAACTGCATTTTGTCTTCCACACAGATGTCTGATGCCAGACCTCAACACTCCCCCTCTTGCAAAATAAACCCTCTTGGGGTAATGCTTTTAGCTGCTTTGATTCCAAAATTCTTGCTAACCGTACTGTGGTTTGACAGGCTTTCCACCGGCTGCAAAGCACATCAGAGCATGCAGTCATTTCCCCCCGTCTCCAGCCATGCAACCAGCACTTCAGTATCTATTTAAGGAGAAACAGCACTTTTAAAAGCTCTCTCGAAACCATGAAAGATTAAAGAGTGGCTCTTTACCTCCAGAGACAGAGCTGCAGAAGGGCAGGAGCAGCCCTAGCGCACCGCACGGCCTGGCACACTCGCTGATGGAGACTCGGGGCTACAGAAGGCAGCGCTGTGCCGCCACCTCGACCTAGCATCCGTGCAGAAGGGGCAAAACTTAACCAAAAGGCTCCTTGTGCAGGAAAGGAAGAGCAGCTCGGGCTGTGTCCCCAGGGAGAAAAGACTTTCCCGGAAGGAGGGAAGCCTTTCCTCCCGCAGAGGGCTGCAGGAATGTTTTCTGAGCGATTTCGCAGGATGAGAAGTATCTGCTAGGTACTGGCGAGAAGTGCCAGACTTCAAAGGAAATAGCCGTCCCTTTTTAATGCGGTGTCTTGGCCCTTCAGGTGGGGATGCCTTTGCAAATCCCGCAGACAGCTAGCTACCCATCCGGGCGATTAGCCCACAGCACCCAGGGAGGACAGTGTCAGAGGCCTTCCTGCCATCCCACCGCCGTGCCCAGCAATACACAACATGCTGCAGGTGTGCACATATCCACAAGTGCCAATGGGTCGGGCCGAGGGCGCCTGAGACAAACAGATCCCTGTGGGAGGGACCCCCTCCTGCCTTCTTGCCCCCATTCCTGCCACATTTCCCCCTGTGCATTTGCACCAGTCATCCCAATCCCATTCAGGCCTTTATCATGAAGCCGAGTTCACAAAAAGAGCAGAAAATAAACCAAGAAGATTAAAAAAAGGCTCTTTTTCAGTTTATTTTGCTGGGATTGAGTGGAACTCAGGCGTGCCAGCAGCAGCACAAGTAAGCCTGCCTTGGGACACGGTGAGGATGGAGCAGCGTGGCTGGAGGGTGACATGGGGGACAGGGAAGAGGGGACAGAGAGAGGCAGGGAGCAGCATTTCCCTGTTCCTGACAGCAGCAAGATGCTCGTTCAGCGCACAC
Organism: Aythya marila; assembly: GCF_965140915.1. Lineage (NCBI taxonomy): Eukaryota > Metazoa > Chordata > Aves > Anseriformes > Anatidae > Aythya > Aythya marila. The sequence goes on from NC_139042.1 coordinate 103,600,932, forward strand.
AGATGTGGGAAGGCAGCCCTGAAGCTGACGCAGTGTCCTCAGCTAGCAGGAGCAGGCGCTGGGCAGGGGAGGGGAGCCCCAGCCCTCCCCTCCCAGGGGCGGCAGCAGACGCCCTGGGGCAGAAATGTCTCCAAGTGCTCCAGCTCCAACTGCCAGATGCTGCCCGTCTACAGCTTAACCGAATTTAGCACACTCAATGAAAAAAATCTGTATCAAATTAAGAAAATGAGTAATGTTAATGGGAGTTGCATGCGAACGCTGATAGGACAAAGGCTCCCCTTGTTAGCTCACCCACCTGAATCCAAAGGTGACCATTAAAGACCTATCAAGGTACCTACAGGATACCACATAAATCAAGTATGACATGTCTTGATGCTTTAAACAGGTCTGTCAAGCACAGCCAAGGATTGCGACGTGTCAGAAATCTGTTCTGAATTATTCTCCAAAGCCAGTGGAGATTAGTGTGCACAGACCATGTATCACAAGCAGAACCAGTTGGAAAATTTTCAGCAGAAAATGTTGATTCATCAAAACCCAAACTTTTCGTGGGAATAGACCGGTTTTGATGAAAGGCTTCTCTGCTCCAAGGGGGAGAAATCTGAAAACCGAAGCAGGGAGGCAGGCACGTCTCCTGGAAGAGGCACCAGCTCAGTGACTCAGTCGCTTACCAAAAACGTGGAAGATCAAGATTCATATCTGCAACCCAAGTCAAGCAAATGAGGGGTTGCAACTTGTTCCTCCACATCCTCAAGAGGCAGCCTCTGACCATCAAGCTATATCAGCTGCTCTGGGAAAGGGCTCCCTCTCCCAGAAGATCTGCTCCTTCCTAGTTCAGAGCAGGAAAAAAGTCAAAGTCATGGAAATCTTCACAGGGCCAGGAAAGTCACTGTTTAGCCAGCTTACACATCAACAGACAGTAACGATTTTTTTTTTTTTTTTTGAAAACAAAGACTTAACTGTGCTATCAACATTAGGATATCAGCAGGGAGAACACAAATCCTGCAGCAAAGCTTTGGACAAAACAATGCTCCCTATATCAACTACTGCTCTAAATAGACAGGTTGAACTTTAGCTGAACTGCTGAGTTTTTGCTGGATGAGTCACATGAAGTGGTTACGGATGGAGACGGTCATGTTCTAGGTGACCACTGATGACGGTCCCATCTAAGAATCTCGTTTTCTTTGAAAACCTCAATTTTTCCTTTCTTTTCCCTTCCCCCCGATGTTAAGTATTTCTCAAAGCAGTCACAAACCCAATATATTAATTTCAAATAAGCCCAAGGTAGTAACTCTCGAACTTCTACAAAGTTAGGCCTTTAGATTCCAGAAGAAAACCTGACGTACATTAACTTCCAACCAAATTTGAAGCACCTCGCAAGACAACAGATTGCAAATTTAAATTTAGATTCTGGTGGGAGGCCCTGGTGACAAATCTGTATTTTTCTCCTGGAGCGGAGCTTGAAGGCTGTGAGAACCAGAACAATGATTAAATCCACAGTGAGCAATGATTCTACAGAAATAAACTTTTGCGCAAATCTGCCAGCCAACAACAAAGATTTTGACTGAAGTCACAAGAACCGCATAGAAAAATGCACAAGGCTAATAACTGAGTGCGAATGTACACATTTTATTGTAATTAAAATGTGCTTTTTTTCAAAAGGGGAAGAGGGAGACTGAAATTCCACAGCAAGCCTCCGAGTTTCTCAGAAACTCCAGCAGTATATTTAATTGCTTTCAAATAAGAACCTTTTAACCAGCCATTTCTTTTTTTTTTTTTTTGTAAGCCACTCTCACATATGTTAAAGCACGGGATGGACTCCAAAAAGGCCCTGCAGGCAATTCAAGTAAGAGGAGGAGAGAAGAGAGAGGGAGGAAGGGATGTCATCAGTAGCTGCTTGATAGCAATTCAAATGCCTTTGTATTGCTAAATGGGTGTAACCATAAACCACATGCAGCTTATCCAATTTTTCCCCTCCCACGAACCATTATACAAACACAGCAAACTCCTCAAGAAAATATACGGACACACATGTACCTTCCAAGGCAATACTGGTATCCAGCGCAACCTTCCCCAAGAGAACTGTGGCATTTAGAGGTATAGAATTGCAAATGATACCAAAATGAACAGTTACTGGGATTGCAGAAGCTGTCAGCACCTGCCACTCAGCGCCTCCATTACTCTCTCGTCAGAGTCTATGACTATATGCCAAAAACCTAGGGAGAGAGAGGGGAGAAAAAAACAGAATCAGACAAAGGGTTAGCAGGAACAGCTATAAAGGAGGACATATTCTGCCAAGTCCTGTTATCATCACTTACCTAAGAAACACTGTTCAATACAGCATGCAAACACTGCTTTTAAATGTGAATTACACAACCTGAGGAGAGCAGGATGACCGAAAAACCCAAACGCCTGGAGCCCAGGCTGCAGAAGGCACAGGGCTCCCCTTCCCGCCACTCTCTGCAATAAAAATCCCTACAGAAACTGCTGTGCCCCTGCTGGGGACAGCCTGTCTAGTGCAGGAGCAGAAAAGGTCAGGTCAGAGCACACACCTGTGTCTGCTGCTGGGGCAGGAGCCCGAAAAAAGCCACTCAAAAAGGCACCCTCCGACCCACACCGGCTTCACTGCTGGCAGCAGAGAGGCAGCAAGCCAGCCAGGGAAGAGGGGGGGGAAGCCCGAAACTGAGAGACCTCAGACGAAATGTCTCTGTGCAGACAGTGTAATTTATGAAAAGGGGAGTAATCCGAGCAGTGATTTAATTAACATTTTTCAAGGGCGAATCGGAGGCGTGCGGCGGAGCGCTGACACGCGTTTTTGTGCAGGGTGAAAGGCTTGGGGGTGGGAATTGCGCTCCCCAACGCGCGGCTACCGGAGGCAGGTCGGTGCCCACCGAGGCCTCAGACAAGTCACCAGCTACACACACGCACTCGCACGGGCACCAAATCCCAACACTTTTATTGTTTTGGCACCACTGGGAAGGGGTCAGGAGAGCGGCCGCGTGAGGCCTAGTGCCAGGAGGCGCCGCAGGCCCACCTGAGCACGGGGTGCTGGAGGCACAGCGCTGCCCCTCCACAGCCCCGCGACAGCAGTGAAATGGCAACAAAACACCACGAGCCCGGTTTTACGAGTTAAAAATACTTCTGGAAGTCTCAGGGGATGAAAAGTGGTGGACGAGATTACTAATTCCTGTCACATTACGAGAGCTGCTCGGTGGGGGAACCGTGATCCCCACTTGGCTGGGTGCTCAAAGAAACGAGAGTCACCGGCTCCTTTCTAAATTAAAAACATTCCCATTTTCTTTTTTCCTCCTTCATGTTCCTCTCTCTGTTCCCCACCTCCCCCTCTCCCCCCAAGCTGTTGGTTGAGATCTGAAAAGCAGTTCATGAATTGCTCAGGAGCTGGCAGAAATTAATAAAATGAAGCTCATTTATATTGAAATGGCCTCATTACCATGCCAGCTGCCAAGAGTTTCCAAGACAGGAATCTTGCTGACAAACAAGGTCCTGCAGGCGAGAGGTTTTCCACCTGCACCCACTGCCTGATGGATAACCCCACGAAGTGCATTCCTCACCTCTGGAGGAATCGGGATTGTGATAATCTTTTCTTCAGATGTCTGCTCCGGCCACGCAAAACTTGTCCAAAAGTAGAAAGAAACAGATGCGGCCGAGCATTATCGGCTTTTCCATCGTGAAGTGGTTGTTGAGGAGATTGTGATCCACTCAGAGGGATCTGCTCCAGGCCGAAGCAAACCCTGGGCACTTCTGAGAGAGAGCAGCCACCTCACACACCGCCTTTGCTCCTCCAGCATAAATTGTTCTCTCTGCTCCCCCGGTACACCAAAGTTTAAGCTGCACGGCTCGTTTGCTAAAAAGGTGAAAAGATCCTAAGTGGATATTTACAACTGGAAGCTGGATTATCCAACTTCTCACTCGGCTCTAGTACATCCGAGGGGCTGGCAGCATCCCCTGCCATGAACAGATGAGTACTCCTGCACGCATGGTCCCTCCAGAAGAAAAGGATTTATCATTACCCACGGGCTCGTTTCTGAACAGGTTTGTTCCTATTAACTTTTACAGCTTGGAGAGAATTTCCCAAATGAAATCAAGCTGCACTTTTCAAGGAGAACATCAGTTTTTCCTACTTCTCCTTGTCTGCCATTAAAACGCGCCTCACCGGCACACTTCCCAGTTCACCCCAACAGCCCCAGCTGTGCCACAGCAGAAACTTCGGATGCCCTTTGGTGCCAAAGCCTCAGACGAGGACTCCCCTCCAACAGGGCAACCATCAGAGGGAAGTCCTCGTTGCAAAAGGGCTCTTTCGGTGTGTGAACTCCCGAGCTCACACATGAACAGCCCACCTCATTAAAGAAGAAACGCTAAAGAAACGTTTTCAAACTGCAGTGCTCAAGACAAAATATCTGTCCTTAGAGCCGGTTCCTGCACGCACTCACGCACGAACACACACACAGACATGTTTACGGTGCGTATACGCACGCATGTACGCCAGTGCCTCCGTATGTCAGTGCAGCTCCTCTTGCTCTTTGAAGGTCTGGAAGTAGCACAGCTGTATTTATTTCCTAGCCACAAAACAGTGCCTTGAAAAATCAGGCCAAGGAGTTCCCACAGGGCTCAGCACACAGCAGTTTAAGTCAATCCAAACTGAGGAAGCTCGCAGCAAACCACTATGAATGGATTAAATGAATGCATAGTAAGGAAGCAGAATGTATTAAAGGAGCACCTAGTTATTCATCACAGCTGCTACCTGTGACTCTAGGCACAGCAAAGAGAGGTTTGACTTTCACATGTTGGGATGAGTTTGCAATGCCGAGAGATTAATAAAAAAATACAGTGAATACGCTTTGTTTGCTTGCAGACACTCAACATGAGCATTAACAGATGACAAATATGGAAGCTGTAGTTTTCTAAAAGCCTCTTTTTCGCAGCAGAACCCTTCCTGCCCAGCAAGGAAAAATTAGCATGCAAGTGTATCTGCTTGTCCAGCAAACACGACAAGCTGGCTGGAAGAATGACAGCTCTCTTGCAGTTCCATCTTTGCTTTTTGATTTTATGATGCATCTTTTTTGTCAGATTCAAAACGCAACTGCAGCTGTGAGATCAGTTGGTCACTACACAAATCTTCATCCAGCTTTGTGAAGCCCTCGGTAACTCCATAATAAAACACCAGGATGTACATGCATAGAAAGCAACGGCCCATCATTTCGTACAGAGAATATTTAATATTAATCAGTGGCTCTGGGCTGTATTCCCCACCCACTATCCTAGTGCCACACCGTTGTAAGTCCAGTGTTCAATCCTGTCTACGAGAGTGGAGAATCAGGCCCTTTACTTGTAACTGGAGGCCACATTTTGTTCGCCTTTATTACCTCTTGTTAATATGAAATGCTGCCAAAATCAATGGTAGCATCTACCCTGAGAAGAAGGTAAACGCTCTAGCACCTCCGGGGACCTGCTGCCCTGACGGCTCTGGATCTCCCCATCCCATATTTCTGGGCTGCTCACAGAAAACAAAACATGGATGGAGGGAGGGAGGGAGGGAGGGAGGGAGGGATGGATGGATGGATGGATGGATGGATGGATGGATGGATGGATGGATGGATGGATGGATGGATGGATGGATGGATGGAGGCACTGAGCTCAGGGTCCAACTCTAGTGGATTGCAGAAGCTGCTTAACTTTTAAACCAGTAAAAATCAAAGACAAATATGATCCTCTGTGTTTTCCTTATAGAAAATGTCACAGAAACCTTCTGTTTGTGAGAAAAATGAACTCTAAACCAACCACTGCTTACACTACCTGTCAAAGAGAGCTCCTGAAACTGGAGTCTAACGATGATGACCATCCGGAGGAGGTTGGGGAGGGATGCCCACACGTCTGCTAGAAGCAGCCAGCAGTGCTGGAACTGCAAAAACTCTTCCCAGCCACCTGACTAACACGCAGCCTCTGTGTCTGTCACGGTTAGGGGAACAATGCCGGATGATCACTCCAGATGGAGAGGAGGAGAAAGAAAAATAAACCCACATTCTGTTTGTGCAGAAGTCATAAAGAAAAGGTGTGGGAAGCCTTGTTCTTCCAGCTGTAGCACCACACCTATGAGAATCTCTAAGGATGGGAAGAAAAAGCAAGAGAGAGAGAGGGGGAGGAAGGTCCATCAAGAGACTCACCATCTCTGTGTAAGTGGCTGTCAAACATCCCCAAACCACAGCTGAGGAAGACAAAAGCAGACACCAGGCACTGACAAAGCACCCTGATAATACATTAATGGAAGGTAGGAGCAGAGAGCCAGCCTCCCAGGGGAAAGCCCCCTGCTCAGTGTTTCTATATTTATACCAGGGGATGTGAATAATTGACACGATTGAGGGCTTGTTTATTTTCTAATCACTTTTACAAGCATCTTCTGTGTTTCAAGTCTTTCTCCTTCCCTTCCCTTTTATTTTTAATGGTGGGAAAATCCCCCTTTTCTTCCCTACGGGAAATCTGCAAGGATTTACACGTTTAAAGCAAAGGGCAGAGCAGGGAAAGGATTCTAATTTCAGATCATCAGACATAAGCAAATCTCCGGGAAGCCAAGAGGGCAACTCCCTGGAGCCTGTGGGGCAGACCAACAGCAGCTTGCGGGCTGCGCCCTGGGAAGCAGAGGGGCTCTGCAGGAAAGCAGGAGCCCACTTGGCCTTCGTGGAGGGTGAGAAGGAGAAGGGGAGCTGGAAGGACCACGCGTGCATTTCTGCGTTACTTAAAAGAGGAAGAGAATTCCCCCAGTAGAGCCAAAATAAAAATGAGGTGTGGCCCGTTTGTTTACCTTAGGGTTGCACATTATTGTTCTTGCACTTTGATTGAGGAGCACTTTCTGCCTGTGCCAAACGAAGCGAGAACTGCTGATGCACAATGAGGACGGGACGTGCCAAATGCATGGAAAAAAAGATGTGTTTAGACGTAACATGAAAGTGTTCAGAAAAGAAGACACAGCACCAAGCAGGCAGAGCAGTGCATAATCAAAAACCAGCAGCGATGTAGCTGCTAGCAGTGAGGCAGCTGAAGGACAGAGGAGGAGGGAAGAGAAGCAGGACACGTTGGACGGACACTGAGGAACCACCCAGAGCGATGGTCTCGAGCAATAAAAGCTGAAACCCTTGGCTTGAATGAGCGGGGAGCCAGGGCAGGCAGGATGTGAAGGAGAAAAATGCTGTGGAAAAAAAACGAAGGCCAATAATCGGAGGGGGGCGGGATTGGAGAGGAAGCGTTGAGTGTGGATCCTCACCGAAGCACGCAGGTAAGCAATGTGATTTTCAAGCAGTGCCAAAGACCTCACACAGATCATTAAGATGGTGCCTGAGATAGGAACACCAGTATCTAATTATAGATCCCCCGGCGTAAGTACCAGGGAGGGATTCCAGAGGTCTACGGAAAAACACACGGCAAATTAAACCCAGGCAGAGCAGCTCTCACGTTTTGGCTGCGCTCGCTCTGACGAAGAACGAGGCACCTCGCCGGGGTGCAGCAGCACTGCGAGGTGCGTGATGAGCAGGAAAGGTGTCAAAGTCACAGCAGCTTCTGCGGTGAGGCCACGTGGGGAGTAGGGTAGGGAGAAGTGTTGAAGAGGAGGGCGTCCTTTTAAGATGATGCCTTGCAGAAGTTCTGGTACCGGTAAGCTCCTACCTTTAAATGGGTATCTAGCAAGATTCAGATGTCACCGAAATCAAGCCAAAAACTGGGGAACCCCCCTGGCTGTGGGCAGCCACCAGCCACCAAAAGGGGCCCCGGTAAGGAGGCGGCCGTGCTCCACCGAAGCTGGCACTGGTGACTGCAGCACTGTTTATTCAGGGCCCGGCAGGAGAGGCGAGCACGCCTGTAACCACACGGCTGCTCCTCTCGGTGCCACGATCCCAGCCACGCCAGAGCAGGTTTCTCAGCCTGGCATTACCCTAGGACAAACCCTCGCCGTTTCGCCAGCGTGCATAGCAAAAAAAAAAAAACATTCATGCAAAGCTCGGCCGGTCTGTACCAGCTTGCCAGTGTCAGAGTTAAATTAAGCAGGCAGATTTTATCTTGCACGTCCTGACAGAACCTGATCGCTCGAGCGCCGTCACCCAAAGGCTGCGTCTAGCTGGGCTTACCGGTTTGGGCTGCAGCGTGCCCGTCACACCGGGACACCGCTCCCGGGCTCCCAGCCCTTCCCCGAGGAAGGGACGCCCAGCACCGAAGGCCACACGCCCCGTGCTGCTCCCCTAAATCAGAGGGGGCAAAGCCTACGGGGAGCTGCAGCCCCGCGGGATGTGTCCGGAGCTCACGGAAGCAGGGAGCCCTGCCGGGGCACGGGGACAGGGCTGGCAGTGAGGGTTTCTGAGGGGAGAAGCCCAGGTGCCATGGTAAGGGTAAGGCAGCTTCGTGCTGGAAGCTGAAAGCAGCCAGCTCTCAGCCTGGGCTGAAACGAAAACGAACGCTTGGCCTTCGTTTTCAGTAAGGGCACGGGGGAGCAAAGCTGCACAAATACCACATCTGAGGCATCCGCGGAGCACGATTCAAAGGGTGTAAAATCTGCCAGTCAGCAACAGTTTTTAATCTGCCTCCCCAAACTATGAGAGAAGTGGTACAAGAAACCGCAGGTGTGTGCACGAGTGTTTTTCTGTTAAAACCTGCGGATCAGGATCACTGGGGAAGGAGTGACCCGAGGAGCGATGTAGCCGCCTCCTGGCCTCCATCGCGTGCAAGGCTGGAGAGCACACCTGAGACTGGAAAAGGGAAACTGAGCAAAACACCCCCCCAATTGCAGTATGCTCATCTGATCTCCTTCTCCACCAGGATAACCCATTCTAGGGGAGGGAAGGGCAGGAGGTATCTTTCTGGGAAACAATTAGCTAAGCAGCGGGTGACAAAGACGAACACAGGAGTTATGATATGCACAAGAAACTTTGCAAAGAGGTTGAGCTGGAAGGAGAATTATCTGACTCAAGGGATGAGGTGTTTTAATGCTTTCAGTGATGACACGCGAAGAAAAAATGTGCTACTGACACAAAGCAAGAAAGTCACAATATAGAAGAGACCTTTTGTCTCGTATTGATGACAGAAGGCACTGATGTGATAAAATAGTGATAAAACAGCAAATGTAATCAGAAGATGCAGAAGGCAGGTTTTCCCAGAAGAAACAAGAGTGAATGCTGCCACAGAAGCCACTGACCTCATCCAGAATAACACGTGCAGCCCTCATCATCCATGGCAAAGGCTAACACGGAGCAGAGTGCCTTCAAGAAAAGCAAGGCAGATGCAATGAAGCCTGGAGCGGGATTGTCTCGTGTAGCAAAGCAAAAAGGCTGCAGAAAGACATGATCTGTATTTACAGGCAGCAAAGGGTAACTTCAAAAATTCACCAACTCAAAAAGCAAGAGACAGGGTGGCTGTTCAAGTTCTCCTCTAGCTCTGCAAACCATGGTCCGTACAGGAGAAATGTTGGTGCTGGCACCCACAGACTCCCTGTCCTCAGTGTGAAGCCAGCTGCAGAATGGCCAAAATAACCGTGGGGTTCGTGCCTTTGAGCTCCTGACATCCTAGAGAGCAGGAGTCCAGAAAGAGCTTTGGTTTTCTTCTTCTTGTGAAAACAATTCAAAAAATACCGCCGGAGAAGGAGCTGGAAGGGGTGTTCCAAACCCTTTGGGAGACTTTTCCAGCATCGGGCTCTCACTTTCTCCTACGGCCTCCCTACTTAAATGCTATATGAAACGTGTAAGTGGCTAATTACAAGACAAACTGTTGACAACTGTCCCAGGAGCACCTTATAATGGCATTCCCCAAGATGGCCTTATATGAAGGAAGGGAGAGGAGAAAAACGAAGGCTGAAGGCTCACCAGGCAGAGCACTCTCACCGGGACCTCCCCTGTCCCGGAGGAGCGACATCCTCTCGGCTACAGGACGAAAAGCGGCGTGTGGGTGCATGCACGTACGCGTGCATTCATGCAGGGGTGCGGGTGGGGAAGCTGCTCTTTCTCTGCTTTATTGATCTGTCAGGAAAATTAAGCTCTCAGCTGAAACCACGCAGTGAGTTTGAGTGGCTGTGGTGATGGCTGAGAGCCCCGGCCCCAGCCTCGAGCCTGCCTGACTCCGTCTGCGAGCTCCAGCCGCGCAGCACGGGCTGAACGCGGCCCTCCGCAGGCTGTGACTGCTTCCAGAGTTTCTTAGCTGTCCCACATCCACAAAGCACGTTGCAGTGAATAAACCATTCACCAAAAAAAAAAAAAAAAAGAAAAATTGATCGCCTAGCCCGAGGTGAAACATTACTGGAAAGTCACCAGGTATTGCTATTAGAGAGCGTGCTGCAGAGCCTGAAGTCCAAGCAGAGCATCGGTGGAAAATTGCTTACTGTCAGCTCTGGTTCAATGCTTTCTTACAAGAGCAGGTCGCTAATAAAAAAAATCTAGCTTAGTATTGGTAAGAAGAACGTTTTTCTTACCTGTAGCTGTTACACTGTGGGGTACAGTCACCGAAACGAAACATTATACGGTGCTAAAATATTATAGCGTACATACGTGGAGAGTTATTTTTTTAAAAAAAGGAATTCTAAATCCATATTAGAAATGCAAACATTTACTGAAACAATAGCTGTACCTCTCCAGAAGCACCAGGCTGGTGAAATATCAGCCACGCCACCAAACGAAGACGCCGTAAATCTGCACAGCACTTTATATTTTCAGCAGCACTAAGTGTCATTCCCTCATTTCAGTGCTTCGCGCTGGTATGCGGCCCAAAATAGTCCTAAAAGAAAATAACTGGCTTCCTCTTTAAATTTAAAGAGTGGTGGATGATTTTAGTAGCTGAGAAAGCTACCGATATTTTCTGTGGCATCGTTCCCAGCCCATGTGAAAATAAAACCGGCGGTGAATGCACACATCGTGTATTTGTGAGCGTGCTGACCACGGGCACCTATGCCCGAGTCACAAGTGAATTATTCAGCCCACCTGAGCTCGCAGCAGCTCCTGAATTCACATAAATGGCATCTGGGTGACAAAGGGAGAGGCGTCGAACCTGCAGGAGCGGCCGCTCTTTTCCCCTGCCTTCCCAGCACTGTTTTTATAGCTACACACAAGGGACCCACACAGGTGCTGGAGCCTCGGTAACGCGGAAAGCAGCGCCGTGGAGAAAGATCCCACTGTGTTACCGGACAAAGTGAGTTTTAGTGAAACGGGTGTTAAATATAGCATCGTGGAGCCTGAATTTCAGGCCTCTTGCAAGCCGAGTTTCCTCCCTCCCGTGCCCAAGCCACCAGGAGCCGTGACTCTCCCGTGCCTTCTACTCCATCACCAGCCACGGCCTCACGGCATCACCATGCTGATCCTACAGACCTACGGCAGAAGGGGTAACTTACAGACACATGGCAGACACACCACAAAGACAAAGAGCACTGCCATTCTTAAAGGGAATTTTGAAAGGAAACCCCCTATGCTATTTTTGACAGGCCAAAGAAAGAAGCAAAGGGCACCTTTACGACTGAGCTAAACGAAGACTCCTTCATTTTGCAGTGCTGCCTCTCTTTCTGGAAGACGGTCCTCTTTGTGCTGTTGAAGTTTTCAGCTCACCAGTAGTGAGCTGGCCCTACAGGTGCTCTGGTGACCCCTGAAGTTTTGCCATCGGTCTTCCCATCCTTAACGCTCACCTCGTCACTCGGCACCGATGGGCTGCACATCCCGTCAAGTCACACAACAGCAAAATGAAAATACCCCCCATAAAATTCCCTCCTGCACTTGTTTATTTGTTTGGTTCTCTTTTTTCCACACCTTTTCAGAGCCAACACACCTAAATGAAAAGAGGAGGAGGAAGAAAAAAAAAAGCCAGTGTTTTGCACTTCATCCTTTACAGTCAACCAAGGCAACTCATCTGACACCCCTGTCAGAAAGTTATCTCCTGGACACTAACGGAGGGAAGCCAGCTCTGAGCAGGGCAGGCACCTAAGCATGGTCTCAAGACCCAGGACCGATTTAAGCCACAAATATTTGCCAGCAGAGATACATCAGCCACCAATTTGACAGAGCATGACCTCTGCTTATGCCTGCAGAGCCCACTGCCAGACAGTTAGAGGCGCAAAGTTGTGACACGGCTTATGGTAACCTATTTTCTTTCCAAGAGAAAAATGAACTTAGAATAAGCTACTCCAGCCAAAGTGCTGCTTTGCTGGTGAAGCATCCTGATAGCTTTTAAGTGCTATCCGCAGAAGAAGGCTTTGTACCACTACAGCGATGCCACGTGGGTGCCCCATGGCAGCAGGGCGCTGTTAGCACGTCTCTGTACTTATTGATGTGATACCTTTTTATTTTTTCTTTCTAAATCAATGCTTTTGGCTTGCTGGGAGGGAAAAGTACTTCTTCTTCCCTCGCTGCAGCACCCAGCTGTTGCAACAGCGAGCTCTCCTTTCGGAGGCAGACACTACACGGGATCACTTCCAGCCTGCGAGGGTGCCAGCTCCTGCCTGCGCCGAGGGTGGGCAGAAACCTCAGGTCTCCTGTCAGGGAATTAAAAACAAAGTGTCTCCCTGCACTCTGCTGACACCGTCTTTTTCTTCAAAAGGAAGCTGTTGGGCTTATGCAGATCAGCCTCGCGCGGAGCAAGCCGCCACATGAGCGGCCCGGCAGCCCTGCCTGCAGACACAGCAGCTGCCCCGAGCGCCTCACCCGGGGCCTGGCCCGAAAGCCCTGAGAAATGGGTGCAAAATTCATTCAGCGGGCCTCGGACCGAGCCCCCAAAGAAGCTGGAAGGGGTTATAAAGAGACAGAAACGGGAAAGATCAGCCCAGCGTCTTCCCTTTCAGCTGGGGAAGGCCACAAGCAGCAAACACGCTGATGCCACCCTCGTTAACATGCGTACCTATAAGGTGGATGTTAGCAACATGAGAGCAACACTCATCCGAGCAGCACCCCACATCCCACTGCAGGGATTAATACAGGGGCAGCATTTACCCGGACCGCTTCTCAGCACAGCGGCTCACGAGGGAGACGTAACTCGACGCGGGCCTGCCTGCAACGCTCCAGACAGGAGACAAATAAACCACGACGGCGACAGCCTCACGCCGCGAAGGCCCATCGATATCATGGGGTGGAGGGCAAAGGGGGAGGAAGGGGGCTCGTGGAGGGGGACAGGGGGACAAGCTGATTCCTGGGCTTTTATCCAAGCAGGGCCGGGCGGGATCTCCCTCCTCGTGTCTCCGGCTCCGGAATATGCAGCAGCCCTAATGGGAAAGGGCTGCGAACAAAAGCAGGCAGGCATTAAGTTTGGTGTGTCTTATCTACACCCAGCTGTGGGAAAGGAGGAAGGCGCTCCATTATCACTTTTCGCGCAGGTTCGTGCACGCCTCAACATATTCCCTGCCTCTTAAAAAAACATGAAAAGGAATGTATAATCACTTTTGCAGGGCACCTTTCCGCTCCGGCTTGCAGAGTCTGCCCTGCATGTACTTTTCCCATCGCAACGTAGCTTGCAAAACGTTTTACACAATGAGCACCTTGGACTTTTAAAGGCAAACAGCTTCCCCCGGCCCCACCAGCACGCTGGGCAGAGGCTCCCAAACTCGCTAGGAAAAATGCCCTGCTGCAATCTGAATGTGTAGCTGAAAGAAAGGAGAAAAAAAAATAAAAATAAAAGCATGAAGTGGTTGGTTTGGTTACAGGGGAGGTGCAGGAAACTCCGGCCAAGCGTGGTCATGGCTTCTTCACATCTCCACTGGCAGCAATGCCGCCTGCTCGGGAGCCTCCACTTGTGCCGGGCTCCTGGGGGCTCCGAAATTCCTTACCAAAAGGGTTGTGAGGCATTGGAATGGGCTGCCCAGGGAACTGGTGGAGTCACCAGCCCTGGAGGTCTTTAAAAGACGTTTAGATGTAGAGCCTAGTGATATGGGTTAGTGGAGGACTGGTTAGTGTTAGGTCAGAGGTTGGACTGGGTGATCTTGGACGTCTCTTCCAACCTAGATGGTTCTGTGATTCTGTGGGGCTGCTCCTGTGGGGCTCCCAGTCCACCACAGATACCCCAACCGTGGGCAGGAGGAAGGCGAGCCATGCCAGCTGTCTGCCAGGTAACCCAGGAGCATCTCCTGGAGCCACTCCTAAAGCCCGGTGCTGAGCGTGAGGCCCGGCTTGTTGCTGAGGCATTCAGCTGCAAGGAAACGCAGAGCACTAGGGAAGGCAGCTAATGGGATTGGGAATATCAGAGCAGGAGGAGACACCAGAGGGATTGTAATTAACGCCGCTAATGAGCAACAATGCTGGAAGAGCTCTAGGAAGGCCCTGCGAGGGGATTTATAGGCACGATAGCAGCTCACTAAAGCTCTGTCCCTCCAACGCCGCATTTACTCAGGAGGTAGGAGAACACAGTCCAAGTCCTGAAATGTATGTTGGGCAGATCTATTTTGATCTTCCTCCTTAAAACCCGACTTCCAACCACGTTTTGAAAAGGAAATGAGTCGCCTGCTTGTCTCGACAAGTGAGCAACACCTGCTCTGGCGCTTTTGGTTTTACTGTATTGTTTGGGTTTTCTGCCTGTTTCTTTTTTTTTCTTCAAGCCCAGCCTAACAGGCTCAGGGAGAAAAGGCCCACAACCAGTTTGGGGAACAATAGAGCAAAAGACTTTATTCATCCGGCCCTTTGTTTTCAGCAAACATCCCGACGTTTCGCTGTCAATGCAACGTGAAAAATGCCGAAAACGCAAACAGAGGTGGGACGGTGCTTCAGGAGGAAAAGGTAGGGCCCTGCTTCGGATTCCAGCTCCTCCTGACAAAGCCCATGTCCTGGGACATGTCTGTATCCTCCAGAGACCGCCTTACTGCGACTTTTAACAAGGAGGGAGAGCACAGCAGCCTCCCGCTTGCCAAGCACCATTCGTTCGTGCAAGCTTTCCACAGTCCACACACTTTTGCCCACAGAAACACGCTGTCCACTCGCAAGGAAGGTATTTAAACACCATAAAATGGGACCAAAAAAAAAGCTCAGCGCTGGTGTAATGCAAGTCGGCTCCCACTAGGCTCAAGGGATGTTTTTATAGCAATACTTCCACGGCTGAATTTAAGCATTGTTCTGTCATGCCGCATTGAGGTGGGTTTTTTTTCCAGCTATCACCCTGACAAGCAACTTTATTAAAAAGAAACGAGATTTAAAAATGATGCACAATTCCAGACAGAGTTAACCCGTAACTCACGTGAGCAGCACGAAGCAGGGATCGAGGCACAGCAAGGACCGCCAGCACACGGAGCAGCAGTGAAGCCATCCCTGTGCTAGTTTTCCAGTGAACTTCCCGATGAAGATGAATGGGGACAAGAGGACAGCTCTCAGTTTAACCTGTCAGCCAGTCACTTCATGCTGAATTGAATTCTGAGTTGTGCATCCCATAAGAATGCTACTTAGATGTTTTCTTGTGGCACACGCCATTTAAGAAGCTATCCATCAACATGAAACAGCAAATAATCTTTGTGTTAGCTGCAAGTGTGTGGTTTTGCCCAGTTCATTCCCTAATGGCGTCTGAGGAGAATATTCAAGAGGAGGACGCAACACGGTGCGAACAGACAAACGAGGTGTCCCGGTTGCACATATTTTCTAACACAGCTGGACTAAAGCAAGCAGTAAATAACAACACTGAACTGTCTTTATTTATGGGTGCTGAGCTGGGGTCTCCTCAGCAGACAAATCTGCAGGAGGGGTGTAGGAAGGCACGTCCATGGCTGCTGAAGGGCTCGCTGCCTACCAACTCCTTCCCAGGGATTCACACCCCTGCTGGATCGGTGTTAGGGATGCACTAACCGAGAGATGTTGAAAGCCACTGCACGAACATACAGGATATGAGCGCTGGAAGGGGCTCGCATTTGCATAAGGAGAAGAATAAATCAGGATAAATCACATTCAATATCACGGCAGCTAGCCATAAATTTTAATTTAGCTGACGTGCTACCAAATATGACATCCTGCACTAGACTGGCCGTGAAGTCGTGACTGATGTCACATGAACTAACTTGACACTGCACCATCAGGCTTAAATCCATTACGGTTTTGTTAGTTAGACTGCCCTTAAGCAAAACCTCAAATTCTACCAATATCTCCAAATCCGTACAGATGGAGAAACACTGACGCAATAACTACCCCATTTTTCCGAGGAGATTACCGTGCTTTTCATGAAAGAAGCCAGGAAGCAATTCAAAGATGCCAGGGCAGTAAATAGAATTAGATTTAGAATTAGGAGACTAATAATTCCATTTTTAATAAGGGAAAATGACAGAAATAATTAAAAACTAATAATCGTTATGGAAACCCTGCTGAAATATTTGTTGGTTTTAAATTAAAATGGTTTCGCAACGGACTAACAAAGTGTTGTATTTAGAATATTTTCAGCACTCCCTTACTGAAAAAAGGCACTCACATTTACTGCATTTTTAATTAAAAGAATAACAGCACTCGGAAGGAAAACCTGGGAGAGTTTTATGGATCTTCATGGATTAGTCTGCACACTGGGTACAGTCAGAAGTTAATGACAACATCTGCAGAAACTTCACCATGTTGTTCAAGCAAAGTTCAAAAATACCAAGTTTCCTAGCACAACTTTTTGATGCGGCAGTGTTTTCTCCTTTCTCCTCACCCTTACATTTTGCTGCTTCATGGCTTTGGCTCAATCTTTCCACCTGTAGCGATGATAAATATCAAGGGGAGGCTGCCTAGGGCGCGGCGGCTGAAGGGATCTCCACAGGCACACCCCGGTGCGCTGCTCTGGTTTTCGCCCGGGCGCAGGGGCTGAGCGCTGCCGACGCTGCTTTACGAAATATTTCGTCACCGCCGGGCGCTGCAGGGGCGGTGTCTTCCCACGGAGGAGCAGTTCGGACAGCTGCGGGCAGTCGGTGAGTCAGTGCCCGGCTCAGTTTGCTGCTGCAGAAGACAACACCCTCAGCTACCTTTTCTTCTGCGCTCTCAGGACCGAGCGCCCCAAGTACACGCCAAGCACGGCCACTGCTGAGTCCCTCGTGCATGACCCAAACTCCTCTCAGCTAGTGGGAGACGTAGAAGTGGGAAGAAACCTAACTCTGGTTGCCATGCCACCTTTTGGGCAATAAAATGAAAAAAATCTCATTTTACTGAGATTTTTTACAGACTTTACAGCGACATGTCCTCCCTGGGTGCGCCCGTATCGACATGGTGCCACCAAAGCTGACCACACTGAAAGAGGCGAAGGAAACCTCGCCATCAGCAGGGAAACTCTCACCTGGGGAGCCCACGGACCTCCGGGTATCTCCAGGGGCAGTCAGCTCTCCGGGCATCCCCCAGGATCACGCCCTAAGGAGCTGGCTATCCAACTCCCACTGCACAGCCAAACATGCATGCACAGCTCCGGCAACAGCCCAAAGAGAAAGGCTATCTGCACCGGTCTGTGGCAAACTGCAAGCATAAATGGCCAAAAAACGCTCTATTTCTGTATAAAATCCCGCTAACCCAGCCCAGGCATGCGATTTGTATGCCTTGCACTGCAAGGGATCCGGCTCTTCCCATACATTTAGGTTTAATCCTTTTAGCGTTATTACAGTGTCATAATGCAAACAAAATACTGGCTTCTGAGTGTGGCTGCTGAGATGATCATCCTGTGCCAGAGACAATCAGAGCCCCTGAGTCCTCCAACTCCTGATTTACAGCCATCAGCTCACACAAACAGGTAACACTTGAGCACACGCTCGGTGCCGCCGAGCAAATTTGCCAAGGCTACACCGTGCTGGCCCAATAGACAGAGGCATTTTCTGCCATCAGCCTGATGAAATAACCTGCAGCGCTTACCTCAGGCACCATCATGCGCCTCGTGTTTTCCTTACGCTTCCACTGTTGCTTCTTTTCTCGTGTTCACAAAGGTCTTGGGGAAACAGCCGGAGCAGCTGCGTGGGGGATGTTTCTCAAAGGAGCGCGCCTGCCTCTAAAGCTGCAGGGCCTTTTTTTGCTCAATCTTTACATTCCAGGGGCTTCCCTTCCGTGGAGAGCTATGAATTTCAGAGGGCAGCATCCAGGCTGACAGGTTTATTAGTTAATTTAGTTGTGAAGCTTAAGAGGAGGCCGTATCTAGCAGCTAAGGTGCTAGATTAGGGCTCTCCTCTCAAATTTAATTCCACGGATTCACCGGCTAGTATCTGAAATCTCCCCGCGTCTCAAATCACCTTTTACAGATGGAGGAAACGCTTTCCCACATCACTGAAATAAAGTGAGAATAAACCCATTTATCTAAGCGAGGTGCTCAAGCAGATGAAGCGGTGATGACAAATACCTACTTAGATAGGAGACGGTGCTCAGCGCTGCCTAATTTCAGCAGGGCATCACCAAACCACAGCATCATTTTACCTCGTGTAAAAGGCCCCTAAAACTAATCGAAAGGAATCGTATGCGGCTCCTTAAGAGCTGCCCGGCATCAGCCTGCTCTACAGACTTGTAGGACCCGCTCAATTACTTGCGGGTAATATTGCAATAAATCGTAGCTCAGGCACGGCGGGCTGTGAATCGCTGGCCTCTGCCATTCATCTGCCGGGTGTCAAAAAAGGAGGTCGGGAGGAGATAATCCTCTTAGTGCTCCGTCAGCTGCGCTCCTGGAGACTCCGAACGTGAAATTTGGCCCAGCTTTAGCCACGAGAAATTAATTTCATTTGCCGATAATCCCAAACCTCTGCCTCTGGAGAACCCCGGCCGGGAGCCTCGCTCAGCCCCAGGAGCTGGGTGCTGGTGGGGAGCTGAGGACGTGGGCAAGCAAATGCTATGGAAGGGTCGCAACAGCCTCTGCACTAATTCACTCATTTCTGAGGCCTCCTGAGAGTTTTCTTAATATAATCATGGCAACAAGTTTTGGTACCTTCTGACGTGAAGAGGGTAAAGCAAAGCCAGCATCAAGGAGGCAGAAAGTTGCCATCTCTGCCTTCGGTACCAGATTCTGAGCAACACCAAGCCCTGATGAATGCCTCTCTGCAGGCGAGAAACATGGTCGCTCACAGAACGAATCAGTAGCTCTGAGAGGGATAAAATGTTCTAAAATCTTTTACCTTCACATTTTCAAATAGCTTAAATACCTGTTGGAAATCCTTAATTCCTTCTCATCGGCATAACCCAGTACCAAAGTCCATCTTCTCTTGGCTTCCTTTCACTTCTCTCTGAATAATTTGGGACCGAAGCACGCTACAGAGAAGTCAGTTGAAGCAACAGGTGGGCAGAGGTTTCAAAAATCTGATGCTGCTCCCTTCAGTGACTCATTTAAGGGCTCAATTAGCAAAAAGTGCATTAAACATTAAAGGGATTCCTGCACAGAAATAGCTCTCTGCAGCTGGCAGCTCTCGGTGCATTTAAAGTTAGATGTTCCCTGTGATGAGCAGGTTCAGGACTCTGTTACAAAGCTGGCTATCTGCAGCTTGCCTCTAATCTTCTCCAAATTACAGGCCAGCTAAGGGTGCCCAGCTGTGCTTCTCCTGAGCACACTGTGCAGAGGAAATCCCCAGCTGGACGGGGGGTATCCAGCCATCTCAGGCAACCCTGGCTGGGGAACTGTATTAAAAACGGGATGAGCAGCCCGTGGGATCAGGCTAGGCATGGTAGGAATGAGTAAAGCTGGAGCAGGCTGTGGGGGCAAGCAGCACGCAGCTCCCCAAGCCCAGCAAGCCCTGGGGCTCAGCCTAGGGCCCCAGCCCAGCGCAAGGATGCGTGTCTTTAGAGAGGCTGGAAGGCAGGGCTGCTGCTTGGAAATGAGGCCAGCCGAGCCCAAAACTGACTCCAAAGGCAAGTCCTTGGGCTTCTTCTTACTATTCCAGAAGATGGCTCCAGGCTAAAACAATTTAGGGTAAAACGCACTCGAAACGTGCAAAGCATATTTGATAAATATCAGAAAAATGTTGTAAGCCTTCCCTAAGCCTCAAACACTGGGTGTGAGGAGCAATCTCACTTTACAAAGAGGAACTGGGGCAAGTCAGGTGAAAAACTTTGGGCAAGTCATCAACGGCAGGAACCAGTCCTACTCCAGCCACCAGACCGTGCTCCTCACTAGAAGAAACACTGATTTACCTCTTCGAAAAACAACACTGAAAGCATTTAAAGGGTGTTTTTTTGTTTGTTTGTTTGTTTGTTTGTTTGTAGGGAAGAGGAGGGAAAGGAAGCCAGCAAAGCCTTGACTGCAGCGCAGAAACCTTCAGGTTCATGTACATGACCTCCCTTAGCAAGTGTAAATTAGCGTTACGTGCCTGTCCCACGGGCACAACGCCGCCTCCCCGAGCGGCACCACAGATGGGAACCAGCCCCCAACCCCTGGGCTAAGCACAGCCTCCACTGGCACCCCCGGCAGGGAAGGCAGTCTCCGAGGGACAAGATGCCACTCTGGGAGAGCAGCTTTGCTACTCCACATCCACCACAACATACTCAGGTATTTATTATCATGCCAAATCTCCTATTTTTAGTATGATGGTTTTACTTTCCTCCTAATAGATTCATTTGCAGTTTTGTCTGCCTGACCACGGACTGCCTGGGAGCTGGGATTCACTCCCCGTTAGCCTTCAGTCTCCCACCTTTCTTGTCCCTGCACATTTGTCCTCGGCACCACGCAGGCGTTTGTTAGAGCACCTCACTGCTTACTGCCACAAGATGCATTTCTCCGGTGCCTGACGGTGCTGAATTCTGCAGAAACAGTGTGCTCCACTGACACACTTCATCCAGCTCCTGCTGCCTCCCTGTCGGGTTGGGCTGCCACCCACCAGCCCTGCTCCAAAAAGCCTGCACTTCTTACTTTTCACTTGTCCAGAGGCACCACAAGGAAGGACTGAAGCTCCCAGGGAAACTGAGAACTTTGTGTGGCTCTGGATACCTACACACGCTCACCAAGCCCAGGTAGGTTGTCCTACACCTGACTGCATCTACCTCCTGCTCAGAAACTCTTCTTCCCTTTAATTTCCCTTAAAAACAAATCTTCCAAACTTTAAGATATGCACAGGTAACCACGTCGAGCGTAAAGACCTGCTTGAAGCAGTGAACAAAAGCTGAAATGTGGCGCATTCAGCCCTGTGCCTCTGGGAGTGACAGCTTGAAGGAACATCTCAAATACTGTCACTCCCCAAATTAAACACAACACCAAAACAGGCTGGTAAACGACAGCGATTTCTCATTCCATAACAAAACACAAAACAAAAAGTCCTGCTGCCCAGAAAGAGACTGCCAAGCAATCACCCAGATGTTGCTAAAGCATTACGATTCATTTGCTTTGAAAAGATACAAGCTGAAAGGAAAATGATTCCCACTGGCTTGTTTATCAGAAGTTTGGTCCTGCAACTTCTAACTGCGGCCACTTCTGCATTTTGCCTTGAATCCAAGGCTGCGTGTGTTTCTGGTGCCTGCTGCCTCTGCTCACATCTCTGAGAGCAGCAGCTTGCTTGCTCCACTCTGGGACACAATAAAAGTCACGAAAAACCCAATCTGCCTCCCACTTCAGCAAAAAGAAAAGGTGAAAAGGATCATTTTCATTGCTGCAGTTGTGCAGAGGGGAGAAAAGAGGATCCTTTGTTACTGTTTAAAAAAAAAAAAAAAAAAAAAAAGCACATCAGTCATTTTTAAAGCAAGCGTGTGTTACAAACCCCTCGCCGTGACAGTCTCCGGATGCCTGGCGAATGATTTCAGCAACCATTGCTTGGGGTCTTCCAGGTCTAAAAGCAAAAGGTCTCCTGCTCCCTGCCTGCCAGGGCAATATGCGCCAAGCACTGTTCTGTATACAGATGAGTTTTTTTAACCTATATTTATTGGTCGTGTTCACAGCTCTCAAGCTGGGAAGCTTCTACCACACGGTTAATGCCATCCAACACACGGGCTTCAAGGGTTTGGGCACCATTTAGCATAACCCCGTGCAAAACACGGAAATTATTTTAGCTTTTTCCAGCTGGGCGCATCAGTTACCATGCAAGACACGTGCCTATCAAACAGCACAGCTTGCGTTTGAAATCCCCCTTCTCTGCACACCCTGTCCTGCCGTGGTGGCCAGGCACAGCCCGGGTTGCACAACAGGCAGCCTTTGTCTCTCCAGCTGAAGGGCCCGGGGCCTGGAGCACACTCTTAATACACCTTCCCCGCCCAGGTGAGTGCAAATCAACGAAGCAATTTGCAGCTGGGAAGCAGGCAGCAGAAGGCTTATGTGTTTCTCCTCTGACTCGAGGACTGGAGACCCTCAGCTCTGGGAACACACGGCATGCGTGTGGATGTCCCAGAGTCAGTCTCAGCTTGCTACAAGTTTCTGACAGGAGCAGTGAAGCCCTTGGTCACCAACAGCCCTTGGTCACCTTCAGCAGCCGCAGGGCAGCACGCACAGAAGGGGATCGGTGCCAGCAGCCCCCTGCACCCTCCAAACACGGTGGGGGCACGCGTTAGCTCCAACCCTGGGCGCTCTCCTTCCCCCTCCCCGCCTCGGCTGCTTTATGGGCTTCCCAGCACCGCCTCCCGGCTTCCCACAGCCCGCTGCAGGCTGGGTCTGGCAGCTCCCCTGAGTCACCCCCCGCGGTTATTATTCACCCCCGCCTGCTTCAAAGGGCCTTATCTGCAGGGGGTCGCCCTCCGCCCCTCCCAGCTGAGACAATATCGGATAATGCAGCAGGTAGGACACCGCAGGTCTCCGCGAGCTAACCACCGGCAAGATAACCAAAGGGACAGGGAAGAGGGGACAAGGCAGCAGCGAGCCCGAGCCCCTTCAGCCCCAGCGGGGCTACCATGGTAGAGCAGTGCTCAGCGCTGGGATCCCTGCGAGGATTTGTTGAGTTAGCTGACGACACCGTGCCCTGAGTCTCACCAGAGCCCTGTGCCACGTGAGGCACGATAAAAGCCTAAATATTTACGTGGAAGCTTCCCTTTCCCCTCTCCTTCTGCACCGCTCGCAGCACAGCTGGGCTAATCCCATTGCCAGTGTGCTGCATCCTGACCTCCTTAAACAACCCCATGCTAGGATGTTAAAACACCCTGATCTATAAATAATGTTTCCCTCTCATCCAGCACTGGATTACCGGTCCGTAAAACTCCCATTTTCCCCCTACCCACGCTCCTGCCCCAGTTTCTGGCTTGTGCCAGCCCAGGCATTCACCAGACCCTGCGCCGGGCCAGTCCAGGTCACTGAGTCTGCAGGAAACTGCACTAATTTTCCTCGGGGCTCACCTTCAGACAGCCATTACGTGTGACTCGAGCCATAATGGGTAGCTTCACCGATAGATAAGCCTGTCTGCTCAGAAGACCGGTGCCTGCAAGGCTCCTTCCAACCCCTGCACTCCCGCGGGCTGCAGGGGTGCAGAAGCGAAGCCTGCCCCACGCCACCGGAGCCAGCAGGAATCCCACCGCTGATTTCTCAGGGCAAAAGCACAAAGCTAAGGCAAATGCCTGAACGATGCAAATCTGTGGTTTGGCAGATTCATTCCCAGCACTCATCGGGGAGAAATGAAGTGTTCCTGCCTCGAAACACGTCGGAGCCCTCCTGGAAACAGACGGGCACCCCTTCAAGAGAGCAAGCTCCCCTAGGACGGTTTAGCAGGCACGCCACGCTTGTGCATTCGGTCCCTTAGCACCATTTGCTGTGATTAGCACTGCAATTTGCCACACACTTCTCACAATGCACAGGCACACGGGGAAATTACTCATCGCTGGTAAACTGAATCGGGTCTGAGCCCCGCTCAGCTGAAAGCAAGCCCGTGCCCGGCAGGATGCAGGAACAGCACCAAGGGTCTCGAGGGCAGCGCTGGAGGCAGCGGGTGAGGAGCAGCCCCCGCTGGAAACCACGGGGAGAGCTCAAGTCAAGTTGAAACCTTTCGCAGGGCTCATTTCAAACAATTAAAGAGCACGGTAACCTGTAATTACGGAAAATAAAGCCAGACAGCTGGAGAAGGTAAGCATCTTTAATAAGTAACACGATCCTACATTTTCATGCTGAGGGAACTTAGCGACTACACGCCCGGCTCCCATTCAGGCAGTTTTTGCTCTCCGTGTCTGCAACAAAAGCAGAGTGCTTTTGTACCTGCGAGCTGCACAAACCCCGCAAAAGGCAACAGCCCTTGACGAACTTATTAAACACGACTTACAAACAGAAACACCTCCAGCCACGTGAGGAAAGGACACAAGTTGGGAGAGGAAAGCCTCACGGAGGTTCCCAGATACGCTGCATTTCGGATACTGTGACAACAGGGCATCCCACAGGCAGGTCTCACAGCCCAAGCTTCACTGCTCTCCTTCCCCCAGCCCGTCCCGCAAAGCGCGAGCAGAAGCGGAGGCCGTTTGCCAAGCGCCTTACCGTTCATCATCAGGAGCACGAACATTTTTGCCGGCCGGATTTCACAAGCCCTCGCTGCCGGTAACAGAAAGGAGGAAGCGTCAGCGTGTCATTCCCCTGCTGCTTCGCAGTGGGTGTAACGCGCCAAGTTTCACGCGGAGATGAGATGGGTCGATTGGGTGTGTTCGAAGGTTTGGGGTTTTGCCACCCCTCCCCTCCTCTTCCCTTCCCTGCCTCCTTCCCTCCCTCTTTCCCTCCCTCTCCCAGTTAATCCTTCCCGGCAAGCGCTGGCTCTGGCTGCTGGGACCTGCTGCCACTCAGCCCGCCGGTCCCGAAATCTGCCCTCCCCAGGACACCCCTCCGGGGTGACTTTAACTCCGATGCTGGGCAAAAGCAGCCCATAATTATAATGCCCAGCCTCGCACGTCAGCTACGTGGGGAACAGCCGCACGGTCCCCTTCATCACCTCGCTACCCAGCAGTGCTCTCAGGCTCTAATCGCGTTTTCGGGGAACAACTCTCCAGTGAGACACAAAATAAAAACTTCTGACCTCCTCCGCACCTTTTGTCATTGTCCCCGATGCTCTCACATCCTTAAAGATCTCCCCCCAGGTATTTATCCCGGACTGTGCCCCTCCCACGAGTGCAGGCAAACCAACTTGTCTCACATTAAGCTCTCCGCTGGTGCAAAAGTGCTTGCCAAATCGGGAACTAAAGAGATGTAAAAACTGCTCATGGATCAGGTCTATCCTCATTCACTGCTTCTGCCTGTCTCTGAACTCCGACTTGAGCAGCTCAGCCCTCAAAACCAGGATTTTGTGATGCTTGCTATAAATAAGAAACACAAATGCAAGCCCTTAAACAGCTGTGTTTACCCACCAACTTCCCCTATTTTGACTCTGCACCCAATTATAAGGGAGAAGAAAAACAGGTATCAAGCTATTCTTGGAATGAGGTAGACAACACACTAATTGTTTTTTTTTTTTACAAACAGAAATCACCAAATTAAACAGCAAATTAACGTTTTGAGTTCTGCCCGACACTTCCAAAACACAGAGCGTTAGGTGACGGTCGTCTTTCTGCGGTTCTGCCCTCTGCAACCCAGCCATAACCACAGCTTGGGAAGAGGACAAAATGACTACGAAAAGAAGGAAAACGACAAAAGATGCATGCAGGACCCCAGATTTTCCACGGGTCTGCATGCATACCTGTGGAAGTGCAATGAATACACAGCCGGAGCAAAGCTGTGGGGCTCCTTGTGCTCAGGTGCTGTGGGTGCTGAAGGACAGGATGGGAAGGAGGAGACTTTTCTGGGACACCAGGGACAAGGTGCTTGGACGAGTGGATTCAGCATGATCATTTTTACACACCCCATGATCAGAAATAGGCACGCAAGCCGAGTTTTTGTCCAGTTTGAGCAGCAGAAAGGCACGCTCGGCGCTGCCCTGCCACCTGCACTGAGTCCCCTCAGCACCAAAATGGCTGCGCCATCAGGTGGGAGCAGTGTGCGCTCCCACCCGCGTGCACACACACACACACACACACACGGGCTGCCTGAGCTACGAAGCGATTCCTCGTGGGTCCTAGAGAAGAAGCAGATATGCTTACGACGACAGATTGAAAGCGAGATTGTCTGAAGCGTTTCTCAGCTGAGGAGGCCTGGGCGAGGCACGCCCTGTTGCCGCAGGCCTGGCGTGGCTCTGCAGTTTGCCACAGCACTGCGGGACACCTTCTCCTGCCGGTTCCTGGTCACCCCGAGAGAGGCCGGGGGCTCCTACCCAGTATCTGCCTCCCCCTGTAGCAGGGAGGTTCAGAAAGCGAGGGCACACCACAAGCCATCAGTCAGTTTTGAATCGGTGCAGGACTGAAAAGCAGCACCCACAAGATGGACGACCCCCAGCCAAATGCAGGCTGAGGAACAAGAGGCCAGCCCGTGAGGCGACCGGGGTGGAAAGGAGGACGTGGAGCGGCCACCTGCTAACCAACACCTCGTGGTGGCCTGTCTGTCGGTCCCAGGCCCGGCCCCGCTACGCTGAGGTGTGTTGATCCGCGCCCTTTGATGTGGGCTTCCTCCCAGACACGCACGCCAGCTTGTATAAACCCTGGTGCTCTCCGGCGATTAGCGAAGAGCTACCAAAACCTGTTTCAAGGCAGCCAAGCAGATTTGGGGCTGGAGACGGCCATGCAAGGCAACCAGAGGGGCTGTCACCTCCAGCTGAATGAGGGGGAAGAAGTGGCCACCAGCTGTGTGGAAGAGTTGGCTACACTCATCCTCCCTTCCTTAGCCAAATGAAAATGACACAAATGGAAAAGAACACTTTTTATTCAACCATCATAAAAAAAAAATCCTTATGGGGAGTCCTCAGGCTCTCCTGGATACCTAGCTGGGAGGGGGACACCCCTCTGCTGAGCCTGGAGGAGAAAGATCTCCTCACCATGGCGAGGTCCACGCCAGCTGGAAGAAGTCACCGAAGGACAGCACCTCCTCAGGTGTGGAAGGAGGGCAGATGGGCTCCCACCAGACACCAGCCAAGGCCGAATCATGCGTAAAGGTGTCTTCATCAGCCCTAATTAACATCCCTGGCTTCTCACACCCTGGCACACCTGTTAATTAGCACACATGAGTTAATATCATTTTAACAATGGATGATCACTGGGGGCAGAGAGGTGGTTGGGAGTAACTTCAGCGCAGTGACTCACTGAGCGCAGCAGGAAGCTGAGATACGAGAGCATCAGGGCTACGCAGACCTTATCTCTTTAACTACGGGTTACTTTACAAAGCCAAGGTGCTTCAAAAATTCATGATCGTATCTGCCGTCCTTTCCACCTGCGCAAACAGATGGCCTTGGAGAATCACGCTGTCTGCAGGAGAGCCCTGTCTCCATCCTGCAGACAACTGGAGCCGTGCAGGTCTTTTTTTTCGAGTCCTTAATGGCAACGCTTGAGTTTCTAATGGAAGAAACCACAGAGGACAGCGTTCTGGTCCCAGCTGCCATGATTATCACCTGCCTTTGACAATCTCCTGGTCAAGCATGTTTCAGGACACAACCCAGGGCCCAGCAGGCAATTATCACCTGCCAGGAACAACAGGCCCAACATGAACACCAAGACACTGATGGTCAGCTCCAGTTTCGGTGGTACTCCAAACATCCCATAGCCAGAGACCAATCTGGTGGCAAGCGAGGCACTCTGACGCGCTTTACTGTGGTATTATAGTCCTTTTTCACAAAACACTATAAACTACAGCCCTATAAACACAGCCCTGGCTTCAGAGTACAAGCTGACTCTTGCATATCCCTGTGGATAACACATGATTTTGGCCAAACTATGCACTGGGACTTTCACCCTGGTAAAACCCCTGTCCTGGAAGCAACACCCACACCAGTACCTGTGCAGCCTCGCGTGTCCAGAAGGAGCTGCGACCAAGACTACTGCTAAAGCAAAAGGTTGCCATTGCCCAGGGGAGGTCACAATTTGGCTTGAGCCATCTTTTATTCAGTAATAAAGTTAGAAGGAAAGTCAACAGAGACCTCTTTTTTTTTTTTTTAAGCCTCAGCTTTGGAACTGGATGTCTGCGATGCAGAAGCTCACAAGAAGGCACTGATGGAAAACCATGATACTACCACCAGAATCACTTCCACCCCTTCAAAGTGATATTTAACGCTGCCAATTAAAGAAGTTTAACACCATGAAAAAGTAAACTGGATCGAATGCATCCATACTCCCCTTTATCAGAACAAGTTTCTCAGCCTCATGTTTCTATTTGGGATTAGGAAGGGAGTCGTGAAAGGCTGGTATTGTTCAGCCACAAACAGCTCCCCTTCAGCCTCTCTGAAAGTAAGCTAATGAACTAGAGTTCGTTGTTTGGTTTCTTTTTCCTTTTCTTTTGGAGAGGTCAGCATATATACCCACGCCCGGGAAAGCTGATCCCAGTTGTTACACGGCAAGGGTAGCTGAAAGGTTTCTAATGAGCTACAGGGAGTGGGTGCTGGCAATTAGCCAGCCCACTTGCCTGCGAAACCACAACCAACAGCAACAGGCACGCACTGCCACTGCTGGAGCAACTAGAAATGAAAATTTCACATTTGTGTTTCACTGCAGTCAGTGCTCAATGTCCAAGTGGAGATCAGTGACGAGTGGTGTTCCTCAGGGGTCGGTACTGGGACCGGTGGCATTTAGCTTCATTGTTGAAGGAAGGACCTTGCAGCTGGCACACTGAAGGGAAGGGATGCCAGCCAGAGGGGCCTGGGCAGGCTTGAGAAGTGGGCCCATGCAAACCTCATCAACCCCAAAGCTTGAGACTGTGAGGTCCTGCAACTTGGCCCCCAAGCACAAACACAGGCTGAGCACAGAATGGATTGAGAGCAGCTCTGCGGAAAAGGCCCTGGGGGTGTTGGTTGATGAGAAGGTCAGCATGAGCCAGCAATGTGTGCTGGCAGCCCAGAAAGCCAACCATGCCCTGGGCTGCATCAAAAGCAGCGTGGCCAGCAGGGCGAGGGAAGGGGATTGTCCCCTCTGCTCTGCTCTTGTGAGACCCCACCTGGAGCCTGCCTTCAGCTCTGCGGCCCCCAGCACAAGAAGGACATGGGCCTGTTAGAATGAGTCCAGAGGAGGGCCACGGGGATGATCAGAGGGCTGGAGCACCTCTCTGTGAAGCCAGGCTGAGGGAGTTGGGGTTGTTCAGCCTGGAGAAGAGAAGGCCCCAGGGAGACCTTACAGCAGCCTTCCAGTACCTAAAGGGAGCCTGCAGGAAAGCTGGGGAGGGACTCGTCATCGAGCGTAGTGACAGGAAATAGAGTAATAGTTTTAAACTAAAAAAGGGTAGACTTAAATTAGATTTAAGGAAGAAGTCCTCTACTCAGAGGGTGGTGAGGCCCTGGCACAGGCTGCCCAGAGAAGCTGTGGATGTCCCCTCCCTGGAGGTGCTCAAGGCCAGGCTGGATGGGGCTTTGGACAACCTGGTCTGGTGGGAGGTGTCCCTGCCCATGGCAGGGGGATGGAATTGGATGGTCTTTAAGGTCTCTTACAATGCAATCCATTCTGCGATGAGATGTAGCTCCAATAATTACCAGAGCCATCCAGCTGCACGCAGACAATACACATACCTCTATATACACAGCATTAATATCTATAAAAGAGACCTGCTCCTGGTCATCCCGCCTTGAGAAAACACCCCCAGTTGTGAAGTTGTTCTGGCTATACACATGAGAGTGTGCACACATACCCTGAGGCTGCTATGGGGTCCTGCAGGCCCCTGCCCCGGTGGGGCTCACAGGCTGCACGAGCCATGCAGCGGCACTTGCTCAGGGCTGGGCACTGCCACGTGGCACAGCAGCCCACAAGAGATAACCGAAACGGGGACCGCTTCCTTTTTTTGATGAGAGGGATCACAGAGGAACATTTTATTCACGAAGTGTAATCCAACCACCTCCTCTCATTTCTCTGAAAGAAACTGCGCAGTGGCTGCTGTCATCTTCTTGCTGCATTCTGACACGCTCCTGCCACGTCGCTGCCAATGGTTTTAATTTGCTGGAAAAAAATCAGTTCACAGTGAGTGACAAGCTGTACTCTGGTGGGGATGCTGTCAGGCGATGGGTATCGTAGGTTTACATGAGTTGTCAAAATCCTTCAACACTAAAAATAGGCATCACGAGCTTCTGGATTCACAACACTGAAGTATTACACATAGGGGATGCTCATCCCTTCAAAAGGGCCCTAATCCACGCAGAGACAGGAAACACCTGACATACAGCAAAGGTCTCTGATCTTTACTGACTTTCAGAAGAAACAAAGCAGCTCACTGCCACAGGAGATTTCTTAACAGCCCAGACCGAAGTGAAGACAAGATGCTACTACAGTGTGGAATAAGACAGCGCAGTACGGGATGCAAGCACGATTAAGGGAAGGCATAAAGACAAGCTTAGAGGAAAAGAGAAAAATTTGCACCTTCAAATCCCACATCGTGGTCCAGGCCCCACTGAAAGCGCTGGCAGAGATCTCCCTGCTGCAGCAGTTTTCAAGGAAGGGGACAGAGCCACAGGGCCAGGGCAGGACAGGAAAGCCCAGGAGCTGCAAGCAGGTTGCCGAAGGCTGACATTTCTGTACAAGGGATGACCTGTCCCCAGAGAGCAACCTGCTGATGGGAGCAGATCTTGCAGCAAGTCACCAAACAGGCAGGCTTGTAATTATTCAGGCTTTCTTTTGCCCGCTGCAAGTTCCCAAGAGCCCGGGTGCTTCAGCACACTGGCTTTGCCACACGGCACGAGCCGTACGCCTGCATCTGAAGCACACGGAGAGAAATCCAGGCACCACAAGGCACTGCTGGCTGCACGTTCCCGTGCCCTGGTGAGGTGGAAGGTGCGGGGCCACCTCCAGCTGCCCTGCAGGCACCGGGACATCGCACCGAAACGGCCTGACCCCAGCAATGTCATCGCTATGGGTACGATGGCATACAAGGGGAACAAAACAAAAAAGGGGGAAACAGTTTACCCACCAGATCCTGTTTATTCATCCCAGCTTGCTGGTTCCATCTGAGTCACCAGCATGACTAGCGCGGGCAGAGTTGTCCCTGTATTAGGCCAATATTTACAGCAGAAAGAAAACGAAGCATCGCAAGGAATTGCTAATGAGATGTTACCACAACGCTGTGTAGAGCTCAAGCAGCACTCCGATGCGCTTTATAAATAATTAGCAAATTCCCTTTCACAACAGCCCTGTGAGGCATTATCCCCGTCCTCCGCATGGCCAGGCAGAGAGCAAGGGGTTTGCTCACGGCCACGATGCTGGCGCGGAGGCAGGGTTATAACCGGTGGCGCTGCCCTCGGGGAGAGCTGCTGCATCCTTCCCCATCCTCCCTGCCCCAACAGCAGGGACAAACTCCCTCCAGCACCGACTCACCCCGCACAGGAGCCCCCGAGGAGGGGCAGTGACGGAGGGGTGGGGTGGAATCGTGCCACCCGCAGTGGGCCCGGAGGAAGCGGCTCTGCGAGACTTCCCCTTTCCTAGATCCCCTTTCCAGACGCAGCCAGCCCTAAAGGCCCCCGGCTTCTCATGGCCCGCTCCCTCTATCCCAAAAGTGGCACAAACGGCACAGAAACGTGCACAGCTGCCTTTGCTCTCTGCCGGATGCACGTTAAGAAAGCAGGCAGCAGCGCAGCTATTTTAGATAAGCCGCATAAAAATAAAAGATGCTGCTTGACTGTGCGTGCTCTCATTTTTAGAAAACACACTCCGATTTATTTCTTCTTTTTCTTTTTTTTTCCCTTCAAATCCTTCTAGCAGATGGTAAAGAACCTCTCCTCAATGTCCTTGCAATGTGGAGAAGCCCCAGCCTGGTCTGAACCTCACCGTAGCAGAGCACCACGCGGGAATTACAGAGTTTGCCACCCCCTGGACACCTCCAAGGTTTGAGGAGCTCTGCCTGCTTTATGCCTGAGTGCCTTCACTTCCTCTGCTTTGCCAGCTAACTCGTTCTAGCTACTTTTGGGGTCTTTTTCCCCTTTCCCAGGCCCATATCAAGCCATTTAATTGACAGACAGTCACAATTTTATCAGAAAGCATTTGCTATATTTATACATCGCAGCCGTGGAAGGATCTGATCCAGCCAAACCATGCCGATGACAGCGGCAGACACACGGCAGAACAAACCTGGAGGGCTTCTGGACGTAGCACGGAGGCCAAGAGCAACGCACAGCAGAGGCGTGCTGAGAGAGGATAGCATTTGGAAAGGCCACGGGAGCATTTTGCTTTGAAATGCTTCAGAATTACAGGAAATTGTTCAGACTCCCCTGTTAAGAAAACAAGAAACTGAGAAGCATGACCAGGAAACGCTGTTTAAGCCTTGGCTCTTTTTTTGTGGTTAGCAGATAGGGAGAAGAGATGCAGGAAAAAAAAGGAGGAGGAAAGCATGAAGCAACTGGAAGTGTCTTCTCTGAACCATGGTCTGAAGTTTTTCACTTTCTCTTGATACCAGTAGATTTAACAGAAAACTGAGTGTCTCCAAATCTTGTTCCAAAAAGTGTTTGGAAGAAGGCCACAGCTTCTTACAGACAAAGCAGGAGAAGTGTATGAACCGTGGTTCTCAATGTCCTTGCTCCTGCAAGCCCACGGAGCAATCCCAAATCAGTGGCGACCCTGAGGGATGATACCTCAGTACATACATGTGGTGTTAGACACTAACCTTTGGAAGACCCGCACCTAAGAGCTGACCTGAGCCCACAGCCACCAACCCCACCGCTACTTGCCCTCTGCTTTATACTTGCACAAATGTATGTTTAAGTGCTCAGGGATCCATAATATCCTCTAACACTAGGAGTTCAGCTACAGATTAACTACTGAAGCAAGCCCAAGGGCAGAGACCTGCCCTCTTACACTGTCTCAAACCCTGTCCTCTGACAACCATGATCATTTCAGAACTGTTGATTAATTTTCCACACCTGAACTTTTTTTTTTTTTCTCCTTTTGAAGTCCTGCCTGTTCCTTTTCTTTGTTACGAGTTTTTTTTCAGTCTTTGCCTGTTACTTGACCATTGAAGCCTGGCTTGTGATTAAATACAGCGTTTGGAAGCCTGACTGCAGTGCTGCCTGCTCCAGGTGCTCCAAGGGCACGAAGCTCTAGGAGATGCCAGTGACTCAGGACAGATGCTGCTCTGCAAAAGTCTGTGTGACCAAAGGTATTTCCCTCCCCTGTATCTGCATAATTCCATGTGGAAGGGCTGCATGGTGTAAATAGCAGCAGGTATGTGTTGCTCTGGCAGCAGATGAAGGAATGGAGGACACAAATCCACTGCAGAGCACTACGGTAGCTTGATTTAAGCAGTCGCATGACTTGCACAAAAACAGTGATCAGATATCATAAGGTTAAGTGCATCAGGAATGCTGCACTTGGAGAAATTACTGCTCTAGCCCGGGCCAACTTCTGCCACTACAGCAGCACTGAGCAGATAAGGGAACCCTTCAGACTGCAGTGGTCACGTTCCACATTTTGGGGCGCAGCAAAATTTAGCTGAGCTTAACTGAAGGTGAGCCGAGGTCAGGCCAAGTGAATCTGGGTGCCACAGGTGGGCCTCACAGCACACCCATCGGCTGCAGCCCAGGGGAGCCTCCTGCATCAACCACAGATGGGTGAAAGCTCTGGGGAGACCCCTGCCAGAGCAGAATAAAAGCCAGGGAAGGCCAAAGGTCTCCTGCAGCCTTCCCATGAGGTGATCCCACGGTGCGAGTGATCCAGAGCCACTCCAGGAAGAGTGGCTCCTCTTCTTCACTTCTGCCCCACTCTCCACATAGGTCCTTAGGGCAGCTATCACCTGGGGCACCATCCTTCAGGACACAACTGAAGAAGCTCTAAAGCCCACAGCAAAACAGCACATCCTCATAGCTGGTAGGCAGGTGCTAATCAGGGCTGTCAGTCGATCGCTGGACTTTGGAGAGAAGAATCCTAATGCCACGGTTTCCTGAGGCCCTGAGAGCTCAGCAGGTTCCACGATACCTCCTTCCACAGCAAAAATAACACCGACAACGCAAAGCACCAAAAGTAGCAAATCCACCAGGCTTCTACATCTTTTCAGGGAATTTTGGCGGGTTAACTCCTCCCTGACACATTTTAAGCTAGAAGGTCTCAATCTGTCCCTTTGCAGCCAGCAAACACCATAATGGAAGCTCTGGTTAACCTCAAGCGCAAGGCTGTGCTCAAGCCTAATGCAGGTCTCTGCGGCACACTCAGAGGGGCAGAGACCAACGAGCAGGGAACTTTGCAAAATGTTTCTTAAACTTCAGTCAGCCTTCAGCAGAGTACAAAGGAGGTGGAAAGCAGCTGCCTTCCCGGTGCTGGGACAAACTGCCCCAATGCACTGGAAGAAGAGATGATTTCAGATCACGGTAAGAAGCACCAGGCTGCAAAAGAAGTTCTCCCTCCTATGTCAAAGCCTCCAAAGCTCCAGTACTTGTGTAAAGCTGAGCACCACACTTACAGATTGTGGTACCGAGGAGCGAATGGTGACTTACTGTTACTTGAACAGGCACAGAAAGCTGCTGCCATTGCTGCTGACCGGTCCTCTGGTGCAGACGGGCAGTCAGAGGCCCTGGGAGGTAACAAAGAAACGTGCCCAAGGACATGTAGGTGCTGTATCCACGCCAGCACCTGATGGCCCTTTTGATATTAGTCACTATTTGATATGATGGAATGGGAGAGAAAGGCAAAGAGAAGGAAAAGAAAACCACGCACGTCTTTCTCTTTGTTGTTTTTTTTTTTTAGATGCACTGTCAGTCCATACCCCAATAAATGTCTGTGCATCTCTTCATGACATAAATGTCAGCCTTGCGGTGAATTGGAACCTCGGGACTGCTGCACTGGCAGAATTAACATATTGCACATACAAAACATTTCATTATCCACGGCAAACTGTACGCACTTTCACTCCAGGGAAACTGGAAATGCCACCCAGTCTCACTATTGTTTTCTGTTAACAGGCTGACAGCCCTGCCATGCAGCCACACACTGGGACATTGGGTTTGATGATGTATCAGTCTTCCAGTTTCATTCTTCTCTCTCTACAATGCTGACATTTTTTTACACCTTTTTTTTTTTTTTCCTGTTTGTTCTGGTTTTATCTTTATAGATGTGCCACATTACCAAATGATTTACTTGAAAAAACTTACCCTGGGACAAACACAAAACGGGGCACATTTGTCAAGCTGAAAATACACCAGAAGGAACCCACTGTGCTCTCTGCAATATGGGTGGAAGGCGATTCGGAGGTAAGAAAACCTCAGACACAACAGGCAAGGCTCCAACCCATTTACACTAGTGTCCGTGGTCAATACTGATGCACTCGAGAACTGAATCTGTTCCCTTCTGTGGCTTCAACTCACTGCATTTTTCCTTCCCGCTCGTCGGCTGGGCTGGCTGTAAACTCAACCATTTGCATAAGCCACAGATTTTGTCTGCCTCTTTGAAAGGTCAAAAATTAGAAGCAGTGCAAACAAACACACATGACAAATAGGCCAGCTGGCAGCAATTTGGAGTGACCACATGGAGGAAGTGTGGAAGCGAATCAGGGCAGGACAGGAACCTTTAACAGCCTGGGTCTTACACACATATTGCAACTTACAGGCTGCCTCGGGGGAGTTTTATTATTTTTTAATCAGCTTTGTATCTTTGCAAAGATTAGTGACCAGCTACCCAGATTTAGCACTGTCGTGTTCCCATAAACATTTCCAAATATATGTTCTTTGATAAAAGATGCAGCTGCTGGCACCATTTTTCACATAAACATTTCTCTATGCATTACATTGCACATTACTAAGGAGTCTTCGCGTTTTTATTCCTAAGAGACCACTCGTGCTCTTCTGCAGGGTATGGGGCATCACCCTGGGCCTGAGAAAGGAACTGGGACATGAGCACATTATAGTGGGGAATAGCAGCTGTGAATGGATGCACAACTAAGACTATTTAGAAAAAAAAATAACAACAAAAAAGCACTGGGGTTGTTACTCACATGGGGGCGTCACAGAAGTAAGGAGGAAGGTTGGGAACCATTTGCCGTCCCGTGCAGCTCCTGCAATGGAAAAGAAAGATGCAGAGGTCAGCTGCAAAGAGCCAGGCAGCCAGCTGCACGGCTGGCATGAATCCGCCTGCCCCTCGATACCTGCAGCAGACCTCTGCCAAAGTTTGGCTGTTTGGGAGTGGAGGTGGGAGCCGACTGACAGCATCCCAAGCTACCACCCGGCTGGGATCGCTCCTTTGGAACCCAATCCCCCGGGTGCTGTAACACCACCAAGCGTCCCCCAGATAAACAAGCCTCCCTCCCCACCTGCAGAGCAATTTCCATCCAAGTGAGCCATCTTGCACCGGGGTTTAATGCTCTCTCCACAGCATCCCCCTCCACCACGGAAATCCGTGCCCGCTGCTCGAGGAGCACGGTTAATCTCTGCAGGCAGATATCGGCCTCCAGAGCTGAGAAAGCGACTTTGTTCTTCAGGAGCTGGGAATTTAAAACGCCCCAAGTTGCAATGCCTTGATGCATTCGGTAAGCTGAACCCAAAAGGAAGCACCTGCTCGCTGAATAGCCGCTAATGAAAGCCCCGCTGCTGCTCCACATGCGCCTCACTCAACGTGAGCGGCCCCTCGGTGGTTAACAACAGGCTGGCCACAGCCAAAGAGCTGCATGGCAAAAAGGAGGCTAGGTTGCTGCTGAGAGCAAAGCCCTTCTGTGACTTGTCTCAAAGGGGAACCTCCTCAGGCCGGAGCCGATCCCTGTGGGCTCAGACCTGCAGAGGAGGCAGCCAAAGGCACCCCGAGAAGACACGCGGCCCACACCGGCCTCCTGGCAGGAGCCCAGCTTGCCCCCCGGAGGCAGATTTGGGGCCCAGGCCCAGGTTTGAGCTCCCTTACAGCCACCACGACGTCTGCTCTCTCAGCAGAGCCAGGCTTTCAGGAAAGAAACACTCCCAGCACAAACACTGCCCCTCTTCCACATCTCCTCCGCTCGCCCCTCGGCCTGGCCTCGCTGCCCGCACCCCTGGCCCACCACCTCTCGGTGCCTCCTTCCTTCGGGGCCGAGGGGCAGAAGGGGCAGATAGGCGGGCCACGAACCACACCAAGCAGACCCCGGCTTCTCAAAAGATTAAACAAGACGTGTTTGGGCCTGTGAATTAGCCACAGTTCTGCCAGCAGATCTATAAGCAGTTTCCTTCCCTGTGTATTTCATGTACAAGCAACCTTTGGTACCTCACGACCTCAAGGCATTCCCGCCTTCTCCAGCCGGGACTCCCCTCCATGAGGGCCGCAGCCCTCTCGGGGCCCCGTTCTGCCTCCTCTACGAGAGCCTTTTCTTTTCTTTGGCTATTCCAGAAGTCTGTAGTGAAACCCACGCGTCTCCAGCAGCCCCTGTAAATCCCCAGCCCCTGTTTGATGTAAGGAGGCCGTGGCAGTGTGGTATCACCACACCGTGCCTATCCTCATGACATGTAACTCCAATCAGCAATCCTATTACCCGTGCTCCTCGCGGTTGTGCAGAGATTTAGCCCTCAGCTCCCCATTGCTTTATCTCTTTGCGTGTTTGCCAGTGCAGAAACAATCTTGGGCTGTAGACGGGTCATGTCCAAATGCTTCTCCTATCTTGCTGCCAATCTGGAAAGAAAAGCAACCGGCACGTAGCCTGCACTGCGCTGTTGAGCTCCCCAGCACAGCAGCCAGACGGGAGCTTCCAGGCACAGAGACAGCAAAGGGACAAAACCAGGGCTATGAAGCCCTGGTGAGGGGCCTGGAGCACAAGTCCCGTGAGGAGCAGGGCTGAGGGAGCTGGGGGTGTTTGGGCTGGGGAAGGGGAGGCTCAGGGGAGGCCTCATTGCTCTCTGCAGCTACCTGACAGGAAGGTGTGGGGAGCTGGGGTCGGCCTCTGCTCACAGGTAACCAGTGCTAGGGCTATAGGGAATGGCCTCAAGTTGTTCTTGGGTCATCTCCTACGCCTACCACCACAGCCCTGTTTGAATGCTGCCCTGCCGTTCACCTGCTAGGAAAACCCTCCCTTTCCCGCTGCGGTACCCCTCCTGTGCTCTTGCACAAGAGCTGTCTCTTACCTCATCCCATTTTTCCCTCGTGTGACGCCTCCACCACATTCCTGACAACTCACAGGTTACTCACTACTGCAAGTCTGAACCCTGGCTCTGCAGCACTTGCCAGCAAGACGGCTGTGTCGCCGTCAGAGTATCAGCCCTGCTTCCTCGACATGCTGCAGCCCAGGGACAGCTGATGGAGTGGGCAGCTCAGGCTAGAAATCTGCCCTTTTCCATTATTTCCACTATTACTGAGGTAGATACACCTGCTTTGGACTTGCCTTGAAGCAGCTGTACTCGAGGAGCACTGCCTCAGGATCGCAGCGTGGCTGAGGCTGGCAGGGACCTCTGGAGATCCAACCTACAGCAGGCTGCCCAGCGCCACGTCCAGATGGGTTTTGAAGATGCCCAAGGAAGGAGACTCCACAACCTCTCTGGGCAGCCTGTGCCAGTGCTTCATCACCTGCACAGTGAAAAATCGCTTCATGCACAGAGAAGGAAGGAAGGAGTGAGACAAGTGGGCTTTCAAAGGGTTTTATTCTGCTCTGAACACTGACCATGACGCTAAACCCAGGAGAACTGCAGCCAGGTGCTGGTCCCACTGGTTCCTCTTCAGCCACATGGCGTGGAGCACCGGTGCTGACAGCAGCGAGGCAGCAGGAACACAGGGCCCAGCAAAGGAAAATGGGGGATAACAGCGTCCCCTTCAGCAGCAGCCCAGGCTTGGAGCACACACACACGCACATGAGACTTTCCAGCAAGCAATTTTATTTTCTTCCGAAAAGCAAGTCCCAACAGGTAGTGTGCTGCAATGAGCCCGAGCCACGATCCCTCAGCACCTCCAACGCTGCTCAGAAGGGTTTGTCCTCGTGTTTTTGTTTTTCCCCGTAAGCCTCTAACACAGACTGCAGGTTTGGCTTCAGCACCCGTGGGGAACACCTCGCCTTGCCCCGTGAAGGCAGCATCCCCCCGCAGCCAGGCATGCCAACTAACCAAGCCCCGTTTCGCTCCCAGCGCTGTGGCTACACGAGCACGCCTACGCTTGTAGCTGGCTGTCAGGGCTACCTTTTGCAGATCCCCTCGCAAACAAGCTCACGGATTCCCCAGGGCTGCAGGCTCTGCCCTATTTCAGGCTCCCTGCCGGCGTTTTCCAAAGGGGCGATTTCACCCCTAGAAAGCGGGGAGTCGCTCAGTCAGCACCAGGCCGGGCGCGAGGATGTTTAGCTCGATAATGCAGCTGTCAGTGGGATTTTGAAATGTCACTCCCACACCTAGCAGATGCAGCTTGCTCACTCCTCGTTTTAGAAAAATGTACGCAAGTTCCTTTGTAATGGATGCAAAATGTTTCACAGGGCTGGAGCTTTATTTTGAAGGGAAAAAAAAACACACTACTCTCGTTCCCTTTCAATTGAAAGACATTTTAATTAATTCTCTTGAACATATTTAAACTGTTCTATCCCTTTTAAATACGCTTTTACAGGGACAAGCTATCTCCTTAAGTAAACCCCATATGGCACGGAGTTGAACTAAAAATCCCGAAAACCGAGACAAAAAGAGAGCTGATTCAAGAACAAGGCTCCTCCACCTGTCATTCTTGGCCCTGGCTTTGCCAAAGCTTAACATCTGCGAATAACTCCAGGAGGATGACCAAGATAAATGTTTGTACAATGTCAGCTTGAACATACCAATTGCTTTCAAACAATCACAACTGGAATGACAGCATGAAAAACGAGT
Organism: Aythya marila; assembly: GCF_965140915.1. Lineage (NCBI taxonomy): Eukaryota > Metazoa > Chordata > Aves > Anseriformes > Anatidae > Aythya > Aythya marila. The sequence continues at coordinate 103,640,473 of NC_139042.1, forward strand.
GAGAGGAGACACCAAAACCCTGTGGGAGAAAGATGCTATGAGTTCCAGTCAGGTTTGGTGCCTTACCTTACACATGAGCTTACTTCAAGTAACCAAAACTCATCTCTTAGATGACCTTTTTTATTTAAAAAAAAAAAATAATAATAATAATGTTTTTCAACCCACAGAACAATTGTGCCCCAAAAGCCCCACCAACCCACTTGTACTTTTCACACACTCTTGACCCCACAAAATTCCTTCCTCTGTTTAGGCTGCATGCGTGTGGAAGAAGAGAAGAGGCCCTGGAAAGCAGCCCCGAAGATTCCTACACCTTCAATCCTCAATATATGCAAACGAGATACAGGAAGAAAATTCATTTCTGACTTAAAAATTCACTTAGGAACAAACCTCTGATGCTTCTCTTGTTGGCAACTACATCTACTCTCCTGCAAGTCCTGACACCGAACCCCCTGGAAATTGGACTAGGCTGCTAGGAAAACTGCCGTGACATTTTCCAAGGGCCCAGATCTATGTACCCATATGGTTGCCTTTAACTTCATAAACCAAACAGATTGGATTTTTTTCTAAAGGTTAGAACACCGCTTGCCCTCTTTTCCATCACGCAAAGTTTAACACTGAACTCAATTGGTTTTGGTATTTGTACTATACCTAAGGCAAGGACCACTTTCTGATCAGCATTAAATTCAGCTCCTTCTTAAAACTCATCGCAGTCCCCTCAATTGCTGTTCTCTTTTCACAGGGGGTTGGCTAAATGTTCTGCGTTGAGAAGAAACACATAGTGTCCATACATATAATGTGTGTGTGCATATATGTATATATCTGAGCCCATGAACCAGTTGCTAACACTTGGCTGGAGGAAGCAAGAGCACTAAACCCTTTATCGAATCCTGGGTAGCTGTTGCCTGCCATTACACAGTTGGCAGGCTTCCCTTACCAAATTTATGCACTAAAATTAGCTCTCACAATTGCAATCAATTGTAACAGTCAAGCACGAGTAATTCAGAAAAGAGAAGGTAAGCACAGAAAATGACGTTACAGCGCTGCAGCGATCTTCGATTTGTTTATAATTACGGGCAGCCTTTGCATCCATCGGCCGTGAGGCTGCAAGCACACAGCCTGTACGCGGAATAATTGTCTCAAAGCTTCCTTCTGCGGTGTCCCAGAACACTTCCTTGCCGTTGTGTTCTTGGCGTGCTCTCCCCTGCCTCGGAAAAGGTCTTGGAAAAGGAGCTGCAAAGGGATCCTAGAAGCTCTCTGGCGAGGAAGATGCCCATCTCTGCCTCCCCAGGCCCCATGTTTACCCGATACCTCTTGGATGGCTTCACATTGCATGCACGTGGGTCGTGGGAGCACGTTCTTCTTCTCCTTGCCCCCGTTCCTGCAGACCAGTGGCTTAGGTGCCGCTGCTCTCCCTGCCTGCTTCGCCACCTTCCTCGCCCAGGACCCATCGGGAGGACGGGGACGGCCCGGCCATGGCTCTGGGAACTCCCCAGGGCCGAATCCTGGCTCCAGCACCACCTGTGGAGCAGCAGGGAGCACCGGGACCTTTCCAGGAGAGGAGATGAGGGATGGGACCCTGGAGCAGCACCGGGGCTGCTGGTGGCATTAACAAGGTGCAAGCAGGGACGCGTGCATCCAGTTTGAACACACAAGCTTTTTCCAGGGATCCCTTGCTATGACACGGGGAAGGGTTAGCAGATAAAAGCCATCTCACCCACCAACAGCACGGCATCAGTAACCCTCCCCAAAACAATCTGCATCGCCGTGAATGGCTCTGAGACAACTCCCCAGCGACTTGGCTGCTAGGCATATTTTTTACCATCCTCCCTGGCGCAGATGGTATATATTGCGTGTGGTACGGTGCCAGAGCAGAAATCAAAGTTACAGGCAGCTCTGTACAGATTTTTCCCCCCCTCTGAAACAACAACTCATGAAACTAGTAATAAATGTTATATTGTTTGGAACGAGAAGCAGATAATGTATATAAACTTCTGGAAACTAAACACATATGGCAGGAATATGCTGGAGAACACAGAATACCCTAGAGAATGCAGATAATGAAAAGCCCTCTCTCTGCAACTCAGAGTAAATATTATATCTGATTGTCCCCCCTCTCCCACATCCACACGAGCAAATCAATGTCTGGCAACCCCCTCGGATCCCAGCAGTTCTCTGTTTTCTGTACTAACAATCGACGTAACTTCTGGCCCCCGAGAACCTACATCTTGCATGTCATCACATATTTATGCTGAATTACCTACCACTGCTTTCATTCACTTCTGAATTTTATTTTATGTTGTTGTTTGTTTTTTTTTTAAAGAGGTCACAGCTGAACTACGAAGGAGCAAACCTAGACAAACAAGCGTATGGCACTGAAGGCACACTCTGCTTTTGCGAAGACAGGAGGCAGAAAAGCTTGCGTGGTACAGCTCGATCAAGAAGCCAAGTCCTGAAGCACTACACATCTGCCTCCCTACCTCAGCCCCTACCAGGGAGCACTGCTCTGACCCAGACCTACTGCGTTTAAGAGAAAAACAAGCAGAAGACTCACTATTCTTTGTATCATCTAGAAGCTATTTACAGTAGTCAACATAAATCAGATTAAACCTTCCTGGACACAATACAGAGCCCACCAACAACAGCTTAAGAATTTTCCACTGACTTCATCGGGCTTTGGCCCAAGCCTTTCATGTAGCTCCTCACTGATCTCCTTCACGCCGCGGAACTCACATTCGCAATCCCCATCAGATAAAGCCAAGGAGGCCTCGCAGCAAAGTGCCCAGAGAACAAGCTGCCTCCTTGGCAAAGTCCACCACCGAGTGAAGGTATCGGCACTGTCAGCAACGGATTTAGTGCAATCCCGAGACAGCGATAGGGGCAATTTGCAGAGTAAAGGTGATCTGTGACTGCACACAGAGCTTCATGCCCAGCATTTTGGCACGGTACATTTTGTGATTCATCCTGGCTTGTATCAGAAATAGATGGCCAGCAGGGCTAGGGAAGTGAATGTCCTGGTGTACTCGGCTGTGCTGAGGCCGCACCTCGAGCACTGTGTTCAGCTTTGGGCCCCTCGCTACAAGAAGGACATCGAGGCCCTGGAGTGTGTCCAGGGAAGGGCTACAAAGCTGCTGAAGGGCCTGGAGCACAAGTCCTGTGGGGAGCAGCTGAGGGAGCTGGGCTTGTTCAGCCTGGGGAAGAGGAGGCTCAGGGGAGACCTCATTGTGCTCTACAATTACCTGAAAGGAGGCTATCGTGAGGTGGGAATTGGTCTCTTCTTCCAAACAGCAAGTGGTAAGACAAGGGGAAATGGCCTTAAGTTGTGCCAGGAGAAGTTTAGGCTGGTGATTTGGGAAATCTTCTTCACTGAAAGGGTTGTGAGGCATTGGAACAGGCTGCCCAGGGAAGTGGTTGAGTCACCATCCCTGGAGGTCTTCAGAAAACATGCAGATACAGAGCTCAGCGACATGGTTTAGCGGTGGACTTGGCAGCGCTAGGTTAAAGGTTGGACTGCGTGCTCTTGGAGGGCTTTTCCAATGAAAATGATCCTAGGATTGCTTTTTCCTCTCTCTGAAGTGAGCACTGCAATGGGTTCTCCTGTAAAACCCAAATTAATTGATTTTGTTGGCTAACAGATTGAGCTGCACCTGCAGGTTTGAATCACTGTGCCCCTCCACATCTGCAGGCAAACTATCCGTCAGCAGAAGGTGGCTGTCAAAACTGATACCAGAAAACGAGAGTTACAAAAAAACAGTATTTTTTATTAACATGGGAAGCCTTTCAGGTGAGGGCTGCAAGTTTCTTTTCAAAGGAGCAGAGAAATCCCAAGAGCCCCATCAACCCAGTGGCCATCCACCCGAGGGGACCAGGTCCACCAGGCGGGAAGGCAGAGCAGGAACCTGCCCCAGGGCTCCCACCTCCCAGCGATGCCCCAGCCACATCCGAGGCGACGCTCATCCCTTCGCTCTCCCTCCGACACAAACCCAGGTCTACATCCAAGCACGGTGAGAACATTTTTGGTATGATCCAGTTTTACAAGAGAGAATTTATGTTTCCAATACAACTGTGATTAAAAGTTATGCAAAAAACCACGGGGCCGTTGCCAAGTTATTTAGAATTCCTCCTTTTGAGTTTGCATTAAGATTAAAAGGAAAAACAGCTGAAGGAGAGGGACTTAAAAAATACATGAAGTGTAACGGATAGCAAGGAGGTGGCTAGAGGAAAGAAAATGGAGAACTGAAGCCGATAAGCAGGGAAGGGGAATACAACAAGGTATCAGGCTGCAGAACGTCCTCCAAAAGCAACGACAAACTAATCACAGCAATCGGCACTGCCACAACAGCAGGCAGCAGCTGAACACGGCCCTATAAACCCTCATCCTCCTGCAGGGCCAGGGAAAGGCAGTGATACCCCCAACACTGGGTCTGCACTATTTCTAAATTGGAGAGACGGCGAAAAGAAAATGGTCATGCTCCTAAAGCATCTTAAATATTTCCCGCACTAGCAAAATGAGAAACAAACAGAAATAGCAGCAGAAACTTACACACCCACACAGGGAGAAAGGAACGGCCTCCGTAACCGGCTGTCCCTCTCCTCCACGCACCCGGGACTGGAGGTCCCCGAGCAGCCCCTTAGGCAGAGAGCTTCGAACACGGCACGGCCTACCTGGGCACTACACCTCTGTCAAGAGCAGGTGCTCCGCGAGCAGATGCCTATTCAGATAACGAGCTGTAAATAAAACCACACGCATGGCTACACAGAAGAAATATTTTGGCTTCAAAGGCATTTTTCTTCAGCGTGTAAACACGGCAGGAAATTTCTCTCGTGTCTCAAATAGCATTGCTCTGCACACAAAGTCAAGTCTACTCACGGTATGGTTTATTTTGCTCCACCGGCTGGAAACAAAACGCCAGCCTTCAGCCACTCGGAGAGACCGCGGCGAAACGTCCTGAGGTTCAGAGATGCTCTGCAATGATGGGCAAGTTATTTTTGGAAATCTATCTGGTTGCTAGGGCAAATTCTCGTAATGATGCGCACCATCCGCCAAGCAGGATCTGGTTTGCGATTCAGGAGGGGAGGAAGGATTCAGAGGAGGGATGACTAACCGGGGGTAACGTGAGAAGCCAAGTGAAATGCCGCACGACACAGGGACGCGGCTACGGCTTCCATCACGGCTCAGCTCAGCTCCCACCTGAAACACGCCGGCTTGTTTTGAGCCAACAGAGCCCGGATCGCAGGCTTGAAAGAAACCTCAGAAGGTCGGACAAGGCATCCTGCTGCCCCAAGGCAGGATTAACGACACCTAAGCAGTACCTTATGCAGGCCATACCACTGCTGAACAATAAACACTTGTTCGTACCACTATCTCCCATCGGTTTTATTTGTCTTTACACAGGGGAGTAAATGAGGCAGACAGAAACGAAGCAATTTGCCCTCGATTGCACACTAAATCTCCTGCAAAATCTGGAAATAATTCCAGATGTTCAGAAGACCACAAATGACCCATTGATCAGTTTTCTAGGAGCTGTATCGTGGTCACCCTCTCTTTTTCAAAATTACCGGAGTCTCGGTTCACATCGACCTGTTACACATCTGGATAGTCTCACGCGCGTTAGAAAAGCCCACGGCAGTTTTTCTATCCACATTCTAAGCTTTCAGCTCTAGAAATAATCTTTTGAAGGTTAACAGATGGCAAAGATGGTAAAGCAAGGACAAAGGGAGGAGGGGGTCGTAAGATATTTTCCATTTTCTTCACTAACAACGAAGAATGGAAATGTGCACGCTAACGTTAAAACACACCGGCTTTGGATGACACAGAGAGGAAAAGGTTTTTGGATGACACAAAGAGGCAAAGGGTGTATGATTTACATCTTAGTGCCATAGCTGCTGGTCAGCCTTGAGCTGAACTCAACCGAGATTGTCTGGAAGCGTGCATATCAAATTTAGGAAACTGCCACGCTCTTCTGGATAGAAGAGTGCTTTGCGCGTCAGAAGAAAGCTACTGTAATTAAAATAATATCTCCCTTACAACTGAGGAAAGAGAATATTTAATTAGGCTTTAAACTGTTGAGAAGAGGCTTATATAATAATCTTACTTAGGCCATACAGTCAAATGAAATGTGCCTACCAAGATCTATTCAGAAGTTAAGTGCACTTCACTGGTAACAAGTATCTCCCGGTAAAACCTGGCATTAAGACTAAATTAGCACGCTCTGCTCCTCCAGTCTGATTTCTGAAATAAAAAGGCTCCGATTGATGAGAGATGTAAGCGCTGCAGAGACCGCAAGCTCAGTGGCACCCGGTAAGGCCCCAGGCTCCAACATCGCTGCTGTGCTCAGCATGGAGCACAGCCTCTTCACTGGAGTAACCACCGGCCAGGCAACATCCAGGACCTCATCCTTCTGTGCATCCTCAGCTCCCTGCCTTCCTGAAAGCAGCTTTGAGAGCTGCTTTTGTAAGGAGCCAGCCCAACTAGCCAGGCCTCCAGCTGCAGCTGCCTTCAAACCCCCTCAAACGGGACTGCTTTACAGGTGGGATCTTCCTCCAGAGTCGCATCCAGCTGCTAATTGTAGGTGCCCACGGTGCATTCTGCTGTGCAAACTGCAGCTCCTGAGTTTCCGCAGTGCTCCAGAAACGCTATTCAACCCCTGTGAGGTCCACGCCGTGCATGTGGGCACACACGTGCAGCAAGGTAAGACATTTTCTTCGTCATTTTATGTAATGCCACAGAGGAGAGTGCTTCTGAGTAACGCTGCTTTGGAAAACAGAGCATGAATGCCACTGATCATAAAGAAAAAAATCATATGTACAAACGCTGCTAAGAAACCAAACACCTTCTCAAAAGAGGATTTGCCACTGAAAGGAACAGGAGTTGATAAATGATCGGAGGGAAAATGCCTGCAGCTTTAACAGCCCGTGTAAATGGTTAAAATTCTCCTGGAGAGGGGCCTGCGGGGCTACACAAAGCCAACAGCTGCACAAACGTAAGGCTGGAGGGTACCAGGAGGTCTGAAGTGTTTTGGGGGAGATGCACACACAGGCTTACCTTGCCCAGCCTCCTGACAGGCCCTGCAGTTGTGAAGGGAGCTTTAATCTCCCTCAGATCTGTATAAACAAAGATCACAGGAACCATCGCATCCACCAGCCTGGGAACCAGGAACACGGGGATCATCTTTCACTTTGCAGCTTTCTGCTGGAGAGGAGGGAGGAGGACAGAGGGAAACGAAATAACCACGCAGGCTCCGGCGGCTCGACGTGAACGGGCCTGTTCCTGCTGTTCCCGTGGGTCATCGGGATAATTAAATCCTCTCTGACAGCCACGGGGCCGCGGCACAGGGCGCCTACGAGCGCCAGCCAACTGCTCCAGGTTGCACGAAGGCGCTGCTACGCGCTGCCACACAGCACCGCGCGCTGCTCGGCGCTGTCGGGATGGATCCTGATCCCAGGAGCCCCGCCGCAGCCCGCCACAGACCCTCCACGTCCCCAGGGACCCCGCGGTCCGACGGCGGCTCGGGCAGCTCCCGTGTTTTTGGAGGAGTTTACGGAGAGGTCAGGCTGAGTCACCGCACTGCTGCTCCCAGCCTGCCTCCCCCGCTGCAGAGTTTCTAAATTAATCTGGGTCTTTAGGCTTGTCGGCTTTTATTGCCGTTTCTCCGAGCGAAGCACAGCTTTCACGCCACAAACTACAGGGCTGAAATCCCCAGATGTGCTCCGTAAGTGCCGCTTGCAATTCGCCTCTGCCCTCCTTCATCCGAGCGCGCTCCCTGAAGCGAGTCTTTAAATCTAGGGCAGGAAAGGCGCTCAGCTGCTGCTTTATCTCGCAGCCTGGACCAACACCCGGTGCCCAAACCCCTCCTTGGGAAGGTGGCGGTGCCAGAGGGCTGGAAATCTCACGTCTCTGCAACAGAACACTGTCAAAGGGACAATCCTTCACCTTTTTTTAATATAAATTCTTGACAAGAAGAGCTGCGTGCGTGCTGCTCACAGCCTCAATAATCCCCTCCACCTACCGAAATCAAGCAGGGCTTTATTTGGCTGCAGGGAGCGAGCCCAAGCCTAGAGACTCGCCCTGGCTGTCCTGTGACGACGTCGCACCTTTTCTCTTCTAGCTTTAGCTCAAGTACAGGAGAGGAAAGTGAATCTAGTGAAAATACGTTGAGCTACGAACTGGAAACTCTCTGTTAAACTAATCACAGCGCTGCACTGGGGCAGGGGCGCACTCCGGCTCCCTGTGACCAGCCACGCCACCGCTGCTGGCAGGATCGGCCGCTCGGCTGCAGCAGCACGTACCTGTTAGCACTGGCAACTTACAGCTGGAAAATATTAGGGAGGGCTGATTAATTGCTACAAGACGAAGTTTCCATGCCTTCACTCCGCATTAACGGCTTCACGGTTAACAAAGACCCTACGGAGAAGCAGAAAAGAAAGAGGGAAGAAAGAAGAAAGCCCCCCCGACACATCTGGGGCCGGGAGCATCCTCCGAGGGCAGCAAGGCACACGGCAGCCTCCTCGGCAGGGCTTCACCTTCCATCGGGAACAAGCGGGGCCTCCACGCTTCCAGGCCAGGAGTCAACAAAGTGATGTCCCCCAGAGCCCCCAAATAGCCCCAGTGTCCCCCTGGCACCCCAACAGCCACCGCTGGGCTGGGAGAGCAGTGAGAGAGGCCACGGGTGGATGGAGCCCACGCTGCTCATCCTCCTCTCCCTGCAGAGAGGATGGGTGGGGGCCCAGGCGTTGCCCCCAAGGCTGCAAACCTCTTGCTTGCACCCCCCTCCCTGGTCCAGGTGACAGCCTTGAGGAAAACCCCAACATCCTTCATCCGAGTGCAATGCTTGAGACTCTGGTCCAGCCTGTGGTGATGGGGACGAGCCGTACGGAGAGGAGAAAGCAAAAGTAAAGGTGCCAGCTCAGTTGTCACCTCCCCTGCACCCCTGCCTCACCCTTCTGTATGACTCAAAGGAGCAAAAGAACCAAAACCTCGCACCCCTCCCTCTGGAGGAGGGCAGGAACCTCGGAGTTGGCCCCGCCGTGCTGCTCGAGCTCCGTGCTGGGTGATTTGACAGCCCGTGTGCACAGCAATCGGCGTGGGCTCGCTGCTGTGTGGGGCCGGGGGAGCAGCCACGACCACTGCCTGCCGCTCAGAGCTGTGCCGAGAGCCTGCAGTCACCTGCCACACGCAGCCTTCCCACGGTGCCATCACCCCTGGGTACGCTCCTGGAGCACCACGAAGGGTGTGTGAAGGCAGGGGCACGGGGCACACGCACACACATGCATACACACGCACACTTCGGCACACGCCATGTGACAGATTTTAAGCAGGCGAGACTCAGATGTGAATATTTCAGGAGGCATGGAAACAAGAAGAAAAAAAAGCAGTACACACTCAAACCGGCAAAATCTAAGAGCTGGCACAGCGCATAAGTTGCTCTCCCAGAATTAGAGTTTGTTTGTTTTTTTCCTTGAAAATACATCAGTAACTCTAAAAAAAATAATAACAACTTCTCCAAACAAGGTCTGACACAGCATTTGTACTCACCCTGGCAAGCTCTCTTACTTCCCACAGCTCTAACAACTTCTAGGTGAACACAGCAGCGCCGGGGAGTTCGCTAGCACTACTTGCAGAGAGGTACCTTGAGAGCAAAGGCTCCGAGTTTCCCTCCATGCAGTCCCACTAACACCTTTAATTCTCCTCTGGGAAGAGCACGAGGAGGCTCCCCAGCAGCAGGATGTGCACGGCTCCCCTGCAGGACGAGGGAACAGAGCTGAGGCGCGCAGCCCTCAGCCCCGCTGTGGCACGCGGCTTGCGTTTTATGTAAGCGTTTGTGGCTGTTGTTCAGTTCTGGAGGAGGGCTTACCATGGAAACTGCAAAGAGGTGCTTTGTTTAAGAGGCAGAGCGCGCTCCTGAGGGGCTGCTCGTCCCCCGTGTGCAAACACCTCAACTGCGGGCACGGCCTCGCCTTCGGACGCGTTCTCCGGAGCACGGCCAGCGCCGGCTGCAGACCGGTCACCGCACAGCACGACTGCACACGAAGCATCTCCCCCTGCCCTCCCCGAGCTCAGAAGCCAGGTGAAAGCAAAGCAGGGATCAGCTCCTTCGGGCGCCCATTAGGCGGGTCTGTGGGAAGTGCCAGCTCCTGCTGTGGGCCCGCGGGAGCGAGGCAGCTCCCAAAGTGCAAAGCCTCGGGGACCGCTCCCAGTCCTGCGCAGCCCGCAGTCAGCAAGTGACCTGGTAATCCAATTAGGCGGCAACACTAACTAACACAGAAGGAAACGGGGGAGAGTAAAAAGGCAGGGGGAAGGAATTATGTACAGAGCAAAGCGTAGCCTCGTTGCTCCCCTAATCTGCAGCTGTGAGTGAGGTGTGGGGAGGATGAGGCAGCACCTTCGGGCCTGCCCTGCCGCGGGGAGCGAGGGTACAAGCGCAACACGAGTTTTAAGGCCGTGTTTTAAGCCACCTCCTGGCTGGGTTTTGGCCTCTGCTGGGCCGTAAGGTGGTTACAAACAAGACCAAGGAGCAAGAGATCTCTGGCACCGATGGATTTGTCTGGGGGTGTGAAAGAGCGTGAAAACAATCGCGTCAGTTTCCAAGCTGGAGGCCCAAGCTATGGCATTATCTGGGTCTCTGGAAAGGAATAAAAGCAGAATGAAAGAGAAAAGCTTTGTGTCTGCCATTGTCCTGGAAAATTAGCATTTTTAATAGGACAGTAAACATAAGGCTGGCTTCAGATGATGATAACTATCACCATAAAAAGCACGTTCAGCTTTTTATGGATTTTCCATTATCATAACAAAAGAGCACCGAGCATCTTGGCTGAACTGCTGGAGTTAAAAATGTGTAACATCTGACTCCTTAAGAGAGAGTTTTCTTAAAAGAGACTTTCACGAACAAAAAATGACAAGGATGCACTTCTCCTACCGCTGATCCCTCTTCTGAAAAACTTTCAGAGCATTTTTTAAGTCTGGAGAGAGACACAGTTATTTTATCAGACCTGTGATCCCAGATCAAACCCCGACAGCAAGACCGGCTGCCCAATGCAGGCACCCAGCGCCTCAAGCCCAGGCCGGTGAGCGACCAAATTTGCAGGGAACAAAATATTTTCCCAATCCTCTCCATGGGCAATTAGCAACGCAAGCCTGAAACGTCAAAAGCTGACTCTTAATTACTGAAGTCAGCACTTAATGACTCCAATTATATTTCTACTGATTTCTGAAAATTGGATCCTCCACTACACTTGCTGTATTTAAATTCGTTTCTTACCTCATTTGCGGTAATTATACTTCGACAAACCAAATTAAAATACAGTCGGTTTCTGAAATCCTACTTAAAAATAGTGGGGATTTAAGAACAAGACAATTCTTAAGCCTACTGCCAGCCGCATTTTCATCTCCCTCCCTTCAGAGCACGGAAATCCTGGAGTTACAAAGATGAGACAGAGATGCTAAGGACAGTATTTGCTAAATGCTGCAGAAAGGAAACAGCGTTTTAATTCTGTAATAACAACTCACTTTCCTATCCCCCCAAATCACAGAAATTAGCTTATCCTCTTACCCTAAAAATCACCAAAAGCTACTCTTCTGGGGCCAGACCCAAGATGCCCATGTTGGCACAGCCGGCAGCATCACAGCCCAGGCAACGCAGTCGAGGAGTCTCAGCGTTAGTGTTAATTCAAGAAGCAAGAAAGAGGACATGGATTTACATTTTCCCTTCAGTGCAGGGAAATAATACGCCGATGTCACAGCTCCTTCTTGCAGCAACAGTTTTTCCATTACGTTTCTTTCTGCTGTATTTTTATTCCCCTCGTTTGTGGATGCCCCAGCAGAACCAGCCCCCAAAGCGGGGCACGGTGACCAGCAGCGGTTATCCTACAGCTCCAGGAAGAGCTGACAGACACCATTTCCTACCCCCACACAACGAGGACTGCTGCGTGGCTTCACTCTGCATATTGATGATCCTCAATGCCGCCTAAAAGCGGCGGAGAAAATCTCAAGTATGGATTTCACCACTTTGCCCTGTGCTTGGCAGAGAGAAGCCATAAAGAGCCGATGGTGGTGACGTGTGTTTAACGATTAGAAGGGACAGGAAAGCATTCATTAAAACATCCACTTACTCTTGTGGAAAGGGACATTAAGGTGATTTTTCTCCTTGACCAGTGATGATGGCAGGTGAACTAGCTGATGAGTAATGTTGGTCTGAAAGGGGGCTTTTAAGTATAAATACGCATAGATACATAGATATTTAAGTTGGCAGTAAATAAGCCTGTTCAGGGAGAGCAGGAAAAGGGGTCAAGGGAACGAAGGAAAAGGCCTGCCACTTGCCCATGACTTCAGACAGTGATGGAAGATTAATCCTCAGGAATAGAAAACACCTTGGTAAAGGTTCCTGGGATTCAGCCCTTCCCAGGACCAGCTGAAGAAGCACTATCAGTTGATCTTTATTCCTCAAGCCTGGCATGACAACTGGGGTGGGACAAGGCTGAAAAGAAGGGTTAATTAAACAAAAAGAGAAAGCAAACAGGCAAGAACCCTCAGAAACTGATTAGACAATGAAGGTAAATGACTTGGCAAAACAAGGTTGATTTCATTGCCAGAGTTATACAAACATCTGAGGGATGGAGTGCTGCTTCACTGCCTGATATTCCCACTACGCGTACCTGCAGCACTGATAGGCACTGGGACATTTTGGGACGTTTATTGGGGTAAATGACACCACAGCCGAGCCACCTCCTTTCCTACTCTGTGAAAGACAAAAAAGCTGCCGAGGATTCCTTCCTCCAGAAGGCAAACCACCACCAAGGACTTGAGAAAAGGCTCATGTTGCCAAAATAAGGCTCGGAAAAATATATTCATCAAGCTCACGTGCCATTTGTTGCTTCCTTGTCTGGAGGAAGGGTACACCAGCATTCAGTGGGGTCACCAGAAGCAGACAGCCACCTTCCCTCCCTGTACTTCTGCTCCGTGCTGGGCTCATTTTCCACTCTCATACAGATCCCTTTTCATCCATGTGGGATTTTGTATGGCCAGGGGAAGGCCCCAAGCCTTGGGAAGAACTACACGTGCGTTACAAATCATGCCTACGTTCCTCAGCTGCTGGTCGTTTAATCCTTCTTTGTAATGCACTGGTACAGAAAAGAGACTTCAATCCCGTTTCATACAGCTGGAGTCTCGAGTCATCCCGCAGGTGAGGGCAGAAGGACAACCAGTGCACATTTGCTTACCACTGCCACCAACGCCAGCGTCGTGGCGCTGAAATATTCCAGTCGTCAGAGCAGCAGCGTTGCAGGCTGCCCTGCATTTTTAACCCTGATTGTACATAATTGTTAATCACTGACCCATTCTCCGGCGGTCCCAGGCTGGAGTGAGTTGCTAAGCAACCCATTTTTGCTCCAGATACTTTTTAAAGCTAGTTTAGAAATGGCCAAAAGTCAACAGTGAGTAGTGAGGCTACTGCAGGCAGATCTGCGACGGAGGTGTGCGCGTGGGAAGCAAGCGAGGCTCAGCCACAGCTCTCCCCAACACCTTGCCCAAAAACATGGCCTGCAGCCCCAATCCTTCTCACCTCCCCGGTGGGTGCATGCAGGAGCCCCGCATCCCTTCACTGTCCCCACTGGGGCAGACACGTGCTCCCAGCTGGCATGCACTCGCTGCCTGGCACCAAAACGGGGCTGGATGAATTATTTCGGCTGCTCCCTCTAATGGGCTTTCATGTCCAAGGGGCCGCCACTCTTCCCAGAGCTCGTGGGGACCTCGCAGCCCTGGGACTGCGTCCTTCTGGCAAGAGAGCCTGGCTGGGAAAGGGATGGTGTGAAGAGGATGGCAAATGTTGCACCCCGTCCGGCTCTTGCACAAAATTCAGGTCTATTTTTCTCCCTTTTTCCTTGAAAAACACCTCAAATAAAGAGCAACGTTTACTGTGCTCTGTCATCTCAGAGAATTATGTCCTCCTCATCTTGGTATTCTCACCATCTCATTAACAACCGCTGTGGTGTGCTATTATTACAGAAACTTGGGGTTTGTCCTGTAGCAGTCGGTCATAAAACCCCTACAGATTTAAAGGGAAGCAAGACCGAACAGCCGCATTAATTGTCAGGAACTGGAAAAGTTACAGGATTAGGGAGGAACACGCAGACAGGAAAGCGCCAAACTTCTGCTTTCTCTGCCCTCTCCCCCCCCGTTTTTAATACACAACCTACGGGTGTAAATTGGGCCTTTATGATCAGGCTCACAAGGCACCCCATCAGCTTGGGAAGAGGCCATGGCTCTGTGCCAGGGTGGGTGCTGGAGTAGCTGCACATGTCTCATTTTCATAACGATATCCCTTCTGTGCATCCATGCAGATATGCCTTACTACAAAAATAAATAAAATCCAAGAAAAGTTTAAGAGCAGCCTAACCCAGCACACACACAGAAGCAGCAGAGGCCTCCGGCTCGTGCCTTCCCCTTACCTCAGCAAATGTTTGCTATCACCAAAAGCAGGCAGGGCCACGCTGCCAGGGTTTTAGGAGTCAAGGAGATGGTTCAAAGAGCAACGTGAGCTGTGGTTTGTAGAGGAGGGCCAGGGCAAGTCCCATGACTTTCCTGAGCACCACAAGGCATCGGCTGCTGTGCTCACCTCTGCAAAGGCTCGGCACTGGGTTCACTCAGGCTCTGCCTTATAACCTCGTGGAAGAGCTGCTGTAGTGGGATCGCTAGCTGGGGAAAGAAATGATCAAGCACGAAGAAACCATCCAAAACTGGGGCCCCAAGAGCAATCTGAACCCTTCTGTTGAGGCTGTTGTTGATGGTTTGTTATCAAGGACTTAAAAGCTGAACCCAGCTTGCCTGTGCTGCTACTCTCGGCCCGAGCGAGCTGTTTATCGGGCCGGGTGATGCTAACCCCGGCCACGCGGCTTCCAGCTTGGTCGCTGCCTCCTCAGTCACTGCAAGCAACACGACACCCTCACCTCCAGCTGACCCCTGCAGCTCAGTATTGTTTCACGAAAAAATCCGGCGGGGAGGTTATGGCAGCCCGCCCTGCAGACAGGCAGACCTTGCGCAACGCCGCGCCGCATCCAGGGGCACGGCGTGGCCAGCGGGATCGCGGGCTGGGGATAAACACCCACGGCGCACGGGGAGGTGACAAGCCAGGAACACGGGACTTGTGGCTCCAAGAAGGTGGCTGGGATTAAAAAAAATAACATCCCCAGCAGCTCTGCAGAGCGAGCTAGAGACGGCTGAGTAGGGGAAGGTGCCAAATAAAACTGCTAGGAGCTGGATGGCTCTCTGCTCACTTCTGCAAGCAGAGCTTCTTGGAAAAGAAAACAATCCCCTCCTGGTCCTCCGAGTGTCTTGAGCACAAAACCTGCACTCGGCTCTCCATCCAGCCCACGAGAAGGCAGGGAGAGCAGGATGGGCACCACGCAGGCTCGTGAGCCAGCAGGCAGGTGGCAGAAGGAATTTTCAGGCCCCCAGCCTCTGCAGAAGGTCAACAAAATAAAAAAGGGAGCTGGAAAGAGCTCCAAAATGCAGAACGCCCCTCAGAGGAAGAGAGGTACTCCAGTAGCACCCAACAGGTTAAGTTTAACCTCATGGTGCTGCTTTCCCAGGATGCCAGGGGACAGAAACCCTCGCCATCCTCATCTTCCTCTCTTCCTACCCCGTGGCACAGAGCTGGGGAGCTGGCATGGCTGCTCTCGTGCTGAATCCCTCGTGGTCCAGCAGCCTCACGTTTGCCGGGAGTCGTTAATCCATCATCTTCAGCTCTACGATTCATACAAATGATTTTTATCCATAATTAATTAAGGTCTGTAAATGTGGAAATTAAATTATCATTTACGGTGTAAAACGAGACAGGGCAGAAAAAGCGAGGTAACGGCAGCGGCTCCCTCCTCGGCGTGAAGCAGGAGGAGGCGTGGGGGTGGGGTTATCCAGCAGCACCTTCAGGTCGCAGTACAAATTTCAGCACCTTTGACAAGCTGCTTAGGTCCGGTCCCAAGAAAGCTTTGCGACCAAGGTGCCAACGTAATCCCAAAGCTCAGCTCCGTACCTCTGTTCTCAGCGACCCCTCTGACCCTTGCATGACAAGCACGTTTGTAAGGCAGCTAAAACCCAGCATTTCTTTCTCTCTTGGCTCCTCTGCTGGAGAAGAGGTTGGCTGAAGCACACGAGAGCCGCTCCTCGTCACATGTACGAGGCTCAGCAGACTCACCTTTCCACTCGACTCAGGAGGCAGCGAGGGAGAGAACATGCTGGGAACCAGATGGCCCCGCACCGAACACAAGGCGCAGCTCACTCGAGGGGCTGCGAGTCAGGGAGGGAGCAGGGATGAGCAAGCTACAGATCAGCGCCACCGAGTCAGCCACCGAACTCAGCCTCGCCTTTCCAGCACAGCCCCGCTGTGGGTACTGCAGCACAAACTGCAGCCATGAACGTTTTCTCTTTAACTCAAGGGAAAAACACTCTGGAAAGCTCTTCTGCTTCTTGTTTCGATGGCGAAGCAGCACCCGACCCAGCGATGGGGATGATGACGGTTTCGGAGGTGACTTCTCCCCATCCCTGACAGCCCGCTGACGTAGTTAGTACCGAAATCTGGAAGAAGAGTAGAAAGATCTTCCTCCCTTCTACTGAGCTACTGCCTTGCCTGATTGCAAAGGGATATTCAGGCTGGCACTGCGCTGGGGAGGGAGGCAGTAAACACTAACACAGAGAGACTGGCACACAGACGCGTCCCAAGACATCAGCGTACCCGGCCGGGCGGGCAGATTGCGGGAGGGGCAATGGCCGTGCTGAAATTACGCGATGGAGAAAAGGTTCGTACACGAGACCTCTGGTTCTGCACAGCCAGACCCAGCAGGCACCAGCCACAGGGGAGTTTCGGGGCTGCCTTCCTGCCCCCAGGCACCCCTACAGCTGGCTGAAGGCAGCAGGGCCGGGACGCTGCCCGTGCCAGCAGGAGGCACGGCTTTCCCTGACGCAGAGGGAAGAGGGCGAGGCTCCCCGCTGCCCCACAGGCGCTTCTCGGGCTCAGCTCTTCGCCTGCCAAGGCAAAACCAGCGGGCAGAGTAACAGCACGGGTTGCTTGCTGCTGAAAGAGCAGGCTGGGAGAAGATGGGGAACGTGGATAGCAGGAACAGGAAGAACTGCTCCGTCTGGTCCCTCTCCCTCGTGCGCCCAGCTCCGTGAGCCTGCTGCCTCTGCAGCTCCGACCAACTGGTACGTCCCCTTCTGCTGCTGACGCACGGGGATGAGAAACCCCAATTAAGGATCCAGGCTCGCAGGCTGTCTAATTGGTGCCTCTAGCTCCGCAGGACCCCGGGTTAGCCCCAGCTGGGGAGCTGCTCCATGAGCACAGTTCAGAGGCCAGCGCTCCCAAAGTGCCTGCAGCCACACAGACACGGCAGAGGTACACGACCAAGCGCCAAACACACACCTATTTTGGCACAGCCAGTTTTTAAATCCTGCCATTTGGTCCCTGTAACTTACCCATCAGGAACAACGAGCACACAGTTGCTTCCTCCATTTCACTGCAAGCTATTCCCCACTGCCTCCGAGAGCTGAGGGCCTGCAGAGGGTAAGGCACACACTTGGCTCCCCATATTTCTGTGGGGTCTGTATTCATACAGATATGAACATAAGAGTGAAGCAGATGCCCAAATCTCAGCAGGCCGGGACTGGTGACCAGCACAGCCGCTCCTGGACGAGCCCTGCAGTCCTCCAACCTGCCAGGACGCAGCACGAGCCTTTGAGACATGCAGGGTGCAAGTGACAGGCAGACCGCCCAGACTGCGTTTGCACATTTGTTGTTTCGTTCAAAACCTGCTAATCCCAGCCACGTGGGCTCCCGTTTGCTCAGTGACCCACTCAGCTCTCTGCTCGGCCTGCATGCAGCAGCGCTGCCATTCAAATACCTGCACCCAGCTTGGGATGGGGTCCTGCAGAAGGAAGGGGACCAAGGCAGAGACGGCTGCCTTGGTCCTTTAACCTTACCCTTTAAAACCAGAAAGCCCAAACCCAAGTAGCCTGGGTTTGGGCAGCACACACCAAGTGCTCAAGTATGGGAAGCAGGAAAAAAGCAATTTCCTCATCAGTATCACTTTTGTCAGCAACAGGACCCAAAGAAGCAAAACCACGTTCTGCAAACCACCCTGACCGAATCACGAGCGCATCACACCTCATAAATATCACTCTCCAGCTGGAGATCAAGCACTTCTCTCTCTAATGAGCCTTCCCAAACAGAGCAGACGTCGACCACAAAACAATTACACAGAATAATATTGGAAATTCCCAATTAGGTACAGCGCGAAAAAACACTTCAAAGAAGAAAAAGAGCCCAAGAAAGACACTAATTACATATTTTTACCCTGCTATAGACGGGGCTTATTTAAAGGAAAGCATTTTGCTGGAAAACGTGTTTGTTTTAATTATCTAATACTGATCTCATACACAAACAAATCCAAGCTATGGAAAAAATGCCATGCCCAGGCTTTTACAGCAGGGTTCAGCCAAGGAGAAGAATGTGTTAAGTAATTAATGGTTTTTTGCAATCTGAAAGGTACCTATCGCTCCGTTTTGCCCATGGGAAATAAACGCTGTTGCAGAGCGATAAAATGCTGTTGCAGAGCAAAATCTCCCCGTGGCCCGGCCTCACTGCTGCCTGGGAAAAACAGAAAGAAAGCCCTTTTTATTTCAGCTCCGTTTCTGCATAGCTGAAGCACCCCAAACTGCCTGAGGTTATCGGCACAAGCATCCAACGTGCAGAGTGTGTTAAGCGCATCATCAGCTGGACGAGCCCGGTCGCTGAAAGCAACGCCAGCGCTGGACGTTGGTTAGCACGGCGCTAACCCAACTCCAAATACCAGAATCCATGGGAATCGGGCATAAACGAAACAGAAAAATCACACAGATACACGGACAGCTCAGAAGAAAGCTCACCAGGCAATTAAGAAGGAAAAAAAAGAACGTGAAACTTCACATCAGAAGAGAAATCGCCGTCCAGGCTATTTCATTCCATTAATTTTTTAGCAGTATTACCCACTCCAGTCAAGTATAAGATAGAGAATTTATATTTTTAGCCTGTTGAAGCAAGCCTTCTTCCATAAAAAGGAGAAGCAATCTCACAGTAATTCATCCACAGTGCAAAAAGAAAGGAATTCCCTCCCTCACGCAGTGAATTCAGTGGCAAAACTCTATAAATATTGCAAACCAGTTCCAGCAACACAGGCGATTTAAAAGGAACTCGGAAGCCGAGGCTTAAACCAAGCCATTCAAGCCAAATATTTTCACAGCAAAGGGTTCAGAGGTAGAGGATGGAGGGTTTGATTTTTTTTTCCTCCTCCAATTCACGACTGTTCTATCAAAAGCTTGCTGTAAACCCCAAAGGGAAGGAAAAAACCAAAACCAAATGAACAGAAGAAAGAGAATAGCAGATGTTTTGGCTTCTTTTTCCCCAGCTAGAGCCCAGCCCACACCTTAGCTCTTCCACGTGGGGATGCCCTCACCTTCTCCCGGTGACCCGACACCCACAGCTCACCTCCTGCTGGCGCCAGTCTTCACCACATAGCCGCTTCCCCTCTCAGCCCCCGCGCCCACCCCTGTGCAAACTCACATTTGGGGCTGCGTGGAGAGGTGCAGCTCTCACCATGAAGGCTGAGTGCAGTCAGGGAGCTCCTAGCAGCCGGATCACTGTTGTAGGGAATTTGTGCTGCCCGGGAGGGCAGGGAAACAGCAATTCCGTGAAGCTGCAAGAGAGATGCTAAACAGAGCAACAACGAGACGCACCAAAGATGCACCCTGCTATTTCTGCAGTAACTAATTCAATAAGGAAAAGAAAAGAGCAACTTGATGCTTAAAAATATTCTTCGCAGGCTACGTAAGAACCATTACTTCTTTGCTAAAAGGAAACATCCGGGATGAAGGAGAGGTCCTAGGGAGAAAACAAAATAAACTCGTTCCACAATCGCGTGCCATTTACTTAAGACCACTGTGATGAACGCACACCAGCAGTCTTCGTTCGGGGCTTCCCCTGCTCCTCCGAGCGTTCAGCTCTTCTGCTCCCCAGGCTGAGAGAAATAAATAAACACCGTACGCATGAGTAGCTCCCGACATAAATATTTGTTAAAGACTTTTATTGTTACTCCTGACACGGGCCATCTGCAGCACAGAGACGTTCAGACCCACGGCACAAGCAGCGAGGCTGGAAGGGCGAGCAGCAGCGAGCCTCCTACCCGCAGGTCTCGAGGCCACCAGGCAGCAAGGTGGCACTCAGGTGTCACAGCAGCTTGGTCTGATGGCAGGTTTCAGAGAGGAGTCCACTCCTGAACGCTGCCTTGCATTAAAGCACGCACAGAAGTTCGAGCAGCACTATTAAAACGAGCCGGAACAATCCTATTACAGCTAGGCTGGCTAGCCTCACACAGACAAGGCTAAGTTCGTACTTAATTAGCTGTTTTAACACATTCTCCTTCCACAATCAGCTTTTCAGAACCAAAGCAACCACCGGTTGCACCGCCAGCACATGGCAGGACAAGACAAACTCACAGCCTTCCCTGGGCGAGGCCCTGGGCACACGAGCACCTGGTGACCTCACAGCCCCTGGCAGGGGTTAGGCTCACCGGCAACAAGACCGACGCGTGGGGCAGCAGCATCCCGTGATCCTTGCCACTTCATGTTTAGGTATTTTGTGTTTTTATTTTTATTTTTCCTATATTTCTGCATGTTAAATATGACACGGGCTAGTTTGCTTGAAACTTTGAAACACCCTGTGCCCTCCTTGATGCAAACACCCCCCGAGGGTATGCCAGCTCGCGTTCAACTACCGAAAAACAACTGAAGAGGCTACTTGACCGAGGCAGCAGCAGGTTTACTTTAGGCTTCTGGAGTGGAAGCAGGTATTACAACCAGAGTACAAACAGAGCTGTAAGCGGCAGCAGGCCTCTGATAACAAGAAAGAGAGATTAAGCCAGCCCCTAATGCTAAAACAAACCCTTCAGGACCTTAAAGGCAGAAAGCCAGGCTCTGATTTTTCCTTTGACATCAGTGCTGCTTTACTCACGTAGGTGGCTGGCTATTCTGCTAAAGATTTCTTTAAGTTTAATCTTACTTTTTCAGAAGTTGCACAAAAACACCCCCTTGGCGTTTAAATGCTTTCCCTAGGACGGAGCCTACAGATGCTCGGGCTCCAAGCCTCCTCTGGCAGCGCCGCACGCCTGCAGCCCCTGAAGCGCAGGGTGTTGTCAAGCTCAGCGGCAACGGGAGAGTCAACATTTTAATCTCAGCTAGGAGAAGCTGCCTTTCAAACACAGGAAACATTGGCACAGGTTAACAAAAGGAAAGCAATGGATTCAATCTCTTCAAAAGCTCAGACGGGTGGAAGCGATCCACCGGGCATTAAGGCAGGAGCTTGGAAGGAAAGCGTCCACGGGTGAGTGACACCGCCACAGCTAACTTGAAAGAGGAGATTTACGGGCAGATTAAGCAGCAGCGTTCGTCCCAGGCCTGGAATATGGGGTAGTGCATGCAAGAAACATGCTCTGCTTGCTCCAGGACACAGAGCAGATCCTGGCACCTCCTAATTCTTTCAGAAATGTGGTCACCTTCAGTGCCTCGCGGAAGAGAGGCAACTCCAGCGGCATCCAGCTTTCAGCACTTGGCAGGAGAGGATGGGAAAAAGCATCCATTTGCTTAACCAGGGATCCGAGGGTTGGGAGGGAAAGGCACGTGCACCAAAAAAGCCAGGAAGAAAATCAATGAGCAGACGGGGCACAGTCAGGAGGGAGGAGAGCGCCTCCTGCTAAAACGAGACTGCAACCAGCTTAGCACTAAGTTATAGGAAAATCATCCCTCCACCCCTGGAAAGCCTGCCGTGGACGTGCCAGCCTGTCCTTTCCACGGTGAGGGTGAGAAGCGAGACAGCTTCCCCAACACGTTACCCTCAAATCTCCTGTGGATCCAAATTCATCAGGCAAGCAGTCAGTGGCCAGATTCGGCTGCAGATCAGAGATTTATTTACTCACCAGAGTCAACTGGAAGGAAGGAAAAAAAAAAAAACATAAACGAACAGCCCAACAGCCCACACACTTCCCTCTCCCTTCATTTATTTCTGGCGTCTTCCTACTTTGCATGGCTTGTGACACCACCAAGCCCAGAGCATCCCGCAAACAAAAAGCAGAAAAGCTGGTCTTTCGTGGGGATAAAAGAAGGCACAGGATCTGCCCCTAAGTACAAACAGGTTCAGACACCTTCTCTGGGGAAGATAAAGGTTGTTTCGCATGTAATTCCTCCCACTGCCTCGAGCGCCTTTAAAGTACTGGGGGAAGGAAGGAAGGAAGGAAGATGTGTCAGGAGAAGATGGCACATTTGCATCAGGCACTTTGATGGCAGAAACGCTCCTGCACACCCCTGGTTATCGAGGAGGCACTCGTGGGCCCCTTACACAAGACTGGGAACAGGCATTGGGCTTTGCCAGGCTCGGCCTGCGTGCCGCGTGGGCACAGGGGGGCTCCCTCCACAGCTTCCCGCAGGCAGTGTGGGGCCACGGCCATCCACGAGGAGGAGGAGTGGGAAATGGCAAAGTGGCACGTGCAAGTGTTTGAAAACAAACAAGAAATCGAGCCCAGATGTTCTCTGCACCTCCTAAACACACACGTGCCCACGCTGGGATACGCTGACCCAGCACCGGGGCCTCCAGGAGTGACGCTGCAGGAGCAGCACAAGGTGGCAAATCCACGCGGCTCCTCCCGTGCCACAAGCTGCTGCCCCATCCCCTCCATGCAGCTCAGTCCTACCGATCCCAGTCCTCTCCCGCTGCTTTGCGCTTGCCAAACTGGTACAATTAAGGCATCAGGCTTCTCTCACTGACTCCTACGGACTGCAAAGCCAGTCCTCTCTTCCTGCAGTTTCAGCTCAAAGCAATTTTTTGGCACAGCTCCCAAACGGGAGCAGTTCCGACAGCGAAGTACTACTGACAGCAGAGACCAAAAACAATTCGGTGACACAGAGATGCTGGGCATCGCAGATCAGATAACCAACATGCTAATGCTGGGAAAAAACAAAAAATAAATTCAGATTTCAGACAGGGCAACATCCCCAGGTGCCATTCCAAATGTTTGATGACTTACTGCTTTCTTAGAAAGCCCTGAAAAGTACAAAAAAATATTTCCAGCTTCTGCTTGAGAGAGGGCACGCTTGCTTTCAGCGAGGCAGCCCCCAGCCCTAAGGGGAGACTTCTGCGTGCTGCAGACATCACGCTGATCTGCATTTCCACCTTTTTCCCCCTCGCACTAGTCCGGGATGTGCTTTCAGCAGCTGCCGGAGCTGCAGACAACATCCCTGCAGCTGAAAGTCATCTCCACATATAAACAGATGGCTCCAGAAGATGCCCACCCAGCAACAGCACCGCCAGACGCCCCATGTTTGCAGCTGGATGCTGAAAAAAATAAATGAATAACACTTTGAATGAGCCCTCCCTGGCCGAGAGAGGAGCTGACACCCAGCAGGTGGATTTCCAGCCCCAAAAGCTGGTTTCTGGTGGCCCAGAGGACAGTGGGCTGAACAGGTGCCTCCCTCCTGTGGCACCTGTGTGCGAATATGGGGTGGAGCAGAGGTGGCAGAGGCTGCCCCTTTGGCCAGAGCACAGCCCTGAGCAGGATCCCCAGCCCGAGGGGCTCGCACTGCTCCGCTGCTGGCTCCCTCCTGCACATGCCGAGGCACCACGGGAGCTCCCCTCTCCCATGCCCGTCAGGAGGAGGATGTGTTACTGCCCTGAGGACCGGGGCTTCATCATTCAGGACTCAGAGACCTTGAGCACCTGCAGCAGGCAGCTCTCCAAGGCACGTCCTGCGCTGCTGGTCCTCACCCCGCTGCATGACAATTCCCCTCAGGGTGCCCCCACCTCCCCCGGGGACCTTGCTCAGGATTTCAGCTGGCAGGGAGCCCGAGGGCTCTCTCTACCAGCAGCAAAACTGGGCTTTTGCTAACGCTGCCGGCCCTCACAGCGTGCCAGCAGGGCACAAATCATCCTGGAGAAACATCTCGCCTGCTGCTGGCTCACTGCTCCAATGTCACCCTTTTTCCCCTCCCTCTCTGGGATGGAGCAGCCAAGTCGGGCAAGACCCATTAGGGCCCCAGGACATCCTCCCACCCCTCCAGAGCAAGGTGGGGAACAGGGCACCCCCGTGTACACTCCAGGACAGAACGAGGCAGCAGGCAAAGTGCTGACAAAGAGGGGATTGAGCCTGTAGGGCTGCTCCATTTGGATGGGACAACCCCAGCCAAGCAGAGAGCAGGTCTCACCCAGACGAGCCCGTACTTCACGTCTGACAGTCCGCATTGAGAAACAAACCAGAGGGGCCGGGGCCAGAAGGGCGGCAGCAGCTCAGCCGTGAAGAAGTGAAGGCACTTCCTTAGCGTGCTGCTCACCAGACCAGAGGTGGATTTTTTCAAGTATTTTTATTTTTGAAGACCAACAGGCAAGAAAAACAGGTACAAGCCCAGAGGCACGAGCGAGGCCAGCAGTGCTGTCCACGTGGTTTGGCTGTAGGGCGCATCGCACCTCGTGCTGCCTCCTCCCCGGAGCCGGCACAGCCGCCGGCAGCCTGGGCCCCTCGAAAGGAAACCCTGGAGGAAATGCCACCTCCGGCACCTGCGGCAGGCACAGTCCCTTCTCGTGCAGCTTTGAAATGATACCCCAGCAGGTATGGCTTTCTCCTGGTTTATTTCAAGGGCAACCTGCTTCTCTCCTGCCCCAGGCTTTCCTCAGCCCGTGGCAAGCCCCGCACGTAAGCTACACGCAGGACGTATGGTCCACAAGGACGCTGCTGCCAAATGTCAAGCTCACGTTATCTGCAGAGAAATGCATGCAGTCATCACAAAAACTGGCGCAGACCATCAGGAATTCAGCAAGAAAGGAGAAATCAGCACTTGGGTACGGCTGCATTGGAGGATGCTGTCTCATACGCCCCGTGACAGGCTCCCAAGGACACGACATCCCCTATGCCACGGTATTTGGCACGAGCCCTCTGCCTTCCTGCTCGTATGGCAAGGCACCAGAAACCCCTCATGAACTCTAATGAATTTCAAGGCACCGTAATGCAAAAAAATAAGATTAAAGAAAACATAAAGCTTCTCCCAGCAACCCTCACGGTGCACGCACACCAAACACAAGCTGCTGCACATCAGTTGCAGCCATTTCAAGAAGACGCCCCCATTTGTGCAACGAGCTGAAACACCAAAAAGCTCAGGGCAGCAGTGAAGCAAACCTTTGCTGGCGATCAGACCTCGATCCTCCTCGCCCTGCGGCTGTGCTTCCACCGGAGGCAGAGGGCAGCAGCCAGAGAGCACCTGACCAAACATCCACCCAGTCTAGCTCCTGGCCACGTTTCACCAAGAAAAATAAACTGGAAGGCACTCAGGTAATATCAGTCACCCTCGCCCGATGCTGCAAGGAGGAAGGACGTGCACCAGAAGTGAATCTGCCATCATGGACCTGGGATGGGGTTTGCACCGTCCCCAGCTGGTCGGGCAGCTGGGGACATTGCAAAACTTTTTTTTAGGTTTATTAGCAGAGGAAAAAGAATATTGCAGCACGGCAAGGCCTGAAGCTAAAATTACAAACGTGTAACTGAGGAGTTCAGAAGCAGTTGGTATAGCTCTGATCCCACAACGAGAGGTCCCCAGCATTATTGACTGTCAATGATTATCACTCACAGACACAACACGGCTTTGTTCCCCACTGGAAGCCACAACTGCAGGCAGCAGGAGTTGCTACCGAAGGCAAACACAAAGCACAGCCTCGCCATGCCAAGTGTTCTCCAAAGAGAGACACATCAGTGGGCACAGAAGCCTCATCTTCACCGACATCCTTTAAAACAAACAAATGAAGAGTGCACGCCCCAAAGGAGGGGGGGCAGCAAGGAGAGGGTACCCCAAAGAGGCACCAGGTAACTGGTACACGCTTAATGCATGCTTAATGAAACGTCTGGTTCATTAGGTATTGAACTTCCATCAGCACTTGGAGGGAAAGCTACACGCAGAAAAGATGAAATGCAATCAATTCCTCCTGAAATTGCATACATTTCCCCCACATTAATCCTCGGCAAGCTCTTCCCAACTGATATTAAGCACCAAATCAATTAATACTAATTGCTCACCTTATTTTCACAGAGGAAGCTTCACACCTCAGCAAGCCTCAAAAAAAAAAAAAAAAAAAAAGTATTTTTTCCAGATACTTGCCTGGTCCTTTTATATTCATTTAGCTCTGCACTTAATTATTTTGGCAAGTAACTGTGTCAGCTCCGGTTTCCTTACTCATTACCCTTTTGCCGAGCGAGAGCACGAAGCAATCCCGTTTTTCTAACCGCACGGCCGCCAGCGACAGAATAAACAAAGTTTTCTCTGAATCATGGGGTGAAATCCCCAACCCATTGACTCCATTAGCAGGCTTGCCATTAAATTACTACGGCTTGTCCGACTCTCCCAGGAGACAGCGAGGAAACGGACTGTGCCTGCAAGGAGCCAGCCCGGCAGGATTTAGGATCACCTTTCCCATAGAGGCAGCACGTCCCTTTATCACGCACATTTTTAACACAAGCCCTACAGGTAGCACAGAGTCCACAGGAGCCACATTTCTCATCCCCCGCTGTAGGAGGCCAACAGGTTTTCTCACCGCCACCTGATGAATCCTCAGAGGTTTCTCTTCCTACACGCCACAGAGCCACATTATACCTCACCATCCCCCTCCCCTGCTATCAGGGCTTAATTTTTTTCCTCTTTTCTAAACACAGGTCCATTACTGCCTGCACGACAAACAAGACAAATAGCTTCACAAACGAAGTAGCTTAATACAGACGTTTTTTCTTCCTGGTTAAAGCTGTGCCTGGGGACAAGGGGGCACCAGCTCCCCTCAGTCTTTGGGAGGGCTTTTTTGGCTTTAGCTGCGGCTAAGCTCAAGCCTTCTGCAGCCAAGGGCATCTCAAGCTGAGTTAGTTACGTGGTGGGAACCCAACAGCCTCACCTCAAAACGCCTCTCTAGTCGTCCACTCTGTGCACTACCTGCACCGCTCTGCTGCCTTGCCCTCCACCTTGTTGCACGGCAGACGTCAAATCCTCCAGAACAAAAACCAGTCCCCTCTTAAAAGCATGACGGCAAAGGTGCATCGTATTAGGGGAAAGAGAAATTAAAACATCCATATCTGTGGGTTTGGTTTAGTTTAGGATTTTTTGGCTAAGGTTCTCCAGATTTCCTGTCACACAGATAACAATTTGGAAAGTGCCTCTGAAATTGTGCCACCCAAACACTAGGGCAGGTCCACGATGAAGGAACAAGCACCACAGGAGGTCTCGTGAGAGTTATGCCAACATGGAAAAAAACACAGGTAGGGCACGAATGAAGGTCTTACTAATAAAAACATCAAACAGCCCCAAAACTCTCCAGGAACTATAGGCTAGGAAGTGGCACTGGAAAAGCTCTGAGACGCGCTGCTGAGAAGCAGAAAGCAAAGAGATGGCAGGAGCTGGCGCAACCAAGGTGGCAAGATACAGATCACACGGCTGTCTCAAAGAAAAACAGGGAACCAAGTGTGATGGACCAAGGAGATCATCCAAAACAGCAAAAATGTTGCTGCTATAATAAGGATCTGCTCCCAGCTGCTGACCCCTGGTGCCTGGCGGTGCGTCACTTCCCAGGGAGGGCAGACAGCCAGCCAGGCAGGGGGATAATGTGACTGCAAATCCAGAGGGTCCACGCAGGCTGCTGTGCAAAAACACTTGGGGGTTGGGGAAAAAGTCAAACCAGGAAGGTAGAATTGGTGTAGCAACATCACAAGTTTTCTCTCTCTGCGTAAAGAGGGACGAGATAAAGGGGATCAAGGTATTCGTGTTCTTGCAGAGTAGTGCTGATAAAGCAGGAAGCCACGGACAAACTGCTAGGCCACGGCTCTCTGGCATGAGGTTTTAAATCTTCAGATATAAGAAGTTTTGAGTGAGAGATGAGAGATGCTTTCCAGCTGTGGCTTAGCTTTAGCCTAGAGATATGCAGTTGCTCTACAAAGATAGTTCCTAAGAATACTTTTTTTTTTAAAAAAAAAAAAAAAAGCAACAAAGAGAGAGGAAACTCCAGTCATCCAGGAGTGCTATCGCCAGCCAGGCTGAGATTAAACAGCGAAGCAGTGACTGAAGGGGATGCAGGATGAGATGGGAAAAAGCCTTCTTTCCTTCGGTAGTTGGTTTGGGTTGCAGATCTCCCAAGGAGGCTGTGGAGCCCGTGTGGTTTTGCCTGGGGAAAGCAGGAGAGCGGTTCCTCTCTGAAAATACACTTCAGAAAGAAGAGAGACGAGAAAAGCCTCTCCCCTGCCAGCGGGAAACGCTGCTGCAGCCCCCTGCTCCCCATTGAGGGGCAAACCTGCCCCCACCAGCACGAGGGCTTTCCAGGAGCCCTGCCATCAGCAGCCTGACTGCACAGCCCAGCCCTCTTTGCAGCCAGGTCTTCGCCCCCATTCTGCCACGGGAAGGACGGCGCTGCCCTTCAGGAAGGGGCACGCTCGGCCAGAGCAAGCGAGCTGTCAGTGAGGCCGCGATCACTCAGCAAAATGGCACAAACAGGATGGCAGACGCGCGCTGCCAGCATCCGTGGCGTAATAATTTTAAAGTGCTGCTTGATGTTTCTCTGATGAAGCTATTTTCAGCCGCTTTGAATCTTCTTCAGAAAAGCCAGTCTTTCTGAAGCAAAAGAGAGTCGTGACTGTTCTGGGCTCGCATGCATGCATGTAAGCAGTTCAGGTGTTTAAATTATTTATCCGCAAAGAGGAAAACTGCACTAACCTTCGGAACAGAACATATGAAAGGGAAAAACAATTACCCATAAAGACATGCCAAATAACACGAAGCAGGGTGAAGTTCACCCGACGCAGATGGTAACTACAGCCAAAGGTTTTAAAAAATAAACAAAGAAAAACCCCTCTTGCTTGAAGACATAATGTGTTCCAAACACGCATTTTATTGCAGCCTGGTCTGCAAAATTCCAAATCCAGAAATTTGCTGCATTCCTCACAACCTACGCTTAGGTAGGTATGTGTGACATCCACTGCTCTGGACCAGACCATTTCTCCTTATCACCTGACAGCAGGAGTAACCCTTTTGCCTTTCCCCTTCAATTTTGCCTCTCTCCCGTCTCTCCTCTCCAGGCCACAGCTGCCAGGAGACCTCCCAGGTGGCAGATACACAGGGTGGGAGCAACCCCACAGCCTGGTGGGATGGCTCCCTGCAGTACTTACCACAGAAGATGCTGCTCAGGAGCTAAAGCTGCTGGTCCCGGGGCAGACCAAGCAGCTGAGGTGACACAGCAGGTCCGTCCTCATGAGCACAACGCCTTCCCTCCATCCCTCGCTCCCTGCCCACTCCTCTAAGGGAAGAAGATCCTAAAACAAGGCTGAGGTTAATGGATTGGGCATCTCGTTCCAGCTCGCAGGTGCTCAGAAGACTTGGCTTTATCCACCGAAGTTAATGGAGGAGTTCAAAGAAAAACAAGGAGGAGTATTTATGTTGCAGACTGGTGAAACGTCAAACTGGATGCCCTGATGCCAAGATGGATGAGCTTATCACACCACGCTGAACCCCAGCACCAGTACCTTGATTTACAAAGATGTAGCCAATGAAGTTGGTAGCACAGCACGCACAGGCAGTCTCTGAGCACCCAAGAAAAGAAATAGGTGGTTATTCCCATGAAAATCCAGCCCTTCTCCCTGTTTGTTACTGTCTCTCTCTGCTTTACACCTAGCAGGCAGCACTGCCAGCCGTGGAGGGGGCAGGCAGCAGCCACTGACAACAGCCTGCTCCTAGGCAAGCGATCTAAAACCCTTCCCCAGCCTGCACGGTACGGCCAAGATTGGGCTGATTAAATAGAAAACGAGCTCCCCACCTCTGTGAAGGAGACCTGGTAAGAAGTTCAAGGCATTTCAATTTACTTCAAGCCATTACCAGCTGCTGCTTCAATCACGTTGCTTCTATAATCTGGGCAGCGTACCAAAGATCACAAAGGTTTGGGTTTAAGTTTCATTTAAAAAACCCCTCGCAGGAGAAGAATCATTCCTCCATTTTATTAAGCAAAAACCATAGGCTGCTGACAACGCTATTACAGGCGGCAACATCAGTGGAACAGTATATGTATAGATATAAAACACCGAAAGGAAAACATGGAGCTGGAAGGCTACTAACAAAAACAGCAAGGAAGACCCCTGGGACGCTCTCTTTGCGATTCCTTTTTGCTCAAGCCAACGCTTCAAGCCTCCTGCCTCAGATTCCCAGGTAGCCTACAAAGCATTTTATGGCATCGCTGCCCCAACCCATCTGGCTATCCAGCAGAGCAGCTTATAAGGGCACGACATGCCTATCGCTGGCAACAGGGCAAGGGGAAATCCCACAACGCAGATGCATCAACTTTTTCAAAATAACATCGGCTCGAATTGAGTTACGCCGGGAAAGTGACCTGTTCTGATGCTGAAGGTCCTTGGCACGGCTGCTCAGAGCTGAGCCATCTGTGAAACTGCACGAGGGATCCAGTTTCACGTGGAGCAGCAGCCAGAGAGATAATGCATACATTACACAGCCTCCAGCAGCACGGTCTGCCCAACTGCTCCCACCTACAGGGGATCCCGTGTCCCCTTCTTCTTAGGATCGAGCTCCAGCCACAGTAACCCTTTGCTTCACGCTTGGTTTCAGCCCGCATCAGCCTTTTTACTCATTCTGCACTTTTGCCATTAGTATTTTTTATAGATACAGATGAGATTTAAAAAAGCACTTCCATTTCTGTTCCCCTACCTCCCCTTTTTTAATCCTTTTGCTGTAACCCTAAGGATAATTACTTTGGGGGCTGAAATTTTCCACTCTTGCTCTCATCCCAGAAGTACACACCTGAAGAAGATCTGCTTGGTCATGGGAGGTTTTTACACGTATTCTCAGACAGGTAAGCCCAGCTGCATTGCTAAGAGTAGCTAAAAACAGGCTTTCAGAAAGGAAAACCGGATGCGATGTTCCATGTTTCTGTTAACAGCCTTACCAGACACAAACCTCCAGTTGCTCTGGAAACTGCAGCTCGGACACCACCACGTATATACATCAACCTGCTGGCTACACACGCTAGCAGCTCCTCACACGCACGTGACAGAGACTTTTGGCAACGACTGCTGCACCCTGGTCCTCCCTAGGTGACAATCCGTCCCGTAGCCCCCAGCACAGCTCGCCAGCTGCACTTCCTTCACGCCTCAGAAGCTGTGCAGACCCTACTGTCACAACAGCCCTTCAGATAAGGGAGAGATGGAAGCAGACGCGGTTGCTTCCAGGATATGCCAGGGGTTCAAAGCGGGGCTGCTTCTTCCTGTGTTTGTGGAAGCTGGAAGCAAACGGAGGGCTCGGGGGATGAGCGAACACGGTGGACGAGTGGGGCACGGTGCGCGGCTCCACCAGCAGCTGGTTCAGGAGGAGACGGGAGGAAGGCTGGAGCTGGCAGCGGAGCAAGAGGGCAACTGGCTAAAGGGAGCGGAGGGAGATGCTGAGGAGGAACGAGCACTGGATGCTCGTGGAGGAGGATTTGACATAGCATGAGAAGCCAGATTAAAAAAAAAAAAAAAAAGAAATATCACATACGTAGCAATCGGCCTGAGTGCCAGTTGCTGTGGAAACCGTAACTTTGAATTCAGTGGCTAAAATCCCCAGCATTTCTATTTATACCGCGCGCCTCACTACGGCGCGAGAACTTGGAGAAAGGGAGAGCTCCAGCCCCAGCCCCAGCCCCAGCCCCAGCCAGGTTCCCCCCTGCGGCACGCAGAGGTCCTTCACACGGTGCCTTCATCGCTCCTTTAACCGAGCCCCTTCCGATGCTCCTGGCACGGAGCGCCCACCCTGCGTGTGCTCCGCCGACAGAAAGCCGCTGACAGAAAGCCTGTGAGCGAGGCGAGGGGCCGAGCTGGACCCACAGAAACCCAGCGCCGCCTCCAACAGCCGGAGGAGCCGAAGGGGCCGCTTGCGCTGGTCTCTTTGATGGCAATCAGAGGGAGCTCGGGGCGGGAGACACCTCACAGCCAGCGGCGGCTCAAGCGATGCCGAGCACCCCGCTGGCCCCAGGCCTCCCAAGCGCTGCCCGCAGCCTACTGGGAAGCCTCGGCCGGCCACCAAGGCAGCCCGGCAATAGCCGAGAGCCCCCATCGAAGCGCCGCGGGTGGCGCATCCGCCGGGGCCGTCCCGCCCCCCCGGGAGCTCACCTGGCGGCGGTGGCGGACAGACGGCGAGGCGCGGGCGGGCGGGCGGGCGGGCTGAGGGGCCGGGGTCGCCTCACGCCCCCCCCACCCCCCTCAGGCCCCGCTCCCGGCGGACAAAAGCGCGGCGGCCGCCGCCGCCGGGCTCCCCTGGCAGGCACGGGGGGGCCGCGCTGGTGCTGGTGCTGGCGGCGGCTCCCGGCCCCGGCGGGCCCCTCACGGCCGCCGCCGCCGCTGCCCCGCCTGGGCCCGGCCGCGGAGCGCTCGGAGCGCGGAGCCGCCGCCGGGAGGCGCCGCTGCCATGTTGCGGCCGCCGGGGGGGGGGGAGGGGGCGGTGCCGCCGGGCGCCATGGGAACGGCTCGCCCATTGGTTCTTCCGGCCGTCAATCGCGGCCCGGCGGGCCAATGGGAGGAGGAGGCGGCCAGCAGCGCGGCGTTCGGACTGGGGATGGTGCGGCACCGCGGCGCGCGCGGGGAGCGGAGGGGAGGGAGGGGAGGGAGGGGAGGGGGGCGCGAGACCGCCTCGAGCTTCCCGCGCTTGGCGGCTCGCGCCCGGCCCGCCCCGAGGGGAGCGCCTCACGCCCCAGCCCCAGCCCCAGCCCCAGCCCCCCGAGTGCGTCCCGAGCGCCCCCGTAAAGCAGCACGGGCTGAGACCGGCCACCAGCCCTGCCAAACGCGCCTGTAATAAAAGCAAACACACTTGTAATAAAAGCATTTCCAGCGGGAAGCGCCTCCCCGCTTCGAACGTGGCAGTGGGGAAATCCAAGTCAGTCCTCGCATCTGTAAAATAAAGTATTTACTTCCAACTCCTACGCGTCAAATGTTGACCCTCCCTTTAAAAAAAATAATCAAAATCTCACCAATCGTAACGTTGCTTGCAAAACCCAAATGCAAACTACCAGTTTTCTTTGTCAAGACGTTGATTAATGGTAGGCGTTAAATGGCATTACCACACTGGGCACTGTAGTTGAGCCACTTAACCAGCAAGATTAAATACAGGACTTTCCCAGGCATCGATTTTTAGGAGAAATCCCCCAGTGATTGAGCACAAGGTCTTACTAAAATTTGTTAGCGTGCTACAGCCCTGGATTAGGAGATTTCAGCTAGCCACTTGGCCATTCAGAACAGTTACAAGAACCCAAGCACGCAGCAGCCATCCCAGGCACACAGTAGGTTTTATACCTCTGACAATAGCACAAATTAAAAGCAGATCTTCGAGCTGTCCTCTTATGAACAAGCATACCTCATCAGACTACAGCTTGATCAGACTATAGCAAAATCCACGGGTAGCCAAGAGCTGAGGTAGACCAGCCCTAGCCCTCAGCCACCACAGCCTTTCTATCACACCTAAGACCACAATGGAAAGCCATCCCAGACCTACCTGAGAACCGTCTGGGATGAAAAGCCTGGTTTGGTAGGTGAGGGGAGAGCAGCGGACATTGTCTACCTGGACTTCAGTAAGGCCTTTGACACTGTCCCTATTAAGGTCCTCATAGATATCAACTGATGAAGTATGGGCTGGATGAGCAAATAGTAATGTAGACTGGATGAACAGCCAAGCCCAGAGGATGGTGTTCAAGGGTACGAAATCTAGTGGGAGGTCAGCAACGAACAGTGTACCCCAGGGGTCAAGACTGGGTCCAGTCCTGTCCAACACCTTCATTAATGATTGGGACGATGGGGCAGATTGTGCCCTCAGCAAGTCTGCTGATGACACAAAACAGGGAGGAGGTGCTGATACATCACAGGGTCACGCTGCCACCCACAGGGACCTTGACAGACTGGTGTAATGGGCTGGCAGGAACCTCATGGCCTTCAACAAGGCAAAGTTCAAGGTCCTACAGCTGGGGAGGAACAACCCCAGGCACCACCAGAACATGTTGGAGATCGTCTAGGCAGAAAAGGACCTGGGGGTGCTGGTGGACTCCAAGTTGAGCATTGGTCAGCGATGTGCCCTTGCCTCAAAGAAGGTCACTGGTATCTTGGGTGTGTGAGCTGCTGGCTTGGCTGAGTGGAGCCAGGCAACACTGATTTGTAGGGGAGCAAGTCATCGCCTGCCAACTAAGGCCAGTGGTGAGATGCTGTCCTGCTGAGCTGTGATTCTTTAAGGTCTCACAGTTGGGTTGTAGTTGCATGGTTAACTTGATTTGTAACTCCGGTCTGATTTGCCATTTTGGAAAACTTCTGGAGAAATGGAAAGGCAAGGGAAAAAAAAAAAAAAAAAAAAAAAAAAAAGGAGGGTGGGGAGTGTCTGCACTTCCTAGGCTTGACCAATACCGTCCAGCAGCAGAACGCTTTGACAATGAGCCATCCTCACAGAGCAAAATCAGGACAAGGAGCCAAACACTCCTCCCTCATGTGGTGCAGCAAAGGAGAGCCAGAAGGACTAAATTAAGCTCAGCATGCTGAACTGTCCATGCGTTACAGATGAGAATACAAAGCTGCCACCCCACACGGTAAACAAAGCAATTCGGAGAGAGCTTCCTCAAAATGAGTCAGGGGAAGGGAGAAAAGCAGAGGCGAGCAGAGACATTTTCTGGAGGGCTGAGGTTGGCAGCGCAGTGCAGAACTTTCTCATTATATGGGGCACAAGTGGCATAAATGGGACCATAATTCACAGGAAAGTGAAGCTGACAGGGACCTCCGGCAGCCTCTGGTCCAACCTGCTGCTCAAAACAAGGTTAATTTCAACATCAGGGAGGTTGTGCAGGGACTTGCCCTGCTACTGGGGCAAAACTGCTCATGGCTGGCTTTCGTAGGTGTCCAAAGGAGTAACCCCTCAGCTGCCAGTATGCTTTGAGACAAACACAAGGCCATAAACCAAGCAATCATCCAGCAGGTCCCACTGCATCCTGCCTCCTCCAGTCCTCAGCCTACGGCTCCCGAAGGGCACCCTGCAGCCTCCAGGCTCCTCTCACACCCGATAAGCACTCTCTGCCATGTGCCCTCTGCAACACATGGAGAAGAATGATGAAGAAGACCTAAGGGTGAAGGACAGGACATTTCCTAGCAGAGGAGGGGGCTCAGCACCATCCTGCTCTGCCAATGCTTCTGTCAGCACTGGGCAGAAAGACGGGGCCAGAGGCCAAAAACCCCTCAGTCAGGTGCGTGTGGGTGGATGGCAGCTCCTCAGCAGACCTGCCTGCGGAGCTGGGGCTCACGCCAGCTAATAGAGGCATGTTTTTAAGTAATCCCACTTCATTAGCAAATTTTCCAGGGCCTGGGTCTATACTGAGTGAAAGCCATTAGTCATCTGACAGCTCTAGTTATTTTGCATGTCAAGTCCTATCTCTTCATTTAAACATCCAGACTGTTATGGCAAGCTGGTGTGCTCATTGTACCCCTCCACCTACTCCCTGCTAATTTAAAGGTTGTTATTTTTGGCTCGCCGTAATAGTGTGCATAGAAAGCTTGGTTTCCTCCAAAAATTTGGAAAAGGAAACAGAACGAGGGACTGAACAGAAAACTCCCCTTGCTAAACGCCACTTGCCCAACATCAGGAAACCTTGTTTTCAGGTACTTTACCATAAGTAAAGCATCCTCCTATGAAGGTAAATCCAACCAACCAAACAAAAAAAACTTGGCAATTCACAATCTGCAGAGCATAATGTATTGCAAGGATAGTAATTCTGTGGTTGAAAGCATTAAATAATATTTGTTCACCAAAAATTTTGTGTGTTTGAGGAAAACTGAAAGCAAAATTCTCTATGTTAGACATTCCTTGTCCATTCATAAAATCAATAATCTGTAAATAAAGCATTTTCCCCTCTGTAATGCCTGTTTTGATGTTTCTTCTCAACACAAACGCAGACTTATTCCTGAGCACCATACTCATGTGCCTGAGGGGCAGGGGTAGCAGAGGCCATTTTGAGTTGAAAAAATGGAAAGGGAGTTAAAAATATTAGGGAAAATGTTCTCTGAAAAATAGTTGTAGACTATTCCCAGTACCCTTTCAAGGATGTGCTGTTGCAGGCATAGCTGCTGACATTTTATTTACTGCGCACGGTTAGCAGAAGGACCACTTACCACCAAAGTCCTAACCTGGCTGTCAACATCGCATTGAACTGGGACTTGCTCTGTGCTGGTGAACGTCCTTTTATTTATTTCCCTGTTCGTTTTGCCTTTAGCTTAAAAAAAGACATTCATCACAACCCAGAGGTTGTTGCCTTCTCTTTTTCTTTGAAAACATCAAAGCCGATGTAATAACGGAGGGTTTTTTTTCTGGCTTTTAAGTAAGAGTAACTCAGGCTGGCCCCTTCAAGGGACTCCTTACAGTCCCTTGAAGAAGCTCGCCCTAGCCTTCGCGCTTGTCAAACATTGTAATAACACCTTCCCTGCTTTTTCAGCCAGTGTTTATGGGAATAATTGTCAGGCTGCAGCAAGGCTAATAGTAGCACCTCCAGGATTATGTAAAAGCGGAGGTGCATTTCGTGAATTATTGTCCACCTTAGCCTCTCTCTGGAAAACTGCTGTTATCTGTGCTCACGGCCGGTTGCAAGCGAAGCGATATGTAAAATCACAGGGTACTTTGCTTAATGGTAAGGTCGGAGTTTTCCCAGGGGTATGATTGCTCATGCTGTAAGTACACGGACGGGGAAGGTAATAGCCCTGGCTCCCAGTCCCAGTTTTGTTGTCATTTTATGGTATTAAAGGATTTCTTTCAATGTCGTTGCTAATTTATGGATAAAGAATGCATTACTGAAAAGCCTATATGAGAGGAAAAAAAAAAAAAAAGACCATCACTGAAAATGTTTGTTTCTTGTTGGATTAGCTTAACCCACACATGTAAACCCAAGCAAAATCTGTGTTGTTACATTAGCCTCTTACTTCTGGAGAACTGACCTCAGCCCCGATTTAGGTCACAGACAGAAAACCATTTATTGTCCTCGACTAAATCCCAGAGGGGACGTTTGCCCTTGCGACCATCTCACGAAACCGGCAGGATTTGGACCCAGCCCCGCGCTGCTGGCTTCTGCCTCCGTGAAGGGAATCAGGAGGGAGCCACGAAGGTGGGCAGCGGATGGGACAGGGGCAGCACAGCCCGAGCCTGTAAATCGGGGTATTTGTAGGAAAAGGACATTTGGTTTGGCATTGGGTGGCTGTTGGGAGTTCCCGCTTGATAGTGTTGAAAACATCAGCTTTCAGGCGCACAAGCCCTTCCTCCTTTCTGAAAGAGGAGCAGCAATCTTCATGTGAAGAGCAGATTGCGATCAGTTGTTCTGGGTCTAATTGAATTATGTTAATCAGCTGGGCCATCTGAGAACAAGCTTGGTCAGCACTTGTGAAGTGCGCACAGTAGAGGCAGGTAAATACTGCTCGTGGGATGTTGAGGTGTCAGTAGGAGGGGAATAGCAGCAATGTATCTTAAAAGTTAGCATATTCTTTATAGTTGGGATCTCTTTTAGCCAGTAGGGTCTTTACTTCCAGCTTCACCTTTTGAAGATGCTCTGAATGGTCCTCTGAGTGCCTGTTTTAAGAGAAACATCCCTGCTTTCAGTCTGGCTTTCTGTCTCTACAGTTTTTTTGTGTGTGAGTTAATTCTGGTGGCCAGTGGCTGCCTGCCCCCCAAGTCCTTCCCCTAAAGACAGGGGTGCACCAAGCAGAGCAGACATCAGCCTGGTGCCTGCACGTGGGTGCTGCACCCATCCCCGCTGCGCTGGGGGTGAGCAATTCGAGAGAGGCACTGGTATTCTGCAGAGGTGATGTGTAAGAAATACCTGTATGATTAATGATTAATAAGAATGGATTTAAAGAAAAATAAAAATCTTTCTACCTTCGGAGGGGCATTGCTCAGCTCGCAGCCATGTGGGTTCAGAGATGCAGCCCTCACGCTTCCGATAGCTTGCTCTGCAGCAACATCTGCTGGGGGCAGCAGGGAAGTATCGTCCCTCCGTTTCTTTTGCAGCATCTCAAAGATGCTATTTGCTGTAGCATCTCATAACCTCCATGCCTCTCTTCCTTCTCCCCAGCACTCCTTCTCCTCCAGGTGAGCTATCCTCCCACAGCAGCTGGGAGTCACAGGAGGAGCTCCAGGAGCACTTGCTTCAGGTGGCTCTGAAAGCCTGCTGATCCCACAATTTACCCGGTGTGATGCTTGCCCCTCTGAGGAGGGTCAGCAGGGGCCACCTACACCTTTGGTGAGCATGGGCTGTGCTGCAGGGCTGCATTTCCCCTCGCTGCCCCGGCAGTGGAGGACTGAGGCACCTTGCTCTGGCTCCCCGGCACAAGGAGATGGGCAGGAGGGAATCACTGGATCATTTAGCCTGGAAAAGAGCCTTAAGATCACCAAGTCCAGCCATCCCTTAACACTGCCAAATCCACTGCTAAACTATGTCCTTAAACACCATGTCCACACATCTCTTGGGGTAGGGACTCCACTGCTTCCTTGGCCAGCTTCCCAGCCACCCTGCCCCAAGCCCCTAGAGATGTGTGGGGTTGTTCTGAGCCAGGAGCAGCACCCAGCACCTCCCCTTGTTGAAATGCTTACCGCTGGCTGCAGCCCATTGATCCAGCCCACCCAGAGCCCTCTGCACAGCTTTATTTCCCTCCTGCAGACACGTAGCCCATCTCCTGAAAGGGCTACCTGGGGAAATGTGCCTGTAGCCGGCAGAAAACAGGGGGAAGGGGATGAGCAGGCTGCCACAAGCCTCACCCCAGCCTTCGAGCCTGCCCCTCCATCCCCGGTGATGTCGAATCAATATGCCTTTCTGAGGCAAATTTACAGCTAAAAGCATATTTATGGAGAATTACTCATCCTTCACCCTGCAATGTGTCAGGGCCTCGAGACTTTGAGAAAGACACGGCTGCTCATGGAAGGATGGGCAGAGAACCCTCCCCCCTCCCCCCCCCCCCCCCCGCCTTTCTTGTCTAAATCAGGAGCCTGGAGCTTCTCCTTCAAATATTAATGCTCTTCTGATTACCTGCTCTTTATGAAAAGGTGATTGTGCCTGCAGACTCTTCGAAAGCATTAGATAATTCATTTAAAATATTAATGCCAGAGAGAAGCAAACTTTTACTTAAGAGTGGGCTAGAGCTGGCCTGCCCGTGCCATCCTTGCCCCAGGGAGGAGAGCAGGGGAAGCACTCCCAGCACCCTGCTCCTTTGGAGAGGACAGGACGGAGAGGAAAAGCAGCTACAGACCATCCTCTGCCACATGCATACATGATCCATGCACATAAGCTGTGCTTAGGATCATGGCTTCTGTAGGTAGCCACTGCTGGGGGCACTGCCTTTCCTCAAAGAAAAACGACTTGAGCAGGCAGCGCAAACCTGAGCCATTTTTACTCCTGGTATCCAAGCACCTGGCTTTACCTACTGCAATTTAAGACACAACAATGGCTTGCAGATCAGCTGCCACACGCTTTGAGCCCCTGGCCCAGGCATTCACACCTACAGTCCCTGTGGAAGGAAGGGCATGGCTGTGGAAGGGATTGGAGGTGTGGTTAAGATGCACTGGCAGGTGAAGGACAAGATAACAGAAGAGACGACTCCTTGCATACATGTCCCACCTAAATTAAGAGGCTCTTGGCCACTGTGGGAAGGCACGGGGTGGGATCTCTATTGCTAGCTCAGCTTTGAACACGTGCTGGCAGGAGGAGAGATGGGAGCAAACCCACCCGTAGCTGGTGTGCTGGAGGGGGAGGACACAAAAGGGCTCTGTAGGCGCTGCTCTGGTTTTAGGCTCGGCTTTGGCAGAGCGAGGGGACAGGGGGAGGCCAAAAGCTTGTCGGCTCCTTGCGGGATCCAGCCCCTGCGGGGTGAGGTGGGCAGTGGTGCCGCCCCAGCACCCTCTCATCGTGAAATCCTGTTAGGGGATCAGCTCGCCTGCATTGTCAGCATCTTGGCTTTCATTTCTGAAGGACGGCAAATTGTTTGGTGGCCTGTGTGACTGGGGAATGCTGCTGGAGGAGCCAAGTGTTGTCTACTTTGATATTCCTGCCTTGTACGTGCAGGGGGATTCTGTTTTTGGGGACTGATACGCTCCCCGTGTCGCCAAAAGGCCAGGCATCGCATCCTGACATTTGTACTGCAGGCATTGGCACTACACGATTATTGCAAAACTCACTCAGTGTCTCCATGCCATTCAGTTTTAAATCCTTTTTTTTTTCCCTGGGCAGCCCATGCGAACATGACAGGCTGGTTCCACGCTCTGTAATGGATGTTTTCTTCCCCACAAGCAAGCCTTATCCCCCTTGTTGTTATTACAGCCTGATGTAAGACGCCACATAAAGATCTTCTCTGCGCTCCCGCAGGAATTAGAGCAGCCCTTTGCACAAACTTGAAGGCTTTCTGATCTCTTTTCAAATACGTTGTTTTCAGCCCTGGTGAGACAAATTCTCTCTTCCAGAAAACTATCAGCCGTCCTCTCCAGACACTGCGAGATAAGGAAGGAGACTTTTTTTTTCACAGTTTGTGTTGTCACACTGCCAAAGATGCACAAAGATTTCCAAATTACAGACTTACTTAGAAAAGGGCAAATTTATTTGTGTTCAGTGGAGGAGCCTACATCATTTCTGCCATTTGCTTCCTCAGAGCTCTCACACGCATACCTTAAAGCCATCCAACACATGCAACAAGCACCTGGGTCTTATCCAAGTCCTGCTTTTGCCGGATGGTCCGAGGCTGGAACCCATATGAAAGAGGATCGGGTGGCAAGGGTGTTGGTTGGGTAAAGGAATATCTTGGGATGAGGGCAACAGGGACTCCACCATGACAGTTCTTGTTTAATGGAGCAAAGAATGTGCAAAATGTTCCTTACAGGTCTTTGTTTTAACTGAAACGGACTGACCTGTGTTAAAGCTGGGGGACGGTGTCTCACCATCCCCAGGTTCGAGAGCCCTGCAGGTAGGTGCAGGGGTTCCCCACCAAGGGCTTTGTCTGCAGAGCCAGGCACTGACACCAGCACCATGCACAGCTCCGGCTCGGCTGAGCAGGGCCTGCCTGGATGCAAGGCTGCTGAGAGCCGAGTGCCTAAAAATGGGCTGAGATGGGCTGCAGAAGGTGAGTGGCATCGTAGAAAAGCTGGGTTTTGAGGCACAGCTGAAATTTCTCCTCTTGCCTCTGGGTTTCCTAAAGAAGGATGGAGGGTAATATTTCCAGGAGAAGGCAGGGGGAGTCGTGTGTCTGTATAAACTAAGCAATGTCCCTGTTTATTTTATTTTTATTTTATTTTATTTTATTTTATTTTATTTTATTTTATTTTATTTTATTTTATTTTATTTTATTTTATTTTATTTTATTTTATTTTATATTTTATTTTATTTTATTTTATTTTATTTTTTATTACACATTTTCAGGGATTTTAGCAGAGGAGGAGTGGATGCTAACTGTGAAACGTAGTCTATCAAAGGAAACCCGTCCCAATGATGCCATCCAGCGGCCAGCACACCCCAACACACCTTCCATCTCTAAGCCCTGAACTCACAGGAGCAGACACCAGTGCTCAGTTCCACCCCCCACACACTATGCTACAATCATTCACGCTGTGTTTTCTCCCCTTGGTCCTACCAGAGCCCATGCTTACCCTGAAAAAGTAAAAGAAATGCTCTCAGGCACAAGTAGGATAAATCACCTGCAACCCCTGCATGCCTGCTGTGCTCACCAGCACTTCGCCATGATGCAACTGAGACACCGATATGAAATGTCTGGGTGTTGTGCGTGTAGCTGGTGCAGCTGGCACAACATGTGCACAAAATACCTCCAACTCGCCTTCCCACAGCGTGATGGAGCAGATCCAGCCACAGAAAGCAGGATGAAGGCGAGCGTTGATGAAAGCAGGCAGCGGAGAGGTGGCTTTGGGCTGCTGGTGGCTTCGAGGCACTTGCTAGTTCTGCTCAGTGGGTGTCAGCCAGGCCCTGCCAGAAAGCAGGGCTGGATTTTGTTGTTGTTGTTGGGCAATCCCTGCCTCTTTCTGAGCATTTCGGGGCTGAGTGAAGTGGGCCAGGTGCCAGGGGCGGTGAGGAGGCTGAAATGGCCGCAGCTCTGGAAAGGGCTGCTGACAGGGCTGGACGTGGCTGGGTGCAGGCACGCATTTCTGCGGGTGCTGCAGCCTGTTCCAGAACAGCTACAAAGCCTGGCCCTGGGACAGACACGCGGGCTGGCTTTTAAAAGCCTCTAGCAGCTTACGAGTGAACAGAAAGAGGAGTTTTTCTTCTGCCCACCAAAACCAACAGGCATAATGCCTCAGTCCCGGACGGGAATTTGCGTATCTGCTCTGGGCACGCTTCATGAAGCATTCTGGACCATGCCAATCCAGAGAGACGATGAGCCCCGCGTGTGCACGCTGGGTGCAAAGTCTGCATGCTTTTTCCTGCGGTGTACTTTGCACTTTTGGCATGCTGGAGGTGTTTGCCGACCCGTGGAAAAAAATCCCTAATGGATGCAACGGTGGTCACATAAATATTAATTACGCAGCAGTGTGGCAATTGTATCATAATACCTGGCTAATGCATGTTGTAGCTGTATTCCCACTTATTAGTTATTTGTATTAAAATAGCACCCAGGAGCCTCATTTCCCTGACTGCTGTACGAACCCATGCTCCCCAAGTCCTGTTTCTTACTTGTGGAAGAGCTCGGTCACCCCCCCATCACCTCATGTCCTGGGACCATAAATCATGCTTTTAAAGATCCAAATCAAAGCACATCTTCGTTATTTCGGAGACCTGCCTACTAGATGAATTCAAATACTTTTGGCAGGCTTGATTTCCTACTGCAGAAACATAATAGTTTATGCCACCGAAGCGCTGAGGTAGTTTCTAATTGTATATTAATTAGCATTTGCACTGTGTTTTTGTACTGAATCAAATGATTGCATCTCCAGGATTATCCCACACAGCTGAGTTAAGCAAAAAAAAAAAAAAAAAAAAAAAAAAAAGAAAAGAAAAGG
This sequence comes from Aythya marila, assembly GCF_965140915.1. NCBI lineage: Eukaryota > Metazoa > Chordata > Aves > Anseriformes > Anatidae > Aythya > Aythya marila. The sequence continues at coordinate 103,683,572 of NC_139042.1, forward strand.
CAACGACAACAACAAAATCCACCTCATTCTTTGGTATACTGACACCTGCTGTGTTACAGAAATGGAAATGTGGTAAATATTGAAGAGAGAGTGCAAACAGTTTGTGACAGGAAGAGCTGAAAAGTATATCCATGTGAAACTGCCTGGGAAGCTACTTTAGCGTGTGCTTATGTGGGTAGGAACCGAAAAGCAACTTGCAGACCAAGTGACATTAAAAGTTTAGTTACAACTACAAGGATTCACAGAGAAAATCCTAGCTAAAAGCATAAAATTGGGATTTTGTTTTTCTATGATGTGATTAAAAACCTTGTTAGCTCATTTTTTATACTCTCTCTATATATATATATATATATATAAAAGATATGAAAAGATACAGGCGTTCCCTGAACGTTTCTGGCTGTTTGTCAGAAAGGGGGTGAAGGACTCTCAGGACTTTGGTCTGCCCTACGCCAGCCATGCCGATGGCTCCGTGTTCCCCGGAGAGCAGCACAGCAGCCCCTGTGGGCCTGATTCCAGCTGCGGTGCCCTGGTGCTCTAATAGCACCAGGGATTGCAACCTTGTGGCCGCAAGCCCCGTGCTGGGTACAAAGGTCCTGATCAACACTTACACAACATCTCTGCCGAGTCTCACCTTTCAGGGTTACTCTGCTCATAAAACAATGGAGAGTAAGGGAGTACAGCAGATCAGCTCAGTTCAGCTGTTAACAGTGAATGATATTTTTAATCTTGTACATCTCATTTAAAGGCTTTCCAGGCTGGTGCTGCTTTAATTACATGACTGCTCTGGTTATCAGCGCTACACTCGCTTAATTGTACGGCAGGCTTTTCACTAGGGAGCCACAATCACAAAGTTTGTAGTGAAATAGCATTTAATAATTTCCAGGGCACTTGTCAACTTCCAAATGCTCTACAAACATTAACCAAGTTAATTACCTCTCCCAACGTCCCTTTGAGGCAGGGAAGTGTCATTACCCACATGTAATCAAGTGGGAAGACATCAATGACACACGGTGCTTTCCCCAGGACAACGCAAAGGCTCAGGGTCTGGTGTGGTTCCTCAGCAGCGGTGTCCAGCGCTCTGTGAGATGCAGGGGAGCACCTTAAGGGATGCGCAGGGGGCTGAGGTAGGGAGCAGCAGCACTCTCCTTACTCAGTAAGCCTGAACGAGCATGTGTGTATTGTGTTCTGTGTGCGTTAGGTGACTCACAAACGCTGCAAGTCCTCGCTGGTGCCACAGCACAAGGCCACACCAACGTTGGAAATGCAGCTTCCATCTTTCCACAGAGAAGCTCTACATGAAAACACCATGCAACCTGCCCGTTACAGCACTGGGAAGCCAGCGCTCACCGCTTTTGGGTGACAGGGGCTGCTCAGCTGCTGAGCTGGAAGCATGAGTCAAGAATAGCCAAAGACCTGCACCAGGACCCACCCCATGGGGATTCTCCATCCTTAGAGACTGAGGTTGGAGAGAAGGGACAGTTGTCTGCTTTCCTTCATGCTGGGGTGAGTGCATCACTTAGCTCACCAGCAGTCTCCTCTTCAAAAACACACATTCAGGGATATAAAGGAATATTAATCAAAATTCAGGTTGTTTCTCTTTGCTTTTCTAATAAAAGAGAATAAACATAAAAACAGCATTAATGTAGATTCATGGTCAATGATCTTGATGGGGGAGCTCCTATGCACACAAGCTCAGGTGATCTGGGATGGTATCAACCAATATAATATTAGTTTCATCCTGCATCTTCCCATAAGAGTCATCACAAGTAAAAATGCTATATATTTGCACAGGGTGTCAGAGTTATGGCTGCCATGGGAATCACAACCATCATAAAGTCTCTAATTTTTGAATCCATATAAAATCTTGATCTGGTTGTATATTAATCTGCTGGAGGGGCATTATGCTCGAGATGTGCCATATTTTTATAGTACAGAAGGGTTTGGGATTTTTTGTTTCTACGCACATTTTGCTCAGAAGTTGATGAGCTTCTATGTAGATTAGACTTCTACTAACCTACATTACATGATAATTCATTTGTCCTTTAAACAAGAACATTAGGAAATAACCAAGGCTCTCTTGAAACCTAGCTCTTCAGAGATACCTGTGTGTCTGTCATTATGCAGTGCAAGCAAACCTTTTGATCCACACTAAAAAGTGCTTCACTCCCTTGTTAAAACAGCTGCATTTTGCAGGCAACTGCAGAACAGGGTGAATAGGCAAAGCCATGTGTCCGCCCAGCCCTAAGGCTGTCCCCCTGTATTCTTTTCACGCCCCTGGGCTCCAGGTCAGCCCCCTTTATCACCATTTTATCTATAAAGATGCAGCCAGGCCCAAAGTCTAGGCTTCTTCCAAGCAGAACAAGGTTATGGGGCAAAAGAGGATATCAAACAAAGGTGGCAGAGTTGTAAAAGACAACACGCTGTTTTTCATGTCAGCTAGAACTTGTTTTACCTCAGTTCATACTATGAAAGCTAGCAACCACACATTGCACTTCCTTTCTCTCTCCTTTGAGTCTGATATTCCAAACACTAAAATAAGGAATTGCTACCAAACACCCTGTTTCCACTTCTTTGTGGTGGGTGTTTCACAAACCTGTTCACTACTGGTGAGACTTCAGAAGGTAGATGAGTTAAAAGGAAGTACACAGGAGAAAGCAAATCAAAAAACTTTCCCTAGCTTCTTGTATAAGACTCTTGTGAAATAACACACTTGTAAACTAATACTTTTGCATTGCTATTGTACTTGTGAAAGAAAAGAGGAACAGAAAACACTCCAAAGGGTGAGGCCATGAACTATATAAGATTACTGATCTCTTTCTCCAAGTGCCATAGAAACTCCTGTACATTAGTCCTTGAAATCTACCTCTCTCCTTTAGCCTTCCACTGCTAATCTGTTCACTGTGCTGTCTCTTAGCACGTCATCTTTGTTGGCTGCTTTCTGTCTACTTAGGAAGCTTTTTTCACAGGTAACCACCCATCATTGCTGCCTAATGTGATCTGTGAAATAGTTTCTCAGAATTCCTTCATTTGACATGTTAAGAGGCCTGGCAACATCTGGTTCTTAGCCCTCTGTTTGCCCTACATTCATGTGGAGGCATGAAAAAGGGCAGATCTTGAAAATTTACCTCCAGGAAGGAAGGAAGAAACCTGGCTGATAAAAACAGGAGACTGGCCTAAAATTAAGAAAAAGTATTATGGAACAGCACTCAATATGTCCCTCTTTATGAAAGGACATTGACAAGAAAGATAGGGATCTAAGAAGCCAGAGATGACTACAAGTAGAATAAGTCACTACTATCCTTCCATGTTTACAAACCATTAAAAAATCAAATGAAGCTTGCCCCGCAGGCACTGGAATATTTCCTTTTGATCTAGCCAGTGTTCAGGATGCTGCAGGTTGTGCCACGCACACAAATTTGTTTGCTCACCAGTGGTTTACAGAGCCTTGGCTCTCCAGGCGCATCAGAAACAAACTCCAGGGAGCTGAACTACTCGCAATGCCAAGATGCCTCCCAGATAGGAAGCAGTCCAGGATTCTTTCCAGGATTAAACACATGCTCTCCTCTCAGTCAAAAACTCTCCATGTTTCTTTTTTCCTCTGCCTTTTTTTTTTTTTTTCTTCAAGTGGAGATACCATTCAAACAATAGTTAACATCAGGACTTCTTAACTTCTGGGACTCATAGCTAAGCCTAATGTGTGAAACAAACCTTGTACTTCTTTCCTGACCATAGGGCATTCCCAGCCAGGTTCCTTAAGACCACCTGGGCTATAAGTGCTTACCTCTCAGTCATGTACACAGACTTCCTACAGTAAGAGGAACTTTAAAACATTTTGTGTTTCTGATTTAATGTCTCCATCAACAACGCAGCAGGAAAACAAGCAACATGGGTTTGCCAAGGGAATTCATTAAATGCAATCTTTTATTCTTAACACACTCAAATGGTTGCAGATCTCTGAACAAAAGTGCAAAGGTGTGTGCTTCTCAAGCCTGATGTTAACTTTCCCTTAGAGTCTAAGGTGTATCTGTATTGCATCTGCATGGCAAGGGCTTGGCAGCTGGGGGGCTCCAAAAAGGACACACCACTGGCTGGAGCCGAGCCCATCAATTCACTAATGCTGGTTGCACCTCTGTGAGAGCAGATTTAAGAAAGGGAAACAGCTGCTGTGCAACAGCAGTGGGGAGAGAGTGGAGTGAGAAGCAGCCCTGCAGCCTGCAAGTTGAGTGCAGGAGGGCAGGAGGTGCTGCAGGCAGGCAGCAGCAGTTCCCCTGTGGCCTGTGGAGAGGCCCCTGGTGGAGCAGGCTGTCCCCCTGCAGCCCATGGGTCCCATATGGAGCAGATCTCCACGCTGCAGCCCCGCTGTGGGTGGAGGAGCCCCCGGTGGAGCAGGGGGTCTGGGGGGAGCTGCCGCACACCCGTGGGGGACCCGTGCTGGAGCAGTTTGCTCCTGGGGGATGGATGGAGCCGTGTGGGAGCAGTGCTTGAAGTGCTGCTGCCTGTGGGCAGCCCCCGCAGGCTCAGTTCAGGAAGGACGGCATCCCTGGGAAGGACCCCACGGGGAGCAGGGGCAGGGAGGGACTGAGAAGGGGTGGCAGAGACGAGGTGTTAGGGACTGACCGCAGCCCCCATTCCCTGTTCCGCGGTGCTGCTCGAGGGAAGGAGGTGGAAGAGGGTGGATAGAGTGCAGGTGGTTTTGGTTTGCTTTTAGTTCTCACTGTTGAAGTCTGTTACCGGTAGGCAAAGAATTGTATTAATCTCCCTATACTATTTTGGCTGTAACTGTAACTGGTGAGCAATCTCCCCATCCTTATCTCAACCCAAGAGCCTTTTTTCATCATATTTTCTCTGCCTGCTGAGCTGTTCATTGGCATTAAACCACCACAGTCCTTTCTGGTGCCCAATGTGGAGCTTGAGGAGTTGGAGATAACCGGGAGAGGTAATGAGCAAAACATGGCCTGGACATTGCCAGAGTGTAATAACTTTGGAGAATGTATGCGATAATATGGCGGAGGGACAAAGGGCAGGATGTTTGTAGGTTGTCTACCTTTGTCAGTGCTGTGGTGACATAATGGTGTGGGGAATTCTTTTTGTTGGTGTGAGTGAACTTTGTGAAGATTCTGTGATGCATGTATATTTTAATGATATTTCCTAAATATGTTTAAAACGTATTTTGTCATCTCTCCCCAGCACTGATCCAAGGCTACATCAAGAGACTCCACCTGAAGCAGAGCTGTCTACTGGATACCTTGCCTGTTACTGTGCGTAGTCTACGTGAAAAGGCATCTCTAAAAAAGCCTACAGCACACCAAGGGAAGCCAGCAGCTGAGCAGCACCAGCTTCAGATTGTAATTTTGACAGTTTCTGTACAGGGAATAAAACATCTTTTGGACGGGATGGCTATTTCGAAATATAAAGCTACTCAGAGGAAACTTCAGGGCAATGTTCGTGCTTTAAACAATAGTTCATGATGTGATACAACTCAGGCTGCGGTAATATTGGAAGATAGCCTCTGGGGGCGAGGATATAGTTAAAAAATAAATAAAGCGCAGAGAGCCCCTCGTGGAGGCACACCCCCCCCACACCCCCCCCAACCGCCCGCCCGAGGCACCGCCATTACACAACACCGCGCGGCTGGGGTCAGCTCGCCCGCCCATTGGCCCCCGGCATGGCACCGCCGATTGGCTCCCGCGCAACAACTCCCTCCCTTCTCCCCCTGATTGATCGATCCTCGCCTTATGACTGCGCGAGGAGAGCGGAGGGCGCACTCTGATTGGCCGCGGCGCCGGCGGGCCACTCTATATAAGGTGGGCGGGAGAGAGGGGCCTGTCAGTCTGCGCTCGGTCGCAGCGGGTTCGTGGGGGCAGCGCCGCTCTGCGCCCGCCGCGTGCAGGAAGATGGCGACGCTGAAGGCCGTGTGCGTGATGAAGGGGGACGGCCCCGTGGAGGGCGTCATCCACTTCCAGCAGCAGGTCGGGGCTGGGGTTGGGGCCGGCGGCGGGCGGGAGGGACCCTGCCGGGTGGCGGTGCTGAGTCACGGCGGGGGGCGGGCGGCCAGGCCCGGCCCGGCCCTGCCCTCCCGTCCCCTCCTCTCCTCACCTCACAGCCGGGGGGGGCAGTTTGGGGGTGTGTGGGGGTGTGACCGTTGTGACCGTTAGTGCACGAGGCGCTGACCCGCCGAGCGAGGTGAGGCTGCCTGCGGGAGGAGGAGTGGCGCCGGGGTTGCTCGTGGTTGTGAACAGACGTGAGCAGCCTCAGGAATAACACCACAAATCCCTTACCTCCCTCTGCGGGGGTCTTTGGAAGCCGCCTGGACGTGGCAGTGGGCAGCCAGCAGTCGGTGGCCTTACTTGAGCAGGGGCTGGGCCATGTGACCTCCAGCAGTCCCTTCAACCTCGGTTGTTCTGGGGTTCCTCTTGCTTGGGGATAGCCACCCAGAACATTCCTACTAGCTAAATGCAGCATTTCACAGGGAATCTACCTTTGCTGGCATATGGGCTCAGTTTAGCAAGGTAATTACTTGTGTTGGTAGCCGAACGTAGTGGAGTTCTTACTGCTTTAGATAGTCTAGGAAGCCTCACCTGGTATGAGGCTCCTTGCTGTGGTCGTTTCAGCAGCTATAACCTCCTTCTCTTTCAGGGTAATGGACCAGTAAAAGTTACTGGAAGAATCAGTGGCTTGTCTGATGGAGATCATGGCTTCCATGTCCATGAATTTGGGGACAACACAAATGGTAAGACGTGCCTCCGGGCTTTTGAGGTACAGCTGAACTGTGCTCAGCTTTAAAGAGCTTCTTTTAGTGTTACACAACAACTGGCATTAAGTGTACTTAAACTTCAAGACTGCAAGTCTGATTTAAGAAATGGTGTTTCCTAAGGAATTGATTCTTATTAAATACCTCAAACATGTTGGGGCTAGTGTTCGGGATGTAGTATATTGAGCATTAACCTAAATACTTTGACAACCTAGTGTTAAGAAATGAGAGCATGTTCATCTGAGCCCAGAACACTCTGGAATGAATAATTTTAATTTAGTGGACTTGAAGTAATGTCTGACATTGTAATAGTTCCTTATATTCAAAGGATCAGTGGATCTGGCTGGAGAGTGGCAGTTTCATTAATGATCCTACTTCCTCGGGCTGTAGGAGTATTACCCTGGTACACTGCATAAGCAGCAGATTTAAGCTGGCTATTGCAACAAGTCTACTTTGGCTGCCTTCTGTTTCAGGATGTACCAGTGCAGGTGCTCACTTCAATCCTGAAGGCAAGAAGCACGGTGGACCAAAGGATACAGAGAGGTGAGTTTAAGGGGCCTGACCTCTTCCTGGGTAGCTGCTCGGTGCAGCAGCCATCTGAGTGTTGTGCTGGGGATCCAGGTTCATGACTAATGCTAGGAAATTACTAGGAGAAAGCTGGTACTTGCAGCAGGACTTCTGAGGTCAGTTAACAATGTTTGGTAGGGTGGTGTTTCAGAAACCTTAGCTCCCAGAGTGTGTGAAATGCAGCCTCTGGTGCATTCTTGGAGTTATTGTGGCCTGGGGGGAAGAAGAAGAAAAAAGGGCCCTTGGTGAGTGTTCCTTAGGATACGAGTGAAAAGGGAGAGGGTTCAGGATGTAGTCAGTGGTGCTCTGCTTCTGGTTTGGGGCTGGCTATTGACAACAGAGGCCCTGAACCGTCACTTGTTGAGCTGCACACAGGCTCTTTGTGTGCTATAGGGGGGTCATCAGTTCTGGACAAGTGCTGTGGCCAGCCTGCAGCGTTGGTCAGGCTTTTAAGCGCCTGCACCCAAGTCTGTATGTGCAGCTTCTGATTGATCAATTCATAGTGGAGCGAGTGGTTCAAGCAGGCTGCTGGCTGGCTGCCTGGCTGCAAGCAGGGTGAAATGATGTGCTTATGGGCTTCACAGGCAGGCGAATGCTCCAGTGCTAAAGGTCACAGCTGCATGAGCACTGTGGCTTCTGCTGGGCCTGCTTTGTCAGACCCTGCTTTCAGTGTAACTGCTGGCTGGGGAATTCTCTGTGAAGGTAAAAAGAACTAGGTCATGGCTCTGTCAGTCTGCAGCTGGGGCAGGTGGTAGTAAAATTTCCTGAAAGCTTAAATCAAACAAATTCCTAAAGGGAAAACTGCCCTTGTCCTCATTTTATAGGGCTGTGTTAAACACATGGAATTTGCACCCTGCTCTCCAAGAAGCTGGCAGTCAGCACGTGGCTGAGCTGGTCACCCTTTGTGCACAGAGCTTTGGAGGCTCTGCATCCATAGCGCCTTGCAGAACACCAGCTTCGAGTGAATGCTTTATTTGGGGTGGATGTGCAGGGAACGAGACACTGGAATGAGCAATAGGTCTGTGAGAACTGAGCTGGCTGAGGATTGGTTTTCCAAGCAAGATGCAGTGAACCAGCTCTGATTGGAGCTGCGTAGGAGAGCGTAGTGCTGTCTGTGGGAAAACACCAGCCAAAGCTGAGTGTCTCAATCACTCCTAGTGCTGGTTCGAACTCAGCCGGCACTTAATGCATCCCCTTTGACCTAGTACTTGACAGGCTGCTTTTACTAATCCTGTTTAAGCTTAAAGCCCGCGGCTGCTTGCAGAATAGCTGATTTGTGCTATACATTAAAAGTTAAGCATAGGAGCAGTGCTTTTACCCAGCCTTGTATGCGCAGGAAAGGTTTAGGAACTGAACTGAGATCTCCCTTCTGAGCAGACAGTCCCCTTCCATCAGCACGGAGGGGTTGGGAGCTGGAAAAGCTGCGTGTTGCTGGGCAATAACAGCACTGCCTCTAGAGCTGGTCAGCCTGCTGGTTTCAGGTCCTCCCTAGGACTGAATTCTAGTTTCTTTTGAACTGAAAGAGTTAAGGTAGTGGAAGTAATCAAGGTTCACTGGTGGTAAATGGAAACGTGTGCTCTGTGAGATAAGGTGGTAGAGTCGTGGAGTGTAGGAACCCTGGGCGTTGTACTGCCCAGGCCATCCATCCGTTAGGGCTCTGGGTTTAACCAGGGTTTCCACGAGGTTCTCTGCCTTTGTGTAGGCACGTGGGCGACCTCGGCAACGTGACTGCTAAAGGAGGAGTAGCAGAGGTGGAAATAGAAGATTCCGTCATCTCTCTGACTGGACCACACTGCATCATTGGGCGCACCATGGTGGTAAGTGTCCTGCCCCTAAAGAGCTCCAGGGCAGCACTACCAGTGAGTGGAGGCTTTGTGATGCTGGAGGCTGGTTCCCGGTGTGCTGTGTGACTTGTAGTGCGAAGCTTCTGATATGGGGAGTTCTCTGAAGCCTTGCCTGAAAATATTTTATGCATTAGTATGAACACTTTGTCACCATGAGATTATCTTGAGGATATTCCTCTCCAAGTTTGCTTCTGGTTGTGCGTGATTAAAGCAAACTGAGCTGAGGAAGGAGCTGGCAGTGAGGCCCAAATGCTGCCAGTGAAAGGCCTGGCCGTGGGCACTTCCCCTTGTGCTGTGTGCGTCTCCTGCACTGAGCAGGCTCGGTCTGATGACCGAGCACAGGAGATGGGCGGTGTAACAGCGCTGGGCTCTGCGCCTTCACCGCAGCCTTGTGCTGCGAGGGTGAGCCTGGGCTGCAAGTCCAAGTGTGTCCCTGGATCAATAATAACTTCCTGAATCCTGGGGTTTTGGTAGCTTCCAGTTCAAACAAACTCAGCTGAAGGTGATGAAGCATTCTGGGCAAGTCTAGTCTTAAACTTTCAGCACGAGTACCAATTTGGCATCCAGTGTTACAAACGGGGTGGGTGCTGGCTGTTGTGTAATGCCCTGCTGGTGGCTGGCAGTACTGCTTGTTGCCGCTTGTGTGCGCAGTGAAATGCCTGAACTCATGTTGCTGCGTAACTAACCAGCATCTCCCATTCTCTTCCAGGTCCACGCAAAAAGCGATGACCTGGGCAAAGGGGGAGATAACGAGAGCACGCTAACCGGGAATGCTGGGCCTCGCCTGGCCTGTGGTGTCATCGGAATAGCCAAGTGCTGAGTGTTGTGCCTGAAGTGCTCGAGCTGACAGTGAGAAATGGGCTGGTGTTCATTGTGGTCGCTGTACTTGCTCTTCCTCGTTCAAGCAACAGATTTCAGTTAATCTCATTACTACTCTGCATTCTTGAGTATCAGTTAAACTGGTGAAGACTGACTTAATTTTGTACCATGTATATTGCAATTAAAGTGATGTTGATGGAAAAGCTCTGTAGTCTCCTGCTAAAGCACCTGCTATAACCACTTTAAGAACAATCCTCGCTACCTGGAACAGCTCCTGCTGGGTGATGGGCGATAGTGTCACAGGCTGGGCACAACGCTTCTAGTGCATGGTGGGGCTGGGGAGATGCGGAGCCTTGGGAGCTCTGCCAGGGCTACCCACCAAAGAGCAGTGGGCGCAGTTTGCCATGTTGTACATTTCAAAGTTGCGTAATAAACTTGCTGGCAAATACACCTTGGTCTTGCTGTCTATTGAAAAAGCTACCAGCTGAGTTGGCAACAGGGAAACAACATGGAAGGAAGGCTTGGGCTTACTGACAGCAGCAGTTATTTGCGAGGCACCAACAGCATCCAGGAACCTGCTTTCGGGTTGCAGCCCTGGAAGTGCTGACCAGCTCAACTGGTATGTGAGTAGCAAAGAAGCTGCATTCCTGTAGAAGTACTCCACACCCTGTAGGAATAACCTGATACCCGGAGCCTATTACATACGTGCTATGTACCCAACTTTGCAAATATCTGAAGTGCTGGAGGAGCTGTAAGCATCAAATGGTCTGCCTCCAGCACACATCTGTGTCACTGTGTGGACCTCAGGGTGTGTGGGTTGGAGTGTTGGGGACAGAGGAGAAAGCCTCCCCTCAGTGAAAAAAGTCTGGCCGCATTGGTGAGGGCATCTCCTATGGAATAGGTCCTAATTGGAGAGCATACATGTAAGCCAGAAATCCTGTACTCAAATTCTTGGAGCTTTCCAGTGGTATGATCACCATGTAGTAGTGCCAGCTTTCAGATTTCCTCATATGCACCTCAGACACGGGTTGACAAGTCTTGTAACAGAAGATTATTAATTTTAATGAAGACTTGCATCAACATTCCTGTCACTTGTACATCAGTGAGGTTCATGGAAGTAGTTGGTTGTACTTCTAGAGACACCCAAATCCCAGTGTTAGCATGGTGCAGATGGAGCAGCTTTTTGTATAGCAACACCGTAAAAAAAAAAGCACTTCAACCTCACATTTGTTACAGCTGGTGAACAACTGTGTGCAGCCCCTACCCACCTGCACCTCCTCCCGGGGGCTCCCCTGAAGCTGCAGCAGAGGGGAGGTGGTGAATGCAGCTTTCAGCCTGCTGCTTAAGCACCAGAGGGCCCAGAAGGCTTTGAGTGCGCACGGGTGCCACCTCTTTGTGGCTGAGAAGCCCAGAGGAGGGCTGTGGGAGCGATACTGGGACTACCTATAAACACCCGTAACAGGCAGAGGCTCAGTGCTCAAGGCATTAATTGCCAACACTGTAATGTTCTTACTGGTGGAGGGTGCTTACGCTGAGCTGACTCATCCAAAAGCCAGAAATTGGGCAGCTAATGCAGGAGTAGGATGTGATACACTGGCGATGCCTCCCAGCAGGTTCACCGTACAATTGCTGCTTCCGAAGGCAGTCAGAAATCATCCTGCAAAGGACATTTAAGGCTCGTCCCAGGCGCTGTTCTCAGCTTCCTCACAAGGGAGGGAATGTGAGGTGGCACTTGTGTGAATTGTCACAGATCAGCCTTCCATCTGTCACTCGTCTTAAAATCTTTTAATAAAGTGTATTTAAAAAAAATCCTACCTCCTTACAGAGCGATGGCAGTTCTCACTAAGTGCCTTAAACATAGATGTCTGGCTGTGTATCAAAAAAGTTCCACTGGCCCAGCATGAAACAAACATTAAGGACACAACGTTTTAACACAGGGAAGTTGAGTTCACTACAAGTATGTAAACAGTTTTTTTTTTTTTCTCTCTTTATTCTGCTATTGCAAGAACATAAAAATATATGTCCTCTCCCCAATCCATAGCTCCACATTTGCTTTCCCTCCCCTCTCCCTCCCCCAGAAAAAAAAAAATTTCCTCTGCCGCAGAGCAGCTATGAAAAAGTACTGATGTAAGAAAGCAGCTGCCCTTCACGTAGGGAAAAATAACCCAACTTTAAAAGTAGAACACACCTATATCAAGGAGAAAAAAAAATATTAAATATGCACAGGATTCATACAATTTTTTTTCCTACTACACCCCTAGAGCACAACAAGCTGCAGCTGAACGCCTGGTGCGCCGCGAGCCGCGCGGCTCAGTGTGGGGCTGACCGGAGAGCGCGGTTCAGCGTGGGCTCGTCAGGGCTCTGGCTCTCCCCAGCACAATGTAGCGGGCTTTCCAAACTGTTTGCACCTGAAGGGCCAACCACGAAGAACGAGGATTCGCCCTCTTAAAAAATCTGACAAAATTATTTAGGTAATATGGCGAGAAGATGGTAAAAACTTACACAAACACAAGAATAAGCGTTCTTTTTTTTCCATCAGTCCAATAGGTACAACACGAGGTGAGTAAAAATTTTAAACCTACCTCTTGCAGGGTTACAGGAGGTAGACATCATTAACACAGACAACAGTAGCAGCCCCGAGTTGTGTGAACGAACAGGCAGCATTTTAAAATCCTTGAGCGACTCCCCGACCTTCTCCCAGCCCCACTTAAAAAAAATAGGTTAGCATTTCATATTGTGTTTTGGTGTCTTCCTTTGATTCCTCTCACCCCACTTTCCAAAAAGCATCAATGAATAAACAGTACAAAAGATGCTGAACTGGTGCGCTTCCTCACCCACCACACACAATAATTTCATAACATTACAAGCAGAGTAGACTAAGTATGTCTGAAGGTGTCCACTTTTTTTTTTTTTTTTAAAAAAAAGGCTAATTAGGGCAACATTTACCATAAAACCAGCTGGAGTGGGGGAAAAAGGAAAAAATAAAAATAAAAAAAAAATTGATTGCATTGCAAACACTAAACAGTTACCTCTTCAATTAACATTTTAAAACTAACTTTCACCTAGAATGGTCAAGTAGAGCATTAAAATGCAGCAATCTAAAAATCAAGATGACTGTTACAATTAAAAATTGCTTCTGTGAATAGCTACACAAACAGATGTATTTCTTTGAACAAATATAAACAAAAGTCTAATTTAGACTCCAGTACAGCATCAACAGTTCAAACTTTAAGATGTTGAACAATCCTTTTCCACTTCAGTGCAGTGTAGGAAGAATAGCACACGTTAAAGTTTGTTACGAAAATAGAGTTTATTAAAAACACATCCCTATTGTTTTGAGGAGCTTTCACCGTTACCTTTTCTTAAATTAAAAAAAAAATAGAAAGCACTTCTACTTCTGATTTGTAAACTTTTTAAAGTCAAAACTTTAAAAAAGTTACAGCAAAAATGGGTAATATTTTAATCATATCTTCAGTATTTTTGTGTTATGTTGTGGCTATTTTAAATAGAAGGGAAGCAATCAAATTGCTTACAATTCCCCACCAACTACTGAGGGGCTGTGATATAAGCAGAAGCAAATATAATACAGCAGACTGTACAACTCTAAAGCTCTACACTCCCACAAAGGTCACCGACAAATTCCAGTCTCTAGCGAGGAGCCTCGGCAACTGAGCCCATATCCTTTTCGGCTTGTTCCACGGATGAGGTAGCCTCGGATGTTAACGCGTCGTCAGGTTTTACACCTGAAGGTTCAGACTCTCCTTTGGGAAGTTCTGAAACAATGTCTGCGTCCTCCATTTTGCCACTATGGGACTCGTGGTTTTTGTCGCCGTCTGCCCTGTCTGTCATCTCGCCTTTCTCCTTGCCTCGGTTCTCCTCCTTGTCTCTGCGGGACTCCCTGTCTCTAGAATCTCTCTCTCTGTCTCGGTGTCCGCTGGACCGCCTATTTCTGTCCTCCAAGTCCCTGTGCCTATCGCGCTCGGGGCTTCTTCTTCCCCACTCTCTCCGCTCCCGATTACCGAGGCGCTCGTGGTCTCTGTCGTCGTTGCGGTTCCCGTAGCGCTCGCGATCGTTCTCTACCCGATTCCCAAAAGATCTCCTTCCAAACCTCTCCTGGTCTCTGTTGGGAGTGAACGTCTGCCTGTCGTTCCTGAACTGCCTCCCGTCTCGATTATCCTCGGGCCCGCCCGGCCCTCCGCTGCCCGGCATCCCCCCGGGCCTGACGAAGTGGCCCGGCGGAGGGAAGGGGGTTTTCATCCCGTGGGGAGGAGGCATCCCGAAGCCCCCCGGCCCCGGCGGGGGCCCTCTGTGCATCATGTGGGGCGGCATGTGGCGCGGCGGCATCAGGGGGAAGCGCTGCAGGGGCGGCGGGGGCATCCCCGGCGGGCGCTGGAGCGGGATCAAACCCGGCCGCGCGCCCAGGAGGCCGGTGGATGGAGTCTGCAGCCCAACAACGGGGGCGGGCGGGGGCGGCGCGACGCCTTGGGTGCCTGGAAGAGAGGAACAGACGCACGAGTTAGAAGAACAGCGGGGGGAAACAGCGCTTTCATCCGTTCAACATGCTCAAAAGTTCTCAAGAAATGAGGAACACAGAAGTTGTGTGTGGGGAGGGCAGCGGGCAAAGCGTCTTGGGCTGGTTTGCATACCGTAAAGAGCACGCCGTCTAAACCAGGAATTTCTTTTGTGCTATGAATAATTACTGTTGGAATGGGTAGCAACTATTCACCTATCCTTGGGGCCTCCCATTGTGACGAAGCCATCGCTGCTCTGCAGGTCAGAGCTCTTCCTCACCACCAGCCCAGCGCTCGTGTTGACTGCCGACCCAACACCTTCCCAATAGGTTCCTAAATACAGCCGCATCATCTCCTTTTGCTATCTTTGAAACTTCTCTATCTTAAACACCATCTAAGTCATCTTTGGCTAAAATTTCTGAAATTTGAACTGGGCCATCAACAAGCTCTCCGAGGCGCAGAACAGGCAGCAGGTACCAGCGGGCGATGAAAGCAGAGCTCCGGCCAGGACAGGGCTGGGGAAGGAGCAGGAAATGGCACTGCAAAATTTACCAGTCCAGAGAAAATGCATAAAACAAACTAAGGTTAGTTTTAGTAGAGTGTACCTTGCAATGTAAAACTAAACAGAAATGCAACAGGTAATTTCTGTATTATTTGTTTTTAAATACAGTTTTGTATCTGTTGTAGTGCATATCCAATGCCAACTATTTTCCACTCTTGCTCCTGGCGTACTGGAGTCTTGGCTTTAGCATGGTCTTCAGAAGAGGAAACCCAGGAGCTCCCCAAACATGCCACTTTCAGAAAGCTCAGCCCAAAGCCTGCTGACATCAGCACAAGGAGCAGTGACTGAAAACAGGAGTGCTGAGCTCCAGCTGAGTACTTCACACCTCTGTGTGTGCCAGCTCCTCTCACGTGGCTCCAAAACTTTGTTTAAATAAGTAATGCTGCTGCCTCATGTCCTCTGTGGTTTTTACACCGGATCTACCAGGTCTGGGCCCTTCTGCTCACTAGCATTTTACCTGAAAACAAGCTTCGTGTATCTAAGAAACCACAGCTATATATACCATATATATACACATACATACACATATACATATTTAAAGCAAACTCCAAAATTAAAGAGGTCATTAACAGTTGCCAGACTAAGTAAAAATCTCTCCTGCTCCATCTTGCTTTCCTTTTTAAAATATGTTAAGACTATGCTGTTTTGTTTGCATGTCTTAATAAAAATGAAGTTAAGAACACAGGTTACATGAAGGTTTTTAACTCCTGCCCTTGGGTAGAACTACGATGTCAAATAGGTATGTAAGGTAATATTGAAATTAAATGCCCAGCAGTGTCACACCGAAAACTGCACTTGGAGCGCAATCAGAGAATCAGTAGGGTTGGAAGAGACCTCCAAGACCATCTGGTCCAACCATCCCCCTTCCACCAGTGTCACCCACTAAACCATGTCCCTAAGCACCAGGTCCAGCCTTTCCTTGAAACGGAGCGGCCGTGCCACTTTGCAGATCCCCCACGCCCCAACCAGCCACCCCAGCTTCCCTCTTCCCGTAACTAATTTATTTAGCATTTCTATCCCAGCTACGAGCAAGCCTTCTGAAGAGCTACTGCCCGGTCATCACGCTGCTTCTTACCCTAAGAACATCTCTTAACAGAAACCTTTTTATCTCAGTGCTCTTCATACTCAAAGGAAATTATGTTTTGTGATCAGTAAACTCAGGTAGCAAAGATGTGAACATTCATTCCTCCAGTCCACGGTATCATCTTACCTTCCCCTCCAAGCAGTCACTTTAAGACACGGATTGATATATCTTACTCTTTGAAAGAAATGATCCATCAGCAACAGCTTGTTTTGTTTTTTTTTGAGGGCTTTTGTTTCTAGAATGAGCAGCCCTCCCCCCTCGTGTTCATAATCAGGCTGTAAGTCACCTCGCTTCAACTCCTCCCATGATTTACTACTACAAAGCTGGCAAGAGAAGCATACAGCCAGTGACACCCAGAGACTTTATTTTGCTGAATTCTGAGGTTTGAGGATATTTTAAAGTAAATCCATCCGTGGAATTTAAAAAATAAGGCAGAAAGGAGTAACTGAGACCTAATGAGCTGAAGAGGATAAGCATATGTTTTCGCTCTCTAGCTGCAGAGTAGGTAAGGTTTATGACAGCATGGATGTGAGACAAGTGATAAAAGTTTGTTTAATTAAACAAATATCAGTCATTTAATTTCTTAGTTGTACTTCTACATAAAATCATGCATGGAAGCAGCATAATGGTATCTGGAAAGCCATTCTCTTTCAATCTGGTTTGCATCATTAAGGCAGCTGAACGCTTTTTGTTTTGAGTAAGCCCCCCAAATTCTCAGGCTGGAGTACAACCTAGAAAGTACTACTAGTGTCCCTACTGTGCTAACAAATTAGGCACTAATTAAAAATTTACTCCAAAAGAGTTTTCCAGAAATACATCCAAATTTACTGAACATGGTCAGTAAAATTAGTGGTACATATCATGTGCAGCACCTGGGAATATTTAAAGCTCTTTGTTGCTCTCTGTAGGGAAAAACAGCATGCAAAATGTAAATAGCTTGCCAAACTAAAAAGAAATAGCACAGCTCTTAGAGAAGCAATTAAGTGATTCAATGACCATCTCATACCTGTGCAAATGAGCGATGGAATTTATCTGCCCCGGCCTGTATTTCATTAACTTGTTCAGAATTTTAGGCTTTTTGTAGCTAACCTTGGCACCTTGCTTATGGGTATGAATCTTGAGCCAGCCCTCTCACCAGCTGCGCATTCTGCACAAGCTGGCCAAGCCATGGATTTTTATTACAAGACCTGGCTTTTACTGCTGGTGACATAAAATCCTCAGAGCTTATACCTAGTATGTTAATTCTGTTTAAACGTGTAAAAACAGACTGCTTTCACAGCTTCTTGTTACTTGTGACTTTTACCAGTGATGCGTAACAGAAGATCCTCAGAACTTGCCAAGAGTTTAGTATGAAGAACTCACACCAGGATGACCCCATCACCAACCACCTGAGTGTTTCCAGAGATGTAAGAACAATCACACAGCATCAAGTTTCGTGCTTTCTCTTTACTCATAAAGCATAGCCCGAAACGCTACAGCTGTCCTGAAGAAGTGTCTTCTATCCAGAGAGATCCCAGTAGCTGTCTTTAACCATTTTGATAAACTATGTAAAAAGCCAGATTTCCATGCCACTGTAATCCAGTTTCTGACCATCTTCTCTTCTGGCTGGACAAAGCCCACGTCGCTTTTGTGATAATTATCAGTGTTAAAAATGCTAACGCAAGACAGAAGTGCAACGTTTGACTTCTTTGGTTTTGAACTGAACTCTGCTCAGTAAGTGGTAACAGTGTCTTATAATTGTTCAATTACTTCTCTGTTGTGTTGTTAAAAGAAAGCAGGTGGAGGTGTTTTCTGTATCTAACATACTAATCCAACTTCAAATATACCTCCTTCTGCAAATGGGACAGAAGTACATATGAGAACACAAAGTCAAAAGCCTGGGGACCTACGAGAGGTTTACACAATGACACTGATGCTCACGTTCTGCAGCATTCAACATGTCACACTGGATTCTCCAGTAGGGAAAATTCTGCATGTTTAAACTAAATCATTAAGTACTATCTGTAAATTCTTGGAAAAGGTAACAAACACAATGTAAAGTCTTGTGTCTTTTTCTGGTGTTTCATAAGGAATCCTTCAGAACATGTCAAGAATGTAAAGAAGCCTAAGCTTTAAGAGCCTAAATACCAATTCACAGTTTAAGTAACTTGCCTTAAGTACCAACAGTTTTCACCGTCGTCAACGCCCACCACTGAAGCCAGTAGGAACTTGCTCCTATTCACGTAAGATGCTTCAACAAGGATGCAAGAGTCAAACTTGCGTGTGGATAGTGTTGGTTGCTGGTATTTGATTTCTAAAATTCCTTCTTTATACAACATAAATTGATCCAGGTCAAGGGATTCATCAAGGCAAAACTGAATTCCATGAATGGTGCTTGAGAATTCACGTTCCCTTACCTCTGAATTCCCATTCAGTATTATGAAAGCAACATTCACATATATGGAATTAGCAAATGTGCAGTGTTATGCTTTTCAAATGAGCTATCGTAAGTCGGAAATGTATTAGGTTAGTCACGGTTCATATCCTGTATTAACAGAAGCTCCTTCTCCAATTTTCCCCATACACAGTTTATAATAGTTTAATACTCAGATGAGCTCAGAAAATTGTACACTGTCTTTTATAATTTAATACATATTACAAGAAGACCATGTAGCTACTGAAGAGCAATCCAGCAAGTGAGCAAAGAAGAGTAATTCAGCATGCATTAACAGGAAATGAATACCAAGCTCATTAAGAACTATGGTATATTATTCTTTGATAATATGTAATTATCATTGTAGAAATTTTGGTGAAAAGAGCACTAGACCAGAACCTACAAACTGCAATGTGGTGTGTTTAATCAAGATAATAGACCACAGAATCTGAATATTTGAAACACAGCATCTGCAACAGAAATTTATTACTGGTCCAAATTACAGCATTTGCTCAACACTAAGAACAAGCTGGTGAATCAAAAATGATTTAAAAGTCTGTCACTTTCTGCAGTATGTACACATAAAAGGAGTCTAAAATATCTGCTGAGCAGAAGATTTAAAAATGACATGAGCACACACTCACAAAAACGGTTACAATCTGGATAATCTTGTCCAAGTTAAGAACAAGAAGCTGTAACAACAGTGAATATGACCAAGGATACAACTAAGGCAAAACAACCTGAAGGTGGTTTTTAGAAATAAGCACAAAAAAATTAGACGTAATGTCCACAAGAAATCACTTCTCTGAAGCACAAACACGTCTTTGTTGGAAGTGATGAAAGAATTACATTGGAGGAACGAATGAAATTAGTGGAGGTGAAACAATGCAGAACATATGAAATCTTACAATCATCAAGTTAGAATTACTTTGTAACACGTCTTCCACATAAAAACTGAACAGATAAGCTTAATTTTGAAATTACAAAGATTAGAAAAGAGCTCCTCCGTTTGTACAGATTACATAAGGTATTCTCAAGCAAGATTATTAAATTTGGCTTTTTCAGAGTCTCTTCAAAGCAATCTTCATTCCTTGCCTTCAGCTTGCTGCAGTAAGTTCTTCTATCCTGCCCAAATACCCGAAGAACGTTTCTTCATTCTTCTTGTTAAACTACTCAAGCCCCTTCATCCCTACTTCCCCAAGCAGAGTCCTCATGCCATACTTCACGATGCTGTCACACAAATCTTTCTTCCACCTTCTTATCTCAGCTTGGACAGCCCCATCATGGGCACAATAAGGAGCAGTTTAAGAGGACTTTGTGAGAAACCTGTCACACCATCAGTCATATACTGAAATGGCTAAACCATGTACTTGTAAATACAAGTTCATTTCAGCTGAAGCATTTGATTTCCCTCGCCCTGTACTTGCCCATGGCTAACTGAGGGTGACGTCGCAGCTATTCACGTACTTTGTCCAGTTCATTCACCTCTGACCTGTACAAGACTGTGCACTAAGGCTACATTTAAACAGTCAGGCCTGCAACTCCTTCTGGGCTCCAGGACATGGGATGCAGACATAGACTGCATCTCCCATCCGCACAGGTGGTGAAACCCTGGCACACTCCATTTCCCACACTTAGATTTCCCCAGGAGTGAGACCCGACGCACAGAATGAGAAGGGAGGAATGACGATGCAGCCTGGCCAGCTCCCGAATGCAGATGGTGGGGAGGTTAAGACTTCAAGGGACACTGCTTTGCAATCTAGATCAGCATGCATGGTGGTAAACATCACCTCTGTCATGTTTTTCTTCCCATTTAAGGAGAGACCACATCTGAACTCTCGCACGCAGAGTTAAGCTCAGTTGTTGAGTGAATCAAGGTGGTTTTAGAAAAAATGTTTCACTTGTGTTAACTTATTGAAAAGCCTTGCAAGAAAAGAGACTGATAATAATCTTTTACTTTTAATCATATAAAATGATTTGTTTTTTTCCAGTTTTCTTGTATCATACACCTTGTGGTGAATAGTTCCCCTTAACTCTGAGATGTCAGGATGGAAGGATTTTACCCAACTCCCTGATTTAGTATCTTCTTGAAGTAAGACAAATAAATGCATTTTATGTTGATGAGTAAACACACAGATCTCTTCGCTATTCAAGTCTATGTTGTCAGCTCACATTAAGACAGACTTGCAATCCCATAAAAAGAAAAAATTCTCCTATCTGCTTGTTGATGAGACTGAACATTGAGAGCAGCCACTCTGACCCCATGGGCAGCTTTATCCTCTTTAACTACTTGGTAAACAGACCAGTAAAAGTAAAGGTAGATTCTCAATTTTCAGATCTAGCAAATTCAGCTTCCTTGAGTTTGTAAGAAAGCTGTTGTCTGAATAGCTAACGTGAGTATTTCATTTATGTCACTCCCATCTTCATTTTATAAAATCTTTCTTCTGTGTATAGCAATACATGCAGCAAACTGCAGAGTAACTTAATAGGTTTTGAAAGCTTGGAATAAAACACTAGTTATGCCATACAAGACAAGGTACTATGAAATTCCAAGACATCTGGTTAATACTGTATTACAAATACTAAAAATGCCATTCAGTCATTAAGACAAGAATGTCTTAAATATATGGTCCAATAATCCTTATCGCTACTGAATTCTCTCAACCTATGGTGTCACCACAGGATTATATTTATTTATTTATTTAAAACTTTTCTCTACTTGTTAAATATCCAAGATACTCCAAAACAATTAGGTGCTGGTCTTGGATGTCTGCTTTGATAGATTTTAAGACTGATTTTCAGAGGCAATTTGTTTTTTAAAAAATCCCTTTAAAAGGGATTTTGTTTTTCTAACATTAAGCAACGAAAAATCAGTAGTCAACAACTGAAAAATGGAGGCATCAAATCCAACAGCACAGTTCAGCTCTCAGGGAGACAAATCCTTCTTTGTTTTGCAGTATACAATGAACATTGCTGGACAGAAACACACTTAAAAGTATGTTTTCCATTTGCTTGTCAGGCTCTTTTTCAGAGGTGTGAAATACCATAAATATAAATCTCAGTAGGAAACGTCTTTTGAGTGTATTCTTGACACTGACGCATGAAAGGATGCATTTGTAAGGTAGCATATAGGTAAAAAAGGTTTCAGAACCTGTAATACCGCAGGACTAAGTAATAGCTTTTTTAAAAAACATTTTATTAAGATAATTCATTCAATACATAAACAAGTATACTGTATTTTCATAGATTAAAAAAATACACTAAAATAAATACTGTTGCTCTGTAAGATATATTTACAGAAACCTCTATACATGTAATAGTTGAGGAGTGTAAAACAGTTCATATGCCATACAGATGTTTTGTTGTAAACTACTTTTCTATATGGTATAAGACTCAATTTATTAAAGCAGACAGCATGTCATTCTGTCCTGAATTTGTAACTTAAATGTTACGGCTTTTTTGTTTCTTCAGAAAACAAATCTTGAATAATAGAAGTTCTACTGCTTCTTCCATGCAAAATCAAACCTCTAAAATTATTTAAAGGCCAAAAAGAAGGATAGATTTTTTTTTTTTTTAAATAGAAAAATGTTTTACTTTCCCACAAACTAAGTCAGCAGCAAAATCAAAATTTGAAGAATATATACAAAAGTGAACTTACCAAGAAGCGGAATAGCTTGGGTGACAGGAGCAGGTACATTAGTAGGTGCTACGGGAGGTGGAACAGTCCCATACATTTTGGAACTATCACTAGTTTCAGCATTTCCTCTGGATCCAGAAACCACTGTTGGGATGGGATTTCCTACAGATGCATCTTTTGTAGTGTCTTCATTGACTCCAGCTGCTGTAGCTAAGGAACAAGGCATTGGCATATTAAAAAAATATATCAGCTTCTCTGCTTGCATGACACTGTCCTTCCACTGCCGCTTGCTCAAGATTTAAACACTTACAGTTTGGGATGTTTACTGCTGGAGTGTGAGGAACAGATACTGGAGGAGTTATAGGTGGTGGTGGTCCAGGAGGAAGGAAGCCTATAAAAGAAAGTACATACTAACAGTGAGCATCACTTTACCAAGTTGTAAAGTGATGTTGTGTTGTTTATATGGCAGATACTGTTACTTGCTATGTGGCTAAAAAATGGACTTTATTACTTGGTAAATATATAGATATATATACCTGGAGGTAAATGCATTGGGTTAAAACCAGGTCGTAAAAATGGAGGTGGTGGTGGCGGTGGCACGCCAGGAGCAAATCCAGGAGGCGGGATTCCTAAAGGCGCTGTGAAAGCAGGAGGTTGGAGCGCGCCAACCACAGGAGGACCTGATGGATGCGGTGGAACCTAAGGGAAAAAGGAGAAAAAGCATGTTACCTCAAGACTGAATCAGTTATTTGCTGTTCAGATATGGACTACTTTTCTCTGTATTCAGTTCATTAAAACAAAACAATTTAAACTACCTTAAATTGCTTCACAACAAGGCGATATAATTAGCAGTCAAAGCATTCTTGCAACTTAAAATGTCAACATTGATCTTGTTTGCCTCTGTTCTTGAAGAAAAAATGATTCTCTGTGGTAAACTGTTATTAATGCATGATGGTAATTCATCTGAATATACCCCTTACACAGTAGCTGGAATTCATTTCAGCATTCGGTATGATGCCCTATTACACTACAAATCTGAAGCAATTAAAAGCTTTCTTTTTTCTCCTGAGTTTGTATGTTAGCGTGGTTTGTTTCAAAGCAACTGCAACAAACAAAAAAAAAAAGCTTAATCAAAATGTTTTGCATTTAAAATTTGTTTACTAAAGTGAAGGAGAGCTGTGTAGTCAAGTGACCATAACTCACTCATCTGCATGACCATCAAACCTTCAGACCCCTCATATCTTTTTTTCTTTTTGAATAGTTATTTCTGAAGTAAAGAAGGAAAAGCCTTTCCTATCTTACCCCCAGAACCGAAAGAAATGAACTAAGCAAAATGTTCTCCTCAAACCTGCAGATGTTTAAAGCAGCTAGACACCTGATATCACTTCAGATTTCTGTTTCAGCTTCTCTACCAATGGCTAGTGAGCTGAGGCATGTTACAGCTTGTACCATTAGTATTTCAAAATCAATTAAATATAAGAAATAGGTTCAAATTCCTTGATTATTAGGCTTTAATATAGGACTGCATCTTTTAATGTTAAATTAATTATTTATCTTTGGTTTATGACAACATGCTGATTAAACCCTAGCCTGAAGTTAAACTAAATTAACAGGATCTGAGACACTCCTGGGCATGGAAGGAGAAACTGCCGGTCAGGTAACAATGTGAGAAGCTGACAAAAGTTACAGGTGGCACCATGAGAGACGGCTGGTTTGATTCTGTGTGTGCTTTAGGGAGCGTTATGTGAACAGCCGCCAAACCTCCAGATAACCAGACAGGAGCACTGGGGATCTTCTGAGGACTAGGACCTCGCAAGGCCAACTTTGAAGAGTTAAGCATAACCCAGGAATACTGTGTGTGGCTGAGATTACCTAGGTGAACATTAACTTTGAGTAATCCTAGAGCTGTTTCCATTAAATCCCAGCTAAAGCTTTAGAAAAAGTGCTCTGAAAACAGTAACCTAATAGTCCTGGTAGGTCCTTTTGTTTGCAGACACTCCTGCAAAGAAAAACAACTTGAAGGAAGTTAGACAAAGATATAACTGTTGACTGCACAAATGTTCTGTGAAACTAGTGTGTACGCAGTGTGTACAATTGAGCAAGGGTATCAAGAACGTAAGAGGTCTAAAACTGGGGGAACTTATGAAGTGTTGGCAGCCCTGGGGTAGTTAAAAGCTGAGAAAACCACGTATGAAGCATGTATATGCAGTGGCTTCAGAAGAGATGAGGAATAGTAAAACATTGTGACTTAACAAGAATAGAAGTAACAAACGAAGGTGACTCAGATACATGGTAGAGGATATTCATATCTAATTATCAATACATAACTGCTGTACCTTTTCCCCCCCCAAATTAACCCTCCAACATATGATTGTAAGTACCAAGGTAAAACCTTTCCTTTAAACAAAAAAAAAAAACACACGTGGGCAGTAAAAATTCATGCAAAAATGTCATAAAATCTAATTTAAAATATAGTTTAAAGTTTCTCTGTTTTTTTAAAGAGATGGAACCAATGGCTAATAAATGCTGACAGATAACAAAAAAAAAAACAACAGAGAAGCGGTGAACAGTTTCACAACAATAGCTGGTGGACTGGAAAAAACAAAGTAACAGAAACATCATTCTACAATTCTCAGATTGAGAATTGAAGGATTATCATTGGCCCAGTGACCTGAAGAAGCACAGTCTACATCCATGCTCCAAGACAACTAAATACATATTTAAGAGCACCTGAAGTCTCCATTGGAAAGGCTGGAAAGGAGCCTACTGGTTTCAGTATGAAGAGCATAGAATGGACACTGGATCAATGCACAGCTACTATATCCAGTTATACGAAGGAGCATGAGGGGTTTGGTAATATATCAGTAAATTCAGGATACATACACATCTCAGATCGTGGTTTCTGGCTGAAGCCCCATCAAACAAACAAACAAAAAAATCAGACTTCGGGTTGGACTGGGAAACACAGAGGAAGGGTAGCCACAGCAAATCCCTGAACTTAAATTTGTAACACTAGCAAAGCCTCAAGCATTCTTCGTTGTGAAAGAACTGCAGTTTTGGTAGGGCACCACCAAGCTTTGCTAGGGAAATGGACCATCAAGTTGCCCATAAGCTTGTCGGTGAATGTGTAACACAACTGACATCACAAGTGCCATTAACTGAAAATGAGTCCCAGCAATCAAAAGGTTGGCTTAAGTCATATTGCAGTGTCCAAGATCAAGTTAAAAATAAACACAGACCTCAGAGCGGACCACTGAGGTGGATCACTCAGACCTGCAGAGTGGGACCAGATTCAGCAATGGCTGAGAGGTCTGAATCTACAGGCGAGAAGAGCTCACTCCAGTGGCACAACACAACAACAATATTCCACCTGTCTTGCCAACAACCCAGGGCCATGCAGATGAAAACAATGCCGTGCATGCCATCAGGCCAAAGAACCAGACTTACCTATGAGGGCTGTCACTGCTAAAGGGGCATTATCCATTTTAACCACCTTACTACTGGGTAGGTTAATGGGTCCCAGTGGTACTGGCTATGACAGGAGGCCAGGCTGCAGGCAGTTACACCCCGATAGGCGACGTTAAGCAGAGCAGGCCTCCTGTGTGTGCAGCCCGTGCACTGTAGGCCTGTTTGGGCTCTACCAAAGAAAGGAACGATGCAGATCTTTCTGATCCTAACCTTTCAGTGGGACAATGTCAGGGTTGCAGGCAGATCACAGAGCTTATGGACAGTGCCCTAAGTGATGGCTGGATTTGTCAGGTGGTTAGTGGGGTGCTTTGTAAACAGCAGCCACGCTTCCCAGTCTGAAGGAAGCATCTTACAGGGAAAAGGACCTTGCAAAGTCAATAATGCCTAAGTAACCATACCCAGGAATAGCATGTAGGAACCATGTTATTTAGGTAAAGGTATCAAACAGCAGATCTGGTTATGGATGCTGCATAGCTGGGGTCAACGTGGGAAAACTCATTAGGCTACAGTTGTTTACTTGTGAGGATGCTGGAATGGAGAAAGAAGAACAACCATAACAAAAAGAGGGTAAAGAAGTGAGAAAACGGAGAGTAAGGTATGGGAATGATGCAGTCAGAGTTGTTTGGTTGTATCTGTCAGGCAGCCCTATGCTTGATCATCCCAGCCCAACGCAAGACAATGCATATGATATGTTCCTGACCAGATAAGCAGGTTTGGTACATATCACATGAATCAAACATATCACACGTACCAAACCTGCTTATCTGGTCAGAGGAAGCAGGGTGGACAGGGTGTTTTCCCTGCCTGAAAGGGGAGCAGATGGACAGGCTGTGTGCACTGGTATCCCTGTACTGATGCCCGTTTCCAGGCTGGACAGAATCAGCAGCTACCCAGCTCCTCTAACAGCCTCCGCACACCTTACAGTCCTGAAGACGTTACTTTTACCACTAGCACCATCACCATCATCGCAGCTGAACTTAATTTGCAAGTTTTAAGAACTATTTACAAATTAATAAACTGTTTCAGTTTTATGACACCCCAGAGCAGACAGAAGAACTGATCGAGTGTAACACAGCCTAAAAAAAGTTCATGGCAAAACCAAAGATATAGGCCAAACATGATAAACCAGAGATAAAGGCCAGTTCTCTGATCCTGGCCTGAACTTGTACAAGTGCAAGTGTCTTTGCCATGGTAATAAAAACACTGAAGTTGGCGAGGCTGAGGCAAACTATCACCACATTCATATTCTGAAACTGGTTGATTTTTTCTTTACGCTTTCTTTTCCAGCATGAATTTAAAGGAAAATAAAAGTGCTAATATTTGATAGTTAATTCTAATTAAAGCTAATTACAGCTAACTGCTATTAAAGCTCTCTGAAATTTGAGATTTGACTCCAATGTTCATTTCCTTAAAATGCCTTAGAGCATTTCATGAATTCTGTGCCAAAATAACACTGAATTCAACTTACTATGTTCTCAAATCAAGTAACTGTTAAATTGTGTGTCTTCAAATAATGTGAATTATTGGTCTTTACTGACTGTCCGCCATACTGCAATTCATAATTTTTCACAATATTTAAAATAGCTTTATTCAAACTTCCTCCCCCTTGGAGGAGGCATGCTACTATCTTAACAGTGACAAGAAAGAAACTATTATAAAACTCGTAAGACTCTTATCAACAAATAAAGCTAAAAGAAATAGACTGTAAAACACTAAAGGGAATAATTCTTGTCACACACTACTTAAAATAATGGTAAAATTTCAGTCAGTGTTGTTTTAACAAACACACAACATCAATTTTGCCTAAAGAACCATTATAATAACAAAAGGCAGAATATGAAATTTCTCAAACGCAATTCCCAAAGGCTGTTCAAAGAGAGCATACACAATACAAACCAAGATGAAAGCGCTATGCTATTTTAGAAAGTCTATAGCTTATTTAAACCAGTAGTAAGGAAAACTAATTAGGAAATCACAGAAAAATAATTAATGCATTCATAAAAATGAGAGAGTGCAATTAATCTCATTCATAAAAATAATCTACTGTAATAATTTATTCAGATTGAAACGTGCAGATTGAAATTCAGGTATTTGAAGTGCAGCCCTACAATAAATATTTCCAACAGTGTAAGGAGCGTATGTGTCTGCCACATTAGCATTAAAGCAGCAGTGAAGTTTTGGAGCAAACTGTCCATCATTCCTGTGAACTACGTGCTGATTCAATTCCCAGGGCTGTCCTGGTACATGCAAACTACATCCTTTTTCAAGGAACCCAAACCAGATGCTCTGCTCCTGCTGGGCACAAAAAAACATTAGGGTTTGGATCACGTTAAGTTTTTCAAGCCTTCCATTGCCACTGCAACTTAGCAGAAAAGGAAGAGTCTATTTGACTGTATTGATCATCTAGGTAAAGAAGATTAACTAGTGGATTTCAGGTGCATATTGGATCTAGTTATTTAACAGTTATCTACATAAGATGTCAGCACAGCCAGCCTGCTAAAAAGAGCACGTTTAAGCGGGGACAACAACACAACAAACATGTGCACAAGATCAACTAGTTATTCACTGTATTTTCTCCCTTCTATTTAATTTATGTATTGCCATAGTAAATAATTATCTAAATTAAGTTTTTGTTCAGATATTCAGAGCAAGTGCAAAGCAACTCTCACCTGTGGAGGAGGTACTGTAATTGGTGCAGGCATGGGAACGGGAATTGGAACAGGTAAAGCTTTAGGTATAGGTGACACTGGTTCGTTATGTGTAGCTTCTGCACCTCCATTTTGAGCTACTTCATTTTCAGACTTCTTGGGAATCCCCTTCCACTCTGCAAATAAGTTATACATGAATCAGTTCAGAAGAAGTGGACAAGTAGTCAAGCCATTTAAAAGCCATGTACTATGTGATGTTTACAAGAACGAGATAATTAAAGCATTTTTTCAGATGAGAAGCACGCAGAGCTAAGAAACATTTACATATATTTCTGAGAAAAAAAATCCAATGTCTTTGAACAGTTACAACAAATCACTGACAAATGGCAAGCAGGTTTATTCCTTTCATTAGTCATTTAACAACTCTTTGCACTCAGAGCATTTATATGTCTGGGATTTTGATGTTATCTATAGCAAAAACAGTAAGGCTTTTTTGGGACAATTTCAACAGATTCCATTATTCTATGGCAAGAATCAAGCTTTTTTTTTTTAATGATTTGCGAATTCATTTCTGAAAAAAAATGCATTTTCAAGTCTTGAACAAAGGAAAAGGAGAATACAATAATGAACAATTAGAGCAAAATGGAAAAATGAAAACATCAAATACAGCTTAGGTCATTTTAGAAAAGAAATACGGCCCTATTGTCTGTCAGAACTTCTTGAGAAAAGACAGCTAAAGAGTAAGAAGGGATCAGAGAAGAGGCATTAGTTAGACAGACTTTGATTTAAAAACACTCTACTTATTTATATCTATTACGATGAAGACACGCTACTATTTATAGAGTAATAACCACCCAATTAGGGCAAGTTAGACAGAGTGACAAAATCCTGAAATAATATTTTGGGAGCGAGACAGAACACCACACAATGGTTGCACTGTTAAAGCCAACACAGTAGTCTAGGGCACCAGTTTGAGGAACCTTAAGCAACTTCATTTTCTTAAGTACTGCATTCATTTCTTATTACTTTTAGAAATCACAACAGCCAGCATGCTAGCAATTGTATATTAATTTGAAGCTGCTGATTTTAAACAGGTGTAATTTTCTTAATACGTTCTTAATATAAAATAGAAGCCTGTTATTTTCACTGCTTTACACACAAAATAACAAGAATTCTAGTTAGGTCAAGAAAAACACAAAGCTAATGGAACTGAAACTGATCTAAGTAGAAAAGTAAAAGGCACTTTTAATGGAAATTACAAAGTTGCTGTCATCAGCTGCTACACAAATACTCCAAAGGCAGGCTCCTCTGCTAGGGAGACCTCACACAAACCAGTGGACCACCAGGCAGGCTCTGGGACTAGCAAGCACTTGCAACATTGGTTACTATCAATGGCAAATCCCAGTGCAGCTCAGTTTGTCTGCTATACAACTGCAATTTTAGCCCAGGCCAATAATCCAGATGCACAACCCCTGCCTGTTGAGGACTGTCATTAATTGACAAAGTCTGTCTAATCTACTGGTTACACATCCTGCTCTTTGTAGCCATTTCAACGATTCCAGAGTCACGAAAGAGACACCAAATTCAGTGTATTAATAAAAAGGGCAATTTTTAACAGTATTTAAAGATGTAGCAATACCTTACCTGGACTAAGAGTTTCATTGTCCAGCATTCCTCCTTCACAGAAACTTTCAAGATCTTCAGGTTTCACTTTGTCCCATGGTATGTAAGTAACACCTAATTCTACATCCCAATACTGCTTGTAATCTGGCTTTATTCCCTTATTCAAAGCCCATGCAATCTTGGGAAAAAAAAATAAAAATAAATGCAGTTAGTAATGTTTTGATTTTAATGGTTTTAATGGTCTGTTATCACAAAATAGCATTACCAAAAACAGCTACAAAGCAAACAGAATACTCTAATTGAAACAGCAGGAAAAAACACTCTGAAAGTAAGTTTTTTAAGACACAATTAGCTCTTATGTCTTGGCTTGTCTCTTGCATGTAATTTGTAAAAGTTTATACAGGCATTTTCTTTAAATGTTCCCCCATCACTATGAATTTTATTTTCCTTCAAAAGACAGTGCCACTCTCTAATATAGTGTTCTGCAAAATGAAAAAATTCACTAATGAATGCATTTTTCCTTAATTATTAGCACTATTTGTAGGATTCTAACTGTGTTTAATTATAGATGGTAAGACAAATAAGCAGCAACAAAAAAACATAGTTATGGTCCACTGGGATGACTAAAAGGACACCATTTTTGTTGTTCAGATACACAATTACTGACAGTCTTTCACAGAAACTGATACAAGTTCCTTTAATCGCATGACAGAACAAGAAGAATATTTATCAATAAAGATGTTCATTCACATAAATTTATGGAAAATCAAATGTAGACTACATAAAAATTTGAAATATCAGAAAGTGTAGATTATATGAAAAAGATTCTAGTAATTACAGTAATTTTAGTACAGCCTGACATTTTCCAAGAAATACCTTTATAGATTTCTGATTGACTTTGAAGTTGCCTCGGCTCAATTTTTGCAGGGCACGATAAGCATCTTGTCTGTGAACCATTACAATATAGGCACATCCTCTAGGCGGTATCATCTGTTTGTATTTTAAGGAAAAAATAAATAGTTTCTGCTAACAGTAACAAAGCAATGAGCAACATACAAGTATTAAATTACAGTAAGCTAGAACATCAGCAGGTGTTTCAAAGAAGACTATTAAATATGAAAGAGAATGTTAGTTTAAGGGGCTCATATAGCCAGCATCTTCTGAAAATAAAAAATTCTAGTAAATCAGAAGCAACTTCCTATGCAGGAAGGTTTTAACTCTATTAATTGTTATAATATAAGCTCCTGTTGCATATTTAATCCTTAAAATTTTTAAATAGTAGTGTACATGGAAGCGCTACGGCACTGGAATCAGTTAATCTGTTGGAAGAAACACGATACACTAATACCCCCAACTTTATTCCAAATAGCACAAATTGCTATCTGCACCTTCATTCAGTTTCACCTGCAGTTTTGTAATCATTTTTATTATTTTCAATGAATTTGTGAAAAAGCTTCAATGATGTTTTAACAAAATTCGGGAATAGCAAGACTATTAGTCACATCTTTTATGGTTGTTTAAATAAAATATCATAGCCACTGGAACATAGCTTTCGTTTACATATAAAGTATCCTTAATACAGCAATATAATAACGGTTTTCTATGCTTACATCTAAAACAAACAGAAGAGCAACTAGCAAAAGAAAGAATACCAGCTTGAACTCCTATTAATTCCTATAATGAGCCACAAAATGGAGCAGACAAGGAACTCAGTAGGTACAGGAACCTTTCTCATTCAATTCCCTCTAAAGAAAGCATGAGTTGCATGAAGATGGGTGTAATTAAGAAAATTATCCCGGAGGCATCAATATATAAACAGCTAAACAACTGCCCTTTTTTCTTTTTCTTCCCTAAAAGTGGCCAAACGAATTGAGTTTGCACATTAGAAAACAAAAGCAAAGGAAATGATAGCTCTTGAATCTTCTGCATGTATCAAAAATAAAGCTAGCTTAGAACAGTCTGAAAAGCATTTTTGAAAGCAAGGCTTGCACTGCACCATTTATACTTACGTTTATTGACTCAATTGGGCCAAACTCCTCCAAAAGACTTCCAACATCCTGTTGCGTAGTCCTTTTGTCAAGTTGTCCTACCCAAAGTGTAGTACTACAAACTACAAAGAATTAACAGTCTGTAAGAGCGCTTGTAAATACACACTTCATAAGCCAAAAACAGCAAAATAGTCATGTTAGGTTAGCCAGTTACAGCAAAATGAAAAAGCCAAATGAAACGGAACAACAAAAAATATATCTTTAGGAGTATTTGACAAAGGCCTCTTTCTTCTCCTGCCCAGAGCTGAGTTAAGAGTGAACCACAGTGCCTGCATCAGAATCAATCCCTGAACTGCACATGCTGAGAAGCTGTCCAGTTAACTACTGTTAAAATGGCTTGTGAGTTCTGATGATCATAAGCTCTGCAAATAATTACAAAAAGGAAAGTATGCTTTGCTGCTAAGATTGCTCTATGAAATACCCTTACACATGCACGGGATATTTCACAAGATAATTCTGCTACGTATGAAATCCAAACTATGGGTCAGCACCACAAGTTATGGGTGGTACTTACTAGCAAGATGAGAATTAAGATTGTTTATGGTGACAGGCATGCTACTAGTGGAATTTTCCTCCAGAATGCAGTGGCAAACTACAGTGAGTTTATCATCTTTAGCAACCTAGTCAGTGCCACTTCTCTCAATGGTTAACTGAAAAGTTATTGACACAAACTTCTTCTTTTGGGAAAAAAGTCATCAATACGATTACCTCACTTCATTCTTGAAGGCAATGAAACAGCAGATGAGCATATGGTATCACATTCCCTCAAGAGCACTATCACAACATTCAGTACTTACCTATTTTTCCCAACTACCTGATACAAAATCACTAACATAAAAGGCATTATATGACAATCAGAGAGATGTTGGCAGAAGCTATCTTACACCACTGCCATTAGATATTTTAAATTAAATTTTAATTCTTAGCAGTCTCTTTAAACTGCTGTTATTGCCACCCACAAGGTTTGGGCTAGTTAGAACTCTGTATCTTTTATCCCTTTTATACAAAAAGATTGATTTGATATGATCTGATGCCCCCAAGAATATTTAGAAGACAGCTACTACATTTTGTCTGCAAACACAGGCAAAGCCAACATTCTTTAAGAAGTTGTGACGTTAGCCTATATGCTTTCCAGGTCAAAGATCTCCTTCAGGTTGGAAAGATACACAACACTGAATCATTAGAAAAAAAATCACAGCCATGCACTCAGCTTCTTGTGCTCAATTTGCTTTATGTTGCATGGCTTCAAGGAAAGAAAAGAAAAACAGTGTTTCATCTTTATCTTTTCCTACCTTACAGCCAGAATAATTCTGACTTGAAGCTATCCCCAAGGGCCCCATTGTCTATTATTAGTGTAAGGAAGAACAGAAATGTGATGGAATTGATTCCTGACAGCTTTAAAATAGCTCAGAAAATAATTCACAGTACAGTTTACTTCTATTTTGTTTGGCTGAGACTTGGGGATTATATCAAATAGCACAAAACACAAGAAAAAGGGCTAGAGAAGGAAAGAAGGATTCAGATCAGAGGAAATATTCCAAATGGTACTAGGCCATCCAGTGTCTTCGCTCCAGTGAGAGAAGGCAAAGTAACTAAGACAGCTGATTTTTTTTTCACGTTTTAGCTTTCTTGCTCTTTGAAGTTACAATTATACATTATCAATGAACTGACGCTTATTTAAACTCTGATTTCTAGTACTATGAAAAATGGAATCATAGCAAGAGCAGACAATAGTTAAAAATTACACAACTGGATTTTTTTTTTCCTGTCACAATATACTGGGCTATCTCTGGTGTGTTCTTTGGGAAGATGGTAGTTTGATAAATAAGAATTAACACACATCAGATTTAGAGTTTTCCTCTGGGAGATTCTCATCATACATCATATATTAAAGGTAAGTGGACTAGTCAACATTTAAGTTAAAAAAAAAAAAAAGTCTAATTAGTGTATTTTTTCAACATTTACAGTTTTTCTAAAATACTTAAGTTTGTCTTGCTAGCATTCCCTTTTACTTAGGCACAGTATTTACAATATAGTGCCTTCAGCTTTACAGAACTCTAAAATTCATTATAGAAAACATTGGGAACACACACGCACGCACACAAAAATTCCATGTATGAAGCAAGAAGATGCTGAGCATCTGAAAAATGGTACTATGAGAAATTTCAAGGTTACATCAATTTATCAGTGATGAACAGAAAAAGTGAACTTACCACTAACAGTTTCTGATTTGATCTGCGGAAGACCTTTTGATCTACGCTCTCTCTCTCTCTCACGTTCACGTCTTTCTTGTGACCGAGACTTAGGAGAGTGTCGGCGTCTATCTCTGGACCGCGATCGAGATCGACGATGACGCGACCTTCGAGAGCGGGAGCCTGATCTTGAACGCCTCCTTTTAGGTGACCTAGTTTAAACCAACAATTTACTTTTTAAAAATTATTTTTTTTTTTTACTCCTTCCAGAAGGAGAAGGAATTCAACTAAAGCCCTTGACAGCTTTGACTACCAAGTTTCACTAGTGTTGTCCATACACAGAATCATATATGGAACTATAATTTCTTGTAAGTAACCCTGAGATTAAATCAAAATGAGACTCTTGCTAAATGTGTCTTGGCATGCAGTAATAGAATCCAACCTGCACAGCAGAACTAGGCACTTCTGAGAAGTGATCCCCAAAGCAAAGTATGCACACTGAGTGAGGCACCCACAAAGTCAACACATATACAAGTAACAAGACTGTCCTAAGGCATTGAAAATGAACTCCAAGAACAGTCTGAAGAATTAGCTCACCTCTAAAGTATTCTCTGCTCTCTCACAGTTAGAAATTGTCACCCCCATAGTAGATTTGGCAGCACAGAACCTAGCTCTGAGCCTAGCTCTCCCCAGTACTCTGAATGCCCTTTCAAATCTTTGGACATGATACTCCTAAGTTCTTATGTTAAGATCCAATACTCCATATAACATATACCCTCACTAAAATAAGAGATTTCACTAATTTACCTTGACGCAGATCTAGATCTTGACTTTCTGCTGTCAGAAACATGTCGTTTTCCTTCTTGAATAGGTGGCTGTTCCACTTCCATGTCCTAAAATATTAAGTTTGACTGGTGTTACAGGTGCAAGCATTTTGTTTCATTTTGTGCTTATACTGAATTATGTAGCAGCACTAAAATTATATTAAATAGTCGCACACATGAAATTAAAATATAATGCCATTCTCCTCAGAAACTTCACCACTACTAAAGTCGCCAACAGGAAGATAGTCTGGTAGTAAATTAATTTAATACAACCACTGAAAACACAGAAACAATTTGGACAAAATTCTCATCTTCAACTGGTAAATTGTTTCTCCGCATTTTCCTTTATTTCAGCACCATTTAGATGTCCAAAAAATATAATTAAAGTCAGTCAGTGGTTCCTGCTCTGTGACCAAACTCATAGGCCCTAGTAGGGAATATGTGAACAGACCGTTTGTTAGAATTTACTGATTCAATACACTTCAAGACTAACAAACTAATTAGGAAGATATCTTGAGAATTCTCTCTTTACTTCAAGGGGAAAGCAGAAATTATTTATAGAACCTGAGACATCACAGGTAACCACATAACAACAGCTGGGTATCATTTCTTTTTCTCATTTTAGAATTTTTCTCGGAATAAATGAGGTAAATATATTCAATTGCTGTACGATTTTTTTTTTTTTTTTTAAATACAGGCTTAGAAGGAGACTTGTCTTTGATTTCTTCTTAGCAGTCACGATACCAACAATAACCTCTGAAAGAGAGAGGTATATACACATATGTTGAATTTTTAGAACTTTTACAGACTTCCGAGTCCATTTTCTCTATGTCAGAGTCCACCAAGCCCTTAAAACATAGCTTTTTCAAACCGTTTCTCTCCAGAATGGGATTGCCTTGTTAGAACTTCTTGGAACAAAACATTCCTTAAGGATGATGGAGACAGGAAAGGGATGATGAGGGGAAGCAAGAACTCAGTGGACAGAAAATGCAATCCAAAATCTGATACAGACAGAAGCATACAGTATGCATATGCTGTTTTTGCTAGATTCCTGAAATACCTAACTCATCATGTGGCACTGTGGCTATCCAACGTTCTCTCAGATGAACAAACCTCACAGCCACCACTGGAGATAGTTATGAAATTTCCTCTCCGGAACAAATTATGTGCATTTGATAAAGACAAGTATTAGAGAGCACTGTAAATTAAGAACTTATTTGTTCCAAAGGGTCCTCACCTGCTGATGTGGTTTTTGCATGTGTGATTCACTCTGTACTGGGAAAGGAGACTGAAAGGTTTGCTGCACAGGTGCTGCTGGCGGTATCACAGGCTGAGCCATTGGTGGAAACTGTGGGGTAGGCAGGAGACCAAAACCTGGCATTTGCCCATTAGGAGGAAGTGGGACCTTTCAAGAACAAAACACAAAAATTTTCAGTTAGGAAAAACACATTAGGTTTTCCAGAAGTAAGTTTGTCTCTCTGCTCTGGAGTCACAATAAAAACCCAGAAGCCTGAGAAAAATGAAGTAGGTATGGCAGTTATGCTTATAGAATAAAAACCACGTTCTTCAAAGCTTAACCAGAATAGACAACAAAATTCTCTTCTCTGGGAAAGTTGGAGGACTAAGCCATATTCACTTTTCACTAACAGAAGTGTCACTTCCTTGCTTCTCCGTCAAAGGAAAGTATAAAACACAGAAGACATAAAGGATAAGGAAGAAACTAAAAACCCCTGAAGTTACCTGGTGGCGCATTGGATCCTGTTGCATTCCCATCATTCGCTGCTGAAAAGGATCCATATTTGGGAGTTGAGGAAATACTGGCTGTTGTATACCTTCTCCTGGAAATCCACTAAAAATAGTAATATTTTGGTGAGACAAGTCAGTAGACATACAGGCTTTCTTACCTTTGACATACTTGTACTACATTTACACATTCTTGTTTTAAATTTAGACAGAAAAATTGTATTATGATCCCATTTCCTCTCTAAAAAGTGAAAACAAAAAGAATGTCTTCTTTATCTCTTCTCCATGTTCAGAGCAGTCCTTTAACATATAAAGAAACGCTACAAAGAAAAAAAAAAATTAAAGCCTCTTTCTTCCCCTTCCTCTTTCTTGTATTATCTTGCTAAAGCCGTAAGTTTATGGAAATTTTTCATGAAGGTTGTCCACCTTAGGCTAACTATACTCTTTTCCAGTTCATCTTGTGGGAACAAAAGACAGCGACTATACTTTTACTGGGGAAAAAAAAACAACAAACAAACACCTTTTCGTTTGAGAGGAATTTAGGGCAGAGAAGAAAGGGATATGTATATCGCACAAGGATCACAGTGATATCATTCACTTCCTGATTCAACACGCAGAATGGACAGTGCTCAGGGAATTAATGAGGTCTGTGCAGCTAATAGAACCTGTTTAAAGGATGCAGTTTGTGTCAGAAAACAAACAGGATTTCAAAGAAGATAAAGAAATCTAATGGTGATGTGAAATGAAACTGTGTACCATTTTAAAACACAGGCACCATACAATTCTTACATGACTCTGGACAAATCAGTTTTTCATACAAATTTGAAAATACCTCTGATTTTCAGAGGATACCTCTGATTTTGTTTGCTCAAGGAGAGACTTCTGGAATCCAATTTTCAGAGGCATCTTACACAAGATAATAAGGACAGAGGCTCAGAAGTGCTACAATCAGAATATAAACAAGCTCGAAAGCCTAGTCCAACTATTAACAGTTGGGCATATAGAAACAGTGGATATATTTGACCTACCTCATCTTTCTGTACTTCAAGAGTTCCCATCTGTATTACAGGTAAAATACTACCAATTTACTTAAAAAATATTTTAATTAACTAATTAATATTTGTGGAACATTAAAGTGATAAAACACACTAAGAAAGCTGATGACAAAGTTAGTGATTTTGTTTTTCAGAGCAGGGTTTGGATGGCATATACAGAAAATAAGACATGGGGCCACATATTGAAGCAGGGAAAACAGGAAATATCGACTAACCCAGGTATTGAGCACCTTCCAGACTGTGCACTGAATGAGAGAGAGGTCCTGTGGAAAAAACTAGTATGTGATCATGTAATTTAAGACTTTATCAGAATTCATAGCAAAAGGGAAAGAGGAGTCCGAGTTAGTTTGCATGGGTATTTAATCTTTGAGATTTTGAAGCTTCAAAGCCAATTTACTTCTAATAGCTAATAAATAAAACTTTGTTTATTAAATCATCTTTTCCCCGGCCAGCAAACAATCCAGCTGCTTACTAACAATGCCCTGACACGCTCAGCAGTGCAATAAAAATACAGAACTCATCTTGAAATCAAAACTGAGCTTTCCCGCTAAATGCGCTCTTCAATCAATGATGCAAAATGCCAAACCCACACTGAATCACCAGGGTATAAAAAAAAAAAAAAACCAGAAGTTAACAACATTTTAACTTTGGACTGTAACAGTTAACCACTGAAGTAACCTGAAATTTTAATAAGCTTTATAACCTAAAGATTTTTTTTAATAACAAAACAGGGTTTAACTGGTTAACATGGTTATTCTGATTTAAAAAAACAAAACAAAACAAAAAAAAACAAAACAAAAAAAACCACTTACAAAGCTGGCTGAGAAACTGAAGGAGAAGGAGCTGAATCTTCTTTCTTTGACTCTTCCACTGCTTCTGGCTCATCATCGTAGTCAAACCGGTCTAGCAGCTTCTAAAAGGAATTACAGTGAGCTAAATATTTTTGCCATATTTTATACCACTGGAAACCAAAATTCTAACATCTCTGGAGTTAAAGAAAAGGTTAGAAGCAGGAAAAAAAATGAAATGAACTAAGCTGTCCAAGATCAGTTTTATTAAGCTTCAGAAAATGCAAAGTCTATAAAAACAGGAAGGCAACCTCCACATTGAAGACAAACAAAATTTGCACCATTTCCCCCCAGCATCTGGAAGACATTCAGTTATCCACTAAACAGCTTCCTGTTGAATTGAAGATGTTAAACACAAGGAACAAATGAAAACTTACTTTGTCAAAGGATGTTTTTTGCTCAGGTGGCGCGAAAGCAGCTTTTTGTTCTGGTGGTTGTGATGCTGTAGTTTTCAACTGAGCAGTAATAGCTTGAACCTGAGCCATCACAGTGTTATCTATGACCGGTGACTGGGGTTTTTGAGGCTGCTGGAAAGTCTGAAGAATTTGCTGAAGCTGCAAAAAACAGAGTATTAAATAAATGTCATTGTATATATTACTATTAGAGCTGCAAGATATAAATTTTGTATCAAATCAGCCTATAGCATAGGATGAACACCAGTAGCACAGATGCATACAACCAATAACCTGACTGAACTATGAAGGTGGAGAACTTTCAGTGAGACCAGAAGTCGTTTTTAAATTACATCAGTGGCAAAATTCAGCACATCACAAGATTTCAGTATTTAGGCCTTCCAACACTGCAGCTGCTTAATTGAGTGTACCAAACAATAAAATTCAATTTTCATTCTATGTATTCAGTCTTGAAATGTTGTAACTGTACCAATTCAGAACTAATTCTTTAGTAATACACAACTGACTTTTCCTGAATACAATAATCTCTGGATAGAAAGGTCATGGAAGATTCAAATACTAACCTCAGCTCTTACAAGTTTTCCATTGAAGACTCAGGGAGGTTGTTTTTTTTTTTTAATTATTATTTTGCTTCAAATCAATAATGTTTCTTCCATCATTCCCTCCCCCCCATCTTACATATGAACAAGTTACCTGCTGTCCTTGCGTTGTTTGAAACAACTGAGCTACAGCTGCAAAGGCATCAGAACTGGGCAACTGTGGCATTGTCGGTACTGAATTAGCAGTGACTTGAGGGGGCTCCGAAGTAACCTTTGCCGGAGGGGGCGGTGAACCTAAAATTTCCATAGGAATGGACAAAAAGCTTTATTACTCAAAAAATTGTACTCATCAGTGCATACATCTACCTCCTTGAAACACCTGTCTATCCACAGTAGCTTATTTAAACAAAAACAAAAAAAAAAAATCAATTCCGCACTCCTATCTGAAATACCCCAATTGCATATTTTATTCATTTTGCCTTTAACTGCTCTATTCACTGCTCGTATCTCTGCACTGGACACACTAAGAAAATATATTTAAAAAGAAAAAAAGAAAAAAAGGAAAAAGGAGAAAGAAAAAAGACAAGCCTATC
Organism: Aythya marila; assembly: GCF_965140915.1. Lineage (NCBI taxonomy): Eukaryota > Metazoa > Chordata > Aves > Anseriformes > Anatidae > Aythya > Aythya marila. The sequence goes on from NC_139042.1 coordinate 103,723,754, forward strand.
TGAAAGCTAGTCCATCGTGGTATTTTAGATGACAGCTCGATGCTTACATTTTTACAATTGGAGGAAAGTTAAGAGCAAAACTACTACTCAAGACAGCGTTAAGCAGTACACATCAATACACTTAAAATCCTGGTTCTATTTTCGAAGTCTAAAAATCTGGACTCCTTTTTCAGGAGTTATTTTCAAGAGTTATTTATTATTTTAAATAAATCATTTAATGGCTCACTTTAAGAAAAATTGAGTTTTCTAACCATATTCCTTTGAAATATTGATAACTATTTTCTAACAGTAACAGAACTTTTGCTGGGAAGTCTGGTAATAATTAAAGGTTTGTACAAATTATTTCCCAAGCAACTCTTTCCACTGGCAAGGTTTGTTCACATGCCACTTCTGCAGAGACATAAGCCAAACCTGCATTTGCTAGATAAATCCTCCTATTGTATAAATCACCATATACAAACTCTCCTAGGAAAAGTTTAATTTCCACTTAACTCCACTAAAGAGATCACTGTAAGGCATGCTATTAGCTTTGTCTACATATGCAGCTTTCCCATTCTCTTTGCTTTAAGTTACAATGTTTTTTGTCTTTTAACAAATGTTTTGCTAGTACAACATAAATTAGCAGCAATACCAGCAATTTCTCCATGTTGTGAGCAAGTAACTCTTCTTCAGTAAATATATTTTAACAGAATATTGCAAAATTGTACCATGAAATAAAGTTTAAAAAAAATACATTTTTTGAGAAACTAAGCAAATGTTTGCTTCATGGTATGAACATCTTTAAACCCATTCATCTGTTTGCAGTTTAAACTACTGCAGTGCTGACAAGCAGCAAGCAGAGTCAAATGTTGAATAACATTTTCCCAGCAGTCAGATGTTACATAAAAATTCTGCAAAAAGATCCATGATCGATTTAAAATATACTTTTAACTCCCAAATTACTTCCTTTATATATTCAGAGGGATGTTTGCTTGCTCAATGGAGAAAACAAAATTATCTTTTTGGCTAAACAGATTTTGCAGCATAAGTGAAAGAGATTCTATTTCATATAATGCATTAATATATTTATTATTAATCATTAGCATGTTTATTTCAGGGCCAAATTATCCCCTCTTGTGCATGTGAATAATCTGACTGAAATGAGAATGAACACCTACATAAAAGGCACCCGATCTGTTAGCTACCAGTAATGAGACAGAACAATAGTGCCACTTGTCTGTTATAACTGAATGGAACCATATAGCCATTAGTCTGCATCTGAGCTGAGATGCTAAAATATCCTCTCCCCACCTCACCATGTTTAAAAAAAAAAAAAAAAATCAATAGATACATTTTCCTGAACACGACTGGAGAAGATTCCATTTATGCTACTGTGCATCATTATTTTGAGTGCCACCTCACCTCATTCACATTATTACATTTTTGTCAGTCCTATTCCAACATATACTAGTGCAGCAAATACGGAGGTTACAAAAACTAAGACCGAAATACAGAAACTCAAAAAGAAGGTCCCCCAGAGAAAGAGGGATTTGTGGTAAGCATCTGTTCTTCCACAATTCAGTAACCTCACTACCAGCTTTTTATGTGGCATAAAATAGGTCAGTGAAAATACTGTGAGAAGGCAGTCATTACTTTACTCTTTAGTTCAGTGGTTTTCTACCAGTAGTCCATGTAAAAGCCTACCACCGGTCTTAAATTTACTGTTCAGGAATTTGGATTTGAAACACCAGCATAAAATGTTTCGGGGTTTCTCACTGAAAGAGATTAACAGCTATTGCTTTCAGACATTAAGATGATTCAGTGTAAGCTCTTATGTTGAACATCATGCTTTATGGCATGATTCTAACATTAAGAAAAAGGGACATGAGAATTATAAAACTAAGAAGCAACAGAAAAATATTTCAGACTAAAGAAAAGATTATTTTAAGAGTGAACATTAAGTCATCTTTATGGAAAACGTGTGTATCCATATGCATTCACACAGTATTGACTTGGGGTATTTTGAAAATGATCATTCACATCCTGATAACTTCTAAAGTACAGTATCAGTACTGACTACAGCTGGCCCACATAGTTGTGACAGCAAAGTTGAATTTTTATTAATACATTCCTATTGAAACTACTAGTAGCACTTTAACGTGAAAGCACGAATGTTTCTAACACCATTCACCTTTCTAAAAGAGGTAGCAAAAGCCATGATGTCATTCATACCTTCATTATTAGTAGCATTTTCTGTCACTGGAGCAGCAGTACTAGTTCCCGCTGCCATATCCAGAAGGGGTTGAATGATCTCAATTTTAAAAACACCATTTTTCTGCCAAAGGTTCAGGACACGGACTATTTTACTCTGTCGAAACAAAAGCAGACATCAACGCTAAATACAGCTTCCCTAATTCACAAACTCCAAATCATCTTTTTTTTTTTTTTTAATGTTGAGAAGAAAGGGTTGATCAGTCCAGTAGTTCAGCAGAATTGGGCATACCTTTTAACTAACCCTCTGTGTTGTCACACAGGTCAGCAAGACCTTGCATATAGCAAAGATACAACCTGCCAACTTATTATCCCCTTGTGCCATTTTTCTAAAGCTGTTCTAGCCCATCACAAAATCCAGTTTGATAAAACGGCAGCAGAAGTCACATCAGCCCCACTACCATTTCTTCACAGACAGTCATAAAGGAGTGAAACAAGCAACAAATGTTACAAGACAGAAAATGAAGATGAGCTAGGAAAGCCCAGTGGAGAGAGGGGCAATCAGACCATAAAATACTAGAACAAAGTTTCAAAGTTAGTGAAGACTGAAATTTTTTCAAATAACCCAACCAATTTTATGTTGGCACCAGAAACCTCATCTCTATCAGCATTCAAAAGATCAGGAAAGTGGGTGGAAAATTCTCTAACTGATCACTGAAGGAAGATTAAATTAGAACCTCTGACTGACAGCTGTTATTTTAAGCTTGTTCTTTTTTTTTTTTTTTTAATAAAAAAATAAACCTTAAGGAACAAGCTGGAACGTAGTCTTTCTTTACCCTAGCGTTAATCAATAATACCTAACTAGATGTGCTGCTTCAGGTATAACATACAAACAGATAGAAATCAGAATAAACGTTATATTTAATCTTGGCATACCCATCCTTTTTATATACTTAGTCATCTGACTTACACACATACATTTTAAGTACTTCTCAGTTCTAACGCAGCTTCCAAGAATGAGTTGATTCTGTTCTTGTTTCAACAGTCAAATGTCTTACTGTGTTCAGTTACATACACCCATAGAAATCCACTGGTACTGTCATAAGCTAAATGATTGAAGAATTTAACAAAATATTTCTACAATGGTATCAATTAGACAGAAACTTGGAATGGCTATTTTTGTACAAAATTTTGGACTGAAGAATAGTTAAACTTCAGGACAGCAGCATTTCTGGCCTCAACTATTCTATCTCTCTGAAAGGCTTGAAAATCACGTAGTAATTTCAATCCCACAATAATCTTACGAAAAGGCTATTAAAAATACAGTTATCATTCACTTTTGATATCAGCCATGGTTATTCTGCATCTACAGGTCATTTTTTGTTTAGGTTCTAGACATTCACGCATCAAGTTTCAGAGTATCAGACTCAGTCTGAAGGTCTTCAGTTTCCATCCTAGAAAACAGAGTATCAAAACATTTCAACAGCTTAGGTAGGAAGTTAGAAAAAAGTCACTTAGAAAAAGAATATTTTGCTCTTAGTGTTGCAGTGAGTAAGCAATTTTCTGCAAACCAACTGGCAACTCCTAAAATGCACTTATCCCGGCAGCCTTTTGAATGTGTTCCAACAGAGGGCATAAAAGCCATCTTCTGTTGGTAGCAACTGGGACCATTAAGAAACTAAGGGTAAACTAAGAAAACTGAGGCCTTAAATAAGTCTTCACAATGGAGAGAAGCAATTAAATTCTCAAATGCGGGATGTGTCAAGACTGCAGAAATAAAGATAGTCATTTTATTAGGAAAGGTCTAGGAGCAGAACCATCACTTGCTACAACTCTGGCACTTCTACAACACCTTTCTGTGGGAGACACCACCCTCCACACTAAGAAGAAAAGTTTTGGCATAGTCTCACACACTCACAATGTTCGTGTGTCTGCATACACAGAGCAAAAGTGATGAATTTAGGCAAAATGTTTTTTTTGGGGGGTATAACTTAGAACTTCCATTTAACTATTGCCATTGACAATCTTTCTCGCCATGTTTTACCATCTCATATAATAAATAGGCACTACAAGGACATAGAGAATCACCAAATTAGCTTTCCTGTAAATATAAATGTCACAAGAACACTTATCAATTCACAACAACACAAGAAATCATAGCTGTACCTTGTCTTCAGATGGACAGAGATACAAATACTGGAATGTGGCAGTAATATTTTTAGAGAATCTTGGCCCAAAGACATCCTTGTCCGTTCCAAACTGGTGACGAGACTGACGAACAATAGAGTCAATAACATACAATCCAGGGACTTTATATTCTGGTTTGCACTGAAAACACACAAAAAAATGTCCTTTAGCCAGTGATACTAAGAAGATGGCATGCATTCACCTCAGTTCCCTACAAGGAATCTACACTTAGTATATTAAGGTAGGGAAAAAAAACCACGTCAACGCAATTACCATTTGTTTCTAAAACCATACAGGCTTCAGTCTATGTAGATCATGTATGGTATAAAAGCAAACAGAATGATGAATTTCAAACTGATCACAGATCTAATGTTTATGGCAGCACCACCAAAAAAAAACGTTTTTCTGCAGATTTTTTTTTTAAATGAAAACAAGTATTTAAATAGATTCAACAGTAATAGTTGTTAAGGACAACAAAAAGTAAACTGTAATATCATGTTCACATACAAATTTCTACAAAAAGATATAGACTCTATTTTACTGTACTGAAAGAAGTTGGTATTATGCATCATTAAGAATCTTAATCTGAAAAAACTTTCAATTTATATACTACATTGTGTAAAAAGTTATTGTTATTTTCATTAAGTTGGAAAAATGGGGTGCTAACATTTTTATAGAAACACAAGTTACAGCTGCGCGTGCATACAGAAAAGACTTTTGTATCATGCTTAGGTAGAATCCTTTCAATGCTTTACTTTTGTTGATAGAAATCGAGACAGAAGGAAAAAAATGCTTTAACATTTGGAACAGAGTAAAATATGCCTGCCTAGCTTGAAGCAGCCTTCACCTTCCCTATCTCTGCTTTTAAAGCATCTTTAGCTTGAAAACAACAGATCTACTACTTTCCTGTACAGACTGTCACAATTGTGTTGTCAAGCTACCTTACACTCAAACGCTCTGGACTTCTTCCATCAACTAACTCTATGTTCTGGTATTTAAAGCAACTTGCAAAAGAACTGCAAGTTCTTCTCTTCCACAAATGAAAAAGTATTTTTTCTGTTCACTCAGGGGAACTTATGTTAGGCAGTATGCGAGTTTCCTTTCAGTGAATCATTACATTCTAGCCTGTTGTTCTACATGCCTAGGCAAGTATAAAAATTGTATTTCCTAAAATATGCATTATTTTTACCAGTGAAAATCAGTTTCAAGTTCAGCATTGTTAGTTTCCTCCCTAGTTGGTGATTGGAGAAGGGGGGAGTTTTACAATACTTTTTTTCTTCCTCTTCCGAATGTAGTATGGAAGATTCAAACGAGGAGATTATATACTCAAAAAGATATCAAAACATATAAAACCTATAAAACCCTAAAAAAAATGAATTGCTTCCGTCAATCCCTGAATAACAGTAGCCTTTTTGGATATTTACCAGCATTATTAATAATATGGAGTAACAGATGCAGACAAGTGTTTTTTTTTTTTTTTTTTTTAAATTACCTTTTTGATAAACTTCTCTACAATCTGGACAACGTGTTTGTAGAGCTGAAAAATAAATACAATTAACACATTAATACATACAATTAATACAAATAATTTATCAACTACTTGACAGTGACACCATTTTAGAAACGTTTTAACTCTGTGCTTACTATCATTTAGGAAGGACTACAAATAAAATACTGAAATCACATTCGAGAAAGAAGCATGTTAGAATTAATCAAGCTCTATAGCTAATGGAGAAAAAAATTCACAGGGAGAACAGACAGACACAAGCCATCCTTTCTACAGAAGTGTTTCAATATGTACACAAAAGACATCCTGCTTTTTGAGTATTAGTGAGAACTTTCTGGATTTACTTTACAAGCAAGTTCAATATGTTTTAATATGTTACGACTCAGTTGCATGCTGCAACATTTAAAGTTTTATTACACAGAAATCATAACACTAGAGTGGGTGGCATTAAAAAGCAATGATTCAAAAAATGAAGCTGGCATTATGCTACTAGTCTAAAACCAGGAGATGATGCTCACCACCCACTTGTTTCTTAATGCCAGCTAGAATAAAACATCCATGAAGCTAAGACTGGGAAGTCTGGAGATGCATTTGATTAGAAGTAAAACAATAACACATTGCTACTGTTATGGTTTTATTTTTAGGCTATTGTACCTTACCTTAATAGCTTTAATGGCAGCTTTTGTGATGAGAATCATTTTTGCTCGGGAAATAGGAGGTTTCATTTCCATCAATGAAAAGAGCTGAAGAGAAAAAGAAAACACAAACAAATATTAAAAATGTGTTATGAAGTTTAAGCTGTTACCCAAAAAGACAACATTTCAGACAACTGATTAATTACAGATGTTCCACGTTACGTATCACTGCAACGCTGGTTGGCCTTTGAAACAACAAGACTACCAAGCAGATCTTTCTAGGCAATGTTCAAAGCTGTCTTCCTTGCGAAGTAGCCCATATTCAGCAATTTGCAAGATAAGGCCCACTGGTCAAAGTCCCACTTACGTCTAAAAACAGGTACCTGCTTACAGTATAGGAACTTTTTTACAGAAGCAATATAAATCAATTAACCGTGTCTTGATTTAAATTAGCCTGAATGTCTCCTTAAAAAATAGAAATGTTAGGACATCCCTACAGATAGCTAGACTGATATAATCTTAAAACAATTTGCATAGAAGCATGCCAACTTTCATCCATCAAGGCCATTAAATCAATGCTAAGTTTTCAAATTATCCTGCTATATATATAGACATTGCTAATGTCTTTAACGAAGACACTTGGTTTGCTACAAACATCCCATATTATTATTAAAATTAACTGCACCAGCTGTTCTGTAGAATCCACTGCACTGTTCTCCATCCTAATGCTGCCCAGTGGAAAAGTTAGATCCTGAAGGACAAAGCTTTCAGAAGCGACTAGTCGTAACAGAGATGGCAATTTGTGGCACTCTGTGAGCTGGACTTAAAGAATAATTATACCCTAGGTTCTTTAAGCATAGCCCAGGTACAGTATATCAAAAAGTTGTAATCCTACCAGAATTTAAGAACCCCAAGTGCTGGTCTGTTAAGAAAGTTAAGCACAAAAATGAATTTCTAGTAATGCAGGATCCAAGTTGTTATTTTTTTCAAGTCTAAATTCACTGAAAGCACTTCATATTCACAAATGGCATCAGTGTGACTTGCATCTCACATGAGAAATTTTATTACAAAATGGTCTCACAAAGTTTTCAGTATAGGCATTGAGAAAAAAAACACCACTTGGTCTTCCAGTGACACTTCCATGACACTGGAAGCACGAACATTTCAGAAACTGAAAGAAACTAAAACCTGGATGTAGAACTGTCCCAGCTGGCACCACAGAGCCGAGGAAAGAGCACCGTGTTCTCCTCAGGTCCCCAGCACCATCTCAATGGCGTAATTTTCTTACTCTAATTTGCTGCGTGTAGAGTTTTTAACGAGAACACGGAGATAAGAGATTTTGGAAGGGCTGTTTTTCAACACCAGTCCTCCAGTCAGGCACCAGCAGCATGTGCTGCACACGCACACACGACACCAAAATACCGTGCACCTTTCACCATTTCCCAGCCCAGCCTGCCTACCCTGGATCTACACTGAACTCCATGTACTCCATAAGCTGCTGTTGTAATTTCCCATCGTAAAAATAGCCGAGTGCTGAAACTACACCATATGCTACGCTATGGTTTTATGGCATACTGTGACTGCTTCTACCCTGCTCGTCTGCAGACCTGGAAGCACAATCCACGTTGGCGTGTCAGAACAGTTTTCTCCAATCTTCTTTCCCATCTTCCAGGCAGAAACAGAAGCCAGGATGTTCCAGTACTACTTCTTAACTCCTCCTTCCTAATCACACCTCATACTTAGGTGCTCTCAGCCCACTAAATACTATTTTCTACTCTTCCCATGAACTTAATTTGCTTAATTTAATTGAGCTTAAACCTAAGTCATGGCTTACTAAATGCAGAAAGAATCCTCATATTGTCACGTTTTTTGTAATGCAAGGAACAGATCTTCAATATTTCCTACACAATCATTTTTACCTTGAATTTTTCCCCACAAATCACAGAAGAAAGTTTTGCATTACATCAGTGGTTTTGTTTGTCACAATGAAATAAAGGAAAACTAAAACCCTTGAATACTAATCAAAAATGTAATGAATTGCCTGCCACAGAACAAAGTGCAGAATATCTTCATGTGACAGTGCAATGAAAAGCAAGAAGTCATTTATAAATCGCCCTTATTTTTCTATGAATTTAAAGTTTTGAGATATTTTTGAAGTGACCAACTTACACAGATTTACCTGTTGTCTCAGTTAAAGGAAAAAAAAAGTGTGTTTATGCAGAAGGCAAAAAAAAATTACAGCCAATTTTTTGAAGGCAAGTAAACTGACAACGTATTAATTCAGCAGTTCAAAATGAAAGCTTGACACCAATCAAACATAAAGGGTAAGCAGGAATATATGTATGTATATTTTTAATTGTATTCCTAATCCAAGAGATAGGAATGAAGAAAAATTGTCCTTCAAGAGAGCGGTAGCCAGATATCCTTTCCAACACCAACACCAAGTCATAACCATGGCTTTTCGTTACAAATCTCCATAAAAGGCAAGCTCCAGTGCCAGAATATTTCATTTTAAAACCATTCAAGCTGTAAGACACACTTCAGCTAACATCTCTGCTTGCTGACAAATCACAATATGGCCAAATAAAATCTGTCTGATAAAAGACAGAAGGAGAGAGGTGTCTGCGTTTTAATTTCAATTCTGAATTATAATTTTCTATAGAGTAAGTGCAAAGGCTCAAGATGAACAAAGCCAATGCTTACATTAAAACTATGGAAAATCTGTTTCAAGATGCAATGAAAAACAAAACTAACAAAGAACCCAACACCCACAAACAGACCACCAGAAGGCTTGAAAAATGAGGTGGAGCAGGAGAAAAAGGAGCCAACATTTTAAGACCGGCACTCTGTATCCTTTCCCTTACGCACCACGAAGCAACCAGCCCTGCAGAAAAAGGAGGCAGCCCCTGTTCCCAGAACAAAGAAGCCAGCGTGAAAGCAGCACTTCAGCGCTCCTTCTTCAGGAACACCACAGGAGAGAACCAGGAAACTGGGAGAGCTCGTAGCAGGACATGACAATAAACAAGATGCAGAAAAGAGGGAAAGAAAAAAAAAAGGAAAAAAAATGGTGTCTGAAAAGGTATCCCAAGAATGATGTTACAACTGGGGGAAAAAAACGCAAGGAGCACAGAAGTGCTGGAGGGCAGGAAGAAGGGAAACCAGCTAGATGCAGTGAAGTAGCCAGGGAGGATGCAATAAACAACATGGTAGCTTCAAGAAGGCATTAATTAAAGGACACGAGAGGCTGGAGCTGAGGCTAATAAGGCAGGAATAAACAGAAGCTTTGGGAGAACAGGACTGAGCAGATGACTGCAAATTGTTCATTTGCTGTTACAGACAGCACTCTGGGCAAGAGCAACAAAAACACAGTAAAAGCAATGAGGTCAGTACAGGCAGATATTTCCAGAGAAGACAGCCCAGGATGAACTAGAGCTGAAACACCTATCAGATTAAGATGAAAATAGTTTTATACCTAAACACACATACACACACACATGCTTGCATATATACTCTGCTCTCTCTTCACACACACAGCTAGCTTTTTGAATGGCACACCAAACCTTCCTCGCCTTTTGGATTTTCTTATGATTTTAGATTACCAAATAAGTGTTTTAAACCTGGCTTTTACTTAATTCTCACTATAATAGTTGCACATGTCAAAACGGAGTTGTAAAGAAGGATAAACCTAAAATTTAAACAGCCTTACTAGTTCCTTGTGAATTTTCTGTCAGAAAGGGAAATTGTTCAGTATTATGTTCAACTATTCTGTTCAACTAGACTTAAATCCTTTTTCATACACGTTCTCAGAACCAATATATGCCCAAAAAAAAAAAAAAAAAGTATTTTCAGAGGCGTCTTTTTCCAAGAATACTGCAACATCTAATTCCTCAAAGTGCACTACGAGCAATTCAAGAAGCAGCCTAGGTGCAAATGCTTAGCTTTTAGGGCACTTCCAGCAGGCTGCCTCCAAGAGCAGAGCCTGTGACCTGCTCGGAAATGACTTGCTGCTCTCACCACCGCATTCCTACCAACCATAACCGCATGTTTGGGGAAAAGAAACAGCTCGTAGCTGCTCCCTGCCTTCCTTCCCTGTACAGTGACACTGCTGTTTAAAGGAACAAGCAGAGGCTACTGACCCCAGACAGCTCACCTGGCAATCAGGAGTCAAATGGGTATCCCACTGCCAAGGATGGGGGGCACAACAGGGCAAGAGGCAGCAAGGGAGAAGAAATGAAGTGAAACCTTCTTTTAATAAACCCAAGAACTACTCAAGACTTGTATTTTTGTTTACTTTTACAAATTTCAGTAGTTTAAGAAGAATTGTATCCTGCCATCTGTGTGAATCTTTTCACAGACAAGGGAAAAACAACGTAGAGTAACTAACAAAAGGGCTTAGCCACAAAGCGCTATCAAGATCATCATCAAAGGTCTTTAGAAAAGTTCCCTGTGTCAGTTAAAACCATCTTACCTGTTGAAAGTAGTATGGAAAAAATGCTCGGTTGTTGTACACAAGCTCTGGCTTAGGACACCATTCAATTTAAGAATTTGCAAACATTTCTGGAACCTCCCTCTGTGTAACTGACAGTCTGTGTGCTGTGGCAGCACGTTTTTAAAAGCACCATGTTTTTAAAGGGATCTTTTCTTTGTTGCTCTGTATCAACCCATGTACTACCAAAAAAAAAAAGAATGAAGAGCCTACTAAACTCAAACCACAATACAAAATACTCATTCAAGAATATTTCTGCACACTTCCCATAACAGTATGGATGTACAGGATAAAATACCTCTCAAGCCAGGAATCTCAGAGGGAGGAAAATCACCTGCTCATTTTCAGACTAATAAATGCGACTAAATAATAGAAAAAAGAGCCGCTCCTTAAAGCTCAGCAGAGAGTAAAAAGGTGATGACCTGTTCTGCACACTGTTTAAAGGGTGAGCCAGTAAACGTCCCCCCAGATCAATGTAAAATGCAGAAGTACTGGAAAACATGTGGCAGAACTGAGCAAACTAACAGGGCCTTCCAACTCAGACTGTCCAACCCGCTCCAGTTCATCCTGAAGGTGTAGGGTGAGGTGCAGCAGGAGACGTAGGGAATGCGAGAAGGAACAGGATGATGGCCTAGGGGATCAGAGAACGGTTTGGGTTGGAAAGGACCTTAAAAACCATCTGACTCCAACCCGTCTGCCATGGGCAGGGACACCTCCCATTTGATCAGGTTGCTCAAAATAGTCTTCCAAAAACCAAGTTACTGATTTCTGCTATTTGACCATTAATGTCTTTCGAGGGTTTATTTTACAAAGAAGCATGAGAAACTGTTTTGGGGTGGGTTTTTTTTGAAACACAAGAGATATGCTCTACTTGGAAGTTTACCCACAGCCCTACCTTAGAACCCTAAAAAGGCAGCACGTCTGGCACAGCGTAGCTTATCAAGAAGGATGAAATGCAGGAATACTATCAGCTTCACTTTATTACTGAATTCAGTACGAAAAAAAAAAAAAAAATCAAACTCAGGCAGTGATGTGTGCATGCCAGAAGAGATGAACAGATGCCCAGAGGGACGAGAGGCCTTGCAGAAGGACCTAGACAGGCTGGAGCACTCGACAATCGGCAACGGCATCAGACTTGACAAAGGCAAATGCCAGGAGCTGCACCTTGGACAGAGAAGCACTGGCCACAAGCACAGCCTGGGAGAGGAGCGGCTGAGGAGTGGCTCAGCAGAAAGAGACCTGGGGGTGCCGGTCGACAGCTGGCTCAGCGTGAGCCAACAGTGTGCCCTGGCAGACAGGAGGGCAGACTGAATTTTGGGGTGTGTTACACACGGCACAGCCAGCCGCTCAAAAGGGGCGATTCTCCCGCTATAGTTAGTGCTGGTGCAGCCTCACCTTGAATGCTCTGTGCCGTTCTGCTTCCGCAATACAAAAAGGATGTTAAGATCCTTGAAAGTATCCAGAGGAGGGCAACGAAGCTGGCAGAAGGGATGGAAGGCATGTCCCGTGAGGAGGGGCTGAGGACACTGGGTTTGTCCAGCCTGGAGAAGAGGAGGCTGGGAGGCGACCTTGTCGCTTTGTACCTCCCCGAGGAGGGGAAGTGGGGAGGGAGGTGCCGGCCTCTGCTCCTGCTCACCGATGACAGGACACATGGGAACGGCACAAAGCTGCTCCAGGGGAGGCTCAGGCTGGACATGAGGAAACATGTATTTACCGTGAGGGTGGTCAAACACTGCAACAGGCTGCCTAGAGGGGTGGTTGGTGCCCCCATGCCCGTCAGTGCTCAAGAGGCATTTGGGCAATGCCCTCAGTAACGTGCCTTAACTTTTGGTTAGCCCTGGAGCAGGCAGGCAGTTGGACCTGATGGTTGTTGTAGGTCCCCTCCGACTGAATTCTTCTACTCTACCCTAAGACAAATAGCCAAAGAATAGAAACAGCTCACACACTTCCCAAAACTGAAACTACTAGGGAAGACATGAAACAGTGACATCCTGTGAGACTTATCCCAGTAGCACAGAAGGAAAAAAAAAAAATCAGGCTTACAATCTTCGTTGTGTTTTGAGCTTGATGCCGGATCTTAAGTCTGTTTATCTGTTTTAAGCACCAGCTAACATATTAGGGAGATAAATACCTTTTAAGTAATGCTGACTTCTCTGGCTTTGCTCTCCCGCTTAAGTCTCTTTGCTATAAAGAGATCTATTTACAAATACGGAGGTACGGCTCAGTTCATATATTATATACTCACTAAATAAAACCGACAGAAAAGGAGCAGGAGACGCGTAACCTACTAAAAGAAATGCAGTGTTTAGTGGGTATCAAGCACTCGGGTCTTTGTTAAAATATTCTCACTCAAACTTCCTTCTCCAATTGTAATAGAGGAGTCTAACAAGCCCTCAACAATTTTAGCAAGTCTCACGTGTCCAAGAGCATTTCTTTAAGCAGGCTTCACACACACGATACAGTCATTACTCTGCATATTCACTTGTTATTTTTTGAAATATATTTACACATTTAGAAACCACAGGAGACAGACAATTTATAAGTCACTTACACACATATAGCATAGGTATTTGTTCACGCACTTAGAGAAAAATGGATTGTAGAAGACATGACTACCAAGCACAAACAGCACAATAACAGTAATGGTGCTTTGTTAGCAAGATCATTCATGGCTAGATCTTTAAGAGGTCAGATGTTTCAAAAAAAATACACATGGGTCCAAAGAAAACCAGTTAAACACATTTTCCTTCCCCTATAAAACTCATTGCTTCCTTTCTTCCCAAGGTCTCACCCAGTTCTTCCTTCGGCTGCTAAGAAAGATAACGATGTCTACCAAACTTCTGCTCCTACGCCGTGTCTCAGAGGATCAATGTAAGTTTTAAATTCTTAACCATCAGCTGTGAAGCATACCAAGTATTAGGTGTCACAGAAGATCAGAGATCACCATAGCATTTACGGCAGCCAGCCTGTATTCCTTGGAAAATAAAGCGAGATTTAACTTTGATCAGATATGAAGCCCAGCAAAAAGAATACTCGATCCACTAAGCTATTCCTACAGCCTAGGAAGACCGTTCACAAACTCAGAAGCTCTGGGTAGAAAAATCTTGACCAAAAAAAAAAACAAACACAGTCAAATGGAGATGACAGCATAAAAGCACACAGACAAAAACTTTATTTTCTACACAAATGTTTTTGAAACTGATCTGCCTCTTTGGGTCAGTGCTACGTTCACTAGTCCAGCACATCTCCTGAAAAGCTTTTCATCTTATTTCTTCTCTTTCCAAGAATTTCAAGTGAGACATCACAGATTTCCATATTCTTGGAAATGGTTTAGTCCAGAAGAAACAGACACCGATATTTCACAATCAGAATGATGATGATCCTTCAACTAATGGGATGCAGTCATAAAAGCAACAAAGCAACTTGTGTCCCCAAAGAGCTGCACACTGCCTCTGCAATGATTTCGGTCTCCGTCACCCACTAAGGAGGACTAAATTCAGTCTAAAACTCTAGAAGCACTCTCTTACCCTTCTTGCCCTCTACACCATCCAAGCATCATTTGAAGGGCTGCTTGAGCGGCTCTCTCAGGACATGTGGAAGACAATGCTCACTTAAAAATACATCCTATAGCACCTTCTGGAACATAGGACATATTTTAGTCAGCTGCAGAAGGTTTCACTGTTTTCTGAGAGAGACAAAGGGGGATGCAAAATGCACAGAAGACTGGGACCTTTGTCTTTCCTCCAACCACAGATATTGGCAGCTGTGTTCTTCCTGCTTTGCCTTACATCAGAGGGAATCTAACCAGGACTGGTGAGTTTCAGTAAATTGCCGAAGAACCACTATGAAACCGACTAACCTCAGTCTGCAGGCACTGGGGTGGGGAGGGGAAGAAGAGGGAGCAACAGAGAATGCAGGTTACCCACACCTCGCTCACCAGAGCTAAAACCTTTGAATGCCTCCCTCTTCACAGAGGGAGATGGAGCTTGCTGGCAATGGCAAAATGAAGAAGAAAACAATTGGGGGAAGGGGATTGTAACAGAACATGCAAAAGGTTGTCTACCACCAGCGAAAGATAGCTGTACGGAACAAAAATACAACTGACTGGTTCACTGACTAAAGATAAATGGTAAAGAAGAAAGCTGCAACTGGAACTTAAAATGAGCTGCCCACAAAGTATCTATTCCGTTTGTGATCTAGGGGGCTATCAGCTGTTGTAGTGGTCGAGATTACCTGCTCCCAACCTGAGACATATGATTAAATGAACATATTGCATTACTCAATACAAATATAAGATTACAAAATAGCAGACTTGGCTTTATCCCACTTCCACCAAGACTGTAAAGAAATCTCTACTTCTGGTCTCAGACTTTTATAACCCTTAGGCTCCAATTTTTTCAGAGTAATGAAAGGGAAACATATATCCCCTAAATTCAAACACGACAAGGATTAAAACATTCAGGAACCGTGGCAGATGTGTTTTTATTGTTTTAGAAAAATACTCACTTGCTTTCTTAAAGACGGATCTAAGTTTTGTACCATTATCAAATTACCTTTTGTGATTTACTTACACCGCGCTGTTAATGTAACAAACCATATACATCAAAAAATACACGAATTCTAACTCATTCTTCCAAGACACATTTTGAACTAATTTCCTCGGGGAAAATATACTGTACTACATAACTGTCAAATCCTACCTATTCAGTCAGTAATACCTGCTCGGAGTGCAGATGGATAAAAGCAAAGCAGCAAACGTGTCCACTGAATACAAAAAAATGTGCCCGCTCATTATAAAAATTAGAGTTTTAGAGGCACACTGACAGGTAAGCCTGCATTCAAAACAGAGGTACACAGAACAGGACTTGAAGGAATGGGCAACTCGATCAAACACGATCAAATTGCGCAACCCCTGTAAGTTACCACCCCTCACCAGAGCCAAACGAATGGACTCGGAGTGTTCTTTTGTAGCTTGCCACAATTGCTAAGCACAACATGCAAGCTCAGAGCTCTGTATTGAAGTTTCACCTCCCGATTCAGATGGGCAGCTAAGATCGCATACTTATCACAATTAGCTGACAGGCAGAAACTTGTTACTTCACTGCAACATGATCGTATACAGTCAGAAGCCTGTAACTCATAGGCCAAAACCTGAACTTCTGAGCGAAACCAGAGTCAGCCAAAACGAGGAATGATTCGTACAGGACCGGGTGACCAGCTTCAGGCAAAGCAAACAGTACAAATTGCATTAATAAGGATGTTGCTGGTGCTTTTCCCTTTTTTGAGAGGAGGAGACCAATGTAACAGCCCAGAGGATGCCTAATTTACATGACTTGAGCTTGGACCTCCCACCATTTCAGAAGTCACTAATCACCAAACTTGCCCCCCAAATCCCAAAAGATCGTAAGACCACCTGAAGCAGTAGCGCACGTCTCTGCTGGCACTCAGAATGGCTGAGATCCGGCAGCTGCCACCTCCACCCCAGAAGGGACAGCAAAGCTGGAAATGCCTCCCCTCCAGCATACACGGCAAGTCCAGAAGCAAACCCACGGCTGCTGCAGTTGAAGTTGCCATTATAAAACCACAAGTCCCTTTCTACAATGGTATTGTACAACTGTCAGACCGTAAGTTGAGGAATCCTTGACCTACAGGGTATTTGGGGACAACCCTGATCTTTGTTGTTGAAACTGTTTTACTCTCAATAAAATAATTATTTGGTTAGCACAGACTAATACCTCTGCAGTCCTTACATCATCCATGCATTTTAGTCCAGTCCTACAGACAAAATGAGTCCTCACACACTCGCCAGCCTGCCCCATCCCCACCACCCTGTGAGAACATTGACAGTTTTTGTAAAACTGCCCTTCCTCCGCTTTCAGTGAGAAAACCCAGAAAAGGAACAGTGTTTGAAGTAAATCCTTCCCTCCTCAAAAAAAGCATGAGGTGTCTCGAACTTTATTTTAATCTGCATTGTTTTGGGTGCAGTTTCAGGCAGCATACGTTCTGTAAAGCTAAAAGGACAGCTGAAAAACTTTATGTCCTTAGCTAACACCATAAACACACCTTGCAAGTACAGCACAGTAATTATAAAAAAAAAAAAAAATAGATTTATTAACATGCTATGCACAAGCAGTCCTATGGAGCCACTCATACGTGCAAGTGATTGCAGAAGAGGAGTTCTTCCAAGTGGTTTTCTTCTCCATAACTGACACTGAAATAAAATCCAGCGTTTCAATACCTTTCAGCTTACACAATAAATTACACAATAAATTTCTGATTGTATCGAACAAAATAATTATGCTTTTGCTTCATCTGAAAGGAGGATGCATTAATTAAAACATGCCTATTTATTTCTGAAACTGAGGTTAGTCACAGAATACCAAGGCACATGGATGTCGACTCTAAAGTCGCACATGCTTTCACCCCCAAATCAGCAAAAAAAAAAAAAAAAAAAAAAAGTGGTTTTTATTGTATGAGAAGCACGAAGCACTGTACCATTAGGTTTTATCAGGTAGAAACATGCTGAAATGAAGGAGGTAGAAGTGATCAGCTGCTAGAATTTGCTTATATTTAGTCAGCTAACAAAATTTCTGCATGCAAACCGGAGATGCAGCACGTGTGCCATTCTGCTCTAAATTATTTGGGAAGGGTTTTTGTACACTTTTTTGTACGCCTGGTTCAACACGTAACGTGCACAAATGAAAAAAATTGTTCACAGGACACCCGTGCTCTCCATTTCTCACTTTGTGCTGTTAAATATACGCATTTTGTTTAACAAGGAGTGGATTTTCGGCCGAGTGTGTGTGACAAGCAGTTGCAGGGAGTGAACTTTACACAGCGTGACTTCATCACATGAGGGGAGCCTGCCATTTTTCTCCATTCCGTTCGGCAAACACGCTCGGCAACCTTCAGGACGCGCTCCCCGCTGCGGGAGAGGTCCTGCCTTACTTTTAGCCGGCTGTTCGCGAGGCAGACGGCCGTGCTTTGTCGCCCACACCTGACCCGCAGCAGTCAGATCTGCCGAGCGCGGTGCAGCCAGGAGCTGCCTTAGGCCGAAAAGTTTATCGATGAGGGGCCGGAGCGCTGCCTCACACAGCCCGCCGAGCCGGCCGTTGTCCATCTTGTTCCACACGGCTTGGGAACAAAACCTGGCCGTGGAGAGCACCACAAGGAGCCCCCAGAGGCCGGCGGGGGCCCTGTGTCCGTGCGGGGAGCGGGCTCCCAGCCCCTGACGGCGCACCGTGTCGCGGCCCGCCGGCGCCGTGCCCTCTCCCCGTCCCTCCCTGCCGGCCTCCCCCCTCCCCGCGCTCCCCCAGCCCCGCAGGCCGCCGGCCGGGCGTTACCGGGCCCTTCCCCAGCGCAGGCCGCGGGCCGGGCCCGCGCGGCCCAGAGCCGGAAACCGAGCGCTGAGGGGAAGGGAAGGGATCGGGGGGGCACCCCCCCCACACACACACAGCGATGGCGGCCGGGCCCCCGCTCCCTCCCTCCTTCCTTCCTCCCTCCCTCCTCCTCCTCCTCCTCCTCCTCCTCCCCGCCGCCCCCCGGCTCCCACCTCCTGGTTGAAGGCGTTCACGGCCTCCATGTTGGCGGCTGGCTGCTGCGGGCGGGCGGGCGGCCGCGCGGGGGGGGGAGGGGAGGGGCGACCGGGCGCCGCTCAGGGGCTGCGCGCGGGCATGGCCGTTGGGCGGCCCCCCCCTCTCCCTCTCCTCCTCCTCCTCCTCCTCCTCCTCCTCCTCCTCCTCTTCCTCCTGCTGCTTCCCGCCTCCCGGTGCGGCGGGCAGGGCCCCGTCAGCTCCCCCGCGGGATGGCGGCGCCCCCAGGCCGCGCGCGGCACGCCGGGATGGCGGCACGGCACCGGCGGGAGGGGAGGGGAGGGGAGGGCACCGGCGGGAGCGCGCGCCCGGGCGGCGTCACGTGACCCGCGGCCGGGGGAGCTCCCCGGGCGCCGCCATGTCAGCGCCTCGCCCCGCCCCCGGGGAGGGGAAATGGCGGGGAGCGGGAGAGGGGAGGGGAGGGAGCTGTGGCTCCTTCACTGCTTAGCATTAAAAAAATTGCCCTTTAAAAAAAATAAAATAATCCCGTAATTGTGTCTTCTGTGTTGTCTCGAAGAACCGCCGCTTGGTGGTGTGTTTTGTGTGGTGGGAGAAGCTGCGCCGGGGATCCCACACGTCGTAAAACGAGCACAAACTCTGTCCCAAACTCAACTATTTTATACCACCACAGCCATGGGTTCACCCATGATTGCATTCACACCAACTGTAGAAGCTAATGTTCGTGAGAAAGCCATACGTCCCACAAAATGCACTTTCAAGGACACCACATGGCCACGGCACCTATTAAAGAGCACCCTTATTAGGTGCACTGTTAACTCACAGAATCACCCAGGTTGGAAGAGACCTCCAAGATCACCCAGTCCAACCTCTGACCTAACGCTAACCAGCCCTCCGCTAACCCATATCACTAGGCTCTACATCTAAACGTCTTTTGAAGACCTCCAGGGAGGGTGACTCAACCACTTCCCCGTAGCAATGCATTACGACTGTTAGCAATTTGAAATTCGGATAGTTCCACATGATACGCTATGTTCTATCAGTTTACTCTGATGCATCAGCTAGGCAGTCTAAATATTATTTAATTCTTTCATCTAATACATCAGTTAGGGAGTAAATTTTACTGTTCGGTCTGATACATCAGCTAGGGAGTAAATTGGAAAGGAGGGGATGCAGGGTGTCACAGAAATCTCACAGAAAGTATATTTAGCTTTACTTAATGTTCCGCAATTGGACTCTGCCTGGTATTTAATTGAGTTTTTAATAAAATGCAAATTGCTTTTAGGAGTCTCCTTCCTCCTCCATCAATATATGGCTGTTCTGGAATTACTCCTCCTTAAAAACAAGTATTATAACATTCGAGTTAAGAAAGCTGACAGGAACGAGACTTCTTGTTCTAAGAGTATGAAACCTCTGAAGCACAGTTTGAGTACAGCTGTTATTCAGAGGAATTTTTTGAATAAGCTCTAGTAGCAAATGGAAAGCTCTTCCATATGCCACTGATTTCTATAGGTTGAAATCAAAAATATTGAAAGTCCTAGCATTCACAGTCCTTTCTGACAAGATGGAAAAAAACAGAAATGGAAGGTGATGCTGTCCTTCCAGTGTCAGTGTCTTTGCTGTGTGAGATTTTATTTTTTGCTAGTTTTGACATGGCACATTGCCTCACATGTAGCTTTGACTACTATTCTTGCTCATGCTGCTGTTCAAAAATTCACAAAAATCAAGGTAGCTCCTCCTGCCACCTGAAAAATGCAAACAAAGGTAGAACTGGAGTATGTGATGAGTGACTGAAAAAGTTAGTTATCTCTCTCCAGCTCTAACAGCAGTTGAAAAGCTCTTGGAGAAGTAAGAACCATTTCCTTGGGGGTTCTTGGCTTAGGGAGAGATAGTGAGTTAATGAGGTGCAACTTCCTGAACAGGCAAATAATTTTCAGATTTGAAACCTGGATGTTATTTGGTGACAGCTGTTTCTGTAATGTCAGCCATTGCTGAGTACCCGACATTGGATTCCTTCAGTATATACTTGGTAACACAAAGGTGTCCCCTAACACAACATCAGTAGCTTATGCAGAGTACAGAGAAAAAAAAAAAAAAAACAAAAAACAAAAAACACAATGCCATCTTCTCAGGACAGGAAAGGCTGCGAGTGGTTCTGGAAATTCGTATCAAATTTGGCAGTTCTTTTGCATATTCAAACCTTTCAGGTTTCTGATATTATGTATGTGCCTGTCATAAAGTATCACTACAGGTTCTAGAAGTGACTCCTCTGAGTGTTAAATGCTTTCTGGTTTCCTCATTGCTATTTATGTATTTGGCTGTTTTTATTACGAATTGCAGCAGATGATCTTGGAGGTCTTCTCCAACCTTAATGATTCTATGAATCTTCCTTGAAAAGCATCCGCTTTTGTATGTACTGTGTTTGTGTAATTACATTTTATAATCTGTGGGGGGAAATAGTCTAGGTACACCCCGATGTGTTTCAAAATTCTCTAGTAAAAGCACTGGTAGGTGCAGTGCCTTGCTGTTAGATGGGCTGGCTGTTAGTGCTTGCTTTGCTGTGCTGAGCTCTGTGCTCATTCCACTACCTAGCTAAAATCCGTTGTGGTTCATCTTTTCTATAATAAGGTCCTGGTTCTGCTTTCAGTGCAGAGAAATCCTTAGAACTTGCAGAGTTATCCCTGGCAACTTCTGTTCACTGAGAATGAAATTCTGATTCCCTGGGGGCTGGATGTTAGGATTTGGGGGTGAGAAAGGGTGAAGCAGGTTAATGAAATCAGGATTTAGCCTTAAGTCGGGTTTTATTGGGCTATGGTTCTGCTGTTCAAAGCAAATCTGCTTCATCAAGATAATATTCTCAGCAGTTTGAAATTAAAATTTGCCATTGCTTGTATTATGACTACTTGTTGAGACAAAGGAGGTAATTGTGTAATTTCTTAATAAAAAAATATGTTCTTTCATTGTGCTTTTGTCAGTTCTACACTTGGAGATACTTAAGCTCACAGCAGGTGTATTATTTAAAACTGGTTTTATAACATTAGGCATTGTACAAATATACAGTGCACGATGCCTACCATTGTTTCATATATTTGTACAATATCAAGGATGGCTTTTGCCTCAAGGATCATGCAATCCAATTTGCCTCGTAGAGCATTTCTTACAATTGTTTATATAATAAATATTTTTAATCATTTTTCCTTGTTATTCCATACATCTTATGTTTAGCAGTTTTGATTTGTCATGGTGCATGAGTTTGGTTATATTCAGCTTGCTTGCTTTTTGGTTTTTGACTGAAGGGCAAGAGATATGCACTCCACTGTGTGGAAATTGTGCTTGAGAAGAAATTATGGTTACTTGATGTAATAATGATTCTTTTTGTCTTTTGTGCATACATTCAGTCAGATGATAGTCATTTTCAAGTTTGTTGGTCTGAAATGTTTTTGAATTCAGTATAGTTCTTGTCATTCTATGCCAAAATTAAGTACAAGTCTAACTGAATTTCACTTAGTTGAGCATTTAGGAAGTTTTACATAATGATGTCTTTTTTTTTTTCTTTTTTTTTCTTTTTTTTTTTTCTTGTACTGATGTCGTCTTGATCTTTCAAGCTGTTCAGAAGCCTAACTTTGCTCCTTCTGCTAAATTATTATAAGTGTTTTGCATCTTTATTGACAAAATTATTGACAGAAATCATCCATTAAAAAAAAAAAAGTCACGTTCCTTGCTCTTTGTTTATCTGTGTCTGGCTATCAGTGTTTGTCTGATTCATTCAATAGGAATTAGTTACTGCCGAGCATTTTGTCCATGATCGCTAATTTGCTGGTGTAACTTAGTTTACGGGCCAACTGCTTTTAACTTTTATTTCCTGAAGTCCTGCATTCTATAGAAAGACAAAACTGGTTTTCTTGATAGGTTCAATATACTGCTGTGGTTTTGTCATCTTTATTAAACTAATACTGTGTAAGCTTACTGTGAGCTATAAATATTTGCACTCTGGGTGGATCTACTTCACATCATGGGGAAGGATTTCGTTATTCTCTAAATGTTGGCACCAAATACAAGCCACACTAAAAATTTATCCCTGAAATTGATAGGTATTTGAGGGAAGAATATGTATCTCTCTGTCACCGTTTATCTGTACTCTCTAAGGATTAGACTTTTAGACTTGTAGGGCTGGCATTGTGATTCCATGCTGGAGTCAAACAGAAGGTTTGCTGCTGATCTTCCTTTTTTTTTTTTTTTTTTTTTTTTTTTTTTTTTTTTTTTTTTTTTTTACTGTTTGTAAACTCGAGCATTACTGACAGGCAGACTGTAGTGGAACTGGTCTTGAGGGCCTTTGGGGGAACTTCATAGTACAGACAGCATTTTACCTGCCTGCTCAGTGGGGTAAATCTGTGTGCATAAGCTTTGGATGGAGCTAGTTTTCAATAAAGAAGTGTTTCTGCAGACAGCCCTGTAGTGTAGACAGCTGGATCTATAATGATTGCACTTAAGATAGTCTAGCTATGGGACTTTCTCTTGTATTCTTAACGAAGACCAAGGTTTGAGCCTGGTGAAAATACTTCTTTCTGGTCAGTGCTTACTTTTGTACTATTTATGGAACTGGTTTGGAACAGTGGGAATTCAGTAATTTTGTCTCTTGTTTATGCTCTGCCATAATTTTACTACTGTGGGCTTTAGTATAAAAATAATTAATAGTTGTTTTCTAAGTGTTGATGAGACGACATCTTAAAGTGCTGTTGATGGATATCTAACTGCTGAGGGTGTGGCTTGTCTGTATCTGATGCTTAGTGTAACCATTTATTTTAATATTTTGCAGATAAGAAACCTCTGCCTTTAACAACATACCTTTGATAACCACGTGGAAATGGGACAGCCCATTAATCCCCCACCTCCAGGGAATCTTGAATCATACCCCGGTATTTACAGAGATTCCAAGCCATACACCAAGGTAGTAACAAGGAGCACATTTGGCAAGATCTCTGTGCAACTCCTGGTTAGGTAAATAGAGGTTTTGCACATGAAAGCCTGTGGGATAGAACATTAACCTGACAGAAGACAAACTGCCATTTGCATTTTCTGTGGAATCTAGACTTCTCTTGCTTTTGCCAGTAGACATATGAGAACAGACTTCCCACTCGCTCCTCCATAGCTCTCTCACCCACCTCTGATCTGATGTGCAGGCTGGCAAGATTATGGGACTAGACATGGCTTTGTTGTAGGTGCAAGACTAAAAATCAGAGTGTGTCATAAACTTCTTCCTTCTGTGGTCATCGTCGTATTTCTGTTCTTGCTGTCCACGAGAGACACAGAGACTGGAGAGAGCTAATAACCATTAAACAAAGATTAATTCTCTTGGAAAATGCAGCATTTAGCTATAGCTTAAGACATGATGTGAACGCATGGAATTTAAGATATATGGCAAGCAAACATACAGGAATATGTGGTGATTATTTAACGGTTTGATACAATGTAGGGTTTATAAGAACAAATTTTTGTAACAAACGTGTTCACGTTGTCACATTAAGTTATTCAGTGTTTTCAAAAACTTGTACAATAAAATTTGACTTCAGAAGGTTTCTTCTTCCCCGTTCCTGTAATAAGTGAGCTGAGAAGCAACAAAAAACTCTTCCTGTCTATCTGGATAGGAATTATGTTTCTCGTTTTGTGTGTTTGCTTGTTTATTTAGGAGAAGAAAAATCACATTACACAGCTAATAGATGCAGAAAATGCTGCCTTTGTGAAATCAACTTTCAGCTTGCTGTGAGGAAAATCTAGGAGTATATGCTGCTCTAGCCCTGATGCATATGTAGCAAAAACACTTTTACATAGGATTAAACCTTGATGTCCTTATTTAAGTTCTGTACTTCTTTGTTACTTCATTGAGATGGATCTTCCACAGGTTTCAGTGTGACTTTATACGATTTGGTGATATGTTATTGTGGGACTCAGTTCCTTTACTCTGTGTATAACCTCCTACTGGCATCTGTGGATTGGAAGTGTTGGAGGCTTTGTCCCTCATGATTATGATAAAATCCATTATACTTACTTCAGGTCTCAAAAGTGTGTGTGCCAAACATCCTACACAGAAACAGTAATAAACTGCACCCTTTGTTGCTTCTTGACTTCTTTTTTTCCCTCTCCATATTGTCTAGGGGAAACGTGGTGGTGGATTTTACACTGATTTTTGTGCATAGTGTTTTATTCTGTTGAACCTGTGTTAAAGTATCTTATTTTATATCCTCTATATCAGGCATCCAAAAAATCACATCCAGTCCTCCTTTCTTCTTGTTATGCGGAGGGAGACTTAAAAATCACCAAGAACAACAGATTTTTTAAAAATTATTTGCTTTCTAGGTTTTTGTTTGTTTGTTTGGGGGGGGGAGGGGGGTTCTTTGTTATATACTGTTGATAAAATTTGGTTTTATTTATTTAGCCAAAGCCCAAGATCATCATGTAGTTGCTACTTCAGGAGATGGGATTTTAAGGCAGACAAGTGTCTAGCAGTAAGTCTGTTTACTATGGGAATGTAATCATGAAGTAGATAAGAAGTTACATTCAATTTTATCACTTCTAAACAGATTGTACAATATACTAGTAAGCACTTCTTATCTGATTAGACTTGAGAGGGGAGAAAAAATCCTATGCGAGTGACAATGACTCTTGGCTAAGTTTCTAAAATGTGGCATTAAGTAGTCCTCTCCATATAAATGGGAGATGCATGGATACATTGCTGAGATGTGCTTGATTCAAATACCTGCTTTCAGTAGGGTTTGGTGTTGTTGCTGTAGTACAACAACACAGTGCTGTCAGGTTCTCTGAAATTCCACTAATGTGCCCTAAATGAGATGTGAACACTTTTCCTTGATGCTTCTGAGAAATACCAGTGACACATTCCTTTTTTGTTACATCGAGCATTTCAGGCTTCAGCAGGTTGATCTTGGGAACATGCAGTAAGAAGGACTTTCTGGGCCACTGGGGCAGCTGCATCCAGCTGAGGCAAGTAACATTTGATTAAGATCTTTGTAAAAGCAAAGCTTTGCATTTATCCTTCCCCGCCCTGCGAGTATTGGAAGGATGTGACAGCTTTGACCTTTGGGAAGAACTTCTAGATGGAATTTCTTCACAATAAATTCACAAGAATTTCTTCACAATAAATCTATGTGCACTTATTCTTTCTCCACTACTAACTGTAGGATAATTAAAATATCCTAAATAAAAAACAATTATAATATAATAGTTAATAAAATAAAATAAAATAATTAAAAATTAATAACTAAGATAATTAAAAAATAAAATCAACAATTAAAATAATAATTATTATTTTTTTCCCCTCACAGGCTTTATTCCAAGTTGTCGTTACAATAAATAAATAATTTTTAAAAAAGAAAATTAAACCTATTTTTAACCTTTTTTACACTTCTCTTGCATTCCCTGCTGCGGCCAGAAGATGGTATTTGTATACCACGAAGAAGGGGTGAGGGAGTCCAATACAAATTTCACTTAAAATTTTGTTTCATACACTTCGCATTAATCTTTTTATATATATATATAGTTACAGATTTTGATATTTCATCTGTGTGGCCTTATGTCTGACCTTGTATATGAGTTGCTGTTGATATTTATCCAAGTATAAATGTTTGCGTGCAGACCTGAATGAAGGATCAGGGCCTAAAGGGTACGTCTGTGTGTGTGGTCACAACTCTGTTTACTACCTGCATGGTGAACATGTTGACAAGTATTGTTGCTCACTCTTTTCAGTACATATTTTAGGGAAATGATAACTCCCAGGATAAAAGAGCTCTTTGATCTCACAGCGCATGAGGAGCACAGATTCAAGAACAAAGTCCAGGAACTTGTTACTCCACATGGAAACTTCTTGTTTCTTTATTCAGTAATAAGGATCTGATTTGCCTCTGAATTAGGAAAGTGATCATCAAACAAAAATTTTGCTTTTTTGTTGTTGTTGTTTAAAGAGAGTTTAAAAGTCCAAAAACAGTTTCTATCATTTTCGTCTCTTCTAGCTGAGTTTTTGTGCAGCATGTTAAGACCTGGTGTAAAGACTGATTTTCCCCTGGAAAACTTTATCACTTTTTGTATTTATACTTGCTCATCCACCCCAAATTAAGGCATTTGTATCATTAGTGGAGACTGAGTCGCCCTGTTTTCTAGTATAACTGATTTCTCACACCTGTTTGTAATGAGCCATTCCGATATTGAACCAGTTTATGCCGGTGTAACTTCATCAAACATCAGGAGCATTACTCTAAACTAGACTGGTTAAAACAATGCAGCTCTTCTATGTAGCCAAGTTTGAAGGGTTAGAGCACTGAATTTGCACATAGGAGAAGGACCAGAGCAGGGGGAAGATATAAAGTGACTATAACCTATCTAGGCAGCTTCCCAAGGCTGACAGAGTATTTTTGTGAGGATCATGGGCCCCATCTAAATCAGCACAGAAGTCAGAGTGGTTTGTCTGGCCTGCTCTGCTTGGTGTGGTGGACTCCCTGGACTGGTGCCTATGGCAGTCTCACAGGGTAGTGATACGGGGAGGCTGGGTCACAGCTCTTTGAATAAACCTTTTATCAGTGTCTGCCAGGGGCTCATTGATGTTTTTAATTCACACCAATAGCCATACTTACTGACTCTTCAAGACCTTCTGTCCATTTCACCTGCCATTACCCACAGCCTTCTTCCCCCCACCATTTTTTTTTTCTGATTTATTTTTAGAATTTAATTCCAGACACTTTGCTTTGTTCTGTGTAAAAGTAGTAAGTGTTTTAATGGAGAGTGCCAACTTGTCTACAAGCTTCCCCAGCCCATGCATCCAGGCTAGGTCAGAAAAATAATTGTGAACAACTTGAAAACATTTAGTGTATGTTTTCATCAAGTGTTTCTCGGTAGGAAATTCATAATATGTTTAGCTATATTTCACATGTATACTGCACCATGGCCACTAACAGCCAGTTTATTCCCATTGTTATATGCAAAAGATAATTGCAGAAGATGGTTTATCCCCTGGCACTGATGGTAGTTTTGCGATTCAAGACCAGATTAAGCAGTGCGGAACCCCAGCATGAGCTTCGAAGAGCCACATCCAAGCACTAAGCACATGAGACATTGGAAAGGGTCCTGGGCCTGAGGAAGTATGAAGACTGCAATCAACAGACTGGAAAGCAGTTGGAAAATGTCTGCTGTCGACTGTATGCCAATGTCAAATATTTGACCACTGGCAGGAGATGAAAGATCATGAGCTGAGCAAAGGAGGAAGGGCTGTGAGAAGCACTGTGGGTGGGCTGGCTTGCTGATGGTCCCAAGCAGGGTCTTAGCTGGAATGAGGCACAATTGTTATCCAGACTGCATACTTTCATTTATTTTTTTGTGCAAACCAGGTCTCAGTACTTTGACTGGATGTGTGTAGGTGCTTGGTAGTGAGTTGTAAGCCTTCTTTTGCTGTTTTGCTCTTTCAGGTCAAAGGTTCAAGCAGTACTTGATAGTGTGAACGTACCTGTTACTAAATGCATGTGCTATACATTGCCTTCTGTAGCCATGAACTGTTCAGCTCAACTGTTACTTCATTTGCAAAACTTTTTTTTTTTTTTTTTTAATACAAATACAGTCATTTCAAATATACAAAATTATCAAAATGGACCTTGCCAAAATAAATATTACTCTGCATGTGTGACTCTTCCCCTACTTAAAAAGAGAACCTAAGTTATACGATGTGGTTTGTCTTGCTACTTTGAAAAAATCAAGTCCTACAAAGAAATGGCTGACGTAGCAGTCTGCATTGTATGTAACGGAGATGTGGAGGTAGGTACTGTGGCAGTCCTGGCATCTTTTTGTAGCCTTGCTACAGCGTCCTTGTGCTACGGCTCAGCCCCTTGGCCCTGGCACCCTTCTGTAAGATGTACTTGATGGTTCCTCTTGGGTGAATTCACTACTCACTTGGACAGTCTCAGAGGGGTTGGCATTTATGAAGAGATGTACAGGTCTATATGTGTTCCACTGCAAAACAAGAAAATAGGAAACTTAAGTACATACCGGTGTGTGTTTGACTCTCCTTAATATGTTAGGAGACGTATTTACATTTCAGTGGGTAGGGTCTGAAAACAGCTGCTGAACCCATTAACTGAAATTAAGTCTATGAAAATAACAATCCACTGGTGAGGTGATTTTTTCAGCTAATTGCATAGCCTCCCACAAAACATATGTAGGCTGTTTTAACTTAAACACACAAATCCCATTGTAAGCATGTGAAGTTATCATACAGGGTGCTAATCAGTTGGGTCTGCAGATGGGCAGCCCTTTATTTTTCTGCAGAAAAGCTGTAGACTGTCAGCATAACTTCCTGACAGCGTGCCCTATAGCACAGCTAGTGTTCTGCCACCATGGCTGGGATGGAAACAGCTGATGTACTTTGCTGAGACAACCAGAAGGTTCTAGTTAGAGAGGTATTTGGTTGGTTGCTGGAGCTTCTAAATTGGTTCAAGAGTACTCTTGAAATCCTTCTGTGAACATAAAGTAAACTTTGGTTACTTTGTGGGGATACTATAAGTAGCCATCCCAGGCCTGAGTGGTGGCATAGTAAGTTTTCAGGCAGTATATCCTTCAGCTGCACTTGTTATTTACAGAGATGGTGAATTCTGCCTTTGAACGCAGTCTCAAAGCTCTCTTTAAAAAGCAGCAAGTCCAAAAGTGTTTCCTCAAGCTACAAAAGTATTTAGAAAACTGCAAAAGTCCACAGGAACCAGATGGCTGTGAGACGCAGTGTTTCTTGTGGGAGGCAAGCCAGACATCTGGGAGAAGGACCCTTGTCAGATATCCCAGTGCCACCCACCTGGGTAGGTTCAAATACTTTTGAAGGTAGGATTTTGTCCTCCAAGCCATTCAGACTCTTCTGAGAAAGACCTACCAATATGTGAGTAGCATCCCAACACCATCAGGTAGGTCCTGATG
The DNA here is from genome assembly GCF_965140915.1 of Aythya marila. Classification (NCBI taxonomy): domain Eukaryota; kingdom Metazoa; phylum Chordata; class Aves; order Anseriformes; family Anatidae; genus Aythya; species Aythya marila. The sequence continues at coordinate 103,753,265 of NC_139042.1, forward strand.
AGAAGTGGTGTCTGCTAGCTGCTGACTAGTGTGGGCCCTAGATAGTCTAGTGGTATTCCTGAGTGGCTGAGGTGTACAGAACTGGCCTGGTTTATTCAATAATTATGGTCTGGGAAGAAAAGATTAAATAGCTGATTTCTTCTTCCTTGAGCCATCCAGTCTCTCCTGCAGTTTCTGTCTGTAGGGACACGCGTCTACCATGCAAGAGCGAGGCTGACTGTAAAGCAGAGAAGCAGGCCCCTCTCAGCTTTAATGCAGTTAGCACAGGTAGCAAGAGCAAAGAAGGCAAGACTCCAGAGTTACCTGTGGAAAACTGCTGGGGGGTCAACATTTTTGAGCCCCAAGCCTTCCTGCATCTCAGGGAAATTAAGTCGTTAGGGTTTTTCAGAATTTGTGTTTTGAATTTCCTGTTAAAAAGAGCAGTATTACTAAATTTTGTCTTGTTACTCTGTGGACTCATTATATATTTGCAATATTTTGCCTTGAGAGAGCTTGCTGGAACTCCATAGTCTGGCAATACTTTGGTTTCTCTCCTCTGCTGTTGCTAGGCGATGAAACACTAATAGCAATTTGCATGACCCTTTCTTTGGATGATATTAACACACAGAAATTAATGCCACCCAAAGCTGGTGATGTGACCATCAACAAACAGCCTCCTCCTCCTTGCCTAGGTCTTGCCTCTGATACTGATTGAAATGAGTTATGGTGTGTAATTTGGTAGGGAGTATGTAAAAGTTGAGTACTGACACAAACAGGACACACTGGCTGCCCTGCAGGCCCGCTGCATGCCCTTCCCGACATTGCCACAGGCCTTCAAAGCATTTAGCCTGTATGTTCAAGCAACCTCTGGCTTGTAACTCTTTTATTTTCAGGTGGCCACACCTGACATCCTTGTACTTATAGATGTGTCCTTTGTGCTCTATAGTGCAACTAAGGAGTTTCTATAAGGAGATTCGTAGTACGTTATCTGAAGTGAGTTATTTACTCAAGATCACTGCAGTACTTTCTGTTGACGTACCATGTAAGTGGGTGTATAAATAGAAGTATAATATGTAGTTATTATACATATTTTATACTAAAGTTAAACCAGAATAAATTGATAACTTCTGTCTTTTAATTTTAGTATACTTGCAAAAACTCTCCTGATAACTTAATTGTAACCACACTGCCTTCATATATGTGATCCTTGTCCTGCATCCATGTATCATGCGTGCATCATTTTCCTAATGATTATATGGCTGGGGCTTTTTGTGTAGTGAGACATGTACGTTGCAAACATTTTCTGATATATTAGTTACTTTATTCTGTTTTCCTGTGATTAATCTTTATCTACAAATATGAGGTATGTTGTAAAAATATAACTTTGTAGTGGATTCCAGGAAAAATATCTTGCCATGAGCTTACAGATCTGGAAACGTTAATGTTGAATACATGTGGTTCTAAATAAGATTTTTATTTAGATATTTTGCTTGAATGTAGTGACTGAAGCATACCTCAGAAGTAATTATTTCTGACATTTGGAAAGATTCTTAAAACCATTCTGTATTTTTGCTATTAACGCTGTTTGGAAACCAACCAACTGGAAATGAGATACATTTTGCATGTATGGTGAAGATGCGCGTGTTAAGCTTTGAATGAGCATGACATTTGCTAGCATTTTATTTAGAATACCAAGAATCTGAAGCTCATGTCATTATGCTTTTTGTACGCATTTTTGTTTATTTTGAGTATTTTTTTTATGAAATCAGGCTTTGCTCTAGTCAGAGGATGACTTGTTTATATCCCTCCTTATTGCTTAACTGGTTGGCTATTGAGAGCCCAAACCTTTAACTCCCTCAAGTACTCATCCTTATATATATGTATAAACATATATATATATATTATCCTACTCTATCAGTAGGGTAGCTTCTAGAAATAAACTTTTGTAACAATGGACTCATTTTGAATATCATGCTTTTAATATATTTGTGCACGTCTTTGATCCACATAAAACTGCTTACTCTGTTTCAAGATGAAGACCTATTTCTTTTCAGCTGTCTTACTTTTTATCCTATATTGCTGTGTTTTAGCAGTCAGGCTCTCCACATAAGGAGCATGTATCTTATATCATAACTGTAAGTGATTCAGAATTCTGCAGTGCACTTAATAACTAGGTATTTCATTGTAATCCTCTTGGTACATAATCTTCACTGTCTGTCAGTCGATTGGGTTTTCATGCTCACTTGACTGTCTGGCACAGTAAAACTGTTTCTATGAGGGGCTTGCAGGATTATTGCCATTAGAAACAAGCTTACAGCACCCTGGGTGCTCAACACTCAGTTTTCCTGCTCCATCTCAGGTCTTTATAGGGGCTAGAAGGCAGCTCAAGGTTTCCTGGTCCTGCAATTGAACATTTCTGCAAAATCAAGCTTGTTACTGATGGTTCTTACGACAGCAGTAATTTTAAGCTGTGATACTCTTGGTTCTGAAGAGTTGGGGGTTTTGCACAATACAATGCGGGTATGGATCGAAAAAATAGGATGTGCTTTATATTATACGTAGCCATATGTAGTTGTCTGTAAATTATTTATCCCGTTGCTGTGCATGCAGCTAATACTTTGCCATGCCCGGATGGTTTGAAACCACTGCGTCTAAGGATATGTGGGATTTCAATTCCATGACCGAGAGGGGGAGCAGATGTTCCAGCTGATTTGTCAGGCTCCCTGTAATGCTGTAAAATGCACGTGAGGGAAAGAAGAGGGGCATAAGGTCTTCAAAGGTTAGAGCTTTTTTTTTTTTTTTTTTTTTTTTTTTTCCATAAATGAAACGTATATCCCTGATTAAAAGAAAGATGAAACAAATGAGCCATTATCAATTTTCTAAACTTGTGTGCCAAATTCCATGCATGCTCAGGAGCTCAGCACCGTTGCAATATAGAAACCAAGAATTTCTGGCTTTTGACTGTGTACCTAATCAGTAGGTATATAAATATGCCACTGGATTCTTCGCATAAACACAGATTTATCCATTTTGTCCTTTCCATGTCTTACAGCTGTTTCTCATCTTCATTGTAAATCTGCTTCTCTCTCCCCTTGAATTTCATACTGACAATCTTGTGACTAGATCTTCAATCATTTTCCATGATAAGTGAAGCTGGGTTTGTCAGGAGATAAAATATTTTATTAGGTGAATGCATATAGCTGGAAGAAACTCCAGGCAAGCTAGTGAAAGCTTGATCAAACTGTATCAGTGGATTGAATGAAAGATAACGTCTCTGCCTATAAATAGTGCTTTGCTTCACCTTTTCACTGTCAGTCTTCCAGCAACATAACTTCTAATTCCAATGGCAAATCTTCACCCTGCTTCTTCCCAGAGAATCTTGTTCATTACAAAAGAATAATTCCAAATTGTGGTTCGTAACGCCGCATGGGCTACTGTGATGCTCTAGCCCTCCTTCCTGTTTGACACACAGCATCAGGCTTCTTCCTGCTTGAAATATAAAGTCTTTAGAAAGAAAGAAAGAAAGAAAAAAAAAGGCATCTGATTTTGATTTAAAAAATTCCAAAGAAGGAGAATTTGCCATAGCACCTCACGGGGTTGCTGTGATGGTTAATTACCCTTACTGTTAAAAATGTGTGTCTTGTTGTATAGCTTGAATTTGTCTAGATTCAGCTCTTAACCGCTGGATCTCATTATAGCTTTGTCTGTGAGTGTGCATTCATACTTCTGAGCAATAGAGACTACAAACAGTCGTCATCTCCCTCTGCTAGGCTAGAAAGACTGAGTTCTTCCACTGTGAAGTGTATTATTTAGGTCTTTAATCATTCTCATGGTTCTTTTCAGAATTTTCTTCGGTCTGCCCACTTCTTGAGTTGTGGAGAACAGAACCAGATGTGGTTTTCCAGATGGGGTTACATGAGTGCAGGATATTCTGATAATTTAACATTTTTTCTTTCCTCCTCCTTCTTTTTCCTTTGTGTATGCAGTTATGGGCCACACTTTAAATAGACTAAGATGATATTTTTTATAAGCAGAAATACCCACCTAGGGCCTGAGTCACCTTCTCTCTGTTGGTCATTCAAGTTAAGAGCAAACAGGGAGTGGCAGGGTCTGAATGATACCAAAGCCAAAGCTTTCATGTGCAATTCCTCTTCCGTGCCAAATGTTTCATGATACATAGTGTTCCTCAGCCAGGTGGATAACTGAGTGCTGATTCAAGAGAGAAAGTGTTTGCTATAGAAACAGGTGCAGAAATGAATAATCTACTGTGTTTTGTAATAGTCAACCTGATATCCTGGCATATTCAAACACATCTTTGAGTGGTGCTGCAATCACGTAAATGCATGAACCCATCGCTTTTTTTTTTTTTTTTTTCTTAATATCTCTAGAAAGTCTACCTGTAAAAATGTAAGGACTTTATTTGCTTCCAGTTTTCCGTTGAATAACTTGCAAGGACATGCTCACTGAAAGTTCTCTACAGAAAAAGGAAAAAAAAAAAAAAAAGTGAGTAACTCTTTTTATAGACAAAATGGATTTGATCATCCCACACATATTTAGGACCTAATTTGTAAAACTTCCTGATAAGGACTAGTATGATTTTGTTAAGCAGGAGTGTTCATATGAATATGGACTACCCGTGTAAACAAACAGTTGAAGGAGCACATATGTTCAGGGCTAGACTAAATGTCCTACACAGCCCTAACCTAAAGAGACAGAAACCAAGAAGGGAGAATGTAAAGAGCTAGCACTTACTTGCAGGACAGTTTCGTGACTTTTGGAAGCCTGAGTAATGGTTTTTAGATGCACAGCTTAGTGCAGGCAAGCTGGCCGAGGAGGTGAGCTGGCAGTGCTGGGAGGCTGCTTTGAGCCTGTAGGTTCAGGATCTTCATGTAGAAACAATGCAGTAGGTTGTTGCTAGCACTTCTGGACTGAAAGTCATGTAAGGGAGAAGCAATAAGCTGAAAATAAATGGAGCAAGCATCCCTTTTGAGTGTGCAGAGGGCACAGTGGAGATTCATCTGTGGGCTGAAATGTGAGTGGGATGCAAGCGAGCCTTGGAAGGAGGGCTTTGTACAAAGTCCCCAGATTTTGCTAAGGAAGAGCAAAAGAACCAGGCTAACAAAGAATAGGTATGTAGTGCAGGAAAACTTTGGATCATTTAGAAAAAAGTTGCACTAGAATATCATGCATGAACTACGTTATCAAGAGCAGCGTCCCGTGTTAAATAAACACTGTCTGCATGCTCTGTTTGTTTCCAATCTTTGCTTCCTGCACCGATCCTGGGGCTGTGGATTTGCAACGACCCTTTTGGACCAGTGAAGCTGTGTGGTTGGGACTGGGGCTGCCCGAGGAATTTCCTCCTCTCCTCTTCCGAGCGCTATCTTGACAGCTGAGAGCAGCCAGAGCACTCTCGCCGGCACACCCTGAATCTGCACATCTGGAGAGTGTAAGCTCTGCTTTCCTTGTGAAACATGCTCAGCTCAGGAATTTACTTCTCCCAGCGGCCTAGCAGAGCCAAAGTCCGCTGACTTTCAGGGCACGTTGTAAGGCCCATCTGTTTGCTCAGATCTGTGCCGGAGGGTCTGGCAGCGAGGCTTATGGTTAACGTGTCCCGTGGGAGTCTGTGCAAGAAGAACAGTGGCCAGCGCGCTACGTGTCTGTTTTTTAAACAATCTGCATGCGTGCAGACTATCTGAAAGTTAACAACTGCAGGGAAATTAAACAAAATAATTTAACCTTACGGGCATTTTACAGTAAATAGATTCACTGAAAGGACCCCCTTTTGATGCCTGTGCCGCTAGGGTTTTTTACACCTGACCAAGAGCGTGATCTCTCCTTGGCTCTTCTGCCTCGGTCCTGCAAAGAAATCACATCACAGACACTTCTGTAACAACAGACTGGCACACATTATATGCTCAGGATTAAACCAACACTGAATCATCGAACAGAAGAAGCTTGTGTGACACAAAGCCCTTATTAAAACTTAAAGAATTTCAAGGTAACAAAGAAAGAAATGTATTTCTTCTCCTTTTTTGAGTTCACTCTGGTTGGTCCTTCTTTTAAGCACGCAAAGTAAAGTACTGCAAGCCTGGCATCCAGCTGGGTTACCCGTTGACTGAAATACCTATGAACTAAATGGAGGGTGGTAAACAGGTACTGATTAATTCCTTCAGGCTTTTGTCATAGATATAAAACCAGGGGGGAATCAGAAGGTGTCAAAACATGTTAGAAAGTACCCTAGGCCACAGGTACCATAGTTCCAACCTAAAAGCTCTTGTAGAGCCCCTGATGCTCTATAACTATGTTTCTACTCAAAATCAGATGTGCTCCTCCAAGTTCACCTCCATTCACCTGTGCTCAGTTTGGCCTTTTTCTTCCTGTGCAGCATCGGCATCGTCAGGTCCATCCTTATGCTGTTTCTTCTTCCACTGCTTGTCCTCTACACCTGCTGCAGCCTTTCACTGCTGGCAAAACTCTAAAGCAAGGACCAAAAGCCAGGTCTTCTCCTTCTTTCCTGCATGAGCTGTCCTACCAAAACATGAATCTTATAAATAAACTAATTTTGCGAATTAAAGATAAATACATAGATTATTATGCTAATTGGGAATTGTTAGAAATTTCAGGTTCCAAGTCCCATTTAGGTAAAATCACTCAAACAGGATTCACAATTTAAGTTTTTTTTTTTATTTTATTTTTTTTTCTTTTTTTTCTTTATTAGTTACTAAGCTAATATCACTTTGGAAATGTTTCAGGACTGTGCCAGGTCTTGAAGGTATGTCAAAGTATTCACCTTTTTAAAAAAAATGCACACTTCATATCTGGAATTCCCAGCTTTGAATTTTTGGTGTGGTTTCAAATTTGGAAAGTGGCGTACAGAGCAACATGACTGCAGCTAGTTAACCATGACATGCAGGTGAGGTTTGCAGTAATCATGAAGGAAGTCTATCTGTATATAATGGAAGGCACTTGGAAAATTAGTATTTTCAGTTTCAGTGCACCAAGATGAATTTTCATAGCTGAATACAAGACAGCATTCATGTCAAGGTTTTTAATCTGATTAAATATGTAAGGCTTCCCAAATTCTAATTAACACCAACTATACCCACAAGATTTGTGTTTATATCAGTTTTATGATGGGATTTGCATGACCAGCAGTTAGAACGGTGACTGGATAAACTTTGTTTGTTTTTCCGTGACTCACTGTGCCATCAGGGAGGTACGTCACTCCTTCTGTATGTCAGAGATGAACTCTCGCGTAGTTCATGAGCTGTATAACTAGTAGATCCTGAACCTATAGGAACCTACATCTATTAGGAACTGAGGAAGCTGGGCCACAGCTGAGAAGTGCAGAGTTGCTCTGCATGAAATCCCGGCTTTAACACTGTGCTCTGTACCTCCCTTAAAGGAAGGAGCACAGCAAAGCTGCCCCCTGCACACACCTGGCTCCATATAGGTATAGGCAGCTTGTTGCCCCTGTCTGTGGAGAAATAGGAGGCAAAGCCTGTGGCAGGGGTAAGGGAGGACAAGCAGAGGCAGACACCAGTTGGACCTGAGCACCTCGGATCCTGTCCCTGAGCCCTCCCATAGCCCATATGTACAGAGTACATATCCCTAATAGTTTTGTGATAGCGTAACGTGTACTTTCACCACTGTAAAACTGTGCTTTCCAACAATGCATTCAGTCATACAAAATTCTTTCAGGCTTAAACAAAACATGGAAATCTTAGTTCAGAAGTGAGTCACTGGTTTGTTCACATTTTAGCACTGATGTAAACAAGGTGCTTGGAACTTGTCTTGCAAGAAAGCATTTAAATAGCTGACTTGCTTCAACCCCCAAATCAGCGATTACTGTAGGTGCGAGCACACAGCAGCCACGGGCTGATGGTGCTCAGCCTGCAGCAACAATGGGAAAATCGCCAGTCCTAAATCATGCTCTGCAGTACTGGCACATTTTCTGATTTATTGCCAAGGAAAAGGAGAAGAAGGAGATGCAACCTCATGGCTTGAGGGCATCTTAATTCTGAATTTCCTTCATGGTAGGTTACTTACTTCAATGCTGTCTAGCATCGCATTTACCATTTATAGGATCATTTGGATTAGCGTCAGTCCCTACTCAAATCTAAAGCTTCATTTCAACTACAAGCTCATTTAAATTTATTTGAGAGCACATTAACAGTGCACCAACATGACACCGGGGATTGACCTGGCAGTCCATTGTGGGGGCTTTGACTGCATTTGTAATACCTTGCACCTCTTTCTGCAAGCCCTCCTCGTCTTCGAGGCCACTGCATGGCAAGACCCTTAAGCTGAATTTGGCCATACTTACTTTTAAATTTCGCATACGTGTGATGGTCTAGGTTGTGGTATTGACAGTCCAGATTTGAGTTACATATTTATTCCCTACCGTTATTGAAAAAATTACCACAGAGAACTTCAGGAAAAATGCAGTATGAAAAGATACACTAATTCCAGAGATTTACAAAAGTCTGATTTCCTTGTCTTTTACATGTCTTCCATCACTGATATCCAAAGGCTTTTTCAAATATAAGGATTTCCAATAGGCATAATTAAGCAATGCTCTTGTGTTCCCTCACATGTAAATGGAGCTTAAATTTGAGGTGCTAAATTTTGACACTGTGCACTGCAAGACGGGTTTCACAGCAATTTAAGTTCAAAAATGGAACTTCTTAATTAGTGGAATATGGAAAAGAATAACAACATCAACACAGCTACCCCCTGCTGCTTACTTTGATATTAAATTCAATTTCTTTCATGATACCTCCCAGTCATCACACACTCTTGACTCTTATATCAGCTGCACAGAGCTACATTAAAGAAGCTGCAGGGCAGAGAGCAAGCTGTAGATTTCAGTGGGAGCACAGGGAAAGCTAGATCAGAGCTCAGAGAGACAGCAGCAGATAAACCCATTGCCAACACGTTTGTGTAAAAGTCAGCAAATAGTTTCAACGCTTACTGACTCAAGCACTTTTGCACCTATATTCGTCCCGAATATTTTTGAGGACAAACGTTGTTCAATATTTCTCAAACACAAGCTTTAAGCTTACGAAAGCTTAACTGTGAAAGTCCCCTTCCTGCTGCTGCTGCAAGGTGAAGTAATCTTTCTCTACGATTACAAGACCCCAAGGATTTAGGTATATGACTGTGAACATCAGCCAGACGGTATCTGCAGCATTCACCCATAGGAAGAGAAGTCATGATGTTATTAGTCGATCCTGGCCATCACTGCTGTGCTGGAAGAGCCGTGTCCTTCACTTCTGTCCGCACTGCCACGTGCAGGGGGACGGGCACCCTGGCTGTATCGGGTGCATCATCTGCTGCTGCAGACTTTTACTGTGCCAGTAAACGTAGAAGGTCCTCGGTGGCCTGTGCTGTTGAAAAGAGACGCAGTTTCTTCCTTCCTTTGCTCAAGGACCTCAGACCACTCCAGAAAGCAATTAATATGGATCGCACGCGCAGGTGAGGCGTAAGGAGAATTCAAGCATCCCCAGCGATGGTCCCATGCTCCTGCAAGGAGCGTTTGGCAAGCTGCCACTGGCAGCTGCACCAGAGGAGGCACCAGCAAGGTGAGACGAGCCTTTCTGCTGATGGGCTCTCAGGGTCACAAGCATTTCCTTCGTTCTGCTGCTGGACGAGCTCTTTACAGCTTTGTCCCCAGCTGCATCCTCCCCCGGCATGGCAGCAGAGCCTGGGAACTCAGCCATGGAGCTTGACCCCACGAAGGACACAGCCCTTGGCACCTGGGATGGTGCAGAGGGGCCTCAGCCTTCCTCGGGGCTGCAAAACTCCCCGTCTGCCCACCGACAATGCACTTCACTACAGTATTTTAGAATGGTGCAGACGGCCAAGGACAATACTGTCAGGGTAACTCTGAACTTCTTTGCTTTCACAGATTTAAATCAAGCTTTAAATTATTTTTAGTAGCTTGTTATTACAGCTTTTGCAACCTGAAGACAGACTACTGCCTTTAATTCATTAGTAATTTCAACAGTTAATCAGAAAATGTCATTACCTAGGAGGACTGCGGCTCAAAATAAAGCACACTGGAGTTAAATTTAAATTAAAGCATGGACAGAAATGAATGCAGCCTTTGATCCCCCTTCCATCCAGACTGCACCCTGATGGGCACAGCTGGACAGGATAGAAATCGTGAGAAGGGAGCAGTCTCGCCTGTTTAAAAGGGCACTGTCAACTCATTACATCCTCAAGTTGAGCAAATTAAAAAAAAATAAAAATTCACTGGGTTCTTTTGGAGCTCCACTAATGTTTTCTGTAATGGCCACTTCTTGCCTGTTTAATTTTTAAAGGAGGCTGATTTTTAGGTGTTTGACTGAAAATAACATAGCCTACTGTTAACATCTGTTTAACCTTCACGGTGGCCCCAGACCACCTTTCTGTTAGCTGAGTGGGAGCTGTGAGCCGAAACAAGGGCACACACCTCTGCCTGCCTGTCTGTCTGTCTTTCAGCATACAGCTTCGTGCAAGCTCTGGGACCACTCAGCGGGTGCCTGAGCCCCACGGTGTCAGGGTGAACTTTTTCCTGGGTGGCACCAGCAGGGATGCAGGCGCTGAAGGCGATGCCCTGGGTCACACGGTGTCCCTAACCTGGGAGGACACAGTGGCAGTGCTGTGCCCCCATTCCATGCATACTGAGGATGGTATGCACGGAAGGATTTTTCCCCTTCCATTCTTCAGTACAACTTTCCCCCCCATAAATCCATGTTGTTAAAAAGCTCACACACACCACAGCAACCTGTGGAAGGCTGGGGTCACCTTCCCTTCGAACAGCGGGGCGCCCTGGGCACCTCCCCACTTCCAGCTTTGATTCAGGCAGCCTCAACGAAGCTATTTCCTGGACTGCTCACAATTGGCAGGAGACAGATTTACCAGCCCTGGCTCATTTGGCGGGGTTGGGACAGGCTGATAATGGCGTGAAATTCAGCCAAGGGTAAAACTAGAGACGTTGTGGCATCCGAGGGGACCCCAGCTACTGGGAGCATCGCGCTGGCACAGCAGCCTGCAGCCCAGAAGTGGATCTATGGTGCACGTAGCCACAGGGAATCAATTTTGGAGGCTTTGGTAGAAGTTTTAGGGAGTGAAAGTGGGGTAGGGGAAGGTAGCCAGCTGAGCTCCAGAAGGGTTTAGAGTGAGTCTGCCTCCCTGGTTCTCTTTCCCTACACTTTTCCTTGCCTGAAGGCAGCCCTGGCTGTGCTTTTGTCCTGAATACTTCGAAGCCTGGACTTACACAGGAGGCTCCCAGTTGTCATTCGCTACAGTCAGGAGGGTAAAATGATGATGTTTCTCAGCTCTGGCTTAAATTAGGAAGTTTTACCAGCGTAGCCTTGTCAACGAAAGCTGCTGTGAGAGGAGCACACGGCTAATCAACACCTGTGCCAGCCGAAATCCTATTAGCGCTGCGGTTGGGCTCCTCGGGAGGCAGGGAGCAGAGGGCTTCGGCTCAAGCAGCGTTCAGCGTGCAGCGGAGGCGGCACGGAGTAAAACCGCTTTGACACTTTTTAACGAGTGAAAGAAGAGCCTAAAAAAAATAAAAATAATAATAAAAAAAAGAGGTGGCACGGGAGAGCAAGCCCCCTAGCGGGAAAGCAGCCCTGCGAGCCGCCAGCGGGGTTTTCGCCGCGGCCAGGTACAGCAGCATCCTCACGGGGGGTGCTGCGGGCAGGGTGCCCCGCTTGCCGTCCGACAGCCCGCTGCAGGCAGCTCCAAGTCTTTGGGGTGTGAGGGTGGAGGCTGTGAGAAGGCAGGAGGGTGGGAGGGGAGCAGGCGGGGTGGCAGAGGAAGGGGGGACCCCATCCGGCTGGGGGCAGGCGGGCAGCGAGCCCCCAGCCCCCGGGGCAGGGCTGCGGGGCCGTGCAAGCGGGATGAAATTAGCGCCAGTCCAAAGCGGCGGCAGCAGCAGGAGGAGGAAGAGAAAGAGGAGGAGGAGGAGGAGGAGGAGGCGGAGGCAGAGGGAGGCGCCGTCCCCAGGCAGAGGGGCGGCAGCAAGGGGCCCCCCCCTCGCCCCGCTCCTCCCCTCGGCGCCCTCCGCCGAGCAACTTTGCTGCCGGGCGGCTGCACGGCCGGGGGATGCCGGCGGCGGCGGGGGACGGGCTGCTGGGCGATGTGGCTGGCGGTGGCGGTGGCGGCGGCGGCGGTGGCGGTGGCGGTGGTGGCGGCGGTGGCAGCGCCGTGCCGGGTCCGGTGGCGGCGGAGGGCAGGCTGCTGGCCGCCTGGCTCAGCGCCGCGCCGCCCCGCGAGCGGCTCCGCGACTTCCAGCACACCAAGCGCGTCGGAGGCTACCTGATCGGCAGGAAGCTGGGCGAGGGCTCCTTCGCCAAGGTCCGAGAGGGGCTGCATGTGCTCACCGGAGAGAAGGTAGCCGGCCGGCCGGCCGGGGAGGGCTGGGCACGGCGGGGAGCGGCGCGGGGAGGGCGGCGGGGCGCTCTGCTGCCCCCCGGGGATGCTCCGCTGAAGGCGCACCGACCCTTTTCCCCCCTCCGGGTTTGCTCGCTTTGAGTGCCGGCAGGGTAAAACCTTCCCCTCCTTTTTCTTTTTCCTCCCCCTCCTCGGGTATTAGTAAGAAAAGTCCGCCGAGGGGCTCTGCTCCTCGTCTCTTCTCCCCAGCCCCTTAGTGGAGCCTCCTGCCCATCGATCAGGATGTGTCACCACGCGATAGAGAGCAGCGGGTGCTTTAGTTTGGTCCACCCAGCTCGGGACCCACAGAGGAGTTATCCTGCTCCCGTTAGAGCTGCCCTGTCGGATCAGACCAGATAACAAAGCTCTACCTAACGCAGGACACCTTACTGCTACTGCAAGCTCCCTGCACTGCCAGGACCAAGCACCTCCGGCAATTCCCTCCAGCACCCTAAATAAGCTGTCGGTACGGCTGCGTCTTCGTAGTATGCGTTCCTGCACTCCTGGCTCTTTTTTCTTTCCCCTTCCAGTAAGTTTCTTGTGGAATGAAATTTCGAGTTAGGGCTCTGAATTTCATCGGGACAAAAAATGGTAATGTTAGTGATTATTATCATTCAGGAACGCGAGAGGAAAATAATTTTGTGCTCTTCTGTTACCAAGCGTGTGCTTCTCCTTGGTAACAGATACATCCAATGATCCTCTCGTTGATAAAAGGCACATGCACACACACGTCCTTCCCACCTCCACTTTTTTGGATTGCTACATTTATCTCAGTCTGTTAAGAGGAAAAAATAAAAAGGCCCACCACACGCCCCTCTGTCTCAGCTCCCAGGCCCGCTGCCTTCCTTTTTTTTTCCCCCCAGTGTCTTGAATAACACATGCTATGACAAAGTGCTGAGCAGAAACTCTAGGAGGATCTCCCTTCCTTCCTGCTGAGTCCCTGTGTCCTTATTCGTGGCCGGGTGCGATGATCTCTGAGCTCTGCCTGACCCGATCTTGTGCCGCGGGGTCAAAGGAGGCGCTCGCTGTCGGCTTCAGCGGGTAAAAGGTCGGTCGCATAGCTCCAAATTCACACATTCAGGGTCCGTCCGCCCAGACAACGCAGCTCTTTAATTTCAGGTATTTATGGATGAGCGATTTGAGTTAACGGATGGGAGATAAGGGCAGCTAATGACTTCCTTCAGGTGAGGCCCTATCTCAGCGAGGTGCCTCCCTCTCACCGGAGGGGGGAATGCTTTCCGTCCCACGCGTGACCCCACATGAGTATCTCACAGAATGGTAGGGGTCGGAAGGGACCTCAAGAGATCATCGGGTCCAGTATCTCTCCCGGCAGAGAAGCTGATGGACACTCAGCTCTTCTGGGCATGTTCCTCCACCACACTTTTGCGTGGCCTCCAGCCAAAAGAGGCTGAAACGTGCCCAAACTGGATCTGCCTCGCAGCTGCCGGCAGCTCTGCCTACACGGAGCCCACCACAGGCGACAGAGCTCTGGCTGTAACATGAGGAAGAGAAGAAAAACATCTGCTTACCCGGGCTCCTTTCTTTGGGAGTGCATTTGAGAGGAGGCTGGGGCTGGCAAGCAAGCGTGTGCATTGAACGGGGAGGGAAAGCATGAGGCAGTGGGAGAGCTGGGACCAGCAGTACCGGCTCGTGGAAGGAGGTCCTGTGGGAAGAGGCCACCAGAGGCCGAGCACAGCCCTCCTCCGGGGTGGAAACCAGAGTCAGGATGGCATTATCAGGGCTGCCTGAGAGCGCATGACTATGTGACAGTTGCCCCTTGACACCTCTCCATACCCACCTCCCTCCCCCAGCTCGGGACATCCTCTCAGAGCAAGGCTGGGGGAGAACATCGCCCTGTTATGGCCTGTCCCCCAGTCAGTGGGGTGAGCCAGAAACTGTCCTCCAGTCCGTTCACTTGCAGAGGAAAAGTTAATCTGCAGGAGGGAGTAGGCAGTGCGCCTGCAAGTGGAGTTCAGCAAAGTGAGCCGTGGAAACAAAGCCTTCTCCTGCGGACAGCCCGCTGGATCGTCCCAGTCGCTGCATTTTTCTAGGCTGATGTTTTATGAGTCTATTATTCCAGGATTAGTGCCTGCATGTATTTTCAGAGGAAAAAAAAATAATAATTGACATTTGATTTTTGTTTTGTAAAGCAAAGGCGCTGTCTGAATTTCAATAAAATTGCTCTAATAGTGTGAAGTAGGGGTCTCACTGCTAATGCCTGGTAGCTGGTTTGGCACAGGCCAAGCTGCTACAGTCACCAGATTATCTGACTTCAGCCAGGGGTGCCCAACCAGGTTTTGATTTGCAGCAGACTTTAGCAACTCTGGAGGAGTTAATGCGCATTATTGTTTCAGAAAACTGTGTATTTAGAAATGAAATCTGTGGATTAATGAGTCCCCAGCTAGGCTCGGATCCATTGCACTGACACAATGCATTGTACAGAATCAAGGCAATGCGGAGTGAATGCCAAAAATCTGCCATTACCTCACCCTGAAATTGCTAGGAGCTAAAGAGGTCTTCAAGAGAGTCTGAGATGGTGCATGCTGTGGGCCAAACGCTAGTTGCTTTACCAGCTGCTCCAAGGGCAGCTGGCTGGATTATGCATTTGGAGTACAGTGTGTGGGGCTGCAACCAGCAGCTCTTCCGAGCGCCTGAGCACGGGAGGGTGAGCTAAGGTGAGATCTTAAACCTTAGCTGTGAGTGTCTGCAGCGCTGGGCTTTAAATCCAATCTGCTGCAGTGCTTCTTGTGGTTTATGTTACCATAATGTCAGGCATGTTATTATTTTCTGGGCTTGAAAAATGTTTGGTAATGCCTGATGCAATTAAGTGTATTTTAGCTGAGCACAGGAGAATGCTGAACAGATTATTCTTTCCGTTGCTTTTGAACAAAAATATCACAGCCTATAATCTAAGATTTTGGAGTAAAAGGCTGATTTGTCAGATCAGCTCAGGCAGTCTTTATTGCCAGTCCTAAGGAAGCGTAGTTTCTCTATGAAGAGCAAGCCAATTTAGATTTAAATTGTGGCTATGAAACCCCACTGAGCTAGCTGTATTGTTATTCAGCTAACTTTTGCAGCCTGTGCACAAGATACTCCCGGATTGTTTCAAGCTTGAGGCTCGGCGTGGTCTATCTCTGGGCAGCAGAAAGCGGGCAATATTGCAAAATGATATCTTTTGTGTAGTTTCAGACAGCTGAAATTGGGTTCCTGTCAGTGCAGGGGGGTAATATGCTCTACTGGTAGACCGGATGGATTGTGTCATCCTCTGTGGACCCCGATGAAATGTCTCAATAACTCCATACAGCATCACAGGATGGCAGTATGTTGAGGGGAGAGAACGGCGTGAGCATGAGTCTTTATAAACAAACTTGACCTGAGATTGCTTTTGTCTACTTTTAGGTACAACCTTTAGCTCGACAGAAAAAAAAGACATTGAAGCAAATTGAATCATTTGACTTCTCATCCACCAAAAAACATGTTTATCAGTTTCTTTAGCGCTATTGTTAAGCTCAAAAAGGAGACATTTTTAGTTACAGTGAATCGAGTGGTTTTCAGTAACAATGCTACTTAGTGGGAAGTGGCTGCTAAAAATACAGTTTACCAGCTTCTATGAAGGCAAAGCAATTAATATCGAAAGTGGCCTTTTCACAAAAGGGTTTGCTTTCAGAATGCGTTTCTGTGTTAAAAAAAAATAATAATAAAATAA
Source organism: Aythya marila (assembly GCF_965140915.1). Classification (NCBI taxonomy): domain Eukaryota; kingdom Metazoa; phylum Chordata; class Aves; order Anseriformes; family Anatidae; genus Aythya; species Aythya marila. Next base: position 103,769,379 of record NC_139042.1, read on the forward strand.
AACACTGCATTTGAGATTTCTGGAAGTGCCGGGGTGGCTGCGTGGGCTGTTGCGCCCCAGGGAAGGAACAGGGGAGGTGTTCTCAAAGGGCACCTGGGCAGCAGTCCTGCAGGCTCTGTCCCCTGCTGGTGGCACGTTGCTCTGCCTGCATTTTCCAGAATTACACGCTGGCACAGTGGGTGCATTTCTGCTAGGACATCACAGTTTGTCGTCACCTTCTGAAGCAGATCAATGGGTGCAAGAGCTGGGGGGATCTGCATGGCTCTCCACCTCTGCGGTGGGTGCTGAACCATAGGGCTCAAGCTGCCTGCAGGGAGGCAAAATGGGATGCAGAGGTGTTACAGAATCACAGAATCACAGAATTTCTAGGTTGGAAGAGACCTCAAGATCATCAAGTCCAACCTCTGACCTAACACTGCTGCTGCCCTACACCAGCCGAGGCTGTTGGCTCCTAAAATCCTTGCTGTGGTGGGGAAGGCTGTCAGACAATCTGTACCCTAGTCTCAACATCCCGTTTCTAATCCCTTGCTGGCATCGAGGACATTTGTTGAGTTGCTCATGGGCTCGCTACCAGGAGCAAAGGCTGGAGTGATGCGTTTTGCATAATTCCTGTCTTCCAGCAGTGTCCCCTAGGAAACTCACCAACCCTTCAGGATAATATAGCCAGATGGACACAGAGAAACATGGACAGAAGTAATGCCAGCACACATCAGTAGATGTTACAACGCCATACACATTTTATGCTTTGCATTTTATGCAAAGTTAACACATGCTATGGAGTTAAATTTGCCTTGAGTAAATTCACTCTTTTCCTCTTATGTTCTGCCATGGACTTGAGGGGATTGGGGCTTGACTTGGTGGCCAAAAGCCTTTGGGTGCATCAGCAGGTGAGATTTTGCCTTGTTCCTGCCCTTGATAACTGTGCCAGCCCTGCAACATTGCTGCTCTTCCTTTGGGAAACCAAAACCTGATGGGGACTTCACATGAAGGACTTCTGCATCAGGATTTGCCGTCGTCAGCCGTGCCTGTATTGCAAGATCCAGGGCTGCCCAAGTAGTAATGCTGGCTTGGGAACAGAGAAATGTGGCTTATACTCACATGTAGTCAGTTCTAGGATCATAACTTTTTAAGTTTGGGGGGCTGTGTGTGTATGGGGGTCACTTCCAAGCCATCTTACCAAGCAAGTGGGCCAGAAAGTTACTTTACTGCAAACAAAAGTTGAGTTTCTAATGTGACCATCGGTCTTTCAGTCCAACCCTTTGTTTTTACTCCCAAATACTGTCAGGCTGCAGATTGTCCTTCCTCCAGTGATACTTGTATATCAGTTTCCTCAATGTGTTTGTGCTCTCACTGCAAGTATTTAATTAATAGTTCTCTTCTTAGCTCTTCCTCTACATATTTTAACATTTTATCTATACCCCCCAAAAAAAAGCTTGCTTAAGAAAGTACTTACCATAAATTTGCATGGTGGCTTTCTCCTGTGATTTTTATTAACAGCTGCCAACTGTTACACCTGGATGATGTGTTATGATGCCGCTCTTAATTATATGCACCGAGGAAGTGAAATGAGGGTGTTTCTGCAGCCTTAATTTTGACATTTCTTTGCTTCTAAGTGTTTGCTTTCACAGCTTTGACACAATTCTTTTCACAGAGGTTTGTGTACGTGCACGCAAATGCATAATTTGTATTGAAGCCACTAAACACATGCTTTTATTAACATGCAATACTTCAGAGAAGGATTTCAAGGGTGCCGTCATGGCTGCAGTGACATGAGTAAGGACTTGGCTGGAAGCAGGACCAGACAACTGGATGCTTTGTCAGCACAAAGTTCTCCAAAGCGTGTTCATTTAAGAATCTGAGCACGGGGCAGAATAAACACCAGACTGCTGATGTGTGCTCACCTGCTCAGTCTCTTGTATGAGCACCTGCTAACAGTTGGTTCATCAGGAGGATAACCAGTTGCAACAGGCACTTGTTATAAAGCCACACTCTTGACTCTAACCCTTTTCTGTGTTGCATGCTTGGAGTAAGCAAGAATAGGCCTGAATAGGCAAGAGCGCCTGTTCATTATTGCAGTCTGTTGCTTCCAGGAAGCTTGTTTTAATATTTATCAGCTGTAGCTTGCAACTTGTTCTGCAATGAGCTGAATTGATGCACATGTGGCAGTTGCTTATCCTCTTGAGATAATCTGCTTTCAAGTTTACATTCAGCAGTTTTAAGGACGTCACTAACAGTGCATGTCAGCAATGTGCTGCTTTTCATACAGACCGTTATAATTTTAGTGGCATAGGCAGGATTGAGGGAAGCTGAGTGTTGAGGCTGAATTGATACCAGGTGTAGTTCTTCTGTGGCACTCACATCTGGATCCCTGTATTTGTTCTCCCAAGTTTTGTGTTTTTAACATATTTAATGATGTGTAAAGCTGCGAGCCTGTTTTTGTAGGCATGCCTTACCTACAAGAGTGTTAGTAATTAAAACACGTCTAGCTTTCCACCTCTTGCAGTTTGCTGTATCCCTTTTTACACTAATGAGCTGGGGAATGCTACCATAGCTTCATGCTTTTCAGTGGACATAACACATTAGGCATCTTCGCCCCTCTGCCCTTGTGAGTTATTTGTTAGCGTGCACTCGGGAAAGTGGATGCTATTAATGAGCAGCACTTACCCTTTGCAAGGAAACAATCTCACAAGTAAAGCAGTCATGAGGTGACGGGATGGCCCTGCTGGTGACTGAATTGCAATAATAGCCTAAAAGCCAAGCTGTTGTGTCGTATAAATAACAATAGACAAATAGACTGAAAGTTTGCGTGCATATTATGCTAGTCTTTGAGATCTTAGAGAGGGATCTAAAACCATCCACAACCAGTGGTTATGTAGATATTGGCCAGAAGAAGAGTTACGTGGGTTGCTGTGTTGGTGTTGACCTGGCAGTATGGGGTGCAGCTGGACCAGGATAGATGCAGGCTATCCCGAGTACCTTCTGCCTGCAGTGTGGTCTCACTTTGCACTACTTCTCTTCCAGATTGGCTTAACTACTATTTTCAGCTAAGCTGAGGAGCAAAAACCTCAAACCTCTTCATTCTGTGTCTCTGTAAAACCTTTTCTGCTCTACTTTCCTGATGTGCTTGCTGTCTGTTGGCCAATCTCCTCGAGGGCATGAACTTAGCGGTGCCAGTGTTTTCAGTGGGCTGATGGAGCTGGCGCTGATGAAGAGAGACAGGGAGTTTTTTTCTGGTAAGTTTTACTGCAGAAGGAGAGAAGCTGCAACCACTGGCATGACCCCGTGGCCCATGCTAGGACAGAGGTGCCCGTTTCTAAGCTGTTGAGGTGAAGCATTGCCAAAATTGTGTTTGGTGTCAGTGCTTGTAGGGAACAGAGTCAAACCTCCTCCTCCCGAAGGGAAAGACCACTTCAGGAAAGAGTGGTTGAGCATTTAAAGTGGTCCCCAAGAGAGATCACCTAGAAAAACTGGTGTTGCCTCAACCAAAGCTTTCTTTTATGAGCATGCTCTGCTGCAGTATTGCGCTGCTGAGCTGCAAGTCTGGCACTTCCAACATGGGTCCCAGTCGAGCTCTTCTCATTCCTGGTGCGAGATCAGGTGCCACCAGGAAAATCATCGCAACAAAGAGAACTAAAAAAAGATAAGTTACGTATAATGAAGTTCCTTTGCTTTCTGCCTGTTGTGGAAGATTGTCATGGAAACATTTTTTTTTTTTTTTTTTTTCAAAGAATAAATTTATTTTCTGTGATTAATGTCCACAGAACTAAGGGAGAGAACATATATATATATAAACTTTATTGGCAACACCCTTAGATTGGCTCCCAATGACTGTAAATATTTTATCTCCTGTATTTTAAATTACTAAACTGGGCCTTGAAAGCAGTGTTTTTTGTTGATGTAACAAACGTCCTTTTTTCTTTTTTCTTTTTTTTTCCCTTTTTTTTTTTTTTAATCATAAAGCTGCATTGGTGTTAAGGCACTTTAAATTAGGGACACTTGGTCTTCTGTAAGTCCAGTTATGGATGTGATCACTAAAATGTGAAGCAGGGACTGCTTAATATGAAACATGCCACAGGTCCGTGATCATGTAAGGGGCAAGCGGCATTAGCCGCAAGGTTTCTCCTGTGAGGAGTGGTGCTGGAGGAATGTTACTCGGTATCACTTCTCCGCTTTTGTTTCCCCACAAGTAACCCGAGATCCTCATCCATCTTGCTGTGACAGAAGACGTTTTCAGCGTTAAAAACGCGAGTTTTAGTTTATCAGAAGCAGCTGGATAGGATATGGTTCATTTGTGACCAAGGCATGGAGCATGCCTTGCTGTGCTCCAGCGCTCTCTGCTTCCTGTTGTCCTAGCAGCTTACTGGGGGCTGTGTCTGGGTGAAGAGGACCTCTGGTTTCCCAGAAGTTATCACACAGCTTCCTTCGTGCTTGTTGTGAGTAGCCATCATCTTTTTTTTCCATGTAAAATAAGGGCCTTGCTCCTCTTAGCCAGCTTTCCCTCAGCTGCAGTGGCTGCACATCAGGCCCCCATGTGCTCATGTAACAGGACCTGAAAAACATCTTTCCCTCTAGCTGTTAATACCTTGAGCTCAAAAGAGATCTCGAATTGAGTGATGGATGGTCTTTTAGCATGTCAAAGAGCCATTTTCTGCAAAATAGCTAATATTTGGAAAGTGATACCAGGCAAATATATTTACTTTTCAATGGCTGGGCAAATCCAGCCATTTCAGGCATTCAGACACATGCTTTCTTCTTGCAGCACATGGCCCAGGCCTGAAGGCTGGTTTTGACAAACTCATAAGGATTTCTTAGGGAACCTTGGTATCACATCCTCATTTATCTCCACCTCCAGCTTTCTGCCGCCACCACGTCCATCGGTCTCTGCATAATCTCTCTTGACTTGTGTAGATATCACTAGAGGCCAGCAAGGTAAAACGTGCTCCTGTCCCTCGGGGGACACTGTTATTGCTACCCCATTAATTAGCTGACCAAGAGAGCAGTGAAAGGTCACTGGAATTGGTTTCTTTCTGCCAAAGGCCAGGCAGATCCCACCCATGACCCACTCAGGACAAGTCGTGTGTCCTGCCTGTAGATGTGCCAGTGCTGTAGCAGCACAGGCTCTTGAAAGTCCTGCATCGTACACATTCTGCTGGTTTGGACATAGAGCACCAAGGAAAAGCATAATTTGTGGGGATTTCCATACAGAACACATGGGAAAGGGCAGAATTGCTGCAGCCCCTTACCTCAAAACCATCTCCTGGCAGTCACTGAAGGTCTGGCCGTGTCAGGTGGCAGAGATGCTCGCAGATAAGGGTACTTCATTCAGTTTGAAAATGGAGTGAAGCAGAAGATGAGGGGGAAGAAGGTAGTTAGCTTTACGGAAACAGCTGAGCAGAAGTATGTCCAGCAAAGGATAACTGTAGTTACCCATGAAGGATGGCTTGATGTTACCTGTAAATATGGCATGAAGTAAAAAAGCATGTTGAAGAGAAATATGGCTGGGCATGGCTCTCCTCCAGTGAAGCTGAGCTGCTCTGTGGAAATAGACCGTGTCGAACAAGGCATTAGTTGTGTGTTAGATCAGCAGTTACCTCTGTTTCCTTCCTGACTGACTGAAGGAGGAGGAAGCATTGCAGAGATACGGGGAATGCTGTACCATGTAAAAGGGCATGAAGGTAGATCATGAGGAAGCTCTGACCAGTCTGTGCTCACAGCCTTGCAATATTGACTGTTTTAAAGCCTTCATACAGTCTGCCCTTGCACATAGCGTGGTAGGAGCAGCCCTATAGTATGTCCTTACAAACACCAGTCCCTTGATACATCAGGACTCTGGCTCCTCATGGAAACACTAATTCGACTGTGCTGATGCAATAGGCAGCAGCAGCAGCGTGGGCGAGTAGGGCTGTCTGCAGAAGCATCAATATTTGCCTGAGTCCTCGTGACACTTTGTGTCTTCTGTGCCACAGAGCTCAGGAAAGGATGTCGGATGGAGCTTTCAACATTTGCATCCCTTGATGTGACTGCTAATTGCTCCCAGACTGCCTTGCCTAGCTCAACTCCAGTCTTCCTGTGCTGTGCCTTGCCCCTGTCTCAGCTGGGACCAGAGATGCTTCTCACCTGTACAATTATTAAAGCTCAAAGGGATCACGGTGGTCATCCGGCCTGACCTCCTGTGTAAGACAAGAGCTGGTATTCTCTTTGGGCGTATCTGTAGCAATGTTTTGTTGAGCTATTGCACACTCTGGGGGTGGGGGGATTCAAAATCTACTTTCATCTCTGTAAGATAAGATGTTCCTATCACTGCTTCACTGCACCTGAATAACATGGATCGTGCTTACAGCCTGAGTTTGCCCAATGTTACCTTTTGGGCAGTTAATTTTGTTTTATTAAAGAGCTGTCTGTTATCAGCAGCCCTTTCCTCCTGCAGGTACTTGCAGAAAATCATCATCACTGCTTAGTTTTCTCTTAATTAAAATTTTTGAGCTTCAGTCTGATACTGTGACAAACAGTTCTTGGACCTCAGACTGTTCCTGAAGCTCTTTTCAGAACTCTTTGCAAACTTTTAACATCATTCTTGAAGTGCTTGTGCCAGAACTAGATCTAGTAATCTAATAATAGTGCCCAGTGCCATGTACAGGTGTAATTAATACCTTTTCTTACCTTAACAAATACATCCTGCTTATGCTTTTAAGGATTACATTTAAGTTAGCTGTGACATCAAGAGGGTTCATTTGCTTATCTGAATCCTTATGCACATTGCTGGATACTGTTGTCTTTGCACTGTAGGTAATGGTAAGATTTTTTTCTTATCTCCCAGTGATTTGATTCTTTCCATTCAAGCTACCTTCAATCTGAAGTATACGAATGAGCATACTCTGAGCTACTTTCCTGTTTATAAAAGTTTATTCCCCTTTAGGGGCTGATTTAAAGTTTTCCTGGCTGTCTAGTCTGCCAACAGAGAGAGTGGTCCCCTGCGAACTAAGACATTTATCCTGTACTTATCTCTACAGCAGCTGTTTTTATCTCTTGCTAAACCCCAAACTCTTGGCTTACACTGTCATGGACTCTGAAGAGAAGACAATATTTTAACAAAAGTGACTCCTCCCTATGTTTTTTAATTGTTGATTTTACTAATTCCAGAGCAAATACAAATGAAACAGAATATATAATTCAGCTGTCCTGCAAAGAGCAAACACAAAAGTTATCAAAGGCTGAACATCACCACTCAACTGTGAAGCAGAGAGACGATACTGCTTGTTTAACATGAAATCTCAATGCATCTCTAATTGTATTGCTGAGAAGCCTTTTCAGTGCATATACATGCACATGCATGCACATTTAACTCAGTCTCTGATCCTCCTATTCTATTCATAGCAAGCACACAAGGCAAGTATAAAAGGTATCAGATGGCCATGGTTGAATGGTTGTTCTTTTCTGTCCTTGATAAATAGAACAGATGTCATTCTTGTGGAAAAGTCTGCCTTCACGCGTTGCTGTAGGTTTGGATGATTGCTTACTTCCTTGACGTGAATGGCTAGGCTGTAAAGAGAATGGTTAACAAGCATTTATCTTCTTGTAATACTTTTAGAAATGCTCTGCAGTCTGCTTTGAGAGCAGTTCTTGAAAGGTGAATAGGATGCTGGCGTTTGTTAAGGAACTGGGCAGCCAAGCAGGGTAGCTGAGGGGAGTTCCTCCAGAAGTGCCACCCTGGCACCTCTGAATTGGCTGCTACAGACTGCTGGGTAATTCGGTGAATGTCCAGCATCAGGCCATGGAGAAAGTTAAGTTTGTGTTTATGTAATGGTGCATGGACTCAGCCACGTCTGACAGTTGAGCAGAAAAGCTCTGACTTCTCCCTGTCCTGAGCAGAGTATGCGTGGTCCTTTCTGCAGGTGTACAGCTTATTGATTGCTGGTATGCATTTACTTGGATGATCCTTTTCTTTAATCCTTTGTTTCTTGAGATGTTGGTACTTACGATCTATGAAAATATTCCCCTGATGTACTATAAAATTTACCAAGCTTTAACAGCTAAAGCAAAGAATAAACACTGTCTAGTGAAAGAAGTTAGCATTTTCTAATCCTTGGATTCAGTTATGAAAAGCAACTTATTATATGCCTGGTTGGTTGCCCAACCTGAGATACCCTGAAAGGGATTGCTCTCAAGAATACGCTGAGAACTGTGCAGGCTTCAAAGTTAGGTCTGTTTAGTATGCCCTGAATTGGCCCCCAAAAATCGCCATCCAGCTTTGAAAACTAAGCTCAGAGTTTTGTAGTGAGAGCAGTGGTGATTACAAAGCAAGCTACGAGTGATGCCAGACACCTGTCACCAAAAGGAAGGAAAAAAAGAAAATGAATTCACTGCAAGAGTTGTCTTGGTCACCTCAAAAAACCAGCTGGAGATCGACTTGCACTAACTATGGCTATATGAAATACCTACATGGCCTGGCTCTTTGTCTCATTCTCCTCTAAGCATAAATCAGGATATAAAGGTTTGGTTTATTGTGGAGGCTCAGTCTTTCCCACTGACCGTCCTGGCTGCACCCGGTAACCTGCAGCTCTGAGTTCCATGTGAATGGTCAGGGTGCACTGGGACAGTGCTGAGAACTGGCTCGGCTGCCTGGCTTGGCATCACCTCCAGCAGGGCTGCCACCAGCAGTTCCTGGAAAAAAAAAAAAGAAAAAGGAGGGATGTGGAGATGGGGAGGGGAGGAGGTGTCCCTCCAGTAGTCTATAGCTGAAGTTTCTCCTCTTGTGTTGTGTTGGTCTCCTGGCCAAATCCCACAGTGCCTGCTGGATTCTTATTCAAACCAGCTTCCTCTCAGTTCAGCTGGAGCTCCTTTTGGCAGAGATCTGCAGGAACTGGCTTCCTCTTATTAAAAGTTAGGAGCGAATTTGCAGAAGGAAACTATTCAAGTGGCTGGATAAGTGGGAAAACTCTTAAAGAGTCCTCTAAATGTCATACCCTGATTTTGCAAGGTCACGTGCAGTCTTCTGTTCTCTATAAAGTTAAGCATGTTATAACATTTTTTGCTAGACCGGGGCTATTGCTATGAAACTGTTCTTCCAGTTGTTACCGCAAGCGTCTGACATGAGTATTGTTTAAGACCTCTTGACTTCGACTTAGCAAACAGGCCATTGAGAAAACCCATTTTCTGGCAAAGAGGAAGGCTTGCTTCCATTGAGATTCATCCGCCTGCCAAGAGACAGCCTGCGTAAAGGCATCCAATCTGGCGAGCAAGAAACCTGAGGCGAAATTGGGACCTGGGTTCCCTGGGTGCTAACATACAGTGTGACTGAAGTCACTGGTAGTCATATGCTTGCTAACTTAGTTTCATTCGGGCGGAATGATGGTGTGTCGTAACTGGATGAAGCCTGAGATTCACCAGGGAAAAGCTAGGTAGAGAGAGGTTTTTGTTGCAAAATCATAGCCTGAATAAAACTCTTTGCAGCTTTGGAGACAAACAAAACCCAGTAACTTAAAACACATGCACACAAACACCACCCACAAAACAAACAAACAAACAAACAAGCAAACAAACAAAACCACTATTACACTGCCATCAATTTTGCATATATTTGAAAATCAACTCCATAGCAGGCTTGGCTTGCCACCCCCTCCAATGTTCTTTTGTTTTGTGTGTTTGTTCAACTTCATTGTGGTATCCAACATTTGGTTTCCCATCAGCAGGACACTGCAGGAATACCTATCAAAAGTATTACTCTTTGACCCATGGTTTCTCTGAATGTCACTGTTGGAGTTACATGCCCCAGAAGGGGCAGGGAAAAGATGACCGTGGGTTATTGCTCTCTACAACTACCTGAAAGGAAGCTGTGGGGAGCTGGGTGTCAGCCTCTCCTCACAGGTAACTAGTGATAGGACTAGAGAGAATGGCCTCAAGTTTTGCCAGGGGAGGTTCAGGTTGGAAATGAGGCGACATTGCTTCTCAGAAAGAGCAGTCAGGCATTGGGACAGGTTGCCCAGGGAGGTGGTGGCGTCACCATCCCTGGGGGTGTTCAAGGAAAAGTTGGACGTGGTGCTTAGGGACATGGGTTAGTGAGTGACATTGGGGGTAGAAGGACGATTGGACCAGATGATCCTGGAGGTCTTTTCCATCCTTAATGATTCTGTGATTCTGTGGTTCTTCTGCCCACCAAGCACTGGGAGGTTCCTCCTTCCTAGCACAACATCCCCATCCTCAGTTTTGTGGGCCTGGCGTGCTGTCAGGGCACAGATCTGGGGAGGTGGGACTGCACAGTGTGTCTCTCACAAAGACATACAGGCTGCCCCTGGGCTTCCCCTGGGAGATGGCAGTGTGAGCCCAGCAGAAACCCTTTGTGCGCTGCGTGCTGGGTCAGCCAGAGACAGCATGTGTTAGAAGAAAGGCAGAGATAGCTTCGTCAGCAGGATACTGGGTATGGGTAGCCTTTTGTGGGGTGGTCTGCTGAGGTCTGTCTGTGGTCAGGTCTGAAGGCAGAGGGGTCTGTCTGTTGGGCAAGTCATTCCTTCCATAATAAAGTTTTTCCCCGCCTTGCATTTGAGGAGCAGAAGGGAAGAATGGAATAGGCAAGGAGGAACAAAGGCATTAGTTGTCCTCACTTGGGATCATGGGGAAACTCCGAACACTTCCCCTGAGCCGCCTTCCATGTTTTGTTGCAATTTTATGTGTGAAGGTATGGTTGTTTATAAAGAGCATGCAAAATGTGCTTTCTCTGGATGCTGAAGCCCTTGCTCCCAGCTTTCTCCAGGCAACATCTGGTCCTTTAAACTGTCTCTTCTTGCTTTTTCTCAGGGCCTTGCTGTGACTGTTTTTGTGCTGTCTGGTGCCAGCCAGCTCCACCCGCTGCCTCTCTCTTGCAGCTTCAGAAACCCTCCTGAAGCACTAAGTGGCAAAAATCCTCCTCCCACGCGTGTCAAACATGTGCCTTTATTTGGGTGATGGCACGTGCCTGTATTTGCCGATGTTGATTTAGCCGCTGGCTTCTGCAAGCAATGCAACTGTCTCCTACAACTATCTTTGGAGAATAGTGGTGTTTACACTTCCCCCTCACCTCCGTTCCAGTACATTTTAGCCCAGCCTGAACTATTTTAGTGCAACGATCGAGAGAAGCAGCAATTGCTCATATGATGTGTCACACCATAAACTTCAGGAAAGTAATTCATTCCAACAGTAATTCTAGGACTCTGGAACCAAAAATACGGCCTATTACTCATCTTCGTATCTCATAACACAGAATAACCTAAACCATTTATTTATTTACACAGCAAAGATTTAGCCAAAAGCAACGTGTTGAATGTCAAGAGCCACTGTTGATACATATTCAGAGTAATTACTTGCTTTATCATTTATTTTTATTTCTATGCCAATATTGGCTGGCAATTCAAGTCAGGAGATAAGCGTGATGCAAAGAACCCCCACGTGAAACTTGGGAGAGCAAAACAGAATAATTGTCTTATCTTGAGTAGGTTATGAAAGCTTGAATGTGTTTGCTTTGTGGTTAGCTAGCATCTAGGGTATTTTCTATACTGAATGCTTTTTCCTTCTGCATGGATGAAATTTTCAGGTGTGTGTGTGCATATGCACCATACATGAGTCTGTGCATATTAAATGTGTCAGGGCACATTCCGTCTCCACTTACCTCAGTGTAACTCTGGATGAACTCAAAATCAAGGATATTGAGCTAAGTCAATCCTGGAGTTACTGAGCGCACATTTTGATCCATGGATTTCCTCTGTATGCTTAAGAATGAATTGTAAATTGGAGAAAAATCCAAGAAATTCAAACAGGCAAAACCAAAAACTAAAACAAAAAACCTACAGCAAAACAAAACAACAACACCAAACCAAAACAAACCATCGGAGCTCTGCCTGACAGTGCTGACTCCCTATCATGGGGTGCATTTCATTTATGAAAGAAAAAGGATCCTACGAGAAAACAAAAGCAAGAAGAGCAGTGCAAGGGAAAGGGCAGTGACTAGAAGAGCAAAAGAATAAATGAAAGGAGTTGTAACGAAGATGAGCTGGGATGAAGAGAGATGGAGAGGCACAACAGCTAGAAGCAGTTATGAACATCTGTTTGACAGTCAATAGGATGCTTATGTGTTGGGTCAACTGTGTATTTTTTTCTTTAGACATATGGAGATTTCTTTAAAGCTTTTGAATTATCCCTGAGATGGAGAGAGAAAATCTATGGAGAGAGAATAAATATTTCATCCATCTGAAATATTTCTGTAGTACCATGTGCTGCAGCATGGAACTGGGAGTGGAGGCAAGGTCCTGCTTGCACTGTCCCAGGAGCAAGCAAGGTGTCACAGAACCTTGTGTCCTCTCTGATATGGGAAATGCAAGCTTTCAGTACTCTTAATTGGTGTTTTACTCTTCTCTTTCCCCTGTGCAAAGCTGTTGCTGAAACAAAACTGTTATTGCCTCCTTTGTCAGCTGGCTGTTAGCTGTGCTGATGGACTTCTTGGACCCAATGCAAGGGATATTGAAGGTATGGAAAAGGCAGCTCAGACTCAAGGTGGGGTCTGAAGGCAGCTCTGTTGGGATAGATAGCGTGCCTGACCAAGCATCTGTCAAAATCAAAGAGAAAATTTGTCCTTAAGACATAGATGACTAATTCTTTGTGATGGTGAAAAAGTTTGCAAGTAGTCACATAGTTGGCTCTGTCTCCTGGGTTCAGGTGTTTGCCCTTGTTCCCCACAGCCATGCTCAGCCCGCGTAGGAGATATGCATGGGTTTAGTAACGTGCTTTTTTTAGTCAATGAGTTCAGGATGACTTCCTGATATGGACAAGAGGTTACTGCTCCATTTTGTTAATAACCCATGTTGTGTATCCTGCAGCTGCAGAAAACAGCAGCATTTTCATGTGCATTGTTCTCAACTTTTACAGAGGTTGTGTTGTGCTGCCAGCAAACAAACTGGTATATCATGTTTCTTTTACCCACGAATTTGTTTGTCCTCACCAGAATAGCTTTTGTGGTTTGCTGTCCAAATAATCCACGCAAGCCTCTGTGTTCTTGGTCTTATTTCATTAGATTGAAGAACATGCTAGTTTAAGACTGTTTCCTTGGTGAATCACCTGAGGCTTTCAAAAATGGTTAAGTAAAGCTCTGATTTGCCTGTTGTCTTATCTTAAAACAGAATGATCTTTCTTTAATGTGACTAGTCAGGAATGTAGCTTCCAGGCATTTATGGCTCTGATGCTGCTCCACATTTCACCCAGGCAGCTGTCACGCATGTGGTGGTTAGCCTTGCCTTCTTATCAAGGGTATTTCATTAGAATCATCTTTTAACAGCAGAAATATATCCAGCCAATAACGTATGCCATGATGCTGACTTCTGTTTGTTAAGACAAACTATTAAGCCCAGACTCCTGTAGTTTTATTCTCCAATTTATCTGCTCATAAAAACTTGACTTTGACTCAAGGAGTTTGTGTTAAACAGTCTGGGCGTATTTTTATTTATTTATTTATTTATTTATTTAATGCTTCTATTTTCTGAAGAAAAACCAAATTGCTTACTAATTCAAACTTTCTATTTCTTGTAGAAAAAAGGCTAGGCTAGCCAAACTGGGAGCTGTCACATGACTGATGTGACACTTTCTCATGCAGGGAGGGGGCCAGGCATTTTGTGAACAACTTTGTCTCCCTGATGCCCAAGACCAGCAGCCTATAATGCCGTGGATTTTAACCATGTAGTTGGCTGTAGCTGGAAGCAAGTGTGTTGTGAGTAGCTTGTCAGCCATGAGGAGGGATGCTGTACAAGATGGAGATGGATGGAAGCCTGTTTGGCTTGAGCTACTCTCTGGATGTTGAGAATGAGCAATCCAGTCAGTAAAACTCCAAGATTTTCCCCATGTTTGTTATTTCTTCTCATCGTAGGAGTAAATTAATGCAGGAGGTCCTCCAAGGCCAAATCAAGGCATGCAGCAAAGATGCAAGTGTAGCATCTTTGTGCCCCCATCAGGGAGGGCAGAGGGATTGTGGCATTTTTTCTGCCTTCTCTTGGACCCATACCTGTGCAAAAAAGAACCTTTCCAACCAGTTTCATGTAAAATTCAGCATCACACAGGAATACCAAGCACTGTATTCCCCTTCCCTCATCCCGACAAACAACTGTCACTTGGGTAATGATCAGTGAGCTGCTGGGGCTGGTGCATGCGTTAAAGGACTTCCTTTGTTGCAGAGCTCTGAGGAAATGAGGGGCAGGGGAGGAGGATCCAGTGCCTTTTGTTGCTCTGCTGGCATATGCTGTTAAATCATTGTCTGGCGCAGATGACCTGGAAGTCTGCAGCACACACTCTAAATAAGAAATCTCAATAAATAAGTATCTACAAATTTGAGGCAGATAAAGGCAGATACTAATTAATTGCAATTATTTATTGCCTGCATTAAAACAGTAACAGGAATCAGATTCTTTAAGCATAGAAAAGAGTGATATCCTCACTGGTCCTGTCCTTTTGTTCTCATGTAGTGTCTGCACCAGCAGTAGGAATGAAAGCACTTCAACAGGGGCTAGACTGTGTCATAGGCTGTGGTGCAGAGTCTCTTTGTTTTTATTACATACTTTCATGATGGGCTTCAGTTGACTTGGACAGCTCTGAGTGGTATGCAATTTAGTACCCACATTTAAAAAAAAAAAGTTTTGCCTTCTTGCATTTTGCAGAGTTGTTCAGTTCTAGAAGTAACAAGGGGACTGTCTTTCATGTATGTTTTAAAAGAGAAAAAGAAATGTGCCAAGAGAGTGGTACCAAAACAACTGTGTTTTATGTTTGTTTGTTTTGTTTTGTTTTGTTTTGTTTTTGTTTTTGTTTTTTCTTTTTTTCTTTTCAGTAATGTAAAACTAACAGTTGGCTATAGTTTCAGGAACTTGTAATGGAAGCAGATCATCTGAAGTCGTATGTCCTAAGCCAGAAAAAGCCAAAAATGACAGTTAACAACTTGTAAATACCAGCTTGGAGACTTTTTGAGATGGTAGATGAAATTATATGTCCAGCATTAAATATGCTCAGTATTTGGGAGTGGTTAATGAGAACATTGTCTTCCCTTTGTTACCTATTTCCTTGCAATAACTTTTATCTGTCATCGCACAAGGGAGTAATTGTTAGTGGAGGCTGGGGTTGCAAAATCAGCTGTTTCTCTGACCTGGGCAGCTGTGCCTGAAACATTGGTGTATGAACTGAAACAGTTGGGAATTACAGCCATTTATTTATTTATTTATTATTTTTGAGGTTGTTTGTGCAGGTTTAAAGCAATAAATCATCAGTGTGTGACTGCTAATAACTCCCCTCTCCTCTGTTTTTCACTAGGTGGCAGTGAAAGTAATTGACAAGAAAAGAGCCAAAAAGGACACTTATGTCACTAAGAATCTGCGACGGGAAGGGCAGATCCAGCAGATGATTCGCCACCCAAATATAGCCCAGCTGTTGGATATACTGGAAACTGAGAACAGCTACTACCTTGTCATGGAGCTGTGCCCTGGTGGCAACCTGATGCACAAGATCTATGAGAAAAAAAGACTTGAAGAGCATGAAGCACGCAAATACATCAGGCAGCTTATTCTGGCAGTAGAACATCTTCATCGGGCAGGAGTAGTCCACAGGTAATCTTTAAAACCCTCTCTGGAACAAATTTACCTCAGAGCCTCAAAGTGGCGTCTATGCATGTATTTATATAGCAAGGTGACTTCCTTTTGAAAATCTATTACAGCCAGCTTTTTGGCTAATCTTTAAGATATTGTTTAGTTGTTCATATTTTAGACAGTATCTCTAGAAAGAACTTACCTAACTGTTTAACTTCAGAAAAAGTGCACAGTAGCTGCACCAACTGCATGTCCTTAAACATAGGCCTGTACTACATCAACATAGGTCTGTACTACACTAGTACTATTTTGCTTCTTTGAAGCTCAGTACCAACATTAACTACTGTATGGTTTCACTGTGTCTTTGAGGAGGTCATGTCTGCTGTTTCGCTGGTGGAAATACAGCAGTACAGGTAGATGAACTGGTTTGCCCAAAGTCTGTCAAGGATGAAGCCTAAATGGGTTCACAGAAGTCCCTTGCTTGTTCTTCTCTGCTCTTTCCACTAATTGTATTGCCCCGATGGGACCTCGCAAGATCGGAGAAAGGGAAGTACAATCCAGAGTATGCAGCTGTTCACTTCATCTTGCAGTGTCTTCTCAGGAGAAATCCAGAGCTGCTGCAATGCTGTGTGATGTGTTTCTTTCTTTAGGACCTTGTTTTAATCAGTGCATAAGCAGGATGTTTACCTGGGCTCAAGGGGAAACAGGACAAGTTAATCAAATAGAGGTCTGCTGAGGGTTTCGGAATAAGGAATAGCCTTACTGTACCTCTGCCTGAAGCCCATGAGCAGCACCTGGCAGAGGCTGGGAGTGCACAGGTGGAGATACCACACATGATTGCCTGCCCCTATTTCCTTCTCCACTTATGTGCTCTTGGCTGCTATGGAGACAGGAGGATGGTGGGCTGATGTACCTTTGGTCTGACCCAGTATGTCTCTTATTCTGTTCCTAGGTGTATTTATAGGATGTTGTCTAAGAAGGAGACTACACTTTCTAAATTTGGGATGACGGGAGTCAAGTCTGAACTCCCACAGATTTGCCACGTGGCGCTGAGCACGTCATGTAGGCCCCATCCTCTCGGTAGCAGGAGCGAGGCACCTGCATAATTCTGCAGATCTGGGACTCGATACCACCAGGCTACGCTGCTAGGCCCAGCTCCACACACCCAGAAAGCTGCTTTTTTTGGTCTCAAGGTCTCTCTGCTTGTTCCCTGCAGTCCTTTAGGGGTAGGTGCTACGTGCACCTATAACCTCGGGTGCACTGAGGTCTTATCTCAAGCTAAGCTTCTGGTACCACTGCACCATAAATATTTGAGCAGCAGCCAGGTCTTGTCTGCAGGTTCTCTATCAGCAGCTGAACTGCTGATCTCTTTAAATTATTAACCCTACAGTTTGGGGCATGGAAAAGGAAGAAGTCTATTTATTGCTTTAAAGGATCAGTTCATATCCTGTATGTAGGGAGATGAGGTGTGGGGAAAGAAAAAGGTCAAAGTTTCTGAGAAGGGCAGAGAAAAACCTGTCAGGAACAGATGAGGATGTTGAGTTTCTAGCAGCAGCACTGAGTTCAGCAGCAGAAGTACCTCTCACAGGGAAATCTGCCCGCTGCTTAGTGTCATGGTATCCAATGTGCTTATGGTGGGCTGGCGGGACTGACTGATTCACTTGCTGGTCAGTGGATCCAAACTATCATTATACATCTGGATAACTAGCAGGTCCAATTCTAGTTATACTGATAAAATATTTTCTCTGGCTTAACTGTTAGCATCTTGACTTACTATATTAACAAGGTATGTAGAACAGCACAGAGACACAAGAAAAACATGGGCAGCCCAATCCAAATTTCTTCTCCCGTCCCTCTGTGTGCAATAGAGGGACAAGGACTAGTAGTTACCGCAGGAGTTGTCCTTCAGCTTCTTGGGCTTTTGACCGTGGCAGCTATAAAAACAGACTGCTTAACTGAAGAGGGGAAAAAATAGTGCAGAAGTCTGATTCATGCTCACCCTGGATGAAATGACAGTGTTCTGTTGTTGTTATTGTTGTTATTTTTAAAACAGGTAAAAATAACAGAGCTTTCATTGAGGTGGTGATCTGTGGGTGTTCACATTCGCTGTGTGTGAAACAAAACACGGCATTGTAGGCCAGGAAGCGGTCTGCTGTTTGCCTCTCTCAAAATGTTTTCATCATTCACCCTGAATCAGGCAGAGCATTGAAAAGTATTCACTGAACCTTTGATTACAAAAGTCACCGGCATTTTTGTCCTCATTATTCAGGGAATAATCTAGATGACTTGCCCTCTTCTATAATTCAGGATGGAAAAAAAGCCAGAAAGAAGTTGCATTAAATTTGGTTACATTATTTGATGAACATTACTCAGCTGGCTTCATGATTTACAATCAAGACTTGGCATGGCAGAAAAGCACTCTGACAAGAGAAGGGACCCAGAACTCAAAAGAAAAGCCTCTTTTAGGAAGCAGTGTGACATGCAAGCAGTCTAAAGTTTTTTGAGAAACCTCACTTTAATTAGAGAGATTAAAAAATTATTTGAGTTTGACCATATTTTGAATTATAAATATTTCTTCTATGATATATAAAAGCTGCAAGCACCCCAGTGTAGGAACAGCATCTCTGATGAGGAGTGTCCAGGTTTCAGTGGCCACTTTCTGGAGAAAGAAATGCAGCTATTCTAAATATAATTCCGTGTAATCACTTGTGTTTCATTGCTTTTATCAGAAGAGCTGGTTGGTTGCTAAAAATACACTTGCAACAAGCTCGACTGTGAATCAGGTAGGAATATTTATCTTTCCCTCTGACAGAAGAAAACAAACCCAAATGGCAGTATCTGGTGAAGCTTTCTCTTTTCAGAGGGTGTTTACACAGGCCTTCATGCTGTCAAAAGGCAGGATGAACAATAAGCCCCTTGGGAGCATAAGGACAACAGAGAAAACGAAGTGAAAGCCTTGGTGCTTGCAACTGCATCCCACAGGAAATTCTCAACAACCCTTTTAAAGTAATTTTAACAAAATTCAATCCCATTCAGTGCAATTACTGTCAGGATGTCAAAGAAAAGAATTTAATAATGTATTGGTAGCAAAGGTAGCTTTCTGTGTTCCCCCTTTTTCAGTCTTCGTGGCAGTATATTCATACCTTCCACTGCCATTTTGTAATTAAAAGCAGATCAGGAGTTTGAGAGACATAAGAAAATACTTGAGGTTTTGAGTGGAGTTTGTATATTTTTCCATAATACCCTTCTGCTCTTTCCCTAGCACACCAAGAAGTGTAAGGTGGTATGATGATGCAGTTGCTTAGGGTGCTACGGGAGTCCTTCTTTGATACCCACTAATTTGACGTGTGCTGGCTTTAGTAACTTCCATCCCATTAATTTTAAGTGCCAGTAATCTGGCTGCTGATGCAGTATTTATGACAGATCCTGCACTACAGAACAAACTCTCTTTTTGAAGTGTAAAGCTGGTTTGTCTTTCTATTTTGTGTCAGATTTCAAAATTACCTTTAGGCATTGTCTCTTGGACTTCTCTGCTGTAAACAAACTAGACATTGTTTTAGTAAAGACAATGGAACAAATTCCACTTTTACAGAGTCAACCACATTGAATTCAGTGACTTTGTGGCTGATAGAAGAATCAGGCTCAGTAAGCAACACTTTGATAACAAAGCAGTGCCTTTGAAATGTGTGTTAACACGATGATGAACCCAAAACTCTGCACCCTTCCCAGCTCTTTCATGGGGCTACAAAGTGAGTTTGTGGGTTGGTAGTTGAGATGTGATTTTTGGTGGCACAAGCCTAAGGTAGTGTGCTAAGTGAAGCAGGTTTGTGTTGCTCTGTGGAATCACTGGCTTGAGTAGGGGTTTCCAAAGTGGTCTATGAATCTCTAAGCAAAGCCAGGGAAAAATCAGCTCCATCAACAGAAGAACAAACTCCAAACCTAAACAAGCCATCCTATGAATCACGTCCCACTCTGAACTGAAGGTCTCCAGCAACTGCATGTCTTTTCCCCACCTCAGTTCCACATACTGTGGTACGTGTACAGCTGCATGGCCCTCAGTCACAAAGCAGCTGTGTCCTGTTGAAAAGTGCAAGCCATTTTCAGAATTACAGGAACCTCTGAGTCTGCAGGGACCTGCATATATGCCTAATGTTTAATTGCTCCGTGTCTTCCCAGTGTCTTCCAAGAAAGACTTCAAGCATTATGTGTGTCATAGCAAGTAACCCGCATTCTGCCTTGCAGTATACTACCATTAAAAAGCGTGCAAAAAGAAATCTCACCAGAATACGTATGGTGGGATGTTTGCTTTTGTTTGTTTGTCAACCTTTTTATAATGTTGTGCATGAAATTCATTGTTCCCTAACTTTTCAATGTAATGGTGCTATTTTTTTTTCCATTGCAAGGAATTAATGTAAGCATTCAAACAAAGTAGCAACCGAGATAAGCCTGTCTGTAAATAATGATAATCATAATATAGTAATAATAATTAAAACCAAACAAAAACACTTATGTTGGAACCAGATTGAACTGACATAATAAAACATTTAGGAACTTGAGGGAAATCAGTGCTGTCTCTACAAGATGATCCTAAGAGAGACATAAAACCAGATTGTACAATCACGCTTTTTGTCAAAAAGATATAGCGGGTGATTTGGTGTATTGTTAAAATCACTTAAAGTATTCACAGAATAAGCCCTCTGACCAGCAGGCTGTGTTTGCACTCCTGCTGCCCTGGCCATGGGTGCCAGGTTCCTGCCATACATCGGTACCAGTCATCTATGAGCACTGCTGGTGGCCATCCCAGTGGGATCAGGCTGCGGGGTGGTGCTGCCCTGCACTTTCTGGATAGTCCATGTCTGTGTAGCAGTGGTTCTCCAGCTATGGTCTAATCTGGCTTTTCTTGGTCTGGTTTTGTACAGCTTTGTGTTTCTTAGACAGGTTCACATGGAATCTTTTCATTAGGTTGTACCAAAGAGTGAAAATCTGTTGTCCTAGTTCCCAGCGACACACCAAAAAAAGGGCTTTCATGTTGACGTGGACTGACAAAAATGTGGTACATATGAACTATTAGATCAGCTACTGCTTACTGGCAAGTCTGCTGAGAATAGACGTATGGGTGAATGGCTTTAATTAACCAGGTCTGATTGTACTCTATACTGAAGCTATATTTATTTTTTTTTTCCTCTGATAGCTTTAAGATTCCCTGTAATATTTATCCTTAGTTTTATTTTTTAACCATGAATCCTTTTAAATATCTTGTGTTTATTTTTAGCTCTTCTGTCACTCATTTGTTATTCTAATTGCTTGCATGTCTTTTTGCCTCAACTTACAGCTTTCATCTTTCTATATTCTTTCCTCTAGTTTTAAAAGTTTACCTCTTTTCAGCTAATGTTTAATGTACTTGGAACTTCCAAATTGCCTTGCTTCTTGCTTTGAGAGTTTGTACTGAGTGTTTCAGTGTACGACTTGAAGTCCCACTTGGTTCTGTTGGTTTTTCAAGTCTTTTTTTCTTTTCCATACTGTTTTTTTGGCACTCTCTCTTGTTAAATACCTGGCCCCGATATCTTTCTAGAGGCTAATCACCCTGTCTGTGGAAAAATCTCCATCTGCAAGCAATAAAGGCGTGACACGTGAAGAAATAAGCCCTTTTTTGGCAGTGGGGGGAAGTGGAAGTGGGTTGATCTGGATCCATCTGGCAAGGCACGTCACTCTTGTACCAAGCAATTTCTCAGCCGTGGTGGTTACCATACGGCAGAAGCTCCCTTTGGAGGAGGCAGAGAGGTGGGTTTGTAGCGCGTTGCAATGCATGGAGTTTCCTGCAAAGAGAGGAATGCCACCAAATAGCAGAGATTTGCAAAATACTCTTCTTCAATAGATTTATGTATCATTTCCCCTCTTTCTTTTCGTGCATGAAGCAAGGAAAATCTGCAAGAAATGCTAGCTAGGGTATGGAAACATCTGTTCAATAGGGAGATGGTCATTGTGATTGCACGGGTGAAGTGAGTGTCATCCTACATGCAAATATTCTTTTTTCTTAGAGTTATTTGAAAGATAGCATGGACATAAAATGAGGGGAGAGGGACATTTAAAAAAAAAAAAAAAAAGGCTTGGAGTTGGTCACAGTTATTTTTATTTCCCAGATCCTTTCTTGTGAAAGTGCTTTGTTTGGTTTGGTTGGTTTACTTGTCTTATTTTATTAAGCGTATATCTTCATCTGCAATAGAGGCATTCTTCGTTACTCCCTCTTCCTTACAAAGGCAAAATAACATGGATGTCACTGACTCCCCATAATTATAGCTGATGGCTTTATTATCCATTTTTTTCCGAAGTGTACTGAGAGAAACACCACTGGCAGTCTGAGCTATTGATATCCTGGCATGCTAATAGAAATATTTTATGTCTGGACTGTGGAAAAAATTCTTGTAAGAAAGACACAGGCAATTCCTAGAAGTCGTGTGGAAGTTGTGTAGCAACCTAAATGATTTTTCATATTATACTTAATGCTTATACTGTACTTGAACCATTTATTTATTTATTTATTCATTCACTGTTTTAGGGAAAATAATCTTTGTGATATTTTGCTTATGTAGAACATGGTTTAGAAATGCACAACCACATTCGTAAATGATGAAAGAACACATGTAATGTGAATGGAGTGCTCACAAATACATGTCAGCAGACTGGTTGGCAGTAGCAGATAGCTGTTTTCATTTTATCTTCTCTCCCCCCAAACTGGTCTGGGCCCTAGTCTGTGAAGTGGTTCTGGGGAGGTCAAGCAGAATAGAACGGTGGAGAAAGCACTGAAGTGGCACTCAGAAAACTTGTGTGAGGACTTCTCTCAGCTTTCTTACTAACATACTGGATGGCATTAGGCAAACCATTTCAATCCCTCAGCCTCAATTTTCAACTCTAGCACGTGAGAATCTTAGAATCATGGAATGGTTTGGTTTGGAAGGGGCCATCTAGTTCATTTAGATCATCCAGTTCCAACCCCCTGCCATGGGCAGGGACACCTCCCACCAGACCAGGTTGCCCAAAGACTCATCCAGCCTGGCCTTGAACACCTCCAAAGATGGGGCATCCACAGCTTCTCTGGGCAACCTGTTCCTGTACCTCAACACCCTCACTGTGAAAAATTTCTTCCTTGTATTATATTTCAGCCTTATA
Source organism: Aythya marila (assembly GCF_965140915.1). Lineage (NCBI taxonomy): Eukaryota > Metazoa > Chordata > Aves > Anseriformes > Anatidae > Aythya > Aythya marila. The sequence goes on from NC_139042.1 coordinate 103,792,127, forward strand.
CTAGCATTCTAGTGTTGACCACCTTTGTAAAGTGTTTGGATGTCTCATCCCCATGGGGAGACTGATTGTGGTCCCCAGAACAGTAGACAATATCAGAGAAGAGACATTTGGCTCCTCAAATCTCTGCAGTTTATTCTCCAGCTACATCCAATGAAGAGACTTTGGTTATGAAGAGTAACGAGAAAATGACCTCCAATTCAGAAACATATTTGAAATGTTTCCCATGTACAAGGTTTCTGCAGGCTTATAAGTACACAAGAAATTCAAAGAATCTGATTAATTACAGGATTTACTGACAAATGTTTGTAAATTCTTTCTGTGCATGAAGAGTTGGTGTGAACCTGTATGTGAAAGTACTGGTAATTACGGAGAGGAGACAGTGCATGGGGCTTTCTGCTTTGAATGTGGAACTGTGTGCGCTGCTTTCATAATACCCGTTATTATATATATGAATTTTGTAAATGAACTGATGAGAGTGATGGGAAGTTGCTTCATTATTTCAGAGGCTCACTCAAAATATTTTGTTTCTTTCAGAGACTTGAAGATAGAAAATCTGTTGCTAGATGAAGACAACAATATCAAGCTTATTGGTATGAAACTAGTTCGGCAATTCCAGTAATTAAAATTGGTGGTTTTATAAAGAGAATTTTAAGACTTCATAATCCTCCATGTGACAACTGCTAATGTTGCTGCAAAGAGGAGCTGGGAGAGTATAGATAGCAATCAAGCTGTTCCTGACAGCATCTTGTGAAAAAATGTTCCAAATAATTCAGCTTTAACTGGGTATGGGTATAATCCTTCATTTTCTAACAAGCGGCTTTCCTATTTAAATCAGGTACTTTGTAAAGAATTAGAGAACCGACACCGCAGAAGTAACTTATTTTATTATCTTTATAATTTTGCATTTCCTGAGTTGGATTCTGCCCCCATATGCATATGCTTCCGCTGAAGTCGGTGGGAGTTGCAAGCATTTTTAGCATCTAGCAAAATTTGGTCCTTTATTTATATTTGTTAAGTTTGCTTCCAGAACCCAATAAGAAATTGTTTTAGAGGGCTGTTAAAAAATATAAAAAAGATCAACAATAGAGACTTGATTGTGTTCAGGTGTCAGTTGTGTGCAGTACTCAATTCATTCAAGTTATGCAGATGTTTTAGATTAATCATCTGTGGGTATAGTCTCTCACTGCCGTTGTGTAACTGCCATTAACATTAATGTGTGCACTGAAAAGAAAATATGCCCTTCACTAAAAAAATAAAAAAAAAAAAAAAAAATATTTATTTCTATGCCTACACTTTTGCCAAAGCAGTGTCTGTGGCTGCAGACAAATTAAACACTTGACTGACTTTCTTTGAAAAGTTTTATCACCTGAAAAGTGATGAAAAACACTTAGCATTCAGATCAAATGGACAGTCTTTTTAATGTATAAAGCACATACATCTTGAAACAAGCAAGAAGAGCATGGTTAATGAAATTTGAAATACTCAAAAATTACTCAGGGAATTTGGTCTCTAGAAGAACTACCATGACTTCTAGTCATTACTCTGTAGTGAATCAAATGTCTCTGGGAAAATAAAAGCAAAAGAGAATGCTGCATTACCTCAGTTATGGGTCAGAGGATACTGATATGTTACCATGAATCATTCATCAGTAATGATGGATACCACCCATTATCTTGATTTAGCAGATAAGTGAGACCAGATGGTTTGCAACAGTGCTATATGAACATCTGATAGATTTAAAGAATTTCTATAGCTTTCCTGTTATTGGGTGTTTGATTACACAACAGTATGTGAACTTGACATCCAAAACCAGATCTAATCAGATGATGTGTGTACAATTAAAACTTACATGCCAAAAAATAACTTCAGAGCTGTTCCTGCAGTTTTGTTTGCTTCAGTTGCATAGAAAGGTCTCCTCACAGTGGGTGGTGTGGGACGTATAGAGAAAGAGACAGATCTTCCGTAGCCTAGCTAGCTGAGATAAATTGTCCTCAGGTCTGCAGCCTGATGTTTTGAACAAGGCAGATTGTACACAGTATGTATCTTAAAACAAAGCAATTAAATTGCACTGTCCAAATGGGTATGTTATAAAAAAATAAAGGTTGCTTTATTAGTAATAATTTCACTGTAAGTAAAAACAGTTTTAAAGTCATAGTCTGCTCAAACACTTGTGTTTTATCAACAGTCAGCTTAAGTCAATTGTTTCATCTCCTCCCATTCCCAAAGGAAAACCTCTGATCTAATTTTCCAGAGAAGCCACTATTTTATTAAACAACCCCAAACAGTTAGGATTTGTTTTCCCATGTTTCACACAAGCTGGCTGTCCCGTGTCCTGCTTCTGCACAACTCATGCAATGGAAATGTTCCAGCACATGTCTGTGCCTGGTGTAATAGACCTGATAATTTACTCCTGTTCCTCCTCCATGCCTGTTCCCTCACTCATCTTGTTCCACATTCAGTAAAATGTTTTATGTAGTCTATCTTTCTAGAAATGTGATGAATCAATTGTGTTGTCATGTAGTGCTGCCCAGGAAGGTTCTTCACTAGAGAAGAGTATGTTTAGAGGAATTATGTGCTGCTTGTCATGCTTTCAAGAAGAGACTTTGAGCTACAAAACCAGATGACATTAACTGCTTTGCAGTAGCAGCTTAGTCTCCAGGCTTTGTGAAGCAGCAAACACTCTAGTATCTACTGAAAATGTTGCTCTTGTAATAGCTGTGTAATATAAAAAATAGGGAAAAAAAAAAAAAAGAAAAAAAAAACACACAAAGGAAACAGAAGAGATGAATGAAAGATGAAAAATGTAGCATAAAGTGACACTGACAGTCCCTGCTTGCTCATGCATTTCAGTGAGAGACAAATCCCTTGAATCCCTTTCTTCACACAGCTGCTAAGTGACACCTTACTTTTTGTTATTCTTTTTAGCTATGTGATAAGATGGTTTGGAATATGTGCTTAGATAGTATTATTAGAAAAATTCCATTTGCTGTGTTAAGTGGACTTGCTGCTAGCTGCTTGGTAAGTCTCAAATCAAGGAACATCAGGATCAGCAATGCTGGAAGTAATTCACTTCCCTTTATCTACAAGCCCATGGTGGTAGGTGTCTGATTAAGGTGCCATAAAAGGCCACTCACAGACCATGCAAAGTCCTTGGCACTCTGCTCAAGGATCTACAGCACCAAAAGGACCCTGCCCATAAGTAGCTCTACTGAGGTCTGTGAAGCTCTGCTGCCGCAGACAAAGGTCAACCTTGTCCATGATCTCTCACTTTATTCTAAGGCTTGTGCTGTTAAATGCCTTTTTCCATAATCCAACTGTCACAGCTTCAGAGATAGCCATGTATCCATAACTTAATGTTGATTTCCTGGAGGCGTTGAAAAGTAGTAGTGCAATGCGATACTTCGATAGTATGAAGAGTGGGGGTGGTGGAGCTCCCATGTCATAATATTTACTCTGGAAAACCAAGTGTGGCCTTTGATCTGAATTCTGTAATTAGCTAGGCTTATTGAAAAAAGCCCAAGAAAGAGACAGGAATGGAAGTAAAATTATCAATGCTGGTGGTAATACCATTCTTACCAAGATAAAAACGCATCCTTACTACAAATGACCCTGCGATCACGATGTGCTGCCACAGTATTCATAACAATATTTCCATTTCTTTTGCAATAAAATCCCCGTCCCCAGTATGCAGGCATTTGCAGGCATTTTTAATTTCAACAGGAACAAGAAAAGAAAAGAAAAAAGAAAAGAAAAGAAAAGAAAAGAAAAGAAAAGAAAAGAAAAGAAAAGAAAAGAAAAGAAAAGAAAAGAAAAGAAAAGAAAAGAAAAGAAAAGAAAAGAAAAGAAAAGAAAAAGAAAAGTATACCAGCCTGGTTGTAATGAATGAGCTGAGAAAAAGTCAATAAGATGTTTATAGTTTAAGTAAATAAGATAGCGAAAACTTTCACTAGAGGATACCTCCGTTGATAATGATAAACAGATGCTGGTTTATACCGGGTCAGAATATAGCCATTATTTATTTTGAGTGTGAAGCATTATGTTACAGTCAAGTAATTTTGAGGTGGTATGTCACAGTAGGGTAAAGACCATGAGTAATACCCTGCAGAGGTATTATTTCTAGTTTTAAACAGTATTTTACAGCTGACATAACCCATCTCAGGCCATAGATAATAAATAAATTAATTAAGTAAATGGATCCTCAGAAGTATTTGTGTAAGCCCCAGGGATAATACATATCTAGCAGAGATGATTAAGCAGTGTCCAGAGACAATTGTTTTCCATCAGAGGCAAGGAAATTGCCTTGATCCTCCCTACAGTTTTTACAGTGCTCTCCAACAAACCCCTCTGAGCCTCTTTGGCTGTTTAAATGTGGTGGTGCTGGGCTTGCCTCCCTCACAGAGAGCCAGCCAGGCAAGCAGCAAGCACTCTGCAGTCATTTGGACACTCCAACCCACATAGTCATTTTTGTACTTTTTTTTTTTGGTAAACATTATTCATTTTTAGCCCAGTTTCATAAGGGAACAGGGCTTATGTGAACACCCCAGCAGGGCGCTTTTAATATCTTGAGGGACTCTTGTCTAATTTTAGCCACATTTGGCATAGGGTGAATCCTAAAGGACAGGCTGACAGGTTGTTACTTCAAGTCTCATGCAAATATGTAGGCAGATAAGGGAGAGAGACTCTAACCAGTGACTGTGGAGGGTGGCATGGACTCAGCAGTAGCCTGTTATATTTGGCCTCCAAGATGTAATGCTTTTAGCCCAGCTGGGCAGGTGGGTTGCACACACAGAAGGCTGTTTTATGAGACACGTGGATAAAAAAGACATGAGTCTCTAGGAACAGGATTCAGTGGTCTGTTTCTCCGGACTGCATTGTTTATGTATAAGACACTTTTCATTTTAAACACACCTACATTTGGGGAATTTTTAAGAAGAGAGGATGAATGAAAAAGGAGGCAAACAGATGTCAGTGTTCTTAATACCAGTATTTCTGTTGAAGCTGTCATCAATGGGAGGCTATTAATAAACGTGAACCTCTTTTATTGTGACCTCTGTAGATCCTCTGCTCCTGGATATGATGCCCTGCTACAAAGGCAGACTTCCCAGCCTGTCAGCTTTGCCTGCATCCTCCTCTTCCTTGCCAGTTTGCCTCACTTCTTCCCCTCTATCATGTCAAGTTGCTGCCTTCTCTCAAGACCCTCTGCAACCTCTCCTCACCTTCCCTTGTCATCTCTGAGGCTGTAGTTTTGCTCTCTACCAAGCCAAGTGTGGGCTACCACTAGACAGGGCTTGCACACCCCTGCCTGCACATTGCCCCCAGCCTCTTCTGCTGCTGGTGTGACTGAGCGGCAAGCCCGTTCCACAGCTGCTCTCTGCAAATTTCTTTCCTTGCTGAGTGGTTTAATTTTTAAGATCCTTTCTTAAACACAGCTCACCCTGCAGCCATACCAGCGCTGGAGCAGACGAAAGAGGTTGGGAGAGCTCCCTTCTTGGCGCCAGCCTGGGCTTGGGTTGGCTGAGAGCACTTGTGAAACTGCAGCCTCCTCTGGTGCGGAGACACTGCGTCTTGTTCCTGATCAGTTCATGATGCCAGCCTTTGCCAGTCCCTTGCTATTACTGCCAGCAGAGAACATCAGATACACCCAGGGGCCAGAAATACAATAATTCAAGACAGAAGAGGGGGAGGGAGAGCCAAATCAACACATTCCCCTTCTTGCTCCAAGATCTCCCTTGTGTTGCTTCAGAGCTGAAACGCCGACTCTGCAACCCCATGTGTTTGTGAATCACCACACTAGTCCCAAGAAAGCAACCTCCCTGCCGTAAATCTGATGGCTCCTTTAACAGATTTAAAGGAAAAAAAAATGAAGAAGCAATGCTTGGCCTCTTAGTACCAGTACAGAACCCATGACAATCCGAGGCTGCTTTCTGCCCCATGCCCATCATGCGGTGAGGGCATGAGACAAACTCAGCTCCAGTTGCTGCCATCCAGCTCCCAGTGAAACATAATTGCTTTGTCTGTGAAACTGATGATCATGTGTGTTCTAAGATGATTTTTATTGCTTGTTGAAATCTCTTTTTATTAGCACAAATTGTAAAAATTTTTCATGTGAATGATTTTTTCTTAGACAGTTCGTTGCTTAGCTTTTGAAAAAAAAAAAAAAAAAGTGCTTTTTTTCCTTGCTGTTTTAGCGCTTTTTTACTGTATCTATCTCTTTCATAACTCTGTCTCTATGCTTTTCACAGACTTTGGACTGAGCAACTGTGCAGGAATCTTGGGTTATTCTGATCCATTCAGCACCCAGTGTGGGAGCCCAGCATATGCAGCCCCTGAACTTCTGGCAAGGAAAAAATACGGGCCCAAAATAGACGTTTGGTCCATGTGAGTTACTTCTCTAGCTTATAATTGTTGTTACTTGTCATCATTACCCATTACTCAAATGAGAAATAAGCATAAAATCTGTTTTAATTAACATGACTCTGTGAACTAAATTGCACTGATATTTTGATTTGAAATAGAGCTGTATGTAGATTGGTAGAACACATAGCATGGCAAGGTTGCAGTAAAGTACAGCTTCATCACTGAATTTGAGTCACAGTAGAAAACATGGCTCTGGCACAAGAGGACCAACACTGTGTTTTGTTTTCCCCAAAGGAACTTCAAACTTTCACATGGTCTCCATGCATTATCCACAGTCACATCTAGCAGGAAATGTGAAATCTAGTCAGGTCATCCCTTTGAAAGCATAGTAGTTAAAACGAAGACATGGCCAGAAATTTTGTGAGCCTGAGAACCTAGTAACATTCAGGCAAAAGAAGAGGCAAAAATCACCTGTGCCAGAGATGGAGAAAGCTATAAACGTGTTCTGGAGGCAATGAATTTATCTGCAGTACTTTTTTAGACTGTGTAACTCCCACTACCCTACTGTTGGCCATGGCCATGGTGTCAGTTATTGTCTCTCCCAGAGAGGAATTAGGTAAGATTAGCTGAGTTTTAGCTTTTGTATTAGGATCTGAATATTTTCCCTCACCAGTGAAATGGGGATAGTAAAACACAAATCAATTTAAATGAAGTAATAGATTGTAGTGGTTCCCTAGTTCAAGTATTTGGAATACTCTGAAAACATAAAGTGCTGTATAAGTGCTACTACTGCTAAGAAAGGTTGGCCATAGTTTACATATGAGACTAGGACCTGGGTCAACTTCATCTCTCAGACTGATCTGGTCAGCACCCTGTGACACCATAATACTCTTGATCTGCAGTCTGTGCTCCAGGAGACCTGCACCTCACCCATCACATGGCTACTTCACTTCTCACTCCAGCAGTGGGCCATCCCTCCACATCAAGGGGGAGATTATCAGCCCTGAGGAATGCAGGCACTCTTACTGGGACTGGAATGCAGACAAACAGAACACAGTCATTCCTGTAAACCATTTAAACTTCTCCAGTAATAATATCCTGCTTTTTTTTTTTTTTTATTTAAGAAAGAAAAATACAGTTAACCCTACCCTTCCTTGTAGCTGAACAAATGCTTGCTGTGATCATGGTTCGTAATAGCACAATGGTTTAGATTCTTTCTGTTCACATACGTTTATTCAGTAGACTGAGGAAACAAATTCCCAAAAGGAAGGAATTCCACTCACTTGAATTTAAAGTCCTTTTGTGGGAGAGAAGAACAAGAGTACCCAACCCACTTTTCATCACTGACTCTGTTGGGTAAAAATAAGCAATAAGTTTTCTGCTATGAAAAATTTAATTGTTCACACCTGATCTTTGTGCTGCACCAGAGGCCAGTGGAAGCCTTTTGGTATCAAGCCAGGACTTGCGATGTACCCATGGACATGGGCAGTCACACCACACCCAGGGCAGCAGCAGTATAAGGCTCCTGAAAGCACTTTAAGTATTTATGCAGCCTGAGGAGAGACATAATTGTGGACTGGCACTTAGCTGAGAACTTGCCTAACAGCTGGACTCGGTTCTGTGACTCCCAGCTTATGTCTTACACATTGTGCGACCCTCCATGAGCAAATCTCTGTAAACTCTTGCCCAAATCATTGTGTGCAACAGAAGGAGAACATTTTCCATCCTGTTTAGTAGTTGTTAGGCATTTAAAACAAAGTACAGTCACTAAAACCTCAAACTAAGTTTTTCCTTGTTCCTGATCATTTTGGTTTCTTTTATTGTATGTTTTCTTTTAGTGGGGTAAACATGTATGCGATGTTGACTGGAACATTACCTTTTACTGTGGAGCCATTCAGCTTGAGAGCTTTATACCAGAAAATGGTGGACAAAGAAATGAACCCTTTTCCCACCCAGCTCTCTACAGGTAATCAAAGGAATATGCTTGGACCTATTCAGATCCAGTTGGTTGGAACCATTGCATTGAATTCTTGATTGTGAGTCATGCTACCAGCATGGCACACTAATCGTGAAAAATGTTCTTTTTCATTTTGTTCTCCAAAAGATCTGCAGGTGTTGGTGTAGTATAACTCCTTTTGTTTTGACTTTTGTATGTAAGCTGGAGAAGTGCCAAGTTGTACTGAATATGAGAGGAACAAATCTGTGAAAATCTGTGAAATTGCTTTCAGAAAATAGCTGGTCAGTTTTGCGTGGTCGGATGATTTTAGTGTAGGGTATGGATGCATGAACTCATTATTTTGGAATAACACGTTCCTGGGCATTATCATGATTAAGGTTGAGCGATAAGCTACCTTGAATGACCTCACATTCATTACGGAATAATGACATGCACTCAGAAAGTTATTTTGGGACAGTAGCCTGTGATAACCTTCGTGTGTTCAGAAAATGCAAAATTGTCATTGCATTAATATTAGAAATATTAATTCCTTCTTCAAAGCCATGTCACTAGGCAACAGAATCATGTTTCAGCTTATAGCAAGACTGTGTCAGCATTTGGAACAAACTATGTTTTGTACTTAGGTTTTATTTTTGTATGCTAAATTTGATGCTCATGGAGAGCTTCTGTTCTTATCTGCAGACAGTTTGCAAGGGACATTCAATAGGTTTAAAATACCGCAAATATGAAAAATTTGAAAGATCATACACTTTCACTTAGATCGCTAATAATGGCAAACGATTGCCATGGGGTATAAGAAAAAAAACTTTGAAAGTTGTGTTGCAAGACGAATTCTCCAAGGACAGATTTCCCGGCAAGTAGAAGAAGTAGATAGTTAAGGATTTTCTCACATGGTTTATCTGTGAAGCAAGTGGTGTATGTTGTTTCTCATTTGCTCAGCATCTGTATTAAGTACATATTTTCTGCCAGCAGCTAATGTTGCTGCCATGTTGTAAAGTGGTAGGTTTACAAGTGAGCTGGGATGCTTCAAGTCTTGCCATGTATTTGATGCAGTTAGAGTATTTGGTATTTCCATTCTGAGGACTCCCCTGTAGGATTCAGTTGCACAAAATTGCTATTTTAATGTTCTAGCACATGTTCTAAAGCCCCACTGAGTAAATTAAAAGACGGATTATACTGTATAAAGCAGATGACTGCTTCATATTGTATTGATCTGGAAGCCAAATCCTACATCAATTGCAGTTACTCTTGGATTCAGGGACTTGGATATAGTAGCAAAGATTTCCCAAGTTTGCCAAATATTTTACCAAATGGACCTCCCACAGTGAGACTTTTACCAAAAACTATCTGTTGTATAATGACTATACAGTCGCTTTGATCCAATGTACTGTTTCCCCAGTCATTTTATTTCAACCACAGTCATTTTTTACGTGGGAGTTTTCACTGACTTTACGGGGACAACTCCTGTGTTAAAGTCTGAATCACCCTTGAAAGGCCTGTGGAAGACCAGACTTTGTGTAGCAAAAAAGATAACATTATTTTTGACAGGCTTCATTTTACTGTTTCAGTCATCCTACAGTTTTATCATGGAGATCAAATTTTCTAACCGTCATGTCTTTGTAGAATTTGTGGCTCACTAACAATATGGTCTCCTGTGAAAACAATATTTTGTTTATCCTGTGAGAACAACAGCAGCTTGAACTTTCAGAGATGATGGAAAATTAATGGGATAGATTTAAACATGTTAACCTTTACTCACTGTGAAAAAGTCATGCATCGGTTCTTGGTTTAAGTCAACAGGCTTGCACATTCACCAACATGGCAAGCTGTGATTTAAGATGACATTTGTTCTTGACACACCTAGGCTTTGGGTCAGTAGGTAGAAAATCTTCTCCTCTGCCCTGAAAATTGTTTCATTAGTTAACTCCTTAGGTATACGGATCTTTTTCTTAAATCAGGTTTTCTTTTTCTGTTAATTCACAGAGATCGCAGAAGAGATTTTTTGCAGTAGTCTGTTTTGCTTGTTCATTATGTTCTTTTTCAACATTTAATTTCACAGCTACTGAATGCAGGGTTTGTTGTAAAAATAGCTATTCTTATCACTAAACAAGAGTATATTTTATTTGTATTAGTTACAGTTTTGTGTGACCATGGACACCCAAAGCAACTGTGTAGCAACAGGGAAAATTTGGGGTTAGTATTTGATTTTCCCACTTAGGAAACTTTTTTTCATTAAGCTGCATAAACAACACAGCTATCTGATTATTGATTTTACGTGAGCTGAGTTCAGTTGTTAAGGAAGTTGGTATTCACCTTGCGCACATTATTTTTTTTCTCAATGTACTGCTTCTGTGTGTTTATGGTCTTCCTTTTAGAACAGAGAAGTGCTGTGGAGATTAGAAGAATCTCTCTAAAAAAAGGGTTTTTTTTAGATCCTCAGCTCCTTTACTTGATAAGTTTTCTGCATGGTTGATGTCTTTTTTTGTTACAGAAACCCATGTCTTTCATAGCTGAGAGTCTAAAAGGTAGCATCAACTGATGTTACTTTCTCGTGATTCCCTTTTTAAAGCCTATCAGACACTAACTACTGCACATGTTGCCACGTATTCCATGCTTTTGGAGCAGAAATGAAGTGTCACTTTTTATGAGCATTCAGAAGTCGATCATTTAAACTCCAGGAATATGTGGATCATCTGATGACTTATATTTCCTCTGTGAAGTACAGATTAATTGCAAACCATTGATCAAGTCAGTCCTGGGAAGTTACTGCACCTCAGCTAGATGTTACCACTGTCAGGAGTAAAGAGGCAGTGTTGTCAAGCTGAGGTCTGTGTAAATTCTTAAGAACAGCAAGCAATCATCTGCCCACATCTGTAGTTCTGAGCTTACTTATGGCTTTGTGAAGTGAAATGACCTTATTTCATTCTCTCTGGCCAGTTTTGTAAGCAGCACCTGTATACCTATTTTAACCAGGGCCCACTCAAAGCATGGCATTCTCTAAACAAGACACTAAGCTGGTTTTGTTCATGTCAAAGCAAATGAAAGTAGCAGAGGTCTCGTAGTTCATACCTGAAGCACTCTGTGTTTCTGTTCATTACTGAACTCAATACGCTAAAGGAAGTTTAAAGGGAGAGTTGTTTTTCTCATGGTCCTGGTCTGTCATTTGTCAAAAGAGCAAACTTTGCCCCAAAGTTACACCATGGAAACAAAATTCCATCAAGTGCAGGTCACTGGCTAATCAGATTAGTGCTGTCCTCGAGTTCGTTGTAAATGAGGCCCTCACATTCCCTCACATAATGAAGCATTGGAGGGATAATTCACAGTGTCCTTTGTTCATGAAGCTACTTGGTTCAGCATGAAAAGCGGCTTCAGATGCAGTGGGTCCAAAAATCGATTCATTATCTTCGTGTTTGTTTCCTGGGGGATTAATTTAGCTGTCCTACAGCTGCATGGCTAACTGAAAAAGACCCAGTCTTCCTCACACCATCTAACAGCTCAGGTGAGCAAAGGTGCTGTTAAAAATTTCTACTGCATCTCCTGGGACCGGTTGGTGAGGGAATCTCCCTGGAAGGCTCCCCTCTCTGGAATCAGTTTCTCCTGCTCTGAATCTGCTGCACTTTGTAATGCTTCACAAACCTCATTTACTTTGTCTTTTGACAAGGGGGGAAAAAATCAAGGTTTTTAAGGAGCCGTTGGCTGATTTGGGGGCTGAGGGCGTTGGCAGTCGGTTTGGGGAGGGATTGCTTTGCACTGAGAAGCATGCTCTGAGCCCGTGGGATGCATGCGGCTCCTAACGGGGCAGTACTGGGAAGAGAGGAACTCAAATGGCAGAACAATGGGGCGATTGTTTCCCATAACAAGGGTCTGCGCCCAAGATGTGTTGACGTGCGGGCTTTCAGGGTACGCAGGGAGCAGTCCTAACATCGGCTTCCAGGAGATTTATGAACTTGGATGTAGTTTCTTCCTGCTGTTTCCACAATATTGCTGTCATAGGAAAATAACAAAAATGTTGGGAAAGATTTAAAGTGAAGTACCTCACATAAATCAGCTATTTGTGAAGACAGAGCTTAGAAAAAAAAATAAGCTCATGCCTAGCTGAACTGGTAAATACATAATCATAACTCTCTCTCTTCCAAATATAAACTTCTTAACACTAGGCCTGCACTGAAACAGATATCCTCTAAGGGCCTTCCCTGGCTGATGTTTGATGGTTGCAGGATGGTGAACACAGAGGTTACCCAAGCTGCTAGGAGTCAACACCTATCACATCTAACCTTGATTTATTTGATGAGAAACCTTCCCTTCCTCTCCTGCTGCTCTGCTCTGGCACATCAGCCCATCCAGCCTGTCCCTTGCTGTGGGTGGGCTTGGAGACCTGAGAATGCTTGGGTAGACAACCAGGCAAACATGAAGAAGTCTCACAGAAAAGAATTTTATTCTTAAAAGGCAGCGGTGCTGTGTCTGTGCAGAGGATCTGTCCGTGAGAGGAGCAGTGCATTTCATATACCTAATCAGCAAGGCAGTTCTGGCAAAACTTTTACATAACACAAGACTCTATTTAATCTAAAACACCGCTGTTAAATCCAAAGACTTGAAGTAGGGTTAAATTTTTCAGTCCTCAGAAACTCTACCAAGCCTCAGGCAAAGCATAGCAGTGGTCCTGTGCTGCTACTGCCCAATGTCTCCATACAAGGTCTCTCCAAGGTCTGGAAATAGATAAGACGCTCAGGAGAGTCTGGGAGGGAAGCTGCAGCTCTACTGCAGAATGAGGTGGAAAAAAGCCTATAAAATGCCATCCATATGAGTTGGAGAAAACTGCTGGAAGCCATCACTTGTGTCCTTTGTTTGCCATTGACTTTGTTCAGGGTGCACTCAGCATCTCCACTGGACTGTTTCATTCTGGTTTTGGTTTTCCCAGAATTAGGTTTCTTTGTCTTTTGTTTAGAGAATGATAGAGGACATAGCTAACTCTTTAATGTTTTGTAGCTAATAAACTAAATCTAATCTTGATAATTTAAGGAGTAAAGACCAGGAATATTTAACATAGAGCTTATTTTCAGCTCAGATATTCACTTCTTGTGAGTCTTTTAGCAAATCTCTTGATTTCATTGTTCGTAACCATATAAGAAGCACGTTATTTACAAATATTGGAAAATTACTTTTGAGGCTTGTCGTAAGAAAATCCCAAGGTGTCATGGAATGTCATTGAAAGTTGAAGCTATGGTATTTGAAAACAGAATAAAGTCCATTAATTTTACTGTACTCTTAATTTTGCTAAAATCTCCTGCACCTGACTGTAGTTTAGATGGAAATTGTAAGAGGATTTCTCCCCATGTCAACGGGGGCAGAAAACCCAATTCTCCATGTCTTCCCTCCCAGCTCTTCATCCCTTCCCTCCCCTCCACTCACTCCCAGTCACTCTCTTTCTACTCTAAACAGAGTATGAGTGATTTCCTTCTAATCTCACTCCAGTCTCCTGTCCTCAGACAAAAATTTTGACTAGCATACTCAGAAACTTCAAACAAGCTCTGAAACAAAAAGTTCTTTTTCTCCTCTCCTTTATGACTCTATAAATCTCCGTTTATTTTAGTTACTAATCTCTTATCAGGCTTTCCTTTTTCTCAAGGACATTTGAGCATACTAGAAGGAAAAAGTTGATTTTTAGTATATTCTGGGGTCAGGCTACACAGCATAACATCTCAACTACCGTGTTAAGTCATAAAGCATATGACATAGCTCTTGTTTTTTCTTGATTTCTTCACAGCGGCTGTAAACTTTCTACGATCTCTGCTAGAGCCAGATCCTGCAAAGAGACCAAACATACAGCAGGCACTTGCAAATCGGTGGCTTAATGAGAATTACCCCGGGAGAGCACCACCTAATGTAACATATCCAAACAGGTACTGTGTGAAAGAGCAGAAAAAAACAGCCAGTGTGTACTGATGTTAAAATGTGAACAGTTTCATTTGTGTGACAGTGTCCCACTGCATTTTCTGGGATTGCTTTTCTGACTCAATCCTTAAAGGTTTTTTTTGGATTGTCCATTGAATATGTATTTCCTGAAATGACCAAAACCAAACCTTAAATCAGAAGCTGGCATATGATGCATTTGGGGGGTGGTCCAGGGTACAGATCAGGTGATTAATTGGCTGCAGGCCTTAGAATAGATGTTTGTGAAGATAGTTTATCAGTTCTGATCTTCTCCTTGTTTGTCAGTAGACCCATACTACTTTTCCAGTAGAGGCTATACCTATTTGTGATACATATGGCAGGTTCCGTGGATTAGGTAAATATGCAAACAGTAGTGAGAATGGTCAGAGTTAAATGACCTTCATTTGTTGGTTGTTGATCTTGAATACCTGTGCAATGCTAAATGCATGACTACATGCAAACAGGTAGCAAATCTCATGGTTAGTCAGATATCAGTCTAAAGAAAAAAAGAAAAAAGAAAAAAAAAAAAAGGAAAAAAGAAGAAACAAAGAAAGAAAAATACTTCTGGTCCACTTTGGTTAGAAATAATCTTGCTTGACTTTCAACACCTCTCAGTATAGAGTCTTCACATGAGCAAGTCAACGTGGGCTCTCCTTACAGTCAATGGAGAGAAATAAGGGCACAGTTTACAGAATGATTCATCTGACTTCTTTTTGATTCTGTAGTAGGATGACATTGTGCCCAGGAGATCTGAGTTTCTCTCCCATGAATGTAAATAAAGCCTCAGGCAACTCACTTAGAAATGTATGTCTTTATTTGATCAGACAAAACAACCTTCCTGCATCAAAGCCCTTCAGCACACACAATCTATTATCTGTGGAGGATTCCTTGTGGTAGTTACTAGCTCTCAGACAAAGATCCAAAGTAGTGCTGAGGCAAAGACAGCAACTTAAAGCTTGATTTTGGTGCTTAAAATTTGATAGTGCCCCAAAATTTAATTCTTAACTCACTAAGAGACAAGTTCCTAAGAGAAGAGCCTAATTTCTACTCTAAAGTTTGTTCAAGTGCCAGGTACCTGATGTAGCATACACCTAGGGGCGTGACAACCTCTCTTTGTCTGAATGCCTGAACCATTGTCCTCTACCCAATATGATTTCATGTTCATCAACTAGGCCACCTCTTTGTGTTAGTGCCTTGACAGTCTCAGTGCCTAGGCAAGCTCAGACCATGCAAACAGAGCATTCACTTGAGCATTCACTTGAGGCCACAAAACTGCCTCCCCACCTGCCCTCCCCTCTGGTCACCTTCTAGTCAGGTGAATAGCTGTAGGTCCAAACCTTGTGGGGTTGACAGGCACCTACAGTGCCAGTCTCTTACTGCTGAAGCGCTTGATACTGCTCACAACTGAGCTCAGGAGATCAAATTGGGTCCCAAAACTCACGACAGCCTTCATGAAATTTTGGAGACTTTTCCTTTCATTGTTGCTGTCAGCTGGCTTACAGGTCACAGTCCTGTCTGCTACCCATGTCCCCTCTATATGTATAGGCAGCTGAGGTGCCCTCATTTAGCAGCAGGCATTTCCCTTCCTGAGTTAGCGTTTTAAGTATTGCTTTGTGGAGAATTGCTTCAACTATGCATTTCTTTGGCCTGAGGACAATAATGTCTCTCACTCTCAAAATATGGCTGGATAGTTGTTGAGCAGCTTGGATGCTTGTTCTCCAACGGGTGCCATCACTAGAGCCATCCACTGAAGCAATTGTGAGGCTGGCTGCATGCGATCCTCAGATGTACGTGGACAGAGTATAAAAATGGCCCGTAAGAATGATTGTTTTGCAGGGAATAAGATAGAGAACAGACAGACTCATTATCTCAACATTACTGCCTGAAATTTAAGGGCAATTGAGTTAATCTGAGTAGTATGCTGTGCAACAAAAGGAAATCTGAGTTTCCATGGTGCTTTGGACTGTACCGAAGTGCACTGTACATATGAACATTGTATGGTAAAGAAAGGGAAAACAAGTGTAAACTGAATGAGTTGTTAAGCTAATGAAATCACTGTCATAATGAGCCTAATCAATCTGCTAAACGTGGCATCTGGTAAGTGAATGTAAGTGTAACTGAGAGCTGTATGGGTGATTTAATTCTCTTGCTGCGTGTGTCTTATCTGCAGAAGAGGAAAAAAAGAAATATGGCTTAAATGTGATTTCAGAAATCTTTTGAGTTTGTAGGTACATTTTCATGCCTTGGTTTCATGACTTGGTTAGCTTGAAATTATCAGCCCTTAGACAGACAGGCTGTGGTGGAGGTGTCACTTTAGAGCTTACTCTCTAGTCCAATTAGGTCGGAGATTTAGGAGAGTGGCCAACCTCTATTAGGTAGAAAAGCTGTGCAGTGCTGTTTATGGAGTGCCCATTAATCATCCCCTCCTAACAGCAGGCAAATGAAATGTAAGAATGGAAGAAAATGCAATACTGAACTATAGAGAGAGCATGTTTGCTCATGAATATATGTGGATACAGTGATGATCATAATCCTTACTTATTGTAAGCACTTTTAAAGGGAGTATCAATGTGAAGAGGTACCCTTTGCTATTAAATAAATCAGCTACATTTTTTTTCTCTCGTTGCATATTTTTTCTTATTTTTTCTATTTGAAAATAAGAGAAAAATAACTACTTCTTTCAGAACACAGGTTTTATGATGAAGTCAGTGAACCTGTAAAGGATAAAAGCTATCATGATTCTGTCTTTCCTTTCCTTTTTTTTTTTTTTTTTTTGATATTATTTCTTTATTTTTAAATTGATACAAAATAATTAGCTTAATTAGTTTCTGCCCAAAGCTTGACCTACCTAGAATTTGTAGAGCTTTACTAAAGCGTTATTGGGAAAATGCTGTAAAGTTTGAAATATTTAAAAGACATAATTTGCCTCCTTTTGATTGCCTCCAAAAGGACCTCTAGAGTCAGCTTCAATAGGGTTTCTTCAAGTTTCTGTTAGTGTGCAAATGTGGGTAAGATATTATCTGTTCTGAAAAATCAACTACCAAATATGCTAGGAATCACTTTCTTTCTTAATCATGCTTTTTATAGCACAAGCAAGAAACTGTTCTGTTCTTGCAGTTCTCTTCTACCATTTTAAGGTAACCACCATTGTTTCCAAGGCAGCAACACTGTAGGAAAGGGGAGAACATGAAGATAAGGTAGAAGAACAGCAGAAAATGCATTTTCAGGCAAATAATTTCTCAGGCTTTTTATGAGCTTGTTTTTGTTAAATAGGCAAGCAAATATTTCCCATTTTGCTGTGCATTTCGAGTAGAAACTGCTTGAATTCTTTTTGCCATCCAAATGCCTTAATGTGCAATGGCCAAGATAAGTTTTGCTTATGAACTTAAAAAAAAAAACACTCAAGCTTTTTTTTTTTTTTTTTTTTTTTTTTTTTTTTAACTGCACAATGAATCTTCATTAGCATGCTGAATAAAGGAAAACAGTTAGTTGAGATTTTCCAGAGTCTGTTTTTCATCTTGTCTAAGTCCTTATGTCAGACCCAGACTGCTCTCTGGGCATTCCTCACATCACAGGTGTACAGGACAGTGGTATAGGAGAGCAGGGGTGAGAAAGGTAGAGAATTATCCTTTTGAGGGGGGAAAGTAGGTTGTAAAAAACTCATAACCTAAGCTTCCATTAGTTGCCTTAGCCAAATATTAGGTTTGATATTGGGAGCAAAGAATATCCTTTAGAAAGCAGACAAAATCCAGCATTTCTTTGGAGGTGGATGGGAGTTGACAGGTACATCTGGGAATCTGGCCAGCATATTTAGGTGTCTAAACAGGAGCAGAGTTCTTTGGAAAAATTGTTTTTAACTTACACTGTGAAAGTGCTTTGCTATTTCCACAGCCTCCTGTACTGCACTTCTCGCCTTGGCTAAGTCTATTATGGACTTTACAGAAAAGTACATCCATAAACTCATGTTGTATTTCTGCTTCTAACCAATATGAGTATAGCAGCAGTTTTACCATTTTGGGAGCTGCTGTAATAACCCTCCCTGTGTGTCACCTTTCTCTGGGGTGAAATGCTCTAGCTACCTAGTGCATAAATATTGTGCAAAAGGTGAGGGTTGAAGCTGAACACTGTGGTGTCTTTTAAAGAGTAATTTCAGAAAGGAAAATGTAGCCACCTAAGTTGGATTTTACATCTTTTCCTTCAAAACCGGGTGGATGATCTTGACAGTCTTCACTGGCCAGATCTAGGGTGACAAACTGAGACATCCTGGGCATCGCAGTGCTATTTCATGTCATGGTAGGGTGTGATAGGTTGGCTTGGTTTGTTCAGCTACCACAGTGTGCACATGGTTCCCAAGTAGTCTGCCTTTCTCATCACAGCCATGTTACTGAGCCTTTCAGGTTTCTTCTCTGCCATTGCTAGCAAGGCTCTGTCACTGGGAGGACAGTGCAAGCAATGTGCTTCACCTCTCTTTCTGCAGAATCCACCTGGAGGACCTCAGTCAAAGTGTGCTGCTCCATATGACTGAGAAGCTCGGCTACAAGAACAGCGATGTCATCAACACTGTGCTCTCAAACAGGGCAAGTCACACGCTTGCCATCTACTTTCTGCTTAATAAGAAGCTGGAGCGTTATTTGGCAAGCCTCAGGGTAAGTTCTGCTTGGTGTTGATTCTTTGGACAAGCAGGTGAGAGGGTAAAAAAGTGCTTAAAGATTCCCTGCTCTCAAGGTATTGCCTGGATTTTTATTCCTTCATACTAAAAGCATAATTTCCAATGATAATTCCCCAAGCTGCTGAGGTAATTGCTTATAGGCTTGATGTCTCACGATTCCATGTTTTTGAAGATCTTTCCATAGAAAACTAATGGTACAGTTGCCACCCCAAGGTAGGCTGTTGTGCAGGCTGTGCCTAGTGTGGTATGCAGTTTGGCCTGCTTGACTTTGCAAACATTCTCCCAGGTCATTTTTTCTCTTCTTTAGTGCTGCTCTCCTTAAAATCCAGTGACAGTGCTAGTGCTGCACAACTGTCCAGCTCATGTAGCTGGGAGCCCATTTGTTAGGATGGGCAAAGAGCACCAAGGCAAGCTGCAGTCTCTCTTCCCATGGCTATCTCTCCACACAGCTATCTGTGGTCTGGCGAGGAGTCTTAAAAAGTTAAGAGTCTGTAGGCTCCTGAATGAGTTGCGTAGTCAGTAGGGTGGGCTGTATTTTGTTTGAGCAACCTGGTCTATTAGAAGGGGTTGGAATTAGATGATCTTTAAGGTCCCTTCCAACTCAACCCATTCTATAATTCTGTGTATGGAGTTTTATTTTTAACGTTTGTTTCTTTGAGAAATTATCCCCAACAGCACCTTAGTTTTTCTCTTCTCAGTTCTTTTAGCAAGCGTGTTTTAACGATGATGCCATCAATGATATTTAAAATGTAATGGACCAAATTCACCACATCCGTAAGCTGATGAGACTCTGCTGAACGCCAAGAGTGGATATGGTCCATTAAGCAGTAGCTAAACATTAGCTTTCTCTAATTATCTTATATACTTTGATTTTCTGTGCTTCTCTCTCCACAGAAGTCTGAAGGCCAGGACAACATTTGCCACAAGAACCAGCTATACCAGATAGAAAAGTACAAGGCAAATAAAGACTCCTATGAGGTAAAGCTCATTAAAGCTTCTTAAGGTACTTTGAAAGCAGGCTGAATTTGAGGATCCCCAGCTGTTGGGATAAGACAATGAATTTCTGGAGCTGTGAAGAAAAAAAGATCAGCGATCTTGGCTGCACAGGGCAATTCTCTCAATTTCTTTTTGAAGGAACAAATAGCAGCCCCTTAGGGCGAAGTTTAAAGACAACTTTCAGCTTTCATGAGGAAACTAAATGGTCTATTTAGCAAAATAACACAAACTTCTTCAGGGGGAACCTTAGTTTCATTATGATGTGCAAGTTGCTGAAGAAGACTCTAACTGCATTGCCTCGAGTCTAAAGACCTTGGTGGTGCAGGGCAGAGAGCTGTGTGACTGCCAGGGTTCCCTCTCCCCGGTGACTTGCCATAAATCTGCACAGCAGAGTGCAATGTCCTGACTTGACTACTAGAAAATGTAAAACTGTATTAGTACAAAACTCTATCTGGGTGAAAAGCTTTTCAGCAGAACTGATGCAGAACTAGCTCACTGTGTTGTGACACACTTCCCTTGGCCAGAGAAAAGATTTAACCAAATCACCTTTCACTCTGTTTGTCTCCAGTCTTTTTTCCTGCAATAGAGGAAGTAATTTATTAGAGGAATCCATAATAGATAATAGGAAGCTTCTTCTGTATGGATTTCTCTTCTTTGTCTGTTTCTTTGCCAAGCACTAAAATTACAAGGGTTGCATGAACTGTGCAAGTCCTATCTAACAACATAAATAGCAGTATTCCTGAAGAGTTTACCTGTTTCAAAAGCTACTCTCCAGTGTTGGATTGATGATCTAATTGCAGGGACAGATTTGTATTATGGCTGAGTTTGTTTATTTTAGAGACTGCTTGCAAATTTCATAGAAAAGCTGAATTGCAAGCCAGATGGAAATATCAGGGCAAAGTACTTCTCATTCTTTCCTTACATAAATCAGAACCACCTCACTTAACGTGTGTCAGCAGTGGGTAGGCTCGATGAATACTGTATTTCAAAACACTCTGTGGCAGTTAACTTGCATGGCTGGCTCACTGTGTCTGCATCCACGCCACATACAGGCAATTCTGCAGCAAGGCTTGCCTGGGCACCTGCACATAGCCAGGAGAGAAATGCATGCTCTGTTTTTGTGCTCTTCCTGTATTCCCCGCACCCCTGGAAGGGAGCTGATATTTGACTTCTGTAAGGATCACTGAAAACTAATGATGGTGTCACTGTATGACCCCAGTTTTGTTTGTATGCACAGTTAGGGATAAAGGCTCCCTCCAAAACCTCTCCTGCGTTCAGTTAGTCCCAGTGTAGCTATTTAGGGGATGAGGGGGTGTCCTTTCTTTCCTGAAATAGTTATCTTGAAGCAATTGCAGCGCAGACACTGTGGTAATAATACAGTATAATATCTTTCTTCATGGGCATAGCTGGGTATAAAACATGTTTATATCACTTTAGCTGTGTTTACATGGGGGGATTGTACCAGGACATTTAAAACAGCACGCTTGGGTGAACACAGACCCTGAGATGCTCCTGCCACTTGTAATTGTGGGAGACATTTCTTCAAAAATGCCTTCAGGGGGTGGGAACCCAGCCATGGAAGTGTCTGAATTGTGCTGCTGGGATCAGTGGTTGCCTTTGGGACCCAGAGATGCAGAATTCATAAGCTCGGACAAATTTGTGGGCTGTAGGTAGGGTCCCCTTACCCATCCCCTGTTTCCAGACTGGGACTGGGAGGTATTGGTCCCTGGGCAGATAATGCAAAGGAAGCATCGCTGTGTGTTGCCATGGAAATGCCATGGAGAGAGGTGGTCGGGTTCAGCAGAAGCAGCTGACTGAATTTCTCCCATTTCACTCCCGCCATGTGAAATGAGGACTTTCCTGGGGGTCAGGGGCTGCTTGCCAGCAGCACTGTCTGTGGCTGGGGCAGGCAGCACAGCATGCATGCAGCAGACATGCCCAGACCCTCTTTTCCCAAATTGGCATGGTAGCAGTGGTGTGCTGGGGCTGAGAGTGCAGATAAGTGCTGTCAGGGCTAAGCAGACGGGTGTTTTTGCAGGCTGGCTTCACTTGAGCACTCAGGGCACTGGGGCAGTATAGGAGTATGGAGAGAGACAGCCGTCTGTCTGCCTCTTTTTGGTTGCAGACAGCTCAGGTGATGAGCAGTCATCCCTGCAGCAAAGCCAGGGGACCGGTACTGGCGGTTTCTGCTGCCCTCTGAGTAGCTGGTGGGCTTAGGCTGGAGGAATTTGTAATTATAAGAACTCGTGTCGTTGTCCTATCACAATATTAGGCAAAGCCAAGGCAAATACTCATTATCTTCCTTCCAAGTTCGTTGCCGGGACTAGGATAGATTTTAGGGTCGAGGTCAGGACAGGAAATAGCAGAGGCTGATGTAATGCCGAACCTATTCAAGTATAACATACCGGCACAACTCTTTCATTGTGCAACAGCAGGCCATTGCACGACTGCGTACAGCACGGTGAGGAGTGAACTTTTATAACTCCCCTGAAGGAACACTTCCTTTCCTTTTTAAAATATAATAGCACACGGCACCTTGGGAGTTTAGGATTTTGGCCATTTCCCCTCCCACCACTATCATCAAAGAGAAGCAGTCTTGGTAAATTTTAAAAATAAGGCTATTTACAACATTCATCCAGGGTAAAGTAATTCATTGCTAATGCCGGATGCGTGGATTTGCTTTTTCATCGGCGCTTTAATTGTATGGTACAACTGTGTTACTGCTGCTTATAAAACATTACAGCAGTGTGAAAGCAAAGCCAGGGGCACGTGGCATGTGTTTGAGAGGAGAGCGGTGAGGAGTTCTGGCTTGGCTCTCGTACCATTAGCCTAAAATGATCGCAGCGCTGCAACGTCCTGCATTCTGACAGATGCTGCAGCAGCCAAAATGCAAATTCTTTCCTCACCTATCCAAAATAGCAAAAAGCCCTTAAACAATTGTGATTGGCTCCTGTAGGCTTTATATACTCACCACTTGGTCTCATCCTCACAAGTACCTTTAAAAACAAGGATAGTTGGTAGAACCCAGTCTCTGCTGAACTTGGCAGCAGAGTTTTACATCCTTGAAAGAAAAAAATAGTTTGGTGGGCTCGGAATTAAATGCACAGCTCCCACTGACTTTATTGTTATAGTCTGTTATTCACACAGCATTATTGTTATTACTGCTATTGTTGTTATTACTGTTGTTATTATTTCATTGTCATCAATAGTGACTGTGCTCGCCAAGATAGCGTCTGGGACGGATCAGACATTGCATTGTTCCAGGCATAGCACAGGCAGGGAGGTATAAATGCTCCGTGCCTGACGTGGCTACAGCCTCTAAAGGCAAGGGGGAAGACATCAGGTGAACAAGGAGATATAACGCAAGGAAAGCGATGACAGCTCCAAAAAGTGTTGGTTTGTTTCTGTGGAAGAGTTAGCCAGCTTTAGATGGCTAAAGGAAAACAAACCAGAGTGAATAAGGGATATATGGAGAGAAGGCTGGGGAAAAAATGGGTGTGTGGCAGTACACGGAGGGGAGGAAGACAGGAAGGAGTTCCCAGAGGATCCCTGGTTCTTTCTCTCTCCCCAGTCACGTCACAGCTTCTGTAATAAGACTAAAGTCTTAGTTTGTGATTTCCTGAAGCTCTTCCTTCTGACTCCACAGCTTCCAAAAAGTCAAAGATCAATGAGCCCAGCAGTGCCCAGACACCATCTACGCAGTGCCCAGTTCTGTCTGATGTGGCAGTGATCAAAATGGGTGCAGCCTAGTGATTTTCCTCTTATGTGTCTTAACATGTTTCCAGGGGTGTTTAATGGAAGAAACAGACAAACAAAATGTATTATACATCCTTATTTCCCTCTCTTGCATTTATGCACATTCCTTTGCATCACACAGGTGCCCCTCTAAAGAAACAACCTCAAAGCAACCAAAACAAAAGCCCCACTTCTTTGAGATTCACATTTAAAACCAAAAAGCACACGAGTTTGTTCAAGAAAAGTGGGAATTTCTTGAAGTCTTTGAGTGACAGCAAAATGCAAGCCATAAATTTGATGCCTGAGTTTTAGAAGTAAAATAATACCTTTGGCTGCCTCTGAAATCAGTGGCCAATGAGGAGTATTACGCAGCTTACAGAACCTAGTGATTCCTGTTGAAAAGAAACAATGAATTTTTACTGTAAAACAACTCTTCAAAAGCTGGAGCATGGGTACAGTTTTCCCTCTGTCATCACTGGACATCAAAATTATGTTTTCAAATCTCCATGTTTGCAATCCCAACTTCGTTGCTGCCTTACAGCATAACACACACGTAGAATCAGAGCCTGTGGATGCACAGCAAAGGCCACGTTCCTCAAGGTCTTGCCCAGAGAGGAGATGAATGACTCAGAAAGTTTGAACTTCTTTAAAGCTGTGCAGCTCATCTTTTGAAATATCAGAGGAAGTGCAATAAACAGGAATCAAAGACCTTTTTCTGTGTTTAAATGGGCAGGCAAATTTCAGATCTGAAAGAACACAAATCCTCATGTACTTGGTTGAATGAGGTCTCCTAGGACAAATGACCTCCGAACAGAAAGCTGTCCTTTTTCTTTAATTTTCTGAAAGCATCTTTTCCTCTGTGTGTCAGTGCAGATGGGAACCCTGACACCATGTCAAATGGGTCAGAGGAAAATGTGATGTGGAAGCTGCAGTTATTTTGAGTAACCTGTACAAGTTCCTTGTAAAGATACTGTTTTCAATATGACTTCAGTGAGTGGTGTGCTTATAACTTGGGGGGGTGAAGGACATTGAAACTTCCTGAAGTAAACCAAATTGTTCTTGTTTGTTTTACAACCTAAAGGACAAAAAACTCAAAGAGCAAGAAAAGAAAGGGGAGATTCTTCACCGTCAGCTCCCAAAGAAAGCTGAGAAAAGTCCAGTTTCATATAGACAGCCTTCTTCCTGTCTTATCTCACAGATACAGAACACCAAGGCTCTGCTGAGGGACCGAAAAGCTACCAAGGCTGGAGGTGCAGAGAAAGGTCAGTGAGAGAAATACCAGCGTGGCTCTGTGCGCATGTGCCTTCCCGTGAATGTGCTTGCATGGATCTGCCTGTACCAATACGAGTGTCTTACGTGGCATATGGTTGTTAGTAAATAGTCGTGTGCTTGCGTTTGCTGCCTGCTCTGGAGGTGGTGATGTGAACAGGGATGGAATAATGTAGTCAAACTTTAAACAAAACATCCTGAGGAAACCATGACAAAGTTCAGCAGTCATGAATCCTCACTTTTACTTCTTTTTTTTATGTGACAGAATTTCCACTGCATTTAAAAAAAATAAATAAATCTTTTCCTATTTTTATGTGCTTGTACAAAATCATCTGTACTTCACATTGGCACTTTGAAAGCATCAACACCCACCCCAGATCAGTGCTGGGCTGCTCACTGACAAACCAAAGCTGATAGGGAAGCTTCTTTCTGCCAACAAATGCATTTTGCTCAGAGAGGAATAAGGGGCAGCACAGAATGAAATTGCTGACCCTGAGGAGAGTGCTGGTACCTGTGGCCACCTTTGAGAAGTAGTGGCAGCAGCTGATGGTGGAGGAAGGGGAGATGGGCAGCCAAGAGGAAAAGTGGCAGGCACTGCCTACCATTGTGTATTTCAAGCAGTGAAAGGAGGAAGAAAAACATTAACAGGAAAAGATGAGACAGATGTAGAAGAGAAAACATAAATAATGTAGGGAAGGAGGCAGCCTGGGGAGTGCTGGGTGGGACCTGCTCTGAGGATGGCAGGACAAAGGAGGAGGGGAAAAGAACAGTCAGCAGGGAAAATGGGGCTGCAGGAGTGCATATGTGGGCAGGACGTAGAGGGGAGCAGGAAGGTGACGTAGCTGGCTGTTGAACAAGGGAGGGTAACTAAAGACCAGCATGGAGAAATACAGTAACTTAAAATGTTAATTGTGGTGTCAGGCGGTTATTTAGAGCCTTGGATTTGGGTGATTTCATTGCCTTTCTCATACCTTCATAACTTACCATTTGATGCTTTCAACGTGAAGTGTCAAAATGGTGTTCATCGGGCAGCACGGGCACCTCTGCTGTAAGGCAGCAGCAATCTGTAGAGATGGTCACAAATAGGACATACTTTTTGTGAAAAATTAAAAAAAAAAAAAAGTAAAAGAAAAAGAATCTGTTTTTCAGAATTTGCCACTACTTTTGGGAGTGTGGCACAGCTGGCAATAAGCAGTTGATATTCTTTTCCTCTCCAGGCTTCTCCTTGCTTTTTTGAACTAATGTAAAACCTGAAAATCACCCAGATCTCAACTAGAGCATTTCTGTGCTTATGGAAACTGTGTTTTGATGCTTGTCAAATAATTTTGACCAGTTTTGGAAAGAGACTAGTCAGATTAAACCCGGTCTGCCTTTCCCAAGCTATTCTCAATGCATGTGATTTCATCCCATACACCCATTATTGACATCTCAACCTCTGCCAAGACCATCCCTTTCAAAAGATATACACGTGAGATTTGTGGCTATGACCCGAGGGCTGCAGACCTCAGAAACTTTCTATCCCCTGTTCTCTCAGAGTGAGGATGGGAGAAGTCATGGACAGTGATGAACTGCCAGTCTGCTATTCTTTCCATCAGGGGGAATCTAGCAAAGCAGACTCCTTGGCTAGCTTTTCCTAAACGCAGCAAAATGTGGTGTGTTTTTTTTTTCTTCTTGCAACTATCTTGGCGTGAGTGCCAACATTCTGTAGAAACTGAGTAGATCTTCTCCATGGGCTGTTTTGTATTACTGGGCCAAATCCTGAAAAGATTGTTCCATTTATTTTCGGTCCTTGCTTGGGGAAGATTCTCGCTGAAGTCAGTGCAGCAAATCTGTTCCAACTGTAACAGCCTGAGTCTGGCCAATGCAGTTACTCCGTATTTACATGTGGGAAACCAAGAACAGATTTTGTTCCAAAATGCAAGTAGAGGCATTAGGAATTAACTCACTGTTGTTCCCTATGTCTGTAGGTATGTGAGTGAATACAGTACGCAGACCTTGCTAAAAACATGCAAGGGAGAAATGTGAGATTTCTCAGACATTGCCTTAGAGGATATAATTATTACAAACAGCTGACGACATCAGTGGTTTTCTTTTTCATGTCCTTGTCTTACTCACTTTAAGTGCCCTTCCTGCATTTGAGGAAAGTGGCAGATAAATTACCCATGAAACAACAGCATGAGTATCAAACAAGGATCAGGTTCCTCAGTGCTGCATTGAGTGTATCCCTCAGACCATTTGTTTTAGCTGGTGCATTTGTCATGCAGATTTGTTAGAGGTGATGTCTGATGCTGTCTGCCACAAGGCAGAGAAGGTAGCGCCATTGATTGCCATTTGCTCTTCTGGTTCCTTTTCTGGTTGCTTTGTAGACTCCACCGGCGGGTTAAGCCCTTTCCACGAGCCCGTGGCGACCAAGACAGGCTGCGTCACGTCCAGCTCCCTGGAGTACCTGGAGGTCCAGCCGCCACTGCCCAGGACCCCACGGCTCCTGAAGAGGCAGGATTCCCCACAGCAGGAGCCAGCCCGGGCCGGGGGCCGGGCCAAGGACTCTCCTCTCATCCTGAATATCGTGCACTCCTTCGAGTCTGTCGACAGAGAGGACCAAACAGACCAGGTTTCCCCCTCCCACCAGTACAAGGTTTTAGGCTCGCCCATGAATTTCCCTTACAAAAGCTCAAGTGAAAGGACACTCTCCCCGCTTTTTCAGCCAGGAAGTACGTCCCCCGTCCACCCCACCCAAGTCTCTTTCACGTACGAGGAAAAAGCATATCCCACAAAGGAAGAAGCTGTGTCCCCTACTCAGCTCTTTTCCAACAACCCCCTGGGCAGCCCTAACTGTGTTAAAAGCAGGGGCAGGTTCCCCATGATGGGGATCGGACAGATGCTGCGGAAGAGGAACCAGACGATGCAGTCGGTGAGCGACAAGCCGCTGGAAGCACGGATGCCTCAGCTGCAGCAGATGAGCCCCACGCAGATCACCTTCAATGCTGCAGACGCCGTCAGCGGCCAGTGTTAATCTGGCAGGCCAGGATTTGTACTGCTGTTGTCTGGGACCTAGCCTTTTTAATTGTTAAAAAGAGGGGAAAGCCACAGGCATGTTACCGTTGCTACGTAATACACTACAGTTGTCCAGCGTAGAAAGTCAAAGATCTTCTTGTAAGGAAGGGGTTGTCCTACATAATAAAGCTGAAAGAAGAGGGCTTTGCTTGGGCTGTTAAGAAATATTAGCATTTCACATCTGACTGTACAGTAAAACATGTCTTGAAAGAGCCATGTCAGTCTGTGTTTTCACTGCTGTGATCTAGTATTGCAGTAAGTAGGTTGGAAGAACGCCGAGCATTAATGATTTGATTCATCAAGGTAATTGGTGTGGTGCCATGAGCGCTGGTCCCATCAGGACTAGTGGTAAAACTGTCCGTGCTCCACCTGCCTGTGCCACACTGTATGTTGTGCTCTTACAGGTATTGCTCACGTGGCTCGACAAGTGGAAAAACTCGAGATGCTGTTTCCAAAATCAACTTGCTAAAAAGCACTGCCAAGAAGATAAAGTTGGTAGAAGCTTGAATAAAGACATGGGTGATCTAAACATTTAGAAAAAGCGGGAATGTTGAAAGTCAAAGCAGCTCTTAGTTAATAATAAAGTAGCTAATAATGGAATCATTTTTTTCTAAGGAAAATGATTTAATGATGTTATTCAGAAGAAACACAATTATTTTAAAACAAGGTACATCCCATGGCGATTCAATTTACCATACTGAAGGCCCGTTCCTTTCATGTAATGGGTTTGCAAGTGGATGCTTTAGGCAGCAATCCCAATTGCAACACGCTGTGTTTAAACAACCCAGTCACCTCCAATTTTTGTAGCTGTACTAGCTCCACTCCTGTGTGCAGGATTGCAGTAGCCCCTGTTACAGCAACACAGCACTGGACATACCTGAAGGCTTTTCTGAGAGACTGCAGTGAATTAAAGAGACTAATAAAGGACATGTGAACCTGTACCAATGCCATTTTATACTGCAAGATTGGTAATGCAGTGGTTACCAAAAATTTGGTATTGTTATGAGCTGTGAAGATTAAGTTTCTTAAAAGGCAACTTGTTCTGCATACTGGTCTTGTTTTTCTAAGTAAATGATACATTTGAGAGGTTGGCAACATTTTTTGGTTCTGTTTTTGTGTTCTCACCATTTCCTATAAACTAGAAGGTTTAGCCAAAGACTATGCTTTTATTTCGTCTGTACTGCGCTTGCATATGTGTTTGTGTATACGGGACATCTCAGCAAAGCTTGTACTAATCCAGTCCCCCCCCGGGTACCCCACTGCTGCCCACCCACCTCTCGCCATTCCACAAATGGGGCAGCAGAATCATTGCCCTCTTATTGGGGTCTTTACTGGAATATAGGGATTTTGCATCAGTAGGAACCCACGTCCTATTTTTATCAGTGTTATTGCAAATGATTTTGGAGCCCCACTGCTTTGGTTTCTGTATGAATATGGAGAGTTTCCCTTGTCTGAAAAGCTTTCCTTCCAGTTTCATGAGGTGCAGAAGGACTAGGGGAGCGGGGCCACCAGAGGCGGTGAAAGGGTCCCCAGCAGAGCCCATAGCTGAGTGCATATTCCTCATTTTCCACAAAAAAAAAAAAAAGGTCATCAGTCCAAATACTAACAGCATGGATAATTGGACTGTTCAGTGTTTTGAGTGCTTGCTGGAAAAACCAGCAGAGCATGAATGCTCATCCCTGCAGATGGGACCTTCACCTCGGCTTCAAAGCAGCCTGTCAGGTTGTACGGGGGAGTCTGCGTGCTTCCTACTGTACTCTTCAGGGTAGTGAGGACGCACGCCTCTGTGGTACTTAATGCAGCTCTAAAATTATATACATAGAAATCCTCACTTATTAAGAAAGCCCTGAAATACTTTTGCTTGTCTTGAGATTGAAAGTTGCTATCTTCTATTTGTATGAAACAGCCAAGTATCCCAGGGGTCCATTTTATCTCTTCCTTTTGTTTAAAAACATCAAACCATTTTCTTTTCTTTCACACTAAGAACACGTTTGCGCTGCAAAGCTAGTGAGCAGGGACAACTGAAACACCGTCGTGTGTGTGCATCAGGCTCGTGTACCTGATGGCAGATACTGACTTGAATTACAAACTCAGGTTTATTTGGAACCCAATAAAAGGTTGGGGGAGGCAGGAAAGAGACATGTATTTTTTGTGAAAACCCAGTAAATGTATGTAAGAATCAGAATGAAAACAGAAATGTTAAATCTTTTATTATATTTATAGAGAATATATGAGTACTACACTGCTAAAACATAAACATGTATCCAGCTTAGACAGTAGCTATGTACAGTCAAACCGCAGTGACCATGTAAGGGACTAATTGAAATACAGTAGTGGAAATTCCAGGGGAAAAAATGTATTTGTTATCATTATTAAATATATGTACTTTTTGAACAAGATTGCCATGGAGTGCTGACTTTGTTTGCGAGGTCACTATATAGCAAGGAACGTGTAAGTACAAAGCAACCAGTGAAACACCAAGGTGACAGGAGGATTACCAGTGACTTTACATTCTCCCATCAAAGGCTGTTCCTTTGCAAGGGCTGCTGATTTGCCTCTAAACTCTGAGTGAGCTAAAAGGTGGATGATTAGTAGAGGGTGGGATTTCCCTTGCATAACATTAGCCCCCTTCAGGTTGCGCGTCTCATCTGTGTTCATTATCCAAGCTGTTCGTCACCAGTGCAGGCTGATAGGGAACTCCAGTTCTCCTTACCTTAAAACAGAGGCTTGAAATAGGGGAATGAATTGCTCCCCAACAGTGCCCAGCTGTTCGAGTTACAAGAACGGGAATAGAGTCGATGAATTCAGATGGGAACTGAGCTCTTGGGCATCCAGGTGAGTCCCACAGATAAGAATTCACACTGATACAAACAAAAGTATTTGCTGATCAGCTTTCTGTGCCTCTAGATTATATTGTTTCAAGTTGTAGGGACCTTTGCTAAGTTCAACACAGCCGTGCAAACAGACTGTCAAGCTTGCAGCTTCAGCTTGAGCATTTCTGTTGTTGATCTCACTGTTTTTGTAAGGACTGTTTCTTCCTCCTCCTACCTTTTTGATTTTATTTTTTTCACACAGCAGCTATTCTGAAGACCTCCAAAATCAGCAGAGGTCTCTTTCAGATGTCTGCAGCAGGCTTGGCACCAAGCCCAAGATGAACCCGTTTGATAGATCTGAAAACACACCTTACACTTCATTTCATGCCCTGGGGGAAAGAGGGCACTTCTGAGCTTTAAGTGCAAGGGGAAAGCACTGTGGTTAATGGGGCCTTTTTGAGGTGCTATTTATGTCCACAACCCAATGGAGTCAGTGGACCGGTGGTGAAGCACCTGAAGGGCTTTGCAGACTATCTGATCACTGGACAGCAGCTCAGGATCTGTAGTATTAAAGTAA
Organism: Aythya marila; assembly: GCF_965140915.1. Lineage (NCBI taxonomy): Eukaryota > Metazoa > Chordata > Aves > Anseriformes > Anatidae > Aythya > Aythya marila. The sequence continues at coordinate 103,823,485 of NC_139042.1, forward strand.
TTTTTAGACTTTACTGCCTAGAGAAACTGGTGTCAAATTTATTCAGCAAGACAAAGAACACAGCATCTGTTGCTAAAGGTGTTGTTCTTTGTCATTGCCTTGTAGGTAGGCTGATAAATATTAAAACTGCAGAATAATGAGGTTTACAAATCCTTAAAGTAACTAACAGTTCTTTTCATGCTTTTGCACTTTACCTCATTTGATCTTCACAACAAAATCCCTCTGCATAACTGCAAGATGATGGGGTCATGTTTTCAGGTGACTCCTAAATCCTCAGAGCATCAGTAAAATGTTTTGTCAGTGCCACCCCAGAGACAGCCAGGCACAAATCTGGTTAATGTGATTCCGGACCTTGTTTATCAAGAAGAAAGCAGAAATTTCAGGGAAGCTATTTCTGTGTGCAGTAGATTTGCAAAAAAGCTTCTTCCCTGCTTTTTCAAATACTCGGTGAACTTTCCCCACATACCTTCTTGAGCATAACAAAACCACTGGGTATAGCAGCAATACCTGTTTTTCCTATTAAAAAGCTATCATAGCTCTGTGGAACGAGAACTATAGATCACAAATACATCTGTGTGGCAAATTCATTCATGGATGTGACTCTTACAGTCCTTAAGCAAGCTCCCTACCTCCTGGTTGCATGGCTTGTTCACGTCTCAGGTGGCCTCCAGTAGGAACAGTGTGGGGGGACACCAGGAGATGGTTGTCGTGGTTCCGCTCGAGTGGGCAGCCGAGCTCCACCACAGCCGCTCTCTCACTCCCCCTCCTCAAAGAGGAATGGGGAGAAAATATGTGAAAAGGGCTCAAGGATTGAGATAAGGACGAGAAAATCATGCAATAATTATTGTAACGGGCAAAACAGACTCGGCATAAGGAGATAGTAAGATTTATTGCCTACAACTAACAAGCGAGAGAAGTGAGAAAACAAAGGAAAAAAAAAAACCAAAAGCACCTTCCCCCCCCATCCACCCTCTTCCACCTCCTCCCCCCGAGCGGCGCAGGGGAACGGGGAATGGGGGTTATGGTCAGTCTACAGCACTTCTTCTCTGCCGCTCCTTCTCGGTCACTCTCGTCCCCTGTGCTGTGGGGTCCCACCCACGGGATGCAGTCCTTGATGAACTGATCCGGCGTGGGCTTCCCACAGGCAGCAGCTCTTCCAGAACTGCTCCAGATATGGGTCCGTACCACGGGGTCCATCCCTCAGGAGAAAACTGCTCCAACCTGGCTCCCCTACGGGCAGCAGCTCCTGCCAGATCACCTGCTCCACCGTGGTACTCCATGGGCTGCAGGGGGACATCCTGCTTCACCATGGTCCTCACCACAGGCCGCAGGGGACTTCTGCTCCGGCGCCTGGAGCACCTCTCCCCCTCCTTCTACACTGACCTTGGTGCAAGGCTGTTCTCCCACTCCCTTGACTCTCCCGGCTGCTGTGTGGCGCAGCGTTTTTTCCCTGTCTTAAATATGCTCTCACAGAGGCGCAAAACAACATCGCTTATTGGCTCGGATCTGGAAAACAATGGGGCCCTTCCCAAACATGGGGCAGCTTCTAGATCTTTCTCACAGAAACCACCCCTATGGCTCCCTGCTACCAAAACCTTGCCACGTAAACCCACTACATTCCACCCCTCGCCTCTGTTAAAAGCATATTTAAGACTACTCACAACATACTCTTACTTTACAATTATCACAACAACCTTCACAAAATTCACTTAAATCAAAACAAAAAAGAATTCACCACACCAAAGTAAACATAACATCATCACAGCACCGACAAGGTGGACATTTTACACACACACACCACCCCTCGTCCCTTCACCACACTAACATATCACAGTTACTGCTTTCTTAATTCTTCACAACTTGTACATTCCTAACAATCATCCTGCACATATTTTTGCCCGTTACTTCTACTAACTATCATCTTATCTCAAAATTCCTTGAGCCCCACGTTGGGCGCCAAAAAAGACTGTCGTGGTTCCGCTCGAGTGGGCAGCCGAGCTCCACCACAGCCGCTCTCTCACTCCCCCTCCTCAAAGAGGAATGGGGAGAAAATATGTGAAAAGGGCTCAAGGATTGAGATAAGGACGAGAAAATCATGCAATAATTATTGTAACAGGCAAAACAGACTCGGCATAAGGAGATAGTAAGATTTATTGCCTACAACTAACAAGCGAGAGAAGTGAGAAAACAAAGGAAAAAAAAAAACCAAAAGCACCTTCCCCCCCCATCCACCCTCTTCCACCTCCTCCCCCCGAGCGGCGCAGGGGAACGGGGAATGGGGGTTATGGTCAGTCTACAGCACTTCTTCTCTGCCGCTCCTTCTCGGTCACTCTCGTCCCCTGTGCTGTGGGGTCCCACCCACGGGATGCAGTCCTTGATGAACTGATCCGGCGTGGGCTTCCCACAGGCAGCAGCTCTTCCAGAACTGCTCCAGATATGGGTCCGTACCACGGGGTCCATCCCTCAGGAGAAAACTGCTCCAACCTGGCTCCCCTACGGGCAGCAGCTCCTGCCAGATCACCTGCTCCTGCGTGGGCTCCTCTCCACGGGCTACAGGTCCGGCCCGGAATCTGCTCCGGCAGGGGTCTTCCACAGGCGGCAGCCTCCGTCGGTGCAGGGCCACCTGCTCCACCGTGGTCTCCTCCACGGGCTGCAGCGTGGAACCCTGCTCCACCGTGGTACTCCATGGGCTGCAGGGGGACATCCTGCTTCACCATGGTCCTCACCACAGGCCGCAGGGGACTTCTGCTCCGGCGCCTGGAGCACCTCTCCCCCTCCTTCTACACTGACCTTGGTGCAAGGCTGTTCTCCCACTCCCTTGACTCTCCCGGCTGCTGTGTGGCGCAGCGTTTTTTCCCTGTCTTAAATATGCTCTCACAGAGGCGCAAAACAACATCGCTTATTGGCTCGGATCTGGAAAACAATGGGGCCCTTCCCAAACATGGGGCAGCTTCTAGATCTTTCTCACAGAAACCACCCCTATGGCTCCCTGCTACCAAAACCTTGCCACGTAAACCCACTACAATGGTACAGCTTAGTGTCCTCACTGTTCATCAAGAAAAGCGTGCTCCCTCAGAAGGGAGGGAGCATATTATTTGCAGCAGGTTTTCTGTCAAGAAAGCTTCTTGAGTATTCATTCCTAAAACACTCTCAAACACTGGCATTGGCATGTGTTTCCTAGGACGTGTGCATTACATATACCTGTCTTTCACAAAGATGGCTTGCAGATCTATGTAGAGGGAAAACAGGTTACATCATTCTGAGTCTTTTAAATATGTAGAATCAAATGAAGCTTGTAATATGATGCTTTCTATTATTTAGGTACAGGCAATTAGCTGCTGTTAGCAACAAAGGGTGTCAGGACAGAGCCTGAAATAGGATTTGGAGTTCATATGAGCTACCCTGTGGTGTGGCTGCTGATGCTGGGGCAGTGAAATACCCAAGAGAGAAGAAGTAAGAAAAGGCTTATTGATTAAAAGTGAGGTGCTAAACTTGTTTCGAAATTTTGGTTAATATTCTAAAAACAGGACTAATGCATTTTTGAGATGCTAAAGAAATATGTTTATTAATGTTGTATGAATAGCACTCCTACTTATAAATGTAAAAATACTGCAATTTATTGTATTTCCTGCAACCAGTAAAGATAATACACCATCTAAAACAAAGACAAGAAAATAAAAGCCACCAGAGGCTTTATTTCAAAATAGTTTCAATCTTTCACAGAAGGAAACAGAGAAGGAACTATTGTCTAGTGCTCATAGCACAGGGCTGACTGTTAGACAAAAAGGTTTTTCTCTTCCATCTCTACCTGCCCCAAAACAATTTGTTCCCTGCTTACCTGTCCATGAACTTGAACCCATATTTTCTGTGTGTCTTCCTGAGCTAATTTGGGTCTTCTTCTGTAGCTGGTCAGTGAGCCACATGAGATCCATGGGAACTTTGGAGACCTCTTTTGGCTGAAGGCAGCTAGGAGTGTTCAGACCTCATTTGGGAGAGACTGATGGATGGATGGGCAGACTGATCTGTGATATACTTGTGAAATACCTTTTCCACCCCATGTGGACCTGAGTGTTATTTTGGGAAGGTATCTGACACATACTGATCTCCAACAAGGGAAGCAGCTATTGCTTGGGATCTGGTGCAGCAAACCTCCTTTGCATGGGCTGTGCCACAGGGTTCCTGTGACACCACAGGCAGGGCCGTGAGCACTGCCAACATTTTAGCCAGTTGAAATCACTTTTTTTTTTTTTTTTTTTTTTTTTTTGACTGCTACAGTCTTTGTTTTTAAAACACTGTTTTAATTCAGCTATAACATTTCTGCCACTCCCGAGGACTGTGTGTGTGTGTAGTGGGGGACTACATATTTACAGTCACCAGGCTCACGAGCTCTTGCAGCTTCTTTCTTTGACTACAAAGGAGCTGTGGGTGGCCTTTGTGCTGGGAAGCCGTCTGTCTGTCCCCCTGAGAGCCACCCACATCCCCCAGTGATGGCCAAGTAGAAGCTGGGGGGCGGACAGAGAGCTACCGAAGCCTTTGAAGAAAGGATCAGAGAGTTTCTGCAGTGATGCTGTGTGCGAAGGATGCTCAGTGCCACTAGGGCCACCAAGCAGTGCCCATGGGTCCTGGAGCTCATCCTGTGAGAGGCCACCTCTGCAGTTTGGGAGTCCTGGCCAGAGGTGCACCCATGAGCCTATCCTTCAAAAACTCCTGCACAGAGAAATGGGAAGTCACCCTTGAAGACAGTGCGGGCTAGAAGTTCTCTGGGTACCATCTCTGCAGCACTAGGAACATCTTCCAGACTAATGCTTTCATCGGGGCATTTGCCGTCATTTCCCCAACAACAGCTCCTCTCTTTTATTGATCATTGCTTTCCAAGGAGCAATCAGGTGAAACATTGGTGCAGAGCAGTTTCAAAGGAGGGAAGAAGTCCATTTTCATAGTATGTCTTCCGAGTAGAGGAGTTAGCTATCCCAACAGAAAATGTCTGAAATATGTGCTTAACTCTTCAGTCCCTGTAGAGGCCAGCAATTTGCTATGGTTTATGGATTAATTAGATTTTACTTCGAACCCCAGGGCTATTGGTAAAAACTTCAGGCTTTTTACTGAGGGGTTTAAAGCTTACCTTCTTAATAACCACACACAATGCAAAACTCCTTATTCAGTTCCTTAAGCATGCAGCAAAATTGCAAGTTACAAAACCAGCTTTTATTTATGAAAACAGCAGTGTAGTGGGTGTTGTGGCCAACATTTTAACGTACACAGCTGTTTTCTCATGTTCTTTTGAAGAGGATAGAAGGGAAGAAGAAGCAGCCTCTTTTCCCTCACGTGGCAGGCAGCATCTCCAGAAGGCTGAGCAGCACCTCCAGCACTGTGTGCTGGGGGCAGCTCTCCCATGGGACTTTCCTGGTCTTTGCCACTCCTCAAACAGGCCTTAGAACAAGTGTGTTGGTGAAGGGTCTAGAGGGCAAGACGTATGAGGAGCAGTGAGGTCCCTTGGTTTGCTCAGCCCCAAGCAGAGCAGGCTGAGGGGAGGCCTCATGGCGGCCTGCAGCTCCCTCAGGATGGGAGCAGAGGGGCAGGCACTGAGCTCTGCTCTCTGGGGACAGCGACAGGACCTGAGGGAACGGCATGGAGCTGGGATGGGAGGGTCAGGCTGGGGGTTAGGGAAAGGGTCTGCAACCAGAGGGTGGTCGGCACTGGGACAGGCTCCCCAGGGCAGTGGTCACAGCACCAAGTCTACAGAGTACAAGAAGCATTTGGGCAATGCTGGTTGTGGACACGTGGACTGATTTTTGGGTGGTCCTCTGTGGAGCCAGGAGTTGGACTTGATGATCCTTGTGGGTCTTTCCAACTCAGGATATTCTGTGATCCTATGATCCTATGTTTCTGCATGTTTTTTGGCAACTTCTGTGCTAGCTCAGGGCAGTATTTATCATTCCTCCCCCAGCATCGAATATGCAGCTTATCCTCAGGAGAAAGCACAAAATCAAATTGTTCCTGTGTGAAAATTAACAAGGGCTCCATGGGGCTCCCTCCCTGCAGCTCATGCCTTGACCTAGATATGTGCTATATGCACATGGGAAGAAAGCACAGTGGCAACTGGCACCACTGAAGCCCACAGACCAGACTGGTGAGTGCCTGATGGTGGGCATCTCCTAGGCAAGAGGTGCAGCTTCCAGCAGTGGATGTCTAGGCCGATGGGTATTGCTTGGCAGGTGACATGGGATGTCCTCATTGCAAACCACTCACCCACGCCTACCCGTCAAATTGAGCCCGTCTGTGGTGCCTCAGGAGCCGCTGGAGGCAAATGGAGCCTGGGAAATGACAAAGGAGAAGTTAATAAGTGACACTTCCCTCAGAGATGGAGTGTCCTGAAGAGAGAGGTTGTGTTTGCACAAACGACCTCAGGGTATAATCTGTGTCTCTGAAAGAACTGCTGAATGCCAGCTTTTTTGCACAGAGCAGGTAGAGATGTCCTTCATATGTGCTTATTTTGTGCGTTAGGTGGGAAAATGTAACTTTAGCCTTCAGCCAGCTCCATACTAGTGTTCATGGATAAGCCCCATGTCGGTGCATGTGGTTACATGCAGCAAAGGCTTATTAGAAGCCATCTCAACAGAGACAGCCATGTTTTGCTCTCTCCTAGAGTCACTGCACTAATTATTAACTAAGAAAAACAAACCCAGAGTGGCAGGCAGAGGGAAGACAACAAGTAGATAAGAAGCAATTCTCCCATAGCTTGAACCTCGCAAAAGCAGGGCTGCAGCTGGATCACCCAACTCTTTCTTCTCCAGCCCATCACCCCCCTCCAGCTCTGCTGACTTGTTTTCTGCCCTCTCCCACCCTGGGGCTGTTTTTTTGGCACTTCACAAGGAATGACTTCAGGAGCTGACCCAGCTGAAAAATAATTAACTTATTTGCCAGGCTGGTTTTCAGCTAGAGCAGCTCCCTTAGCCCAGACACTTTCTCATTTAAGAGAGGGGACAGGAGGGCAGAGGTGGAGTGCAGGGTCCCTGTCCCCTCCCAGCTCCCACAGCCAAAGCCAGGTCCTGCAGAACTGTACCCCCAGATGCTCTTCCTGAAAGGTGGGACCTTTCAGGACAGCTCAGAAACAGAAATCAAAGGCTTTGTACTTTGTCTCAATGTGAAAACAGGTTTCAGATGCGAAAGAGCACAAATCTCTGCACATGCTTGCTTCAGTAAGGGGTCTGCCTCAGCCCTTGTAGCAGACCTTGCTCAACACTTCATGTGCATGTCCCCAGAGGCAGCAAAATTTCTGTTTCCTGTGTGTGGGAGAACAAGGACACAGCGAGCCTGTGCTAAGGTGTAATCACAGCTGGCAGGAATGGAGCCGAGCTTTGTCAGTGCGTGGTGGTAGCTGTGACAGGTTACCAGTGCTTCTCTCCCAAATCTCTGAAAGGTATCACTGCTATTAACATTTCTGCAGTCTTGGGTCTCTGGCAACTGCACTAGTGTCGTGGTTTAACCCGGCTGGCAGCTAAACACCACGCAGCCGTTCGCTCACCCTCCCCCCTCCCTCTCTGGGACGGGGGAGAGAAATGGAAAGTGAAGCCCGTGAGTTGAGATAAAGACAGTTTAATAAGACAGGAAAATAATAATAATAATAATAATAATACAATGATGATAATAGTACTACTAATAATAATATGTACAAACAAGTGATGCACAATGCAATTGCTCACCACCCGCTGACCGATGCCCAGCTTAACCCCGAGCAGTCCGGCCCCCTCCCCCCGGCTAGCCACCCCTATATATTGTTTAGCATGATGTCAGATGGTATGGAATACCCCTTTGGCTAGTTCGGGTCACCTGTCCTGGGTCTGTCCCCTCCCAGCTCTTACTGCACCCCCAGCCTGCCTGTTGGCAGGACAGAGCAAAAGTCTGAGGTGTCCTTGGCTTGGTATAAGCATTGCTCTGCAACAATTAAAACATTGGGGTGTTATCAGCACTCTTCTCATCCTAAGCCAAAACACAGCATTCCACCAGCTACTAGGAAGAAAATTAATTCTGTTCTAACTGAAACCAGGACAACTAGGTAGCTGGGTGCAAAACCCCACATGAAAAAACATTGATGCCTGGGCAGTGAGAGTGTTTGAGAATATAAAGCTACCAAAACAATGTGTCCTGGGTGATGCTGTGTAGCCAAGAGAATTTCATGTGCAGAAACATGTCTGAATAATTACTATTTAGTCATTATTTCCTATAACAGAGTGATAAAATTAAGAGACAGAAAAAAAAAAGACTTAAAAAAAAAAAAAAAAAAAAAAAAAACAGCAAAAACTGCCCAGAACTAGGAGGAAAACACTTGTTTTGTGTGTGTAAGTGTATCACAGCACATAAAAGAAAGACAGCTCTTTGCCTCACCAGTGGTTTTTGTTTTCCCAGGCTTCTGTTAGGCCAGTTCTGATGCCAGCACGACCTCTTCGTTTTGAAGGAACATGTAGCAGGGAAAAGCCCCAAGGACATCTGGGGCTACTGCAACCTCAGTGACCCATGGCCCACATCTGAGGGCATGGTTTAGATAAAATGAGAATGCCTCTGGTCCTTTTCCCAAAACTGAAACCAGTTGCCCTTCATGAGCTTGGAAAATAGTTGGAACTGCTGGTTTTAAAGCCATGCCTTATTCATTCCAGCAGCTGTGTTATGGGTTTCTCTTCTGACATGCATGTCCCCGTGGGCTCAGGTGCCTCTGGGCAGAAGCAGGAGGAGGTGGGCTCTGCAGCCTCCCCTTGGGGAGGCACTCGGTATGCCTCACAGCCAAAACTGCACTGTGGCAATCTTGGCAGATATTTCAGAGTGTCTGTCCTATCAAGAAACCACCAGGAAAGGGAAGTGGGAGGATTATTTGGGGTCTACATCTGCTGTCTTTACTGTACATCCATGGAGATGGAACTGGGGCAAAGCAGAGCTCCAGAGCAGGACTGGTTGTCTTGTGCATGATATATTACCATGCCCCAGGGGCCCCTTTCACAGCTTTTCATTTAAATATTTATCCATGGATGTATCTGGATGTGACCCCCCGTCCTTTTGTGGTGGCTGGGTGAGGAAGAGAGCCTTTGGGAGCACCGGGAGTTTCACTTGGAGCTGTGCTGATGGCTTCGCATCAGCAGCACCTGGTTAAAAAATACTTGCCTTGCTATCCTGGGATCCCTCTGGACACAGTTATTCATCACTGGTGCTTCACAGAGCGCCTGTCAGGTTGTAGATTCAGCTCCTTAAGGCTGCTGAAATGAGGCATAAATCCGTGCAGTTGTTATCCACGGCTGTCGCTCCGCTTCTCCGCCGGCTCCGATGTCACGCTGACTTGCGGAGGGGGCAGGGACGGGGCAGGGCTGTCTGTGCGAATTCAGCAAGGAGCTGACAGTGCTGTGGTACGGTTTCTCTCTAATCTGGCAAATCCCATGGATGCTCAGGGTTTTCTTTTTGTCAGAGCTGTGCCCTCTTTTCCAAGTGGAAAAGATGACATATTTAGGTCTGCTCTCCAGAAGGACACTTTAAACTACCTACAGCTGACTGCAGTCCCCGAGTTTTCACGTGCAGAGCCACCAGCAAAAGAGTCACAGGTCTAAGGTATGTGCTGGCCTCAGCTCCAAGACATGTCTGAACAGAACTGCGGCCTGACCCCTGCAATGCTCATGCCTGGAGCAATAGGTAGAGTGATGAGAGGTGCTTGTGCTCCAGACTCTCCATTTGAGGAGGGAGGCTGGCAGATGGCCTGAGGCTGTGATTAGAGCATGTAGCACACTCACTGTGCCTGCGAGTGACAGCAAAATGCTCCCTTCCCCCTCAGCCCAGGTTTTTCCTGGGTTTGTTCTTGCATTTCAGATTCTTCACTTTGGACCGGAGAGGATGCGCTTCTCCCCAGGGGCTACACATCCAGGCGTGCCTCAGTTGCTGAAAGGCACAGCGTCTCACTCAGCAGATCCTGTGTGACGGTGCTGATGCTGCTACCTGGCCTCAGGTCCAGATGCAGCTGGGAGCCCTGGGATGGGAACGTGAGGTCTGTCTGCACCCAACCCTGCAGACATACCCGGGGACCCCGCGTACCCGCAGTTCCCACTGCCTTCTCTGCTTGTGGAGATGAGTCCCTGAATGAGCCATCACAAGGCTTTAAATATAGCAGTTTCCTGTGGGGATGAAACCCTCTATAGCACAAAGAATTGGAGACCTTTCATGTGAATCTGAATCCAGGCATTCCTCTGATGAACAAGCCCAGACTCCCACCAGTGACAGGGGCCTGATCCATGTTGTGAGGGTTTTCCCACTGCAGGAAATCCCACCTGGCCTGTGCACTTATTTTTAGTTGTGAGGGAAAACCTCTCTTTGCCTTCAGACAATGCACATCAGCGTGAATAAAAAGCTTTCCAGAAAGCCACCCAGCACCTGTTGCTTAGTGCTCAGCTGAAACACTAATCCCAAATTGGTGACTTTGCAACAGTCTCCATAGTGATTAATTGTAATTTGCAGACAGGGCACGGTGACTTGACAAGGGAAATTGGATGCAGAAGCAGGAAGACTTCTTGCTTATAAAAACTGGGGAGAGACACAATTGATTCAGTGCATCTGTTCTGTGTTATTTATTGCTGCTGCACCTCAGCCTTTCCTGCTCTGTGGAAGGGGTTTGGGCAGCACCACAGGGCTGATGCAGAGATGGAGAATTCCCTCTGTAACCCAAATGGATGAGTTCATGCAAGACAACACTTGCCTACCTGCTGCATCTGATTCAAACGTGTGAGTGGGGCAAAGACACAGGCTGACAGCACCAGAGGATGAAAATCCTTGTGGTGCTGGCAGCAGCATGTGCTGAATGTTCATCCCAGGAGATGGGGATATGACATCCCCCTAATACCACTCACTGCCTGTAGTGTGGGACAGCTGGGCAAGGTTCTTATGAGAATGATTCAAGGATGGCCAACTGTTATGGGGAAGAAAATTTATCATAAGACAAGTTTCCTCCACTTATTTTGTCTTTGCAAACATCTTCTGGGAGACTCCAGCATCTATCTGCACATACAGACAACTCTTCTTTCCAGCTCATCCTTTTCTCTGGGTATTTTCCACTTCCCAGATCATGGTTGCCAGGAGAGCAGCTTGCATGGATCGTGTCATCTTCAGGGAGTCCTGTCTCATCATTATTCAGCTACCTGCAATCCTCTGATTGAAGATGCTAAATCCCTAGCTCACAGCCAGATTAGAAAAGTGATTAGTTACCTGTGCATCCCACGTTAGAAGTATAGGATTATATGGCAATTATAAGGGATCAGACTCAGCCTATTTAAAAGGATGCTGACATCTTAGAAATATTTTTTACAAGCATTTTACACTGAGCCTCCTTACCTCAAATCTTTTCAGGCACGTTAAGTGAAATTTTGAAGTTGGTTTCTTAAAACCATTATGTTTTGTATTTCGTGCTCAAGTGATTAGGGACAAGGAAGGCAAACTGCTGGCAATTACCCCAATGGCAATTGTCATTGAGGTCTCAAGTCCCAGGCAGTACCCTGGTGATGACACTGCTTAGGCCCAGGTACTGACCAGGAAACACGATAGGGCTACATGTTTCTTCCCCCATAAAAGACAAATTAACTGATGTGTTGGAGCTGCTTCAGAGTTTTAAAGATCTACTGACTATAGAATATTTTTTAACACCTACTGATGTATCTTGAGGGTTACAGTCATGTATTCATGCGTTCTTACTATATGTAAATGTTATTGTATGTGAATATATAACCCACAGGTAAGGGTGTGTTACCTGATTCACCCAGGCTTGCACCATAATTAGCTTTTTTCTGTCCCTCAGTGTGTCTGTCTGTCTTCTCCAGTCATTTCTGCACTGCTGGCCAAGCTGAGCTGCAGCATAGAGGGATGCAAGCAGTCACAGAAATCATATGGTTCCTTGAAGTTTCATGAAAATACACAGGGAGGTAGAGGAGGGAGCCTCTGCTTGTCCCCAGAGAAGGGCTGCAGATTGCATTCAGCTTGTAACACAAGTTGGATGCCCACCATGAGCACCACAGCCATGGGCAAGCTTCAGTCAAAGCCCACATCCCATTAGGCTCCACAGACCCCGGCCATGGGACTGGTCTGTGGGAGGCCTGGCTTGGTTACTCCCACTGCTCATGCAACTACTCTACCACTCTTTTACTTTTTCATGTAGTGATCTCCATCTCCACACCTCTAAAATGCAACCAGCTACTTCCAGCTGGCAATTACAGTTGCCATCTTGATCCTTTTCAAATCCTACAAAAAAAAGGGGGGGGCTTTTCTTTGCTTTCTCCTTTTTTACCTATTATCTTTTTTTTTAATCTTTTTTTTTTTTTTTTTTCTTTCTGTAATTCAGATTCTAAAAATCCTTGTGCATAACTTCTCAGTATTTCTCCCTAATCTATATTTATTGTAAAAGCTACTCCCTGAGGAGCAAGTAGCTGTGAGGCTGTAAGATGCCTCCTAGGGAGGCGGGCTTTTCCTGGTGATGGGGAGCCGTGATTCTAACAGTCACGAAAAGGGAGATAAGATCAAAATTGACTAATGCCTTCTCTGTTGCTCATCAGGCCTCTAACTCAGATGCATATGCTGATGCTGACCAGCACAGGCTACAGGAAATGTTCCTAACTGGCACCGAGGCACTTCATTTAGCCCATGAAATTCGTGAGTGAAGCTTCTCTCCCAGTCAATGGGGAGAGGCAGGCTCCTGCTCTGAGTCAGCCGATGGAGGAACATGACTGAAGTGATCTGAATTGCCCTCGGCAGGAGCCGACCTGTCTCTGCTGACTGAGGGAGGCAGCTGAGTGCCTCAGTAAACGTCTTCAGAGAAGTTGCAGCTTCTATTAAAAACTGCTTCTTTAGCAACGTTGAGTCAAGTGCACTCAGCCTCCTCTACAGCAGGCCTGTTCTCCTGCAACTTTACTCCTCGCATCAAGCATAGCTGTATAAACAATGCAAAAATAGCCCGTCTTGTAGCAAAAAGGCCTTCCAAAGGTGCAGTGCTTGAAGACAGGACAACGGGAAGGGGCAGAAGGAACAAGCTTTGTTTATTCTTCTTTACCTGTTTTCCAGTACTTTTCCTTCTCACTTGTTTGGGAGGGGAGAAAGGGGAGAAGGTAGGCAGGCCCTGAAAGGGCTGCTGTGAGCAGTGACTTGCAGGGGCTGCAGGAAGCTGAGGAAGGAGAAACAGATCCCGATGGAGGAGGTCTAGTAAGGCTGAATGAGGAGGAGAGTCCCCAGGTGGTTGGTTTTGTGGCAGAGCTGGAAGGGTAAGGCTGGGACTAGAGTTAACAGCAAGACAAAGGCTGCATGAGGCCTTGAGATGAGACTGGGGTCAGTGAGGTTGCTGCAGCAGGAGTGGAAAGGGGAGTTATGGCAGCAGGGGGTGGGACTGGTGGGGCAAGAGGGCGAATATGGACCAAGGATGACCTCTAAGAGGAGAGAGGGGATTGTGTTTCTCAAGATAAGGATGTAGCAGAACCTGGAGGGAAAACTGAGAAACCAAAAACATGATTTCTTTTCACACATGAAACCAGAGTACCTTTAAGAAAGAAACACACGTACACCAACCAACCAACCAACAAGCTCAAAAGCACAAATGCTATGGAAAATTCGATAGTCCTGGCAGAGTTTTCTCTAAAAAGACACGTAATGATGATAGACATGTTAGCACCATGAACAAACATCTGTCTTCTTCCTGATAGGCATCTTTTGAGATAGAAAGGGTGTGCTTCTCCCACAGCACTGGCACCCAGAAACATCTGAAACCCACACCCTTGTCTGGCCATTCCTTCCTGTAGGAAGGAGCTGCATATGCATTGAATGCCAGCAATCACTCTTGCATTACTGCAGCAACTGAAGAGAACAGCATGGGGTTTACTGGGCAATAAATGTCCAGCTGGCACATTATCTTGCTGTGAAGTGTCAGACCGATGACCCAGGGACACCGCTGTTTTACAGCAGTCATTCCCGGGAAGAGAAGCCAAATCAGCCAGGAGATCTCTCACACCCAAAGCGCAGTGGGATACCAGTCCCTGACATATCTTGCGGTACAAGTAGAACTGGTGTATTGCCATGCTTTAGGCTACAGGATCATCCTCCCTCAAATAGAGAGAAAATAGCAAAATAAATAGAAGTGTTTTCACTCAAATACCAGCTGGAAGAAATCAGTGCTGCTTCACTGAACTCAGTGGACTTAAAGTAACCCACAGCTCGCCACAGTCATGAGCCAACAGATCTGATCTTGGACTCAGGCTCTGACCCAGACTCAAACATTGGAGATTTGTTTTTATTGTTGTTTGTTTTAACTGCTTCCTTTAAGAAATGTTATAAAAACTTTCTGGAGAAAAAAGAAAAAAAAAAGGATTAGGGATGGCTCTTCTTGGATGAAGAAGGCTAATGTTTTTTTCTATTTTCGTCTTTCCCTTTGTTCTCTAATCTCTTGCTGATGCTAATGGTTCTAGTGGTATAGGTTGCTCTGTGTGCCACTTGAGGATAGAAGGACTGCTCTTATCACATGTCTAAGGTTGATTTCTGAAGATCAGAAATCCTGATCTTCAAGGGTTGGTGTTATTTACATACATACGTCTTTATCTGTCCTTAAACTGATGGCTGAAGTATCTGTGAAAATGGTTGTTTCTGCAAGAATTTAGGAAGTTTCATGATTGACAGTTTTTAATTCATTCCTCCTCCCCTCTCCCCCCATAATTAGCGCAAATCAGGTATATAACTATATTTTACATAAAATTAATATTTACATTTTTAAAATCACGACTTCTTAGACCCTAGCTAAGAGAAGCAAATATTGTGCCAGCTAGTGGAGATACTCTCACCACTTACATGTACGTCAGGATCTGGGGGAAGGAATGAAAGGGGGTGAAACAGGGGGGTAGCTCGGGACATTGCAGCTGTGCCTGTCTGTAGCATGCAATGCTAAGGGAAAAAGAACAGTCATGGGCTGTAAACTTGCTCCAAATGAAAAGCAGACAGCTAGAGAGGCAAAATTCAAGAAAAATACGTGGACAACCAGAGCAGGGCAAGATACTGCTCTGTTGCTAGGTGATAGATCTGTTATCATGCTAATGACAATAAAAGATGATACTGGTACCAATAAAGCATCTTTCATCTGAGAATTACCAAGGGTTCTCCAGACAGCAAGGCTGTATTATTCCCATTTTCCAGAGGCACAGACGGAGATGAATTGATTTGCCAAAGGTCACCTAAAGCATCGCCGATGGATTTCAGAATACAAAATTGTCCTATTTTAGTTCTGTTAGGCCAATGACTGTCATAAAACCTTTCTTTGCAAGCAGTCCCTCCCCCCTCACCTCATCAATCACCCCCATGTCCCGCTCTCCTGAGGGGACATCCTCCCCTGTCTTGTTTGTGTTTCTGGTCTTGTTTAGATTACAAGATCTTCTGGCCCAGGAGTGTGGTTTAAAAGGGACTGAAGGGCAGAGCAAATGCATGGGCCAAACTGTGCTGTTCTACATACATACCTGGCACTTCTCTGTCCTCTGGCACTGGGAAGTAAATACGCTGTGATAGGCCTGAAAGTTTCTTGTCAGATACTAGCTAGTTTGCCCCAGGCCTCTGACTTATAACAACAAATGGTGTTAAGCACCCATTTCTCCTGGATATTCTGACCAGCTGTGACTTCTGTGTGAAGGACTTCTAGGTTGCCCCCCATGACTTTGTGTTAGACAGTTATCTGCATGGAAGGCCATGAAATGCCAAGGGGCTGTATTCAGAGAAATGCAAATGCTCCTGAACCCACTGAAAAACAACTTTCTCTATCTGCACGTCTCTTCCCAATACTGGGGCTCCTTAGGCATGAATCAGTGAAGACATGAGTCAGGCGTGATTTTGTCTGTCATTGTTTCCCGTTAGAGATCGTGAGGAGCACACAAGTGAATCTAAATTCTAGCACTTGTAGGAAAACAGCATTTCTGATTTACATCTGAAGAACAGAATTTCCGTGATGACGAGGAGTAGTCTCCAATTTGCTGATGAGCTGATACAGTCTAGCAAGGACAGCGGGGCTAGAAACACAGAGGGGATGCCTACATGAGTGATTTTACTCTGAGTCATTGTTCCCTCAGGGGTCTGGGCTGTACATATATTCCACCAGGTGTTTCCTATGGTGCTTCCAAAGGTACACCCCCAGCAGTTCCCACTATATCTAAAACCCAAGCTTTTAAAACCTGTATTTCCCTTTCCTCATGTGTAAAATAGGGATGCATCTCTTTTGTCCCTTACTGTCACTGTGAAAATTTAGCTAATCTTTCTACAATTCAACAGAGATGCAAATTGCAAACGCAGTAGGTGCTAAGCATTTTAATGACTCCTCTCTCCTGTTTTTCCTACTTCTCAAGTCTTGGCAATTTTTCTTAGTCTCAAGTGTTTCAGCACAGGAGGACGCAGCCCCAAAGCAACTGAAGCACAGGAGCCACACAACAGCTTTGTGGGCTTTGTTCAAATTATGTAAAAGACTAAGACAATTTAAAACCTCAGGGCATGTCTGTAAAATAGATCCTACTGGAGTGCTAAATCCTCCAAACTGATGTAAGGCTGCCACTAACTAGCTAAGAAAAAGTCCCAGCCCAGTAAAACATTCATGTGCTTTACTGGATTGGGCCTTTTTCCCCTTTCCATGGGAAAAACATTAAAAAAATATTAAAAAAAAAAAAAGTGAAATGGCACTTTTTAAGTAAATGCACACTCTGGCCAAGTAGAGATATTAGCATCAGTGGAGCATGGAAAGACCAGCTAAGGAAAACCCTTCTGGCAGCCTCATGGCATTTGCAGTGTAAATACTGCTCATAGATTTCACGTTATGCTTGAACCTGGTTTGCAGGGGAGCCTGAAAGCCCTGAACAGGATTAACTCCTTCTAAAAGGTGGAGATGTCGGATGGATGGGTAAAGGCTGCTCTGCTTGAAGCACTCCAAAATGTTGCCTGGATGTTGCCTATCACCTTTGCAGGTGTTAGCTCAGTTCTGCAGATAACAGCTGCAAACAGATGTGGTGTCTTTGGTGAGCTGCGTCCTTTCCATTTCTCCAAAGATTGAGTGACTTATCCCCATGGAAAGACTGCTGGCAGCAAGGCTTAAGTAGGTAGCATTTTAGTCATTGAATCTGGTGAGGGAATCAGGCAATCACTTCTTCCAGCAGCTTTCCTGACTCTGGAGTTTCCAGCTTCATTGAATGCCAGTGTACACCACTCCGTGACCCAGGGAGTGTGAAGGGGCCCGTCCCAGCTAAAGACCCTTGAGAGAGACACTTGTTGCTTTAATGTATTCCGTGAGTAGATGACATGCCTGGAAGACTCAGTCAAGGACCAGTGCAGAATTTAGGCAAAGTCCTGCGCAAATATGTGCTAGGAAGATGGCTCTTCTCTGAAGGATACTGCAGCCTGCAGCAAAAAAAAAAAAAAAAAAAAAAAAAAAAAAAAAATGGAGAGGGAAAAAGTAACAAGGAGTTAATTTTGGTTAGCGCAAAAAAAAAAAACATCATCTCAGCATCCAGTGGCCAGAAGTCATGCCTAGTTTCTGCAGGCCCCGCAAAAGGAAGGGTTTATGTGGGGGCTAGGAGGAAAAGGCTAAATTAGTTTTACAGAGAACTTCCCCTCAAGTACCACGGGGAAATCAGGCAGGGCCTGCTTGCTAATGCAGCACATGTAGCTCTCCTGGCAGCCTCCTCAGAGGTGGGAGACAGCCCACCAGCACCGAAGGGAGGCAGAAGGCTCGGGCAGGGCCGCCAGGCCTCGCGTGTGTGGCGTCGAGGAAGGGAGGCAGGGCCGGAGGGTGGGCTGGCTCCTATGTTCATCTCCCTCCGCTCCCCATGGGGACCGCGTAATATATCAGTCTGCTTTGCATCAAACAGCTGTCTGACAACAGCCTTCCTGAAAGCGAAAAGGAGAAAAAAAAAAAAAAAAAAAGCAAGAGTCCTTAAAATTCAGGCTCTGGCTCTTGCTTTTGTCAATTGTCCTTGTCAAAGCCCATTTGTCAGAGGCTGTGCTCTGCAGGCTGTCACGTCACACAGCTCAGCACCCATGGCTCCTCCGCTGTCCCACAATAACCTTCACAGCAGATGAAAGACTGAGCCTTTCTTCCTCCCCATCTCCTTGTTTTTTTTTTTTTTTTTTTCTTTACAAAGCAACACTAATTTATTAAACCGGAATTTATACAGAAAAAGTCCTACAGTCACATGAATGTACTGGCTTCATACATGGTGATGCAGTAGGTCTAGATCTGCACTAGCGTTTTAAGAGTCCACAGCAATAACACAGAAACAAAGGATACACCAGAAAGATAATGCCGGGGATGGCATGGATTATAAAATGCTGCCACTTGTTTCATTAACTTGTGTCAGCCTCGCATGGCCACACACATGCCAGCCTGCACTGAAAGACAACTTAAGGGCATTATGGTCTCAGCGTCCCCAGCAAACGATGGCCCCTGGCAAACGTTTCTGAATCCAAATGTCTTCTGTCACCAAAGACTGAAAAATCCCTCCATGGTACATCATGCCTCTATCTGCCTCTGGCTAATTTCTGCTATCTGTTTATTATTTTTGTTTCAGATCCTCGTGTTTTTCTGAGCATGATAGGTACAACACAGGCGTAATGACATTTTCCGTGAATTCTGCATTTAACAGAAGAATGCAACATTGCTCTGGGTAGTTTGTTTGTTTGTTTGTATGTTATGATGGCGATTTGTTCCCTTGGAGGAGGAAGGATGCAAATTCCAATGGCTCACATAATTCACTGTTGTCTTTTTATTTTTTAAGTCACAAATTAAAGTGGGAGGTTCTGATACTACACACTCTTACTTTGGGTCGAGTTCCTACTAATTTATAGTTTTGTCTGTGGAGTAGCCCAGTGCAAATGGGATGTCTAACCTGGGTGGAGCCTTTCCAATTTGGCATCAGTGGATTGTGTGAAATCTCAGTGGAGAAACCTGCAGCACCATCAAGCCACGTTCCTGTTAAAATCACAGGAAGGCTTACATAAAAACTGAGGACTTGACCCAAGATGTATATAAATCACCTCATCAGAGCCAGCATTGTTGGCACTGAGTAGGAACGTGGCCTGAGCACCAGGTGGCCACAGGATGACCCTACACATGTAGGGTCTTCCCCTTTGGCTGACAAGACCAGGTATTCCTGTACTAGCACAAGGAATTAATTGCTGTGAGGGCATCTAGTCACAGAGATGTGTCTGGCCAAGCTCCTGTGAGCCAGGCTGAGTTAATTTCCTCACAGCCCTGTTTGCCTGCCAGACCCCTCAGAGCAGTGGTGGTGGGCTGGGTGGCATGCCACTCCTCAGCCACCAGTCCTCTCCTGGGGGCTGATGCAAATTGCATCAGACCAAGCGGCACAACACCTCCCCTTCTATCCCTGCAACAGGGATGACAATTTCCAGACCAGGAGCAATAAACTTTTAGATCACCCCACCACAAATGACCAGGGGCTGGCTGGAGGCAGCCTTGTTTATCAGCAATTATTTCTGGTGTAGGTTTCTTTCCCAAAGCCTCCATGTGGAAGGCTTTTGTCTTGTGCAAGGTGTCACTTCCACAACCAGGAGGTGACAAGCCCAGCATCCTCCCTGCTGTGTCTCTGCACCAGGCTCCTTCACATCCCCAGTGACTCCCAGGTTAAACTGCTGCATGCTGAGCTTTTGACAGCACTATATGGCATCAAAAGCCACAGAGGCATCTTTACCATACCAGTTTATGGTGTTCCTCCTCTAAACATCACATGTGGAAAAGCTGTTTGCTTTCTGCTCAGCAGAGGGGTTTTTAAATAAAATGGACTCTCCATCTTAAATACATCATGATGTTTGTAGGACATGTTGGTATTACAAATCCCACTTGACATGAGTCATTTCAGGTTGTAGTTAAATAAGAGTGGCTATATCTTTCCTGCAAGCATAAGTCAGTTAAATATACCCTGTGGTTACTGCTTTGAAAATGCCTTAAAATCAACTTAATCTGATCACAGTCGTGACAGTCACATCAGAACATCCAGCTGCAGAGCACGCCTGCATGGAGGTCAGTCCCTGCACATCACTGGCAGCAGGACTTGCCATAAAGAGAGGTGGGCTGCCTTTCTGAAGCCACTGCAGCAGCCCCCCTAGCCCTTGAGCTGCTCTCACTACTTCTCAGGCTGCTGGCACAGAAGCAGATGCTGATGCCTTCACAGAGACATGTCCAACACCACCGGTGTCCAAACACAGGACAGAACATCTCTGCCTTGGACTCACACCACATGTTTGAGCTATAAGATGTGCTGTTTCCAGCCATGGATCCAGTCCCGGTGCCTCAGCCTCCCCAGCATGCAAACTACACCCTAGCCCCAACTATGAACCTTTTCCTTTACAGTTTACTTCTTCCAGAGCTCTGCAAAGACAGCTCAAGACACAGAGAGGCTTTGTGAGAGTTTCAGAGCAAACTGCTGTTTTTCCATAAAGAGAAAGAACTCAGGTCATAGATCTTTGCAGAAAGAGCAAGTTCCCCCAGTGCTGGGCTTCTCGGTTTCCCTCCGACCTCCCTCCGGAGGCTCGGGTCGCACGCTGGAGCCTGAGCACCAGGTTCATGACCTGTCTTCTCAGGTCCTGTACATTTGTCTCTCCTTGCTACAAAAGCCAGCTCAGCCATAAAGGGGTCTCTTTAGGTCCCCCTGGGGGCCCTTGCATGCCCAAACGTCCCTGAGTGACCTCATTTTGGACCCCCATGCATACCCTCCCCATGGGTCTGGGAGCCCCATTTCAGCTCCATGCTGCCTCCCAGGCCCTGCCCCAGCCAGTCCTAGCTCACTCACTGGGCTTCATGGGTGGGCCAAATGGGAATTATTTTACCTGTTGGCAGGGCTAGTTTGATCTTGGAAAACACATTGGAAGAGCTGGCTTTCAGATTTGTCATTTTTCCTTCCACACTGTTCACTCGCTTGCAAACAAGCTCCTACTTTTCCTTCCCTTTCAAAACTTAGTTACTAAAAAGGGGAGAAAAGTTGCTCATAGGATAGGGTATCTAATGCAGAGAATGAGCAAAGCCATTTGTTATCATCTCACCAACACTGTGTCACAGGCTGGGTAATACAGAGGATGCTAAAACCCATTCAGCTCTGATGAAGTGTATAACAACTTCCAGAATCACCACTGATCATCTTTCTATTATCTGACCCCCTTCTGGCAGGTTTAGAAAACATCACAAGCACTACAAATATGAGCATAGCCCCACAAAGTATTTTGTTACCTTCCCTTGGAGCCCTGTTCCCCAACAAACACTGCAGAACCAAGAGACAAACACATGCTGATGATGTTTATAAGCACAGCAAAATCTCCTTCCTCATTAAACAGCTGAAGCAGCGTCCCAGTTTCCTTCCAGCTGCTGCAATCCCCTGTCACTAAAGGCTACCAAATCACACGAGTCTTTCTAGAAATCGTCAGGTGGGATTAATCCCAGCCCCTCTAACCACTGCCCTGGCTGGGGGCTGAGCTTCCTCCAGCCAGGGTCACCTCAACATTGCCCCTGGTTCTGATCAGCTCCAGGGCTTGAGGCCAGAGTGTTTATACTCTTGCTGTGGGGGATTCCTCCTGCCAAATGTTTCACACACCAGCATGGTTTGTGCACTGCAGAGCAAGCTGGAAGCCAGTCAAGTCCTCTGTTCATCTTCCTGGAGCAAGAAGCAGCACACTGTCCACCTGGCTCTGTCATAGTTCATGCTACTGTGGCTCACAGGGAGGAGAGCCTGTGGGATGGCTGGACCCTTTCCAGTGCCTTTTGGTGACACAAGGTACAGCCACAGCTTTCCCTCCCCTCTCTGCTCCCACTGTTCTCCTGCAGCAGGCTGGTAGCTCAGGCTGGCACGTGGCTATTGCATGGCTTCAAAGGGATTGTGCCAGCATTGTCCTCTGAGAGCCCCACAGGCACCTACAGCAAACCTGATGAATTTGCAACATCTTTATGCTCCTGCTGCCTCCAGCAGCAGGCTCGCTGCCCTACAATTGCTCTGTGTCTACCACAGGGGAGAATATCAAACAGTCCTGGTGGGAAGCCACCAAGAGCAGTAGGAAGACGAGCACAGTCCTAGCATCATTTTCCTTGTTATGCTCATAGCCAGCCTCTTTCATTCACCAGCTAATTTTTAATGGCTGACATTAGGGTCATCTATAAAACTGGGCACTGAGCAGACTTTCTGCACATTCATGACTCTCTCTGAGGGTCTTCTTTGTCCAATGAGTAAAGTCTATTGTTCAGAGAGTGTTTACTGAAGAAGTAGCTGGTCACTCTAGAAAAGAAAATTCATTATTCCATTCATTTAAATTATTAAAATTATTTATGAAGCCTTAGGCTCGTAAATGACAAACATACAGCCAAAAAATTGTGTTTTCTCTCATGCAACTCTCATCTTGTATGACACACAGATCCATGAACATTACTTCTTGGGAAAAGTGGAGTGTGTTTCTACTATCATCATGATCATCTAAGTCACAGAATGGCATTTGGTTGCTCCTAAGTGTGTTATAAATATAGCCACCTGCAAGGTCCCAGAGCTGATCTGTGGATTTTCCTTCATCTCACAGTAGGAAAGAGGGGCCAGCAGAAACTCTGAACCCTGAATTCCCCTGGAGTCTGGATGCATTTATGACCACTGATGCAATTGCACTCTCTCTTTCACTGTACATACAGAAAGAGCTAGACGTAGACTCCAACCCCAAGCTCTTCTCAGACCCTCTCCTATTGAGGCTAAGGGTGTAAATCCACTCCTAAAAATAAATAAATAAATAAATTTGATTAATTAATCAATTAATTTAAAAATACTAAAAAAAGAAGCTTCAAACTCCAAAAGTCAAATGTAAGCGTTCTTCTGGCATGGAGTCCCTGGATGAAGTGCTAAGGTAGAAGAGCAAGATATGATGCAGTACCAAGTGATTGCTGGCATTTGGCTGCATTGTTGAGTGAGTTTCACATAAGTCTATTTAAACCAATTCCATTGGGAAACAAAGATCATTAATTTGTCCTTCTGTACCTGAGGGGAAGAACTGATGGAGCCACTCTGAATCACAGCTCAGTGGATCTCCTGTCATTGCCGTGCTGAAGAGTGGATTAAGACCCTACCAGTCTCTGAAGCCTAGTCAAGACACACTTACAAGATGGCATCTTACAGTGAAATTCATTTTGACATATATATATTTATTTATACAACTATATATACATATACATATATGCATACGTATATATACACAGACATACTAAGGGGAAATGAAAATACTCCATGTCAGCTTCTTACAAAAGGACGCGTTAATTCATATGTGAAAATCTCCTGGCTGTTCAAGTGAAGCCAGGATGCTGACTTAAAAACCCACCCCAAACAAAGAAACTCTAGCAGCTCTTGAAAAGTCACAGACGCGGTCAAAGGCCCTCATGTCTTATTATTTCCACACACACGTTCGTAATTTCACTGGGCCAATTGCTTTTGATTGATTTCACTTCTCTGAGACACCACACATCTGGAATTATTCAGGACGTTACTGTATATAATGTTATGCTAGAATAATTGTTCCATTTAGCTTTATCGCCTCTGCTTAAAAAATCTTAGAGGAACTTAAAATGCTCTTAACATTTGTGTGTGCACATTGGTCTGTTTGGTTTATGAGTCTGAATGACAGCATGAAAATGACACGCGTGTAATACTTAACCAAAGGCTGACTCTGTACACACAATTCAGGAGAATTCAGATTTAATACTCTTACAGCATTGTTAATGTTCTTTAGGTATATGTCTTCTTATGATCCGTGCTTTGATATCCTCATTTGCATAGCCCAAGATCTGGTGCCAGGATTCAGCTCTCTGAGCTCTGCAAGCCTTTGCTTGCTGCGTTAGGGACTTACTGTAAGTAACAGTATTGCAGATCCACCCCGGGATTGCACGCTGTGTCCTGTCCAGCTTGCCTGTCAAGGAGGTTAAGGAAAAAATGTGCTGTTTTAATAGACAATGATGCATAACTCAGCTTATTTATAGAAGAACAGGAAAAGGAAGATACAAAATACACAGAACAAATCTCCTATGGTGACGTAGGGTTAACTTCTGCATAGTTAGAGCTGAACTGGCCGGAAGGAAAAGGGTGTTTGCACTTGCTATAGATTGTGTGTGGTGAATGAGGGTGATGTCAGGGTACTTGTTTGGTATGTGTATTAAGGGAAAAGAGATTGCTCACGCCTTGCTATGGGAAATGTTTGGATTCCCCAGTCTGTTTTTCTGAGTGTGTCTTTGGAGGACAGGAAAACCTGCCTGAGCTCCAGCTTTCATCATGGAGAGAGGTGACCAGATAGTTTAAAAAGAGTCCTGAATTTGTCAGAAAAGCTGGCAAAAAAGATGAGAGAAAAGTCTGTCAATGGAATATCCGCTGTTTTTTTCACCATGGCATGGTCACTATTGCTTTTGATTTCTAAGGGACTACCAACTATCCCACCTCTAAAAGCAGTGTGAGTAAAAACTTTGTGTTATTTATAATAGTTTGGTGAAGAAAGAATGTCTATGAAGTCTCTTAGGAGATATAAATTGTTACAATTCTGTCAGTGTGGAAGAGGAGCCATGCCAAGTGAGGACATGCCAAAATGTTAAACCATTAACATAATAATGTTAAACCACTAACCATTGCCAGTTGCATTTTGGATTTTTTCTTCTTCCAAATTTAACCCAGTCACGTTGAAAATTAACACATATTTATAGTGGAAAGGATTTCCTAAAAGGCCAAGGTGATAGCTCTAGCATACTTCTGACAGGCATATTTTTGCTAACAATGTTTTGTACAACCATGTAACACAGAAATTGTTCCTACTGTACCCTTAAGAACTTATGCAAAGTTGAGGCTGGTTTAAGATGCACTGCTCGTGCCATGTTTTCACAATGCAATCTGTGCTGCTTTTTGTAAGGTGAGTTTGTTTGCAAAGCCCTGCCCGTTTAGCTGAGACCTGGGCTGGCTGGAGACTGGATTTGTGTGACAGGGACTCCTTCGTACAGCTGAAGTTACATTAGTGAAAATGTATTTTATGGCTTCTAAATAATCATTAGGGATGCACTGGTGGTTATGGGCACCTTTATGCCAGTACAGCTACATCTGTGTTAAGGACTGTAGAAATGCCACTATTTTGGCAGAAAGTGCACTGCTCATCAAAACTGTATTACCAGAACAGAAGGCAAGCATCCAGCAGCCATCAGGCTCTTTGCAGCTGATGGGCTCTCCCAGAGCAAATTGATGAAGCACAGGAAGAGGAATTATCCCTTTTTTTTTCTTGCCTCTATTTTGAAAGGATTTGATTAACATTTAAATAAAAAGTTAAGCAGTTGCCCTGTGTTGTATATCATGCACATTTGCAACCACCTCCTGTTTAAGTTAGTTGACTGTTCAACCTTTTGCCTTTCTTTTTTATAGTTCTCTTGGTAGCTTCCTTACCTCATTAGGCTTTTGAATTCTGAAATAAAAACTCAATGCTTGACTTCTCTGTCCCGGGTCTGTTTTTAAAGCCCCTTTTGAGGACATTAAATCAAGATCAGAGCCAATAACGTTCTGCTTTAGGAGCACAGAGTGACTATTTAAGGTGTTTGGGACCTCCATATGATCATTTATCATAACATTATTCCAGTTCAAATGCTTAATTATAGAATATTTTCAAATCCCTTTCCAGAAGCTCTATAAATACCTCAGCAACATCTAAAGACCAGTTTGTCTGCCAATAACTAAAACTGTCTTTTCATACAAACTAGCCTTTTCTTTCTCCTCTGCTAACACGTCTGTGTTTTGCAAGTAGGAGCCCATAAATGTTGTGTCCTTTCTTCGGTCAGCCTTTGCTGGGTGCCACTAGGGGCTGAGCATCATGCTTTGCAGACTTTGCTCTGTTTCTCTCTCACTCCTCCAAGGTGGAAGGCAAAGGACCTTCAAGGCAGGGAAAGGTGGAGATTGAAGTTTCTCCCTGTCCTCCTCCATTTGTGCTTGTCTCTGCTGTCCTCACCACTTCCTCATCACTTAGTTCCTCATCGCTTCCATCCAATGGGTGCTGCCATATGTGAAACGAGGGCACAGCACACTGGAGGAAGACGCACCTACCTGATGGTGTTGCTCTCAGTCACAAGAAGAACAAGACAGTGTTGGACAAGGACCCCACAGATGTAAAGCTAGGAAAGGGAAATACTTCCCCATTAACACACATTCTGCCAGAAGAACACAATGCCATAAGTATGACTGGGGCAGAATTTTTGCTATGAGTCTAAACCATGAGTCAGACATGGAAAATAGCCATCGTTATCCCAGAAAAGATTCTGGAAAACATTGTAAAACATTTAGGATTCACCACCTTGGTAAACTGCCCACCCTCAGCCATGTCAGCAGGGATTTCAAGACGCTTTTACTTGAAAACCAGTGCCAGGGGGAGGCATTTTGGGTTTATACGCAGGGTGACTTTTTCCTTTCTCTTTCCTTCCTATGCAAGCATAATGGAAATCTCACACAAAGTATGAAAACAAGATTTTTTCTTCCCTTTCCCAGAGCACTGCAGTGAGGGAACCTGTATGCTTTGTGGCCTCAGGGCATTTGGTCCCCCTTTGGCCCCTTTCTGAGGTGGCTGAGACCCCACATGCACCTGGCTGCTCAAGCCCCACTGAAGATGTTCAGTGGTCAAAGCAAGTTGTCTTAAACCCAGCTTCATGGACACTAGCTCTGCTGGACTTACTTGTTTTCACTGTCTAGAGCACTGGAAAGCAACTTAAAAGCAGACATTTAACACATGGATGAGTGATATTTATAAGACTGTGTGAGACTGGGGCAGAGCCATGTATATATATTGGCAAATAGTAAATTCATTGAAAAATGTGGCCTCAGTGTTTCTGGAACCATCAGTGGCTTTAGAACTGTTTGGGCTGGAAGTACATTTATTTTGGGAAAAGATTCATAAAACTGCCTGCAGGCTGGGAGATGGGATTCAACTCTCCTCAAACAGAGGAAGGAAAAGAACTAAATTTACCCGCAGCCCAGTGAGTCCTTTCAGCTCTGGGATGGTGAGAAAAGGGGGATGTTTCTTCTTACAGTTGTTAATACCCTAGCTTTTCATTTTGTTTGCTTTTCTTCCACAAGCCCAGAAATCAGCATTTTGCTGAGGTTAAATGGGTTATTTTGTGCAGAAAAGAATGTTTTCTTCTTTTTGTTCTTTTTTTTTTTTTTTTCTCTTTCCCCAGAAAGAAGGGAATTTGAAAATCTTTCATAACTTAGTTCAATCCAGAGGGATTTTCAGTTGATTTGCTTTGTTTGGCTGATGTACTGAAAAAAATCACTTTTATTTTCTTAGCCCTAAGCAGCGTTCAGTGAGCTCTTTGGCAATGCTCTGTATCTAGTCTCATCATTTAATAGTGAATCTGAAGAATTAAAAAGATAAAGGAGCACTTTTCTCTTTCAATTATATTTACAGTTTAATTGCCTATCCTCTGCCTTTGACAGCTTTGCATACCTTTAGCTGGTACAGTTGTGGCTGCACCCCTCCAAAAAACACACAGATAACATTTAACATACTATGCAATGTTTTCCTGCTCAGGATAATACAGACTCCAGATCAGACCTAAAATTAATATAGGTGTCTACTCTGAAATCCTTATCACATGACAGTAGTAAAGTAACAAGAAACTGGAGTGGCACCAATTATGAAACCAAATCAAAATTTCTATCATGCTCGAACACCAACAAAACACTGAGATTTTCAAGGTGATGTAGGGTAAGTTGAAACCATTTGTAGAAAAAGTGTGAGGTTAGAGTCAAGTATTCACACCTTCAGTTGGTGAATCATAGCCCTGGCTCTGGGAAACTCTGACTTCCAAGTGAAGTCAAGCAAGTCATAGCAAGTGACCATACTTACAGGGATGGCTGCATCGCCTACCTTGGCAACATAGTCTAAAATCTTTAAAATGTGATTGTAACCCAGGGCAAAACTGAGCAGTGGGAGGTGCACCTGGATCTCCATGGCCTGGGAAGGGTCCTGCAGTGCCCTGCAGGGTACATCTCACCTCAGCTGGAATCAGATTTTGGCAACAGTGCAAAAGCGCTACAAACCTATACACACTTACCCAACTAATACTGAAAACAAGAAGAATAAATAAAAACTAAAAAAAAAAATAATCTAATAATCCTTCCTACTGCTCAGAAGATGTCAAGCTGCTCTGCTTAAAACCTTGGTGGCAGCTAAGGGAATGATACTGAAACCTCACACCCACCGCACTCCAACCCCACAAGCATTTTAAGATGGGGTTAAAAGTTCAGTGTGTGAGCAGGTCCTACTGATGCTGAGCTCCTTTATTTTGTAATTCTCGAGATGCTTTTACTCACCTTTCTGAGAGTCTAATGCCAAAATTTCTCCTAGTGGCATGACTTAGCAGGTGTGACTCTCTCCTGGGCTTATTTGTGGTCTTTTTAGTAATTTGCTGTGATTTTTCTGGTCAACTGTGTTGCACCTGGCGGGTGGAACACATCATCCCACAGACTGTAGAAAATGAGAGAGATGTTTGTGCTGAGCTGCAGAATAAAGAGAAGAAATAACCCTTGCTAGAAAGCCAAAATATGAGTGTGCTTGAGTCAAGGATGACACCATCTCCTGGCCCTATTTCGACTGGCTCTTTTCCAAGACCACCCACTTTCAATCCTTGGTCTACATAATTGGCCAGCACCCAGCAGACTTGCTTTAAATCTTTGCCCCTTTTGGTTCCCCAAACCTCTGCCTGACAAACAGCTTTAAAATTCCCATCAATAACTCTGCACTTAACCATAACAGTGCATGCAGGTTCCCTTTCTCACATGCGCTAGAGGACCTGGAAAGAGCACAGGTAATAATTCAAGCACCATCCATTTTGGTGGTCCCCTCACACCTCCAAAAGAGGCCCCCCGGGTTGTGCTGGGGTCCAGAAATACCACCCGATAAGCAGCGACTTTCTGAAAGGCTCCAACTCTGCATGCTCACTGCAAAACCTTTCTGTGTGGTGAATAAACTCCTAGAAAAGATGGCAAAGCATGCAATAGAAGATGCGGGGTGTCCTCTATTGCTGTATCATTGTTTTTGCATGGCTGGGAGCCACCCTTGCACACCATGGGGAGGCAGGAGGCAGCTCCCGGGGCCTGGCTGCTGCATGGCAGCACAGGGTGAGGCTGGGCATGAGGCTGGGTTTCAAACTTCTACCACATTCAGTTAAGTTCAGGATTTCATCTTTTGGGTTTTCTGCCCAGAAAATATGTCTCTGTCTTTCTCTCCATCTCAGTATCACTGCACTAACATATGCTGGGAGACACGAGTGTACTGCTCAGCATACTGTGGTGACTTCAGGGATGTCTAGTCACCTAATTGCAATTAAACAGTAATTTCCATTTCTGCTTAAGCACATTCAGTGTATAACTACATACCTACAGTCAAGATTCCAAGTCCTATGGTGACTTTTAGATAACTTCAGTTTATTCCCACGTGTAAGAGTTCCAGGACTGAGACCTGTATAGACACAGAAACACTGAAAATGCAAGCACAGACTTAAAATACTGTCTGGAAGTTTTACTGCTGTTTTTGTATTAGCTTAACGTAACTCTGTATTCAGAACACATATGAGTTTGTGGGATGTAAATCTCTTAAAGTTGCTGACTGAAGAAGGGATCCCTCATACTCATCCTGTTGGCTATTTACTGGAGGCTTTAAATTGTAGGCAGAAGAGATTTGGACCAAAGTTATTTAAAGTTTCACTGGAAAAAAAAGTTTTTTCTGTTGAATATTCACTTAATGAAATAAGCATATACAGTTTCAGGCTATTGTTACTGCAGAAAACTTTCCTTGACAGCCCAAACTCTCCTTCTCCAACCTCCTTTCCTTTCAGTACTGGCAGAGACTAGAAGAATTTGGTACAGCCTCATATCTTTATCCAGCTGTGAGTTTGTCTGAAGGACAGCACGTCATGACTTTAAATCAGGTATGCATAATTCCTACCTATGAGCTGTGAATTTATTTTTTGTCCAGCCATGATAGCAATTAATAGCATACTGCTAAGGAAGTCTTTCTGGTTAGTAGCATGAGGAAACTGTAAAGACGCAGCTGGGATCCCGGTAACAGCTTTTATTGGGTAGGTATATAAACAAACACAGCTTAGCTCCATCTGCAGCTCTGAGCTGTGGTGCCTTCCATGGTACAACACTGGGAAATGCAGCAGGAGGTCCAAAGACGCCATGAACCCCACTCTGCAGTGCAGGACTGTGCCCAGGAGCTGCTGGGATCAGGTCCCTGTAGCTCAGTGCTCATCCGGGCTGGCTGTACCAGGTCCTGAAGTCTCTCAAGGCTTCAGGGTGCATGGAGACAGATTTCCAATGTTGTAGGGTTCAAGTTCAAGCAAAGCAATGCCTAAGCCCCTTGCAGTCCTAAATTAAAATAGGGTTAATGTTGAAGGAGCAAGAACATTTTACATACATATTCAAGCACAATAATATGTCCAAATTTGGCCTGAAGAAGGACAGAATAGCTGCCTCTGCAGGGCTTTCCCATGTGGGCTTTGCTGGGTAGTGAGGTGACTTCAACACAAAGGCAGGGGATGAGGTTTTTACCCCACTAACACCATCCTGCCTGGAGGAAAGTAGTGGCCTTGTGCAGCCACTTTCTGCTGCCACTGTCCCTAATGGATGTTTAGGCAGCATTTTTACTGAAACAGACACTTTCTTATGGCATTCCTTGCAGGCGGACACAACCAGACATGAAAAGGGGCTTTTGAGGAAGAAAGAGTGAACTTATGTCAATATGAACTTTGGAGTTATTTTTGACATATTTTTTTTAATTAGAATAAAATGGGTTATGAGTTGCCTTTTGGAAATGCGCTATCTTTCTACATACTCGCCTAGAATTTGAGTGGAAAAAGAAAAAAAAGAAAAAAAAAATCATGATGCTTGTATTTTACCGAGGTCAAGTTTCTACATAAAGGAGAACAGTGTGAATGATATATATGTAAACAGACGGCATTCCCTATGTATGGACCTTCGAGTCCGGGAAATTAATGACAACTCAGAACCCCATTCCTCTCCAATTTCCTCCGCTAATGCACACGAACCAGTTGGAGCGCACAATTAGGAGAAGGCTGCCTGTTTCCAATTAGGTCAGAAGAGAGGACCTGCCTCTTTCCTAAATGAATTGCAGATAAAGCTTGCCAGGAATGGGCCTCCTTCTGTCCATGCTGGCATAAATCAGGGACAGCAGCAGCAGCCTGCACCATCACATCGGGGCAAAGCGGGGTCCAGCCTGCCCCACGTGTGCTGCCTGCCTGCCCCAAGGGTCCCATCCTGCTCTGGAAGGGTGGCCACGGTTTGGTCTGACTGGCTTTGTCCTCTTTTTTTTTTTTTCTTTTTTTTTTTTCCTACCATTTTCCACCATTCCTGGGTTTATAATGCTTAACACATCTGTATTTCATTCCCTGCCTTCAGTCTGGAGGGTCGGTGTGGGGGGAAGGTGGTCTCGCTTTCAAAATCCTTGTCAAGAAAATGAAGGCGCTGGAGCAATTTGAAGGAGAATGGCAAGTTATTTTTGTTGACGGGATTTCAACAAGTAACAGTTCTGGCTAATTACACTGTAATTGAATTGGCATGTTAGTACGGACTTCGAGGGACTCTCTTTAGTTTTTTATCCATTACAAAGGGATTTTGAAATATGGGCTGTTTTGCTTTAAAAAGAGAAACAAAGGAAATAAAATTGAGCAATTGAATTAATTTGCTCAACTCCCTCAGGCCCAGGCAACAACAGTTACCACTGGAAAACCAGATACTCCCATATGAGGAGCACTCAGAGAAGCTGTAGGAAAGCAGACCAGGGTAACTGGGCGCTGACTGCTCAGCATTAGCTGCAGCCTGGTTTCCCCTACCAGTCACGACAGAGGTTTTTTCTGTCCTTTTGATGACCTAAAACCCTTGTTTCACAGTAATTTCTTCATTATTATTTTGAAAAGGAGAGAAAATATCTGTGTATTCATATGGGAAAGAAAAATCTCAGTTTCAGATCCAGATTAAGGAGAATTTATAAAAGTTCAGCCTTTCTTCCTCTTCCCCCTTATATTTCAGAAGTGAGGCCAACTGGTGCTTCAACCTAATACTGGGAGAAAGATTTCCTCTTGTCCAGGATGTTCTAAAATTGTCCAATCCTCCTTCTGCAGCATCTGGTATGGGTCACTTCTGGCAGTCAGGCTATAAAAGATGATTCTGAACCTAAAGAAATGATAGAAAAGCTCTGTTTGTATGACAATGTATCAACATTGTTTCTATAAAGTGCATGCTCTACAGTACAGTAAAGTTTAATTTGACTGCCTGTAGGTGTTCAGCTTAAACCTCATGCACAAGAACAACATGTCTGTACTTTGGTTAGTACATGTCCACACAGTATAGGAGACCTGCGTTATACTTTCCTTTAATAATAAATACATTCAGTGAGGCTTAAAAATACGACGTCAAAATCTGCACAGACTTCCAGCTTCCCTTACAAGGTACTGTGGTTTTAATGTGACAACCTTGTAGATACAACACAGTATGCTGATTTAGCCTTTTCCTTAATTGCCTCCAATGACATGGTCTCCCAGAGGCTCTTTTACACAGTAGGTGCTTCACTTTCCGAGTTAAATGCCACCCAACATAATCTCAGAGGAAACGGTGCATTTATATTGAAACAATCCCAGGTGAAAGCATGGCATTTCTTTCGTCGTGACATACAGTAAAATGCTATATTTGCAGAAGAGAAACTGCAAAAGCTGTGGCATGGTTGCACTTAGGGTTTGGACATGCTGGGGACCTGTCCCTGTCCTTACCCAAAGTGCAGTAGTGCCTT
Source organism: Aythya marila (assembly GCF_965140915.1). Taxonomy (NCBI): domain Eukaryota; kingdom Metazoa; phylum Chordata; class Aves; order Anseriformes; family Anatidae; genus Aythya; species Aythya marila. The sequence goes on from NC_139042.1 coordinate 103,856,353, forward strand.
CAGTCCCGAGCTCTTGAGCCCACAGCCTGGCTTCACCCTGCTGCAGTAGGGCCGTGATTCAGTGGGGCCGACCTGACCGATCACTGAGGTACCAGGGTGTATCACACACAGCTCACACACTGCTCTGTCCAGCTCCCCCTCACAGTACTCAATGTTGGCATTAAATCTGACGTGAACTCCTCTGCAAATGATGGATGGAAGGGAAAGAAAGGGAGCTGGGGCCTTTTGTGTGAGTTCATGTTCAATGACTTAACATGGCTCCTACGCTGAGTGCCAGTGCAAAGAGTCTCTGAAAACACATTCAAAACACATTTTAAGGGCCTCAGAGGTGCACAGGCCTTTTGTGGATCCTCTGCATGGGGTGAGCTTCATGATCTCTGAGTTATCCCTAGAAAAACAGCGACTAGACATAGCCCTCAAAACACTGCGGCGTTGTTATTACAGCGGGATGTATGGTGCAGTTTGATGTATGCATCCACTGATAGCAGTGGAAAAACTTCCATTCAATGGAGTGGGCTCGAAGCCAGGCCCACAGTGAAGCCTTGTCTGTAGCTGTTACTGTGATGGTGGATTCTATAACAACTGTATCATAAAACACTTTACAAAAGAGTCATGAACCCTGGGAAAGAGTAGGGCTTACAGAGTCTATTTAAACAGAGGAAGTTGCTCAGTGACTTGGCAGCAAAGCATGACCCCCAGTTATGGGTAACTGAAGCCAGCATCAGAGAAACTACATAAGCAGATAGTTAATATCAAGGCTCACATCTTTCCAGTCTGTTACTGATTCTGAGCTGGGCAGAGAGACGGATAAGAGGAAAATAAAAGTGATGTGTGATGAGGGTGACAGCCCTCTGCATGCAGAGAGCCCAGGCATAGCTTTTTGCAGTCTGTCAGGTCACCACTTGAAATTGCAATTTTGGTGAAATTAATAGCTAAATTCCTCTTCACGTCAGTGGGGCCTGAGTTTCCCATTTTGGACCAATAAAACGTCAAAAGGTGAAGTAAAGTAGCAATCGCAGAAAGAAAGAATGCAAACATAAATAGAACGGGGATGAATTAAGAGCTAACAAATATTCTCTCCCAGTCATGTGGAAGATCTGGAAGAAAAATACAGTGTAAGGAATAAGTTAATCCCCAGGTTTCTGGTTTTGGATGATAAATAAATGTCTGAATAAAAGGAGAAAGAGGAAATGAGAGGCAGAAGCACATAACTTTTCACTCAGAAGGGTCTGAATCTTGGCTAGGAGAGGGATATAGCGTAAAATCATTTTCTTTTATTCTCAGGCCAAGGTTTGATGGAATGGAGGCTTTAGTGACAATATTGACTTAAATAGGTTCCTTTCCTGGCCTCATATTTCCACTCCTGAGCAGCAGCACACTGTTCCCGTATTTCATTGTTACAACTGTTTGTGGAACCATGCTGTAAACACACTCAAATAACTGATGGGTTAAAAAGGAAAAGCTCTAGGAGAATTTGTTGGCAAGATGGTGACGCTGTCAGCCCCGGAATGGGCGTGGGCTTGGTGGCACCAAGATCACAGAATCACAGAATCACAGAATTTCTAGGTTGGAAGAGACCTCAAGGTCATCGAGTCCAACCTCTGACCTAACGCTAACAGTCCCCACTAAACCATTTCCCTAAGCTCTTGATCCATGTTTAGATGTTCTCTGATTAGCTGGGAAAAGCAGTCTTCCTTCTACCCATCCTCCTTACTGCAGAGGAAGGTTTCATTTGCATGGTGTGGTTAGGGCAATGGGTTTGGTACATTGCCTTGCACAAGCTGTAAACTTGATTCATGTATCTTATTTTCCCTTCTCATGCACCAACCCTCCTTTTTGCTGTGGTTTGTTCCTCACTTTCTCCACTCTAGGCTTCTTCCAAATCCATCACTAAATACTTTTTCTTCATTTGGCCCAGTTTTGCTTCATCTGTACCAATTTTAATATTTCTGATATTAGTATCTGGGTGATATGTTGTTCTTGGCCTTGCAAGGTCCTATTCCCCAACGACTCCCCGGTGCATCCCTCTGGTTATCTGTGATTGTGGGCCATCACTAATTAACACCTCCTTAAATAACCTGAGAAATCCAGACCCCACTTATGGACAGTATCTGCAACTTTTGCCAGCTTATCATATTTTACCTCTCAGGTCCAGCAATTTTTCGTGTCCTCACCAGTAATTTTTCATGTCCTGTTCTGTTAATTTAACTAGGCCATGGCTATGGCCTTGACATCTGCCTACAGCCCTAAAAATAAATAAATAAAGAAAGAAAGAAAAAGAAAGAAATGAGGAAGGAAAGTGAAGACAATGAGATAACAGATCTCAGTCACTCACTATCAACCTCGGAGACTGTGCTCAGCTGGGTTCTCCAGGGACCTCTCTTGGAGCCCATGCTACTCAATATTTTCTGTAATGGTTGATGAGATTGATAGGACACTTACAAATCAGCAGATACTGCAAAGTTGTGCAAGACTGTAAGCCAACTCAAGGACTGGCACGGAATATAGATTAATCTTGTCCAGCTGGAGAACCAATCTGGAGAAATGTTAGTTGCAATCCAGCATGGAGAAGCACACTACTCTATGTGATGGTAGGGGCCATCCACACAATTACATGAGGAAACAACCAGTTTTGCAGAAAAAAAGGTTGGATGGTTTAGTGATTACAGGATGATCTTGGATCTCTAATGACAAACTGCTGAGAAGAAAGCACCCAGTGGTGAGAGATGTGGACAGGAATGCTGTGCATAATACAAGCAAAAATAATCCCTTTACCCTGTTGGGTCTGATTGTGAAGATTTTGGTTGGATTGCCCTGTCTAGTTTTTAGGGACAGTTGTCTAAGAAAGGTGTGAGCTGGATAATGTTTCAGAGGAGAGCAACAAGAACCAGGTCTAAAAAAACAAGGCTTGTGAGGAAGTCTTGGAGGAAATGAAAATATTTAGGCTAAAGAAAAGAAAATGAAGGGAAAGATGCCAGCAGTCTTCAAATGCATGGAAGGTAGCTGCACAGAGGAAAACATAAACTGTTCTTCATGTGCTCAGAGCGCAGAGGAAGAATTAATGGCCTCATGGGAAGATTTAGGTTAGTTGTGAGGAAAGCTTTCTAATGAGCTTTGGACAAGGCTCTGTACCAGCTTGCCTGAGAAAAACAGGGAAGCTCCAGCAGGGAAAGTTTTTGAGAACAAGCTGAAGTAACATCTGCCAGGAGGGGTTAAGTACAACTGATCCTGCACATAAGCTGTGAGACTGACCTTGAGGAGTCCCTTCCAGCCCTCTCCTCTGTCAGACCATCAATGGTCCCACAGTGAAATGAGAATTTGCTCAGTATATCATTAGCCTGTCTGATCAGAGCCATCCACTGCAGTCAAGGCTCCTTTGGCTGTTCCTGCCAGGAGAAGAAACTGATGGTGGAACTGGGGACCTGTGACAAAAATCTGTTTGTTTACAAAAGGTAGACAAAACCCTCTTGCACTGAATCCAGCAGAAATCCTACAGCAGAAGCCAACTTCTTTGCTTACAGTTTTCAGACTCTTTTCAGCCAACTTGCAGATCAAAAACATTCCCAGAGGAGTTTCAAGCTAGTGTATCCCCAGTGCTGAGTCAAGTTGCATCTGGTGTTTTTTTACTGCCTTCTCTTTGACTTCTTTCCATCTTTCTGCTATTCCCCTTTTAAAAACACCCAAGTCTTCACCCTCCTTTCTTCCTCCCTGCATCACATTATCCCTTTGTAAATGTGTTTCTATTTTGTGAAGGATACCTGATTATGTAGAGGCATTTCACTTCTTTCAATCTGTTCTTTCAATCAGAAGTGAAGGGGGTTACTTAAACATCCACATTCAAAAAGATTTAATTCAAATCAAGCCAATATTATGAATGACTAAAAACTCCCCGCAAACTGTAAAATGGCAACATTTGCAGGCGACAAAAATGACTTAGTGTTAGTCATGATTGTGAATGATGATTTGGGTGAGGAGATTGTGAAGAGAAACCTAACAGAGCTAGGTGAATGAGAAAAGAGATATTCAGTTTAATGCTGGAGCATGCATGGAGTCTTGAAATTATGCAGGTGAACTCTGCTGAGGCTGGAAAAGAAACAGAGAGTCAGCTGCAAAACAGTTCATACCAGTGACAGATGTGCTATTCCTGTTTAACAAGTACTTTTGGGCTCTTTTGCCTGGAAAGTAGTTTCCTCACTCACGTTAATCGTGATGATTCTTTTAAAAACACTAAGTTAAGCAGCAAAGAATAAAATATATTTATTCTAAATGGAGAGGCAATTACCTCACCAATGTTCCCCCGTGCATAAAAATCTATACGCGCTGCTCAGTGGAGCTACAGTAACCTGCTCTTGCAAGTCATTTAGCACGTGGGATTGAGTTGTTTTTAATTGCTTGTTGAATTACCTGGGTTTCAGCTCTCAGCCAGTTCCAGATGTAACTTAGTTACAAGCTAAAGCAGAGGAGGCAGAAAAGTTGTGGGTTTCAAAGGAAGCCGGAAGAGTGCTTTCCATTTCTGATAAGGTATTTCTGATCTGGAATGGAATTGTTCTCCAACTGGGAAAAAGAAGTCACTCACTGAGGATGCACCATTTGGACTTCTGAACAGCTTTCTTGTTCAGGTTCTCCCAGATGGAGGTAGACCTGCTGGTTTTGGCTTAGTTTCTACCTATCAAAGGCAATAATAGATTGTATCAACATTGTCTCCAGCTAATACAAGGGGACAGGTTCACACTCATAATAACTTTTTTTTTTTTTTTTTTAAGCCTTTTGGTATGCAAAAAGGTGAGATTAAGTGAAAATTTTGAAGGATGGCTTGTCCTGAGTTAACTGATGATCGTGGTTTGGATTTGGAGAAAGCCGTTCTGACCCCTGCTGTTAGTTTTGGGGAAAATAACGTTTTCAGCAGCCAACAGCAATGCAATCCTGGAAGGTGACCTGGAGAAGAACTGGTATCGCCACGAAACGTCAGTGAGTGGAAAGCCAAGTAGTTGAGGCTGAACCTGCCTTTACTGGTTGCTGCAATACAGCAGCTGAAGCTCCCACCAAAGCCCGGGGCAATGAGCATTAGCTACAGCAGGCACTGGGCAGAGCCCTGCAAGGCAAATCTCCTTTGATGCACCTCCCACGTTCTCTCTCATCTGGGGGCCTCATAGTCCCTTCCTCTGCTCTGGATCTGAGCATGCTACTGCAGAAGCAGGGCAGAGCAGCTCCTCTTGTTCTTCTGTGACCAGAAATAACAGCAGCTGGAGTTTTCTTCCTCAGTCTCTTGCTTTTCCCATGCTCCCTTATTTTTGTGACAGCGCCTGAATCTCTCAGAACTCAAACATACTGACCTGCTACACCCCTGAAAATAGTTACCTGTGTCCTATAAGCAGTTCCCCTGTCCACAGCGCTGTACCTGTGCATTCGCACTGACTCTGAATTGTGATAGCAACGAGGCACTTGTGTCACCTCCACAGGCAAGTAATGGCAGGCTTTTGGGTAGTCTTCATGTCAAAACTGACCCTTTTCTCAGCCAGATGTACAGCTACACAGCAAGGAAGAGGAAGAGGATTGCTGCTGGCAGACTAGAAGACTTTTAGCATCTCTATCACCAGGAAAGCTGGACCCTCAAAAGCAACCCACACCCATGCTTCAGAGTCCTATAAAATAAAGCTGCGATGGCAATTAAAAGCAAAGTCAAGCCCAGCACTGAAGATACCACTTAATGCTTTGTAAATGTGCATGTTTTGTTCTGTCATATTTGTTTGACAAATTCCGGCCTGATGCAATTTGAAGCAGCTGGGACATTTAAGCCCTGTGGTGACTCTGGCCTTCGGAAATCAGAGCTTTTGGCACCGTGCTGTTCCTGGTCACCACAGGACTCTGTATCCTTTCCTTCTGGCAACAAGGGCTGTGTAGCTGCCACCAGAGCCTTTAACACCTCCAGGTGTCCCTGGTGTCACTCTCCGGTACATTGGAAAGAAGCTGGCAGCTATATGCTGCTTCGTGGTGCTTCATCCCAAAGCTGCTAGGATTCTGCCACCTAGCAGGACATCACCCCTTTGAGCTGGCCAGGAAATATGGGATTCCACTTCATTTGCTGCTCACAAGCAATGAAGCTTGAGAAGTGAGTCAGAGGAGAACACACACGTGCTCTCTGCTGGAGGAGCACAGATGCTACAGGAAGAGCCCACACATCCAGGTCCAAGATAGGCTGTGACAGGGAGCATCATGAACCAACAACACACTAAAGGTAGAGCAAATGCAGTCAAGTGCTGGGCTGAATACACTGAAGAGGCAGCCCAGGAAATCATTGTCTCCGTGACAAAGAACCGAAAAGCTAGTTCCTATATTACATGCAGCAGGCTGGTTCTCCAGGCAGTAGTAGGCTGTGTGTTGTACTGAACTGCTGACTCCTGTGATGAAAACTCAATGGGAAATAAGTCCAGTCAGCACATACATTACATTACACTTTTATTTATTTATTTATTTTTTATTTTTTTTCCCATTGTGATTCAAATACCAGTCTGAGGAGGTCATTCAGAGAACGGATTTGTTCTTTGCCTATCTGGCTGGAAATCAGTGTTAAGCTTCAGACATGGCTGTGCTCTAAGACCCATCCAAGGCAGAAAACACAGTGTTTAGATGTCCTTTATGAAGATTTGACCTCTTCTTTCACTGTTCTGCAGAGAGTTACGCACTGGACTCTGGCAGCGAGGTATGTTTTCCTGTGCTGATGGAGCCATCGCAGGCAGAGACAATGGCACTCCAGCACATTCAGGTCATGAGTTCTGCTTTTCACCCTGTGATGGATTAAAAGCTCACAGACATTGCTGGAAAGACTCCCAGTGTCTCTGACAGTCTCCAGAGCAAACCTGCACACAGCGTTAATACCTCACGGTAGGTTGCAGCTGCACATCAGGCAATGTTCGGAGCAAGGATGAAATCCAGCCTCGTGTCCTCGGTTCAGCATATCACTGCTGCATGTAGTCACAGGGGAGAAAGAGCACATACAAAGTCAAGTAGGGGTAAATTTACTGACTAGGAGGGTTTGACTGTCTCATCCCATTAGCCATGTCTGCTGCTGCACGTCTGCTCTCAGCTGTGTGGTGTGGCCACGTAACTCCTGATCGGCCTTTGCTCTCCAGCCATACAGCAGCTGCATCCAGCCCTACATGCACACAGAAATCCCCCTGTGGAAGTTGTTTCAAACCCATTACAGCTGTGACCTTGTAGAGCCCAGCTCAGCAAGCTGGCAGAGCCAGTGGCACCATGAAGCTGCTTTTAATGCAGAAGGGGCCATTGCGAAATTCCTTTCTCCTTTCTAGTTATGTCTTTCCTAGAGGAAGTTTTTTGACATGGCTTTAGTCCAGCTGGCTCTCTGAGGAAAGACTTTCCACAAATCTGTTGAACACATAAACCTGCTCTGAACTTCATGATATTTTTTTTTAATTGACAAAGTTAAACATGTCAATTTTCTGTTGGTACAATGAAAGTAAGGAGAGGAAAGAAGTAGTTTTATACACGTGAGACCTCTTGTTCTTAAAAACAAAATGGAAACTCAAAACCGATCAGTGCTGCATATGGGCCCAAATGATCTCTGCAGGCAATGGGAATGCAAATAAAGAGGGTTATTTTAAGAACTCAATAAGTAATCAAGTTCCCATTTAGGTTTGGCTGATCATAAGCAAGTGAATAGTTCCTTCAAAAAAAAATAAAATAAAATAAATGCTATTTCAGAGCATGTAGCCTTGGAAAGTCATCGCAGTGGTTAGCCTTTTAAGTAGTTTGCTGCCTCTCTATAGGACTTAATTGAGGGACAAAGGGAATAAAATAGGAAGCACATCACTTTGCTGATGTGTGACTTGTGCCTTATCTGTTACAGAAACCATTCTACAGAAGGAAAAGGGGAGTGATCTTCATGGCACAGTGAGGCCTTTCCACTGACACTCTTACAAAGGGTCTGAAGCAGATAAAAACCTTCTCCAAAATATATCCAGATCATCCTTGCCCTTCTTGAGGAATGAGAGGAATGAGAACTATTGAGATCTCTTTGAAAGGAGCCGATCATGCCACTGTCTCAAAGCAAAGTGACTCCTGAGGCCCCTTAAGGTGATAAGGAAATACCCCTTTTGGCCTAGCACAATAGTGGACTAGCAATAGAGAATATGACTGTGACTGCAGCACACATACCTGGACTGGCAGCAAGGGATTTTTGGTGACAGAACAAGGGATTTAGAACATGGATGTGTGAAACAGTAGAGGCCAAATTCAGCCCCAGTATAATCAACCCAAATCTTAGCCATATGAGACTCCATTTGTTTTAAGCATTCCCCAAATTGAAGTCATGCCTTCCTCTGGTGCATGGCTACATATCTTCAAGGCAACAGGTGCACGAGTCTCTTCTGGGTCTTACCAGACCCTGGGAGCACAACCACAAGGTCCCTCCTTGAGCTGGGTGGCTCTACAGCAGCTCTCTGGTGGATGTGGAAGGAGTTGTGTGTCCCTCAGAGCCATCAGGGCAACTAGGCCCATAAAAGGGATCTGGAGACCAAACAGCACTTTGTGAGGTTCCCTCTCCCACCCTGGCAAAGTGAGCAGGTTCCTGAGTTTGACAGAAGCTAGACCTGACTTTCAGCCTCTCACTCGAGACCAGCCAGCTAATTCAATCTGCAAGTCTGCCTAACTTGAGTCAGAGACTTTTGTACCCAGACAGGGTAATTGCTTAATAATCCAATCGAATTTCTGTTGAAGATGTATTCCTAGAGTAAATACAATTATTTAGACACACAACAGGAATTCAGGATGAGCGTAACATAGAAATTAGTTATGCTGAGCGATTGTCCAGTAGGGCACACTGGATGTTTTATAGCTGTACACTGATGGCAAAGATGTCTCATCTTGCAACTGAGGATTCGTCCCAGCATCTTCTCAAGGTGAGGACTGACATAAAGAATTTTCCAGTCTGGTCATCTGCATGGAAAATGGGGACAAATGAACAAATACATACAATGAGCAGAATGAAAGAAACTGTACCTTTTAATTTAGTTTTGTTCTGCTCCTCTAAAAGTCAGATGAATAAGTTGTTAGGTTCTGGAAAGCCATTTTTTGGTGTGTGTGTCTGTGTGTACATACAGATATCTGTCTACATGTACTATTGTACAAAATATGCCAAGAACCTGCATATTCTCAGAATCAGTAGCCCTTTAGGCTGAGGTCTAAGTGCTATTTCTTTTGAATAAAAGGCAAATTATTTCTCATTAGTAGACTAGGTGCTCTGTTCTCTTTCACTTTAGAGTATTACAGAATCACAGAATCACAGAATTTTCTAGGTTGGAAGAGACCTCAAGATCATCGAGTCCAACCTCTGACCTAACACTAGCAGTCCCCACTAAACCATTTCCCTAAGCTCTACATCTAAACGTCTTTTGAAGACTTCCAGGGATGGTGACTCCACCACTTCCCTGGGCAGCCTGTTCCAGTGCCTCACAACCCTTTCAGTGAAGAAGTTCTTCCTAACATCTAACCTAAAACTCCCCTGGCTCAACTTAAGCCCATTCCCCCTCGTCCTGTCACCAGGCACATGGGAGAACAGACCAACCCCCACCTCGCTACAGCCTCCCTTGAGGTACCTATAGAGAGCGATAAGGTCGCCCCTGAGCCTCCTCTTCTCCAGGCTGAACAAGCCCAGCTCCCTCAGCCGCTCCTCGTAGGACTTGTTCTCCAGGCCCCTCACCAGCTTCGTCGCCCTTCTCTGAACCCGCTCAAGCATCTCCATGTCCTTCTTGTAGCGAGGGGCCCAAAACTGAACACAGTACTCGAGGTGCGGCCTCACCAGAGCTGAGTACAGGGGGACGATCACCTCCCTGGCCCTGCTGATCACACTGTTCCTGATACAAGCCAGGATGCCGTTGGCCTTCTTGGCCACCTGAGCGCACTGCTGGCTCATATTCAGCCGACTATCCACCATCACTCCCAGGTCCTTCTCTGCCTGGCAGCTCTCCAACCATTCCTCTCCCAGCCTGTAGCTCTGCTTGGGGTTATTGCGCCCCAAACATTTTCTTTCTATTGAAAGAATGCCATATCACATGGAAATAAGTGCTGAAAAGTGCAGTATAACTCTAAATACCAGTAAGGAGAAGAAAAATGCTTTTAAGCCTAGAGAAATCCTCTTACTCCTTAAACTTTGTGGGTAAAATCTTGGACATACAGAAGCCAAAGGCGAGACTCCCACTCATTTTACTGAGGCCAAGATTTCAATATGCTTTGTGTAGTCTCAATGTGTATAACTTGATCCCTTCTAAAGAGATTTATAGCAGACAAAAGAAACTACAATGCTATAAAATGTTGGTGTGTACATACAAAGTGAATTAATAGACACAAAAGATTTTGGCACTTGAAGCTGGGTTTGAAAACATAGCCCTTTATCAGCTCGAGCAAATGCATGTAGTAAATCCTGGTAATTCTTGTGGAACTGCTTGCACATTTTTGAGCCTGTGGTTTCTGGGTATTACATGCTTTGCTTGCCGAGCACCAGAGCCTGCAATCAGTGGCAGCTCCATCTGAGTCAGGACTAACAAGCGAGCCCCAGTAATGCGTTGCAGAATGTTCTGCTCCCTGTGTGTTATCTCTGCAGACATTAAGTATAGATGTTAAATCTGGAAACTTTCTGTGGAGAATTCAATCCATTCCCCATAAACAAAAATACTGCCTATACGCTGAAGCAGGCAATCTCTTGTTTGCAGAAAATTCATACACCTGGATACAATGCAGAGTTTTAAACTATCACACCATGAATTTTGTATGAAGAGGAAATACAACTGAAGGGCTCTAAAAGAGCTGTGACATTTTAAACAAATAGCCCACCATTAAACAAATACATCTGAGATTCCTACTGGTAATAAGAGGGAGAAATCATATCTCTGTGTTATATGCTCCAAATTAATCTTGAAAAAGACCTTTAAGCAACCCAATATCCCTGTCAGTTATGAAGCTGCAAGTTGACTATTGATCTGTAATGAAAACAGATTTTAACCTCAGGACCTCCTGTGAAGAAGAAAGGCTGGCTGATGGGCAGGTTAGGGTACAGCTGGCTCTCAGGTACTTTCACCCACAAGTCCAGCACCTGGGAAGCAGCCATCGTGTCACTGGAAGCATTTCCAGGTATCGTCATCTCCTACCTAGCCACCTCCTACCACATGGAGAGGCTGGGTGGGTGAAAGGGGATCCTTCCAGAGCCTCCTGGAGAAGGCCCAGAGCCCCAGCAGGGCATGCAGAAATGCTTCATCAAACAAACAAACAAATAGTTTAAGGATCCAGACAGCTTTTCACAGGAGCTACATGATTGTCCGTTGCTGCTGTTAGGTTTGTTGGGGACACAACGTGGCATGTGATGGTGCCACCAGCTCAGTGGGGACATGCCTTTGAAGCGATTGTGTGAGCTGTGTGCTCTGCGAGGGTGGAAATGAGCCTGTAATTACTATGTGGGGACAGGCCAGGGGCATGGTGGAGCTACCTGCCTGTTGGCATCAAGCTGAGCACCACCAACCAGCCCAGCAATGCTCCATCACCTCCTGATGGCCTTGTCACTGCTCAGGCCATGCCAGCCTCCACAGGAGGAGGGCTCTCCCATGACACTAATGGCATGCCAGTGGGGAAAGCACTGGCTACAGATGAGGTTTGATCTCACACCAAACAGCGAGCACCCCGAGGTTTATTCCTGCTCCAACTTTCACTAAAACTGGGTTTTACAAGTTGCTGTGTCGCGGCACTTTGCAAAGTGTAAATTGGAAGCGCACAGAGCAGCACCTTTGTAGGCAAACAGGGCGGCCATTATGTGCTTGGCAGCACACAGGGGCCTGAACACTGGGGGCTGTTTTATTGAGGGAATAAATGCAGGTCAGAGGGGTGAGGTTGCCCTCTCCTCGCTGAAAAAGACTCTGGCCAGTGACCAGGGAGAGCTCACCAAAAGAGACTCTTCCATCTCTTTCAGGCGGGTTACTTTTCAGAGGTGAAATATTCAGGCTGGTAATAAAGATATTAATCTGAAGCACCGCCTATGCATTTATCTAAATGCCCATAAACTGTCGGGCTGTAAAAGCAAAATGTTTTATTTAATTCCAAAATAGACTTGCATAACCTTAACTCTCAAGCTTGGTGAAAGGAAAACATGTGTATAAAATGTGCTATCCGGCATCTAAAGGCAGTACAGTTTCAGCCTCAGGCTTTTCCACAACTGTTGTGCTTGGGGCTACAATTAAACTTTTCAACTTTGAAGAGAAATATTTTTAAAATGAGAATAATCCTCCAAATTATTCTGACACAAGTTGGAATGTTTACTTTTCATAAATCAATAAGGAACATTTCCACACCCGGTGATGAACTTTAAACAGGATTCAAGGTGCTGCAAGAAATTTACCACCTCCAATACTCAGGTTAAGGCAGCATGGGGAGCATTTCAGTGACAGGCAGCGGTACATGATGGAGTTAGTCAGGGGAAAGATTTATTTACTTCTCTTTGTAGGAAATGGATTTCCTAAGATCTTAAAGCCATTGAAACACAGTTCCTAACACTTTAACAATCTAGGGCATGCATTATATACATGATACTCCCTTGCATATTTTGCAAAGGATTAAAATGATTAGTAGATATTGTAAGAAGTCGCTGACATGAGCAGTATGTGCTACAGATGGTTATAAATACGTCAGTAGAAGTTTGCTTCAAAAGATTTCATTGACGAATGGTGTCTTTCTTTCTTTCTATTTTTTTTTTTTTTCTAACCACAGTGCAGTATTTTCAGGACATCCATTGCATGGCCATTCAACGTAATGGTGGCATTGAATAATCAGTCATTAGGTGAACAACTAGAGAAAAGCTATCAGGACAAAATTATATACTTTTAATGTATGAAAGTAGCATGATCAGAAGAATTGTCCATACACTCATGTTTCTGGGAAGGAAACAGCATCCACTGTTAAGTTAGCCATGCTTTTGAGCATGGGCAATAGGAAGTGTTCCCACACCCTTGCTCTGCCTTTCACACACCTGAGCTATCTACAAGCTGTCAGTAGGGAGGGCAGACAGTTATCTCAGAAGCTACTTTGACCTTGGCTGTTCCCTCTGAGGGAGATCTGAGCCAGTTGGCTGGTCACTCATGTCAGCCAACCCACCCCAGCCCATGCCCCAAGGAGCCAGCTATCCACCTTGTGCTGTAACCAGGAGAGTCCATGCCTGAATGGCCAGGCCAGAGCTGCCTGCAAATACCACTTTGAAGCCCTGGAGAGAGAAACAGAGCAGCAGGGCAGCCACACACACATGTATATGGGCTCTCTGCTATCTGGCATTTTAAGGGGGTGGCTGTTCACAGGTGTTATGGGGAGGTATACACCAAACTGGATGGGTAAAACCTTCTCCTTCCCAGCAAGCCATCTCTGCTTCTGGGGATCAGAGGGCTAGAAATAATAAGAGGCACTTTAAATCACAAATTTAAAGAAGTCAAAGGTCCTTCTTTAAAGTTAGCTCTAACCACTTTCTCCCCAGATAAATTCCTTCATACTTTAATTCCCAGGATATATTACTAATTTTCATTTGTTGAACTATTTCAGTTCAATCTGAGTTCAGAGCAACAATTTCTCTCTCACACTCAACTCCCCACTTCTTGCCCTGCCCAATAATCTGAAGCACACTGTGATATTAAGTGATATATAAGTGATATTAAGGATGCATTTTGGACAGCTTTTGTTTCTTGTTCATACAAAAAGGAATGACAAACCTGCGCTCAACCATGACTGTCTGCATGACCAGGACATTTGCCACCATGTGATTGATTAACTTATATACAAAGAAAGGTGAATTGCGAAAAAAATGTTAAACCATTTTTTCTTTCCAAAATAGTACTTATGCTCTTGCCAGGCAAGGGAATAACTGTGTTCCTCTTTATATCAAAATTTTAAAAGAGGTTGGTTCAAAGCAAACAGTAAAATGAGCTTAGAGGATTCCTAACTTGATCACAGAATGATGTATGCAGTCTTCTGAAATATCTGCAATTTTTTAGAATCAACAAATTGCCTAAAGATTCAAAACACCCAACAGGCAAATCATTTCTGGTTGACATGTTATTACGGTTTCCTTGGGCTCCATCTGCCCTTCACCCAGCTTGTAAATTCTCTGGATCGAGGAGCGTCTTCTTTCCCCGTTTGCAGAGCCTCCAGCACCAATGGTTCCCAGGCCGATGGGTATTGTTTTCACTGTAATAATTGCAAATATCTGATTTACCATGGAGCCTCTGTAGCCCTTCTGAGGTTATGCAGCTCTGCTTCCCTTAACTTTGCAGCCCAGTTTGCAAACTGTACTTATTCTGGGGAGTTTCTGACAGAAACTTGGCTTTTAACAAGGACTTAAATTATGAACAGTTGCTATTAGACTGTACCGAAATGCCTTCTTGAACAAGGGTAGACTGAAATCCACACATACGTGCTTTGCTGTAGGTGGCTTTCAAAGCCCACTTCCCTGGAAAGACGTGTTGCCTTACTCCTCTCCAGGTGTTAATTTCAAGCACTCATGAGCCAGAGAGTTCCTCTGAGGTGACAGAGGTCCTGTTCCAGAGTCTGCAGTGGCTTCCCAGCCACGTCATTAGTGCCTTTGGGGAGGAAGCATGGCCCCATGCTGAAGGAACCAGGCTTCCTACCTGGATGTTGAATTACTGGAACTGCAAATACTGTGCTTTGCATTAGTCATGAAGAAAAGGCCTCAAAATCCCCTCTGCCAGCATCCATGGCCAATATGAAGCATCAACGGCACATGCTGCTATTTTTGCTGGGATTATTACTAATATGCATTATAATAAGAAAGCTGCTCCCTACTCCTAATGAGCAGAGAGGATTTAAACATCTCCCTTGAAGAGAAAACAGGTGATTCATCTCTCTTACTGGGAGGAAAGACTGACATATGCTGAGCATATTGTACCCTCTCTTGTGAAGCGATAAAGCTTCCTCTGTAGGCAAGGAACACTAAGAAGAAAATGCCTTCCTTTTCTCTCCCTTCCCCCCAAAATGGAAACCATTTGATCCTTCCCTACGCTATAAACAAAGCTGCCTGTGTGCAATTGAGAAGAGCTGTTCAAAGATGTGAGATGTACAACTGAAGTCAACCACAGAAAGAATGGCTGAGGCTTGGCTACAGCTAATTAAAGTCATTCCTTTACTTATGCTGGAAACCCAGACGATCTAAAAATACCTTGGCTCTTTTTTCTGCCTCTGATTTTAGGCATGTGCTCTCTGTTTATTTCTTTTTGGTGGCAGAAAAATGTTACCTAAGAAGTTGCCCCTCTCTTTCTTTATTTTTTTTTCTTTACTTTTTTTTTTTTTTTTTTTTTTTTTCACATGGGCTTTTCATAAATCCTTTCCTGGACATAGGAATACATAGCCAGGACACAGATTTTACAACAGTTGGAGAATAGCACACATCTCATACATCGGTAAGGTATATTATAAAGTATAACCATTTCTCTGTTGAAAAAATGCAGGTGCCTCATTTGTGGTGGGATTTTTTTTTTAGACTGCAGACCAGCTAAATAGCTGAAGCAAGATTCTTACCCTTATTTTTTCCAGCTTGTCACACAGTTCTAATACCATCAGCTTGACTTCTGTGAAATGGTCCTGAAATTGCTCACACCCAAATTTTTTCTTTGAGCAGAAGGACTGGATTAACAAAAGGAATGTTGCTTTACACCATACTGACGTCTGTGTATGTGCAATATTGGCATCTCAGAGAAAGGGTCTGATCTGATCTGTCTGGCTAATTTTGAAATAAGTCAAGAGAAGTTCCCCAGCTTACTCTTACTGGCTTTTGTTTGAGGCCTGGATCATAAAAACATATTGAAGATCATGGGATCTGGAGGATGAATTTTGAAAAGTTTTCAATAAAATGGGTGTTTCATCATTGTTAGGAACACAGAAGCAGAAAACAACTATTTATAACAGCTTTTAGGTTGTTGATTGCTCTTTTCATTTTTATTAACTACTAAGAAAAAAATAAATAAATGACCTGCCAGTCACACTGGCATACAAAATACAAAAAGAAGCTGATGATTGAAAAATGTATTTTTTCCCAAACATGGTCATGAAAATGCTATCTTTAACCAAAACTTCAAATGTCAAACTAAATGATGTGTCAGTTTCATTTTTTTATAAGCTTCATAGCTGATTGGAAACAAGATTATATTTTCAACCTTTTCAGCTGAAAATGTTGATTGAAATTAAATATCTACTCCAAAATAGCAAATTTTGCATATTACATGAGCAACAGCTCATTCTTGTGCATATAAAAGTAAGCATTTCATGGTATGGCTGTAATACTTACACTACAATCCAAGATGGTATGAAAGAAGAAAGCAACAAGAATAAAACCAGCTTGTAAAAGGACCGTGGTATGACAAGAACAGCAGAAAGCACACGACCCATTCTTGCCTGTTATAGTTTTTAAGTTGCAGCTCTTATTCTCGCTTTTGCAAAATCAGTCAGAAACTTTAGTCTATGCAGGATTCTCACAGGACATTTAACATACTGTCATTTTATTTTATTTTGTGGGTGCTCTGTCCTTGCCTTTGGGGAGCAAGCTCCCTGTGAAGATCTAGCAAAGCGGCTTTCTCACTCTGGCATCCTGGGGCTGCTGCAGTCACTCTGGACACCCAACACTCCCCTCTCCCGACCATTTGGGTCTGTTTCCCAAGCCCAGACACTGCTGCATCAATAAAGGAGCTGCTCCAAAGTAGTTCCCCCCAAGTTAGCTCTGCAGTCCTGGCATTTGCCTCCTGCTTCCCTTCTCCCTCCTTCCCCTCTCTGTTTGCTCAGCCTCTTCCAGGCCCACCAGCAGATGGGGAAGACAGTGCTGCTCTGACAAATGTGTTCATCTTCATTTGGATAGTCCGCAAAGCTACACGTGTGTGGGAGACCCTACTGAATATACACACCCAGGCACTGACGGGACTCCTGCACAGAGCACTGAAGTGTGCTTTGAAGCTTGGAAAAGATAAAAACTACCTGCAAAGCAGCACCAGGTCCTTCCCCTGCAGCTAAGTTTCTCTAGGTACAAAAGAAGCCCACCTGTGGGCTACCGAAGAGCTATTAAGAGATATATCACCGGAGCCAAGCCGCACATCTAGGGGTGTGCAGAAGGAGGGATGTACTAAGGGGAGGTCTTTATAATACCAGCTCTACTCCATTTGGCCCCAACAGACTGTCCCATCCACAGTCCATCCACCCATCATGGCATGCAGTGTCCTTCCAATATCCAGGGGTCCCTGTGTCCCTGCAGCGTACAGGGGCTTGGAGTAGGGGGGCAGAGTAGATCCCTTGCCCCAGCGCCATTGCTGCCCCCAAGCATGGTGCTTGGAAAGCTCCTTCTCACATGCTCAGCTCACAAACCTCCCTCTCCACTCCTTCAACCGCTGTGTTCACATGCTCTGGGAAGGTATGCCAGCTTTCCTGGGTGATGCAAGGGATGGTGAAATAAATGCAGTAAAAACCTCATTAAAAAGAGCTACCTCCTGTCAAAGCAAGCCCTGAGCTCTGAATGGAGACCAGAGCTGAGTGGGGTTTAATGGAGAACAGAAAAACCCTAGACTTTACACTTTCTGCTACAAAATTATATGAATAACCACACTTACACAGAGCATATAAGCACACATGTGGAAAGACTTGCAGTAAAGTATGATTAAGACCCTCAGAATTGCCAAAGCTGAGCAATGGCAAGCAGATGTTTCACAGGGACGTTTGGTACGGCAGCATCATGGCAGGAGGGAGTTGTGCCTCTCAGAGACTCTCAAAAGCCCCTTCTTGACTCAGTCCCAGATCTCTGGGAGTTTTCTCTCATTCACCATACCCTTCAATTTAAAGGAGATCATGAAATGTAGAGAGATGATGTGGTGTGCCCAATCCTGCAGGTTAGGTCAATAGTACGGTCCAGAAACAGCCATGGACATCGCTTCATGGAAGGCTGAAAGCTGCACAGCTTCCAGGACTGGCAGCCTGTGCATAAACTGAAATAAATAGCCTGAAGTGGCAGCTTGACAAAAGGTCAGGGAAAATGTATTAAATTAGTCTCCAGAGTAGTGTCTGCCCAAGTACTGAAAGCTGAGTTATCTGAACCAAATACACAGAAACAAGCAAATATATGTGTATATATGTATATAAATATGAAAGGAGTGCAGATAAGAGAAATAGGTGTGTTGCTCTGAGTTTATTTTCTTGGCATTGGAGCTGAATTTTGAGTGGCTGCATGCCAGACAAGGCACGAATTTACCCCAGTCTGTCAAGTCACACCATTTTGCTGCCAGCCCTCTGCCCAGTGCAATTGGAGGGCTTCACCTTCCAGACCGTGTGGGCTGCCCCTGTCAAGGAGCCATGGTTCAGCTCTACATGGACATGACCCAACACGAGGCTGTGCTGGGGGTCCTGTGGCCATCGGGATCACAGCACCAAGCTGTGCCCCTGCCAGCTTGCAGCTCAGGACCTCGCCTGCAATGCAGCTGCTGCAGCCCTGCAGGGCTGCAGAGACCCCTCTGATACCTTGGAGGCAGAGTGCCCAGGTGTGAAGACCCCATATCTTTCTTCCCCATATATTTTTTAATTTTTTAAACTTACATTACTAAAACAATAAGATTTTGCTCCTCTAGGGGCAGAGAGCGTCTTTTCTGCAGACATGCAATCTCTTCCCAGACAGATGTTAGGAGGTGAAAATATTTTTCTTTTGGGTGTCCTTTTTTACTCCCTCTCTGTGGCACAGTGAAAAAAAAAAATAAAAAAAAAAAAAAATTACTGCAATAACTTTCTGCCAGTGCTTTCCCTGGGTCCTGGCAAAGGGTGTGCAGCTGGCTGAGATTCTGACTAGTTAATCACAGCAAGTCAGGCTTTAACCTTTAAATATCTGAGAAGGGGCCACCCGTAACAGATATAAGGCTTGAATTTATGGTCAGGTTCCAATGGAGAATTTATGGTACTTTTCCCCAACATTTTTGTGTTCGACTGCCATACTGAGATCATGCTACATAAAAACTGTCAAAAAACTTGCAGAAGATGGACAGAAAAAGGAAAAGCAATTGAATCACTAAGTATAAATAATTTTAAAAACAAGTCAGAAGATTCCTATTATAGCTGATACCCTGGGTGAAAGAAACTTCAAAACATCAAGATAAATGTCAAACACTCACCCCTGGAAGTTAGATTGCTTAGAGCAGGTGGATATTTTTTTTCCCAAGCAATAAAATCACAGAAAAATCTCATTCTGGGTTAACCAAAGCTAATCACAACTCCAGGTCAAAGCATCATACATTGATTCAGTATGATAGGAAAAAAAATAGCATTCAGAAAATTTCGAATGTTTCAGCTCTGTTTTCATAATGACATTTTCAGCTTCTCATTTCACAATAACATTTTCATTTCAAATTGACCTGAAAAAAGGTTTTCAAAAAAGGAATGAAGCACTCTGATCATCCTGAGGCAATTCCCTCCTTTATCCTTCCTTTCTTCACTGCTAATGAACCAAATCAAAACCCCAAACCATTACCACTTTAGCTGCGTTGCTTAAAAGGAGAAAGAATTCTTCCAAGAAATTGAAACCTTTTGTATACCAGCCACCTAATATTTTTTCATGGGTTACAGACCAATATAGTACAAGTTCTCTTTGGATTGTGGACAAATCTAGTAAGTGCTGAATTCGTTTACTCCAGAGCACTTTCAGCAAATACCAAGGATGCCCTCGTTAATATTCCACAAAGGTTTCAGGATCAACAGTAGCATGCATAATAGTATTTAATAACAGCCGGGCTTATTATCAGAACAATTTGGCCTCATCTGGCCTCTTTTGGCAAAATAACATGCATAATAAGGTATGTTAATATTAGGCTCTTTGGCAGGTCTTAGAAGATGAGACGGTACAGCTGGCAGGATGAAATGGAAGCAGCTGGAAGAGGAAGACTTGGTTTCTACATATTAAAACATTTGACATTTGGTATCTGAAGGGAACACTGTTTGTTTAGAGCTAATAAATAACTCGCCAACAATGACAACTTGTAATGACAGCTTTTATTATGGTCTGGTTAATCCTCAAATTCAGCTTTGTCCTTTTAGACCATCTGCCGTCAATTTTTTGCTGTTGTTAAGTGTTGCGCACTTGAAAAGTTGTAGCCGTGCAAATACAGAGCGCGTGTCCTGGAGTCGCTGCGTGGTAGGGGGCAGAGCTAGAAGATAAGCAAAAGTGAGTGCACAGATATCCAAATGGGCAAGCAGAGATGTTACCATAGATCATACGGTATACCCTCCAAGGCAGCAGTCAGCGGATGCTGGTTTGCGTGGAGGTCTGTTTGAATGCACTTTTCTTCAAGCATTCACTTTTCTAGGCATGGGAAAATGCCACTTTTCTTCCCACTGGATGAATGTGGCCTCTTTCTGCCAGAGAAATCATAAGCCTCTCTCTCTACAAACATCAAACACATGCCAGCACCCATGATGCCTTCAAAGCCTGCAGTGATAACTAGGCAAGGCCATACATATTCCTTGCAGACACATCTGGTCAGTGTGGATGTGATGTTGCTGTTTCTGTCATGGTCCTCATGATGTCTGATGTCACTCATTTTTGGTACATCATTGGAGCTAAACATAGTTCACAGAAAAGAGTGCTTTGCACAGAACTATGCAGAAAATGACCTCTGCTTTCAAAATCCTGGCTCCAGTGTAGTGACAGGATTGTCCTGTCTCCTTTATTCCTATACCTAAAATACCTGAAAAAGAGGTATTTTTTCACCTTACTGAAAAGAGCCACACCATAGAGGCTCGTCAGATATCAGAGGTACTTCAGATATCTCAGTAGATCCATCAAGGTTTTCCTGGCTCACACTCTGGAACTGAGATATCTAGTTGGTTCACTGAGCTTTCACATACTCTGCTGGATCTCCAGCACTCTGCTCCTGCCTGCAATAAGGTTTCCAGCATGACCTTGAGTGAAGTCTTCAACTTCTTTGTCCCACAGGATTCCTACCTGTAAATGGGAATAACATCCTCTGTCCCAGACAAGAACTATGAGGTTAACTTCCCTTTCATTGCTACAAAATGCCTATCTGGAGAGCATTTACCATACAGGCCATACTAAAGAAACAACTGTTTTAGGCCAAAGAAAAGTCATTTGTAACACTGTAGGTAGCATATACATAAAAATATTCTTCAGTTTCCCTTAGGGAAGAAATGAAAAACTTCCAAATGAAAAGTTCAGCCTTCATCTGTGTGGGATTTCTTTTGTTGTTTAATGAGTAAGATCCCAAGGAAGAACTGACTGCCCTTTTCAGACACTTTTTTCATGTAGCGGAGTGTTTTTTCACCTGTTAATTGATTTCCATCACATTACTCACGTTATGAAGTACGCATCACAGCAGCCTTTCCTGAATATTAAGTGCAATATATAAAAACAGGTCTGTCTACTGATCATGCATTTAATCATATCTAATAATGCTTAAATATAACCACAGAGAGTAATTAGAATCAAGAGTGCACATCTTACTACTGATTTCACAGCACTTTTTTTCTGTGAATTTGCCTTTGAGATCCTGAATTAAATGAATCAAGCAGAATATTTTAACACACTGCTGCTTTATGAGCAGCCTAGGATGACCAGTAACTCTCAGCATATTTAGAAACAGGCTCTAATTAGGCCACTTACATTAGTCAGTCAAAATCGATGTTTACATAAAAAGCCTTCAAGTGAACGCAGCAGAGTGAAAAATATTATCTTTTTTTCCACCTGGGCAGATTAGATGGGGGTGCCTGCCAGGCTATCTGCTATGTGTATTTTCATCAGTGCTGAGGAGCTGCAGATCCAGCCCAGCCTAGTGGCCTTAGCACTGCTCAGCCCAAGGCGATTCAGGCTGCGAAGAAACAGGTCCTGCCCAGTGAGGCACTTTCACCACCTACAGCATGGTTTCCTGATAGCACCCAGTGGTCATCACGCTAGGAGAACAGCAGATGACTTATTTGGGAAGGTTTGATCTCTGGAAAACACCGTGAACTCAGCCCCTTGCGAGCAGCTTGGTAATTCCTTTAAACTCATGAAAATTTCCCCTTGGGGGTGTAAGAAAAGCCCACTGTGTCCTACCTCTGCTCTGACGTGGCAAGCTCATGGTGGCAAGAGGCCTTTGCTGTGGTGAAGGCATCGGCCTGTGTCCAGCTCTCTTGGGGTCATCCTCTGTGATGCTGGGCAGCTACCTGGATCTTTTCCTTTGGTTACCCCTCTGTAAACGGGGTATGGGACTTACTTTTGTGCAGAGATGGTTTGAATTTAATAAAGCTCATGACATCCTCAGCCAGCAGAGTTATAATAGCTGAGAGACACGCTTACAAATATGTCAACCCAGAGGTCAAACATATTTCTGCAGTTATGTCCATGTTTTCTACTACTGCTTTAAACCAGCTTTGTCCACAAAGCATAGAAACAGCATCCCAAGGGGGCTGGAAGTCCTCGCCATGGCACTGGTGCCTTCAGCACCTCACAGCTTATTGGTGCTACCTGAGGTAGCTTTCTCTGTCTCTAAAATAACTCTTTATAAAGCACTTACAAATTTAGTGACAAAGGCTAACAGGACACTGAGGAAATTCAGAAATTCAGGACACTAAACATTCTTTTCTCACTACTCTGGACATGATCATTAGAGAAATATACATCAGGAAAGCCTCATAACCAGACAGTCTTGGATTTTTTTCCACTAACTGAGCCACAGATGTCCTTTACAGATAGAGCTATAAAATACATATAAATGTTTGTTGCTGTGTGTTTCTTTTTTAAATCTGTCTCACTCCCATCTTTCATTGGGACTTTGATTTGACTTCTTAGAAAAAGCAATGAAAAACCTTAATTAAAATTTTGCTGCTCCCTGGACATCTGTTCCTGACTGTTATATAAAATATTACACATCGTTATAAATATACATTCAAATTTTATTTTAAACACATTAGTAATTGGGATTTTATAGGGCCATAGTGATTTAAGCATAGGATTGCAGCAATAGAGGCATATGTGCACACACATGGCCACAAACCTATATAGATGTCAATATATGTATAGGATGTATATGTATTCATATGTGCATGTATAGAATTTTGTGATGTCAAAAAAAAAAAAAAAAAAAAGAAAGCTATTTGTCAAATAAGCAGTCAACTTTTTTGTTTACAGTGTGTGCTTTGCTTCTAATATTGGTCTTGCAACTGCAAAAAAAAAATGACTCAAACTTCCTGTAAGTGAGGGTATTCAGGGACAGCAATAACCTGCAGCATTTTTCATCCTTTTTGGTGCTTTATAAATGGATATCTGCTACAAGGCATGCATACTAAAGCGCCTCTTAAGGATGCATTTGTAAGCACTAGTCCATTCATGCTGCATCCAATGCATCCATCCGTTACTGTCAATGCTGCAAAACTTAAAATGTTGCAAAGAAAGCTGTCAGGGCTCATCATTCATTTATTCACTTGCTCTGAATGATCCAATAGATGTGATTTTTTTTCCCCAGACACTTTTGAAAGAACTTGCAATGGGTTTAAAAATAAAAGCCTCCTTGCAGTTATGAACCTAGTTACCATCAGAGACCTGATCCATCTCCAGGGTGAATCTAAGTAGTCTCAGACTTTCTGAAACTTTCCTGTGATCACTTCATGTCACATAAAAATGCACAGCTAATTAATAACAAGTCTTTATTGGAAACTGCTCCAAGTATGAATCACTCCCACTTAATGTTCAGCTAGAAAGTCTAGGAGCAAGAGCCCTTGAGCATGCTGCCTCAGAACTGCTACTGCATTTCCAAGGTGTCCTGCTTTCAGAACCAAGGAGACAACATGTGGCAATTCCTCTCTAAACACTCCAGCCCAAAGCTGAAGGTGAGGAATTGGCCAGAGCAGTGCGAGCAGAAGAAAAATCTCGGTATTTCTTCTCATGTCATGTCAGACAACATGGGACAACGAGTGCAGCAAATCAACTGCTCCACAGATTCTCTCAGATAGGTCACTTGTTCACCTTTGGACTTTCCCTGTACTCCTGTCCCTCTCTGTTTTCATTCTTTTTTCCTTCCACATAGTCTCTGGAGCTACTGCATTGGCCTCTCCCAACACATGCAGATGCACAGAGCATCTCATCTCAACAGCACAAACTCAAAATGAAAACAGTCTGATGTCTCAAGTAGAAGTTTGACAAGGATGCGTGAAAGTCCATGAGACTTGTCATACAGTCTGTGGGACACACTGGCCTATTGTATGTGGATGTGTCTAATGCTGGATTTATCTAAGCAGGACGAGGCTTCACAAAATGTTTGCTCTTACCCCTTGGTGGTCAACAGGAGGAAATCTCATGTCTGTGTTGAGTTACTGCCTTTAGCTCGCACGTGCCTCTGCATTGCCTGTATCAGTAGAGGCCCGTAATTTAGTGCTATATGCTGTATTATTTCACAACTTCATATGAAATTTTTCCTGTACTCATTCTTCAAACACTCCTGTAAGTCAGAGGCAAGAAAAGAGTCCGATGAGGAAGGATCCCCCCTACAAAGGTACCGTAATGAATTTCAGGGTGGTTTGTAAAGATCCCCAGCCATATGAGAGATATGTCTGATGATTCCTTATAGATAAATGTCTCAGCTGGGTTTTGCATCTCTTCAGCATTATATCTGATATATATGCTTGATGGATTTTCAAAGCCTCCAATTTACTGGGGTAGCTATCAGGAAGACATGGAGGTCTGAGGCCTCAAAGCAGGCATCAGTTTCGAGTATTGACATGTATCATGACACTCTGGTTTAATTAGTATTACAGAACAGGTGAAGAAAATCTGTCTTAATAGCACCCTATCTCGGGAAACAGGTGTCTCTGGGAATGATGTAATACACACAGGAATTAACAGAGTTTGCATCAGATACAGGAGATGTCTTGCTCCATGAAAAGGGATTAAAACACAGATAAGCCTCCCTTTTTGCAAGCCTGGGAAACAATTACTGGAGCCAGCGAAACAGCCTGAGCTGGTTTGCTGTGCACAGCTCAGCAATCTGAAGAGCACTTTATCCAAGCAGTGTGTGGCCACTCTTTATGGGGCAACAGAAACCTCAGACCAGGTGTTGGTCCTGGAAAATTAATAAGGGATCTCGTAACCACCTGACATAACCATGGATTTCCGTGTCTTTCTCTAAAGCTTAACAGAAGCCCAAGCTTCCTGTCGTGGTGACTGAAAGAGACTCTCACACTCCGTACGTGACCTGGTGCAACCAAAACCCAGCTGTGTCACCAGTGCCCCACGGGGAGGTAACTTCCTCCTCACTTCTTCACCTGAGGCATGAAGCTGGTGCCCAGCATTGCAGGCCCTTATACAGCAAACCATGCTGAGCTGCAAATGGGTGACAGGGAGCTGTCCCTGGCCCTAAAACCAGCCAGCATGAAGAGCTGCAGGATGCAAGCTGTATCCTGGCAGTGGAAGAGGTGGCGAGGATGTGCTTATCTACCCTCTAGGGAAGAAAACAGCTCGTTTCATGCAGGAGTGGATGTGGCAAGTCTGACCTAAATCTGTGACGGCTCTAGTGCAGCAGACTGGAAACTCAGTGGCAGCTCCAGATAAATTAAAAATGGGGCAGGCTTTTGTTGGATTGTGGAAATGATTAGCGTGAAACATGATTGTGTCGTACTTAATTGCATTAATTGAATGTTCCCACATCACGTTTCATATTCAGAGCGCTGCTGAATATTGTATGGAAAATAGACACACAGAGGCTTAGCCTAGCAGAGAAAGACATAGATTTTCTGATTGTGAAAGCATAAGGATATACCTGGAATGATTCTGCATGTTGGGTGTTTCCTCTAAAATGAGCAACAGGTGAATAGTCAGGTGCTGGTTTTCATTCTTAGATTCTGGCATTAACTCCCACGTGCACTTTTCAGCAAGGGCAGGAGTCAGACTCATAAAGAGGCTGCTTGCAGGTTCAATCAAGCCTCACTGACAGATGGTACAGTGGGTTTCTCTGAGCCACGTCTCAGGATTTTCTTCTTAGTTAACTGTATTAGCTAAAAATCAGAGCTGGCTAAAACCTGCTAGTTTGCATATTCAGACAAATGCTCTAAATCTTCTTACACCCCTTCAGTTCTGTCAGCCTTTGAGGGTAATTTTGCTGAGAAAGATGTTTGTGATTGTAAAGTTGCCATAGGCATTTTAACTGGAACAGCCAGTATCTGTTTGGAGCTAGTTTGGGCATTTTATGGGAACCAATGTTCTTATGAATATGCTTATCAAGCTCTCAAGTAGGTAATT
This sequence comes from Aythya marila, assembly GCF_965140915.1. NCBI lineage: Eukaryota > Metazoa > Chordata > Aves > Anseriformes > Anatidae > Aythya > Aythya marila. The sequence continues at coordinate 103,882,652 of NC_139042.1, forward strand.
GTTTACATCTTTCATCAAGCTCTACACAGATAAATATGTATTCACTTTGAAGGGAGAAATCATTTTTTCTGACGAGCACAATGACTGGCTACTTCAACACAAGTTCTTTGTTGTCTGACTGAAAGGTCAAGTTAACAAGTTCAAGCCAGTACGACTGCTCCGGTCAATCCACTGTGCTCCACTGTATGATTTCCTAAAGGAGCCTATAATTATTTTAAATTGACGGATCTGAAAGGCACTTCCATTCCAATATCTTTTTAACTTTAGAAATTGCCAGGCTGATACTCAGATATCAATTTTCAGGCGGCTACCGCAGGAAAGTGCTGAGCAATGGTCATCACACTCTGTTTTGACGATCTAATGAAGGTTCCTGAGCACACAGAAAATTCGCCTGCAGTACAAGGGTCAGTAGGCAGGCATCTGAAGTTGCAGGGACAGAAAAGCTGAAACAGAGTTTCTGGAGCGGACATGGAGGCATGAGCTTTGGCTGTGGCTAAGTGTCACAAGTTGGCTGCTCCTCATTTTTTGGCCCATCTTCTGGCTCAAGAGCTACAGTTCTCATCACACAACATAAGGAGCTAGTTCCAACATTACAAGATAGTTTAAGAGTCAATACTGTGCAACCAGGGTCAAAATCCAAATGTGGTGTAGCAATGGGGCGACACAGCTACAGAGTGTTTGCTGTTGTGTCAGGATACCACCCCCAAAACCAGGTGCATTGGTCCTACAGGAGGTGTTAGGAAAGATCTCAGCACTTCTGTATCTGAAAACAGAAATATTATTTCAACTATTGGCACTGTCTACACGTACATGGGAGAACCCTGTTACGTTTTTCTGCTGGAATTGTTTGAATTGACATGTTCTTACTTTTAGAGACATTTCCAAGATGATGATGTTTTGTAATAGTTCATCATCTTGAAAATTACAATCCATTTCCACTTCTTTCATGAGGAAGGCAGTAGGTTGTCTGCAAAAATCCTGTGTCCTTGATTTATGTGTTTAAACTCCTGTATTGTTTGCTCGTTTTCTTCAAAAAGAGCAAAACACTGTCATGCCCTGCTCTTATCATCTGCCAGATGACGCTGAGCACTCCTTGTTCTGCTGGCTCATCTTCCTCAGACATTGTGTTTGGTCATAAAGCGGTCTCCCCCAGCAGCTGTATTGCCAATGAAAATCCTTCATAGGTCATGTATTAGAAGTTGGCATGTTGTACATGTGAAGGAGCCAAAGTTAGGAAACCTAGGTGTACAGCATGAGCTTTATAACTCAGTGTCCATGCCTCTAAATAATGACTGTGTGTGTGGGTTTTTTTTTTTTTCAAGGAGTCATCCTTATCAGTTTTCATTGCCCTTCTGTCATTGCTGATCCTGTTTTCAATGCCTTGGGCTTTAGATAAAGGGGAAAGGATGGACACAAATCACAGGGACATCTTGGAAGCCAAATAGCAAAAGAGCTTCAAATGTTATGTAGCCTGATATCTGTCATCTCAGGAGTCCCACCCATTCTCAGGGGATGTTGCCTCTCTTTGAAATCAGCGACATTTTCTGCTCCTTCCTTCCCTCAGCTCTTCCCAGAGGAAAGCCCCCCAAGCAGTGCTGAGGGGAGGTGGAGACCCGCCATTTCATCACAAAGATTTCAAAAGAATGGGACTCCGACAGCCTGAAAGGAGAAACAAAAGCCAAGGGATATTTCCTCTTTGCCCTGTTAAAAGGTGAAAAGGGACTCGCAGGGTCTCTTTTCTCTTCTTTTTGTTTGCAGCTGAAGAGGTGCTGGGGCTCAGCTGGGGGAGTTCCTCTGCTGGAGGAGGCTGCTGTAATTGCTTTTCCAGCTGGACTGCTCCAAGGCAGCCTCTCCTGCACCCTGTGAACGAGGACCCTTTATTTACATGCCCCGGGCACAGAGACACCTAGGGAAAGGCCAGGGCATAGACACTGTCCTGCTAGGTTTCTAACAGGTACAAGGCTCTCGAGCACGTGAGAAATTTTGGGTGCCCTTGCAAAGCCAGAACCATTCCCATTTAGAAACCAGTGTGTGGTCAAGCAAGATCATAGCTTGAATTAATGGACAGAGCTCACACAGCATTGCAGTCAGTTCGTGGACTTAGGGAGAAAGTAGAGGTTTCCCCCAGAAAACCATAAATGAAGTACTGCTGCTGTGGGGTCTGCTGAGGATTGTCTCCAAAGAGAAGTGGAATATTTTCTTTATGGTGAACCACAAGAGAATGTTACTACATCCTGCTCTTTGCATGGCATATAAATAGAACAAGGAAAGGAATGACTAGTTAACTGTTTGACCTCAGTTCAGAAAAAAAAAAAAAAATGCTCCCAAGAAACCTCAGGAACTCACCCCATTAAGCATACAGGAAAATGTCACAGATCTGGCACCTTAATTATATGCTAATAGCATCCTACTAGGAAGAAAAGCTTCAGATGTCTGAAGGAAAAATATTTGACTGAAAGGGGTTGTGTATGCTCACATAGCATTTCCCAACAACTATCACTTCTTTCTTTTTCATCTTTTTTTTAGCATTTGAAAAACAAAGAAAAAAAAAAAAAAAAAAAGCAGACTAAAGAACTAGGTGAACCTTTGACATTTGTGCTTGATTTTCAGCCCCTAGGCATGAATCAAAACCAAAACAAATCCCGCTGCAGATTTGTTCATCAACTGTGCAGACTTTCAATGACCCTTCTGTTTATAATACTTTTCTGATATAATTCTTGCTAATATTGCGAAGGGCCTTTGCCCAACGCTTCCTGGTGAACTTGTCTGCAAAACAGTTAGCATTTTTCTATAGACTTATTTGCTCCACATGGAAAGAAAAAAAAAAAAAAAAAAAAAAAAAAGGCTCAGCTGGTATAAATATGTAGCAAGGTTAACAAAGGTATGCCCAGATATTCAATGCAAGAGCCTGGTATGACTTTGATTGACTGGCTGATTTGTTCAAATCATTACTTCACAAGGACTTTTGCATTACACCTGAATGCTCATTGAGTCCTCTACTAATACCAGAAGCTAATGATTACATTTAATTGGGCAGTTCTTCTGACTAATATTTACATCCATTTGCATGCGGTGCACTTATTAACATTGGAATTGTGCTGTATTTGATTGCTAAATATTCTTTTGCAAAGCTTTTAGCTGAGGACCTTAGTTTTTTCATTGCTTCAAGCCTCAGTTTGATTGGTACTTCAAACCAGGCCTGAACTTGCAGGCAAGGAAACCACAAATTGTCTGCTGGATCCCAAAGAGGTAGGAGGCAGCCTGGCATGCCCCAAGTCTTTCCTTCAAGGTTTTACAAGTGGGAGGTGTTTCACGGGGCTCCAGCTGGGGAACTAGGATTCCTCGTCTGGTGGAGCTCACGGTGGGAGCAGAGGAGCTTCAGCTCTTGTTACAAGGCCTGCAAAACAGCACATCAGATGTGAGCAGAGTCAAAGTTGCTTGCATGTTTAAGAATGACAGCGATGAAAGAAAAAGAGATTACAATGTCTGGAAATAATTAGGAAAAAAAAAAAAAAGTTCCGGAAGGACTACTGAATATTCATAGACAAATTAAAAAAAAAAAAAAAAAAAAAAAAAAAAAAGAGCCTCTTGATGAAAGCAATCCCTAAAATAATGGTAGAGAACTTGTCTTTGTCTCCACTGAGTTGAAAAAATATTTGAGCCCAGAATGCCAGCTCCAACCCCAACTAGCAAGGGACTCGTGTGGCAAAGGCTGCATGGAGAAACTAGCAAAACTGGTGATGGCAGAACAGATACTATTGTAAAAGAATTAGTGCGTTTCCAGGGAGAAGTCATTATTCCGGAATAAAATTGTTTATATTCTTTTATTTAAGAATAACACAAAGAGGTTATTCCAGGATAGCTATGTGAAAGCCTAATGTGACAGTAGCTCTTCCAGTTATTTTATCCAAATGGGCAAGTCTTTACTTACAAGGACAATCCTGCTGACTTCCCAAGAGTGTCTCATATATGGAAATGCTGCAGACTTGAGATCTCTACCTTGCTTGTTACAAAAACGTTACCAAAAAATGTCTTTTGCTCCCATTTTCTTCCTCTTTTCTCCTTCAGGATAGCTATTTTTTTCTTTTGTTATTTTTGGGGTCTATAATTCTCAGCAAAGTCTATGTGATAATCCCTTCAGGCTTTATTTAACATTCAGGAAGTAGCACTGCTACTCGGGCAATAAAAGGGGTTTTGTTTTCTACCAGAGGGCATAAATCGGGTTTATTAGATTTAATTTATTGGATGAAAAACTGTTTTATTTAAATTATGCTAAAAATATTAGCCTTGTGTGTGTCACAAGGATTAGCAGTCATGGGACACAACAACATGGTTTTAAGAGACGTAGAATAGAGACAGATGAAGCTAACTTGAGGCTTTCTTCTTGCTAGAAGATGTGCTGTTTACTCCAATATAAACAGGCTATATGGGCTAGCCAAAAGCAAAACCCCATTCAAAGCTATTTGGGTGAGTTAGCTTTACTCTGAGATAGTCTTGTTTGTGTCCTACTTAAGTGACTCGCTCATCTGCTGGATTGGGTAGAAAGGAGAGGAAGGATTTCATGGTGGGGAGCAGGCTGAGCAGAAAGCCAGGAAGTAGAGAGGAAACTTTTCATCTAGCTGAGCTTGGCTGATCCTACAGCCTCTTGATCCCATAGCCTCTTGTACCTGCAGTCCCCACGGTGGCAGGTCCCAGCACAGCCTGCTCTTGGCGGTGCCATCCTCCTCTCTGAGGCACTTCTCACTGTTCCTCCTCCACCTCTGGTCCTTGTGTTGGGAATGGGATGCAAATGTCTTTTGCAGCGCTACCTAGAGCTAGGCACTTTTTGTATCTAAAGGTGCGTTTTCCTTCTAATTTATAGCTAAATAGCTCAAGTACAGTAAATATTTTTGTGGGGAAGACACATGGTGCTAGAGGCCCCATTGGACTGACCAAGTGTACCAAAGGTCAAACTGTCACAGACATTTTCTCCATGAAATTCATGATCACTAATATATAAGCAGCCTTTTTAAGAGAAAATTTGCCTTATGTCATTAATGCCTGACAGGCCTCATAGCAAGTTGCTCTGCCTGTACAAGTTCGTTCCTTTCCACCACCTCCATTCCAGATGAGGGGATGTAGCCATCACTCCTTATTAGCATTAAATGATGCTCTCTCTGCCAATTAATAGCAAAGAAGCTGTACATATGTCCATAGGATCTGCATTGAGATCTAATAGAGGAAAAGTGTCTGCATGTACTCATGAGTGCATGAGGAAATGGGCGTATGTCTGCGGGCATGTTCGTCTGTGTGTGCAAGTGTGTCTGCACACAAGTGTTCACAGGCTTGTACGTGCAAAATGGAGACAAACAGGCTGTATACTTGAAGCAGCTGGAGTCCATGTGAACAAAAGCAAACAACAGGAGCCTCTATTCGATCCGAATGGACAAATGGGGTCAGGGAAGTTCTCCCAAACTCTCTGCCGAGCACTTCAGCTCACACAGCAGCACTGAACGCGCTGCTCTTTCCTCGTCTACTTGACGGGGCTTCTAACTCCTTCCAGATGAATGTTGTTTATTTAGCTTATTGATTAAACCAGCTGCTGCAGCTAACAGGAACTTCACATTATACAGAAAGACAGATAGGAAACTTTACAAACTTTAAAACTGGCGACCCTTTCCCCTGCCCCGCTTTCAAGTGGATATAGCTGGTTCTTGTGAAGAGAGGCAGCTTGTGCCACACAAGGCTGAGCAGCCACAGGACCAGGAGTCCTGGTGAGGAAATGAAAGGAAGTTCTGCTTGAAGGAAATTTCTAGAGTTCGGGTGTCCGTTTCACTTTTTAAAAAGAAAATAGCTAATTTCCTTCAGCATGAAAACAAAGGTGACATCAGGAAATACAGTCACTAAAACATCTTGATTTACAAAAATGTTTTGACTGCCTTGCCACACAGATGAGTGACCTGGTGCACTAGACAAAATGCTTTGAACTTGAATGGAGGTAACATGGCTCTCAGTGACCATCTGAGGTTACCTGCAGACTGACTTTCCTGGGGATTCGTCACTGGAGCACCTTGTGAGCATGCAAGAGCTAAGACCCTATTCCCTCAAGGTGTAAAGCTCTCATGGAAAGCAGGGAACAAGGAGTTATTTGGACAAGCCAGCAGAGCAGCCTGGTAATACACCTGGAAACAGGCCTCTCAGCTCACCTCCCCGCTTGGTATTTTAGGCACAGAGCCAGCTTTCCCCAGTTAGCCATGCCTGTGACCTTCATTTTTTCAGTGGGAGGTGACATGGTTTCTTTCTTTCAGGAAGTTGTTGACCCATCTGTGCACCTGGATCAGTCATGAGCAGTGCAAAGCTGCATTGGTCCAGTTTTTCCTGAAATCAGAGGAAACTCACTCCCTAGCTGGCACTCTGGGGCAGATGAGGAGGCAGCAAGCATTACACAGCTTTCTCCTGGCTTGGTCTGCCTCACAGCTACACACATGCAAACCACAATCTCACTGTCTGATCACCCACTGATCAAGGACTGTGTAGGGGCTCCACCAAAGTAAACTGCAAAGTTTTCCTTGATTTTAACAGGAGAAATTGGAGACTCCATCTCACTCGGTCTGCCTTTCCCCTCTGTTTAGGACTTGCTGGTCTTACAGCATCTCACTGTCACGTACGAGCAAGGTCTTTGTTTGCCAACCTTCAAATACATTCACCAGCCTTTTCAAGACAGCTGAAAATCCCTGGAGGATAAAGGGGCAAAAGGGTAAGTCTTAATATCAGGCTGCTGAACCTGCATAACTGCTCTGCAGCCAGAGCAGCCTAAGTACTTCATGCCCTAAGAAAAGAGAAGTTGGGCCAAGTTTAAACCAAACTGCCCAAGAGCATAATTTCTTACTATGTCCCATCCCCAAGACCATGAGGAGCCCAACCAGTTGAGATAATCAGTTAGATATTAGGACACACATTGCAAAACCAAGCTTACAGTCTTAAACCGCAGGATTTCCTATGGAGTGATGACTGATCTCCACTCCCTTCGCCAGCACTGCAATAACTCTAGCTGCTCCATGTCCTCTGTCACACACGTACCAGATGAGCACTGTCATGTGCTGCAGTTCTTCTGAGGCTATGTTATTCCCAAGCATATAATGATTTAATTCTGCCCACCTTTCTCTCAGTAGTACATTCTATACTGCCTTCCCACCACACTGCTGTATTTAACAAAGTCTATAGCCCTCAGTTACCTTGGATACTCTTACTGCTTTGTCAATCTTGACTGAAATGTCCACCAAAAAAAGTTATTACAGAGAGAGACAACAGGCAGTCAGGCAAGCCCACCTCCATAAGACAAAAATCCCAGACATGTACTGGCACAGCGTATATGAAACACATTCAAATACCAGCTTGTAGGAGACTCAAAGCTGTGTGATGAGGCACTGCCACCAGCCTTCCTGTGCACTGCTCCTATGCCTGGTGTTTCTCCCCATGAAACAACCACCCCTTGCTGGTTTCACTTCAGAGAGAGGCACTGGGACTTGTGCAGACAAACACAGAGCAGCCTGGAAGGAAATTGCCTTCTTGTTCCTTCCTGATAGGGAGCAATCCCAGGGAGTATCTGACTGAAAGCTATACATCTTGAATGTGCTCCCTTCTGCTAAGAAAACATCCAAGGGAGGACATCTTTCCTACAGCTTGGAGAAATTCCAGCAGCTTGACAAAACATCACCACTGTGATACACAAAAAATCCCAGAGGAAAAGATAACTCAGAGTGATCTCCCTGCTGGTTGACACGTTGAATGTTTCCTTGGGATCCTATGCTTCATGGAACCCTAGAAGCCTAGATTCTTCTAGGTTGGAAAAGACCTTCAGGATCATCAAGAGATGTCTTACCACACCAAGTGGAGAGATAGCAAACAACTATTTTGCTGTGAGATGCCAATTTATCTGTAATACATCCAATTGAAACTGTGATTTTCCTCAAATCCTTCTTTTCCTCCAGGAAGTAAGGGAACTACAGCTGTGCTGGAAACCAATGTGGATAAAATGACTGAATTTGTGAACATTTTGAAAGGTCACTTTAGCAAATGAGTTTAGCAAATGAGTTTCCTCCTTTAGTACCCCCATTCACTGCAACTTTTTCAAGTCCCATCCTAAGCACAACAGCCTGAAAGGTACAGAACTGTTTAAAAGCAATCCTCTTGGCCATGCCACCCAGTGGTACTTCTACATCATCATTTCCTGTCAGTTCCCTCTGTGTCCTTTCCACCCACCCAAAAGACTTCTCAAGAGAAAGCAGAGGGCAGACAGATACTACTCCCATCTTGTGCTGTGTGACTGAAGTATGACTTGCAAATTGTTCATTTAGAAATAGGAGATGGGTGAAGAAGTGAAGGAACAAATTACAACCTCTTCTCTGCCCCAAACAGGAGAATGCCCTCATCAGTGTCTGAAAATCATTTTTCCAGTATAGCATCCTGAGACTCTAAACACAACAGGTTTTGCTGATGATATTCAATCCTTTTCTTGTTAAAATAAAGGGTAAAGATCCTCACTGGCTTTAATGGAGCTAGGCTCTTGGCTGGCTGGTGTGAGCCAGCACAGTACCTGTATGGGCAGACTGATTCCCCTAAAGCTGTGACTACCAAGGATGGGGGTGCACTACAGGGACAGCAGGTGAGAAGCACATTTATTAACAGCCATATTGTTAATGCAAATAAAGGCAGATGGCATCCCCACTTGAGTGAACGCAAACCCCTAAGAGCTTCTGAACATCCTGAGAGTTTTAATGACCTGTTCAGTTCTTAGTGATTTTGCCCTTCAGTCAAAATTCAATACCTTTAACCCTACAATAAGGCTGCTATCTAGAAGGGACAGTATTTCTCAGGTTTTCACTAAATAATGATTTTAACTGGCTTTCTTTTTTGTTGTTAGTGAGTATGATTTTTGCAAGACAAAAATCCCAGAGGAAAATATGGTCTTCACCAGAATTCATATAGGGTTTGAAGAGACTCCAGTGTGAAAGTACTTTTCTTGCAAGCAGTAACTCTACCCGTATGTGTATTCTGGTCAGTATCAATGTGATCATCTGTGGTAAGGTAGTCTCAAGGTGCCCCAGCCAGGCTCAGGGGTTCATTCTCCTGAGCTTTGGTGACAGCTGAAGAACTGTAGCAAATAAAAGGGAGAGGAAGGATGGAAAGAAGAATGTGTGAATGCATAGGAAAGTGTAGGCATGAATTTGTGAAAATACTCTCTAAACTATATAGTGTTTTTAAACCAACACGCAAACACAGTAGTCACCAGCATCTTCCAGTGGCTTCTTGTTATTTCTACAAAATCCCTTGAGGAATCCCCATGAGAAGAAACACACACGAAGCTGTGGTATAATTCCTGAAACTGTACAGGGCACTGTGGTAGCAGACTCTGTTATTGGTCTCCAGAGATCAGATGCTTTCCAGAAAATTACACCACCTCCAATTCTACTCCCTCCAGATATGACAGCTGTGGTGTCCAGGCTCCCAAACTATGTGAAGCCACTTACTGACAGGGTTACCATTGTATTGTTTCTGTTTTCAGAGATAACATTCACTCTTCCCAAGCAGAGCAGAAAAAAAAAAAAAAAAAAAAAGTAATAATAAATAAATAAATAAACACAAGAGCACGCAATCTCCAAGGAGAAGAATGTGATCAACCCCAAAAATTCTGTCATGTGCCACCAGGGCAGACAGATGTCCTCTTAGGGGTAAAACAGGCAGCAAAACAAGAGTTCCCAGGGCTCATACTGCAAGTATTCTGAAATATATTTGAGAAACAGAGGAAATAGAAACTAAAATATATCTTTTGGATTAGCAGTAAATAAAAACTTGTGAGCAGGGAAAACATTGCAAACAACCAAGACAGTGTTAGAAACATGCCAGTTCACGGTGAGATATTGAAGCTGAAGTGCTGGTCCCATGGGAATCAGACAGTGCTGGGTAGCTTACTGATTCCAGCAGATGCAGAATTTCCTTCCCTGTGTAGTGGCAGCTATTCGCTTAGCTGCAAGATCAAGAGACAAAAATAAATCAATCAATAAATAAATAACAAAAATGAAAATAAAAAATAAAATAAAAAATGAAAATAAAAAATAAAATAAAAAATAAAAATAAAAATAAAAATAAAAATAAAAATAAAAATAAAAATAAAAATAAAAATAAAAATAAAAATATAAATATAAATATAAATATAAATATAAATATAAATATAAATATAAATATAAATATAAATATAAATATAAATATAAATATAAGGGGGAAGTTTTTCTGGCATTTAAAATAGGTTTTTGTTTTGTTTTGTCTTGTTTTGTTTTGTTTTGTTTTGTTTTTCTGAGCTATCTAGCTTAGATAACAATTCTGTCTTAGTCTTATTAATGCTGCTCTCTGCCCTGTTGGAAGACTGCTCTGTGTCCTGTCAGTGCTATCTTTCAGTTTTTCCTGGTCAAATTTACAAACACAATGTTGTTTAATAAACTTTTAAAATGGTATTTCCTCCTCTCAGTGTGGAATTGGATCTTCCTCATCTGACTGACAGACCATGTAGCCTTGAATTATTTGGGGTCCATTGGCCATGTTGCTTATTGATTCACAGGATTTTCCCTGCAGCCCGATGCAACCTTCTGTTCAAAGTTGTCTTTTGCCCCTGTATGTGCCAGATTTGACAACAGCCAGCATCAGGCACATGGATTTCTTTAGCTTAGGCCAGTAACTCTTGACCCTTGGTGAGAACAGAATAATCTGAAGGACATTGCTGTTGGGTGTTGAACAACTTGCAGCCATTCTACAACTGAGCCAGACATAGTTGTGTGTCCTTGCTCACCATCACTGAGGGCCCACAAAACACGTGGACAACAGAGGGGAGGCCTGGAGCATCCCTAACACCCCAGCTGTGGAAAGAGGGAGACACGATAGGAGACAAGCTCCATAATAGCTCCCTGCATTTACCCTGAGACATCAAGATTTTTAACATCTGGTCAAGCTTGTGTTTCACCAACAGATGTGATTGCTTACCCCCAAAGTCACCCTTGTATTTTTTTAATTTCTCTTAAATGCCAAAGAGCCATGTTTGGCCAGAAGCTGGACTATGTTTACAATATCTACTGAAGCTAACTTTTTATTCAGAGTAATGTTCGTATTGTATCATCTGACTTGTGCTGACACAGTGTCCAGTGATGAGACAATATGTCCATGGTTTCTCCTCTACATGTCCTAGGATCAGATAACCTTGACCATTTCAAAAGGATCATACATGAGCTAGCCCAAAGCCATTGCAGGAAACATTACTGATCTGATCATGTGAACATGAGGCAGTTATGTATCCTTGTTTTGAGTGGAAATCAATGACAGTAGGCAAAAACCTATCCAAGAAAAAAAAAAAGTGACAGGTTTTTGTAAAGGAATTCAGACAACGCACTCTGTGCAACTTTCTTACCTCATGACTACTACTGCAGCCAGGGCAGAGGAGAGGACAAAAATGGTCATTTGAGAACATTTTATTTCTACAAAACAACAAATTCCAGACTGAAGTTTACTGCTTTAATGATGATTTCCCATGTACATTACTGCATTATGTTGCACAATCATTCTGTGTTTAAGGAAGAAAAGATTGTGTGTGCCTAATCATGAGTCAGTGCCATTGGCAATTTAGTCATTATAGGCTGATCAGACAGAAGTTTCACAGCTGGGGACCATGAATTCGACTCCGGTGGCAGCAGAGAAGGCAGACTCAGTGAGGTGGAGGACTACAGGCCATCTGAAACATGCTCACAACCCCAAGCAGTAAAAGGTCTCCAGTATTTTGCAAGTAACTTTGTCTCTCCACTGCTCTGACAATATCTATGTGCTCAGAACTGCCTTTGCAAAGTCTGTGGTGAGTAAAGCACAAGCAGAAGGGGTGCAGAGTGGCCAGAGAGGTGAGCTGTGAGATGCAACACCAGGTTGCACAGCATTGCTAGCCAGTTGAGGGAAGGGATTGTCCTGCTTTACTCCACACCGGTGCAGCCTCCCCTCAAGTACTATGTGTAGTTTTGGGCACCACAATATTAGAAGGTTAAAAAACTATCAGAGAGCATCCAAATGAGGGCTACAAAGATGGTGAGTGGTCTGGAGGGACATACAAGGAGCAGCTGAGGCTCCTAGGTTTGCTCAGCCCCAAGCAGAGCAGGCTGAGGGGAGGCCTCATGGCTGCCTGCAGCTCCCTCACGAGGGGAGCGGAGGGGCAGGCGCAGAGCTCTGCTCTGTGGGGACAGCGACAGGACCTGAGGGAACGGCATGGAGCTGGGACAGAGGAGGGTCAGGCTGGGGGTTAGGGAAAGGTTCTGCACCCAGAGGTGGTCAGGCACTGGGTCAGGCTCCTCAGGGATTTTTGGGGTGGTCCTATGTGAGCCAGGATGACTTGCTGATCCCTGTGGGTCCTTCCAGCTGAGGAGATTCTATGATTCTATGACAGAGCGTAGAACAACTCTGGTCAGTTGTTCTACCTGAACAACTCAAACAAGTTAAAAGTGGTCTTTCATCCTTCACAGCTGAGAATGACAGCTCACAGAGGAGGTGCCAGCCTGAAACTCAGTGCCATAGCACTATGTATGTTGGGTCCTGCTCTCTGGCTGAGGCTCAGGGTCAAACTTTGGGCTGGTGGAGTCAAACTTTGGGCTGCTCCACTCATGGAGCAATGGGATGGGATGCAGCCAGCACTGCAACCATATGATGCTGCCAATTTTTGAGTTGTGTTTTGAATACCGCAGTGGCACACAAGCAGGCATGTGGGCAGAAAAGGCAGCTGGTCTGGGGAAGAGTATACCAGCAGCTCCCAGATGGAGTGGGGTATACATGGATGAACTCATCACCAGGACTGCAGAGTCTGGCACCACTGGTGTTCAGAGAGAGAGAAGAGTCTCCATGGACTTTTCAGGCAATTACAAGTCCTGCATGCAATTCCTCCACCGGGGATTTTTGTGATCACATGAGCCTCTTTGTGTTGAGGTCTTCTCTGATAAAACTCACATGTTATGGGTCAGGCTGTGAAGGACATGCCACTGAGAGATGGACACTCCTAGGAGGTGGCTCTTCCTTCCCTTGCTTGCTTTGGGGTAGCAGGCACCAGACCCAACTTCTGACACATGGTATCTCACATCAAGAGTGACATGGCAGCTCCACATGTCCATGAAGTATGGGCATGGGGTAAGAAGAGCTGCAGGTGGATTGGCTGCTAAGACAGTAAGGGTTGATAGTCTCACGCTGACCATGCTTTCCTTCTGGCTGACCCACTAAAGTTAAGGGAGGAGCTTCAACATGGTGGTGAGGAATCTCCATTTTCAATTAACCTTTTTTTTTTTTTTTTTTTTTTTTAATTCAAGACGGCCAATAAAAACAATTATGAATTTAAATCTGAATGGACTATGTTCTGCTGGAAGAAAGTGCCCTGAAGTGAATCTGGTCTAATCATCTTCCCCAGGATCATCCAGTATGTCTTATTTCTGCAGAATAAAGCCATTGGATCTAACTAACAATGTGGTCAAATGACACATACAAATCAAGAAAGAGGTCTGCAAGTAGTGTCCCTGAGCCTGGGCACCCCAGCTTGGGGACCCAGCTTTCACCATGCGTAACAGGCTGGATTATTACTTGAGCAAGGCGGGTAATGAGACACTGGGCTAGATAAAATAAGCAGCATGAAATTTAACAGCATTATTATGAATGGGGACTTTCATGGCTAAGCCAACCCTGCCTGATATATTTATTACAGCTGGGGAGGAGGCACTTCAAGAAAAGATTTTTTTTTCTGATAGTGGCAACCAGGAAGAGTTTATGTATTTGCAAATGGCTTCCAAACCCTGTTAATTTCTGCTCAAATACAGAGCAATGTAAGCTTAACCTTCTTTTCTCATCAGCTGCTTTCAGAAAAGCCCTACTGGCTTGATGTAATGCAGTTCTATGCTTATACAAATCTTAAGGAACAGCCATTAAAAAACAGCAGTAGTTTCAGAAAAAAAAAAAAAAAAAAAAAAAAAAAAAAAAAAAAGGAAAAAAGGGGAGGTGTACAGAATTCAGTGATTTGGGGGAAAAAAAAAAAAAAAAAGAAAGAAAAAGAAAGAAAGAAAAAAGGAGAAAACAACTGTAGTGTGAACAATGAAGAGCCTATTGTTACTCATGCAGAAATCACGGCATGAAATCACCGTGTCCCAGGATATTTTTAAATACATGTTCAGTGGGAAGCTGTTTTGGTTCTTTTAGGAACTAAGTATTCAGATAAGTGAGATTTGCCAGCAGCATTAATTAGCTAGTGGTTAACGGTGTGCAGTTTGTCATTCAAAAGTTCAGCTGTAGGCTCATTTTCTAGAGCATCACAGTGCCACTGAAAACTAGATTATGGTTTATTTGTAAAATCCTTAAATATGCAAGTTTTCGTGTTTTCTACCTCACATTACTTTGCTTTGTAAAAATAAGCTAAAGGGTTTTAGTTTCTGTCAAATCACGGAAATTTGCTTCTTGATATGGATTAAATGAATGCTTGCTGCACTTTATTGCTTCTGTAACATCTCATGTGTCAGAAGCAAAAGACAGACGTGAGCTCCAATTTACTCTCAGGATTAGAAAAATCTGTTTTATTCAGGTTTCTTTTTTTTTTTTTTTTTTTTTTCTCCCATAGAAAGCATGATAGGAGTAATAGCAATCCTCCCCAAGGAACCTCCAGGGAAGTAATAGATAAGAGTCCTACAGACTCCTTTATGGCTCAATCATAATAGCTTTGAGTCTAAACAGTATTTATTCAACAAACCTACACCTCCTACCTTCCAGTAACAAAATAGGGCAGCTTGCAGTCCTCAAGTAGGCTGCTAATTCATCTTGAAAAGCAAACTGGTGAAGAAAGAAAGGCAAAAATGCAGCACTATGTGGTGGAAAAACCAATGTCCTGAGTGAGCAGAATGATTTGGAGAGGAAAATCTTGACTGCCACTGTTAAGCAGCAGTGAAATTCTTATGGAGATGTGCCCTCTCCTGGCCTCATTGGGAAAGCATGAAGGGACGACGTGTGCCGGGGGCACAGGCACCAGAGGGAGGTTTGGGAGCCTGTATTCCTCTGCTGAAACATTTGTAAGCAAATAAATGAAATGCGTATCAGCCTGGCCATTCCGTATTAACAAGTCAAGTCATTTGGGTCAAGATTTAAATAAATAGAGGGGCTGCCGAAAATTCAGCTCCCAGATGGCCATTTAAGCACTGATTTTTCATAAGTGCTGGAACACCTGAGCCTAAAGTGGGCTTAATCCCCTTAGATTTCACTTGGATGTTTGCCAGTAGCTTGAAAGTCACACCTCCTATTTAGATGCCTGAAAATGGTTATTTGAACCCAGCTTTCGGTCCCTGTTTTGTTGTTATTGCTGGTCTTGTTTGTTTGTGGTCGTAAATTGGGGCCCTGGAGGGAAAGCTTTACCCAAACTGAGCCAGGAAAGGCTGCCCAAACAAGCTGTGCCAGACTGCATGAGTCCTGGCTGCAAGCCCTGCACCTCTCGGGGACTGCTTTAGACTTTGGCAGAGAGCTGTGGCCCAGGGACCCCACAGCAACACACAGGCAGGTGCAAGCAGTGCCTATCTTACAGATTTCCAGCTGTGGATCATCCTTTATTTGGGTACATTGGTGTACAGGAGTTGGATCACTGGTTGTTAAAAATCACACACTTTATTTCAAATATGACTTTTGTGTAGCTTGCAGTCCAAACCATGGGCCCTTCCCCTTGTGCCAGTAGACCGAGGGTGCCTGCATTAGCAGATCCCCACTCCCTGGGGATGAACTGATGGACAACATTTAAAATTCTGGTCCCAGGATAAGCTAAAAAACTTGAATGGTTAAAATATGTAAAGAAATAAAGTATGATTTCCTATCCTTCTGATATTCTCCCGGCATCTTCACCATCCACCCTCAAACCATGGATGTCACGGAAGAATGTGGTCAAGGCACAGACTCCCTGGTCTTTCTCAGTATTCCTGTCTTCAGACTGTGGTCACTACTTCAGTAAAGTACTGGGGGGGGAGACGGTGATGCATCTTATTGATTTATAAGTCTGTGGCCTATACAACCACAGACCACATGGCCCATTTGGCTACCAGAGCTGTTATATGCAAATATTTACACTTGGACCCACACGAGATTTTGGTTCACAATTAGATCTCATTTTTCAATTGATCAAGGCAAACCATCATTTGAGAAAATTTGAGACGTCCTTCTGCTTTCCCAAGTGGCTGTTGGTTTTGTTTGTTTTGTTTTCCTGCCCAAACATGAATATGGCATGAATAAAGCACAGATCCCAGGCTGCTCCCTTTAATTCCAGTGAGCCCCAAATGTGGCCCCAAATAATTAAAATTATTTGAGTCTTGGAGTTAGCTCAAACTATTTAATTCTTCCATCCTAAACACCATGAGAAACACACGTCTAATCCTCTTGTAGCAAATTCTTAACAGAGAATGAAATTACATGGAAAGTGAATTGTGGAATATCCTGAGTTGGAAGGGACCCACAGGGATTATCGAGTCCAACTCCTGGCTCCACACAGGACCTGAATGGTTCTGAAATATTTAAAATGTTGAGGCTCTACTAATGGAGTAGATTCACGTGATATTGTGTAGTAATATAATGTCATTTTGACCGTTTGGCATACAAAAACAAGTCAGAAAAGCCAAATGCATTTCTAGTTTTTAATCCCTTACTATTCAAACATTCTACTTGCTGTACTGAGGTACTTGGGAAGTTTTCTCTCAGTTTACAGAAAATTTGAAGCAAATCTTCTGTCATCCTAGTATAAGAACTAGCCCCTGGGGCTTAAGGGGGAAATGTAGCTTTTACACCATCAGAGAGGGAAAACAAGCAGATCTTTCCTGATTTATGGCCTCAGCAGTTTCATCATAGCAGTAAACATAAAGCCTTGTACTATAAAATTACATAGGTTTGGTCTCCTGGGTAACTTGGCTGAGCTTGGAGATTTTAGTTTAAAAGAAAATATGATTGTGTTTCTGTGCTCGTTTTCAAGCTGCTGATGATACTCTGCTCCTCTTGCCACACAGTATGAAGCCAATGGGAGACATCTGGAAAGAATCGCCTAGATGGTGTCATGCTATGTAGAAATGAGCCCTCTATTGTCGTCCTGTAGCACAGTAAATACAGCATCTCCGTTAGCAGGCCATCGTCCTCCTATTCTCATGGTAACAAAAGGCCTAAGGGTTTGAGAAACATTGTTGGCACTTGTCTGGTCTTGAACTTATTTAGCTTGCTTGTAGCTGTAACAGCACATCGCCAGTAGTCAGCTTACTAGAGTCTAATTTGGTTTAGCTATACTGGTGAAACTCTCTAATAAACAGCTAATTAGTGTCTAATTTGTTTTTAATTTTAGATTAGTTTTGTAAAACTAGCTATTACGCCAAAGCATTGTACTATATATGATCACTAATTTTGCAAGCTTGTTATCATTATATTATTAAATTTGTAGGCCAGCCAGGAAGATGTTGACAACCAGCTGCCTGGAAAAGTTCAGGAATCAAGCTGTCCCCAAAAAACACACCCACTGTATACACACCAGCACATCACCTGGTGACGAACCTGGCACTGCAACCAGCTACAACATCCCAGCTAAGGAAAAAGGACCCTCCATATATAGAAAGTCTATATATAACAGTTTCACTAGTTTATTAGTAGGAATTAGAAACAACTGGAAAAATGTAACAGCAAGCTCTGTTATTTTAACTGGACTGGTAATAGCTGCTGCTACTATTTTGCATAATTGTTAAAGCGCTAATTACAGTAACAATACATTCCAATTTTTGGCTCCATTTAAAAGGAGCCAAGTGTTCATTCTAGGCATAACATTATCAGTTCTTGTTCATCCGACCATATGGATATTGAGTAAAAACCTACTAGGATTTAGCTCATTTTGCTGTTTTCTTTGTTATTTTTTTTCCCCACTGAAAATTTTCATTGAATGATTTTCTTTGACTTTCTCTTCTTTTCAGTTATGGAATGTACTTCCTGCAATCCTTTCTTGCCCTGAAGGCTTGTGAGAAGGGTTTTCAAAGGACTGGCTGCTTTTTATACAGAGAACCTGACACGTACCTACACTTCAGTGCCTGCTCTGGTGTTGTTCCCCATTCAGCTGCAGTTTGTGAGAATAAGTATTTTATCCCAGAAACAATCTGCTATGTCAGTCTAGTCTCTGGTAACTGTATCAGACAGTTTGCCCATGTACACAGCACCTAAAGGAATGCGATGTTCAAATCTCTCTGGAACTAAACTGACTCAGGTGCTTTGCTCCTTTTGGAATCCACGCGTCTATTTTTGTCCTGCTCACTCCCACAGTATCAAGCTTTCCTGTCAGGATATTGTGTGCCAGTTTTCTCTTTACCTTCTGTTCCTTCTGCTCTGGCACATTTTCTCCAGTTCAGGCTCTCTTTCCAACTTTCTCTATCCTATCAGTGTTGAAACGGAAAAGGAGGAGGAAGAGTCATTAAATGGAGGTGGATTTCCAGCTAGTGGAGTCTCAAATCCTAGATATGGATAATCATCATGCATTAGGGGATTATCGAGGAGTGAAGGTCTCCCACCGAATGCTTGTTTCAGTTCACATATTTACCTCAGGTGTCTAAACAAGGATGCTGCCTTTAGTCATAAAAGGAGCCCCTTTCCCTGCATGTGGAGGACAAATCATCCCTAACGTCCCAAACCTCAGTCAAGAGGTGCTCTCCTTTTTCCATGAGCATTCAGGGTGCAGCCACAGAAATGCCTCCATCTTTGTCTTGGTTCCTCAACATGCATCCACCCACATTAATTCCCCCCTGCCAAGTGAAATCTCTCCCAGCCTTGAGTAGCATTTTTGTTTTGAATTTGCACTTCACTTTCCTTGTGTCTTCTCAGCTATCTTTCTTGCTACCTTAGTCTCTTCCCAGAAAGTCTGGGCTGGTTCTGTGGTTCTTTAAACTTAACAGCAGCAGTTACCATTTTCAGCCCACAGCCAGTGCTGTCTGCTGGGCCTCTGCTCTAATACATCTCACCATACACTGTGTACCTACCTGTTCCCTACACTTTTTTTTCCCAAATCCATCAAAAGTCTTGTCCAAAACAAGAACATTATTTTTGGCTCATTTCCTACTCATGAGTTCTATTGGGTTTGTTAATGAATCAAAAGTTATTCAACAGCCAGAAGAGTTTTTAGACCATCACCTTTTAGGCCTCTCCCGAAACCAAGAGCTACAGCTACCACATGGAATAGCAGCCACAAGCTACCAGAGGCAGTAGAGAACATCTTTGTCGGCCACTCCATTTTCTTGTCAATAAAGGAGTTGCTGTCCTCACATTTGGTCCCTCACGTTTCCTAGGCCCTTACTGACAAATACGGCTGCGCTGCTAAATGCTTTCCAACCCCTTCAACAGTAATTCTACATGGCTAATGACTACCACATTAATTACTGCATTCGCCCCAGCCTTGAGACAATTAAGGGCCACAGTAGGTTAGTTGTCACCCACACAGAAAGGGAAAGCATACTGGATATTTTTCCTCACAGCACGTGCAATTCACAGGGCTATTGCCAAAGCTGACATGTGCTGCTGCTTTACAAGGAACTTATCACCAGTGGAAACTTTGGGCAGTATCCTTTCATATCATAAAAGTGTTTATCTCAAAAATTAGCATATATAAAAAGGAGACAAATCATCGCTTTTTCAACCAGAAATAAATCCCCCTTTTTTTTCTGCAGCAGTAGCTAAACTGTCTGGAGGTGCTGGATGGAAGAGTTCCTGTCAGCGTTACCTTGGCTAAAGAAACAGATGTTTTAAAAATTGTTTTATTTATTTTTAAGCTAAAAGTAGTTAGGTATAATAGGTACTTCAGGCATTGACAATGTAGCAAACAGTGCTCAACAGTCATAAATGGAATGATAGGACAAGCAGAAGTCTGAGTCATGCTTATTAAAAACTGAAATTAGGCACTCTGCAAGCAGTAAGATGAGAAACAATTCAAGACCTGCTCTTCGTCTTGAACATGACCTATTCACTAAAATAGAGCTCACCTGTCTATTCCCCCCCTTCAGATACAGTTTATAGAAGCTCCAATCTCATCTAAGCCAATTCCCAGTTTTCATCTTTCTTAAGCATATGAAGATGTTTAGCATACCTGTATCAGCTTTCATTTTATTAAAATGAATTAAGTTCTTTAAAAATGTATTAAAAAACTGCAAAGAACATATGCAACAGGATCCATTCATAAATATTCTTTATGTACTGGATGTACTGTCTTCCCCACTCCCAATCCTTTCCTCCTGGTGTATTCTGTACATGCAAAGTTTTGCTTGTTGTTCTTATCAGTGCTTTGGGAATTGTTTTCAAGTTACAGAAAAGCATTTTAGAGTTTGAATCTACCGAAACCTCAATTTTTAATTTTCAGAAGACACATTATATCACTTCCCTCTCTAAAGAGCACATAGAATAAGCTGTAAAGTAGTTATATTTGAAACAAATCCTGCCATATTAACTGGGTACAGAGTTTAAGAACTCGAGAAATGAGGTGGTACGTTTTTCCCCTCACATTGCATTAATGCATAAAGTGCCAGGGACTGGTATCAGGAAACACACCATAGGGCATGCAGAACCACAGTTAAACTTCCTATTTATCCTGTATTAGAAGGTAGAAACTGGGCATAGAGGGAATCACCACCCAGTAAATACTGCTTATTAGGCAAGGAGAGATACCTTATATGTGACTATACGCTGTCCATCATGCTGGCTCACTAAAATTTCAGTACTAGCTTGAGTTGTTTAGGCAACTACAGCTTTCATTAGTGTCTAAGAATGGTTCACTGGCAGGATTATATCTTTTGGGTTCCTCCATCTGCAGATATTTTTCCCATAGTAGCTAGAAAAGATGGATAGTTATGAAATGTACATGCAAACGAGCAACCATTTCTTCTTTTGAATGCTTGCTTACATATATACATTTTACTTTCATTATGCATAGTAGATAATTAGCATGTCTCCTATGTATTACTATCTAAACAAATCACAGAAGGAACTCAGGTGACCAATATGTTTAGGAAATAGCTCTCAATCACAGTTAGCAGCCCTCCATGTTTAAACTACAGGTGCTGCGTGAGGATCAGCGGACTTGGCTCTTTCCGTCAAGGGTACAACTAAATGCTTATATGTGTGCTGGATGTCATTTGATGTAAGAACACACTTGGAAACCACACCAAGGCTGACATACATTAGTCTACTCAGTCTCTGACCTCAGAGCACTAGTTTGGACATCAAATAGTTAGAAAAATATTAAGTTCATCTTTGTGTCTTGCTGCTTGTTGGTTGGAGGACATTTTAAAAGAAGACAGCGTAGTTCTTTGTCGTGGTCTTTGGTCAAAAACCTTGAGATGTTCATATCTGAAAAAAAGGAAAGTTCCATTGAGATCCTTATAAGCTTAGCTCGCACCCCTGCTCCCGTAGTACTTAATACAAAGGAAATCCACGTATTAGAAAACATGTGGAAAGAGGATTATGTCTGAAAAGGCAGGCTTATCAAGCCATCAAGCTAGCTCTCCTGACAAAAATGTATTCACTATACCGTGAAAACCAACAATCCTTAATTAAAAGGCAGAACAGTTTATGGCTCTCTTCAGCTACACAGAAAGAAGTCTATGGTGTAACTGAACAGCAAAATCATGCTTCGGAGGAAGCTGCCTCACAAAGGATACTAATTTGATTGGAAAGATTAGTGCTTGTGACTTAACACCTATCATGAAATTGCTATAAAGTGGTTCAGTTACTTGAACATGAAAGGCTAAGAGAGACAATCAGAACAGGCCAAATAAAATGCTACTTCAAAACAAAATAGAGGAAAGTAGAAGATAGAGGGTAGGGTGTTAGAAATAAAGAAGCTTTCAGAAAATACTTACCAGTGGGAAGAAGAATACGAAATTCACTCCAGGCTTTTGGAGAAGACTTGAAAATTAGTAGTAAAGATCAGTTTTGGGTAATGGGGAAAAGAAAAACAAAATTATTCTTCCCTTAGACTGTTTTCATTTACTTTTCTTTTGTTTTATTGGTGAAAAAAAGTTACTGAACATGAACACCATATCAGAAACCCTAATGCCTAAATACACAGAAGAACAAAGTAAAAGCCAAAATATCTACATTGAAACAAAGTAATGACAACCCCTCTTAATTAGCACTGAATTCACTGCTCGAACACACACCAGCCTTGTTTGTTTTCCTTCCCTTGAAGCTGTCACACATGACCTTCAGTATTGAATGGAAAGCCATTTAATCAAATGCTCTTAAAGCCTTCTTTACAGTTATTTCATTTTAGCCTTGAGCTTGCAAAAAATGTTACTGGGCCATTTCTGTCTCTGAGCACAGGTCAAGCAAAGGTTTGAGAGACAAGAAAATAACATATATTGCTACTTCACCTGAAGTCAGAGGTGTTTTTTTTTTTTAATCAGTTAGGAAAGATACAAACCCAGTTCAGCAGATACAGGTTTACAGTGAAATCAGGAGATAAATGCTTTGCTGTCAGAGGTAAAAATTTAAATAAATATTTACATATGAAACAAAAGTCTATACAAACAAACTCTTCCTGGGGCATTCTCTTTAACGGAGAAGGCACTCATCAGTGGTGAAGAACTGTTGCAGTAGAACAACGCTGACTACAGCAGCCACCTCTGTCTTTCATTTCTTTGCTCAGTTTTCACAGTGTTCCCACAGATTCCAAAGTATTAGAAGGACAAGTTTCACGCGTATCCTTCTCCAGCAGTTTGTTTAGATGCAGGAAGTTCTCTTCCAAAGATTATTGTGAAGAGAATCAGACATCGTGAAGAGATTCAATACTCGATTCAACAGCAGTCAGTCTTGCCTCCAGAGCCTTTAGTATGGTGTCTGCCTGTAAAGTAAACATGGAAAGATGCCTGGTTAGAAACAGAAATCAACAATACAAAAAACCATGCGTAGATGCCAGCATTCCATTTTCAGAGGCAATCTGATTATGCTGTGCTCCCAGCTATCCCCCAGCTGGGATCAGAACCTCTTTGTGTAGCAAAATACCACTCCTTACACAGGATCTCAATACAAAGTAAGAGCAAAAGCAGGAAGTCAGTTTAAACGCAAGACAATCCTATAGAAGAGACACGATTAAAAGCTAAATGAAAACGTGAAGGTTAGACCTGATGATCTTTCAAGGACCCAGGCTGGTCTATGAACTGCCAAAGTCAAGCTGTCTTTCTCATTACGGACAGATCTAAATCTAATCTAAAGCTGTATTTGATAAATAGAAAACGCTAATTAATGTGAAAACTAGAAACGAAGTTACTGAAAGCCTTAGATAACAAAATAGCACAAAGTGATAGCATACGTTAAAACCCACAGCGTTGACCTGGATGAAGTTATAGGTTGCTCTGCAGAAACAATTTAAGGATATTAGCATTTCACAGTGTTGATGTACACAAAGAATGATGCTAGGCTAAGTCTTACCCTTTCTAGTGCTTCTTCCAAGGCAGCTCGACTTTCCAGAGTTAGAGGTTCTTCATCAGTAGCAGCCTGCTTTTCTGAAGATCCTAAAATGTAACTGATACGCTACAGTTTAGATCATGCACTTTTCACTCTGAAGGCAGAAGAATGAGCGTAAGATTCATCCACCATTCTCGACGATTACAAGATTACAGTTAATACACTAGCACAGTAGAATGATTCCAGCAACAACAACAACAAAATTTAGTCATCTTGCAAACAAACTGTTTGGTGGAATGAAAACAGTTTTAAGTTCAAATAGTAATGCTCAGATAAAAGGTAAGAGTGTGGGGACTGAATTCTGGATGTAGTTATTGAGGAACAATTTAAGACCAGTTTCAAGTGCTACAAATCAGATAAAACCAACATAACAGCAGACCTTCATTTTCCAGACACTTTTTGACTGTAAAATAGTTACACAGGAGTATAAATTAAGCCCCTGTGCTTGTGTTCTCTGCTGATGACACACACCTCCAATGGTTTGGAGCCAGGCATATTGTGTATTACCTATGACTGCAGGTAGTCAACAGATTGCAGGTATTAGCTACGACTGCAAGGTCTTTTTCTGTTGTCTAGGGTAGAGCACGTATGTACTCACTTCTGAGAAAGTGAGAAGGAACCCTGCTGTGTTGTTTACAGGAATTTTCAGAGGTGGTACGCAGTTTCTAATACTGGTGACCCTGATACTTTCCTTTTCTAGGACTTGTCTAACATTACACAGATGGTGCAGCTACAACTTCAGCGCCACGACGCTAGCAGCAGTAACACAAGGTGCAGAAACAGCTCTCTCTATGCATGCTGAGAACGCTAACAGCAGCGTCCTTGAATATGACGCCCGGAGGGTGAGGTTTATCTTAGCGAGAAGAATCCTGCCTTTACCTTTCAATCGAGTCAATGTTGAAACAGAACAAATCCCTCTTGTAGTCCAGATGTTTCGGGGTGCACCTGTAGATGCTGCCGAGCGTCCTGGAGCAGCCGGAGCAGAACAACGTCTCAATCATGCTTTGAGAAAAAAAAAAAAGAGCACGTAACATTTACACAGGAAGGAAAATAATGACAGAAAGCCACCTGTGCCCAACTTCATCCCAAACAGGGCTCATCCAGGGTGACTTGGGGCATTCAGGGCTTCTTCGCGCCCGCCCGCCGGCCCCGCGCCTCACCATCCGCACTCTCCGGGCCGCTTGGACAGCTTCTGCTCCTTGTCCACCGAGACGCTGGCGGAGGCACCTGCGGGGAGGCGGGGGGGGGTAGAGCTGACCAACGGCCGCTAACGGCCGCCAACGGCCGCTCCGAGGGGCCGCTCCGGGCACTCACTGCGCAGCACGACGCAGCCCGTCTCCTCGTCGTTGGTCACCCAGCTGAGCGTGTCGCCCACGGGCCGCTTGCAGCCGGCGCACAGGAACACCATGGGCATCAGGTCCTCGTCGCCCTCCGCCTGCCCTGCCGGCGGCGCCATCTGCGGCCGCCTCCCCCCCCCCGCCGCCCCCACGGCCGGGTCCCGGCCGCCGCCCGCCTCCAGCAGCGAGAGCGACGAGTCCAGCTCCGCCATGCCCGCCTTCGAACTGCCCGCGCCGGAACTGGCCGTGACGCGCTTCCGCCCGCCAGCCGGAGCCAATCCCCTCCTTAGAGGGGCGGGGACTCTGCGCGTAGGCACGCCTCATTTCCATAACCACGCCCATCCCGTTTTATGGCCACGCCCCTCGAGGGCACCTCCCCGTGGTGGCCCCGCCCCCTCCCCAGCCGCTGCCCGGGGGCAGCCCCAAAATGGCGGCAGGGGCTGTGGCTGTGAGGTGAGCCCCGTGTGGGGCGCGCCGGCCCCTGTGAGGGGCGCCTCGAATATTGCACCTAAGCACGCTGCTCACAGAAAGTCCCCCACACAACCTCTCCCCCGTAGCTCCCCAGGGTGCCTCGTTGGTTTCTCAGTCTCCACGACACCGTTGGCACGCGTCCATCCCATCGCCATGTCCCCGCCAGCCCCAGGCACGCTGAGGAACACCCTAACAGCCCTCCGGGGAGCCAGGGTCACGCCCGAAGGCGGCTGTCCCTCCTCTGTCATGCACCAACATTAATTTCTGCCAAGCACGGTCCGGCACCAAGGCAGTCCTTGAGCTGCGGGGTGATTTACACAGGCATCGCTTACGCAACCTCTTTCTGAGGGCGCTGAAGCACAATGAGGGACAAAAAAAAAAAAAAAAGTATTTGGTTGGAGTACTGAGCTGGTTTAAAATGCACTCCCTCCTGACATGGCCAACAGGACCAACTCGTCAGAGTACTTTTGGTCCTATGAGTATTACTGGGATTACATAGACCCGATCCCAGTGGATGGAAGGAAGCTGAAGGTTAATAAATGTAAGTAACGCTGACTGGCAAGTGCTGATCCAGCACAGCGGGCAAAATGTGGCAGAGCTTGTCGCACTGACTTGGTTTTGCTTCTTTGTAAGAGAGAGTTATGTGTACATGGTCTGCATGGACGGGTGTCTGCTCACCCAGCTGCCTTACCTGCGCTGTGCCCTAACAGCACTAACTGCTAGCAATGCCGCTCTTTGCTTTGCCTCACAGTGCTTCAAACTCTAAGGCTGCTGCTATTAACTCTTATTTAGAAGGACAGATATTTTTCTTAACCATTTGCTAAGTATAAACCTTACACTGTGCAAATCTGTAGTGTGGGGTGTGAGCTACCTGCTTGCTGCTCCCAGAAAAGTCAACTACATGAGCACAGGTTTTTTTGTAAGACTATCCTGTTTTGTCTTGGGATGTATGGCTTACATTACAACTGATAAATATTTAAAACCTTGGTAAAGGAAGATGTTTGTGTTTCCACTAGTCAGGAACAACAAGCTGAAAATATATTCTATTGTTTTTCCTCCCGTGATTTACTGCTACTGAATTGTAAGCAGTAATATACATTATCATCAAAACACTTGTTGCCATGAAAGCTGATTCTGCTGGGTTTAGGAGTTTATTTTCAAAGTGCCTAATGTGACATAATATTCTCTGAATTCAGCTGGGGACAGCTAATTCAATTTCACACTTGGTTTTGCACAATGGCATGTATTTTTGCTATTATTTAAGTCAATTTTTTTCTAATGTAACTGCATTGGTTTGGGTTTACTAAAATAAAATCAGTAGTGTCGTGAGGGATTAACTGAAATGGGTATAGCTGGATGGATTGATGAAGATCAGAGGCGACCATATAGGCATGTTTGAGCCGCTAAGGCTATGGGCAGCACTCTCCTGGGATTCCCATCAAGTCTCTCCCTGTGGTTGTATCCTTGTCTGAGTAATACAGCTGTGGGCTTTACTGGTCCCTATTCAGTTAGCTGAAGACAACTGCAACTAAATGGGTATGGGAGTCACTGCCTCTAGAAAAGCTTTTTTGCCTGCTCTGAGGAGCCTAGCATTTGTTGCCTCCAACTTTTGGTACCAAGAGCAACATACCTTAAATAAGGTGGCGTAAATACCCCCAGCCTTCTGTATATAAAACCCTGCTCCAGAATACTGTAGAGCAACATTTGGTGCTGCTGGGAATGGGCAGGTTATGAGCAGCTTTACACCACTTTTCTAATTCTCTTAATTTTAAAGTTATGGCAGATAATTGCCCCCAGGTTCCTCCAGGGAACCTCTGAAACACCAAGTTTAGCAGGCTGTAAGTCCCCTGTATGTGGCTGGACTAGCAGAATTCAGGAATCTCAACATTATTATTTTTTTTTTTTCCTCCTCATTAATAGCATCTTTTTAACATTTGGAATCCCTGATATATCAGAGAGGTGGAGGTGGAGTTTGTGTTGCAGCATTTCCCTCCGTAGTCATTTGTAGGATATTACTCTTTACCCAGCTGCTTGTTTTCTTGAAACTTGTGGAAGTTCTGCTTCTGTGAGAAGACGCTCCC
The DNA here is from genome assembly GCF_965140915.1 of Aythya marila. Taxonomy (NCBI): domain Eukaryota; kingdom Metazoa; phylum Chordata; class Aves; order Anseriformes; family Anatidae; genus Aythya; species Aythya marila. Next base: position 103,910,070 of record NC_139042.1, read on the forward strand.
CCTCTGTTAAATTTTAATTGAAATGCATTGATAGTTTCACAGAGGAAATCACCACATACCTATTTGAGTGCTTGCGACTGATCTCATAAGCCTTATTTCAATTAAAAACAAAACAAAAGAACCAAACAGAGTAAACCTTTCTCTTACTGATTTTTTTCATTTGTTCTCTCACCCTGAAGACACAGAGAAGTCTGACACCTGTCAGGTCTTTTTGTATTCTGAGGAGGTGACTTATGTGACCAGACTGTGTGTTTACACATCCAGTCTGCTCCTTCAGCATCTTCAGCTCATTGACTGAATAACAAAGGAGTGGAGGCCTCCCAGATATAAAATTTCCTACAAGTTCCTACAGCTGGTGGTTGAATAATGGAGGAAGAACACTGTGAACGAAGACCTCTACTGACCAAAAAGCTGCAGGCAGAGATCGTGCCCTGTTAGGCACCAAAGAAATCGCCCTTAAGCTCAGCATTGAGAAACAAGTCTGCAGGAAACCAGGCTTCCGTATTTCAGCTGCCCATCTCCCAGGCAAAGAAGAGAAAGAAAGAGGAAATAGCAAGGTGTGGGATATACTATTTTTCCCCTCTGCAGGCTAATGTTAAGGCAATTGGTGTCCCCTGGGGCGGCTGCTTATGTAAGGTATTTCTAGGCAGCATGCCAAAACGGAGCTCTGCTCCGTGATTTGTGTCTTTAAAAAGCCCACATTGGCTGTATCAATCTCTAAATTCCAAAAGTTGGGTTTGGTTTCCTGATAGGCAGGGAAGTTAAATTGATGGTTTGGGGGTTTTGTGCTTCTTATAAAAACAGACATTTTTCCATGTCAGCCGTCCAGGAGGAATGGACATACTGCGTCATCTTAGTACTTTTATTCTTCCTTCTCCAAATACCGCTGGGACAGCAAGCTATAATAATTTTGCAGCTGGTTAGTTTCTTCCTTGCTTTGAGGAAAAGGGCTAGTCAAGCAATGAAGATACTTTGTAGGTTTTCCCATCTTTACAAAATCTTTACGTTCATATATTTTCAAAAGCTGCTGTTGGGATTATCATCGTCATATGCTTGGAACTCTGTAAACAAACTAGATTCAGCAAATCCTTGCCTGTTGTGCTGAAGACAAAATGAGATAATTTCTCTTTAGATAGGGCCATAAACATTCCAAGTTTGGCAAAATGTGTGATATCTCCAATATTAAAATATCTACTGGATATTCCAGAGGGCCTCTGGTGATTGACTGCAGTGGGACTTGAGCACTTGTTTAGGTGCATTGCAGAATCCACCCAAATAAATTACACGTTTGTCATAACCCTTGGGATGGAGTGATAACTCCCTAATTCAATCTTGCCCTATATATATATATATATATATATATATATATATATATATATATATAATTTATTTATTTATTTAATATAAAACAGAGACCTGAATCTCTGCACTTTCTTTCCTCTGTTATGTGGCCTGTCCCAGAAGCATGGTGAGAATGTGTTTGTCTCATGAAAATGAGCCTAAATCCAGCTATAAAGACTTGGTCTTGCTTTCTGTTAATAGCATTGTGTACTTCTATCCATTTTGTATAAAAATAATAAAAAGCTTAATTGGCCCATGAACTAATAGGATATTTAAAACAAATACACACCCATACAAACGGTGACTCTAAAAGTTAGCACTCGGAGAGCATTTTATAGATTGTTAAAATATGTTATCCCAGTTCAGAAAAATCCTAATTGCAAGGCTTTAAAAACAGTCGGGAAGTTTCTGTTTATCCCTCTTGAGTTCAAATTTCCCATGAGATCTGAAACAAATTCGATTAGCTTCAGTGAATTCCATGGATCATACTAAAACTTCTCTTAAAAGGTGAAACTCAAATAGCTGTGATATAGAGGGCTATAAATTCCAACTCTGCACTTCTGTCCGCTTGGCTTTGAGCACTTAAATACTGAGCTTTTCAAAATATTTCTAGATCATGAGCTTTTTGGTTTTGGTTTAGTCTTTTTAAACACAAGTCAATAATTTTCCCCTGAGGAGCTGAGACTGGCCAGTAGCACCCAGTCACTGAGTCCCTTCATTTTTGGAAGAGTAGGACAGAATATTGGCCCTCACATCCTAATTTACCTTCCTCTGAATTAAAGCTCAGTAAAACTTCATTTAAGAGGGGAAGAATGAAATAAGCCGATGCTCCAGAAGTCATTTTGCACATTCTCATTTCTCAGTATCCCAGCCAAAACTGAACTCTCTGATAAGAGTTCCGCTGGGTCAGCTCTAGTTTAAGGTTTAAAGGAGCTGGAATAACTCCCCCTAATCTCTTGGTGGCTCTGATGACAACACGTTCTGAACTTTTTCACAAAGAAACACCTAATCAAACATACTGGACCTGTTTCAAAGAACATGAATGTTTTTTGTCCTTTGAGATAGAAGATTTATTTTATCCTGGTCAATATTTGTCTCTGGAGTCAATGACCCTTCTTTTTCACCTCAGTCGAAGTGGGTAGCCAGTGATGAATTCAGGGCATTTCTCGGCTTGTGCCCAGCCCAACTCACAACCTTTCCAAGGCTTTAACTGGGAAGTTCACCACTGCACTGATCCCAGGAAGGAGCATGTTGAACCAGTGACCAAAGGTGCTACTGGGGCAGGAGCAGATTCATCCCATCTAATAGCAAGCCTATAACTGAGGCAGTAATTTCAGCAGCACTGCAGCCTTAATTCATTAAGGACCAGCTCCCAGAATTGCTTCTGAGACCCATTAGTGCTATTTTTTTCCTTTCACTAATTTAAAAAACAAACAAAATCAAATTTTCATCTGAATCAGAGATAACAGCAGTGGCAGGGCCTTAGGTTGGTTTAAACCAATTCTGAACACGTACTGCAGTGCTAGGAATCCACTTACTGGTTCCTTACAGAAATCAATCCTGGTAAAGTAGGCTTCATTTTGAACAATTTCATGATGATGACAGAAGTATTACAGCTGGGCAGGGGACAATCCACAGTCTCTTCCACTGGACTGTTGTGTTAGGAGGGTCACGAGTGCTTTTCAACATGCTTTCCTGTGTGAAAGTCCAGCATTTCCTAGTAGAAAATATTTTCAAAGCTAGAATTCCCTCCCTAAAAGCATCCTCTTAAGGGTCACGTGTAGTACCTTTTCACCTGAGGGCAGGATGTGGCTGTGCACTGAGCAGTAGCAGCTCAGTCTTGAGTACAGCACTGTGGTTTTGTAAAAGGAACTGTATTCCCTATGAACAGCCAAAATGGAAAAACATCCTAGGTACTCAGGATTACCTTTCAAAAGTATGCATAGTCCTAGTCACCATCACACTTACTCCATTTTTTCCAGCCTTTCCCCAGCCCTGGCCATATACTGTCACAATAAATTGCCAGGAGGCTCTTAAGACTTTTAGCAAATTGGCACTCACATTCCCCTCTCTCGGGGGCTTAATTAAGTTGAACTAGTTCCATGACACACATGATCATAAACTATACGCTATAAACTATACAGATCATAAACTATATTGCTGCATTTCGCATTTGCTGTGTTACCAGTAACAGAATTACTGTGTTGTGTTCACAGATTCTATTGTCATAGCCTTTTGGGTTGGACTTGCTGCCTTTGTGATGTTTCTTTTCCTTATTTTGCTGTATATGTCCCGCTCTGGATCAAGTCCAGTAAAGTAAGTACAATCAGAAGTGAAGTAAGTATAGCTAAGTGTGATCAAACTATCTGCATGAACCATTCATTCACTGCTTTGAATGATCCAGCAATTACATTCAACATTTATAATTGCACACCGAGATGACACTTGTGATGTTGTGATTTGGTTTGAGTGCCTCTCAACCCACTGCTACTCACTGTTGGTATTAATCACCTGGATAAAAATAGGAATTCGTAACTGTTGGGGTTTGCTGATGAGAGAAAGATGGGGGAAGAGGAAAGCACAGGGACGGGCAGAGAGGCCTGGTCTACCTGGTGTGTTGGCAAACCACACATTTTACTTATGCCAGTTATCAAGGCTGTGTATTATAAACGTGTCTGCTTTACACACAGAATGAGGGAGTACCCCACGTAAAGCACACCCAGGAAGGAAGTGGGAATAATGATGGTAAAGTAGGTGGACATGAGCTCCCAACGCAATCCTGTAAGACTTGATTAAGAGAAAATTTACCAGTGAGATCACAAAAGTAATAATCCTATATGTGGCATTGTTTAGACCATTCCAAGAATGCCGTACGTGTTTTAGAATGCACTCTTTAAAGGGGGTTTTAAAGAAATTGGGAAGAATTGGGGAAAAAAATGAGATCCAGAAAATACATCCTATGGTGAGAGAAATATACTCAAATCAATTAGTTACTCAAGGAGCAGCGGCTCAAGGATGCTGGTTATGAACTATCTGTTTCTGTCTTTAGAACAGCTTTTAGTGCCCAAGAGCCCGATGAGAACAATCAAAGGGTAAAGTGTGGTCAAGTATTAAAATGCAATGGCTGGAAGCTGCTGCTGCTCAAGCTCGCCTGTTCCGCATGTTTTATCTGAGGGCAGTGATTCACTGGAACAATTTAGAGTGGTACATTAAGTTGGTTGTGAATAATTCTTTTTTTGCTTGATGACTTAATGTCTAAAAAACACACAGTTGTATTCATCCCAAAATTACTGTGAGGAGTCAATGGGCTAATGCTCTATGCCCTGTTGTGCAGAAGCGTCTTTCCTGCCTGAAATAAGTGAGTAGCTCACTCCCTAAATACTTTAAAGTTCTTGGAATTTAAATTAACTCTGTGAAAATACTGATGTATAGCTCTCTGAAGATCTAAGCTTATTTTATATTCTTTTCTTGTTTGGCAAATCCTGCCAATAGACAGACAGTGCTTTCCTTCCCAAAGGGGGCCCACATCTGAACTGCAGTCCTTCAGCATAGTAAGCCCTGGGTAAAACTACAAACACACTTAGTCAGAGGCAATATTAATCATTTGGAAGTGTAGTTGTGAAATGACTTGAAGCACCTGCCAACCACGAGCACGTAGCATTCACAATACCAGTCAGTTTAGGAGTGAAATAACATGGTTCAACTGGGTTTTCTCTTGGGCCAGAATCTCCTGGAATTAGCCTCAGGCCATTTCCCTGCAATTAATGCTTACATTCTGTTACTCTTACCTTGGTAACTTAATTGAAATTTCAGTAGAAGTACTATTCACCACTAGGGAGACAGAGATGGGTCAAAGCTAGTGAGCAGCCCCGTAAAGCATTATGATAATTTTCAAGCTCAGAGTGTGTGCAGTACATGTAGCTCTGTAGGAGGGCATCTAGATTTACAGGGAGATCCCAGATGGGCATGTTAGTGTCAGCCAGACTTTTTTACAGCTGGGCTTGACAAAACAAGGAAATATCCACCAGTGGCAGATAGGTGGAATAGCTAACCTGTTTTAGTAGAGTATTTCCACCCAAAGCCTCCGTGGCTGAAAAGAGACACCGAGTAAAACCCCCACTGGACAGGTCTGTCCCCAGTTCTCTAAAGGATTACAGACCCTGCCCTGTGAAGAACCAGGTAGGGGCTGCTCGGGTACCTGTAGGGGATGCAGACACAGTGCCCACGGATGTGCAGCACCCACGTGCTGAGTGGGAAGGTAGTTGTAACGCTGCCTGTCAACCTGAACTTTGTCTAAGGACAGGTTTCTGTTTGCAGCTTTCTACATTTGGTTTGCTTTGTTTGCTGCTGGGTTTTCTGGCAAACACGTTTTATGCAAACAGGGATGCATTTGCCCACTGCTCCTCCTAATCTGATCAGGACACAGAAAATTCAGCTCAGCAAATTAGGCAGAGGTTCAAGATTAGGTCACAAACAAGCAGAGGGAAGCAAGGGTGTAATATAGCAGTAAAAAAAAAAAAAAAAAAAAGGAACACTAATAGTCTAATTTATTGGCACCCTAAGGCCTCTGGCATGCTCACAAAAGGTAACAGCAACAATAAAAAAGGCAACTTGCCCAAATAAACCACAAAGCAGGAGGCAAGCTAATAATACAAGAAACACATGGAAATGGACATAAAATTACACGGTAACAGAGGCCTGTTCCCATTAATCTGCTGTTACTGAAAAAAGTGGCAGAAGACTGTACGCATGAATATCTCGGTGTGTTTAGATTTTTTTTAGAAGTATCTTTTTAAAAATCACTTCTATGTTATGCTACTGAATTAAGTGCTGGGCTTACAAATATCTGTCTTCATCCCCAATATGTTCAGTCTCGCCCACTGAAAGCTGTTGTGACCAAGGAGGTTTTTGTGGAAGGCCTAGGAATCATTAATGGAAAGCAGTATTGGATGAGGTTTGCTTAGGGCTTTAAAGCATCCTGTCTTATCAGTTTTCTATGCTTAAAATATACTGGGAAAAAAAAAATAAAAATTAAACCCTCCAAATTTGCTCTTTTGGATTGAGTTCCATTTGTTTTCTAACCACCTGCTCCAATTACTCTTCTCTTCATTTCAGCAATAAAACATAGTAAAAATTCTTCCTGTTAGCTTCCACCATCCTCCTCTTTCTTCTTCTTTTTCTGTAATCCATTCATTATCATTGGCATGACTATCAACTATATTCAGCACGGCTATCTCCTTACTCTTTTGCCATGATAATCATGACACCTTCACCTAACAAATGTACATGTGCGTCACTGGTCAAGGCTGGGGAACTTTTACCTTCACAGTTTCTGTGTTCATCCGTCTCTCTGTCAAACCCAGGGGCACATAGGACGTTATGTTCTGTTTCAGCTTGCTCAATTGCTTGGTGAAACAAGCATGCTTTCACATCTGAACATTTATAGGAGCATATCTTCTTGCTTTCACTTGTCCCCAGTTGACCGTCAAGCAAACCCCTACTGCCATAGGTCAACTGTCTTTATCGTCAGCTGGATCTCTGTGGGGTCCCTGAGGATTACATTTTGGCATTGTACGACATGCAGTGATCATCTCTCTTCTACCACTGTGTACGCCGATGTCTTAATATGTTGGCAAGGCCATGACATCTGCCACAGGATAGTCTGCTGACTTTTAGCTGCATACCCATACAGAAAAGAAGTCAAAGTGTCTTCCGATAGCCGTATGCAATGACTAGATCTACTTATTCCACAGCATAATCCTGAGATGCTGAGAGGTCCCGGACCCAACGCTGTGGTCTGATTGCACCACGCTCTTCTCCGCAACACAGAATGGTTTGGTGCCAAGTCCGATGAGCAAGCTCAAGGGAGGGGCGAGGGTTGATCCTTGCAAGACAGCTGCAAGAAAGAATCCATGTCCTAGTCCCTTTTGTCACTGTTATGCCATCCCTACAAAAAGAAAGAAAAAATGGTTTGGGACCAATTATTTCAAATCCATTAGCATGCCAAGGCAGTTACCACACTGTTGTAATCAAGAGCCAGCACTAACATTTACATAAACTGTATTTCTTACAATCCAAAATGATATATCCAAGTGATATATATATATTTCTGTTCTTATGAATATTTAGTGATACAGAAAATAGGGTTAGTGGCTGGAAACATCTGACTGGAGGCTTGAACGTGATGCAGATAACACAACTTCCTTGTCCTCTCGGGGAAAACCTGTGTTCCCACTGCTGGCTGTGCATCCCTGACGGCCTGACTGAGGCTTCTGTGGACATCCAAAGTCTTCAGACAACCACTTGCCTCACAGACAGTGTAATAGGGGAGGAAAAAAATGAAGATCTGCATATCTGATCCCTTATCAACACTTCTTGCTGTCATGGTAGCCTCAGAAGGGGAATCTGCCAAGTGGCTCTGGACTCCTTGGCAGCATGAGCCTTGTGGACTCTTGCAGTAAGAAACCTGACTCAGTGTTTTGATATTTTTCCCCCTAACTAAGACCAACTTTTACCTGATATTGCGGAGGCATACAGTAACATAGCTTCGGGATCCCTCTTGCCAGACAGAGATGTGTGACTTGGCTTTAAAACACTTGTTCTGCAGCCAGCTATTGTCTCAGTTTGCAGGTGAGGGCTTCCTTCACGGACAGACAGATACCACTGCTTTGGTGGACAGACTGTACAATGTCCGTGTGCTCTTTCAATTCTCTGCTCCATCCAGATCAATTGCAACAGCTGCTTCATTCCTGGAACTGGGGAACTAATTTGGATATTTGGCAGCTCAGGGATTTTGATCTGTAGGACAGAAAAAAAAAAAATAATCTGTGGTAATATCCTAGATCTCATATGAGGGCAGATAATTTTCCTTTTTTTTTTTTTATTTATATATATATCTTCAAGATTGAAATATGCGTTAGTGAACAACATACCCACTGTGTCTCTCTTACAATAACAAAAAGTACCTATTCCTGTACACAATGGCAGTCAATCTGATACTCAGGGTGCCAGATTATATTCCTCCTGCTGACAATAAGAAGTGTCATAGCTCTACTTGGCCATGCCACCTTGTCTTTGGGGAGACGAAGTTCTTAATAATACCATAGTAAGAAGATCATCATGAGAGGTACTTCTCTGATAAAGCAGGTCATGCTCTGCTCCTGTTCTCTGCTTTCTTCAGCCCTCTCTCTCCTGTATTTAGGACAGATAAATTCTTAAAGCTAGCTTCCCATATGCAGTGTTCCTGGGGATCTATCCCAAATTTTCCCTGGTACAGTTTCTCAAACAGCAGATAATAAGTTTTCCTCAAGGCTCTGGTTTCAAGGGATGAAGCTGTCTTTCACACCTCCATCGTTAGGAGAATTTTCTCTTTTCATGCTGACAGACCCAGATCCTTTTCATGTGAGAAGTTGTCAGACCCAGAGGAGCACAGGCTGTTAAAATGGTTAGCTGTGAACTGTCAAAGCTGGTTACAGGACTTCAGTCATCAGAACTCAAATTACAGGGTCTTCACAGAACAGCATTCCCGCTGCTGCCATCAAAGGCTGACCACCTGGAGCACGCTCCATACCTCTTGGCAGGCATCTTGGCTCTGTCTGATGTGACACTGGTACAGTGGTGCTGAGGTTGCTCAGGGAGAACTAATCTCCAAGTGAAAAATAAGTCTGGGGTTTTGGTTAGCACCAGCCAGAGTCTGCATGTGCGTGTGAACTCACAGACAGGAAGAGAGATTGCTTACGAGTGATCAGGGTCCTTCCAAAAACCACATGCATGATCACTGCAGATAGACCAAACTATACTAAATATATGAAAATTTAGAATTATAGTATAATCTACTACAGGTTTTCAAAGATCAAGTCTGTCTCTGGAAGTCCATAAATACAGAATATTGACTCTACATTTTTTTCCTTACTATCTCTAGCTTTTCTGTGCTGTCACAATTTATTGTTTTTAAGGAGAGCCATTTTTGAAAAACCTGCAGTTCTCAATGAAGATTATTATTGCCAGGATTGAGGCTTTAAAATTAATTTTGTTTGAATAGGTCCATCTTACCTGGCTGTCCAGTCTGTACTATGACTCTTTGCTCTTCATTGTATTGTTGTATCTTGATGTGCAGCTTTCTTTCAGAGTGATTTTACACGTGCTTCCAGATCACTGATGAAAATGCCGAGATGCACCAGGTGCCTATGGAGCCCAGCCTGGAACATCCACAGCCAGTGATCATTCTCCAGTTACTCTTTGAGAAGACTAGCTCACTTAACACCTGTTTAACGGGTTTGAGGCATACTTCTTTTTAAAGAAATCAATACAGAATATTACTTCAAATGCCTTGCTGCAGTTCAGATAGCTCACATACATGCAACTAACTTTATCTTCCAAATGGGATTCCCCTAAAGAAATGAAATCAGCCATGTTTCACTATCCTTATCTTTCTATAAAACCACACTGTTGGGAATTACTTTTTTTGTCCCTTGGAATACTTGTTCAGTTGTACCTTATCTTAGTTTTAATTCCATGATTTTTTCATTTTGCCTGGGGCTGAGGTCAGTTACATTGGCTTGTAGTGACCTGGCTTGACCAGTTCACTCCCTTTGGGTACTGGGACACCAGGGCCCTTCCATCACATTTCATCTCATCACATTTCTTCACTGTTCCAAGGGTGGTTAAAGATTAACAAGAGCCAGCCAGAGCTCTCCTCAGACAGTTTGCAGATCTCTGGGAGGCAAGTTCTCCCGCTGATTTAAGAATATGGATAGCTAGCTGATGATGTTCAGCTGCTTAATGGACTGGAAAGAAAGCATCCCACTTTGGTAAGAGTATTTTTGTCTTGCTTCTGTCAAACAGAGAGAAGAGAGATCTCTTGAATATGCCTGCATCACATCAAAGCAAACTCCAAGTCCACCTGCCTCCATCCCATGGTGGGCGTATTACTGAGACTTTGGGGTTTTGTTTTATTTATTTTTGTAATTACCGTTAAGCAAGATCCCTGCTGAATTAGTTTTGTCAGGAACAGATATTTGAAGCTTTCATAAGTAATTAATATAAATTCGAAGTTACAAAGTTTATATTTTCCTTCCTCAATATTATTCAAAATAATTATTTCCCATACAATTATTTTCCCAATTTTGTTACTTCTGTGTAACCACTGAAACAAACGTAGCTTTTAGTCAAAGATCCCCTCTTTTTTTTTGTCTTTTAATCTGTGGCACCAGGACATTAATAAGACTTTTCAAAAAAATTTCCATTTTCACTTATACTTTTGGGTTACATTTTTCTTCCCAATGTAATTTTCCTCCTCACCTTTGAAGCCCTAAGAATGTAGTACTAGTTGGGATCATCTTGTGTTTAGCCATACAGAATGAAATTTACTGCTTTTAGCCCAAAGCTATCTGCCATTTATTTTTTAAGGGCGATGTTTGGGAAGCTGCTGGGAAGAGGAGACAGGGTATGCTCAGCTGTTCTCATATCATCATCCCCTACACCCCACCACTAACTTGATTTTTCTGGCAGAACCATAAATCTTTGCCATGTTATTTGTACGCTGAAAATTTCATGCTACCCTTGTCCTATCTTCTTTTCCTTGCTCAGATCCCCACCCCTCCTTAAACTGCCTTTTCCCAGTGCTAGTGCCAGGGAACCTCTCCCAGACATCACACATCCCTCTTGCTGTTGCCCCCAGTGTAAGTGGCTCTGTTTCTTGTACTCTCACTCAATTTACACATCACTCCTAACCCCCTTCCCTTCCAGGACCAGCTGTGAGAGGTCCCTTCACTCTTGCTACAGAACAAGTCACAGCAAAGTTTCTGGTTTCCTCTTTAAAAATCCAGCTAAAGAACTGGATCAAGGGCTTAAGGGCTGGACTGAAGGTCCAATGTTGAGTGAGGGAGTTCACCAAATGTGACTCACAGCTCACCATTTTGCTGTTGGTCACACTCTATTTGCAGGTAAGGACATAATTCTGATGGTGGATAAAGAGGGCTGAAGTCCAGAAGCAACTCACATGCTGGATTCAATGTCTTTTGAGTTGGGAGAACCATCATCTTTATTTTTAAAACATTAATAATGTACTTGCTTATGAAATTGCTGCTATCTTCCAAACTGTGTTCCCTGATAACAGTATATTTTTTTTTCTTTCCACATTACAGACAGGTGATTGTAGGGAACCAGGTAGAAGAAAGCAGTTCCAACAGTGAACAGCCTCACTGCGATGACCTCAGCAGCCCATACATGGATGAGGTTGCTCCTGGAACACCTAACTAACTCCCTCTCAGATGAAATTGGCATTCATGGAAGTACCTCAGTCTGAAATAAAACTGGAACGGGTTAAACAAAAACAGCTGGACAGTTCTCCTGACTCTAGAGAAGATTATATCCTTAGGCTGCAGCTGGATTAGTTCAGGAAAAGAAGAAAAAAAAAAAAAAGAAAAAAGATGTCTTTCAACAAAGACTGAAACTGATGCCTAAAAGGAAGCACTAACCACTGTATTGGAGCACTGTTGCTGCAGTTGCCTGATTAGAAGAGCATTTTAGATTCTGATGACTGCAAAATCTCTCTCACTTAAGTAAAGATTCAAAATCATCTTTCAATTACGAGGTGCAATGGGTGTGCTGCCTGCTGCGTGATTCTCATTAACACCCATTTGGCTGAGAGCAGATTTGCTCCTCCAGCAGAAAGCACGTAGCAGTTACACCCCATGTCCTGCAAAGAGTTCTGCTTTGCTTACCTGAGCGCACGCAGAGCCCTCTTATCCTCAGGGGTGTCTCTGCAGCATCAGTCTTCACTCGGTTTTCTTGCTGTGAAAGAAACCACCAACACATTGATCAGGCAGCACAACATTGTTTATAGCCACAGTGACACAAGTCATCTATTTCTGGCTCTGTCCTCAGCTCGCAGTCTCATCAATTGCATCTTAGAGACATCTCCACTTGGCCAGCCTCTGAAAAATAAGCAGTAACGTCAAATGCAACATCAACAATAAAACTTTGCTTATGGAAGGGTTACATCTTGCTCTACTGTCTTAAAGCTCAGCAGTTCCCTCAAGGATAGAATATGCTTTGTATTTATTTTCCTATTGCAAAATTATATATATTTGGGTTAGATGAAAATTATTAAAACACTGGTTAGCTAGAACAGCGTTTAAAAAGCTATTGGCAGCATTCATTATCTCAAGTGGTTGTGTCTTCCTGAATAAACTCATTAGCTTTAGCAGTTGCCCAGAAATAGTTTTGCTGCTAATAGCCAGTCCCCTTTTGCTTTCTCTTGGAATGGCAGGTGACAAAGAAACTGAACAGTCTCGAAATGGTATCTTAGGGCTACAGCAAGCACGGTGCCGCGATTGCAGAGTCGGGCTGTGGAAGGCAGCAAGGGCTGGAGTGGGTAAAAGACCCCACAGCGAGCTGCTGGGCTGAGGACCGCACACAATTCATTCAAAACCTGAGGAAAAACTTAGAAATTTCACCTCGCCAAGCAGGCAGCCACAACTCCTCCAGTGAAGCACTGCCAGAGCGGCCGCATGCTGCGCAGGGAGCGCGGGCTGCGATGTTAGCAGGGAGCGGGTGGGCTGGGCTGTGGTAAAAAAAGCCTCAAATGCAAGAGACAGACCAAACCACCAGGCATGTATTTGTGCTGAGTGTTGTTTTCCTTAAAAAAAAAAAAAAAAAACTCAAATTTTTTAAATCTCTGAGGTAAACACTTCTGCAGTTTACTTTTTGAGCAAACCAACTACTACTTTGGTTAGGCGTGAAACCCTATCAAGGCCTCAAGTCTACCAGGTCACGAACAAGTGGAGGAAACAAGGGGAGACTGCAGGAACTGAAGACATTACATGGACAGAGATGTGTCAGAGAGACGAAGTTTTCCATTAATCAGCTCAGATGGCCTTCCCCACCTCTCAGATATGCTTATCTCTTGCTGCTTCACACAGGACACACAAATAACAGTGGTGGTGAAAGCCAGACTACCTTCTGTTTAGCAAAAAAGTTCCCCTTGCCTTAAAGGGGGGGAGAATTTCTCCCTGGTCAGCACCTGTCCTACCGCAAGTCGTGTCTACCTTGTGTCTACAATCACACCAGGAGGCTGAAGAAGACCTCACCATCTCAACCCATTTTCCTCCTCAGGGATGCATCTGCCCTGACCTAGAAATCCTCTCCAGCAGCAGGACTGGCTCCATTGGCTCCATCCTCCTCCTCGCTGACTTGTGACAGACCCCACACCTGCTTCTCAAGAGCCTCCTTTCCACAGATGGCTTCCAAGGGGATTTCTGAAATGTCCTGATGCTCCCATTCGTAACGAGGAGCATTCTTGCAGTAGGCACACTGAAACACGTATGTGGTATGTAACCACAGAAAAGGGTGTTAGTGCTTTTGTTTTGTTTTGTTTTTGTTTTCCTATAAAATTATCTGGAAACGTTCACAATGGCTTAGGAATTAAAAGATTATGATTACTGCCTTTTTTTTTTTTTTTTAAATACAAGATAAAATAAGCAAAATGCAAGCTTATTTTACATGTCTAACTCGGAAGGAGGGGAGAGAAATGCATTTCTTGCGGTGACATTTCTATACACACCCATTTCAAGGCCCTTTCAGTGCTCTGCTGTTCCCAGTTAGTGCTTTTATTTCCCCTTCCCCCAGACTCCTCAGTTAACAGAGGCCTTCCCTCTGTAGCCTGCAGCATCCTCACCCTCTTGAGAATGCTGCAGCCATCAGCCAACAAGGCATGACCCAAATCACCTCATGCCGCAGGTTCAAATAGTTGATGACCATAAAAATCCTACCCCAAAATGCACTGCGCCCCCCCTCCAAGACATGATACAAGCAACTGAGCCCGGTTGCTCACAGTACGTGAAGCCCTCCTACCATGTCAGACGTCTCCTCACCTGCACGCCAGCACCGTGGGGCTGAGGTCCACTCAAACCTGAGGAGCCCCACCTGCACTCAAACCTGCAGGTACCTTCTGTACATACCTCGTACCTCAGGAAGCAGCGTGTCTTTGGGGTTGTTGCCTTCACCAAATTCTTGTCAACTTTGAGGAAAAGGCTTAAAAGGCCTGTCCTCATGGTGATTTCTGTGAGGGTATGCCACTGGGCCCACTGCAGGGCATGCTTCTCATCACAAGGACATCGAAGCAAATAACTTGCACTAAGCTGTAGGAACTCCTTGTTTTAAAACACAGGCCCATACATGGGGCAAGCTTTCCACTTCTGAATCCTCTCTACAATTTATTTTATTGAAGCATATTTTTTTTAAATGACTCACCGTGTAATTTATTATAATGAATTTTGAGCATGTTGGCAGTAATTCACACACACAAATCATTCAACTGCTAACCATCTGCTTTTTTAAAGATATTTGACCATTATTTCCTGAAGGACGCCGTAATAATCTTTTAATTGCTACATTACTACAACACATTGAAGCTCACAGAAGCAGTGAGAGACTAATTCGTTTCTAAAAGTTCCCACATGCAGAGCAGCATTGTCTTTACTGAGAAGCAGATATGAGCTATACATTTTTGACATGAGAGGCTGGCAGCTTTAAATTGTTAGCTTATTTACATGATTTTTGCTTCCAAACCAACCATAAAAAAAAGTGTATGAAGAATACTCTTCTCCAACCTTGAATGTTTTAATAGCAATGTTGGAGATACTAACAAAACACTAAAAGCCAGGGAGACATCAATCAATACTGTTTTTTCCAAACATTTAAGGCTATCAGAAGACCATCATTTAAATATGCACCCTCATGGCAGGCTCACACATAATTAGCCTGCATTTAAGAAAGCATACTGACACACAAGACTGGCTCTAGGTGCAGTCGTGGTCTCCTCATGCTACTGTACACTTCTGTAGCACCACGCACCTTGTCAGCTAAAGCCAGCTGTAACCTTGACAGTCATCCTACTTATTGTAGCAGTGACAAAACTGTGTGCAGACATCGCCATTTCCACTAACAGAGGGAAATATCACAGTGTGCAAATTGTTGTTTAACCAGAAGTAATTCAGCATGCCCATTTGCATGTGATGCACTTATTTCCAGAAACAGATCTGAACTCACAAATTGCTCTTCCACGTGGGTGAGCTTCAACAAATGAATTCTGCTCTGGCCAGTAACACAGTTGCACAATTTTTTGTAAAGCAAACAGGGCGTGGGAAAGGGTATTACAAGGCACAGAGGTGCACTCTGCAAAACAGCCTGGGCTTGCAACTTGTGGAAGACTGTAACAAAGGGGGTGTTGCACTCAGGGTTTGGGTTTTGTTCACTTGGAAGGGTCTACAAGTACATCTACTCCTGGTCAGTAACACATTAGATATTGTGATGGGTTGACTCTGGACTACAGGCAGCTCCCACCCAGCTGCTCTCCCGCTCCCCCTCCTCAACAGGACAGGGGAGAAAACAGGATGGAAAAGCTAAGGTCATAATTAAGACAGGGAGATTGCTTACCAGTTGCCATCAGAGGCAAAACAGACTTGACAGGGGGAAAATTCATTTTATTTATTGCCAATAGATTTGGGCAGTGACTGAATTTCTCTAGTCCCATGTGAAAACACATTTCTGCATT
The DNA here is from genome assembly GCF_965140915.1 of Aythya marila. Classification (NCBI taxonomy): domain Eukaryota; kingdom Metazoa; phylum Chordata; class Aves; order Anseriformes; family Anatidae; genus Aythya; species Aythya marila. Next base: position 103,925,968 of record NC_139042.1, read on the forward strand.
GCAGTCTTTACATTGGTTGAATGGTTCTATCTCATTTCTTACATTCTCTCAAACAAGTCATACTATAAACCATTGCTAGATGTCTCTCAAGACAGCTGAAAACTCTTTCCCTGCATGTCATGAGTGCTTTCTGTTACAGGCAGATGAGATGGCAAGACAGCTTTCCATTTAGCTCCAGTTCTAGCCACTTATTTCATATTTTGGCACTTGCAAATCCTTTGGTTTCATTCATCTCTTCATTTTGTTTTTTAAATTAAGTAGAAAACACCTTTTCATTGCAAAGAAAATTTCTTGATGCCACACTCTAGGGATTCTGTATCAATATTATGTCACACTTTAGCCTCTAATGGGCTTGCAGCATTTTCAAGATGTATTTTGCTATTTTTAAACCAAGCCTTCAAACAGATATTATGGCTTATTTAAGAGAAAATATTTACATGCAGAAGCAATCCTCATTATTTGCATCTCACGTTCTTTTATTCTTTGAAAAAAGCACATTATATAAATAACACAAGGAGTGTGCATTTCTGATTTTTTTCTCTAGTACAGAATTTGTACAAAGCACCTAGGCACAGCACGTTTTCATGAGTCAATTTAATAAATCCTGTTTTACACTTCAAAGGCTCAACTTCAGACCCTGCGTGTTTGCATACCTGGAATGGTTTATTATCTGCCCTCAAGGCCATGTTCAAGAAATATGTATCAGATTTCACAGAGAATTTCCAATAAAAAACATGTATTATCAATCAGCAGCAAGTCATTGGAGTTTTAGTTCTCTCTCTCAGCTTTTCAGAGTGGAGAGAAGAGAGGTCTTCATTGCAAGTTCCAGCAGTGGTGATGGTCAGGACTTTTTTTTTTAAATAAAAAAATATGTATATATATTAAAAAAAAAAAAACACACACGCACAAAAAAAACAGAAAGCCGAGAGAAAAAATGCTTTCAAAAGGAATTGAAAAAATGTAAGAATCCTACACCATCATGATGCCAGTGTTCAGCATCTTGTCTTTGTACCGGTTTTATCATCTTGTACCATGAAGGAAGCTGGGTTCTTCAAAAAAATAGTAGATCATCACGGCTAAACTCCTGAATACTTGTTTGCACTTATACTTGACTGTGGTGAAGTACTGCAGTCCTTTTCCCCATCTTACATTGGAGAGAGGATGGAGACTGAAATAGAGTCCAGAGGCAACACATTCATCAGCCCTTTTTGGTTCTTCAGAAAGTTAAAAGTGGTGTAAATGACATTCAGTACCCTTACGGTTGAAGAAAAAGGAAAATTACGGCTTTAATGTTCCACTGAGAGATGATGAATACAAGTCTTCCCCCCTGAGTTTGCACACAGTAATAAAATATTGATCTTATGACAAAGTAAGTTAGATTTGTATGAGGAACAGTTCAGAAGGGTTTCATGGCTCACAGCAATGATGACAGAGCATATAACATTAAAGACTAAGTGTCAGTTCACTGAATTAATGCCCCAATGTAGCCGAGTAAAGGGTTTTGCAAAGAGGCACAATAGTTTCTTCTCCTTGTTTATGAGTTTCCATGTCATCATTGTTTAATTTGTCATCTGTATTACTGCAGATCAATTTGACATGGGTTATTAACATATCTGGCTCCTGTGCTCCAAGCCATATGTCCCCAATGTAAACAGAAGTCAGGAATACACAAACAGCTGTGGAAGAAAAATTAGAGAAAAATCAGAACAGATATGCTTATATTTCCACATTCACAATACCAAAATAACCCACTTTACCTCCAGAACTATGTTTTACTAACCCTTTCCTAGATGGAAAATGTGGGTTTTTTGCTCATAGAAAGCCAACGATCCTTCCCATAGTGAGGAAAGAAAGTGGTTTCTTGTTAGCACACCCTTCTGACAGGTTTAAATGAAAAGCTTTGAAATTTGACCTGTGTCTTTCTCTATCAAATAGGAACACTGAGCAGTACACGGATCATAACCCACCTGGACTTATTTGTTGCAGACTATTTTGTCCCTTGGAGTTGTGTGTTATACACCTCACCGAACTCCATTATAATCCTAGAAAGGAAAGTTTCTTCCAGGGAGTATGACTACTGTACTACCAGAAATCCCTACAGTACAGCCACGCTCTGTGCTACCAACCCACATGGCCACACCACCAGAGATAAAAATCTTCACTTTGTTGAGTGATGAGCACCAACAGACACAGGCAAACTTCAGTTCTGTTGACTAAAAAACCCCATGGAACTACCATTAGCCCCTCTGCCTTGTAATGCAAGTGGAAAAGAAAAGACAAGTTACCTTTCTTGTTCACCTCCTCTTCCGTCATCGCTGACAGGCACAACGTTTTCACGAGCTCATGAAAGCTGTTGTTAGTCAGGCCCTGAGCATCCATGAGGTGAAGCATGATTGAACTGAACAAACAGAGCTCTTCCAAGTGTCCAGCTGTCCCACTGCTGGCCTCACAGATCTGGGTGTAAAACTTGAAGATGTTGTTTCTCAGCGTCTCATCCCCGAGCACCTCCTGCACTACCCCTGGGTGCGGCAGGACGCAATTCTGCAGCCACCGCAGAGTTAGCAAAACATTTTTCATATTGAGACTGTGCTCAACCATCGACTTTACGAGCCATTTAGTTACTATGGAAGTGGTCGCACAGTTAAGATTGACTGTTTCATCTGCAAGGTCACCAGATTTGAGGGGCTCCTCTGGATGTTTGTTAAGCATTGCCGGGAAAGCAGGTTCCCAGTGGGCAAATATGGCATTCAGATCATCTCTGCATTTCTCCAGCTCAGAGACTTTTAGCTCCTCAGCAGTGTCATCTTCTCTTTCCGTCTCTTTCTTTTTCCGAGCGTGATGATGTCCTTGAGACGAGGCTTGGGATTTGTTCTTTTCTTTAATATTTTATGTAAGAAAAACAACATCAAAACAGACATCAGGTCCTCCAAAGGACTTTGTACAAAATTATTCAGTACAGACGGCATTGTGTGTTGTTTCAGTTGCTAAAAGGATAAGTAGTAGCCTCATTAACAACCTAACTGAGCCTGTGCAATTCAGAGGAAACGGACTACAGGCAGCTCCCAGTAACTCCCAGGCTGAAACACCTCTCTCAACTGGATTGCCTAACTTGGACACAGACAATAATGAGGCCCTGGCTCAAAGCAAAGCGATGGCAGTATTTCAGAGGTCCATGAGATGCAGTTTTGCCAGCAAAGCTACATTATTTATACCAGGTCATGAGAAATCCTCAAACAGCTGTTCTTTGTGCTAGTGGAGTCACAGCACATGCCAGCCCACAGAAGGTGATAGCAGCAGTTACGCTGCTTTTTAATAACACAGGCTGAAGGAGCAAAGCCTCCAACACAGCTGCATCCCGGCTGAGTGTGGCTGATAAAGTACTGTCAAACATGGGCTTGTAAATTTTTCCCATCCCAAATGTGCTAGATCTGCAACTAAGTTCTATTTTAAAGCTCTTTCCCTTTTTAAAACTGAATTGCTTTAAGGCTTCCAGAATTGTGTTAAAGTTAGAAATCACTAGAATAAAGACCTGAAAATTGGCTTTCCATTTCCATTCCTCCTCCGCCGAGCTGTAACTGATTGACAAAAGTTATTAATACTTTCTGTGAAGTATGCCTAACTTTCATGGTTAGTGTATAGAGAAGCAATGTTGTTGGGGTTGCTTAAATATTTTTAGTACTTACTAAGCAATTCTTTGATTTGGTATTTCTGAGCGAGAGTCTGCACATCATCCTGGAGCTGCAGGTCTTTCTCAATGACACTCCACTTATGCAACAGCAGCAAAATGTCTTTGTTTGAGAGAACACTGTCGTTCACAGTGAAGCGACTCATCTCCTTGAAGGCCTCAGCAACTGTAGCACGATATCCCAGCACGGAACTGAATGTAGTCAAAAATTGAGCCAGTTTGGATAGATCTAAATTAGTCCTATAAAAATAAAAACAAACAAAATTGCCATGTAGTTTTCTGCATGCTAATTAATAAAATGCAGTGAGTACAGGTTTTTCCTCCTCACAGTCCCCTCCTACAGTTTTTTCCTGCAGTTCTCCACACACATACTTTTGTTTCTCAGGATGCCAGTAATAATTAATTTTGTTCCCACAGGATCTCCACTAGTGTCTGGCAGAACAGATCATGCAACATAGCCTTTGCTCTCCTACTTGTAAAAACTAAAGGCATGTGGCACACAATAATGAGGCCAGAGGTCCTGGAGCTTCACCTATACTTCTTTATTTTGCATGTATTTTCTAGATTTTGAGGAAATAAAAACAAACATGGATTTCCTAGGCTATGGGAATACTTGTCTGCATGAAGAGCTGCAGGTGTTATTACGAACACAAACAGAACTGGTCATCTATCCATTTCCTTACAACTCTCCCTGCTGCAGCTGCTGTGCATTGGCAGCTAAGTTCACTAAATCTGGAGAGAAGAGACTGACCCCTTCTTAACATCATCGTGTAAAACTCTGCACGATTTCTCCTTGTACAATTTGCAGGCACAGTTCAGAAACTGAAGGGGAGAAAAAGCATTAAACTATCCGGAGATCAAGAAATTCTTCAAGACTTAATAAATTTCAAACTGGACAGGGGATGACAAGCAAATTGATTAAAAATATAAACAAAACAAACAAAAAACTCACCTAATGTGTTTGACTAATGTTATCAAAATGTACAGAAATTCATTTACAAGCTGAATAGGAAGAAACTTCCTCTTCTCCTGGGATTTTTTCTTGCTTTCTCTATTGCCTCCTACATTTGTGAGCCACAGAGTATGGATTAAGGAAATGATTTTATTTAGCAGCTTGTTTTCCAGAAATCTGAAACAAAGAAAAAAACAAATATCCATTAGGAAGACAGATCCAGGGGGAAAAATAGACAAGGAAAAATAGGAAAAAGTGATCACATTTTTGTACAGAGGATGCAAGAAGAATATTCTTCAAAAGTACAACCACAAATTAAGCAGTGAGTGCCAAAGAGACCCCAGACTTTTTGATTTCCAACTTGTACCAAATTGTACCAAATAGAGGTGCAAAACAGCAGGGCAGGACTCATCCCCAGCACCAGCTCCTGGGAACTGGATGCAATGTGCTGTTACCACTGTGGGGTTCTCAGTGGGGACTTGGTCAGGCTGATCACAACACCGATGACCTTGACATCTTGTGTGAACCTGCCAGGAGAATCTATGCAAAAAAGATTGTGTGTGCATGCCTGCATGCATATATGAGCACGTATGTGAGGGACAGGCAAGTGGAGGAGGAATGTTATAGCAACCTCAAATTCCCTGTCTTGCCAAGTCAGAGGTCCTGCAACAGGACATGAAGTGTGGGTATTAGAAATGAAAGATTCATGTACACAAAAAATAACTTTTTTTTCTAATTTTTTCTACAGCCATAAGTGCCAAACATCACAACCACCATCAGGCCATTTTTGTATGTCACCACTTGTTTTTATATTCAGTTGCATAATTATTTCCTGTGTGCACAATGGGATTGTTCTCATTTCACCAACAATATTTCCCTAGTTACCTTTTCTCTAAAATATGCAGTATCCAGGTTAGGAGGCTGTGGTCTTGTATGAGCTCATAAGCAGCTTTGGTGACATGGGCAGCATTTTGTAGTATCTCCAGAATATGATTCTGAAACAGAAAACGTAATTTGTTCTTTTACGAAATCAGAATATAGTCAAGATATTATTATTATCTATCTTTGAGAAGTATAATGGTAGCAATCTGGCTGTTATCCGGAATTTAATCAACTTAAAGTTAAAATGTTTTTCCAAACACCACGTGTTCTTAGCAGCCCCAGGGAAAAAAAAGATCCTCTTTTTAAGGCTTCATACACACAAACACTACTCTTAAAAAAATGAAGTCTTTAGGAGCAAGACAGCTTTCTCTCTGTCAAAGAGTCTCATTCCTAACCAAGATACTCTTAACAGACTGGATTTCTCAGGGTGGATGTCTTTGCACATTAGAGCTGCTTTCTTCTGAACTTTCTTCCAGCTAAAGCACTGTACAGATAACATGCTAGTTAGGGAATAAGCAGACCTAAATAAGCAAAGACCCTGATCATATGAGGAAAACTGAAGCTGCTGCAGTATTTTTTTTTTATGAAGAAATAGAAGTAAGACTGTACAGCCAGACCATCAGCTGATGAGGGTGACTGAAGTTCCATGATGGCAGTGATCTGTTCTATTCAGGAGCCAAGGATGTGACTGATTTAGACAAAAGTAGGCTTTTCCCTCCCCAGCAGATGCAAAATCAACATAGAATAGATTTTCAAGAGGGAAAGGGAAGAGTCAACTGCTCCTTTCTGCTTCGTATTTGGTTAAGATCTCTTAATGGTGCAACTTATTTATTTATTTCTTAAAATATATATTCTTACCTGGGAGACCTCATCACACAAGGGACTGTTGAAAAACGAAAGGATGACATGGAATATCCTCTGGTAGTCATAAAGCTGGTAGCAATGTTTATCACGCAGCCCTTCTCCGAGAAGTCTGAGAACCCACTCACGTTCTATTTTGTGCTGGAAGCCATAATAAAAATAGTTCCGTCAGACATTTAAAATATCTGCTCATAAAGCACAACAAACTGGTCCCCTGGGAATGCCAGCACAGTCTTAACAGCTTCTTCTGGACTTCTCAACCTTTATCCCCATCAAATTTAATCAGTAACAACATCCATCAACAGTTACTCTACAGCCCAAATATGCACTGAAAAGCTTGAAAAGTTCCTAAGAAGTTTCTAAACTGAAAAGTTTCTAAAAAAAAAAAAGTTTCTAAAAAAAGTTTCTAAACTACCTCCATTGAACTCAACTTTAATAATCTAAACTCAAACATGAATCAAGCTGCCTAGGACACAACATTCTGCTTGTTCTGCTATACAGTGCACAGCACAATTCATGATTTCATTATCTGCTATTATTAAAAAAAAAAACACAAAGAAACAGAAAAAATACATATTCAAATATAAAACAAAACTAAGAACTCAACAACTACCTTCCTTTAATTAACTAATTATGGAAGATTAAAATTTGTTTGCATTTTCATAGCTTTTTTCTATTATTTTCAGAAGAATTAGTGGATACTTATGATGGGATTTGCATTACCTCAAAATCAAAACTGTAGAAAAGCTGAAAAAACCCTGGTACTTTCCTCAGGTCCAAGTACTGGTGTGACAGAAGGAATCTGTTTATCTTTGTATACATGTGCTCCTCTGTGAAGAGAAACAATGGTTACTGAGGAGGAGGACAATGTTCCCAATACACAACCACGCATAAAAATAAATGCAACCTGTATTTGCCAGTTTTTCAGCTCGCTGTCAGAACAGCACGCTAATTACAGCGAGGAGGCCTTGTGCTCTGAGGCTGATTTTATTGTTGGCCATCCTACTTCTTCTCTTCCCCCAACCTAAGTTCATTCAGAATGTGCACACAGCAGGTTCTAAGATAAATATTCAACACGGCTCGGTTTTCAGCAAGTCCAATGTTACTTCAATGACAAAAGAGAAGCCTGCTGCAAAGTTAGAGGCAAATCTCTCCACATTTCAAGCTTAAAACTTCACATCAGGCAATCACCATTTTCAGTCTACAGATACACATCAGGACAAAAATTCCACAGTTCTCTTAAAATACTAGAATCCCTCCAATTTTACTATTTGACACAAAGCATTGTCAACAGCAGCTGGGAGCAAGTAGCACTACACTTGTCCCTAGTAAACATCCATCAAAGCAGTGGATAGCAGAAGTGCTTTCTCCTGTGCCAGCCACAAGGTTTCACAAGGGAGGGAGGCACCTGCTCAGCCCTGACCTGGGATTCTGCACTGTGATGGTTTGGCTCCATGTGCAGACCTCTAGGGCACAACTTGAGCTGGGCCAGAGTAGTTGGAGGGGAAATTCAAACACAGAACCATTTTTTTTTTTTAAGAGCTGCTAAGGTTTGGCCATTCCACAGGGCAAAACAGGCACCCCAGCAGAGGCTGCCTTATGAGCACGTTCAATCCAGTCCTATGCACGTTTACAGTTACCTCACAACTCTGTGCTATCAGCTCTAATCATGAAACATGAAAATACCCTATGAAAATTGTTACTGCATAAGTGAGAGTTATAAGCACAGAGTTATACATTTAAGTGTACCTTTGAAATACATGAAAATATATTTTATGGCTGCTGCAACTCTCACAACTACCTCAGTCTCCAGGACATCATCCCATGCACATGCACTCTCTCCTCTTTAACACGCCACAAGTTCAACACACACAATAGGTTACCTGGCTTCAGCATCTGCTGTGCCACACGAGCGATGTAGAGGGTTAAAGAGAAGGTAAATCTGAGGTTCTGCTTCTGGATTCCATTTTGCACAGCATCCATGAGATACAGCAACTGCAGCACAAGAACCCAGGGGAGAAAAGCTTGAAACAGCATCCAAACAAATACAACAGGAGTGTGTGAATGCATAAATAAGTTTTTAGAATATTTCATAGGCAATAATCAAATATCAATTCCATTGGGATTTCCATTCCCACAAGTAAAAACCATAAGAATTTCTAGAACATTTTCCCCTTTTTTTCCACCCATTGATTACAGAAGGAGCAAGCACAAAGTGAAAGACAAACAGTGGGATGGAGGATAAAATGCTTCTGTTGGCTCTTTTATCATGTGTAGGTAGACAGATGAGTAAGGCAGCACCTCTCCTGTAAGTGGCCATGACATAAAATGTCCAAATGATCAACTGAGTTCAGACTCACCTGCCTCTGTTCTCGGAAGCGAGCTCCTTCCAGATGAGAACGAAAAGAAGACAGAACAAAATATGCTGCTGCTCTCATGTTGGCATCGTAGCTGCTAAGTGCAGCCACTGTTAGGCCCAGGGCATTGACTTCAACAAACTTGTGACATGCCACTACACACTCTGTCAGAGAAGAAGGGAAAAAAGAAAGAAAAACATTCAGCACATCATACTCACATGTCACAGGGTATATAACAGCACTATAATCCTTAACAAAACCTCTGCTCATAAACTCCAATTTCTAGACCTACCCTTACAAACTATTACTTCACCACATCTGCATAAGCTGAAGGCGCCTTCAGCTAACAAATCATCCTGCAAATTACGCTGCAAGAATTCTTTACCCGAGCTGAAATTAAAGGTGGTTACCCTCATTTATTTGAGAGGGATACAAGTCTGCCTGGTAGATCATGCAAAGTTAGGAGTAAGTTCTGTGAACATCACACATCTCACTGTTTCAGGAAAGCTAAGTGCAAGAAAGAACAAGGAAAACTCTCTTCTACAACCATTTTCTGGGCATTTGGTGCCTGAAAGAAAGATCAGCACAGCCAACGGAAAACCTACCTGCATTAAAGAGCTTCTGTACTAGAATGGACAGGAGAATAATATCTAAATAAGCCATAAGCCACAATAAAAATAAGGAACTGTGATCATGCATGCACAAGCAATTCTGCTGGTAAGGCATGTCCCTACTGAAGTACTGAGCTGTACCCCTCTGTCCTTATAAGACAGAAAAGACTGTCCAGCAATGAACAGTAAGCAGCCAGATTAAGAAAACACACCCTTGAATCTAGCATTTATCTTCCATACAGCTTTGTCACCAGGATGTGGAGTTTCTTATTTAAAGGCTGTGTGTTTTGAGGAGCCTGTGCCGCTTCTGCTCACTGATGGCTAGAAATGACTTGATGCAAAACCTCCAGATTATGTCCTGTCCTACTACCTAGTGTATGCCATTCACCAGTACTGGAACAGAACAGCACCTTGCTTGTATTTTGCCAGCTCCAGTGAAAATGTATGGAGGTTCTGAGTTCAGCAATCATTTTCATGCAATTTCTTGCAATTCACACTGAAGACCAAGAAGAAGTTTTGGAGAAATAAACATTCCTATTTAAGAGGCTCTAGCCTTCAGACAAGTGACTATATTTGGTCCTCTGATTTCCTTCCCAATCACCACACACATATGCCTAATACATTTCAAAAATATATATTAAAACTAAAAAAAAATAAATCACAGATTATTTATGCCCCCGCAGCAGCAGCTGGGCTGTTTCCCTGCTGCCAGAACTCCTCCTCCTCTCTCTGCCTGGCAGTTTCACACCCAGCTCCTCTAGTTAGGGGACAGGTCTCCGCCTCCCTGCACTGCCTCCCACCCAGCATGCTTCAACACGGCCAATGCAAAAGCATCACTGAAGTGCAGTGCCAGGTCTTTTCAGTAAGTGGTTTTAGCAATTATTTCAGTACTAGGAATTACTGTACACTTCCCTGCACCGCTCCTCACCAAAGCACATCCACTTTAACTGGCGTAGTTCAAAAACAGCTCAGCCATTCTCCTAGGGAGCAAAAAGATGCCTGGTTTGTTAGGATGGCACTCCTCTCATCTCGCCAGAGCTCGTACAGATAAAGCTCCACCTCCCTCTCCTTTCAGGAACTGGGCAAGGACACCACCTGACCGCCAAAAGGAGCGTGTAACAGCACGTAGATGGAAAATGTGAATAATTTCATGCAGTGATATCACAGAGAAGTCCAAGGTCCTTACTACAGCAGTAAAGTTCAAGCTGCTCACAGAGAGATTTATTTAGAAAAGTTTCTTCCACTGCAAACATGCACTGGAAATATTTTCCATCCAGCTGACCTTCAAGAGTGTGCTCAAAAACTAACTAAGCTAAAATAACAAGCTATTATTAAAAATAAAAATAAAATTAAAAAAAAAAAAAAAGCTAATTCTATGTCTGTTTAAAGTACCTTGAGAATCATGATGGAAAAGCTTTTCACAAGATGCTTATCAGAGCTAAAGTTAGACAGAACTTGCTATCTGCCTAACTCCAGACTTCGTTTTTACTCAGTGAGCATTAAACACTGTGCCCTAAGTCTGTGTTTATAAGTTCAGCAGTTATATAACATCTGTGCAGGACACCGTGCAGCCAGTACAAAGAGCGAATAAATAAAGAATTGGGGATTCCAAAAGCAGCTGACATGATGTAGAAGCACCACGGGACTCCAGCTCACAAATCATTTGTGCCCTCTAAAAATGCCCCTCTTAGGGCACAGACTCTCACTGGGTGTGGAGTGATTTAGAGAAGTGTTTTTCCCCACCCCAGTTTACCACTCAGCCTATGCTGAGGGCTAAGGCTAAGGGCTCCTCCTGCACAAGCTCCCTCAGCCCTGCCGCTGCTGCTTTGTGGCTGTCCTCGCTGTGTGACTGTACCACCAACAGGTCACCTCATCCCTGCCACCAGTTAAACTGGTGGCCAGTGACAGCGTTATGCACTTTTTCAGCTATTACACCTAGGTCCAAGAGAGCCTCGCTCATGCTCTTCATGACTAACAATCCCAAATCCAGCATTAACTGGATTGCCTAAGATCCACCCTACTGCAAAATACCTCGTAGCTTTGGTATTTTTTCCTCAGAAAATTAGAACACGAAATTATAAAGAGCAGACTGCAACTACACCTGAATAAAGGCTAAGAACACACAAAACAGGTACCGTACTATAAAGGTTTAGGTGAGCAAAGTAAGACTCAGTTTGATTTCACTGAAAGAGTTATCAGCCTGCTAATTGCTTGTGATGTTATTGTTGTGGAAAGCAAAATCCAGTTTAACTACACGGTGGTTAACCACAATCAACACAGAGAGGGCGCTGGTTAGGAAATTCCTTATAGTTGCCTCACTTTGATCTTTAAATGCCCTCCAAACAGGCAGCTGCATGTGAACAACAGCAGGGATGTCCATATGCACAGCAGTCATGTCAAACAAGGAAAGTGAGGCTAAGCAAACGGTTTTCAAGCACCGTGTAGATTGTATCAGATTTTCCAAAGATAATGAGCACAGGCATGTTCATGATACACAGTGGCCCCACACATCTGTCTGATGGAAAATTAATTGGCTGATGTTTCCCTCTAAAATAAGCACAGCCTGTATCAGGTCACATCTCCACTCATTTCTCTCTGCATCCCTCACAGAAAGTCTCTCTGGTTAAGAAACCACCTCATCCTTCCTCAGTAAGGGCAGCTTCCACCTTGTGCCCAGAGCGCTCCTCTGAACGCTGCAGGGCATGTTCTCCAACCTGTCTTGTCTCTGCCCAGCTCCTGTTGAGAACATGGCTGAAAGTAGGTGATTATTGCTCCTAAAAATTCAGCCACAAGGCAGCCCCATTTCAGAGCATTCCCATCAATTGCAGGTGGGGCACCAGAAGGCACCAACTCTCCAATGCCTTTTTTGCTCATCATGTTTCTGTGACACCAAAACTGGCACAGGATACAGCTCTACACAAGCACCAGAAAATATACAACCTTCCAGCAGAGGATATTCTCTACTGGTCCATTTTACATTATAATTGTACTGTGCTGTACAGAATGATATTCTATAGATAACAGAATACAAATCTTTGTCTAGTTTTTAACTCTCCTAAGCTGTTTTTAGTTCCAGTTTAAAAATCTCTCATCATATTAAGCATATCACTCCCTCTCCACAGGGTTAGCCAACTATATTTGAAAGAGATATGAAGGAACACCTAGTCTTCTGAAAAAAAATTGGTTGGCATGCTGTACTACTGTACCTACCCGAGTACCTAAGTTCCACTAGAAAGATAACCCTATTTAGAAAACTGCTTTAAAAGAAAAAAAAAAAAAAGACTTTAACAGTAATTATGTCCAGTTACTTTTTAAGCCATTCTGAAAATTACAATGCAATTCAGTAGATGGTTAAAGGATGTATATATTTTCTCTCCCCAAAACAAGGCACATGATTTCTTTGAAGAAATTTTTCCCTTAGACTTTGAATAACAGAGCTACAGACGGAGCCATGCAGCTCCCACAGCAGAGTAAAAATAATTAAATAAAATATCGAAGAGGAGCATTCACTTTACCTGGTCTGGTCAATTCACTGAAGAGCTGAAGTAGAAAACAAGGATCATAGAAGTCATCAAGACTCTTGACATTTTCATCTCTATACAGCGACTCTTCCAACTCCTGAAACCAAATCCAAACCAAGATTGTGTAAACAATGACACTGTTTTCCAGTGCTTGGTTTCAAAGTGCCCCAAGCACTTCATCCCATTATGCAGCAGCAAATACTAAACCGTGTAAAATCTAATGCAACACAGACCAAGACACTCTTCATTTTATACTTGGCTTTCACCATCAGGGTTCCAAAACCAACAGAAGAGATATAGAAAGGTGTCATCAAACTATCTGAAAGACTAAAAAGCCCACTGTCAGCAAAACCTGGCACAGTGAAATTGAACAACTGTTAAGAAGTCAAATTTTGATTTCATTTATACATGGCAATATTTGCAATGCTCCACAATCACACCTACAGACAAGATGTGGCACATTTATTTATTTTTCAAATGAGTTGCAATATAATGTTTCATTTCAGAAAAAACATTCAGCAAAGTGCTCTAATGCCAGCCCTCTTATTAATTTTAACGCCACTCCTGATGCAAACAAATTGCAAGATATTATATGAATGCAAAAAAGAAAGGACTAACTTAAAGGTTCTTTTTCTACAGCAAAAGAAGGTAATTCAGCAGTTTGAACCACAGCACCTCTGATGGCAGAAGATGGCGATGCTGAGGGAAAGACTGAACTGTCTTCATCATCTTTTCTCGATCCAGCAGACACAAAATCTCCTCCATGGTTGGCTGCTGCCATAGTGACTTCCCTAGACTCTTGCAAGTCTTATGATGCTCCACAGCAGCTGGACCCCACAGCAGGTTTCTTAAACATTGTTAAAAGTAAAGGCATTAGTCAACAGGCTGATAGCACTGAGCAAAAAGCAATTACAGAGGCTATAAATTAGTATTTAAAATTTCCCTTCACTTGTACTCATTAACATGTGAGAACTTGAAACCAGAACTAGTTTCCCTGGCAACACCTTTTTCATCCATCTCAAAGCTTTTCAAATTCAGTCTGAGGGTGTCTCATTAACTATTTCCTAACCTGTTAATCCAAGTCAGAACTTACGTTCTCACAAAAAAAGCTTTTTAACTTAACTGCATTTATAGCTTAAATATGATAGCAGCTGCATGAAAATACAGTGAAAAAGATCTGGTCAGAAAAAGTTGTCTCAAATGCGACTTATATTTCAAAACAGCATCACAGTGCTTCAATAAAACAAAACTTACTCTCCTCCTCTGAATTGCCCCTTATATCCCACTTATTTTGCTATTGTGATTAAAGTGCTATCGATATTGTTGTTTACTACATGGGTACTGCCAACACCATGCTTCTCTGTCAGCAAGGCAACCAGAGGGATGGCTGTTAGGCTTCTTATCACCCAGAATCTGAAGGCTCCCATCTGTAGCACAAGCTGGACTCCTGGGTATTTACTTTTCCTGAATGCGCTCTATATTCAAACACTTCAGTGCTGGGATCAGGTCTAGCCAAGTGTCTGGCTACCAGTTCACTTCAGGGTACAGTACAAAATTGTTCCTCCTTTAAAAAGGCTAGAAAAGTTTTGGGCCCTAATTACCTCTGAAAATAGTCTCCTCCTATCTTAACACCCTCCCATTTGCAAACACTTTCAGTGAAGATTTATGCAGCACGCAGCTGTTGCCAAAGTCCTTACTTCTGGAAGCCACTTCAATTCCCTGCTAACAAGAACCTTCATGTACTATCCCCCATCACTGGCTGCAAGGATCATCTATACTCTTGGACAAAGCTAAGGAAGGAAATTAGGTTCATAATTCAGAGTCCAGTCCTGCTCCAACTGCCAGAGCTTGTACTCTTGCACAGCTGTTAATATTTCTGCCCATACCTCAAAGACAGAAAAGTGCATTTGAGCAAAGCAGAAAAAAATATCAACATCTGTAAGAACTAACCGCAGCTGACTTCCCTGTGGACTGATTGTACAAAGGGCCTGAATAGGATTTTTTATACAAGACATGATTCTCTATTAAGAAGCACATTGCTGTATTCCAAGACTGCACAAGAATGAGAGCTCCAGTCCAGAGTAGTATCAGACAAGGCATTCATACCATGCTAGTAGCCCAAATCTAACTACACGTTTATGCAAGAGCTTACACATCACTCCTCCACTGGCATATTCCTCCCCTCTCCAGCAAAGCACCGTAACAGAATGCTGTGCACGCAAGGGCAAGAGCATCAAAAAGGGCAATGGTTGTGCTGAGTAGCAAGTCCTGTATCCCAAGAGAACAGGGAAGAAGTTCTACATTAACAATTTCTGTTTTCACCTTTGCTTGTGATGAAATCTCCACAGTAGGCTCTTACTATGGTGACAGGGGCACTACTGAAATTGAAATCCCATCACTGACCCTGCAGACACCCACACACTGATCCCTTAGTCCAAAAGTCTGGGCAACATAGATATTATATTTTATCAGTCCATAGGAAAAATGTTTCCAAAAGCAACGTTCACCTCCAGGTCTGACCTTGCTCACTGTTTATCTCAGTTAAAAATAAGACCCTGGAAAAATGACAATTCTGAGGCTGATTATTTGCAGATAATTAGTCAAACAAAGGAAGGCGGTCAACTCACCCGGACTTTATGAGACTTTGATTATTCTTCTCATACAACTGAAGCAGTAGCAGTATCTTCTGATCTAAAAAACAACAACAAAATCCAAAGTCAGTCACCTATGAAGATGAAAAACAGATCTGGTAGGAAATACCTTTCCCGGGCTGACATACCTACTGTACTCAGCGAAGCCCCGTAGGCACCCAACAACACAGCAAGGTGACTGCTCTCACAGACAGAAGGGCTCAGTTTCACAACTGTCAGCAGTATATCCACCAAGGCCTCTGAAATAAACACACACAGGCTTAGGTTTGCTGCTCCCCCAGTTAGATGGTTTGCACAGAAATGCACACACACATATATGCTCTCTAAATGTATGTGCACACATAATTATGCATTTCAAATAAAGATCTAGCTCTATAAACAGCAAAACACCACATTTCCATGACTACACCAGAGGATGATCAGAAGGCATTCAATCCAAGGCAAAAAAAAATGTGTTGAAGAAGTTAAAAACAGTATTTCCAAGACAAACAAACAAATGCTATTTCCTAATGCTATTTCCTAAATGCTATATCTACAGGAATATAAAAAACCAAAATAGATCATAAAGACAAGGGCCTAAATGAACATGCTCTTGACACCAAGTTTCTTAATTACTGAAGTTAGCCTCAAATAATCCATCTCCTTGCTCTACATAAATACATTCAGATGGTGAAATGCATACAGGATGCAGCAAAATCTATTAATTACTTTTAATTTCAACTAAATTTGTCACTTCTTAAGAGCTTTTTGCTCTTTTCAGGTGATTTAAAACTTTGAAGTTGTCTACCTGTTGCTCACTGATATACACAAAATTTATCAAGATGTTGCCCTGAGAATTGCCTACCCTTATACAGATCCTTCAATCACTGAATCACAAAGTGCTGTACAGTGGGAAAAACTGAGGTGTGTGTAGGTTAAATGCCTGGCCCAAGGTCAGGCAGTACTTCAGTTGGCAGAGACAAAGAAATAAAGCCAATCCTGTGCAGGGACTAGGACCCAATTTACATTGCTCATGGAAGGAAAGTGCAAACTTTCATGAGGAACATCAAATATACATGGATTAAATTAACATTTTAGATGTAACTTGTAGAATGAACTTAAAACTTCGTGTTAACCTATTTAAAGGTCTTCCATCACACATTTCTAACGGAACCTGTAAGCGCTTCAGTGATCTTACACTAACAGCTTCACAGAAACCAAAAAAATCAATTTGAGATTTCAACAGGATTAAAAAAAAAAACACCTTAGCAGCAGTTTTATAAAATGTAAGAGTTGTACGTGTTTAAAACTGGCACCTACAAAATAGAGGTAGGATTTAAAACTAAACGCTAATATTCTGCAATTGTTTAATAGCTCTGCAAATATATGTAGGTGGATAGGTTACTGGATGGGTAGAATATAATGTGAGAAAGACAAGATTACTAAATATAGTTAAAGGGAAGGAAGAAGAAAAAAAAAGATACCTCTTGTCTGGATGTTCGTGCCATCTTCTTCTCTTGACCTTAGCATGGCTGACAAAAATAGAGAGTGCTGCGTGACCATCATGTGAAGTTTGGAGAGCTTGACTAATCTCTGACTAAGTGAGGATTCTTCCTTGTATAATAACTGAATAGCAATGTTCAAGACTTTCAAAAACGCTTCATCTCTGTAGCGGTACCTTTAGAAGCAAAGATCACAGAACAGTCATACCCCAACCAAAAGGAAAGCTGCTTGAAAAAAAATGTTTAAGAACTCAGAACTTTGCAAAGAAAGCAAACTTAATAAAACCACACGAAAATTAAAAAATATGAAAATATGCACATCTTCCCCTTAGCCATTTTGAATGAATTCTTACTAGTATATGATCTATCAAAAGGAAACAGGATAAGGACACAGTCACACTTGTAGCTGCAATAAGCTTAAAAAGGAATGAGAACTTTTCAGACTAACCCTTCAGACAGCAACCCTTCATATTAACACTTCTGCCTACACAGAAGTTAAGATTATCCTGAACTACCCACATCCTTTGACTCCTTATATTTAAATGGTTCACATTTAAAGTGAAAGATCAGATTCTGTTTTCATATGAATTGAATTTGAGAAATACCTCAAATAAAAAGGAGTTATATAGGCATAAAGCTTCTTCATGCCAGTTGAAAAGAAGCCAGTCCAGCTATCTAGTTAGCCACGTCAGTTACACACACCAGAGCACATAACACAAATCTGGGGAATTCAAGGGAGACAGGGTGTTTCCAATATAAACAGAACAAGGCCAAATGAACAGAACAGCATCTTCGGTGCCTCTCAAAATTACTTACTTGAGTCCCGTCTTCACAAGGTTGTACCAGTCATCTGGGTCCACTTCTTCAACAAAGCGCTGTGCATGCAGTATACAAAAAGATATTTACATTTAGCATGTAGAATTTCTACAGAACCAGCAATTTGTTTCATGTACACACTAAAAACAGGCAAGCCAAACACTTAGGTGGGACAATCAAAGGATAACAGGGAAGAAAACCCTTGGACACAACAATCCTGGTTCAAATGAAACTGCAAGTCTGGTTTTGTTGGGCCTGGGAGAAAGGAAGCATACTGGCTGTATGTAATTAAAGAGCAAGCTGGTCTCTAGGTACCAAAAAAACAAACCACCAGAAAGAGGTCAAAGGCTGCCTGGAGAGACCTTCAATTTTTACGTCCTACAAGGATTTGCTTACCACACCCAATTAAAAAAAATACAGCAGTACAGAGGGAATGATCGAGTAGGTGTGCTTTATGATCAGTCAGTTGCATTTCTGCCATTCCGTTCAGAAGGCATGGCATGTGGGTCTTGTCAGAAGCACACCTCTCTTGTCGCTCTTTATGTTTTTCTTTAAAACATCCATCAGCAGCCTTTGGTTTTTAACTCCATAACACCTCGAACACTGATTTTCAAAGAGCACTGTTAGCAGAAAGCTATCATCAAGAAACAACACAAAACTGATTCTCATAAAGGTCTGGCAGGACAAAATTAAGTCTGTACAAGCTATTAAAAGCCCACAGAAGCCATAATCACTGAAACAAAAAATAAAACCCAAGACACAAATACAAAAGCATTGTAACATAAATCCACACAGTCACAATTTTGGATGCTGGCAATGGACATAAGAAGTCTCACCAGCAATTCTTCTAGCCTCAGCAGCATTGACCTTTCCACTTCTTGCTTGCTTTCCTCTTTATTGTTGTTGTATACGGCAATTAATCCCTTCATGCAGGCTGCTAACAGGCTTCTCCTCCAGGAATTCATCTCTTCAGAGTTTTCAAGCACTCTAGATACAGCATCTGCCACCATCCAACTGTGGAAATACAGATTTGCATTCATACTTATCTACCACAATGCTTTATGACACAAATTTAGTCATGGAACAGGACAACTGGATTTGCTTACCTCTCATTATTTCCTGCTTTCTCTAGAGCAGCAGGAAGCTGGTCAATAAGCTTTCGCAGCCCTTTGCTTTCTGCAGATGGCAACAACTTGGAAAGAACTTGCAGTTTCAGAGTGACCTCGTTTGATGTTTCGGTGTCTTGAAATACACTGGAAAGCTCTTTCCACAGAGCTTTTCTCAGGACAGGTATAACAGCTGAGACAACTGGAGGGGGCACAGATTTCACAGAGCGTGTTAAGCAACAACAGACTTGTAATTACAAAAATTCCAAATCAATTCTCTAAGCAAGCCCCAGATTACTTACTTTCTAACTGTTATACCACAGTAGCTGCTAAAGTGCCACAGAGAAGTGCACTCTGTAATATCATCATTAGAAAGTATTTAGTATATACAGCAGATAACCACTTGCTACACAGCTGATGCAATTAAGCATGGGAAAATTACACAGACATTCAAAAGGGGGACAACTTCACAATAAAAAGCCTTGTCCTTGCTTATCAGGAAGGATGAAATCCTTACCAGTTCTCTCTGCCTATGGACTTGTAGGAATTTTTATCTCACGTCAACAGACACCTAACAAGTACCTTATAAATCAACTCGGTTTGCTAGCGGTTTCCTATACTTCCTACACCAAACCACATGGGAAAGCATGAGAGATTTTTCACATGTGCTAAGTATTAAGGGTTTCAAAAGAGAAAACCAGGCAACAGCGACCATATTGCTTTGGTATAACATCCAAGCTTCACTACAGTCCTTTACTTTTTATATTGGGAAAGTGTTTAAAAAAAAAAAAAGAGAATAATTAGATGTAATTAACTTCTATGAGCTCTACTTGTTGTGCAGAGGATCCAAGACTTTAAGACCAGAAGAGCTTACACTGAGAATTTGGCCTTCTGAATCAAAATGAGTTGTGATGAGGGATGAGTTGTGGCTTTACCTGTGGAGGGTCGGGTGAAACCATACTGGTCTCTGCATTGCAAATACGTATTAATGAGCGGAAGAAAGCTCTCCATGTTCTTCCTCAGGTACTTTTCAGTGTCACAGCTTAGACACCACAGCTCGAACTGCAGCAGGTGAGTTCTGCAGTGCTTTATCAGTGTGCCCACAATGGCAAGGCAGGTTTCTGACCCCTGGTTAAGGCAGTAAACATGCACCTCTACAGTGACCATGTGTGCAAATACTGGCTCGCTTTGGAGAGCATGAAGGAAAACTTTCTCCAGGTCTTTACTGGTTGATGCTGACATCAATATCCCCAAAGCTTTAAAGTGCTCTGTTGATAGTAGTAGTTCTCCTCGTTGGGGTTGCCTTTGGTAGCTCTCTGTGAGGAGCTGCACCAAAATTTGTCCATACAAACTCAGCTGCTTTCCTTTTTTAGGGGATTTTTCAGATTTCTGAGTAGTCAAGCTCATCTCAGGAAGCTGCAGCATGGTTAAAGTGATCTCCTTCAGCTGAGCTGCAGACATGTACACATGTAATTCCTGAAGAGCCTCCAGCTGGTGAGACCTCTTGGGAGAGACCTGTTTTCCTCCTTTCCCCACAGCCTGTAGCTCTTTCAAGACGCTCTTCCTGATTGCTTCAAAATATTTCAATAACACATGTACGTGATCCATGCTCTGCAACATCGGGGCACCTGTCTTCAGCAGCTGGAGCACACCAGAATTTACATGAGCTGACAGGAGTTTCACAGTGACAGGGTTTAAACTGTGCTGAGGAAGAGAACGTTGTTCTAAAGCCAGGAACCAACTCTCCAGCGTAGGATGCTTGAAAATCAGCATGAGCATATCTTCTAGGGTCTGTAACAAATGGTTATAACAACATTACTGAATGGATGATTACAGATACAGAAAAAGAAAATCGTATTATCTGCCCATCTTCCAGAACATGTTTATTACAGTAACTGGACATGAAATTGCCTATTAACTGGTCAGAAGATAAAAATATTAATGAAATACAGGCATAGTATTACAATTCTTCTAACATCTGTGATGTGGGGGGTATGCCTTCACTGAGCATTTTCCACATCTAAACACATTTCCAAGGGAAAACCATTTCTTCCTTGATACAATTCCATCCTAATCTCTAAAAATCCATAGAACGTATGAAAGGAGAGAAAAATTCACTTTTCCCTACATCCTTCTCCCAGACCTTACCAGCAACTCTCTGCATTAACCTGTTTCCATTCAATACACCTCTGTGAAATATAGTATATGATGTCCTGTTCATTCCCTGCCCTTCTGAAGGCCTGGCAAAAGCTGTAGTAAGCTCCCACAAAGCAGCAAAATCCTATTTGAGCCCTTATACAGAGATCATGTAACAGACACACTTTAATCCTAACTGAAATCCCAGAAGTCCTCAAGACTTATCAAGTCACAGTGCTCACAAAGCCTGATCCAGAAGAGTTTCCCTGTTCTCTGTCACTGTTCATTAGCCAATTTCATGCTCTGGTGATTGGTGACAATGTATCAACAAAATCTGTGGTAAAATATCATTCAAATCTCAGATGATTTGCTTTAATAAACAGTTCAGTAAAACTTATGGATGAATAAATCAAACCAAAGTTTACTATCAGGTAAGCTTCTGGGCCATATATCAATGGGTTCTGTACCTTGTCATCTGAAGACTCCTCTGTAATCAGAGATTCCTCATCCATAAAGAGATCTGATGCATTCTGATGCTCTTTTTGTTTCTGCCGATTACCCAGCTCTATCTCATTTCCCCGGCACAACAAGCTGCTCAGCAGGTCCAAAAAGAAGTCAACAAGGCTGGGACCAGAAGTTTTACTAAGCTGTGAAAACACAGACATCTTAGAAATTGAGAAGAGAGGAAGATGGAGACAAAGACAATTATCTAACAAGTAACAGAACAAATTAAGAACTTCCCAGATGACAACCTTTCTAGGGGAAGCAATTCCCCATTGTAGAAACTTGATTCTAACAAAATTCTCAGGGTACCAAACAAATACTTAAAGATTTTCATCTATAGTGTGACTTCCAATATAACACAGGCCAATGAATTTCATCTCCAAAAAGGCTTCTTATGGAGACCCAAGAACCAAGATAAAATCCTAAGTTTATTTGCACTATATGCAAATCAGCAAAGTAACCCATGCAAAAGAAATCAGAGTCCTCAACAATTAAAAGGTTAGATATTTGTTTACAAATTAGGTGCAGGTTTGTCTGATGCTCTATAGCCTCAGTGAGAGCTGAAGATGTAAAAAAGCTGCAGAACTGGATCCTAAAGTTTTAACAGCAAAGTAATTTGTACTTGCTGCATAAAAATAAACCAAATAAACCCACAGTGCCAACACAACACATCACTCTTACATTGCCAAAGTCCTCCACTGTGGATTTCAGGTACAGCAACACATGCTTTACTCCTAATACAAGCTGTTCAGATGGGAACTGGGAAGCCAAGTCTCTCAATTTTGTCTGGATATCATCTTCCAGTAAGGTACTGCTTCTTCTTGCATAGGCCTGCTTTAGCACAGTTGCAAACACAGAATCCGGGGCCAGAGAAGGTTCTTTGCACGCCTCTTTGCATTTTTTAAACTGTTTAAAATGGAAAAAAAAAAAAAAAACAAAAAAACACACAAGAGAAAATTAAAGACGAGTATTACCTGAAGTTTCTTTAGCTACCTGTTTTGTATCCTGGACTGACAATCCAGAGTAGGACCCTTGTGCTCTGGCTTCACTTCCCAGCCACAGCAAAGACCTCTCCTGTTGTTAGAGAAATACCCTTAAGTGCATTTGTGTCCCCCCGATGGGATCAAGAAGTCATGATTAGCTGAAGGTAAATGCACTTTCCAAAGAAAATGTAACCTTTATACACGGTGGGCTTTTTTGTAACACTGGCTCAAGCATTCAAGTAACTGCAGGTATTCCATACCACAGGTTCCTGAACTTGCTGGGGTATCCAGAGATTATAGTACTGGTTAAATTGGTAGAGCTGAGGATATTTAGAAACTTTCAGGGACTGCAGATCTTTATCATACAGCTGGAACATCAAGCAGAGGGCAAGGGCATCTCTCTGAGAGTGCAGAAGGTCAGTGAAAACAGCAACGAGATACTCTACGATGTGTGCTCCTGGAAAGACAAAATAAAAAAAAAAAAATGACACCTCTGAAGTAATCTGCATAAACACACACACACACACACAAAGGCCTCTTTCCTTGAGACCCAGACAACAAGCTTTAAAGCATTATTTTAAAAAGTACTGAATGGGATTAAAAAGTGTTTTTGACAAGCCAGACAAGCATTCCCACCTCACTGAGGTATCTGAAAAAAATCCTCTATACAGTAGTAGTCCTTGGCAAAGTAAATAATTACCCTACTTCAAAATACATGCTCAGATTGGCCTGTTTCCTCCCAGACAAGCATAAAACTAACTCTGTCCTTACTGCATTGTGCTAAACTTGCCTGCATAAACTCCAGCCCAGCACTACATAAGAGCAGAAATGATTTGTACTGGAGGGAATACACTTAGGTTAACACACACTAGTTAAATTTGGAGGATTTTATTTCAGACCTGTCAAAGTTCCACTTCAGAAGCTATTCAACAGCCAGATATACATTGGACTCAATGAGGTGAAGGCTAGCAAAGCCTGCTCTCAAGCCAACAGCTCCCGCTGTGACTTCACCAAATCCTTTCTGCCTCCAGCCATTGAAACCACCTTCCTGTCAGGATCCATGTATCCCGTGTTACTGAAGCACAGCTGTCTCATGCCAAGATTATCCATGCAGGGACACTCTGCACTGCTCCTCAGTCCCCTCTGTAAAGGGCTTTCTTGTCTGGCCTGAGGTTATTTGCTTCCTCCGCTTCCCTGCACCTCACCTGGGAAAGGTCAGCTCTCTTGCTCTCACCTAGACAGTTTGCTCTCCCACAATAGAGTTCCCTACATTTTAATGGTAGTTTGTAAAGTGCCCACATTTCCACTTCTTTTCCTACTCCAGGAACCAAGGAAGAGCTTATCTAGGGTCAGGAGAGAAGGACCCATCTCATAAGCCTCTCCTTAGCAAAGAAAACCATGGAAATGTACCTCTTTCTGCTGGCAATGGTAATAATAAGGTCTTGTGGAGCCCACTCCCATGAATGATACAGAGAAACAAAAAAGTTTGTACCTGTTTCATTTTCAGCCTGAAGCAGCAGTTTATTCCTGGCTTCTAATGCAGCAGGGACAACGGCACTGAACGGAAATGTTTGGATAATGGTATCTTCGTTTAAAGTGAACCCGATTTCTTCATCTAGGCCATCACTATCCTCAACTAGGACATCCACCATATCAAGGACATCTATCGTGTGCAGAAAAAGTATAAGCAGAGGATTCAGCCTAAGTAGGTACCAATGGAAGTATAATCCAACACTTCAGGAAAACGAGGCTGCTTCTGAATACCCAAAGCAGAAAAGGGATAAAAGACAGGCCAAAAATCATTCTTACAGTGCTCAATTTCAGGGCTTGCCATTTAACACCACTGTTGAGCTGACAGAAGGGAAGAGAAGAGGTGCATCAGCTGCTAAAACCATGATTGCATGAGGTAAGGACTACCAGATCATTATGGTGACAGGAAACATGTATGGGCAAGTAGAAAGGGAGCAGCTACTTCCCTATAAAAAGAAGAGCTGGGGCAGTCCTTGAAGAGCTTTTCAGCTTGGTATAGACAGAGAACCAAATCTTGGTCATGAAAGAGTTAGCAAGAGATTTAACATATGAGGAATAGTGTTACCACATATTCTGTGGCTGGTAATAGAGCCAATTTAAGGCACCCGATCCATCTGGGACTGAGTGTTCAAGTACCTCAATTATCTTAAATTTATGTACTGCAGAAGCCTACGCATGGACAGTTACAGCAGAGCAGCTAGCACATGGTAAGCTGGCTAAGTGTCCACATCTGCAGAATTTTGATTATGCCTGCAGTAGGACTGTGACTGGTCCCTGACAGCACGGGCAGCAAAATTCCAGCCACGTTCGTTAGAAAGCTCCTTGTGCACCCCAACCCTCTCCTCATGGATGAATGGAGATGAGCAGCCCCAGGGGAGGAAATGTAATAGCTTTCATTTTAGTCAGAAAATGCTGCTGCAGGACCCTGAAGAGAGATTTAAAATACTGCTGGAAAACCATAGCTGCATCAGAAATTACTTTGTTGGGCAAAGACGTAACTTTGCAGTTCAGACTTCTACTTTTGATACTAAATATAGCCAGAAGCCTAGCTCCTACAAATATATACTTAAGCAAGAATTCTATGGTTATCAGTCTTCAGTTTGCTTGACTACAGCTAGAAGATTTAGCACAAAGTCCCAGAGCACCCTGTTGTTGAGGGAATCGCCACATACCATCAATGTGAGAGATGGGAATGCTGACGTTATCAGAGTCTTGCTTAAACATATTAACTTGAAGCATGCTGGCCTCCTGGACAACGTCTGCCGCTTTATCTGTATATGGATAGGGGTTTGTCACAAGTTTCAGCAGGATCTGTTAACAAAGGTTGAGAGATAAATGTAAGTGCATGGGCTAGTAAGTCCACAGAAACCATGATTTGTTAAGACAGACTATGGGCTAAAAGCTCTTGGAAGCTAGGGAGGTTTTAGGAGGACAATTCCCATATGCGTCTGAGGGAATCTGCCTGTGGTTACCACTGCACGTTGGACCTGTGCCTGGTGGAAAATGAAAGGTCCACTGCAATTTTGCAGCCGAAGTGCTACCACAGACTGAGTCCCAGGGGAAACTTATGGAAAGGAAGCACTGGGCATTTAACATCCTGCAAAGTAAACAGGAAACATCAACTTTTCTTGTAAAAGACTACCAGTTTCTGAGGTCTGATAATTTTGGCAGGTATTACTGTGTAAAGAAGAGGAGATAAAAGCTATCCCCCCACCCCAAACGCTCTACTCTTACATCAACAATCCTGTAATAACGACTTATCTTTCTAGATTTAGTTTTCCTCCAGATCACTTCACCCTCCTCCCACCCAAGACAAAGCTGTCAGCTCTGTGTAAAGAATTACAAGCACTGCCTTTCTCAGAATTCATTCACTGATCTCTGAGAGGTTTCTCAACAACAGCAACGAAATAATTAGTTTCCATTAATGCTATTCCTGGCATTGTTTATCCAGCTAATTTGCACAGTTGTTACCCTTTCCAAAAATTGAATCACTGCTTCCTTCTTGTCTTCTTTTGTATTATCCAAGTGTTCCAGCCAAACTGAAAGTTCCTTCCATGTGTACTCAAACACTCCACTGTCATGTAAAACCTGTCCAGAAAAACAGAAGGGGGTAAAAAAAAATAAATAAAAATATAGATCTCTTTGTACTGCAAATTCATGTTTTTTTCTTGGAAAGAAACGAAGAGCAGGTGGTTGAAAAGAAGTAGCTGTCATTCTCACGCCCCCAGTTCAAGAGGCCTTATTCCTACTTACTAGGGCCACTCTAACTCCATAACAGTCCCAAAATGAATGCATTTCTTCAAATGAAAGCAAACCTCCCAAGATTTAATCAGCTGGCCTCAGATTAACTATGGCCAAGGCTTCATCGTTGCTGTTTTGCTTACTGCTCTCCCAGGAAGAGCTGAGAGGTGAGGCACGAGTGGGTTACAGCTGATGAATGAAACCTGCTAAGCTCTGCCAGACATACACAGGCTCTGTAGGAAGTGGGCAAGAAGCAGTCCTAGCAGCCACGGGGAAGAGAATGGAGGTCTTTAAGAATGACCAAAGAGGCAAAACACAGCTTAATCCCTACTGGAAAAATCAGCTAACAGCAGCTTCTTCTTTCTGCTCCTGTCTTCTCAGAGCCTGTCCTCCTCTCACCTGCTGTGTGCAGCACAAACCCTGCACAACTCCATCTTGTTCCTGTCCTCACACAGATCACGCGTATGGGATGGATCCCACATGCACACTATTCAAGTCTGCTGTCAGCAGCTGTCCACTTGACGGACAGCAAGCATGTCACGATCTCACTACGAGCTTTCCTTCCTATGCATTTGGAAGGCAAGACTTCAACAAGCACTAGGGACACAGGAACCTACCACAGCACTGCCTTACACTGGAAAGGAAGGTCTCCCAAAGGCTAAGAGCCAGAAGGACTCCTGGGTCAACACAGCAAAGTCCTGCTGTTGTCAGCAGTCAGTCAGCACAAACACCACTGAGTTGTTTGGTCACAGAGCATTCATCCCTTCCACCTCAACAAACCTTACTCTTGCTATTTCGGGGGAGCCAGCTGTGCTGCTTTAAGTGGGTTGTGCTTCTTTGTGACCCCAGAGTGTCGTTACAGTAAGAAAAAAAAAAAAAGGCCAGAACCATTAAAACAGCTTGTTGAGAGGCTACTGAAAACTACTAATAGACTACAAAAGAAAAATCATTGCTAAATTAAATCAAAATCAGGCTATTTGTGCAGAAAAGAGTTGGGTGAATGGGTAAAGAGTAAATGAACTGCAGGCCATGACCACTGCTCAGAGAGAAGTCTGGGCATACCTGTAGGTGGTTTGGGTGGGGAGGTAGACACAGTTTTACCACAGTCAAGTCCCAGGTGTTAACATATTTAGAAAAATTTGCCCACTTTCACCCTATCTAAATTCAGGCCCTTTTCTGAGACACCCAAATGAGGAACTTGGCGAACCTCTGCTCCCTCTGTGAGAGAAAGGAGTAGGAGGAAGAGGAGGAGGAATGGCTGTCTGAAGGACCATCCAGATGGCAGGCAATTTGAACTACACAATGGTGTATCTGCCTGTCCCTCACTCCCAACAACAGAAGAAACCTTGAACAGGTTCCAAACTCTGGCACCTACGTTGGATGCCTGAAATGATGCGGGATGAATCCATGCCTTTGTTTCTCCCCATACCCCAAATACAAAGAAAGCCATCACAGCTCATTTGCTCAATATTTACTCTGTGTACACCCCAGCAGCTATAAAAATAACACGGCTGCTTACAAGAAACTGACAGGATAATTCATTTAATGAGGAAAAAAAAGAAAAAAGATCCATTTTTAAATAACTCACTATTTTTGGCAGAGTCTCAAAATAGAAATACACTTGCAGCTCTTATGAAAACAGGCAGGAACAGAATGTGAAATCCAAAAACATGCTTTCCGATTATACAGCACGGTGTTGAAAAATAAGCAAAACACACTCATTAGCATCTATTCTTAGCAGCCTTTCTGCTGACATAACTGCCCTAACTTCACTGCTTCTGTCTTCTCTAAGAGAAAATGAAATAGACTGAAAGTAAAAGAGGAAACAAGAATGAGTCAGGCAGCCCACAACCCCACTCAGCAAAAGAATCCAAATACGCGAGAAAAACTGCACTGGGTAGATTTGGATTGAGACATTCTTCATCACTGCAAGACAAAGTTAACCTGCTTCTAGTCCCCTGCAGTGATCAAGGGAACTACAACCTAATTAAATCACTCTAACTTTGGTTTAGCGTACTGGACGTTACAATTGGGCCCTGTAATTGAAGCTAAATGCAGAAATTAAACACAAGAAGCTATATAGATAAACTTGTACGCAACTATAGTTACGGGACATTATGGTCAAGGCTCAGAACACCTTTTTAGTTTTGTTCTCAGGGAGAAAGATAGCTTGTTTGGTTGGGTTTGTTTTTAATGTAGGACTATCCCTACTAAGATAACTAAAAGATGCCCAGTCTTCTTGAGACTTGTAGTTGATGAGCACTTCTGAAAGTCAGATCTTTCCTACTTAAATGCACAGAAGTGGATTTTATTTCATTTTAAGACAAAAGCATTCCTTAAATCATAGTTTGATTCAGACTAACAAGATTTTTATAAGGGCAGAGCGAACATAAGACTTGAGCAAGGCAAGAGTGACAAAGTGCAGATTAAATACATCAAGGTAAAAAAAAAGGAAAGAAAAAAGAAAGATCAAAACTAATCTTTGCTTGATCAAATGTCTAGGCCATTGCAGGCACAAACTACATCGTAACATTTAACTCAGCCTAGGGGATGGACAAACACTGAAGATGTTTTTCTTACTGTTTCATCAACTCTTGCAGCAAATTCAGTTGACAGCATTTGTTTTCACAGAGTACTTGGCTAATAGGTTACAGCAATTTCCAATAACAGTCACAGGAAATGGAAAGAAGACTCTGTTGTCCACACAAGTACATAGTAAACGTATCTACCTTATCTATCTTTTTTAAGGAAAAGTTCTTAGGATCTTGAAATTTCAGATGAATGGAATATAGTGAATATCCTGATATTTCAGATCAAACACTTACCTTGATAATCAGCTTTTTGGTTGAAATTTTCAGATGAGATTGGTTACTTGTAATGAACATTTTCATCAGTAAATAAAATACTGATTTTTCACCGGCTGTCTTTTCTGTCTCAGAGACATCCTATAAGACAAATATAATAAAATTCCTTTGGTACTGCAGAACTGTACAGGATTATTTTGCACTACAGCAGATATGTAATAAGTATATGATTTTATAGACAAGTCCAAAAGTACCAAAGCCAGCAGTTAATGGGATGATTGCATTCTGTGAACCAGGAAGATAAGTATAATGCGGGGTTTTTTTTTGAAAATGGGAGAAGAGAGGAGTAGCAGAAACACCAGCTAATACAAGAGTCCCAGATAAAGCCACCTTTCTCCACAATCATCCATTCTGCTTATATTTCTGTTATACCCAGGAATTCAGATTTCCTACAAGTAGTGCCTGAATAAGACAGTACCGTAATCATTTAAGAGATTGAACTTGATCCTCAAAGAAAGGAAAACAATACAAGTCACAGGGATGCTGAACACTATCCGAATATCAAAAGACAATCCTCCAGCCATTTCCCCAAATCAGAAAATTCTTACTTTTGCAGTTCTCTGAGGACAACAAGAGCTGAAGAAATCCTGTCAGCCCTCTTTAGGTAGACAAAAATTTCTGTCCTTGCTAAAAACTCTTCAGCTCAGAAAGAATTCTTTACTAATGTTAAGTCTGTAATTTCTACCGGTGATACAAAAAGAGTTACCCTCTAAAAGAACTAGACTGGGACTAGTTTAAAAGCAGGCAGTTCTGGATTTGAGGATTATGGGCTAAAGAAGCATAAATCTGCCTTGAAGTCTTACCTGTACTCTGAACCAGGCAAATTTATTTGCAGGAAGTTCCAATGCCACTTTCAGTATATGGTACTGCAGAACAGGGGGGACCTCCTCTCGGAGGCCCTGTTCAGTGACGATACCTGAGGTTTGAAAGCAATAAATTATCAACTTTGGAATATCTTACTGAGATCATCAGGAACACTACGAATCATTTAGGGTTTCAAAACACCACTCTGAGATAAATTGGCAATTCGTTAAGTTTCCAGACCATAAGACCTGCACACACAGACAAACCTATCATGGTTGGACAATCTAAGGCTGGAACCCAGCAGGAAGAGTCACACCTGCCCCCAGCACAAGCTATTGCTGTGCTTGTTTTTTGAATACAAAATCTCTACCATCAGTCTCAGCTACCCTGAAAAGCTGCGTCCTATAGGAAGCCAAGACCAAAGTATAGAATTTAAGTCAACAGCAGATCTTAATTCTTATAACATTACAGTATTTTTAATAGGTAATTGAACTTCACATTTGTATCTCTTCCTGCACCGCTCTTATCATCTGCTCACAACTGCTATGGCATAACACCACAACTATTCACCCTACAGGTCACAAAGTTGTGCAGAGACCCTCACTGTGAGCTCCAAAAATTGACTTGCCCACACTTTGACTGCAGTCTGAGATCAGCTGTATAAAGCTTTGATGGCAGCGTACTTTTCATAGTCTGTATAGCACCTTTGTGGTCCACATCAGAGAGAGAACAGTAAATTTTAAGAAATCAGCATCACATCAAAAGCCTAATCAACAGCAAGACCAAATAAAACAGTACCAGCTGTTTAATGTGCACACTGATAAAAGGCAGAAAAACATGCTGCCTTTGGAGAGTATGTTTCAGTCAGGGCAAGGAACAACAGAACTCCCAAGCTGGAATCCAAAGGAGGGAAGTTTCATGATTAATTTACCCCACATCATTGTCTACCTTATCCTCTTTCATCAAAACAAATATCCAAGCTCCCTTCTGACACTTTATTTTCCAACTTAATTATTTTATTGTGTAACAAAACATACCATCAAAGAGATTTTTGCCTCACAAGAAGGTGTTCTGCCTTTTGTCCATTTTGAAAAAAAGCAGAGCAGTGGAAGAAATAACGCGACAAACAGGATGTGTGATTTGGATTTATGTGATAAGACAGCTGATTTGGGAGAAGGAGGTGGGGGTGGTTGGTTGTTTAAAACCCCTTTCCCCCCTGACAGGCTTTAAGCATGGCTTTCATATAAAACTCTCATTCTTATAAATCCCAGACCTGCCTAGGACTTGGACAATTGTTCTAATTTGGCGGCCTATGAGCTCTGCTGGCCCACAGACAGCAATAATGCCCAAATAACATTTTGCTCTCTCCTCCAAATGAAGAGAGTAACGGCTGTCTTTATTGTACCACAAGCAGTACTGGAAGATCTTATCCACAGCCCATGATTTTGTGGGTCATCATCCTTGCTGCATTAAGCAGGTACAGGACATCTGTTGACTCCTGCTGTGTGAAGAGGCATACCCCCAGTGAACGCGACACCAGAGACAAAACACAACAATATTGCTAACATGCTTCCTCGTATGGGTTTTTCACAGGATAACGCCATATAGAATGCTGTTCTACTCCCCACACGCTGCAAAACCATAATAAAACCAAAAAACATAATAAAAACAAAACAATGAACAACACAGCAAATTAAAAATATATATATACTTGAATGCTAAGATTTTCCAGAGAAGACTGGCAAATTGGTACGTGATTCTCCTTCACCCCAAACTTTCTGTGACCTATCCTGTTAAAACAAAATCTGTATCATTGTGGTTAAGAAGAATGTGGAAGTAACTTACTTTGCAAATAGCCAGTGACACCAATGAAGGTAAAAGAAATATGCATCACATACCTTTTAAGAGCTTGCTAAAATCAAAGTTGCTCCGTGCTACCAAGTGGGGCACAACCTTCTGATAAAGGCATATGACCTGAAGCAATGCAGCTTTCAGGAACAGTGTCTCAGCATCATCTGAACCTAAATCAAGCATTAGCAGAATTAGTTCCTTCTTCCTTCACATCAAGAAATAACAGTGTAGCACCATGAGAAACACTAACAATATTTTCAATAGACTTGGCTATGAACTGATCATTTACCTTCCTCACTAACAACAGAAACAAAAGACACATTATGGAATCCCCAATTTCCTTTTCCAGTATTCCTGTTTTAATTTTACAAGTATTCTATCAACTTATTCAGTGCTTGAAGAGACAACTGTCGTTTTTATTTTGATTCTGAAGTGCTCACACAGATAAAGGTAACCTCAACATTTTACCAGCCTCTAGAAGAACCCAGCCGGTCCCACTGCTGTTCAATTTAAGACTAAAAAACAGAAAAAAGGAAAGGAAGAGATGATAGTCGGGCTGCTATTTTGGGGCAATACTATTTTAACCAAATGCCAGGTAGGTTTGACTGGGGAAGGGCATAAGCCAACACACTAATTTATTAGTTCAGTTAAAGATTTCTTTCTTTCCCTTATTTCTTTTTCAAGATGTCTTAAGAGGAGGATGACAACATGTATCTGGAAGAGAGAAATGCCAACCCCAGCTAAGGCAGCCATTTACTTCTTATGAGAAGCTATTTCAACAGCTAAGTATTCTTTCGGTTTATAACATGAGGATGCATAAAAGCTACTTGTTATCCAGTTACTAATGAGAGGAAGCAAAATAAATGAAAGGCAGCCGGAACTTTTTTTTTTTAACACTTATCTTCTTCCTGCTAACTAGCTCTCCCTCAGGGAGCCATGAAGAACTGGATGGATGCCATACACAAACGTTGTCATTGTTTTCTTGAGTCTCAAATTCCATTAAAAGAGAATTTTCTGGTTGCCACAATGCAAATAAAGCTGCAAAAGGTGCACTAAGAGTAACTAATAGAATATTAGCAGCTTTCTAGCATGAAAAGAAACTAAAGGTACAGTTCTTAAAAAAAAATAATAAAAATAGCTGCTCCATTGGTTTTAGCAGGCACTCTACCAGTAAGTAGCCTTGGAGGGTCAGCACTGAGAACTAATCCGCTGCCTGAAGTCACACACAGAAGGACATTCTCTGAAGAACTCTCTGCTCCAGAAAGTCTCAATGTGGAGCATGCCCTGTCAAGGGCACAAAGCTGTCTGTAGATTTATCTTCAGCCTATAAGCAAACCATTGCAGGCTGCTAGCCAAGCTACAGAGGAGTACTAAAAATTCCAGTTCCCTGCAATGGGACAATGAAAGCAAGTCCTTCAGTAAGGACGCTGTTTTTGTGAGAGTAAAACTGAAGCCTTCCACAACAACCCTCTGTGTCCTGTTTCCACTCCTGTGCTTACAGCAACGCAAGCATTTGTATAGCCACAGTAACTAGCTGCTTCCCAAAAAAATGATCTCATGGTAAAATAACATGCCAGACTAAATCACCCAAAGGGATTTTTCAGCTCCCCTGCCTGTTTTATTGTGTCACAGCAAAATACTTGTACTAGCACAGGAGGATCAAGGACAGAAGGGTTCAGTTTAACACAGGGAACTACAAAGTCCTGCGCCTGGGGAGGAACAACCCCAGGCACCAGTACATCCTGGGGGCCACCCAACTGGAAAGCACTTCACAGAAAGGAACTGGGGATGCTGCTGGACATCAAGCTGAACACAAGCCAGCAACGTGCCCTTGCAGCACAGAAGGCAAATGGTGTCCTGGGCTGCATTATGCAAAGCGTTGCCAGGAGGTTACAGAAGAAGATCCTTCCTGTCAGTTCAGCACCGGTGAGGCCACAGTTGGAAAGCTGCATCCAGTTGTGGGCTCCCCAGTGCAAGAGAGATATGGAGCTGCTGGAGACAGTCCAGGGAAGGGTCACAAAGGTGATTAAGGGACTGAGACATCTCCTCTCTCTCATGAGAAAATGCTGAGAGTGCTGGGACTGTTTAGCCCAGCGAAAAGGCTCAGGGGTGTTCTCATCAATGTCTATAAATAACTGAAGGCAGGGTGCAAAACAGATGGAGCCAGGCTCTTTTCTGTGGTGCTCAGTGCCAGGACAAGAGGTACAAGGCACAAACTGAAACACAGCAGGTTCCATCTGAACCTCAGGAAACACTTTTGTTTGTTTTTAAGGTGATGGAGCACTGGCACAGGTTGCCAAGGGAGGTTGTGGAGTCTTCCTCCATGGAGGATCTTCAAAACCCAACTGGACAAGGTTCTGGGCAACCTGCTTTAGGTGGCCCTGTTTGACCAGGGGGGTGGGACCAGGTCATCACCAGAGGTACCTCCCAACCTCAAGTATTCTGTGACGCTGCAACAGCAGAAAGTCACACTGCTTAACCTCCCAGGAGCAATGCCAGCCTTCATTTATGTCAAACTTTTAGGCCATTATGACAATGGTCAGAATTAAACTGCCTGAAGAACTGAACAAAGCAAAGCTGAGTAGTAAATGCATGGCTGGTATCTGGACTCTGCTGGTGAACTGCCTTACACGGGGACAGGATTTTACACCACCCATTCACACACATGTAAGATGTGATGACTTCACCTGCTTTGCCTACCATGTTGTTCAGCAACTTCTGCTGTCTCAGTCGTTTCTTCCACAGTGGAAACCGCAGTTTCCCTTTTCTCCTCTTGCCCATCAGGACGTTCACTCCCTTGCTTCAGAAGGGACTGCCAAACAGCTACTATATTGTTCATGTCTGGTAAAAGCTAGAAGAAAACGGAGAAAAATTGTGTTAACTCTCCTGTGTGAGACAAAGCCACTCCAATGAAAATCTTTACAACCAGCCAACATGAGGAGCTGCTGCTCTTCACTAAGTTTGCAACTGATCTTCTATTCACTCTCAAAAAGATCTGAAATCAAGTAGTTTACCTTCAATTCTGCATAACATAAATACATGAAAGAACATTTTATTGAAAAAGATTCCAGTAAAAAGTTGTGTTTTTATTTTTTCCCCCATCTGGATAGCATATTATCAACTCTAAGGCTACCTTGTCTAGTAACTTCTAATTGAACAAACTCTGCTGACTTCAATTTACTTGAACCAGGGGAATTTGCTTCTGACCCTGCTCTTGAAACTCATTTGCAGCACAACAGCTGCCGATGTTACAAATTTGTCTGACAACAAAGTTTTATTCACATTTCCATCAGCCACATTTGTAAGAAAATCAGTCTATTACCACACCAGTTATTAACATTTCTTAAACCACAGCTTCCCCCCCCGCCAAGACACCATCTCCTTGCTTTCAGGCCACAACCACTTAGGGAGAAAGTGCAGAGGAGTAGGTACTTGCCACGCAATGACTCATGTGAGACCCCAACTGCCTTTTTACTTTGTACCTTGCTGATGGCTTCTCTGTACAGCTGTACAAATTCCTGCATCGTTGACAGTGAGTAGATTTCTGATTTTTGCCAAGTTTCTTCATTCAAGCAGTACTCAATATTCTTCAAAGCTCTTTTCAGAACCATTGACACAAGTGACAGTATGCTGTGCTTCACTACTTTGCTGGGTAACTGGAAGAGGGAAATTGAATTCATGATATTTCAGTAACTCTTCTTACTGCTTTGAACGTTCTCTGTATGTTAACATTTGCTAATGAATTAATTACTTTCTAAGCTTTGGATTGCAGGAGAGAATCTGTAGGTTTTCAGATTCCCAGCCCAAACTGCTAGGGAGCATTGGCAGAACTGGTGCTTGAGAATACCTGCTGGAAGCAGTACTGATAGGTTTTAGTTCATGTTCCAGTGTTTCCCCATGCCAGCTTTATGCTGCAATTGACCATATAAAACTTACAAGCAACTTAAACTTCTTGGATGATCTCACGCTTAAGTCAAACAGTATTAATTAGGACATAAAAATCCACTGAAATATAAGCTGCTCTTACATTTAGTCCTTGGGTGAACATTATTTTATTGCACACTGCAGGGACTGTCGTTACCATCACCATAGAAAGCAACCTGGGAAGAGGAATGAATTCTGAAGTCTTAAAAGAGTTGGAAATCTCTGGTTGAACCTCATAGATCTGAAATAAAAACAGATTAATCAAAATTAACAGTCACAGAGATAACAGCTTCTTCTGAGGAATGATTTACAAAAGAGCTCTGACTTTTCAAACATAGGTGACAGCACTAAATATCAACTTTTACACAGAAATGCTAAAGAGCATCCCCCTCAGGCTATTCAATGAAATGAAACATCTGCATGCAACCTGCACCCCTGCTACAAGCCAACACTTTTAACAGATTACAGGTCGCACTTCCTCACTTCAAGCTAAAGCAAAGGGGCAGAGAAAGACTCAGAAAGGACAGAAGTTTCTTCTAGCTAGGCTTCTATGTTGCCGTACCTCAAAAACTGTATCAACAACATGAGGTATCTCGCTATTTCTTATGCCCATCTCTTCCTTCCTGGTTTAGTTAAATGTTTATACAGCCTCCTGCTCTAAATGGGGCTCTTTAGCAAATGACCTTCCAGCTCACTCTGTCTACACTTTTTAAAGCAACTATGGCTCTGAGCCACAGCTCATTTTCCTTAGCACCCACAGAAAACAGGATGCCATTTCTCCCCCCTTCATTTACTAACTTTGACATTTAACAGCATCCTGCTGCTTCTTTCCTAACATGTCCACAGTAATTGATGGTGTTATTTCAGAGCCATTAAGTCCTTCCCTTTTAACTCACTTAAAACTCCATCACCTAACTTCCTCATTGCTGGTTTGTTTTAAAACAATTAGTTACGAAACTCTGTGCCTGTCTGCCTTTTTAGTGATTTTAATAAACTCTCTTAAAATACTGTTCACTTACAGCTGTGAACACAATATATCTTCAAACAAGCGAGTTTCTTCCAAAACAGAACAGCTGTTTCTAATACGAAAATAAAAAACACCCCCTGATCTTCAACTTATTTGCTGATTCATTCCAGTGAAACTCTTCACTAGGAGGACCTGGTCTAAGTTAAAAACAATTCTGTTAGTTTATACCTAACATGGCCACACCACAGGCTGACTGGGTCCTGTATGGCAACAGTACCCAAACTATAATAAATTTTACACAGCAATGGCAGCACTTGTAATGTGTTATAATATCTGTCTGTAAGAACTGCAAAGGCAGGCTTCCCAATCAAAGGTCCTTTGCTTGGTAACTTTTCACTAGGTCTGGAATGTCTGACTTTGCCATCTTTCCTATTATGATTAGGGGTATTTCTGCAGTATTGCTTAGTCAACACTGTTCCGGTTTTCAGAGGAAAAGAAAGAGTGTTGGAATTGCACATTTCTATTTAGAAGTGGTATGCATCTTTCATACTCTTACCTTTTTGAGTAACTTCATATTGTCCATCCAAGCTGACTTCACTCTAGGAACAAAGGAATACTGAGTCTCCTTGAAGTACCTATTCAATAGATCTGGGCATACTTTAAGAATGTTCACCACGAGATCAGCAACCATTTCATCTTCTGTTGCAGTTTTTAAGCCAAGCAGAAAGCGCAGAAGCACCACATTTCCTCCCCTATCAAAGATAAAAAGAAAAAAAAAAACATTTTTAAGAAAGAAATCCTCACTTCAATACATGCAATTCTAACTCTACAACTCCAAGTTAATACTGCAATGCAAAAAGTTAAATTGCCTCTGTCACTGGGACAAATCCAAAGCAAGATCTCTCAAACTGTTCACATAATCTGAGTTTATATTGACAAAAGTAAGAACTAAAGTTATGTCTATTTTTTTTTTCCAAGACAAATAGTAATTACCTTTAACTAAAACCATAATGTTTCACAAACACTCTAACCAAACTTCACAAAGCTGAAAACGTACTATTACAGCTTTAATATTAAACTTGAAAGCAGTCCATGTTCTTTCAGTTCTCCTCCCCTCCCCCCCCCCTTTTTTTTCTCTGTATGTCCCTAAGCAAAGAGAAAATATCAGGTTAATACCAGTTAAAATTTTGCTCTAGCACCACTCAGTATCTGCTACTATGATCTACTGCCTTCATTGACCAGCTAACATAATGAAGCAGAGGCATCCTATGGTAGTCCCTCCATAGAATCACAAGAGTCTAAACTGTTTTCCCAATGAATTAAAGTATCAGTGTACATATATTTTAACTAGTCACCCAGTGGAAACAGTAAGGTAAAACAGTATTTCAAGATTAGGTGTTGCAGACCAAACTCTGGCATTACTGAAATCAACAGTGACATTTTGCCAAGTTCTAGGATAAACCACATCTGGTTTTACCATATATAAATTAGATTAGATATTTTACCATCTGGTTTACACTGCAGCTTTGGTATTTTATTTTCACACCACAAACCTGTGGTCCAGAATCAAACCTTACAATAACAGACCTGGTATCTAGTCATTCATTGAAATGGCTCAGAGAAACACAACCAGTGCCTCCAAAACCCTACAAATATATATAGCTGAACACTCTCTACTCCAGTAGGCAGAGGCATAAGGCATAAGATATAGTAGTTTGCTCTTGTGAAATTAAAAATAAAAGCAAAACAAAAAACAGCAATATATTTCTTTCTTGTGCTACAAGTTGCTGAGACAGAAGTAAAATTAAGCAAAGTTAACTTGCAAGGGCCTGGAAAGGCAGACAAGAAAACTAGTGATGGCTTTCTTGTTGCTAGCACGAAGCACATGTAGAATCTCAGCTTACTGGTCATTTACCTTCCAGAAGTTCCAAGACTTGGATCATAGAAAGTTATGCCATGTTTCAGAGAACAGCAGAGGTCCATCAAGAAATTATGAACAAGTTCTCGTACCATCAATTTTCCCACATCTTCAGAACCTTTAGTTACCTAGAAAAATCAAAAAGGAGTAAAAAAGACATGATTTTCAGTATCAACGAAGAAAATTTTGCCTCAATTTCACTCTTCTATAAATTTTATGGAGCTCCTTTTATACAGAAATGCTAAAAGAAAGTTTAATTTAGATATATATAACTTATGTAAATTGGGGAAAGGCCACACCGGGATTTTGAAGACAAGGATGTAAAATTACAAACTTACAACCTTACAGGCAGGTTCAGTATGACGAAGTTCAGAAATACAAAAAATAAGTCACTGAAGCCTTCAGTGTAAAGCAGTGTAGGCCAATTTGGCAGAATATGGAACAACTTTAATATAGGACAAGAAAGATGGATAGCTAACAATGCACTGAATTTGCCAATGTTTCAGGGAAAGAAGGTAGGGTATGAATGCCTTTACAGTCACTGTACAAAAATGGAGGAAGTAACCAAATACTCCTACCTATCAAAAAGAAGAAAAAGAAGTGAACCCAAATTCCATTAATCTTTTACATTACTTTAGGAATGTGATTTTGTGGCCTAGCAGAATCAACTACAGCTCAACCCTTAGAAACCCTGCCAGCCTCTCAAACTGTGCAAGCTGAAAAGGCTGGCAACTATCTTGGAAGTTTAGATCTTAGATAAGATCAGTCTGTAGGATGGAAATGAGGCACATAGTAAGAACACTGCTCCTGGCATATTATCCTATAGAGACATCAATGTGTCCAGGCAATGGAGTACAATATTCACACCCAAAAGCCCCATTTCTCCCTGGTCAACAGATCTGCATGGCAGTTCTGGCAGTCAGGGAGGGGAAACAAACCCTCCTCCTTGAGCAGTGAGAAGCAGCAGAAAACTAGGGTATCTTTTTCAGAAGCCCCAGCAGATCTCTCCTCTTGAACTCCTGGTTACCTAACCACAGCTAGATATTTGAAAACCCATGGGCTGAACACAGAAGAAGAAGAAGAAAAAAGGCAAGATAATGAATATAACTGACAAGAAACAAGCTACCAGACCTTGAAATCTGCAGAGCTGACATCAGTAATCCCATTCCACCTGTAAAGTGAAGCTATGTGATTCAACACTTCTGCAGTAAAAAAGCGCACCTTCTGTGTTTTGGTGACATTTTTGTTTTGAACCACCTGAAAAGAATTAGAAAAAAAACAACTTTATTATAAGTTATCGCAAAATAATGGCAAATTAGCAACACATTCCACAAAATCTTTAACTAGCTGCGCAATGACTCACTTTCAAAGAGGACATCACAAAGACATAACAAGCTGCAGTCCTCAAACAGTATTACAGCCAAGCTATCAACCTCCAACAGGTAGCATCAGCAATGGACACAGACAAACTTTCAGCAGTTTGCAGCAGCATGGTGCCAACATACTGAAGAGCTGTGTATTTTATGAGAAATTGTGCAAATTGTTTCCAGCAGCAAAGAAAACAGAAAACAAGGAGGCAAAGACATTTCCAGTATATATCATACCTTAGTTTTCAGTGTGGAGAGTAGAAGATTGACAGTAGAAACTTTGTCTTCCTTTATTCCAGAACGAAGAATATCTGGAATGAAATCTAAGACGACATTTCAAACGTTAAGTGAAGATGTGAAAGCTATTTTCATACTAAAACACTTCAGTGAATTCACCCCCCATTTCTCTTCAATGTCATACTATTTACTTTACTGTTATTTTAAGAATGAACCAAAAGGCTGCAGTAAGAGTTCAGAATGATGATGCGTCTATAACTATAGTGACAAATATGTAATGCTGCCAAACTTACTTTCAGCATAACTTGCTAATTTCCCAGGTCAGTTATTAATGCCATCTGTCAACTTCAAATATATTTCAGGTCCCAATCTGCTGTGCAGTATTTGAACTTGGGTTAATGATGGGCTTCCTTTCCACTGATGGGCTCACAATTGTTTCACTGAATGAGTCTCAGAAGTTTGCAGGTTACATCTAAAGCTACCTCAACTTTCAGCTCACCTGTGCGTTCCAAGTTTAGAGAACTGGAATGTCCCAGACTGGGTAATGAAAGCCAGCTGGGCTGACTGGCTCAGCACACTGTAAACTGCCATCCCCTGATCTGAAAGAACTGAACAACTGCAAGCAACTGAAGGAAATCTGCAGCTCACAGGGTAGCGTGAACAATAAAAGTAAATAGTTATGACCTGGTTTTACTCCCTCACCATAGAAGAAATGAATTCCAGCTAACAGATGTCCCGTTTTAAAGTCCTGTTTGAATTCCTTCATAACCACACCAAAGGCAGCAATTCACTGCTTGAGAAACATCAGCAGTACTTTTCAAACCACAGAAGCCAACATAAGTCTTACATTCAACTTCAGCACATAAGGGATCAAGTTTTCATTAAGTGTATGTAGGATTTGACTTTCTGGATCCTTGTCAGGTCAGTTTGGACCCCTTCTCCAAGAGATACAGACTGGGCTTACATATAATGCTTCCATAAAGGATGCAAATGATGTTACATAGGTCTCCTGAAACACTGACAAAAAACAGTCTCAGAGAGCATACAAGAGTTGGCCTGCATGAGGTCGGAAAGGAAACTAAAGTAAGTGCAGACTTCATCTTCAACGCTTTTCAAAAAAACGTAATAATAAAACACATCCAGTATGTGTTATGAGCAAGTCTAGAGGCCATGTAGTTTTTTTCTGTTTATTGACTCTCTGGCCTCAAAAATTGTATTACATTTACTTTTTTTAGATCTGTGTGATCAAGGGCTTTCTATTTTTGCACTGCCTTTTCAGATACAAAATGTTATTCTCAAGTAAAAGAGGCACTTACTAAAACACTGAAGTAGTTTAAAGTTTTTTGGGTAACAAAAATAAAAATATGCTTTGTTATCTTATTAGTGCTGTTTTAACTGGTTCACATTTTGAAATAGTTCATATTTATTATCATCTTTAAAGGACTCTACCTTAAAATAAATGTAAGCAGTTGTGAAATACCTTTTAATTCCAGCACTTGTACCAAGATTGCATTGTCACCAGCAATTAAAAAGGAGAGAGCAAACTGAATATATGCCATACGGACATCAGGTCTCCCCTTAAAGAAAGAAAAAAAGTATCATTGGTATGCAGTATTAATTTTGCAGTTGTGTACAATTTGTAACAATTGGTTATCATTGTATCAATCCTCTCTCCATTAAAACAACTGCAGAACCTCCATTTATTTCAGTGGGGCCAAATCACAATCCTTGCATTGGAAAAAAAAAAAAAAAAAGACTTAACTTTTCACATAAACCAATCACTGAATAGTTTACAGAAGTTTACCACCACTTTCGCTCTGTTTTAGCCAGTGAAAAGCCAGAAAAGGGTAGCCCACATTTTATATTTCATCAGAGCTTATTAGAAACAGACAAGGCCATTTGATGTTAAACAGTAAATACTACATAGCAGTGTTAAGAAGGTTAGCCTGAGGAGCTCTGCACCCTGACAAGATGAAAACGATCAGCACGGGATGAAAAGCGAAGCAAGCTGTACCTCAGGGTGCTTGCCAGATATCCCACAACTGCAAAGACTCAGAAACATGCCCTGGGGATTTCCTACATAAGGAGATGGGAAACTCCTGCCCCATAGATCAGTTCTGCTGCCTATTAGAAACAATCAAGAAGCATTTCAGCCTGACACAGGACAGGAAGGAAGAGGCACGTTCTTGCAGATGAAAATATGGCCAGAGAGTCTTTGGCAACAGTTTAGTTTTAAATAACTTGGTAGAAGAAAACTGATGGGAGCCAAGGCATAGCATTCCATGGCACACCCACAGACAGACATTTAATTTACCTTCTTATCTCTTTTCTTCACTAATCCAGGCAGAGATTTGTTATTGAAATCAAAGTGGCTGTACACATCCCTTGCTGAATCCGGCCCCTGAGCCACCATTGCTGACAACAGGGTAAGGCACACTCGGCTCATCCTAAAACGAAACAGAGGACAACCTGCAAGTTATTTCTGGGACGACAGCTATGCAAACCACCAACCCAAGAGAAAAGGGAAAGAAAGATGATTTTGTAACAAAATAAATTATCCCATTCCTCCTCTGACATCCACCCAAGCCTTCAGATGTTTCAGGCATAAAGCAATTTGCAGAGCCAGTCCCAACATGGACAATCAAGACAGCCACTCAGAATGTATCCCCACTCATGCAAACCTCTTGCTGCAGTTGATGGGAGCTTTAATTGAACATGTAACCAATTATTTATACATCACAATACAAATTTAGACCAAACACACATTATTACATTATTTATAAAGA
Organism: Aythya marila; assembly: GCF_965140915.1. Taxonomy (NCBI): domain Eukaryota; kingdom Metazoa; phylum Chordata; class Aves; order Anseriformes; family Anatidae; genus Aythya; species Aythya marila. Next base: position 103,969,003 of record NC_139042.1, read on the forward strand.
ACACCAGAGTTCTTTATAAACAGCTTATTTTTCCAAGCATATTTTGCAGGACTGAGGCCTCTGTCCAAAAACGCTTATGCAGTTTACTGCCACAAACAGGTCCATAGGAACTAAAACTGATATTAAAGATAATGACATGCATTGCATAGGCCAAAGAAAAACTGTATTTGTTTTTTCTTTGGTGTTGTGCTAGTTGAATGATGGCAATTTTCTTGCACTTAAGTGCAGCACAGTAGCCGTGTTCTTGGCATTGATCTAAATCCCAAGATTTACTCTCAGTTTGGATTCTTGCTCACTGACCACTGGGAATATTTGCCTGAGAAATTAGAAGGGAAGTTAAATAATCAAAACTATTGTTTAGGCCATGATAATAGCAACTGGGGAGGAGGGGAGAGGGAAGAAGGGAAAAAGGAATGCCTACTTATATTCTTCCCAAAAATTAAGCTGCAGTGAGAGGCTGGATATTCATCTCATAAAGTAAGATAAAAGGAATAACATGCCAAAAATTAAGGACTCCCAGATTCCATTGAAATCTGCAATTTATTTCAATGGGAACACTGACACAGCCATCAGGCACAAGCATGAAGTCCTCCATCACCTGAACAGCCACTACTCAGTAAGAGTTTTGGAGTCTGTCCATGATTTTCCACTCATGGACAATCTGTAAGAAAGCAATACGATGAAAGCAGAGATCCTATCTAGACATATCACTAGTATAAAAACCCCTTTGCACATCCACGAGGTAGCACAGAAAAAGCAGAGCATATTATTTTACGATGCTCACATTCTACGTATTTTTATTGTGAAGAACATTATGAAAAAGCAACTGACAAAATATCAAAAACTTTTCAGCATGGGCAGCTTTGTTACTGAAAAAAAGGATGCCACCACAAATATGTGTGATGGCATCACTGTGCAGGTTCTAGACAGGTTTCTCCAGAAGTTGTAATCTTTAAATTATTCATAAGTGCAAATCTTGCGCAGTTTCAAAGTTTATTTTACAATATACCTATCCACACACATTTGGAATTGTATGTGCAGTTAAAACACTTGTTGCAGTGAGATCAGCTCAGTGGTCTAGGAAGCATGGTCATGTCCATGAACTGGAAACCTTGGAAAGACTTCCATGTGCAATCATTTTACAAAATGTGGAACAAAATCATTAAGTAACAGTGGATCATTAGCAATAAGTCAGGCTGAGTTTTGCAGTTTCATGTATTTATGTGTAAGATCCAGACAGCCCTTTGGGACCAATGCAGAGCAACTGAGAGATTCTCCTCAACACTATGGAGAAGACTTACCTGTAATTTTCAGAATACAATGCAGCATAGATCAATCGCATGTAGGTATGAATCATCTTTTTGACTATGTTCATTCCCACAACAGAAAAATGGGAGAGGTCGCTGGCTGTCCTCAGTAGAATGGCTTCCAGAGCTTGAAAGATTAGTATCATCTGTAAAATACATAAATATATTAATATATTTCAATATCAGATAGGGCTTGAAACTGTTAGCTGAGCAAACAGTAAAAAATGCCTTTAAAAAGAAGGGTAACCGTACCACAAGAGGAAAACTTCCAAATATGAAGGCAAAGTTAACTTCTGAATTCTCTCCTAAACGCTTCCTTTTCTAATGGATCAATTCTGAGAGTGTGAATCTTCAAGAAAGCCCCTATACAGACACTATATGAAAGACCAGAGAGTCACAGAGGGGCAGACAACTCCTCTTTTTTTTTTTTTACAGCTGCAAAACTAATGAAATTCAAAGGACAACTTTGTTTGGAAGCCCACACCATATGTGCTGACTAAAGGCCTGGACAACCCTGGACAAACAAGAAAAAGGGATCCTTCTTCACATGTGAATGGAGACCTACGTGCACATGCATGATTTATCTGTATGCACAACAGCAGCTTCTGGGAAGGCAAAAGCTGACTGCAGCATAAATCTTAGCACAGGCTGGATGGATCTTTTTAAATTGGAGGCCAAGACCTAGGGCTGATGAACCTAAGCTGTAAGAAGGAACTGTTACTAACTGCACAATGAAATCTGCTGGAGGAAACCATGTGAACTGTTCCAGCTTCATAATGAACTCCTGGCTGAAACTGGAGCCCACTCTGCAAGGGGAATGTATTCATCACAAGTATTAGCCTCCATTAGTAAAAGGATCTTGAAGAAAGCATTTAATTGAATGTGGTTGTGATTACACAGATTGTCATTACACAAACAGAAATGACAAACTAATGCAAAGACCGACACACAGAGATTAAAGTGAAGAGCATCAAATTTTATATTGTAAGCAGACCTAAGTTAATAATGCTGCCATGGTGCTCACTGTGAAAGGAGCTTTTTAATTATTTAGTTTATTCGTCATATTCTGAGGAAGACAAATTGTTTCCAGCCCAGGTGATAAAAACAATGTCAGATTTAGCAGTGGCTTCTTGGACATGCTGGTGTGTCAGGGAAATGTCTAGTTATGAGAATAACTGTTTTCAGCAGACTATTTTATTGTTGTGTAGTTGTTTCTGTTGACCCCTTAATTTTATTTATGGTCTCTTGTTGACAGTTAAAGACCTGTAAGAGGCTAATTTTGGCTGGACTGCTGGTTGTGCTGCGCGTTAAATACAGGGATGTCTTTGGGATGGAAAGGCCATCTCCCACTTGACCAATGCTTCTGCCACTGTGACTTCCAGTGAAAAAACGAATAAAAAGGAACCGCACACCTAAGTGTTATCAGGGTTATTTATGCTGCAGAGCATCTCTCTGGCAGCGCTGCTCCCAGTCCGGGCAGTCCTCAGGGCTCACCTCGCTTTCTGGCTTCCTCTCCCCATCCAGCAGCTTGAAAATTTCGGCGCACTCCACGGAAATCTTGACGTAGCCCTCCACCACGTCGTAGAGCTGTGCAGCCGGCAGCTCCTTCGCCACGGACACGAAGGTTTCCAGCCCTGCAAGACAGCGGCGACCTCCGCATGAGGGGCTCCCCCCGCGGCTTGCAGCCAGCCCACCGCCGGGGACGGCGGCTCCATCACCTGCCCCTCGCGGTGTCCCCCACCCCCACGACCCCAAAGCGGGGTCCCCACAGCCGGCCCCTCACCCTTCCCGGCGGTGCTGGGGTCCCGTAGCAGCGCCTTGAAGCGGACACCCGTGAACTCGCCCTCCTCGCCCCGGGCTCGCTTGGCCGCCGGCTCGCCGGCCCCGGCCCCGGCCGCGGGCACGCCGCGCCGCTTGGGCGCCATGTCGCTGCCTCCGCCCCGGATGCGGCCCGGCAGGAAGAAGCGGCCTCCTGCGGCCGGAGCTGAGGGGAGAAGGGGGATGAACCGGGCTGGGCTGCCTCAGAAAGGGCTCTTTTGGGGGTGTTGTGCTTTGGGGTGAACGGGGGGGGTTGCCCTCAGTGGGCTGTGCCCCGAGGAGCGGGGTGGGAGTGAGGAGAGCCTCGCCCGCAAAGTGCTGGGTGCGCAATGCCGGCAGGTGGGACTCGCTGCACCTGAAACAGTGCTGCAGCACTGAGGCAAAATGAACACCAAGCTGGAATAACGACCAGAATAACCCGTTGCTCCTACTGACAAGTAACAAATAAAGGCGACGTGACTTATTAAAGGCTTTCCGTGAGATCATATTTTTGGTCAAAACTGTTTTTTTGGCAAAACCGCGTGGAAAATGAGCGGCCCAGAAGAGGGCAACATTAACAGTGTATCTAGCTCTTAGGGTGGGCAAACGCCTTACGTCAATCGGAGATGCTGCAGTGTTTTGAGAACAGACGGTAGGGTAAAATAAAAGATAGCAAAGTTAGAAAGCACAAAGTGATAAATGCAGTCCTTATATTAAGTATAAGGAATCCTTAGATTAGATATAATGTGGCACTCAAAAAAACTGGGGATGGATAAAAGCAAACGTGAGTTGCTAGATATTAGTTACAAGGGCTTTTTTTAGAATAACTGAGTAGAAAAGGCTGAGAAGCATCTCAGTGCTGCTAGTTATGGCATGCCCCATTCAAATTACGTTAATCATTTACAATATTTCCAGAACTATTGAAATATTAACTCAAAAGATTTCAACTATTTCTCTGCTTGTTTTGATAGCACTTTCATGTGGAATTCACCACAGTATAGCAAATCATGCATTCAGTTAATCCTTAAAAGATCATCAATGGGTTGTTCTGAATGGTGGGAATCCTTTATTTCACCTTGCATTTTTCTTGAAAATCACAGAATCACAGAACAGTTTGGGTTGGAAGGGACCTTAAAGCCCACTTAATGCCAACCCCCTGCCATGTGCAGGGACACCTCCCACCAGACCAGGTTGCCCAGGGCCCCATCCAGCCTGGCCTTGAGCACCTCCAGGGATGGGGCATCCACAGCTTCTCTCGGCAGCCTGTGCCAGTGCCTCACCACCCTCTGAGTGAAGAATTTCCTCCTTATATCTAATATAAGGTTTCCCCGGAGCCTTCTCTTCTCCAGGCTGAACAACCCCAACTCCTCCAGCCTGGCTTCACAGAGAGGTGCTCCAGCCCTCTGATCATCCCCGTGGCCCTCCTCTGGACTCATTCTAACAGGCCCATGTCCTTCTTGTGCTGGGGGCCGCAGAGCTGAATGCAGGCTCCAGGTGGGGTCTCATGAGACCAGAGGGGGACAATCACCTCGCTCGCCCTGCTGGCCATGCTGCTTTTCATGCAGCCCAGGGTACGGTTGGCTTTCTGGGCTGTAAGCACACTGCTGGCCCATGTCAACCTTCTCATCACCCAACACCCCCTAAGTCCTTCTCCTCAGGGCTGCTCTCAATCCATTCTTCACCCGGCCTGTGTTTGTACTTGGGATTGCTCTGACCCAGGTGCAAGACTTGGCCTCTGCCCAGGTCCCTTCGGATGGCATCCCTTCCCTCCAGCATGTTGACCGCACTTCTCAGCTTGGTGTCATCAGCAAAGTTGATGTGGATGCATTCGATCCCACTGTCTGCGTCACCAACAAAGATGTTAAACAGCACTGGTCCCAACGCTGACCCCTGAGGAACACCACCTGTTACTGATCCCCACCTGGACATTGAGCCATTGACTGCAGCTCTTGGAGTGCAGTTATCCAGCCAATTCCTTACCCACTGAGCAGTTCATCTGTCAAATCCATGCCTCTCCAATTGAAAGACAAGGATATAATGGGGGACAGCATCAAATGCTTTCTACAAGTCTAGGTGGATGATGTCGGTTGCTCTTCATCTACCCAGCAATGCTGGAACTGAAGATATGCAGATATAAAAATACATTTGAAATTCCAGAAATTGGAGGGGGTACATATAATGTACATATAATGTGTGATATAAATAGCATTGTCAAGAGGGGTGTGCTTTGTTTTTGAGGGGATGGAAGCAAAGGCTAGAACTAATATGACCAAAGCAAAATATATATATATTAAAAAAAAAAAAAAAAAAAATTTAAAGGGTTCAAAGCACCCACATTGCTAATAGCTTCCAAGTAACTCATAGCTTTTGGACTTTCAAGTCTGATCATTATAATCACACCATATCTCATAGAATATTAGTACAAAAATACTACCACAAAATGCTAGCAAAAATGATTTTAATTTCAACTTATATTCAATCTTTCTCTCCCCTCACTGCCAGAGTAGCCATGAGCTACTTTATGGCTTTAATGAGGATGGTGAGGAAGACTGTTTGTTTCACTTCAAACCAGATTACTTCCATGATGTTGTTGTTGTGTACTATGATGAGCCTGCACCCCCTCCTTTCTCTGTCATATTTATGACAATTTTCTTCCCTGGAGTCTGTTTTTTGGCAAACACCATTCAAGGAGGCCTGCTCACAGAATGAGACATCAAGCTCAGACAACGTTGCTCTGCCCTGTTGTGCCTGCATGCCTGCATGTTTAACAGATGTAAGCAGTGAATGACTCAAGTATTAATTTCTGAGCTGCCCAATTTTCGGTAAATTGAAATGTACTCCCGTGATTCTTGCCAGATGAACAAGTAATCATATCCAAGATACACATTGCCCCTTTGGCATTTGCTTGTCTGAAAAATAATTCCCAATGCCTCGCAAGAACCTTAGCTCTAGCCCAAGTTTACTGAACAGTTCCAGGTACAAAATTTATCAAGCCAAGTAACCCTTTCCTGCATCAGCCATCATCCAGCTTCTGAAGCCTGTGCTGGCTTGAACAGCATCTCGTGTAACAAGCCTTAGCCCTAGAGTCCTGCCCAATTTGCCTTCGCTTCCCAACTTGAACTTTATTCCTAACTCTAGGAACCTCATTTATTCAATTTTGAAGACCAAATTCGTTTTGTTAGGTTCTCACCACTAGCTTCTTGAAGGTCTATCATCTGGTTTCAGCATAAACTCTCCCATCCTGCTCACCCACCCACCATCTGTAGCCTTTAGTCATGGCTCAGCAACATGCCAGACCTCAAGCTTAAGTTTGTTGTTTTGAACTTACATCATTTCTTAACTCTGCCCTGGTGGACCTTCACTAAACTTGGCCTTATCTCCTGGCCTTCAGCTGCACACTACAAATGAGTGACTATCTCTAAGGGTAGAGCAGGACTGCTGATAGACCCATACCTAAATAGAGCAGTATAGCCCATGCTAATCCCAGACCAGATTTTACCTTTAAAGCCACTGATGTTTGGTTTAGCAGAGCCAGGAACTGCCCCTGCCTGTTATGGTACCACTGCACCGCTACTGCTCTCAGTGCAGGTATCACCTGAAGACCTCACACAACCTGATCCACTACTCCACACTAACTTTGGTCCAGATTGTGGAGGAAATGCAGCATTTTCTTAACACGTTTTTTCCAATAAACAGCCTTCAGCTGATGCACAAATTAATCATAGAAGTAATTCTGAGGAACTGAATCTCATCAAATACCACATTTAAAACTGCAATTCTCAATGTTCTTTCATGGCTTATAGGATTATTTCATAGAAATGTTTATTTCTTTCTTTTTTTTTCTCCCCAAATTTCATGTTCCTGCAAACTTGATGTGAGAAACAGCTGTTTATCAGATCTTCTTGCTTTCCAGCTTGTGAGCTCTGAGCTGTTGGTTCACAGAGGGAGAAATGATGGATGCTGACAGGAGGTTGGGTGTCAGGACCCTTTCCTCAACGCAGCCTCTCAAGAAGGGAACATTCCCAGCACAGCCCAACACCATCACTTCTTCCCCATCTCACGTCCAAATGCAATGTGCCCCACGCTCTCTCTCACCACCCTCACTCAGGGCCAGCTCATGAGCTTGGAGACAGAGAGGTTACAGAGCTGGAATTACAGAAGTTTGGAAACAAGGGGTCTGAGCGGTGCCCCACAATTGGGTACGGACTCAGGAGCCACGTGGGTAGGCTGGGCTGAGGTAATAACCCTCGTGAAACGGCGTTGCAATGCCAATGCCTCTCTGGCATAAGCAGTTACAGCAATTTAGTAAAACCACAACTTCTTCTGCTCTTGAAGCTGAAAAACAAAACGACCCCTCCTTCTCCAGTCTCTTAGTTATTTCAACCACAGCAGCGCTTTTCTGAACAGCTTAATGAGTGCGTTTTAAAACCTGACTAATGACAGTTTATCTTCCCTGCCATTACACCAGAGTCCTATCAATATCAAAGGACCCAATTCGCCTGCGGCGTCAGCAGCACGAGCCTGCATTAGCACCAGGCTTTTGAGCCGGGGCACGGGATGAGTTGAGAATCAGGCTGCTTGCCCAGATGCTGAGGATGAAGGGGAAGACTGGGCAAGAAAGAAAGAGGGCAGAAGAGGGGAAAGGACAGTGGGCAGGCTGGGATTAGATAGTGGAGGTATAGGCTGAAAGCAGCTGCAGATATCTACTGGGGGTGAAGTGAATAAAGCCTTTAGTTCAAGGCACAGAACAGGACCCTGGCTCTACAGGACAGCTGCATCCAGAGGCACAAAAGGGATAGCTTCCATGAACACTGAAAGCCGTACCACCTTCTACTCATGGAATAATATTCAACCACCAGTAGCCTGAGTTAGTGTAACCACAGACACTGAGCATCTCTTCAGAATTTACCATTGAACCCATACGGTTCAGTAAGGAAAAGCCAGCACTCATAAACTCTACAATGCTATTTCCAAATTTCTGTTATTTGCTTCTAATTTTGGGGTGTTCAGTTTGAATTGCTGTGAGGTCTGGATCTCAAAACCATTAACCCTCACTGATTAGGTATTGATAAAGGCTTGTATTTTCTGAAACGCTCCCAATTTAGCATGCCTTTGCATACCTAACTTGAGAGACCTTGAGAACAGATTTTCCAAGGCTTTTGGAAAACCCACCAATTTTTCAGTGCTTTGACATTGATTTTGTGGCTGCAAAAAGCTGCCGTCTTGAATTTCAAGCACACAAAATCATTAGTCATTTTGGAAAATCTTAGCCTAAATACATACTAAAGGAAAAACAGTGACAACAACCAGCTGAAAGGCAGGCTCATAAACCCATAATAAGGCATTTTTGCAAGTAAACAGGCTGATTTCCAAGAATATGGTCCACCCAGCAGCTCTGTCCTAATGTCCTTCCTAAACCGAGAGGCAAGGCATGCAATGTCCTCCAGTCCACATTTTAAGGTCCTTTTTGGGATGTGACCAAGGCTGACTTATATGCTTTAAGATGGCATGGAGAGCAAAGCCAGGACCTTTTCCTTGGTGCACTTATTCCTCCTCCAGCTTAGGTATTTTTTTGTTGTTTCCAGCAGCAAGCTCTGTGGGATGGGACAAGCCTCTCATTTCTTGTCTGTACAAGTGCCCAGCATGCTGGGTGTACTGCTAGAAAAAAGAATCTGCGCACAGGAGAGGTGCCAACAAGACTGGCAGCATGAAGGAGGATGAGGAGCAGTGACCTTTCTGCTGTGTGCGGTGAGGAAGTTGAGATGGAGTTCAGATGGAATGAAACATGAAAAGACTGGTTTTACAAACTTTGTGTGCTTCGTCTCACTGCTCTTTTGTGAAGTGGCCAGGCTCTCTACGGTGCTATGAAAAGTCAGGCCAAGAGCTGACTACGTAGGATGCAACATATGATCACAAAACTCATATCTTGTTAGTTCTCATAACTCCAAGGTGAATCAAAAAAAAAAAAAAAAAAAAAAAAAAAAAAAGTCAGAAAATAGCAAATACTTCCCGTGCTTTGAAATCTGCTGGGTGAAATACTATACTCTGTGTTCATTCGGATTTCTACCTGCATCCATGAAAAAGTTTTTTAACTGCAACATGCAGAATTGATCCTCTCAAGATCAAGTTACTGCACACTTGAAGACCTTGTTAGAACTCAAAACGTGTGGCACCCTGTTAGAGCATCCAAAACACACTTAGAGTTGAACTATACAAAAAGCTTCTCCATCACTATTTTCATGCTTGTATCCATAGAAATAGAGGTTGAATCAGGAAAAATGTGCTATGTTATTTTAAATAATCACCATATAGTGATTACAGTAAAGCATGTGCTTTGTTTTAACGGGTTGGACATTCATTTCCATAGAAACAGAGAGAGGAGAGCAGCCTGCTTGTTTGAACTGTCTTGTAGATTTCATCTCTGTCAGAAAGCAAGAATATAAAGCGTTTAAAAATGTGGGAAAATCCTGGGGTTTTGTACTTAGATTTTTTTTTTTTTTTTTCCCCCAAAAAAAAGCCAAAGAGAGCATAAGTGAACTTTTTTGGAAACTTTATTCAGGGAGGAAAAAAAAAATCAGCTCCCAATAAGTTTACTGGGGAGGAAAGAAGAAAAAGGGGTAGAAAGTATGGTGGGGAAAGGTTATATATGTGATTTTTTTTCCTGAGTTAAAAGCAATTCCAACCCAACAAGTGCTATAATTTCGGTATTGTTCTATAAACCTGTGATTTTTTTTATTTTTTTAATTATCTTTTGCTAAAGGGAAATTTTAGGCCACATAACTCAACTTTCTTCTATTATTTCACATTGTAAGTTTATTTGCTAAGCCATGATACAAGTTTCAAATTGACAGTTTGGCTGAAGTTCAGAGAAAAATGAATAATATGGAGAAAAATGAAGAGCTTAGATTTTTGTTTTGCTCTTGCAAAACTTCCCTGCAACAACAAGGTTCCTGCTTTTTTTTTTTGACACTGTAAAATGATTTCTTTTCTCCCTGAGTTCAAAAGAGAGAAGCTGTTTGAAGCAAGAATGCTATCTAGCCTGGATATAACTTATAATCTTTCATTTGTCTTTGGGGAAAAAATGGTTCTTGCTCCAGTTTCTCATAAGGAAAGGCCAAGACTGGGAGATTCTGTAGTTCTACATGCTGAACGTGTCTGGATTAGTTATGTTGTCTTCCAACTGCTGAGCGTTGCCAGCTTGCAAAAAGTGCTTTCATGGCTATGGCATAGAAACATGTTCCGCACATCAGGATAAATAACGCCTCCTGCCTCTCTACCGTAGTGTTTCACTCTGGTGTCTCTAACCTCACCTTATCAGTTAAGCATGAGAATGGAAAAGTGAGGATTGCAAGAAACACTACACATTTTAGGTGAGTGTTGAATAGCAAAGTATCACCCATTCATGAAAGGGAAGGAAGGAAGGAAGGAAGGAAGGAAGGAAGGAAGGAAGGAAGGAAGGAAGGAAGGAAGGAAGGAAGGAAGGAAGGAAGGAAGGAAGGAAGGAAGGAAGGAAGGAAGGAAGGAAGGAAGGAAGGAAGGAAGATACTCAATGCCCTTTTTCCTGTTTGCTGCAATGTCTGTAAGTTGCTTTCCCCCATAAGGAGGCTCCCCTAAAAGGCAGGCATCTACACAAAGGAGCACCAGGCTGCACCTTTCGTTGTTTTTCAGCCCTGACTGCTTCACCTCCCTGGAGGTTACCTACAGCAGTCTGAGCCTCTCCCAGCTCAGTCATTCCACGTGAACACTGACTTTGTGTTCGGGTTATACCTGCACAGTGCCAAAGCATACCAGGCTCATCCTGCACCACCAGATGGTCTTTTTCTTGCAGCACCACAGGGCTAGAGAAGGCAGTATTATCTCATTGGGAAGAGAAGATTCACAAGTTCTCATTAGGCAAACAACCCTGCAGGATCTTTACTCGGGCAGATTATGACAGGGTAAAGGGGAATGATTATAAACTAAAAGAGGGGAGATTTAGATTAGATATTAGGAGGAAATTCTTCACTCAGAGGGTGGTGAGGCCCTGGCACAGGCTGCCCAGAGAAGCTGTGGATGCCCCATCCCTGGAGGTGTTCAAGGCCAGGCTGGATGGGGCTTTGGGCAACCTGGTCTGGTGGGAGGTGTCCCTGCCCATGGCAGGGGGTTGGGACTGGGTGGGCATTAAGGTCTCTTCCAACCCAACCCATTCCATGATTCTGTGATTCTATGATCTTATGATTCAAAGCTTTTCAAGCATGAGTACAGGATGATGTTTCTCAGTGATTTTTGATGTTTTATATATTTTTCTGCGTTGGTTGTGCTTGTCACAGGTCCTCTGTCTACTCAGAGCCACACATAGTAGATTGAGTTGTAATTATTGACAGCTACGTCCCATAAATTAGTGAGCAATTCAGAGAAAGGGAGGTAAAACACTTCTGATAGAACTGTAGCAGGTAGCCTGAATATAAGTTATCTATATCTCTGTGTTGACTGTATAAGGAGTGAAGATCTGGCATCCTACAGCCATCGGTCATCTAACTTCACTGGTCTGAAGTTACAGGAGATATGTAGCTACGGTAGACATGGCAGAGGCAAGGTTAGGGTAAACAAGTCCACCACAGTCATCTAGGCAGCTTTTTAGAAGATCTGAGTATGGTCCCCAGGTAGTTTCTCTTACAGAGGGGTAACAATATATGCTACTTTTTACATTTCCCTGACATTCGCTTCTGTCTTCAGTGGGAATGACCTGTGATAGAAGCTGCAAGAAGCATCAGATTAAATGCCCTGGTATAGCATAATCAAGGAAAAATAAACTGAGAGAAGTAGAGAGGAGACTCCTGCAATTTTCTTTCTGATATCATGATCAGAAGGCACAGGGTAGCTGGTACAGTTCAGAGGCAAACCCAGTCCACACCTGAAGCAGCTGGAAGGATGAGCATCACACTCCTGATGGAGCTATTGTCCTCTTCCATCTGTGTTTCTGGATGCCATGTCCTGGTTTTCAGCATCTTCTATGCCATTTATTTGAGTTTAGTTAAACGTGAAGGAACGTCTCTGACCTTGGGCAGGTTTGTTTGAAACCTGGTTTGCTCTTATCCGACCAGGACTACGGAAGGGTGAATATACTGTGCACACAATCCTGTTGTTTTCCTGTGTGTGAAGAGGGGGAGGTTGAATAAAATGAATTCCGATGCAGACACGAAGTTCCAGTTGGTCAAAGTTCAGTGCAACTTCTCGGAAGAGGTGCCAAAGTTAAGAAATTGAAATCTGGATGCGATCCAACTTCAGTTGGAGCAGGAGAGGAATGGGTTTAACAGCATCCCTTTGGCCCCATCATCTCTTACCTCCTCACCCGTGTCAAGGAGAAAGCAGAGGAGTGTGAACGTGCACGGCAGGCTGACGGCAGCTAGGTGTTCCCGCCTGCCCACTTTACACCCGAGCACAACCCAAGGGTAGAAAAGGTTTTCATGCCCATTTCCAGTGCTGCTTCTAGGGTCTCTTGCCCTTTAGCCTCGCGTACCTTAATAGGAGCTGCAAATTACGTTTGCAGGTGGCTTAGCAGGTCACACAGCGAATGTGTTTGACCTTCCCGCTGGTTTGCTTTCCAGTCTTACCAAACAGACTCCAGGGAACAACCTGAACCCTCTCAAAGGAACTTGAAGATGTTTTTGCAAGGAGAGCCTTAAGCAACACTAGGCACTTCAAACCCACCTGCGCTGAGCTACGTGGGTCTTAAGGGCTGGGGTGAGGCGGGCACACGGAGAAGGAGAGTTTATTTTACACCATGGAAGAAGGGTGAAAACCGACCGGGAAGCGAGGCGCCCGGGGCGTGAAGGCGGAACGGCGCCCGGCAGCCAAGAGGGAGGCGCCGGGCCCGAGCACTGCCCGGAGAGGGGTGGGGAGAGCCGGGGGAGGGCGGGCGAGGTGCCGCCGGCCCTGAGGCAGCCCGGCCCGCGCGATGCGCGCTGAGGGCAGTGCCGGGCGCGGCGCCGCCGAGGAGCCTGTCCCCTGCCCTTCTCCTTCTCCTTCTCCCTCAGGGGCTGCTCCGCCCTCCTCCTCCTCCTCCTCCTCCTGCTGCTGCTCCCGGGGGCAGCCCCAGGTGGTGGCCGCGCCGGCGGCACCATGTGAGGCGGCGGGGCTGCCGCCGCGCCTCCCGCTGCCATGAGGGGAGGGGACGCGGGGCTGCGCCCACGCCGCCCACAGGTACGGCCCGGCCGGCAGCGGCTGCTCCTGCGGCTGCTGCTGCGCCTCCTCCTCAGCGGCGCCCTCCTCAGCGGCGCCGGGGTGGCGGCGCTCGGAGACTTCGCAGGTAACGGGGAGGGACCGCGGCGTGAGGGAGGGAGGGAGGGAGGGAGGGAGAGGCGGGAAGGCGGGGCGGGAGCGCCCAACGGTCGCCCACCGCCGGCTAACGGTCGCCCACCGCCGGTTAACGGCCCCCGACCCCCCGCTAACGGTCCCCGACCCCCCTGCTAACGGTCCCCTGAGGGGGATAAAAGGGGGCTAAGGGGTCCCCGAGGGCTCTGGCGGGAGGGTGCTCGCTGTGTGCTGTGCCCTCGCCCTTAATGAGCAGAGCAGAACTTTCCCAAAGCCAGCCGGAACAAAGTTAGTATGGGATTAATAACCCAAATGTGCTGTTACACGTGTTAACAGAGTTCACGTTCCTACAGTTCACAAGGCCGGTGATGGTCCTGCAGAAACTAGATCTATTTTCTCAGCAGTAGGAAAACACAGCCTGTGACTTTCTTACTGTGTCAAGCTACGTAAGCCTGAGCATTCCTAAGGAAGCAATCACCAAATGTAAAAACCAGAGTTACGTGCTGAGATAAACTGCGTTCTCCTCTTGGATTCCTTTCAGAAATAAAAGCCTTTTAGGTCGTTTAAATGCTTGCTTTATTTTATTTTTGCCTACCTGCTGGGTTTTAGATGTTAGTTTTGGACTTGCATGTAGTTCTCAAAACAAAAGTTCAGATTTTCCCTTCCAGATAGGCACCGAGTTAAAAAATATCCCTCTAGTTTATCTAAGAAAGTTCCTCTCACAAAAGTCCATTCACATTTAAAATGAAGTTATTCAGATAAGGTTATCCAAGATAGATTTCAGAAGTACAGCTGTATTCAGTATTTCATCGTGCGCTGGACTTTCCCAATAAGCAGAATGACCAAAGATAATTCTCCAACTCAGCCTAGACATCAGCATTAAAAATGTCATGCAGACAATTCGGTAAATAAAATGTAGAAAAGATTAGATTCCAAAACGCTTGCCAATCCCGACTGGGGACGCTTCCAGGCCTGAACAAACGCCGCTCACATTTGCTTTTTACTTTTAACAGAGATGTAATCCGGAATGACAGAAAACACAGAAACGGTGCTGGATACTTTTTTTAAAAAAAGGCATCCAGAACACAGGAGGAAGTTTTTAGCTACTTCAAAAGCAGGGAACCGCAGCAGGTGCTGCAGGCCGGGAGCTGTCAGATGTAAGATGACACCCTGCGATGCCATCCCGAGCCTGCTTAATACCTGGTAAAGGATTGCAACGAGCTCTGCAACGGCAGCTTCGGGCCAAGCCTCTGAAGTTGCTGAATTTCCTTATTTGTTCCACCCCCCTGCAGCAGGAACAGCGACTTGATTTTCATAAGCTCTGCTGAACGTGCGTGGAAACAAATCTGCCCCGTTTAAAGGGGCAGCACCTCCCTGGGGATTGTCCTGAGGGGTGGCAAGAGGGACCTAGCACCCCTGTTTTTTACCGACATCCTACACTTTCACAGTGCTGGGAGGGGGCAGCTCCAACCCCCCTGCTTTACCCTTTCTGAAGGTGAAGCTCCCAGGTGGCAGCCCGCACGTTTCCATGTCGTGTGGTGGCAAAAGCAGCAGAGATCAGGACCGTGAATGTGTTCGGCACCCTTTGATCTCTTACGGGGAAGTTAGGAGCGCACAGAGAACTGGAGGGAAAGCCACTTAAACTTTTCCTTCTCTTCACAGATTGCAGGCTTTTATACTCAGATTATCAGGTGCATACTTTCTTGGGTCATTGCCTTTTCTGCTCTGTGTGTTTCCAGCATCAGATCTCTACCTCTACAGCCCAAGCTCTGTTTCTTTCTCCTTCTCTTTCTCTTCCCCTCACTCTTTCTCCTCATTCTCTCACTCTGGCAGCTTTCTGCAATCCTTCCTAGCCTGCTGTCAGATTGCAGCAACCGTACAACAATCCTTGTTGTTCTCTTCATGTATGCATTAAATTACGCTGGCAATTCTAACCTGCCTGGAGTCCTTCTGTTAATCACAAGACCTACCTGCTGCTGGTAACAGCCCGAATGAGATGACCCCTCTTTGGATTTGTCTGGTATTTTGGAAAGCAAGAGCAGGGAGTAGTGTATGTGGATAGTGAAGGGTTATTATCAGGTTGTGTTTGGTTTTTTTTTTTCAGTATGTGACTTGTATTTATTTCCCCATTTAGTAAACTGTCAACATTTTTTATGGATCACTTCACAGAACAGAAGCAGTGAAACTTTTACAGTATTTGTCCCTCCCTTTTCATAAGAGGCAGGCTGGGAGTAGAATCTCTTCACTTGGCTGTTGCAGGTCAGTTGCCCTGATGGTCTTGTTGTTGCACTTGCTCTCCTAGGACACAGAGCTGCAGGTTCTTGTATGTTTCTCAGTCTGGCTTTTAACTATGGGAAGGTGTTGTGTTGTGTTTTGTTTTGTTTTCTTGGCAACATTTCTCCACTGTGTGGTAATGTTTTATGAATTGGGATGTGAATTGGTATTTCCTAGGGAGAAAAATGTTCTGAAACAGGACTCCAGCAGCAGAGTTCTCCATCTAACCGTGTGAGGAGGACTCTGTCAGTAAGCAAAGTTAGTTTCTCCTTGGTAACAGGAGGTATCTGAGGTAAAGCAATGTTGATAGACACGGAACTTAAAGATCCACGTAATCCATTCTTCTCCAGCAACTTGGTGGCAGCACAGGACGTATGGATATTGTATTGGTTGTTGAAAGTGAAGGTTTGCCCTCAGGTCTGCAGTTCTCTAAATGATTAATTTTTTAAAGCATGTATGCCAAGGTTTGTTACTGGTAGCTGAAGGTTTGGAGTGGGAGGAAGAGGCAGGGGGGTCAGAGAGATGGAGAAATCCCAATTCTTTCCTCATGCATACTGGTTTGAGCTGCAAAATTTTCTGCCTCTTATGACTCCTCTTCAAAGGACATCTAAAATCTTTTTTTCACCAAAATATTTAGTCATGTGGAAAAAAAAGGTGAACAGCTGTTTTACCTCCTTGCTTTCTCCTCTGCCTCCTCTCTCCCAGCGACCTTGGGCACAGGCCTTCTTGCTTGAACGGCCCTCCTTCACTCGGTTCGTCCCTCAGTCTCTCCTTCTGTACCTCAGTCCCAGCCAGGTTTTCTGGGCAGCTCTCAAGAAACGTGTCTGTAACCAAAGATCAGAAATGAAGTAACCGTGTGATTGCAGGGCTGGGCTGAAGAATGACTTTTGGGAGGTGAACAGAAAAAGTGGCGCGCTGTTTAGGTGGAACCTTTTAACCTCTGTGCACACGTGTCAACTTTTCTTTCATTTTCCAGAAAGTTCAGACAGAGCTAGGCATTACTTTAACTTCATGGGCTTGATCTTCTGACCCAATAATAGGGAACAAATGGATCTAATGAAAAAGCAAACCAGTTCACCCAAGAAATATAATCTGGTCTTGTGGCCTTTCTCCATTAAAAGTTTCCATTAAGTTCCGTGGCATTTACCCATCCCAGATTCCCCCAGGCAAAAGGAAAGCAAACAAATGCTTCGAGCAAATGCTGTGTGTGTAATAACGTGGCAGGATCAATCAAGACCAACCGCAATGATGCAGAGAGGTTCTTTGTTGGCTTTGTGCTGGTCAGATAAAGTCCTGTACAAATTTTCTGGAGCCAGTTCTGTTGACTCATTGTGGCAAGTGGAGCTTGTCTTTCCACCAGGATATTTGATGAGGTGCTAAAAGGAGTGATGTCGATGATGCATCTTCTTGATACTGGCTTGCAAATGCCAAACACAAATTTTGGTTGCTTTGCTTAAAGGGAACATTTCGTTTTAGAAACACGTTTCATTTCAGTAACGTGGGAGTTAAATCTTTAAGTCTGGTTTAAGGTTTCTCAGTGTGTAGTGGATTTGGATCTGTGAAACAGGTCTGTGTCAGAAATGAGAACCAAGGTTTTGTTCTAGGCTCATCTCTGCAGTTCTAGATGCTTTCCCGAGGAAGTGTAGCTTATGAAATCCTATTTTATATGTGGCCTAGTGTTTAGTTTTTGTTGAATTTTGTTGAATTTTTGTTGAATTTTGTTGAAAAATGTAGTTTTGATCATCCTTGTTGAAGCTTTGGCCCTATTAAATTCCTACACATTATGTGAGCGTAAGCAGCTGGGCCCTGCTGGCTTCCCCAAGAAAGGATGCTGCTCCAGAAGCTCTCTGAAAGCAAGTTAAAGCTTAGCTTGATGCTCTCCACCTCCCTCGCCACCGCTCCCAACAGACTTTGGGAAATCCAGGTATGAGACACAAACCTATAGGAAACCTGACTTCCTGAGCTCCACCGCTCAGGGATGGACATGTTGGAGTCTGTCTTTCAGATTCTTTCAGCTCTGGGGCAGGAGCTGTCTTCATTCATCACCGTGCAGACTGCTGGCACTTGACACATCATGTGTTATTTCTATTCAAAATAAACAGCAGGGTTTAGCTCCTCCTGCCTTCCTATTCTATCCGCTACCGATACCCTTCTCAGCAAGGCAGAGCTTCCAGGCACTCTCGGCTTTATTAGAGAAAGTGGTTACAGACCTATTCCAGACAAATGCTCTTATTTTGTTGGAAGTGTCCCCAGACAGAGCAGTCACTGTCTGACCACTCACCAGAAGTCTGCTGTCTTCCAGCTATAATCTGCAACTAAAACTGAAATATTTTGGTATATAACCAAACACAGAGAAAATAGTGTCTTAAAGGGAGCTGAAGAGCAGAAGGAAGTGTGGTTGTGCCTTATTTGTTCGGCATTGGTGAGTCATTTCATCTGAATTTTCTATGCATTTTAAGAGTTTTGTTTCAAAGGTCTATTGTGTGGCTTCTGGCAACAAATTAAATACCAGTGCTGTTTGGGTCTTAATTTAGAATTAATTTAAAAACATCACTCATAATATAAGACCTGACTGAAAGCCTATGGAGGTCACTGGAAGGATTCCCAAGAATTTCACTGGGCTTTGGATGAGGGTCGTAACCCACAAATATCTGTTTATTTTTCCTCATTGTATTTACTCTTGGATGGGAAGGCAAGCATTCATTTTTCAGAATCGTTGTACAGTTTGGGACATTTTTTTTAGGTTAAAACTGGGTTGGGAAAAAAGAAATGTTGCTGTAAAGAAAATCATCAAGCTCTGAGGATAGAGGGTTGTAGGGTTTTGGTTTGGGTTGTGTTTTCATTTCTGTTTTTTGCTTTTCTGGCTTGGACCTGATAAACTATAAGCTCTCCTAACACTGCAGATGCAAGCTGCCAGAGGATGGACTTAGTGATTCAACACGCAATTTCCCTGGGCTCTAATTTATCCTATTCCCTGTAATCTGATTTTTCAAGTGTCACATATCAATGGGAATGCATTAAATGGGAGTTTGACTGACTCAGGGTTCAGTTTGCAAATTGAATTTTCTTTTTATGAGGGGCTGGCAATGAACATACTCCCCCACCTCCCAAGTTTGCATGGAAATTCAAGTTCATAAATTCAAGTTTTCAAAGAAGTATTTTCCCCTAGTCCCTAGGGTACTTTTACTTTTAGTCTTTGGGAAGATCATAACTTTTCTGTCTCGTGGGCATGGTGATTGACTCATTCTGTCTCCACAATGAAGTTGCAACCTGCTGAGCCTTTCTCTTGTTACTTCTTGTTCATGGCACTAGAAGAAGCTACTCCATCTCCAATGAAAAGGAGTTTTTTTTTGTTGGTGGAGTTGGTGATTTTTTGTTTTCTTTCTTTCCTTCTGTCTTTCTTTCTGTCTTTCTGCAGAAAAGAACCTCACAGTCTTCCTTAGAAGTCTTTTATCTCTTGTCAGTATCACTGGATAGGAGGGAGAAAATCTTCCTTTTCTGCTGTGATATTTCCATATTAAAGTCACAAGACAAGTATCTGTCCCTCTGGAATAGCTGGGAGAAGTATAGTTGACTGTAGCATGCGGTTTAATACAGCCCCAAATCTTCAGAGAATGATAACAGTTTACCCCTTCCTAGCACCTACGTTGCTTGTTAAGGAACTCCTGGATGCTTTTACCCAGGCCTGCCAAGTGTTTTATGCTGCCCTTCCTATCAATTTGGTGTACAGCCACAGAAGTGTGTGTGAATGTAAGGAGAGAGAAGGAGGGAAGGAAACTAGGAAAAAAAAGAGCAAGTGAGGGGGAGAAAGGAAATGAGTAGGGATCTCTGATTTCCTCAGAGAGCCATTTGGATATAAAGAAAGTAAGCATCACTCCTCGGTGACAACACAAGGGAATATGAAATTGTCCATCTGAAGGAAACAGAGAACAGCTGTGGGAGGACATGCGAGAGAGAACAGTCAGCTGGCCTGTGAGTGCAAGAGTCATGGGTTTTCCCAGTCTGAAAAAATTTCTTACACGTAACTGCAAGTCCAAGCTGAGTGGCCTGGATGCAAAGATGTTATGGGCTACCTGCAGAAACAATGCCCGTTTGGCATAACCAGAAAAGCTGCAGGAGGTCTGCACTTCCTTCATGATATCTTTATTTGTTTATTTTATTTTCTAAAAAGAGCTCATGGCTTAGACTTTTATGTGTGCTGTTACTCACTGAATAAACCCTGTTCACATAGTTGAGTTTAAACTCAATGAGTTCTTAGGCGGAATTGCCTTCTTGTTACCTGAATCCCTTCTTTGGCCTAAGTGAAATCAAACCCTTGCTTAATTTGACCCTCAGATTTAGCAGACAGAGGGAGTTATGATCAATAAGATGGTTACGACCCATGAGTTCCGATTACGGGGGAGAAAATATAAACAAAATCATTTCCTTAGTAAAGCGCACGCATGTTTTTAAAACAGTTCATGGAGAACATGACTGAGCTCTCCATCACTAATGCCTGCTTTGATTGCCACGCTATCCCAAAAGCGTTTTCACTTTTAACTTAAGGATTTTCTTGCTGAAGTCTTAATCCCCCATCTGTCATTAAGGCCAGTGAAAACAAGTTGCCCCATTAGCAGCAGGCTGATTAGCTCTCCAGTATGTGTGCGCCGGCTCTTCAGCAGCCAGTTTGAATTGAAAGTGAGAGCTCTTCCTTTGGCCTGTTAGCTCAGGCTAATTTCATGAAACTTGTGGCAACTTTATTTCTGTGATTCCTCTACCCCCCTAGGTTTGAATCTGGCCACTGAGCTCAACAGCTGTTAAGGGAATGGCAGATGGACAGAGCAAGATCTCCTAAGTTTTATCTCCTTGAGGAATGGTTTATTGAAAACTCACGGGGTCTGATTTTAAGAAAAGTTAGAGCTTTGGAAGCTCTGAACCCAAACTAGACATTTGGAAATTGAAAGCTTTTAAATGGTCACTAGCTTATCACAGGAATGAGACTACCATGAGTTTTTCCAAGCGAGCATCTGCCCCCACATCAAAAAGGTTTCAGTAACATCAAAAATAAAATTATGGAAAAATTATTTTTCTAGCCTGGCAGACCAGTTTCTGATGTCATCACCCACAGTGCAAGCAAAAGGATGAAGATGTTGGGATAGCAGTCACTGGCAAGGAGTGTGAGTGTTGAGAAGAGTGGAAAAAGGCTCACTGAAAAAAACAAGCGAGGGAAATTGAGTCAAACAGTGACTCTGCAAGAAAGCATGTATTAAGCAAGTGTGGATTTTCATGTGTATCTCTTGAGTGAAGCTGGTAAGAACAGTAAGTAGAATAATCAATACTTCTGCCTGAGGATATTTCTAATTGATAAAAGCCTGTAAGACCACACCTTTCCGGGGTGACTCAAGCAGTATGCTTACATGGCACCTGATGTACAAGAAAGAATAAAATGCTGTGGCAAGAAACACAGTGGTTTAATTTTAGAAATAATGTATTTCATGCATAACATTTTGCATTCTGTCGTGACTGCTAGCTCTCAAGTAGAGCTACCACAGAAAGAGCTTGCATACAGCCAAGGTAAGAGACGAAAGGGAATTACAAGAAGCAGATCCCTGCCCTGCCTCTGTGAACAGAGGCAGCCAGGCACTGTCAGATCCGCACACAGAGCAGGGCTCTGAAAGCAGTGATTATGCAGTAACCCTGAACAGCACTGTCTGTGGTGTGGTTAGTTGCCTCTAAAGACCAACAGAGAATGTGGCAGAGGGGAGTGGGCATGAAACTTCGGGGGTTAATTTTCCTTCAACACTTCCTTCGCAAACCAGTGGAGAACATACTGCCGGAGAAATACTGCAGCTGGATCGTAAATACCAATAAATGTCAGACTGATGCTTCTGAGGGGGTTTGTAGTAGAGTTTATCAGCAGTTCTGTTATCGCTGCATGAAATCTCTTCCCTCAAACTCGTTAGTCTTGCTTGTGTATTTTTAATGCCTGTTGGCACAATTCTTCAGAAAGCGGCGGGAGATGATGTAGATGCACTGAATGGATTAGCCTTCTGGGACTCCCACAGCAATGTGTGTGCTATTTCAATCTATTTTGATCTGAAATGGATTTAAATGTCTTTAAAACAAGCTAGCAAATCATTGCGCTAATTAAGCTAGATAGCACTGTGCACAGCAACCAGTATTTCTGACTCTGTGTATAAAGGCCTGATTCTGAGCAGCCTTGTAGGCTGTGTGATACCCAGCTTCAGCCTCCAAAAATATTACAAAGCAAAGCTGCTCTCTTGCCAGAAGGACATTACATCAGTCAACGCTGAGCTTGTATTTAATAAATGCTAAGCAATAAGAATCAGAGCTCAAAATGTTGTTCTTCTTGATGCTTCACGTGGTGAGATTCATGCTGGCACAAGTGGGGAGGGCAGAATAAACACATTTCTACAGCCTAATGCTGAAAAAGGGCCTTAAGGCCTTGTGTGAACGACCCCCACCCTAAGGGATGAATTCCATATAACGTAGTACCCCATGCTGTCTTGTGCCATGCACTGGAGACATAGAGCGTCTCTTGGCTGGCCATTTGCAGGCTTTTTGGTACTCATAGTTCCTTCAACTGAGATTTTTTAAATTTCCATTTTTACAGTGGTCTGAAGTAGGGGAAAAAATCTTTCTGGATTTTCTTACCTTCAGGTTCATGGTAATAACTACCATGATTGTTATTATCCAAAGCAATAATAGCAAGAGCAAATGTTGGGTGTAGAACTACAGCTTTTTAAGAGCTCTGTTTTACACAAAGAGGTATCTATTTACAACGTTAACTCTCCCAGGCCAGTTAATTTTGTCTGTCGTTGTCATTACAGTTTATCAGTTCTCCTTTGCAACCAGAAGTCATCAATAAGGCTTAAAGCTTTGTTCAGCTGCTCAGTCTCAGTGTTTTGTGTGTTTTCCTGGGGCTATGTTTTTTAGTTGAAGTTCTTTGTCAACACAGTTGATGCTGTGACTAATTTGGCTAATTCTGCAAGAAAGGATTACGCTTGGATCGCGCATTGGTATTTTGAGTCTCAGTAAGAAGTTACAATGAATGAGGAGTCTGGGTTAGGCAGACGGTTGAGTGGGATGATACCTTTTGGCCTTCAAATCAATAGGACGTATGATTCAGGCTTAACTTCTGAGCCAGTCTGTAATGTCTTTGAGATGATTTTGTATGCAGAGCACCCCGTACATCGCTTATGAATGTGTCTTGGGTAAATGGGAAAGCTCCTAGCGAGGCTTTCACACAGAGGCACAGAGATGCTATTGGGACACTGCTGCATTGCCAAGTTATTCTAATTTAGCCAAATCTCACAGCCGCTGACATTTTCTCAAAAGTATCATATTGTTTTAAAGAAGTCACATTTATTATTTTTTTGAAAAACAAAACAAAAGAGGAAGTCTGTAGTCTTCCTTGCTGCAGAATGAAGCTTGAAAAAGTGATTCCAATAGCTACCTCCCATCCCCCATGCTACCCAGCGAGCAAAGAGAAAGGACCCAACATTATGCTTAAAACACAATCCTGCTGTTGGGTTTGGATGGTGACACAACTGGGAACTCCTTTCAGCCTCTGAGAGAGCATCATTTTCTCGCCCAGCCCAGTCTTCCAGGTGGGCTCAGGGCAGGCAGGGCCCAGGGTCATGGGAGAGGGCTGGCATCAGGAGAGGAAAAAGGCTGGAGACGTTCAGGGAAGAAACCAGAGGAAGCTGTGATTTGGGTCAGAGCCCCTGCCCAGCGTGGGCTGCCTGGGCTGCACTACTCTTCGCAAAGGGCTAGCTGCTCAACCTGTGTGTATAGCAATAAAAAATGCAGGTTTACACGGTCTGCCATGTGAGACAGGCAGTTCAGATACTAGTACGTCACCACTTCTCTTATCAGAGGGCAGCAGCCAATTTCCATTACTATTTTTGTCTTTTATTGTGTGCAAATACGTAAGGATTTTAGTGTCAGCTTTAAAATGCCACTCAGAAGGCCAGGGAGCACGATGTCTTATTTTCACCAGTCCATCTGACGCTACTTTTACGAGTGAGCCGTATTGCTTGTACAGAACCTGAGCAAGTTTTTTAAGATGGCTTTTTTTTTTTTTTTTTTTTTTTTTTTAAGAATTGAATAGTTGCAATTGTTGGAGAAAGGTGCTTAGGTACCGCATTAGGAATTTGCAGGATCAAAGTAGCAGTTAAGATGCCAGGGAACTCGTCCAAATCACAACATAGCTGATATTCTGTGGGGAATACCGGGCTGTTCTGTATACAGCGCTCTTGGCTCCACGTAACTTAAAACCCGCAGAATTGAAATGATTACAAATATCAGGCTAAATCTTTCAAGGTGTTGAGTGCCCACAGCTCACGTTGGGCTGAGCACTCTTTTACACTGTGGCCCTTTATGCCGTGAAAGTAATGCAAAAAGCACTCAGAGGCAGCAAATGCCACTGGAAGCCCCCTTTCAGCATCAGACCTAAGCAAAGGAGCTTGGGTGCCCATTCTCCCGGCAATAGGCAGCACCTCTCAGGAGCAGGCTGGCAGAGGAGTGGCTCTGGCAGGAAGGCTCAGTGAGTTGTGAGCTCAGTTACACAAAAAATGTAGGGGGCGGATTCTGCTTTTTTCTTTTTTTTATTTTTTTAACCTGTGAGAAGCTGCAGGGATATCTGCAGGGCTTGAGATCTGAGCTGCAAGTACAGGGTATGAAACTCTCTCCATCCTGCAGGCAGTGCCAGCGCTCAGATCGAATTCAATGAGGTGAGGAACTCCCCTACGTCCTCGCTGTGCTGGCAGATGCATCCAGTGACTCCTGTCCCCTCTTGGCCTGTACTTGGGGAATGTCAGACTCGGTAGTGGACTAGGCTTCTCCTTTCCCCAAACTTCACAACTGGTAATGAGCTGAATTTTCCTATCCAGCTGCTGCAGCTGGAAAAAATACCAGAGAACTAGATTATTTTATTTTCAAATCATTTACTTGGAATACTTAGGTTTCTATTCAAAGCATTTTTTAATTGCTCTTCTATTTTGAAGGCTTAAAAAGGGCAACGGGTGTGAAAATGAAATGACATGAACAAACTCCTATTTTCTCTGAGAGAACTAATTTTTTAGGTACAACGTAAATGTATTCTGTTCTATATCATTCTATTTATGATTCAGCCATAAAAAGGGACATTTTTTCCTACTTAATAGTAATAATATTGTCACAACAGTGGAGTTATGCCAGGCTTCTGAGGAGATGATGCTTGTGTTGCCTTTAAGTAGACCAATAACATGTTTGGAAAAGAGGCGAAGATAAGGAAGACATGATTCATGGTTTTGGAAATTAGGAAGATCCTTATGTAATCATTGTCTCAGTTTTAAAACTTGTACAAGTCTTTTTTTATAACAAATAAATCAACAGAAGCCTTTAGTTCTTTTTCAGTACTTCATAGTTTGTTGTTTGGGTGATTCCGTTGTTGGTTGGTTTGGGGTAGGCTTTTTGTTTGTTTGTTTTTTCTTTTTTTTGTTGAATCTGGGTGAACTTGGTGTTACAGAAGTTGGCTATTGATTTTAGACAGAATTATACAGAATTTAGAGAATGTATAAAATAAAGAAACCATTCGACTCTAGTTATTATCTGCATGTTAATGAAAAGTTTGGCTAATAGTGAAAGAGTTAGGTAAAAGATTTGCTTTGATTGTAGTGTATTGGGTTTGGGTCTAATTTCCATGTGTTTATGGCTGAAGGATGGGGAAGGATAATGCTTCATTTGTAGGCTGGTATTTTGTGTCCTGTCCTTTACCCACAAACATTCTCTGCTTAAAGACAGATTTCAATCAAGTGTGACTGAGTGGTAAAAATATCAAAGCTTCAAAGTATAGGTGAGGAAAGTCTTTGAATTAAATTTCCCCTAGCAGTTTCACATCACAATGGCCAATTTGTAATGGTCAAAGCTAGCAGCCTGCATGTTCCCCTGCAAGTTTTCCGTGGGAGAACAGAGAAAAGGGCAGCAGGACATGAATTTTATAAATATTTGTGGTGATAACAGAAATCTTGGCTTAAGAGGCAATACCCGATGAAATACAAATCATAAACCCAGCTTTCATTAGCTGTTTCATTAGCTGCTGATGATACTGCTTATGAGAAGATGCAAACGGATGGTACAGGTGGACAGCTGCATACAGACTCTCCCTCTCCTGTTAACACTGACAGACTCGCTAGTAAATAGAAAATTCTGCATGTGGTACTGTTGGGTCTCTGTCCAGCAGCTCCACATCTCCACATCCAGAAGGTATGGACCACCTTTCCTCTCAGTTGCCCTGACACCTGGTTCAGTAGCCCATGCAGGGTCATTTCCATTGCCACTTGTGCACGACACAGCTGCTGGGGAGCCCAGAAATGTGAAAAAGTTTAAGCCAAGATGTAAGGAAAACCTTAGCTGGCTCGAATGAAGGGTCTAGGCCACAAAACCAAGCCACAGTCCTTCCTCCTTCTGCAAACATGCCCTAAAATTGTTATTAACCACGACGGCCAAGGGCCTGAGCCCATTTCTTGTCTGTGAAGTGGCATCTCCAACACCGTGCAGCTCTGGGTCACCGCCACCCGACCTGCCGTGCCCCAGACCAGAGCGTTACTGGCACTTAAAGGCTGAACCATTCGCAGCCCCGTGTGCTGTGGCAGTGGGCCATAAATTTAACCTTGACTACAATGCCCTTTCCAGAGACTGATCGTGGTATTCTTATTATCTAATGAGTTTGTCATTTCCTGTGCTAGTTGTAACACAGCTGAATATTTTCTAGGTTACCTAACCAAACTTCTGCAAAATCATACCGCCTATGCCTGCGACGGGGAGCATTTGAGTCTGCACTGTCCTCGGCATTCGACAATAAGCATTCAGTCAGCATTTTACGGGCAAGACTACCAAATGTGTGGCACACAGCAGCCTGAAGCCAGGATGACAGAACCCATAAACTGTGTGGCACCCACCTCCCTGCAGGTATCGCATAAAGCTGTGTAGATTTCCTTCTGAGCCTTGCTTTGAAAACCCCGTTCCCAATGTTCCCTAAAATAACCAATTCCCTTCTAATCAAGGACTTGTCATGACTCAGCAGGCCAGCCTTCATCCATCACACAGGCCCTCCTTATTCCCAGCAGAGGATACAATCAGTTCACACATCGGGGTTACAAATGCACTGAATGAGATAAGCATGGAACAAGCCAAACTCCTACCACGAGGCTATCTTCACTGACTGAAAAGGCCCCATGAGTTAAGCAACAGGGCCTAAGCACTTCTGTGGCTGTCTACATTTCCATAAATACATGATTTGTATCAGGAATATCCTATAGCTTGTTTCCCGAGCCCACTTGAGTGTAGGTTAAAATTATTTAGGTTTCATAAATTATTGCTTTCTGCCATGGTGACTTTTTCAACAAGGCTTAGAAGGCCTGGCTTCCACTGCTGTCAAAGGCTTGTTTCATCACAGTGAAAATTACAGTGTTAGGCCCAATTCACTAAATCATTGGAAAATGGGTTGTCAGTGGAATCTAAATATGTTCTGTCAGTGAAGCTGTTGTAAATGCTTCACAGAAGCTTTGATGAAGCTGGCAACATTAGTGCTTGTAGCTGACACATGGCTTTTTGTCAACAGGGAACGTCTGTTTCCCCCACTAGTGAGCTGAAGAGTTTTACAGAGTGGTTTGGCAGTAATATCCTCTCTCTAGAAACAATATTAGGCCACAATTTCTGAGTGTGGCTCATCCATGCTGTATTGCAGCTTCTAAAGACATTCCAGCCATGACCTATAGGCCATGTGAAAGTACAGCCCTCCTCTAAAATCGGTAGACCAGATGCATCCTTGAGGTCATTTTACTGACTATAGTGAAGAGATACCAAGGATTATTTGGGGTCTGTGAGTCTTGAGTGCCTTTGTGAGGTCTCCTTGGGCAGTTTTTTTCCCTTGAGTATAATAAACAGCATGGAGTAACAGTTGTATAAACCATCATCATCATTCAGGCACTGTCACTGATCAAAGACACGAAAGCATTTTGACAAGACCACAAACGTGAGAGATACAAATGCTCTGCATCTCAGGGAGTTCCAGCTCTGTCAAGGAGAAGAGACACATCCTGTAAACTGATTTCTTAGAAAAGAGCACCAGTGATCTCATCCTTCCTCCCCTTCCCTCTGGAAACACATCTGCAGTCTGCATCATCAGGCATGATGCTGCCCTGCAGCCAAGAGGAAGCATAACAGGCATTTTATACAGTGACCTCCTATTAAAAGGATCACTGCAAAGTTTGATCTGTCCTGAGATATTAATAGCCCCGGGCTGTCTCATTACGATTATCATTGTTTGCTTTCGTGGTTGCGTGCTTTTGCACAGCAACATGATAGAAAGTCTGACTGCTCTTTGCATTAAGAGAAAACACAAACAGATGCACAGGAGATGATTCAGCTCAGGTACAAACAGAAGGTGACTCAGTAGGGGACATCCATCTCCCCTTACTGAAGTTGTAACTCTATTTCACTGGCCTGTTCTAGAGCATTCCCAGTTACGGATGAGTTATTTGCATGACTTGCAACTTTTTAAAAGAAGAATTGAGCAACAAAATTGTCCACTGTGCTTTTCCTTCCCTTATAAACTTTTTAGTGTGCACTTAATGCTCAAAAAGTGTTGGATGAAAGTCTCCTTCTACCCAGGGGAACAAAAAGACAAGAGTGTTATGGGATCACTGCATTGTGCTGCCAATGTGTATCATTTCTGCTTGGGAAGGATGGCTTCCAGGGATGACAGGAGAGATTCAGCCACTGCCAACTATCTGAGCCTGGAAACAAGAGTGCAGCTTGTGCTAATCACAGTGGTAAATTTGTGATCTGGCCTCTTGATATGACTCAGACCCCTTCCGATGAGAAACAAGGCAAAAATTTCCATAGATTTTCTGGGAAGTACCTAAAATGATCAGAGAATAATGTATTGCAGTTACACCTGCTAAGAGCTGTGTGACCTAGAGATGATGCCCTCCTTACTGCAATCCGCTGGGATTTTAAACATCAAGAATCATGGGTACAACAACACAGGCTGCACAAAAACAGTCTACAGACAGCCTGCTCTGAGCAAGGCTCTGAAGGTGGATAAGAATTTATTAAGTACACTGCTGAATTTAAACTGTTTTTTTTCAGATGCTTTGATGTGTGACTGGATTAAAGCTGGACAGAGTCATTTGGGGCAATGTCTTCATATTTTGTAACTATCACAATCATTGCTACAGCTCCAAAAGCACTGGTGAGGCAGGAACAATAGTGCAAGCATTAGAAGTACTCTGTCCTTTAGCTGGACTTGGAGGAGGTCCACGTGACCCTCTGTGTGTAATGCTGGTGACCTTCCTATTGTCCTTCGGCTGCTACTCCCAGTAAAGCAGAACAGTAAGAACCACGGTATATTTCTGGGAAAATAAATCTGGTGTAGATATAGCTTTAAAACAGCATTAAAAAAAAAAAAAAAAAAAAAAAAGAGAGAGAGAGAAAAAAAAACAACAGGTACCAACTAATAGGTTTAGGATAGAAAGGCGTATCTGTCCTGTCTTTCCAAATCAATTTTGAAACTGAATCAAGTGGCAAGTCAGGTAAATAGGCAACTAAGCCACTCATTAGACCTCTTTCAAATAAAGGTATTGCAGAGCATGGTCAGGTAAACTTAAGGAGATCGAGATGAAATGGTTAAAAAGGCATCTTTCTGAGTTACCGTACTTCGGTTGGACATCACATTCCCATAAATGCTATCGGGAAGATGTGCCCGAAGTGCTAGAGGCTGAGCATGCACTGAGGGCTCTGAGCAGGGTCCCAGGCACTGCTGAGGCCGTGGTGGCACGCAGTAAGGCCTGGCTGACTGGTGGGGGGCAGAGGGAAAAGCAACAAGCAACAGTGAATCAGTAACATCCTAAATTGCCACAGACATCGCTGCTATGCGTGTGTTACCAAAAACTTGGCCGTGGCTCAAAGCGGAGAGGCGGCCTAAATCCAGTGATCCAGATGTTTTATGTGTTTATGGCCCAAAAGCTGTGAAAGGATGGTTTGTCTGCTGTATAGAACAAAGTACAGCTAAGTGTTGTCGTTGCTTTGTAGCTTCATATCTTGTTTTCAAGACTATCCTTTTTGCCCGTTGTTCTAGAAAGTACTGGATGAATGCCAAAACCTGAGATCCTGCCAACTCCTTGTCAATAGTCGGGTTTTCGGACCTGATCTATGTCCAGGGACCACTAAATTCCTCCTTGTCTCCTTTAAATGCAAACCTAGTAAGTAATCCACACCAGGAAAAGGTGTTTTTGTGTGTTTCATTGTTTGTTTTGCTTAGAATGCCGCTGCACAAGGCTTTGCATAAATCCATGTTAAGTTTTACGTCTCTTAGATTAATAACAAGTTGTTTTTTCTACTTTACTTCAGCCTGCCATTGTGCTTACAACTCCACTGTGCTTGCTGCCAATGTAATGACCAGCATAATTTGTCAGAATCAGTTGTCAGACACCAGACTCGAAAGGAAAAATGTCTTGGAAAATATTTTTAAAGCCATGTCTTATTAGAAATACAGAGCTGAACAGCAAAAACAGATGTTTGGGTTAAGGATCCAAATGATGAAGCTATCGTAACAAGTAGTATTAAAAATGCTTAAAAAGTAGGACCAAAGCTTTCAAAGATCCTCGGTTTACTACCTACTGTTTATAAAATAATGACTGGAGGATACACTTGCATGGTTAATTTTATAGCAGGATTACCTGTGTCCTAAACAGGTAATTGACATTTGTATGGAAAAGGGACAAATCCTGCCTCAAACAGAATGACCTTTGCAAACACAAGAAGAGCATCAGAAAAATTAAGACAGTCACAATGAGGTTTCTTTTTTTTTTTTTTTTTTTCCAATTGTCTTTTCTTGTTGCTATTATGTATGAGAAAAAGCCCCAGCTGCCCAGGGGCTCAGCTTTTCCTGGCAGCTCATCTCCAGTCTGGCTGAAATGGGTCCCAAAGCAAATACTTGAAAGAATCTTAGAGTTCACATTTTTAATATATTACAATTACTGCATTATTCACAGTAGATTTGTATACTGTAGCTGTACCAGTTCTCATTAGAAACCTCCTTTTACTAATTGAAAGTGGACTGGGTTCCTCTTTGCTACTTTTAAAATACTTTTTTCCACTAGAAGTGAGTTAAAATGAATGCCTGATATTCTCTGTGACCCAAATATTACAAAAGCTAGTCCAAAGTGTATTTAACAGCAAGTGCTGCCTTCAGAATTGAAGCAGAGTCCAGGTCCAGTGTAAATTACATGATTTATTGGACGGGAAATTTATGTTTGTAGGTAAGATAACAACATTGTTACACTTGGCTATGGGAAGCATCCTTACTCAGGAAATCATTTGAGCATAATTTAAGCATATGTTACAATCTCCTCACCTTCAGGTGGGCACTTAAGTAATTGCCCAAATCCCTCAGTTTTTCATCTATTTAGGAATGTTGCATTTCCTGCTGTTGCTGAGGTCTCTGTTGTGTTTTTACCCTGTGCCACTCGCAGGTTTGTTCTGTAGCCTCCCCAGCAATCCCAAAGCACGGCTGAACAGAGCTTTAGGCTGTCAGCCCTTGGGTCAGAGCTGCTCTTTTCTTGGCCTGATCCCCACGGGCGTACACTATGGCAGGTGTTTCTGCAGAAGCAACAACCTGCAGCAGGTTTACTATTCTTAAAAAAAAATTCTTTTTTTGACTTCAACTTGTGAGTGACAAAGAGTTCAAATGGAATAAACTGGATTATTACCAAGAGAATTAACCCTTTTTCAAAAGTCTGTTCTGTCCTAAACAAAATAATCTTTCCTTTGCTGAATAGATAGGAGTTTTTCCCTGCCTGGTTCCCCTAGCCCTGACACCCACACTCTGCTCCAGCAACACCTCTCAGTAACAATAAGATTTCCCTTTGCTCCTGCTTAGCTCAGGAACCTCCTTTCCTGTTTTCACATTTCTGAAAGACAGCAAAATGGAGCAGAACCAACCCTTCTCCCCGGCCCCATCTGCACAAAAGGATGGTTGGCCATGACCCTACCCAGGCCAGGAAGACCTGAGCAGTGAAATGCCGCAAGCAGAGAGGTTGCTCAGGCCAACTGGGGACCCCTTTGGCCAGATGGCAGACTCCAGCCAGATCCCAAGGTGGGATCAGCTGCCCTGCCCAAAAGGCCACCTCACTGCTTCCCTACACCATGTGGGGAGAGCCACCAGCCCGCCTGTGCCTCCTGAGAAAGGGAGGGGGATGTTTTTCTCGGGCTCCTGTCCATGTGTCTTTGTCAGCCAAACTTTCAAAGCAGCCCTTGCCAGGTCGGGGAAACCCACTGACCATGGTGGAGAGGTGAAAATGCAGCCGAGGCCTGGCTTGGCACACGCAGGCCGTGCCCAGGGGCTGTGCTGTGGCACCAGGCGATGCCAGCCAGCCAGCCCCGTGACTGGTGAGCGGCCTCAGCACTCCATCAGGCATTGGGATAGGCACAGAAAGTGACGTTGACCTTCAGGGGCACGAAAGGAAGGGATGAGGTTTCTCCTACTGAACAGTAGTGGAAAGCAGGCCAGGAAATCAGGCGGGAATGGGGGTGGCTGTTCCACCGGGAGAGGAGGTTGGCAAAAGTTAGTATTTTCATTCATTGTTAAAAGGAGCTGGAGGCTCTAGATACTCATAAGGGAACAATTTAGTTGGAGGAAGCACTCTGCTTTGCTATTGGCTTTGCCTCTGGGTGTAATCGTGCCGCATATCACTGACAGCACAACTTGCAGAAAAGCTGTTTTCTGTCATGCTGCTATTTGCTACGAGCAGTCCAGCTGAGAAAGTTGCCTCACGCTACCGTATTGTTATTTGCTTCTATTTTAGCTGAATACAAAACCAAATCGGCCTGTGAAAACCAGGAACTGAAGCTCCACTGTCAGGAGTCCAAGTTCCTCATGATCTACTCTGCCATCTACGGCAGGCGGGCACACGAAGAGAGCATCTGCTCGGCCGAGGCGGAGCGCGTCCCCCCGTTCGGTATGTGACCATGCTCTGAACAGACCCTCCAAGAGGCTGCACAGGGAATTGAGGGCACAGGCGGGGAGAAAACTGCAGGCATGAGAGCATTGGCATCTTGGAAGTGCCGGTGATTGAAACGTGAGAGATTATTTCTGGAACTCAAACAAATTGCCTAGCACAAGGGAGAAATGAGTAAGAAATGTAAGCAAAGTAATAACCCTTGATGTAGTTAATCAGTTCTTAATATGATTAACATCAAAAATTATTTCTGTTGGCTCTCTTGAGCTTAAGTGACTGTATTAAACAGCAGCTGCTGGCCTCTCATCTTCCTCCAGCTTCTGATAATGATCAAGCAACCCGAGTGGCCCAACACCTTATCTCACAGCTACCTTCCACTTTGGTTTCTGCTTCCACTGTCTTTACTTTCCCTTAAATGCAGCCAGTCAGGATGAGGTCCACAGATCAGGGACCGTTGCTTTAGATGCTGTTGTTTGACCAGACTCCAAGACTGTAGTAGCATGCTAATAAATCAGATGTGTCTGGGACTTCTCTTTGGCACCAAGTCCAGCAGGCAGGAAATGTCCTGTGTATGTAGCACTGAGCTCTTATCCCCCCAAGCAGGACGAATGCATGCAGGCTGCCTCCTGGGGCTGCTCTCTGCCCAGAATTGTGATGGAGAGCTGGTGAGAGGATGCTGTTGGACAGGCCAGAAAAGTGCAGGACTCGTACATACCACCACAGAGCACTGTGTTACAGTGTCAGAAATGTTCCCTGCTGATGATGATTTGCTAGTACAAGTGCATCCCAAAGAAGAGAATATTAATGATGCTCGATTAGTAATTAATATATAGCCAATATAGCAATGTTGATAGAATTTTAATATCACTTTTGTCACGGTCTATGAACACTGTCAGACTCACACCATTCCCTTTCAAAAATGTGAAAGAACCCAAAACATCACAAGTAGTTTATGGTCTTCATCAGTAACTTGTCATCGACTTCAGTGTGTAGTCTCAGCTGGTGTATGACTGGTGACTCAATTTTTATCATTAAGTATTTATACTTTTATATAAATTTATAGTAGCACATGGTTATGAGGGTGATTGATGTTTGTATGAATGTGTTCAATGGTTGACAGCGAAAGCGTGAAGGTAAATTTGCATGCTGTAGAGAAGGCCAGCACAAGATCTGTGTGTTGTTCACATCCCTTCATACCACACAGGGAAGGACTTACATGACTGACACCAGTCCTGTCTGTGCAGAGCCTGAACTTTACTTACTTCTGAGAAACGTGCTACAAGTGAAATCTATAAGAAGCATTTCTGAACATCAAGAAGAGATCAATAATTAGTCTTAAAAGCCATTTGTCTGCAAGCCAATGTTTCAATTTAGTTTTATAGGTATTAAAAATGTATTGGCTGAAAATTGTATTCTGTTCTTTTACAAGAATTTATTTAAAATCACCAAATCTGTGTTTCATATTAGCTGTCCTGTCTGATCCTTCACTGGGGCTTTAGCTCTAGATATCTGTTCTACAAAGGAAACATTTCAGCAGGTTTCTGAAGGATCCATACATCCTCCATGATGATGGTTTTGACTCAAAGCAGAGAAGAGAGAGCTCAGTTGATGGAGAAAGGCTGCTACCGTACTTATTTCTCGCACTTCATTCACCTCTGGGAATTGCTCACTTGTCTATGGTGTCAGTCCTTACAGTTCACAGATCATACTACTACAAATCCTTTCTATATAAAGTTTCCCCATGTAAGTAGATGAAGAGTTTGCAACAATGACAAATTCTGTGCTGTCACTGCCTGCATATAAGCAACTCCTGGCTGTTGCTGTTCTTGTGCTATGCAAAGAAACCTAAAACAGAGGTAATAGGAGAGAGCATAAAAGCTGAGACAAACACAAGGTAGATCTGTAGAAGGTAGATCTTTATGTGGGTTTCCCATTACTTAATGAAAGTAGCTGGCCTCTTGCTCCATGCTGCCAGTAACCCCTTGCAGTGAGCATAATTTTCAAAAGCACTTATGTGGCTTGGGGAGATAGATTCAGTTATCACAAGGGACTGAGCACTTAGGAGCCAAATCCAATTGACTCCAGTTCTATCCATCTGGAGCTTAAATCTTATTAATGTGGTATCTGAAGCACGATACAGATGTCAGTGGGTGCATAATAAGACTTTTTAAGTGCTTGGATACCCTTCTCTCAGAGAAAGCAATAATAAACTGAGTGTCAGCATGATTTTAATGATTTGAGACAATTTAGAAAACATTTCTACTGCTCTTCATTCCAGAGTCAGAGCCCATGTACCTGTATATGTTTGCACCAAAAGCTAAGTCTGCTTCATCTCACATCCATGTTGTTTCTACACGTTTGTTCATCCTGGGCTAAAGACAGTGCTCAATCCTTTCCATTTCTTTCATGGCATTATAGGGAAGCTGTTTTGTTGTTGTTGTTGTTGTTGTTGTTGTTGTTGTTGTTTTGTTTTGTTTTAGTACTATGCAGAATAGAAGTTGTCTGTAGCTTCTCATGACATGCGTAGGAAATCTCTGCTGAGTTCAGTTTTGCATCAAGGCATACTGGATGTGGTCCTGCTAGGAGGACTGGATATCAAATTAATTAGATACGCACATGCAATATAGCTGGTAAGCAGTTACTGACAAGCAGCAGCTTTGAACTGAGACAGATGTATTCTGAATTATCACTTTTCTTTGAACAATCTATCAAACCAGCTGACAGATTTCCAGAGCTATGCTTCAAAGGCAACACAGGAAGATGTATAATGTCTTTAGCATAAAGGCATTTCTCCATGTAGTAAATAGAGTATATAAATCCATCACTGTTATTGATGACATCTGTGTAGCCTCAGAGCACTTGTGGGATTGTGAGCCTCAGCTCAGCATTCAGCATGACTGCCTCCCCCTGGGACATGTTTTCCGAGCCAGTTCAATAATCTAACTCAGGTGCCATTGCTGGTACAGAGGAGGAAGACGAGCAATGTGGCCGTGGTGCCTCCCCTGCTAGGTAAAGACCTGGCAGAAAGGTTTTCTTCTGGTCTGTTTGGGTTTTGCTTACCCTTGGTGGTGGAACAGCTTTAGCATGAGCCTATGCCAACAGAAAAGCCTACACAGGATGGGATGTGGGAGACAGACACAAGTCCCTGTTCTCCTTCAGACAAAGAGAGCACGTGAAATACTGAGTACAAAAAACTCTCTAATGTGCACTGCAGCCAATACAACGGCACCACTTCAGTCCCAGGACTGATACCTAATTATATGTGTGACTTCCACCTTTTGTTTCCAAATGTCTTCTACTTTTGTTAAAATTGTCCAGAAACAAAAAGCTGCACTTAGAATGACTCATCTTGCTCAATGCAGGTTTGGGGAGGGGAAGATTAATCAAAAAAAGATGGTATTTCCAGGTAAGATCAGTAAAAAATATTTTTCCTGTTTTTTCTCCTTCACCATCAAACCGAAGGAGGACTTTTTTACATATTTTACATGTTCTCCAACTTGGCATCAGGACCATTCATTCCTGTGAGTGGACACAGTTGCCCCCTTCAAAGGACAGCACATAAAGTCTTGTCTCCAAGTATTTTAGGGTATTTTGCCTTCAGGAAAAGTTCCTTCTGCAAAGTAAGCTCTTGCCAAAAGTAGGAGAATTCATTGAAGCTCGGGGGTTTATTTCCATTATAAGATCTCTGGATCTTTGCAGGAAAATCAAGGACTTCAGGCAGTGTCCTGCTTCTGCAGCTGTTCAGTGACTGGCACTGTTAGGACTCCACAGGATTTGGAGAAAGTAACTTCCGCGTTATGCTAAGATTATCAAAAAGCTCACAAGAAAACTGAGATTTGTTTTGGTTACAGTTCTGCTTAGCAGGATCTATTGTGCCCAGCAGGTCTCCAGCAAAGCAGGAGCCTGTAGCAGTCGGTTCCTCTTCTGATATGCTCTCTCTTTTACATTTGTGCTAACATGTGTATGAGGAAAGAGAAAACTTATTGGCCAAAGGAAGCTAAAGAGTTGTGCCAAAACAGGTTGCCATAGAGAATATGAAGAAGGTTCAGGCCAACAAACACTTCCCAAATCATAAATTACTCTTGTTAATACATGAAAGTACTTGAAAGGAGGCTTGGTAGTAGGCAACCTCTAGCTGCAACTTGCAAGCTAGAACACCAAAACGTAATTCCCAGAAATCTTACCTGGATGTGCACTGGCTGGTCAGGTACGTGCTTCCACAAGTGGTAGTGACCAGCAGAGCCCAAGAGTGCCCATCTGCACTGCTGGAAGGTAGGGTCCTTTCCAGCACAACTCTCTTTAACCTGTTTCCATTCCGGGGAGAGTGAAGGGGTGCGTGTGAGTGCGTGTGTGTGTGTGAAGAATTCAGGCACTCCCATCACGGCTGTCACCATGGCATGACTTACCCTGGGGCTGGATTTTGTCTAATCCCCTCTTCCCGCTGAAATGATATTCAGGTAATAAGAAGGGGTGTTAGGAAGGAAAGAGAGACTTCCAAAATCCTGTAGATGCCTTCCAGCCCAGCACGGTATCACAATGTCATTATCACAGAGGGAGAGAGAGAAGTTCTTGTATAACAATGTTTTGTGATATTGTGATATTTTATTTTATTTTTTGTATCAGTGTTTTGGAATTCAATGGGCCTGCATCTGTTACTCACCAACAGTGACTGAAAAGCTTGTGGCTCCTTCCCATACCAGGGGGTGTATGTTCCTCCTAGTGTGAGCCAGTCCCTCGTAAAAGTCTCTTGAGAGCAGCTGTAAGTGAAGTAAGGGTACAAACAACTGAAGTCAGATCTGGAAGCACTTACGCACTGATGGTGTGGGTGGGGTAGATGCAGAGGCACGATTCTGTAGCAACACCAGGGCTCAGGGACGTGGAGAAGCTTCACATCTTCCCTTGCAGCTTCTGCCACTGCTGCCTCATCACTTTGGGTGTGGGAGACAACAGCCAGCCGAACCTTAGGGGTGCAAAGGTGGGGACAAAATTGCTCGATTTTGCTTCCACCACAAAATGTCTTCACCCAGCTCTGTCTGCGTGCAGACATCAGACATGAGAAGATCCTTGTCCGTGTCATCCTTGATAAACTGGGAAAAGCAGGAGGTGTTTTGGCCTCAAAAGAAGCCATTCCTCCCCTTGGCCCCAGCAACAATTGTCAAGACAAAGCTTCCCTAGAAAGAAAGCAGCAGCAGGAGAAGAAGCAATTGTTGGAGTGAAATAAAAAAAGATCAGTCACCAGGTAACTTTCTGCTGAGGTGACTGGGGAAGGTCACATTTTGCTGAGCAGCTGTTTGGAGGTGCTTAAAGCATGCTCAGACACACAGCACTTCATCCACCAATGTTTCCCTTACCAGCAGTTGAGGGGTTTTCTTGCGTATAGGTTCTTCTAGCTTAGATTTTTGAGCTGTTGGGAAAAGTGTGCTTGGCATTCAAGTTCAGAGTACGATAAGGAGGTGAATTGTGCAAACCCAGTGCTGTGAGCGGTTGAGCAGTAGCAGTTTGGTCCCTGCTGCCACCCGAGGAGCAGGGAGCTCCCCTTGTGCCTTCTCCTCAGTATTGGTGCTGGCAGATAGATCCCTCGCCCCGAGCCTAGGCGGGATGGCTGTGGGGTTTTTGCACCAGATGCTCACAGGCTGAATTCCAAACTCCGAGCTACTCGTAAGGAAATCCAAGAGCCTCGCAGCAGGCACAGGAGGTACAGGTGGCAAGGAATGGCCTGTTCTGACAGTAAGTGGTGTTGTTAGCATATCGTGCCGCCTTGTTTGCTGACAGAACGTGGACCTGGGATATAAAGGTATCAGCAACGCTTTTCCTAAGTGTTTTTGCTAGAACCAGCAGTGCAAATGGCCCTTCTCTGATGCGCAGGCAGGACCCTGTACGCCATGCCCTTGCATAAATTACCATGTTATTATGGAAACTTTCTTTAGGAGCTTGCAGCCCTGCTTGCTCCGGAACTCCATGGTTTCCCCTTGTCAGTTCTTATCCCCGGAGCTGATGGTTGGGCTCCACAAAGCACAAGCCGTGCTGATGCAGTAGTGTGAAATCTTTGCTTTCAGTCGATTCTAAAAGCAAGCTCCTTATTCTTTTTGCTGGTAGGCGTAGCCCACAAAACATAAAGCCCTGCAGGCCAGCAGTTTGGGATGAAAGCAGCTGGGCCCTAGCGTCGAAGCGAAAAACTGTGGTGGGGCTCCTCCTTTGGGTGCCCCAGCCCTTCAGCAGCACGTTACTTTGCGTGTAACGTGGATCTGCGTTCGAGACACATCCCTCTTGTGCTCTGGGAGCGGTGACGTGGGAGAAGACAGCCGTCAGTGGTGTTGGGAGCGGGTGTGCCAGGCCGGGGCTGCCAGCGCTTGGCACAAAAGGGCCAGCCCTGGCTACTCCATCACCTGCAGCTCTTGTGTGGCAGGATGCAAAGAAAGGGAGGGGAAGCTCTTACGGCCTGAATGGAGAGAAGCTTTGAGCAACCAGAAGACAAATTGCTGCTCATTAAAGCCTGCGTGATTTATGGCACGTCATTTGCATGCCAAAACTTTCCTAAACAAAGCTAATTAGGGAGCTGAAAGAGCCTTTCCTCTCCAAACAAGGCTTTCTGCTCCAACTGTTAAATAGCTGCAGTCGGATCTGATAGTGTCCTACTGTGCAAAGACCCTCTCCTCGGTGCCCGTATCTCCATGCCACCCATAGAAGCATTTCAAAGGATCCTCCAGCACTGGTGGTAAGAAACAGGCAACTCCAGCGGCAAGGCATGAAGAATTGAGCGTTTTCCCAGCCGTCCATCGCTGCTTTTTCTGCCACTGCTGGTGGATGTCACCAGCCTTCTAGCGTGCTGGGAAAGTGCTTCTCAAGAGGCCGTTTGTTTTAAACAGATGGTACCAATTTAGCAGGGCCCATAAATGTACGCTGAGTTCAAACATCGCTTCGATGTTCAGGAAGAAGACAGAAGACATGTTTATGTTCGCCTCCTGATTTGTGATTTCTTCAGGACCGCTGACTGCTGATT
The DNA here is from genome assembly GCF_965140915.1 of Aythya marila. Taxonomy (NCBI): domain Eukaryota; kingdom Metazoa; phylum Chordata; class Aves; order Anseriformes; family Anatidae; genus Aythya; species Aythya marila. Next base: position 104,008,680 of record NC_139042.1, read on the forward strand.
CAGGACTGGCTGCTCACTCATGGACTCAGAATTAATTTATTAATTAAATTAAGTATGGAGTGAATCGCCTCCTCGCTCAGACGCTGCAGTAAGGTGTTTGACCAGAAGGGTCCCTAGCAGGGAGGTAGCAATGGCACAGACAAACCAGACAGAAAGAAACTGAACAATTTTTGACCGCATCACTAAAGGCCAAAATTTTCCTGAACCACAGATAGCTGTTAAATAGTGTTACAGTTGTAAATTGCTGGTTTTGTTGTTGTAGTTATGGTTCTTTCCAGTTAACGTTTGTGCTGTTCTGCAGAAGCAAGCCAGCCTTGGTCTCCATTCACACACCTGTGACACCAGCCAAGCCTTGGAAAGTTCTCCAAAACCCGGCCTGCCAAGATCCTGTGGGCACATGACGGCTGGCTCGTCTGGTGGAGGAGCCAAATCCAACACGAATATAGGTGATAAGGAGCTATTAACTCCCAGAGAAACAAGAGCAAACATCTACCAAAGGCAAAGTGAAACATGTACTCACTGTAGCACTGAATTTGTAGAAAACCATCAGCATAACAGCCGGCTGTGAGTAGCTCGAAGGGCATTATGTAGAAAACACAAGTCAGCTTGCCAGACTGCTGTTGTGCTCCCAATCCATTCAGCAGTTGGACCTGGTGATCCTGAGGCTCTTTTCCAACCTGGATGACTCTGTGATTTATGAATCATCTGATAGTTCCTCCTGATATTCTTCAGTTGTTTTCGTACTTGCCAAAATACGCTACTTAGCTGCCTAAAAATGTCCACCTGGATATATCCTTAGTTAGCTGAGATCTCCAGAGGGACTAGAGCAGCAGACTTATTTAAGCAGAGATATCCATTATTTTAAATCAGCCTTCCCCACCTGCCCAGCAGACTCCTAGGACACCCAGGCCTTAGGTTTTCAGGTCTCCAGAAAGACAAAGCTGCTCTCCCCCAAATCTGTCTTGAAAGCTAACCCCCCGGGCCCTTCACCAAACATACAAATCAGCCCAAGGAAGACTTAGAATAAGAAATACCAGCCATCCGTAGAGGCTGACCAGATGGGTGAGGTAACGCTGACTGGAAGTGGGCAGCTTCAGAAAATTATTGCCTCCCCCAAAACCTGTGCCTTCTGCACACTTTCTGTTTTGAAACAGACACAGGTATTTTTTTGCTTGATGTATTAGGGTTTAGCACATGTGGATACTGAGAATTCAGTCGCATTTAGAGACATGCCTTCTTTTCTTTAAAGCAAGTTTTTAAAAGGTTGCTCCATCCACGGCTCTCCATTGGTAGGGAGAAGCTGGGCAGCGAGGGCCCTCTGCACACACACAACGTGTCATTAGGCACGAGCACCGTGCAGTGGAGGTGCCTTTGAAGTCACTTTAGGCATGTGGACTTGGCTTGTGGTAGCAGCCCGACTGGAACAGCATGGCATTTGGTGCGGCAGGAAAAGTCAGGGGTCTGCCCAGTTAAACATCGAGCCCGGCCTGACCTCTTGGCCGTGGCGGAATGGCTCCCAGCAGCACCGGGCTGAGCAGGTTGTCAGCTACCTTCATACACCGAACATCACTGTTGTGGTGCACAAAAATTGATCTCACCTAGCTGGAATTGAAACTGGGCACCTGGTCAAACCATTGTGATAACCCAGGGAGACAGAGAGAGAGACCTACAAACAGGATTGGATCTCCTTTTATTTGCAAGCTCTTCTTAAGGTGAACCAGGTGGAGAGCTGTTTGTGGGTGCTTGGTTCTTCCAGGCCGTGATGAAGGGAACATAAATGACATCCAGCACAGCACCTCGTTTGTAGGTTGACATGGATCTTGCTGCAACCTTAGGACGCACCTGGAAGCCAGCAGGAGGCAGTTAGCTTGCTGCAAGTTCACATTTTCTTTGCGTGCTGAACTTCCTTGCATTCACAAATCCTGATGCCTAATTCTGAAATCCCATTTAGGCAAACATAGCTGTCCGAAACTGAGAGCAGATTTGTGTGTCTTGTTGTGCCCATAGCAGCTATTACTTCTGATCACACTGCTGGTGTATATTTATGGCATGTATTTTTCTTTCAGATTGTTTGTCTTACACGGCGTTGGAAGTTTTATCGAAAAGGTGTTACGGGAAACAGAGGTGCAAAATTATTGTCACTAGCCAGGATTTTGGAAGTCCGTGCCTACCTGGAGTGACAAAATACCTTAATGTCAGCTATGCATGTGGTAAGAGCACAATGGTTTTAAAGCCTTTATTTTGTTTGCAAAGCAAAGCAATGCCAAACAATGCACACATATGGAGACACAAACACACACACGGGCTTCTGAAATCTACCCTTCCTTAACACAGTAATTTTGTGACATGGCTATACCCAAAATATGTGAACAATCCCATGGGTAGAGCTGCACCCAGTGTAAACTTTGCCGTTAAGTTGTTGTGTTTTTTCTTTTTTTCCCTGTAAAAATGCATTTTATAATAAAATATTAAGTATGTATTATAATATCTCAAGAAATGCTATCAAAATAAGATTCTGTTCTGCAGAATTCACCTGCAATGGAGCTAGGAAAAATAATCTGCTGTTGCCTGCCATGGGTCCAGGTACAGCAGTGCTGTGTACAGAGCCCAGTCCTGAAACCTGAGTCACACGAGCACACCTCCAGCCTCCGGCCTTGCAGAGGGATTTCCTTTCTCATGGGCAAGGTCTCACTAAAATAAAGGTTTGAGGTTATAGTTCCCTTGCAGGACTGAAGCCTACTTCAGCTCAGACGAGAAGGAAGAGTTTTTCATTTTCTTTATTGTAGCCTGATATATTTACATCATGTGGAAGCAGAGTTCCCTATAGTTCTTCTTCTCCAAAGCAAAGGCCATGGGACAGCAAAGTGTAGTACAAATGAAAGCAAGGAAAAAAAAATGACTGCAGGACTTCAGCGCAGTGCCTTGTGTGGGTGTTGCATACTTTTAGGAATGTCTTTCTTTAACTGTGGGCTTGAACAAATATCCTCAGCCTCTGCTGGCTAGTCGTGAGGTGAGTTGTGACCCTCAGCAGTGGCTGTATATCACGCCCCTGCACCAATCAGGGGATGTGCGAAATCTTTTTCACCGAGTTACTGCTCTGCTTCTGGGACATGCTTTTGGGAACAGCAGTGTGGGGCTGATCACTGTGTACCTGAGGATCAGGGGAAACAGAGCCCAGCTGTCTCCTTGCTGGTATGAGGGAATTTCTTTTGTGGTCTCCTGATGTAGCTGTGAGGTGAGGGGCACCACAGGGACTCTCCTTGTGTTGTTGAGGAGAGCTGGGGACCTGCCTTCATGCTAACACATAACGTTGTTGTGCAGTTGTCTTCATGCCGTAGTAACTTTATGAATGAGTTAATGGGATCCTGTTTAATTAAAGATAGTTGTAACAGATTGCACTCTCTCACGCATCCATGTGCTGGAAGAGAAGTGTGTGTTTGTTTGCAGTGAGGTTACGTGTTCTGCTTTGTAGGGAAGTGGTTTTGCAATAGGATAACATGGATACCAAATACCGCTCGTGTGTGCTGCTGGCACACCTCGAAGACTTTTTCTTCTGCCAGATCCTCCTGAGCTGTGCAGTCTAAAGCATTAGGCAGTGGTTTGCAGGTCTAATTGTTCTATAGATCATCTAGGGAAGAGGCTGGCTGTAGTCCAGAGTGACATTTTACAGTTAACTCCTACTGGTAAAAGGAGAGGCTGGTCTCTCACAGTGCCGGTGCCTCAGTGACCTCCCTCAGCATCACCTCGTGACCCCCCCCAGCATCACACTCACCCAGCATCGGCCACGTGGAGGCTCAGAGAAAGAGGCTACAGCGTGGGGATGCTGCAAAGTGTAGGCAGGGGATGCCTGCACCTCATTTTCTGCCTTCCAGGTCAAACTCTACTCCTAGGAGCCAGGCCTGCGAACGCAGCGCGCAGGCTGAAAGAAGGCAAACCGACCCCGTCGGCTGACAAAAATACTCTGCTGCTGGAAAACAGTTACGAGTTACGGCGGTATACAAGCCAAAATAGAAATTAGCTCATTCGGCCCTATCGCTGTTGGCTTTCTGTTGCAAACAGGAGCAAAAAGTCCCAAAAAATTCCCTCATCGGGAAAGGAAACAGATATGACTTGGAGCCCACACACAGAAGAGTGCTGCTCAGAAAGAAGTGCTATTTTTAGTTGTTTTTGCAAATGAAAACTATGCTGAGCCCCAAGCCTCGGTCTCCTCTGTTCCATTTAACTCTCTTTAACACTGTTTATTGGCAAATCTTTGTGTATAGCATAGAGGTGAGCTTCATACTTGAAATTTCTTTCTATTTTTTTTTCTCCTGCAAATCAATCATTCTGCCTTCACACAATACAGGGAGCAGGTGCCAAGACCTGAGTACCTGAAGGGCCCATTCATCCCACACACAGTACATGAGCTCTCAACGTCTGCACGCTGTGCCTTCTTTTAGCAATTTTACTTATTTTAAGAAGTATGTGAAAACTTCTCAAGGGAAAAAAAAATAAATGCCACGAGAAATGGCATACCCAGAGCCCTGCCAGCTCATCCCGAGCACCTTCCACTCTGGGACCACTTTGCAGAGCACTTCACATGAGACTTAAAACAGGCAAAGCCTGAGGTGCCACCAACAGAAACCCAATTAATGTTCGACATAAACACTCCTTTCCTGAGCAGGTGACCGAGCCCTGGCACAGGCTGCCCAGAGAGCTGTGGGGGCTCCTCCTTGGGGGTCTTCAGAAGCCACCTGGGCATGGTCCTGGGCAGCCTGCTGTAGGAGGCCCTGCTTGGGCAGGGGTTGGACCAGGTTGGACCTCCAGAGGTCCCTGCCACTCCCAGCCATGCTGTGATTCTGCAATGGGATTAGTAGTTAACCAGAGATCTGTTTTCCAAAGCTGACAGTGCACCGTTTGCCTTTCTTTCCAGTTCCTAAATTCATCCTCACAGCTGTCAACCCCCTGGTCAACGACAACAAGTCTTCCGTGAAGCTGAACGACGGTGAGCATGGTAATTAAAAAGCTAATAATCGTTTACTCCTCTCCTTTGTCTTTGGCTGCAGTAGGACAGCAGAGGTGGGTGTGAGGGAGGGGACAGGAGGAGCGCTGCTGGGACAGCATCTGCCCTCCTGGCTGGGACAGGATGGGGCCAGCACGGCCACGGCTTGGCTGCCACAGCAATAGAGGGAAGGTTCTGCTGTCCTCTGTATGTTCCTTACACTATTTCTGCTGCCCACTGTATGTTCCTTACACCATTTCCAAGGAACTGTGAAGCTTTGCTTCAGTCAGCCTATGTGTCATGCCAAGCAGGGGCTGAGACATGCTGAACTTTGACTGACAGGGATGTGGATACCCGGCAGTCCATAAACAGTGCACTGCTTTCTAACTTTGACTGAAAGATGGGAAGAGTAAAAGTGCAAGTGCAGTTGGTTCGTGGTGAAGGGTCTTTTAAAAATTACACCAACACCTGCTCCTCCTATATGAAAATAGAATGAACGATGTGGCTAGTTCGTTATGAATGTTGCACATTCACTACCATCACTAACTGCAGTGCCCTGCAGCAACTGGGCTAAAAAGTCCACTGGACAGGTGTGAAACTTAATGAAGTAAATTATTTCAGAAAGCCTAATGGGAACAGGCAAGGGGTTTCACTTGATAGTAGATCCTTTTTTAAAATAATTTTGCTATTTTCTATATACTCAATATTTTCAATACCTTAATTATTTGCTGTTTATATTTGATTTCAATATTTGTTTTATTAAATCGTCAACCATCATGTGGTCTAACGTTCTGCAAGGTTCCTATGGCACAGCGCTGTCCTGCCTGTGTTTTAGTCAGACTCATTGGTACAAATGTCATAAGAAGAATGTCACTTTAGTGGCTTCGTCATCTACAACGTGACTGAGTTTGCTTTACCTCCTCTTGTTGCAGGTATTGACATTGATCCAAAGGAATCCAGGCTTCCAAAGAAAGATGGCACTATTGTTAGCAACTCCTTGGCTACATTTGCATACATTAGAGGTAGGAAAAAGAGACAGATTGGTTCATTATTAGATTGTGGCATTTTGGAAGGAGTAAGGAAGGGGAGGATCACCTCAGAAGGTCGCAGCTGGAAATCCCGTATTTATAGTAACAGTATTGTTGCAATATACTCGCAGTCTTGTGGATGGGACAATCACAGCACAATTGACATTTGTGGAATATTTTCCATCTCGAAGGATCCAAACTCTTTTTGGGACTGCAGCCAAGATTTTTTTTTAATGAACGTTTTCAATGGGGGCTGTTGGTTGTTCAGTATTTTTGAAAACCTGGTCCCCGATCTGGGACCAGCGCTGGAGACATCCATTTTTGGAAATGTTGGTTTACATGCATGGAAGGATCATCGAGGAGCAACAAATAAATAAAAAAATCGTCCCAGCCATCGCCACTATGAGCCGTGGCAGGTTTGTGACTTCGCAACACTAAGGCAAATTGTGCTGAGGCCAGATCTGTGAGCACCAGATCTCTAACACCACAGGAAAAGTCCCATGAATTTTGGAAGTGAGCAAGGGGCTGGCATTAAGAAGCAACTTTAAGGCTTCAGCTAAGGTTTTGGCTCTTCTAGAAAAACAGCAGGAGCCATGCAGCGGTCGAGTTGCTGCCTCCCTTGCTGCTATACTGGGACGTGATCTCAGCCTGTACCGGGAATCACAATGCTCCCTACCAGTCCGGGCTGAAGATGCTGCTGTGGTTCCTCGGAGCAGGGAGTTGCTCTTCCCATGCCCTCTGTTAGTGAGAGTAAGACCCATTTTGGCAGGGCAGCTGGAAAAAAATGGTATGCTTCTGGTAGGTGGTTAAGAATGCTAACAAAGTGGTGGGATAATGTTGTTATTTTGTGATGTTTTCAAGAGTCCAGGATTTTTGCACAGTAATCTGAAGAAGCAGAGACAGCACCATTCAGTTCCCCAGTGCAGGGCGTTTTGGGTGCAGGGCACAGCAAGCTCTCCCCACATCCCCTGCCCACAAACACCCACATAATGCAGGACTCTGGAAATGACAGCTGGCTTTTTTGTAGATAGACTTTGGCAGAGTGTGTGAAGTGTTTAAGCACTGGATTTCTAATTTCAGATCACCCAGAAAGAGCTGCTCTACTGTTTGTGTCCAGCGTTTGTGTGGGATTAATCCTCACGCTCTGTGCCTTGGTGATCCGCGTGTCCTGCTCTAAAGACTTCAAGAAATTGCAAGGAAAGAGAGAGCACCTGGTGCCAGAAAGTGACGGAGCAGACGAGAACAGTGAGAACGAGGAGGAGGACGACTCCTCTGAGTCGGAGCTTCAGGATGAACTGGCAGAACTTTACAGACCTCCTTACTCAGGTTATAACTCAGCAGAAGCAGCGGATCTGGCTGAACGGATCGAGCGCAGGGAACAGATCATGCAGGAAATTTGGATGAACAGTGGTTTGGATATGACACCACCTAGAAATATGAATACATTTTATATTAATGAACAATAAATGGCTTATTTTGGATGACACCCTAGCCTTTTTTTTTTTTTTTTTTTTTGAAAAAGAAATGTACCTTCTGTGAAGGAACATTTGTATCAGTACATATAATTATTTGTAAAGTAAGAAGAAATATATGCAATAAAAACAGAGCTTCAAACCCTTGACTGTCTATAAATCATTCTGTGGAAAAACACTTTTATAAAGTCTCATAGTTTTGGATTATATTATAGATTGCTTTTCACTGTATTTTTGGGCTCAATTGCCATATGCGGGTTATGAAATATTTAAAAAGGAGAACAATATTTGAGAAGCGTAACGTGGAGAAAAGCCTTCTGCTTTAAGACATAGCACTTGTAACCAGTTAGTGTCTTGCAGCCCATAAATTAAATGAGAATGTGTTCAGCTGATGAGAAATGTATTATTAACAGAGGCAGCAGGACAGAGCAAAATTAAACACAGGTGCTTGAAGCTTGAACCTGCAGATTCATTATAACACATGGGGGGTGTGAAAAAACAAGCATACCTCCCCCCAACATCTGTTCAACCACCCGAATGATCTCCCACACCCAACACATTTTCTTCTCAAATAAAATTTTGGTGAACCCAAAACCGTACCACGAAATGCTGCAAGTGTAGTAGGTACATGTGCTTGAATGAACATCCACTGAAATTTTTTTATATTAAGGACCTACTTTGTAAGTGGAGCACTGTGTTAATAGTGCTAATACCACAGCATATTTTATAACCTTGATTTAAGATTATACTCACAGGATTTTTTTAAAGATCACTTGCAAGTCATCCAGACTGAAGAGGTTTGGCTTAGTGCAGTCAGACAGAAAATTAAACCCGAAATTTATCTAAGTTGAAAACATAACCTTCCTGCCTTTAAATAAAATGTCTCCAATATTTTAACTGCACTCCATAGGGAATTTCATGAACAATAGGAGGAAAAATGTCACTTCCTATTGGTAATACTTCATGAGTTCATTGTGCTTTCCCGCTCAGACACTGTGCTTCTGGGTAGCGCGAGGTAGCATGAAACGCTTGGAAAGAAAGAAGGGACAGGGCTCGTCATTTCCTACTGATACCAAGTCACATCTGAGCATGGGAAAACTTAAAAAGGAGGAAGGGACCTACTCGGATGACTAAGGCACAGTTGCGTGCTCAACTGGAAAAAATCTCAACAGTGACTGGCATCCTATTAGCGGAAGGAAGAGGGATTGAAGGGAGACACGAGGAGCTGAGCTCATCTGCGGGGCTGGGACACTTCCCCTCGTGCTTTTGGGGCTGCACAAAAGGCAGCGCTCCCGCAGGGGCTTGGCTCTCCCCCTGACGGGTAGATAGAGAGGTGTTGCCGTCCATGTCTCTGCGCAATGGTCCCAGATAGGTTTGGGTCTGAAAAGAATTGGCTTTTGTCCTATGGGTGGAGGAACCGGGGTTTTACTTCTGGTCGGCCCCGTGAGGAGGTGTGGGACAGCTCCGCCAGGAGGTGACGCCATCCTCCCGACCCATGAGGCAGGTTGGTTGCCGGTTTAGGTTGGTTATTAGGCAAATTTCTTCATTGAAGCAGTTGTGAGGCATTGGGGCAGGCTGCCCAGGGGAGTGGCTGAGTCACCATCCCTGGAGGTCTTCAAAAGACGCGTGGATGTGGTGCTTAGGGACGTGGCCTAGTGGTGGGCTTGGCAGTGCCAGGTTACTGGTTGGTCCCCGCTGTCCCATCCACCTCACCCAGCACATCCTCCCAGTGACGGTGCTGCTCTGGGGGGCCCTGGCTGAAAGCAGGGGCGACCTTTCCTGGTGATGGAGCAGCTCAGCTGGCAGCAGGTGGGTAGAAGCCAGCCTCTCGCTTACAGCCTGGTCCTTCATTTGGGGCAAAGCTGCCAAATGCCTTGCTTTTCCAAGCTCCCCGCTCTCTGACCTCCTTTCACAACCCTGGAGGAAATAGGTTCTTTATATTAAACTAGGATAAGTCACTTCTCCATGCAAGACCACGACTCAGATGCCTAGTGTGGTTAGCTGGCTCCTCTTGAAGTGCCATGGGGCAGCAAGCTGGGGCTGGGGCTGACCCCTGCTCCCCACTGTGGAAATAAGGAAAAGAGCCAGGGAAAAGCCTGCTTCCCAGCATAGAGCCCATCACAGCTGCTGGAGATGTGTGGGGAGGATAAAATGTGCTTAGCAATGTGTGCCTGCTTAGATGTATTCCTGTCGTACTGCATCTTCAAGCCTGGTGACAAAGTCCTGTCATGGGCGAGCACCGGGAGCATCTCGGCGGGGCTGGGGCTGTTGCTCCAGCGCAGCAGGGTGAGATTCACTCAGGGTTCGTTCCCTTGACTAAATTGTTTATGCTCTGAGCCCGGGTTGCTGTTTCATTCTTTCTGTGGAAAACTTTCCAAGTCTAATTGGGGAAAGCTATCAATTAGTGCTTCGTCTCGTTCCCAAATGTTCGCTGCTCACAGCGGTATGGAAGTCAGAGTGAAAACAAACATGAACAAAACTCAGGAACAGGCACCAAATTATTTCAATCTCTCTGAAATGACACCTTCTGCAGAAAAAAAAACATCCAGCATGGAAAACAGAGAACTAATGGGCAACATATTTACCTGACCTGACCATGCAAATTGTATTCTATGGGAAGGCACAGGGTATGCCAATTAAAGACAAGCAGTGCGTATGGTGATCTACGTTGTTGTCGGTGCTGGGTCTGTTTTACTGCAGTGGCATCAGTGGTAAGAAGCAATCGGATTTTGCCAGCTATTAGTGGGATATACAAATGAGAAGGAAAAAATAAAATAAAATAAAATAAAATAAAATAAAATAAAATAAAATAAAATAAAATAAAATTAAAATAAAATAAAATAAAATAAAATAAAATAAAATAAAATAAAATAAAATATAAAATAAAAAACACCACACAGCAGAAATACCACAGCCAGCATCTATTTCATTGCCAGGCTAAGGGCAGACGTATACCTGAATGAGGTACCACAGGTCAGCAGCAACACCCTAGGGAGGGCATTTCACGGCTAGCAAGATAACCTCTCAGCTGCAAAATCCTAGCGAGTGCCCAGAAAAGCAGCCTGGGGATATTACAGGGGAGATTTCGCAGGCTGTGTGGCTGGCTCGGCATGCAAGTAGCTATTAGGCTTCAGCTACAGACGTGGCTGTGGGAATGACGTGCCTTTGAAAGTTATATGAGCCAGCATCAGCACTGAATAACCCAGGCAAGGGATCTCACATCGCTTCTGAAATCATGCTCGTGAGCACCCAGGAGCAATTCCTCAGCGGGATCACCCACACTCCTGGAAGGGGAGCCCTGCCCCAGCCTCACAGAGGTCCCCATCCGTTTCTGCACCCGGCATTTCCCCATGTTAAGGGGCAGCACCCCTAAGGAAGGGGCCCCAAGGATGCGAGGGTGACACCCGGCTGCTCTCTCCCTGTGGGAGCGGGCGGTCAGGAAGGCCTCAGCCGGAGCTCAGGCCTTCGCTATGCAGACAGGTCAATCCGCCGTGAGAGCCTTTGCTAGGCTCAGAGACAGCAGAGCCGCCTGGTTTGGGTTTGTTTTTTTAATTTTTGAGACATCTGGACACAGCAACACGGCCGGGTTTTGGAGCTGGGTCCTGTCCGGAGCTGGGCCCTTCTCCAGGTCTACGGTGGGACCAGGCGGCCTCAGGAGCTCCTCGCAGCCTACCCCAATCTGTGACCCGCTGACCAGCTCCAACCCCAATATTTGGGGTCATGGTGACAGCAATGCCAGGTCTTTTGGTTGTCTGGCTTGTCCACTACTGCTCCTGTCCACCTTAGGCAAAAATTTAAAATGGAATAGCTAAAAATATCCCTCGTCAGGAAAGAGGCAGCATGTCCTTTTCTGAACGAGCCCGCAGGGTGCTGTTGAGGGAGAGGCAGGAAGAAGCAGAGCTCCGAAACTGCGACCAGCCTCTGCACTGTGGAAAATTATGGGCTGGATCCTAAAACTGCACAAATTGCTGCTCTGGCATGAAAAGAAGAGGTGGTGGCATGAGGCAGCACACCATGTGCACAGCCGTGCCCGCAGCCCCGAGTGGCGATGTGAGTCGCAGCTGTGCTGGTTCCTGGAAAAAATCTCCCTGCACAACAGCTTTTAACCACAGCATTATAAATATTTAATCTTGCCTGGCTGCATTACTCAGCCTTTATTAAGAGCCGCTCTCACAGCCATAAACTTTGGAATAAAATAATAATCACTTTTTTTTTTTTTTTTTCATTTTTCTTTCTCTTCCTTAAGGAAGTGCCAAATTTCCTATTTTTGCTATAAACTTCCTCGTTCAGAAGGCAGCCCCGCCACGGCCGCTGCTCGGGACGCGCTCCTGGAGGCACGACGTGGGACGGGCGCCGTCCTTGAGGCTGTGGGCAGGTGGCTTTGGCATGGGGCCTGCTGTCCTGACGGGGCTGTCCCCGTCACCCGGAGCAGTGTGAGGGGGGGCAAGGACAGAGGACGGGTTGTACGGAGGGGGAATATGGAGGGAAAAGTGTCAGATTGGTTTTAAAATGCACTGTGTGCGTGAGGCTCACCCTGCTCTGAGGCTTCCCAGTGCAGCACCCAACCCCCAGCCCCCTGGTGATTTTGGTCCGTGACCCTCCTGCAGTAAAACGAAGCAAGGGAAATGTGCTTGCAGGGGTCCCAGCCACCCACTAGAGGGGTGAGAAATGGGTGACTGCGAGGACCTGCCCTGTCCTCCGAGGCAGAGCGGGCTCTGCAGAGCAGCACCCACACCACGCACAGGGGCTGAGCTCGCGTGGGGAAGCCGTGGAAGAGGAATGCCCCTGCCCTGAAGCAGATAAATGCTTTCACAAACCTGCAAACCTAACTGCAATGCTCACGTCTCATAATTCACAAATTCCTTGGAGCAGACATTTAAATATCTATAGCCCCGTGCTTTGTTCTAGCAGGCTTTCAACTTTTTCTGGTAACTTCATTTGATTTCAGTGGTAATGAACGAGTCCAGCAGCTCTGTGGATGCTACCACGAGCTCTCAGAAGAGCATTGATCCTAGGGACTTTTTTCTCAGCTGAAGCAGGAAGCAGTGCCAACTACAAGAGCCTTGTGCAAGAGCACTAACAAGGGAGAGCAGTCATCAAAAGTATTTAGCATATAATGCAGTTTCTTCCACGTTAATTATTTCCTGTGCCTACTTTTTCCTCTCCTAGGAAGGAAATGACAATATTGTAAGCAGCATAATCAAAGGTCCTGTTCAAATGTCACCCCTCAGAGATCAGATCCTCCATCTAATGGCAGCTGAAAAGGGTCTTTATCACTGAAACAATGACTTGCAACAAGCCTTGGAAATATAACAAAAGTCCTCAGGCTCCTTTGGTACGTGTGCCAGTGGCACGGAGAGCTCTGCCGGGAGGAGGGCGCTGGCAATGTCGGGTGGTTTTGCCATGGACAGCCACTTCCTTGCAGTTGTGGATGTGCACCGGGGTTTAACGAGTGAAACCCAGGGAATTTACTTAACTGTGCTTCTTTCATGTTGCCTCCCCTGCTATTGAACACTTTCCTGGTATCAAGGGCATTGAAATGCCCTTGGTGGCCAACAGCCAGCAGTGACTTCAGTTATTTACAGGCCGGGGAGCGCGCAGAACAAACTCCTCAGAATAACACTAATCTAAGATGAAAGCTCTGCTTGCAAGAGGGATTCGGGTGGGTATTTTCAACTGATTATAACTGATCCAAAACATCTGGGAAGCTTCCTGCCAAGGACACTAATCTCAGCGCAGTTATGATGAAGTAACTAAAAAAAGCTGTTTTCGAAGGAGGAGGAGCAGGAAAGTAAGGAGTGCTGGGGCGCATAAACACCCATAAATAATTGCCACCAGGTACGGTCATGCCGCAAGCCCAGATCCCAGGCAGCGATCTGTCCGTCTTACGGAGATCTCAGCACCCTGCAGCAAGGCCTTGGCACGGCACCGCTGGCTCTGCTCAGCCTGCTCATTAAGCAGCAAAGATCCGATTTTGGGGAAGTGTTGTCAGAAGCAGCTCAAGAAACAAAGTGATCCTGGGAGGAATGAAAGCTGGGAGCCTCCAGACTGTAACTCCACTGGATGCAACGTGTGCCAGGCCACTGACCAATTTGCTGTAAAAAGTTATAAAAAGGGCTACTTTTTATATTTGCAACAACTGCCAGTTATAAATAGCCATTTGATTATTTCAAGCACAAACTGCCCAAACAAAATAATCACTTTCAAGGCAAAACCTGCTTTCCTTGGACAGCATTCATACACCTCTGTGTGAAACCCACGACGGAGAGCATCGCAGGACAGAGGGGAGAAGAGGGAGAGGGTTTGCGTCTGTGTAAGCTCCCTTAGAAGTCGCAGCGGCCCCATCAGCAACCAGCACCTCTAGCGACCAGTAGGAGTGATCAGGAGCTGGAGCTAGGTGCCTAGCAGCTTTTACCATAAATTTCACTGAATGCTGCCAATCCTAGTTATGGATCAAGATTGCTCATTGTACCACTGTGGGTTGCACTGACTACAATATTAATAAATGAAGTACTTTCAGGTTTTCTTCACTCCACCCTTTGATAATAGCAAAGGAGCACATTAGGAAGAAAGCCTTGAGCTGTGTGAGTACTTAAAAGCCCTCAAAGAATTGCCCAGGGCTCTGATTTTCATCAGAGGAAGCGGTAGAAACAGGGATTCTTTTAAAACCTGCTCTATTTCCTTGCCACATGGGAATAAATTCCAAGCAGCTTTAAAATACAAAGATAAAATATTGACAAACTGACTTTTTTCTTGAAAAGATGTTATTGTAAAACCGGTACTCAAGAAAAAACATCAGAAAGTAACTTTCTTAAAATGATCAGTGATTGATGAACAAAAATCAATAGTTTATTAAATGACATTATTTCTGTTTTCTGTATTCAATCTTCCAGCTACAAGTTCAACCAAGCACTTCAATTCAATTTGATCCATGTCTCTTCAACCATACTAATACATAATGAAAATTACGATTGCTTTGCAGTAATGGAAAAACATTTAGCAACGCACCTTCTCTCTGTTGTTCTACAATGAGTCAAAACAAGCAGAGACTGCAGCCAGCAGCGCTGAGATTTGGAAGGCTGGAGAGCCACATGCAGGTATTTTTATTGGACAGCCAGCGACCACAGAATTTATTTCCATCTTGTTGCCCTGGCAGATTTGGCACGGCTGGAAGTTTCTAGTTAACATCTCAAACATTTGTGTTTTCCAGTGTATCTATGACTAAAACCTTGTGACAAGAGGATTAGGGCATGAATAAGACTTACAAAAAATAAAAAAATTACCAGTGAAAAATGTCAAACACAGGTGTAAGTTCAGACAGCAAACATAATCAGACTGTTAGAGCTGCTGAGTCACCCTAGCACCACAATCCCAAAATGTGGCACCTGCATAAAATGTTTCACATAAAAATTTGACATAAGTTATTCGCTGATGAGCAACTGCCTGTTCTTGACACTGAGACAGTTTGTGAACATGATCTAGTTTGGCGGAGGTGGAGAGTGATGTGCAGGGGCAACTCGTTACCTGGACCGTGCTGCAAACTACACTACCGACCGGCTTCTTTCGCTTGCCTTTCTGCACTGCAGACTGGAAAAGAACTGCTTTGGGGTGTGAATGAAGGCATCGTTATAGTTGCTGGCTGTGAGTGACCACAAAAAGTATGAGTTCACCTGCCTTTAAAACACCCAGTTGATCCTCATGCAGAATTTTCTGAGCAGCCTGGCTCTGCACTGCGCAACTACTGACAAGGAGACATACGCACCTCTGTAGAAAAGCATCTCCTCTGAGCACACAGAAGCCTACACACAAAACTTGAGCAATGTTTTCTTAAAGACTTCTTATTCACCTAGGTAATTCTAGAGACTTAATTATCCATTAGTAGCCTAGAATCCTAAATCAAAATCCTCCCTTCAAAACAAACCCAACATTCAAGTCTACTGCATTTTCTTTGTTAGTCCTGAACCCAGAACTGAGACACTCACCAATAAATTTCATTTTTCATTTTAAAATGTTGATGTTATAAATAAAAATACTTCTAAAGTCATAATCTTAAGAGTTATTTCTATGGTAAAGATCTTACCCTATCGAGCTTGTTTTTATTGTATCCAATCCATTTGCACGTGATGCTTATTTCTGTAAACAGATTTCTGTCAGTCTCTGAAAGCATGACAGCTAACAGCTTGTTAAACTGAGCGAGCTCAGAGGAGTGCCTTCCAATGCCAAAGAAAAATAAAAGATGAAAATCTTTCTAGAATGCTTCATTTTCAATGTTACTGGAGTTTATACAAAAAAAAAATATTTTCCTTAAATAATTAAGAGGTCAATTCCTTTAAAAATAAGGTTAAGATCAGGTATGTCAAAATGCAAACAGGCACATAGAGATCACTGAACTTTTACTGGATTAGCCTGGGAAATTTTATTTATTTTTATAAAAAAATAACTTGTACAGACTGTACTAGCTAAAAGAAGTGCAAGAACCAACAATTAAAGACCACTCAAAACAATATCCAATATCCTAGCGCACATTTATTAGATATATTCTCTCTGAAATAGGTTAATATTTCAATACTCAAATTACAAGTTTCTAATAGAACAATCAACATGAACAGGACTGATTCCAATCTTTGCAGACACAAGTGCTGCTACCGTTGTATAGAAATGTAAACATTTACTGAAAACCTAAGGCTGAAAGAGGCATCTGCTATGGAAGAGACAACTTCAGCTTTTCTCAGAAGAATCTAACACACAACGCCCCTCTTAGCAAACAAGTGTATCAACCAAACAGCAGAAGAGGCAAAAAGGTGTTTGTAGAGCTTCATCTCGGCCCCCACTTGATGTCTTTTACGCCGTGAAATTGTCTTTTCAAAGCATGGCTGTCTGCCCACTCAGCGTTTAGAAAAGAGTCGTCATCATCCTCTTCTAGTTTCTGCGAAGAGAAGGGACAGGTGAAGGCAGCAGCAGTGAATTAAACCCGCGCTCGGTGTCTGCTGCAGCGTAGCTCACACAGAGCTAAAAGTCACCGCTACCTTAAGCTCCTCCTGCTTTTTGTAGTAGTACAGCATCATCTGTTTTTGCTCTTCATGACTAATCAGAGGTTCACGCCCTGGAGCTCCTTGTCCTTTCTGAAAGGGAAACCATAAATTTTGTTCACAATGGCATTTGTGATACAAAAAAGAACAGGAGAAACTGCTACGCAAAGATAGCAGAATCTTTCTTCAGACAGCAAGGTATCTCATGTTCGACAAGGTCCTCAGGGCAGGAAAATAAACATTAAGAAACTCCTGCTGCGTTCAGGTGAGACTTATTCTTTCATCCTGGCATCTTAATCATGCTGTCAATTTTATGAACATCAATGGAAGCTAGAAACAAGATTACTGAGTCTGTTTTACTAAAACTTCCGCTCTAAAAAACATTAGAAGCCTCTCAGCTTTCAGGCCATTCCACATGTCTCAGGAGGGGCCCATCCACCCTCAGTTTCCCTGCTAACACAGACTCAAAATGGCTATGGCTTGGTAAAGCAGGGAAGGAAGATAGTTACAAAACACTACAATTAAAATAAATTTTACTTGTTACTACAAATATTTTTTTCCAGGCAACTGTCCTCATGGAAGAAGTGATGCATGCAGCAGAAAATAGCTGATGACAGCTATTGTCAACAACAGCAAACAGAACAGTTTAAAGGGAGATGGCGAACCCCTTCAGGAACAAAAAGGGTCTGGCATGGTTTAAATTAGCTCTCCAACCCAAGAATGCGGGCGTCCAGTGTCAGATAAGAAAACCACCGTACTACTTCGCATTCTCTGAAGAGGTCCAGCAACTAATTAAGCAGTGAGACAACTTTCCCAGGAGCCTGTCCTTCAATGGCTGTTGAGTTGTCGCACCATTTTTCAGCCACCCTGACAGAAAAGAGAAAGCAGTTCTGGGCTTCTAAATGGCAAACGTGTAAGTCACTCGGCTTGGCTTCAACGAGTTCAATTACAGGCACTCGCAGACAGTAAGATCTGCTGTAGCCATTTTACTTTTCAAGGCAGAGAACCGAAATGCAGCACCAGAGTAACTCTGACCTACGGATAAGTAGGATGCTCTGAGGCATCCGACATCCACAAATGCATCCTTTGAATGTGGTGCTACATACACACGAACGGGCTAAGCAAGCTCCAAAAAAGTTCTGAAAGTGCACTGAAAACACAAATGTTCTCCCCTCAAATATGGCCTGAGGTGAACAGAACTGCAGTTAGTTTGTCGCTCTGTCCAGAAAATAATGACCAGGTTTATAAACTGAGGAGCAGCAGAATCTTTGCCTCTTTTTTGCTCACTGCTCCACAGCAGAGCTATGTTCACAAGCCTCATGTGCTTCACCACACCTGACTGAAAAGTCTGATTTCTTTTAAGAAGCTCAACCACGAGCTTTTGGTGAGCTGCAGCTGACAGCACAGCTGGGTGGTGCATGTGCAACAGCTTGATTTTCCTTCTAGCACTCAGCAGGTTCTCATTGAAGACTTCAGGAGAGCTCAAATTTGGGCTCTTTCACAACATGTGTCCGCAGAGAAGACACAAGCCCACATTCCCAAGGCAACCGAGGCAGTTTGAAGACCTGCCATCAAGCAACTGAGGACCCCACAGTCAGAAAGTTACTGAGTTGCAGAAACCTTCTTTGAAAAAAGGCAATAAGGGGTATCCACACCACATATAACTGTGCGTGCTGAATGAGTGGGTCTGTCCAGTGCTCCACACGGAGATGGAACTGAGAGACAGTTTGTTTGCCTTTTTTTGTGTGCGTTTCTGTGGTTTTAAGCTTTTCAGGTTGTGTTTAATCTAGTTTTAAGTAGCTCTTTGGTGTATTCTTATAAAGCAGGTAATAGCAACTACAGTAATTCCTTTGCCTATCAGCTAAATACTAAGAAGTACTTCGGATAAAATAAACTAAAAGCTCAAAATAGATTGAGTACAGCTTTGAGACACTTAAACTGGACCTAATCTAATCCATTTTAGACACCTACTACCAATTCTCTTCCACAAAGAATCAGACTGCCGTAAACAACACATAAAAAACCTTCCCGTGATACTTACTTTCTGTATCTTTACAATGATGGTTGTTTTCTCATTTTTGCCTACATAGTCAGAAAGCAACTTGGTTTCTTTCAACTCTTTTCCTGCCCACCATAATTGTGCTTCAGATTCTTTTATAACTTCAAGTCCGGCCTGTGACAAATAAACAAACAAGGTGAAGTTTGGGGGAGAATTTACTGGGGTTCTGGTTTTAACTTTTTGCCTTTTTTTGTCAAAAACTTTTTTTTTTTTCCCCTGGAAAATCTTTTTGGAATTAAGTGCAATTCAGCTGATTTTACACTATACACCTGTTTCACTTCTCTCTTCATGTTAATGTGCAGCATCTTGGTTTATATTCCATTCAATTTTGACCTAACAGCAACACTTTGGGCATTAAATTCTCAATATTGACCACAAGCTTAAATTGGGTCTCACACTTACCTGAACTCAGCTTTGTAAGTAACATTTCAAAGATACTTCACTCACCTTATTTCTAGTTAAGCTATTGGTGTGCTTTTATGTACACTGTCTGACAAAAATGTTAAACAAAATATTTCATGTACATGAAAACAAGCAGCCTTCACTGATAAAGTGGGAAACACCACAAATTTAGCCCAGACACTACATATAATACAAAAACACTACTGCATACGTGAGTCCCCGCCAAATCTTCTTTATCTTCCAGCTCCATCCTCACTGGGTCATGTGGAGGCAATCCCATTGGGTACACAATCATCACAGCCCCTCGCAGCTGGTCCAGTGCATCTTTCACCATCTCCATAGTAACACACACGTTGGCCTGAACTTGTTTCTGAAATGCAGGCAAGGATCATTCATATTTTACAGTCTGTAGAGAACTGTAAAATATCTACATATCTACATATATATATACATATATATGGAGATTTTACATGTACATATGTGTGTCTGCATGAAGACTTCGTTTAGTAGTCACTTTAAAGGTTCATTGCTGGGATATTTGAGCAAAGCTAACCATCTGCGCAAAAATAAGAGGAGTGCAAATTTTCTCATTTGAGTATTGATTTCCATACGTATCATTAGCACCCTCTCTGCTTACCTTGCTTACAGTGGCAAAAAATGAGAGATCTTGAACATCCACCAACTTGTGCAAGAGGCATTTAGTAACAAACATCTGTGGATATAGGCTTTCTGATAAGAATACATATCACTGCAGAAATTGGATGTGATTCATAAACAAGATTAAAACAGTAGAATTAACGTAGGGCTAGAGAAAGGGTCTAAAAACTGAGGGTTGAGTTAAAAATAGAGCACGTGAGCAAAGGAGTAAAGCTTGGCATGGTTCAGGCAGAGATCTGTAAGATCAAATACCTGAGATCATTCCAAACCCAACTGCAACAGACAGAAGGAAGATCGAACAAACAAAAAGCGAAACAAGATGCATGTGGAAGAGAAAAATTGACACTTTTGCTTAAGGATTTAACTGTTCCAATACTGAAAATAACAAGGTTTATTAAAAAAAAAAGTAAGAGAATGCTGCCTCCTTGTGGCTATTATTAAACCAGTTAACTGGCACGTACAATTGGTTTCTCAGCCTCAGATGATAAACTTTTTCTCCTTTTTTTGCTTTTTAAATATACAAACATATTTATTTTCATCACCATGCAGTGACGAACCTGCCAAAATACTTCACAAACTATCTTTTAACTTAATTCACCAATAAACAATAGTAATTCCTGGAGTAAGAAAGCATTCAGTGCAGTAATTTTGCAATTTCTTATTGTAAATGACGATAAGGTAGATAGTTGAGATAGCTGTAAGTTCCACCCAGGAAGAACTGCAGAGTGGAGACGAGATCTGCAGGTTTTCTTTTTCCTCTCAAGATGTAAAGCCAAATATTAATAGTTTCCTAGACATTTAAAAATAGAGTTGATCAGTTGTAATCCAAGAGTCCAAAGTGTCCACCCAGAGGAAATCTTTAAAGTAAAGCAAAGGCTTTAACTTCTCTCATTTCATCTCATTTAACATGTCTCATTTTGTATGGATTTTGTTATGACTCGAAACAGTTTGGCTGAAATCCTCCCTAAATTCAGGACAGGTTTGCTGCAACTCAGCACACCTGAGGCGCTGTCACACAACACAGTAGCTCCTCTGCTTGCCTCCAACAGATCCATGAAGCTGCTGGTAACGCTGAGCTGCTCACTCCAGGTAACTGATATGACACAGTTATCAGCAGTGGAACCGTCAAGAAGGCCAATTTCAGTGCACAGGCAATGTTAAAAAAATTGTTAACTTTATCTGTATGTTTAACTAGTATAAAGCTGTTTTCAAGTTCCACACCTGCTAATTCCCAGATTATAGAGGTGGGGAAAAGTAAACAGCTTGCAAACATCCACCAAAAAAAAAACCAATCTGATAATAAATATGATTTAATTAGTGTTTCAAAGTCATATGAAAGCTCAGACACTATACAGAGTATCTCAATATTTGGTAAAATGAAGATGAATAACTGAGTCTGTAGTTCCATCAGGGCATACCCTCTGACTTATGTTTACACACACGAACTCATGGAGACCAAGCTTGCCTCCAAGTACTTGTAAAACCAAGGCCTAATCTAAGAGATCAAAACATATTTTTCAATTAATTATATGTAGAGCCAAATGACTACGCTAATGAGCAAAAGGTACTTTATTGCAGAAGCATCACAGAATGAAGTTAATTTTTCACCAGAAAACACGACAGGCATCCGCCTCAAGAATGCATCAATAGCAAATTAAGAGCATGTGGATAAAATTAAATGCAATTTAATCATTCATGTGGTCTAGGCTGCCAGCATTCACTTGGTGTTTAATATCGGATTCCTTAACTTGTTGAACCAGCTTGCCAAAAGCCATTAAGAAAATCATTAACAGAAATGTCCGTTTCTGTTAGATTGTTCACATCACCGCAGGATATTATTCAAAAATCATTACCCCTTACACTGAAAAAGGCCCATATTTAATTAAGCCGTGCAACAACACAGCACCTATTAGGACAGTTCATGCTACTTTGGAAAACTTACCTTAGAGATTAAGGCCTTGGCTTCCTCTATTGTCTTTTTTATTACTTGCTGCATTTTTTCATTTGGAGCTAAAAATAAGAGATGCACACTTAATAATTTGTATTTACCATAAAACCAAACTAAACAAAAGCAAAACAAAAAACACAACCAACCACCACCAACCCAAAACAAGCAAAGGACCTGCCCTAGTTATTCTCTACTGTAAGCAAATGAAACATTGTTAAAGCACAAAGCAAGAGATACATAGGCTACTACATTGTAGTCTATTTACCACTTGCATAGTGCATTGTCACACTTCTTACTAACTCGAGAAACAAACCAGCATGTGTCACGGGAGAGTCAAACTTACATTTGCATTAAGCCAATTGACTGGTACTGAAAACTTCACTTGAGACAAAAATACTGAGTAAAAAGCAACAGCCATAATCTCACGCTCACCACAACCTAAAGCATGACGCTTTCCCTTGCTGTAACTGTTGTGGGCTCTACAGGCAGATGTGCTTTAATCAGGAACACCAGCTTGGAGTTTTCTGACTTTTTTTCTAATTAAAATCTCATCCTAATAGTAAATGCAGTTTTGCAACTACAATGCACATTTCATATCATAGTTACATATTTAAACTGTTATAAAAAACCTTCCTCTCAAAGAAAAACACAGTTAAACCATGCTCGTTTCCAGCTGAGTATTTAAATGCATCATTTAGTTGTATCTAATTTGGCCCACATTTGTGCTCTGTTCAGTATTACCGCTTTGTTGATATTAAAAAGCTGTCTACCCACTAACACATAAATGCCCAACTATGACTACGAGTAAGAGTGGTACTACCCTTCTGCTAAATTTACTTAAAATTTTTTACTATAAGGCCTGACACTGCTCACAACCATGCCAAACTCTGAAGCAAAATGCCTGCCCCAAGGTGTGCAAGAGACTCGACCACTTGTGGGAACACAAGCAGGAGGGAAAACATTTAGGTATATTGTAAGCTCTTACTGAAACTCAGCAAGAGCTTAAGCTTGATTGAATGATGCGTTGCACTAGAAGAATTATTTTCCCCAAAACAACATTTGGAATAAGCTGCTTGTGTATGCCAAGTTAAAGCTAAATTATTCAAAGCTTCCTCTGTAATTGAACTGCCTGCAACCAGCATCTAAAGGGCTGCTGGCCTGGCAGGGGCTGTTGTGGTGTCGGGGTAACAATAAAGCAGCCAGCACGAAGATGGTCACAGCCAGCCCTCGTGCCCCTGGCACTGAGGTGGCAGGGGAGCAGTGCTCGATGCTCGTACCAGGTGCTAAGGCAGGAGCAGAATTTGCAGAAAGAAAAAGAGATGAATGAGTCCAGGAAGCCTGAGTCACAGTGAATACAAGAACTGAGAGACACTAGAAGAACCTGTTAACTCAAAACACCTTAAAACTCTGGAGAGAAACAGTACACAAGTATGCACTTACAAACAGGGAGGATAAATTGAAGCAAAATAGTCACTCTCCATACTAGCAACTGCTTGCTTATTTTTGGAGTTTACTTCCAAGCAGTTACAGTTGCAAAGTTAAATAGCAGGTGTGCCAAAGAGATATAACACCATTTAGGCTTTTAAATCAGCATTACGCTAGGTCCTAACCCAGGATTTATGTATGTAACTGAACATTTAGCTGATTTATTGTGGAAAAAAAGGCTCTTAAATAGCTTCTGACATAACAAATCTACAACTGCCTTTAACATGGTGTGTTTATAGGATGATCACTGTAGTTGGCAAAGAAACATTAGCTGGCTATCAGGCTGGCCTGTTATCGAATGTATACTAAGTATTGACTTGGTTTTCTCTTCTTCCAGGACAGTGAGGTGAAAATGAAGTTCAGAATTATGGTTTTCACGTTCCTCATGATATCACAGATTATTTATGCTTACAGAGAAAGAAGCAAACCTCTTGGCTCTATTTACCATGTCCATTTCTTCGTCCAATTTCATCCTTCTTGAAGACACTCCCGCCACTGGGTACACACTTTTCTGCCCACTCATCCTTTAACTTCAGTTCTTCAATTTGCTCTTCCGTCAGCCCTTGCATGTTAAGTGGCAAGTAAACACCATGCTCTGCCAGCTCCTGCATCTCTTTAAAGCGTTTGGAGAACAAGGTTAGAGACCTGTGTTACTGAGAACACAGCGCTGAGAAACGCCCTTCTGGATTATGCACATGCAGAAAACCTTACTGCTGGGCTTCAGTTTTTAAAGATATACGTATATGAAAATAATAATATATATATATATAAATGCTTTGTATATATATAAATATGTTGTATATATATGTGTTAAATATAGATATATGTTATAGATATGTATATACACACAGTAATTACGTTAAAATTCACACTTTTTCACATGTGCATGAAACAGTGTAACAAATGGAACAAGCCTACATGATACCAGCTGATCTTGAAGGTCTTTTCCACCTTTAATGATTCTGTGATTCTCTACGTGCTGGCCATGAACTTTTCCTTACTTTTAGTCAGCTGTAGCTGACAGCACGTTCCTTTTTCCAAACCCTTTCGGGAAGGCAGCTTCTTTCAGGAGGGGAGCACGTTTTACCGCTGCACAGCAGCGAATCTCTCCACACCTGGGATAAACGGGCAGCCTCTGCCTTTAGTGCTGGATCAGAGCCGTGGGGTCAGCCCGTCTCCCGGTGCGACCCAAGGGACAAACGCAACTCCCTGCGACCATTTCTGCCCGACCGAGGGCAGGCCGAGGTGTTTACCCAAGGGGTAGCCCCTGGTTACTACCGCCGGCTCCTCGCTGCCGCTGCCTCCCCCTCCGCCCTGCCCTGGGGCCCCGCCGCTCCCCTCACGCCGGCCGGGAGGCGGATGGCGGCCGG
Source organism: Aythya marila (assembly GCF_965140915.1). Lineage (NCBI taxonomy): Eukaryota > Metazoa > Chordata > Aves > Anseriformes > Anatidae > Aythya > Aythya marila. The sequence goes on from NC_139042.1 coordinate 104,033,111, forward strand.
TACCTGCGCACAGCCGCTGCACCTTCAGCCTCCCGTTGTAGATGCGGGCGACGAGGGGCGCCAGCTCGGCCAGGCGGGCTCCGCAGGCCGCCTCCAGCAGGAACTGGCTCTCGTCGCCGCGCTTCACGTGCAGCCGCACCATGGCGGCGCCTCACGGCCCCTCACAGCCCCTCACGGCTCCGCTCTGGGCATGGCGGCCGCCCTCGGCTGCGTTCGTTATGGCGGGCGGGGCGGGGGGACACAAAATGGCGCCGCCCCCTCAGCCGCGCCTCCCCTCAGCCGCGCCTCCGCCGCCCGCCGCAGGGCAGGGGCTGCTGCTGCGTGAGCGGCTCCGGTACAAAGAGAGAGAAGGGTGAGTTGGTAAGGGCAGGTATGTTTATTTCGTTAATGCAACACCGCCTTCCACAGGGTATATAACGGCATGGTGCACGCCACTGAGTTTCAATACTGCGGTTCTGGAAAGTATACAGCCATAAATACCGTGTGTCACAAGCAAGAGAAAACGGGTACATTTTTACCACAATTTACCACAGGGAACACAGGAGTCATGAGAAGGTGTTGAGCGTTTCTATGCTGAATCCTTAGCCGTCTCTGATCTGCTGCTAGTAATTTGTTTCGTTAATACACGTCACGGTGGTTAGCGATATTTACACACACTCTAGGTTTGGAGCAGTTCTTGTGATCTCCGCAGTACGTTGCTGTCAGCCTCCGTAATCCTGTCTAGTGCAGAGGTGCTGTATACCAGGTAGGTTTTAGTTTTTAATCACTGTAATTAAATATTCAACGAAGAACATATTTATCACGTAACTCCCACTAGGAAAAAGTTTCCCCCCAAAGTTGTTTTGCTAATGTAAGAATATACCAAAACACCGATCACACAGATGTTTATAGCCAACAATGTAAAACAAGGTAATCCACATACTGAAGCACAAAGATTAGAGTACCACTGCTGTTTAAAATGTGCAAGTACTGTTTAATGAGCCGAACAGAAAAAAGCACAATATAAAACTCACGATAGTCACTTCTCTACCCAGCTGCAGCTCATGGCCAACCAGACAGTGTTAAAGGAAGAGTGGATTATTTTATAAATAATGTTTTGATAGCATTTGAGGATTTTAAAAAAGTACTGTCGTTCTGTATTTTACTACTGTAATGCTAGTATGTTGAGTTTCAGTCATTAATTCTGCAGAACCAGTACAGTTTGTTTGCAAGTAAGCCCATGAGTGTAGGCAGGCAGTTGCAGTCCCCCAAGAGATGACAACATCGTGACACGTTCAGCTTGTGGTGAAAGCACACATCTGCACATGGAAGTTATGTCCCAAGACACTGCAAATTGTAGGGAAATCAGTTATTTTGAATTTGCTCATGATAATAAAATACTACATTTTATGTAATTTAATGTGAGCTTTAGAAAACATAAAAGCACAGAGTTGTATTTTTATAGAATAATATGTAAAACTGAAACTTAGCCTTTGCTAGCCTCAAAGCAGCACCACACACAGGATGGTCACCGTCTCTGGGGAACAAAGGGTCACGTATTTAGTATAACTGCAAAAGCGACTAAACGATAACATTCACCTCAGAGAACTGCAGTTCTCTTTTCTTTGAAGGCGACATTTTTGACAAATGCAGCAGTAAGTATAGTAGACAGGAAGGATGGTGGGAGGACAGCCCAAACATGTAAGGTGACTTTTTCCTCTGATGTTTTACAATGACCGCTGATTCTTTCATGCAGGGCCTTCTATAGGACAAGAGAGCCCTTCCAACATGTGAAAGAGGGTGGGACAAGCTAACGGTAATATGTTGTCTGTAACTGGTAAAAGACTGCTTTATATATATCAAGATTCAAGGGGATTTGTTTCCAGAGGTTGAGGGAAACCTTATGTCAATTGTTTCCAATTTGTGTGTGGGGAGAAAAAGTATCTTTAAAATAGTAATGAATAAGTGGATGATATGGAACAATTACTCTGAACTACTGCTAGTCAATATATGTGACAATAATATTTTAACACCTGAAATGTACTGACACAGAAAATCGAAGTCAAGTAGTGAATATATTAATACACAAAGCATTGTTTGTATTTTGAAATTAAACTATTTCTGTTGTGCCTCACATTCAAATATAAGCCTTACAAATCTCCATAGCCTCTGTTATAAATTAAACAACTTCTAAACAATACTTGTCGACATTCAAATCTCAATAAACTTTGGCAGCTCTTTGGTAAATACTTATAAATATCAATTGACAAAACAGTAAAAAGGGAGTCGGAAGGCTACCAGCAGGGAGCCTCTTTTGAAATTCCACAAAGGGAAACAGAAATGAGAGAGCTCCCTAAGCAAAAACTATTTCCCAGGTTGGTATATTTTATTGAGATTAGTAGCTCATCCTTCTTTTTCTGTCTATTCAAATACTATTACATTGGGATTTTCATAAGTTTCAGACATTTTTTTTTGTGCTCTACCATATATACATATTCAAAATTTATACACAAATAATAGTGGCTGCTTATGAGTAAAGTTTCAGTGCATTTGACAATTAATTATTGCACACAGAATAATCTCAAATGCCCAATTATTCTACTGGATAAATCTAGCAACAAATATATCCTCTTATATTTTTGAACACCTATCTTTCTGTAAAATCTTGTGTTGGTGACACCTTAGGTGCCGAAGAAGTGGTGAAAGGATCTGCAGGGGATCTGTTGCTGGTTATTCTTGATGGTATAGGAGGTGCGGGTGGTCTTCTTGCTGGCATTGTATAGAAGCAATCAGTAGAACTTTTATTCCAGTCAGTATCAAAGTTAAAGTCTGAACCAAGAAAAGTATTTTGTTCAGTGCCCAGCAAATCTGGAGATCCAGCTGTCTTCCTGGAACCGATTCGCTTAAAATCTGGAACACTTTTAGATGGCTTTAGCTTTACACTGAAATTCTCCTCCTCATCAAACGTTACCCATCCTTTTGGCTGTACATTTTTTACCATGAGAGAGTTACTTCGCAAGCAAAAACTGTTTTCAGATGCATCAACAGAAAATACAGGCTTGCTCGTATTACGACTGGGGGGATTTAGGGAAGGGAAAGGATTGCAAGCAGCACGTCCTTCCAGTAAATGTGAAGTTAATTCAGATCCTTGGGTTTCTGTTCTAAATGGGTTTCCAGCATTAACAGTTCTTTCAGTGAATGGGTTTGTGCAGTTCAGTCCAGTAACAAATGGATTTGGAGAGCTGCGCGTATGTTCCTGGGATGCGTTAAAGGTTGGAGTAGGAGGCATTGCTGGCATGCAATTTACAGTATTCAAAGTATCATAATTTCTTTGTGTTGCAGAAGGTAACTGCATCAACTCCTTTTGGTTTAAGGTTGGAACAGCTGATGTTCGAACAGATGTCTGCATCTTTGACACAAGCAGCTTAAATGACAGGTCTTCAAAAGGGTCACTGTTCAACTGTGTTTCGAGTTGAGTGCCGTAGGCTCCATTTGTTTTAATCTGGAAAGAAAACAAAGTGCTTAGTAAGTCAGGGGGCTGTCTCCTTTTAAGATCATTACTAACTCCCCATTTCTCAGTTCTATAAGAACAAAACAAGCTCTTGGTCTTAAATGAAAACTGTAACCAAACTGTACTGAAGTTCTTTTACAACAAGTGCATCATGCAAGTTGCTTCTTTTCTGGAAGACAATAACCCTCGGCCCCTTCTCTGAAGTAAAGCTCACTGGCTGTTAAACACAAGTCCCCTCTCGTCCCCCCCTCACCCATGCCATCGGTTCATGCAACTCATAATCCTGGCCAAAAGCACTAAAACACAAAAGGCACAAATGGTATCAGAAAATCTTTGAAGAGCTTGGGCAGATAGGCTATATTCTGAACAAGTGATAACCCAACACAGACGTGAAATGAAAAGCTCTAGGTCTCACTGTCGGAAAGGTTCTAATGCTGATGTTACAAGCAATATTTAAGCATCACAATGAAAGGGAAAATTAGTGTTATTAGTATATGCACATTAGGCACTTCTGTGTAGACATATCTGTAGGCTTCTCTGCTGTTTCTTGATGTGTGAAGCTAAAATCAACAGCTTTGTAGGGAAGAGGAAGGACTTTCTTTTAAAATACATTATTATTTTAGAAAGGCAAGTTATCATCGTTTAGAATAAGACTAAATGGAAAAGCCAGTTTTGTCCATGCAACTTCTTAAAACCAAAATATTCCTGGTTTTATAAATTTCTTCAAACAACAATGTAACTTTTATACTTTGTTACAACTGTCCAGAAAAGGTAGAATGTTATCTACAGTTTGTTCAAGTCATGACACTGACAGAACAAAGTTTGGAGCTCCACCTTATTAAGCGAAAGCAAAGCAATTAAGCTTAAGTTGAAACAGCTTCTGAGAATTCCAATTTCACAAATGACTGTCATTTTAACACATTGTTTTAAAATACCCAAACATTTATACCTTTAGCATGAAAATTGCTAACTAATGTTTTGTTGGAGTAGGAAGCTAGCTAAAATTATCAACTAAAATACAATGTTATAATGGCCTAACCTCAGTCTCGTTGTTTTTATTGCATTTATTGTCCATAGTCTGAAGCATGTCTCCACACATCCACTTACCAAGGAGCTATGCAAAAATAACATACTCTAGAGACTCTCAGGACTAATAAAAATATTGGAAGGTTGTTTGTTTTTTTTTTCCAGTATATCCACTGCAGCATTTTTATTTTATTGTTTAAATTGCATCTTTAATTGGTTGACAGGAGAAACAAAGCACTCTGGCGACATTGCATTTGCTCTGGTGTTTTTTTATCAGAACAATGCACCCTGATACGCCTAAGTCAGGGTTTCTAAAACAGATGAAGCCTAACGTTACCAAACCATACATAGAATAGTTCGCCTTCTAAGTCTACAGTAGTGTAGAAACACTATTAAAACAAAGATATCAAGGATCTGAGGGGAGAAATGTAAATCTTTGAACTATAAAATGAACGTAAATCAAATGCAGCTTGGCACAAGTTGATTACATTCTATGCTTATTAACCAAGTAATCAAAAAGTACAAAATACCAAAAGAAACTATGCATCCCAATTGCTCTTTATTGTAAGCAAAATTTGGTCTGAATAATTCTGGAAACAAGTGCTTTTAAATTGTCCAAAACATGATGACTTTTTAATTTTAACAAACAGCATATTTTACTATGGGTAATAGTTAAGTTCTCTGCTCTTTGACAAATGTAAAATGTGTTTTATTTTGAGAAAAACACCAAGACTGCAATTGTGTCAGGGTTCATTTGCGTTAAAGAGAAATGCTAAGTCCAACACCTACTTGTTTTTTCCAAACAGACTGAGACCAGCAGATTCAGTGGTGACTAAACAACATAAATAAGGTTTCTAATTGTTCCATAAACGATGGTAAAGCAAAATATTTGCTATGGCACTAGTAAATACAGTTAACACTATCAATTTTTATTGCATTATAAAAGGGAAAAGCAAACTATGGTATGACAATCAATCCATTAACATGGGCAGGTGATTTTAATGTGGATGAGACTCTAGATGTATGAAAACAAGATTCATACATCTTTTCTGCTTGAATAGATGGAGACCACATACAAGATTGGTAAATAGATACCTGTTACCCTGACGGTTGCTCCTGCTTGTGAAAGAGAGACATCAAAGGAAAGAAAATTAGGAAGAAAATCCAAGTAACAAGCCAACCTCACATTAAAAATACTTATTTTTTAACAAAGAAAAACATTTTAGGAGATACAAAAATATTTATTACACAACACTATAATAAGTTTTAAATTCCTGTTGTGATTTTGTTGTAAAATTCATAAGCTTTACCTTTAAGAGTCAGAAAAACAGCTCAAGCCAGTTCTGATGTTATTTCTATACTGACATGCATTGTGCATCTGACTTGTGCTTGTTTGTGAAAACTGTTTAGAAGTCTTTGCCTATGGGTGGTCTTATTCTAACTATCCATTATTATGAAAAGCACCAGTCTCCGTTCTGGGAACTGTATTGATATAATCTCACCCATCTATAATAATAGTTTAAGCTGAAAAACTATAAAGACTTTCAATTCTATTAAAAGCCAAACATTCTTTAATTTGCAATAAATAAATTCTATTTATAACAACTACTTTGCTTTTTTAATATGTTGCATGGTAATCTATGAAGTTCCAAATATTCACTCTGTATACAAGCAATTACTTTTATAAAGAGAAACTTCTGTTCTTAACTATCACAGTCAAGCTTTTAGTCAAAGGATGGGATTGGAATCCCACCACCTCTCAAAAGCCTTTGTGATTAAAATAATTTTCTCAGAAAATTTCATATTTACAAATGGTAATCAAGAAATAAAAGAAACATCATTTAACCAAACTCTTAAAAAATGGGAAAAGGAACATTTCAAAAAATAAGCTAGAGACAATAAATTAAACTCAAGGTGGGCCAATGTTAATCAAAGAAATGTGATTGCAGAGAAAATTACAGCTACTTGAACTGGTCTTAAACTATCTGCTTTCACTGTAACAAAACAGTATAGCCACAGCATTAGCCAGCTCAAAGACCTGTTTATAGTGTTTCTGAGCATACTTTTGATTGCTGTGTATACACACAGATAAATGTAATTTTCATAATAATTTTGAAAGAATGGGTTGCTTCCACAAAACCATCAGTGGGAGAACTACATTTAGAAGGTGTGAGGGCTTTCAAAAGCAAAAAAAAATGCAATCCATTTCTATTCAGAAAATTGGTACGTTCTTAAGTACCTTCTGCCTATATATATATTTTCTACTGGCAAAACTTTATACTTTCTAACAAACTCTAAAGTCTTGATATTCTACCTGTATATTCAACAATATTCTCCTCTTTTTTTTGGCTGAAGTTTCCAAAATGGAAAAAAAAAACAGCAGTTAACAAGCAAAGAGAGAACTTTAGAATTCAAAATCAGCAACTCATTGAGGCTGCTTCACTGTTGTACAAAATAGATATTACCTACCAGCTTTTTGAAAGGGGACTTCAGATATAGAGATAAAGTAAAATCTAAGATACTGCTGTAATTAAAGCTTACATAGTCATCAATGTCCACAGCTGAGTGCATTAAAAACCAAACAACACACCACCAGAGAAAACAACAAATTCACTGTTGGAATTAAGAAGGCACAAATCTACCTACTTCAAGGAACATGCATCTTTATTCACATAATGAATAATATGGGCTAGCACCTGGTACTGTAGAGATTAACACCACTGGCCTTTAATGAATAAGTTTAGCCTTATGCATGTATAATCAGCACTGGAAAACCCACTTCTGCATTTTTTTCTTTATTATTTTAAAGTGGTAAGAAATTGACTTTTCTTAGAAAAAGGTTTTGTTTTTTGAAAGTAACACTCTCAGTGGTCCTACAGAACACAATACCAAAGTTACCAGACTGAATTTTCAAATTATTTTGGTATTTTAATTGAGAATGGGGAACGGGGGAGATAAGTGTTTTTCTGTTACCTATCAATATCATCATCCTGCAATCAATTATCAGACATAAAGCACTATATCATGACATCTATAAAGCTTACTCTTTATTAAACAGGAAACAGCATTATGCATGTGTCCTTATAAACTTACATTTTAGATTGTGTATTTTTCCATATAAAACTGTTAAATGACAACATAATTGTAAGAACAAGTTGTTCATATGTCTGTCATAAGAAATCTTAAGTTAAATGTTTAGTATGCAAGACATTAGTTATTCACAGACGATACAAAATCAGTTAAGTATATCCAACCAGAACTTCAGAACTAATCTTTTGACCTTCGTATTTGTTTGTTTGCTTTAGGAGTTTCTCACAGTTCTACAGCATGCAGTACAAGCTGTGTTAATTTACATAACAAAAGACATATATATGAAGTTGTTGGGTTTTTTTGGGTTTTGTTTTGTTTGAAACTTACTTGCTGCTGTGCAGGAGCAGAATCAGAAGGCAAAGTGTGAGATGATCGGCTACGAGGCGGCGGTTGTGGGGGTGGTTCCAGACTTGGTGGGGCACTTGTCTGAGGCGGGTGTGATGCCACTGGTATCAGCGGCTCCTGCATCCTTAGTACAGGCGGTGGCTGAGGGACAGGCTGGGCAGGAGCAGCCTGAGGCTTGAGTGGTTCCGGAAGCAACGGTGAGCCTGCAAGTAGATTTGCAGCACTGTTCACTGTTAAGAAGTGTTTTTAGAAATCTTAAGAATGGCATGAATGAGAATGCACAGATGTGGAAGCATGAGAGAGAAATGCAGAAGGGCTGCAAGAGCAAGTGTTCATAGCAAGTAGACTGGAAGTCATCAACAGCCCACCATATCTCCAGTAAAAAAATATTACTCTAGATAGAAAACAGAGCCAGAAACCACACCATTCTTAAACATACTTCAGGTGAATTTAAATATACTTTTGGATACCACCATTATAAAATTCATACTTTGATGAATACATAGGGGGAAAAAAAACTTTATATTTCAATTTAGGAAGTGGCTTTTTAGAGTCAAATATAAATCCTATTCCAAATAAGATGATTATGGAGCAATCACTGCAGAGAACGATCCAGAGGTCAACACATCTAATGGGAGAGACTGATAAGCCTAGACACAGCAATCTGATAAGAGTTTTTCTTAATGGAATGAAATCTGGGCCTACATTTCCCCTGACTGCTGCCTATTATCTGGTAAGGGTTTACAGTAGTGGTTGATCATCAGCACTAACTGAAGCTGTCAGATGTTATTATATCTGAGAATCTTCATTTGTAGTGAAAAATGAAGACATCTGCTGTTAATAGCAATGCATTTGAACCAGAGACAGTACCACAATAGTGACATTTAGATTTAGCTTTTTAAATATATATGTGTGTGCGTGTGTGTGTGTGTATATATATACACATACACACAAATGTATATATAAGTATATACATATACTTATATATAATATATATATATATGCTTATAAATATATATAAGCATACTACAGAAGAAATAAAACTTACCCCTTGGTGGTTCAGCTGGTTTGGTTTGAGGTTCAGGTGCTGGTCTTCCACCAGAGGGACGGACATGGCTTTGTGGTACGCTAATAACTCCAGCTCGAGGTGGAACAGTCTGCCATGATAATGGGTAGAAAGAAAGTATTTCAAATTCTATTTCAGATTTGTAGTCATCTACTGCTAATTGACTTGGGATCATTATGACTCTGTGAAAAGTAACTTCTGTGATAACAGTTGTAGAGCAAATTTTTTATGCATTTATACAAGCAGAGAATATATTCTCAAAATACTATGAGTGCTCAAGTCAAAGCCAAGGATTTTTACAACAATCTTCCTCTTTATACATTTACCAGTGCGACAACATTTACAATATTTATTATTTTGCCAGAATTTGTAACTCAACTTTATTTAAGTCTCTAAAATGTTTTAAGCAACAAAACCAAAAGTATTTTATTTTGGGACCTAATAAGTATATACTGATAACCCACTGTCAACACAGACCGTAGATACTGTCTACTTTTTAGGCTGTAACTGGCCTCCTGCCAATGGCAAACAGAAGCTACAGCCAACTTTATATACTGAAAGTATATAAATGTGCACAAGAGACTATGGTTAGCTCTTTAATCTGAAACTTATGTTTGCTAATTGTAAAGAAGGTACTTCTGCTCCCCAGCAAACAGGATTTAGTGAAACATACATTCTGCATCAACTGAAGGCTAGAGTCTTCCCAAACTTTTTGGAATATGAGCTTATATGCTGGGAATTGAATTGCTCTCTTAAAAACAAACAAACAAAAAAAGACCTATATCAGTATTTAAAGAGAAATCAGAAACCAATGCAGATTGCAATTAATGCTGAATGAATTATAAACACTTGAAAACCAAATGTAAAGTGTTACAGTAAAACCCACTAGATTTCAGAAAAAATCATGAGACAAATAGTTTTTGTTTCCTCTGGAATTGTGTGCATGGTATATTCCCACAAAAAGCGGATAACAATGCATCTTCTTGAAATGTTTTTCAGAGCAAATCCCATCAGGCAAATATGCAAATATGATTTTAAAATATGCAAATAAACTTCACCTCTTAAAAACAAGAATCATCCTTGTTGTTACTTTTACTGGATGTAGGTACAGTACTTAGAAGGCTGTGTGTGATATCTGATTCATTATGCTTGGCTGAGTCCATTTAACAACGATCTCATGTTTTAAACCACATAACCTCTGAAATATCTGACTTCCCTTTCATTGCCAAGACGTATGTCACTGGGCTCTCTCTATATATTTAGAAAGTAGGCAGAAGGACTGTTGGATTAAATTCTAAAATGCAAGCTAAAAATTATACATCAAAAAACCAAACCAATCAACAGAAACAAAGCCTACAATACTCCCCAGGACCACTCTGGGGGAAGCAGAGCACATGTGGTTACTATCCCTGGTCCTGAAAGCTTTGGAAGGAAATGTTGCCCAAAAAACAACCTGAGAGAAAGAAATGGTATCGTGTCAGCTTGAAAATCCAAAAGAGTGTCGAGCTAAGGCTTGAAAGCATATCTTGTGAGATTTTCCTCTGACCTTACATCTGTTATAACTTAAAAAAACATACCAGTGCAATAAACTGTAGAAATTTAGAAGGAAAATTATTTTAAGATAGAATGCCTACCGGTCGAGTAGCAGCATATCCAGCAGCTCCTGCACTTGAAAATCCAGTTGAAGGTGGAGGCTGGCTACGAACTGAAATAGATATTAGAGATTGCTTACTTAGAAAATGTTTCAAAATCAACTTATTTCTATATTATAATTAGTACAAAGCATGTGTCTGTATTACCTAAGTTATCTTTTCTTTGTGTTCCAGGACTTTTTTGTGCTTTGAAGCATGGAAAAAAAATAGATTATCTTTGTTAGATAAGTTATAAACAGGTATTATACAGTAACGGTACATTATCACTAATGGAAATGGGAGCAAGAGACATTAGTGTTGTTTTTTTTTTTTTCTATTTTTCAAGTTGTTACAGATTAGAGTCTATTCATCAGCTAAACTGTGACACTAGTACTCTTACCCCATGGCACATGAAAAGTAATTCGACCCTTCTAATTACAATTAAAGTTAATCACCTCCTGTTTGTTGCAAACTAAAGATACCCAGTTGCACAGGTACCCTGTGTTCTGAACCTTGCTAGAGAAAGTTGCTTCTTTCGTCATATATTCTGCAGATGTTTTTAACAGCAGTCTTTAAAACAAAGGGAACTTATGCAACATGCTGATTCAACAAATCATGCGATCAGAAGAGGACATCCATAATTATACATGACTCAGCAATCTACAGCTTCTACACCAAGTTCCTGAACTTACTCTTTATGGGATAAATATATTACAGCACCAACCTCAACATTTACATGCTGATGCTCATGACAACTTTGTATGCGACATTCAAGTTGTGAAGTGCAAGATATGAAAAAGTTACCTTTACCTCAGGCAAATGCACAATTTCTAACAGGCAAAGAGGTTTAGGATTCTGGCTTGTGTTTCTGTTGCCTATTTCCCAGGAAGGTAAAATCACCATGTCAGTTACAGTAACTGGAAGGGATACTCTGTGGTACATAAGACACTTAGTTTATCAAATCAGCTTCCAGTTGGGAGACAACCCTGCTTTCTTAGAACGGGCTTCCGGGTCCAGTTCTCAGTAGATGCAACTTGTACCCAGAAGAACCTGGCTCTAGCTTACCCTACTTTGAGCAGGCGATTGGACTAGATGACCACTAGAGGTCCCCTCCAACCTGAACTATGCTACACATGCAGAGATTTTGCCAACACAGCAAAAGGAACCAGCAGCATAGCCAAAATGAACTATAGCATACAGGAGACTACTTTAGGACTTTCATTGCCATACCTATTTTTGCCGCAAAGGGAAGAAAAACAAAACTCTCCTGGGAAAGCTAAAACAGGACCCATTCGGAACCATACATACATAGTCCAACTAGAATAATGCAAGAAAGATGCTTCCCATAAATGCATATCACATACATTTAGGCACTAGAATCAAAATACATACTCTATGCTCTTTAAAAAGAGTTAAAATATTAAATTATAGGGTAAATTATTTGAATAGAAATTTCTCCCCTCAGAACATATGAGTATGTGTAGCTCCTTATGAAAAATTAGGCTATCTAGATTCCTGATTTAGCTACAGGCATAGTATGTACTCTAGCAGTCAGTCAGTTACATGTTCTGAGAGTCAGCCTTGAAAGTATTCTTCTTGATTACTGCAGTCTATGTCTCCACATTGTTTTTTGTAAATGAAGACTGCCTTCTATAATAATTCACACCATCAGAAAGCACCTTGCCTGTCTGAAAACTATGTTAAATAATAATAATAAAAAAAGATCCTATACAATAAATTCCTTAATGAAACTGTCTTCAGTGTCACAAGGATAATATCACTTGGGTATTAACACAGAAATCAATTTCTAGAATACAAAAATTGTTATGTTACCTTCTACTTCTCTCTTAGCTACCCCAGGACTGGGAGGAGCTCCAAGACCTTTTCAGAGAAAGAAGAGAAGCTGTACATTGCATAAGAAAAGCAGCAGACTGAGAAAGCAAAAACAGAAAGGATACTGCCACAAGACAGCTCTACGTAAGTTAAAAATGGCCTAGCTAGATTGTAGGTACTTGTAGGAGATACCTGTTTGGAGCAGCATGGGGAACACAGACTGACAGGAGTTATAGATCAAGAAGATCATGATTAGACACATTTTGCATTACAGCTGAAAGGTTCTTAAGTATACATTCTCCACAAACTTTTGTAAATTCAGAATGGTATCAGTCTTTAAACTCTTCTAAGTCAGAGCACGTACCTATACTCCAGCACTTGAAAATATACGTACATCATTTATACCCTGCAACATTAGGGCTGCTTCCAGTAACTCAGGAGAATACTATATAGTACATTTCTGACAAGAGTATATTTGAATAACCAAGTTTATGGAATAAATAAGTTTCTAATTTTGCACAACGCATTGTATCCTACAGAATTGTATCATGTTATCCGCAAGCAGCACTCTACTTGAGAAACCTGTACCAACTGGTGCAGAGAATATCTGCAGTAGATGTTCCAGTTCAGACTGAGAGAAAGAAGATTTTCAATCATGCATAATCATGCTGAATTATTTTGATTCTGTAATATGATCAAGCGTATATAGGGTCCATAAACTCGTATGGTAACAACATGGCAGGACGTACATGTAGATAACACCAGATGGTGTGCAAGGAGGAATCCTTAAGGCATGTGGATAGGAGTTAAATAACATCTGCCAACTCTGGAATGGCTTTAGTGTAGGTGACACGAAGGAGCTACTGTTCAAGAAGCCTGCCTTAAAAGCAACTTTTGCCTTAGCGATGACACAGCCTCATGCTTTCTCATCATGTGCCAATGTGTGGTATCTGCTCAGGAGCTCTCTATGATCTGGAAAGAGCGCTGCGAGTTTTGGCAGTTATGGGTGGAGGTGTTAGTGGGAAGAGTAGAGGCTGGTACGTGACATGTCAGATCTCTGGTTTTGCTGAACATCTGGTTTCAAGATGTTCGACACTGGTGTATGTTATGTATTCTGGGTGAGTTCCAGGCTCTGCCAGTTAACCTTACGTTTCCACTGACAGTGATGTTCTGAGAGAAACAGCACTGGGGAGGGATAAACACAGAACACAAGCAGGGGGCACAGAAGGAGAGCACTGCCAGAACATGTCATTTTCAGGTATTAGCTCTGCTCTTCTCCTGTGCAACCCAGAGGAGCACTGGGGAAGAAGATACAGCAGTAACCCACAGGCTGTTAGAAGCCCACCTGCTAACTGGAGAAATAAAAAGGAGGTAGAGAGCATTCTCACAGGACACCCTTCTGAACCTAGCTGTCCATCTCATTACATGGAAATGGACACAAGAAAACCTCTCTAGGAGTGGGAACTAGCCTGTTCATTTCACAGACCTTCTGCACTTTCCCCTCCCAAGGCTCACCTCAGCTCATACTTTGAATAGGTATTTTCATTTATTTATTTATTTTTTTTTTTAAGCAAATCCTGTTTTCTGAAAGATTATTAATCAACTCCTTTCAAGGAAAGGAATGGAGAGAGTATCTTTGACCATAAGCACATAGACGCATTCTCATGTTGATGTACCATACAAAAGAAGACTTCTGTGCACGAGGATTTTAAAAGGGTTAGCAAAATTTAAAAATATTCATTAAATGGGTGAGAAAGGGAATATAAATCAAATACCCCAAATTTCACTCACTAATAATGCTCTTCAGTGGTGACAAAGTGAAGTTATGTTGTGATAATGCTATCACAACTGGCACTGTAAGAACCTTTTCATCTTAAGGACAGGAAAAAAGGTACACCTCAACCTGGAACAAATTTTTGGATGTGATTTGTAACTGTTACCACAGTCTGCATATAGCTTAAAATTTCTAACTGCAGTTTGAAACAGAGTTGTGCAGGCACAGACACCACATGCTTGTTTTACAATAGTGTTTTAAGGAAAGGGGTTGGATTTATATGGAAACAAATCTGTAACTTATGCCCTGACATCTTTTAGACAGAACTGCATGCTTTGCAAAGGTTACATTTACACATTAGCTTAATGGAAACTGAACTCCAACCTCTCTTAAATTCAAGTGTCTGTGTGTGTGCGTGCATCCACTGAAAAGCTGTGGATGCCCCATCCCTGGAGGTGCTCAAGGCCAGGCTGGATGGGGCTTTGGGCAACCTGGTCTGGTGGGAGGTGTCCCTGCCCATGGCAGGCGGTTGGGACTGGATGGGCTCTAAGGTCTCTTCCAACCGAAACCACTCTATGATTATAAATACATACACACACACACATACATATATATAGGAGAGAAACCTAGGCCATTTACTAATGTTTGAACAATGCATTAACTGTTTTAGGATTAAGGCCTTTCGTTTCCTCCGTTACTGAATATTCATTCTTCAGCACAAGAGGAACAATTGTGTCACCATATTTTTCTTTTTAAACAATAAAAATTAGCTTTTTCAGAATGACTGTCACGTTCTAATGTACTCAACTTTAATTCTGATCTGAATTTCAACTTAACTATCAATGTACACTAAGAAATACTTGCTGCTTGGGTGCATTTGTTTTTGTAGCTTGGCAACCTTGCATTTCTTTTAATATCAATTTTACTACTGCATTTTCCAGGTTTAAGATATTTATCTAGAGGATAATCACCGTGAAAATTAACACTTTACCCAAATTGTTGCATATACTGAAAATACTGTGCATTCTCTCAGTCTTAACCTCATTTTCACAATTTAAACCAATGATAAAGACAACTATCAGCCCTTCCTACATGAATCAGGAAAATTTTGAGTATTATTGTTAAAGGAAAAAAACAAAACGTGATTTAAAAAAAAAAACAAACAAAAAACTTCAGTTAATTGACAATAGCCTTTATCATTTCTAACCACTAGAGTTAGCACATAGTCTTGTTTCCATTATTCCTTGAATTCTGAATTGATTTTATGTATGACCAACCTCTAAAAAAACACTTAGATGCCCACGTCTTACTCACTTATTGAAATAATATTGACCCATGAGAAGGAACACTATGGGTACCGAAGGGAGTGAAGCCCTCAAAATAAAACGTTAGAACACATGGTTGGGGAAGGTGGAATAACATTTAAAATGTACTACGTTTCCAAGATATGATCATAATCATTTTGCTTGTACTACAGAAGTCTAAAACAAATGTTTCATACGCATGCACAGTACACAGGGTTATTTTTCATAGTACTTTCATAGTACAAGAGCTGGTATTCTAGATAAGAGAATCAATGTAATTTACCCAAACATTATGACATTTACACTGCTTCCAGTCTTGTGCTAATTTGCTCAGAGCTGAGCTCAGGTACTGCTGAAAAGCAAAGCATTATGCTTTATAAGCATACTCCATAAGTGGAAAATGAAGCAAAAGCAAACAAAGTAGGATGAGCTTCAGGTCAGAATTATGACAAAACATACTACACTTCAAAAATTGCATAAAAACAAGTTTTATGCAAAGCTATGTTGGGAAAGAGCAAAAAAAGAAAGGCTAATGTTTATACAATTGAGACTGAAACTACGCAAATTGCGTCTATGTGCAGAAAACCATCCAGAAAACCATACATGTACACGTGACTATCCTGTATAGTCACATGTCATGCATTATGTATACACCGACTATATTCTCAAGCTTAAGCATTTTAACTAATTTGAAGTATCACACATTTGGCATAATGACTTCCTCCCCTCAACTGTACCTAAGAGCTATGCACATCTCTGGCCCCACATCAGAATAAGCTATATTTACATACTCTGTAAAATAGATTATGTATTTTCTGGGATTGCTGAAAAGTTTAGAATTGTTCTCTCAAATAAATGTTTCCACCAACTGAGTGCCAATGTCTGATGAGCCATTAAGAAAGTATTCCAGAGACTCACTTTATCTCATTTATTAATGAGCTGATATTTAATGAGCTGATATAAGTCCAAGCAGGACAGCTCAGCTATGAATCGCATGACAAAAAGGGACAAAATTAGTTTCAAGAAGCACTTCGGAGAACAGGTGAATTGTTATAACGTGCAAAACCAGGTCAAGACAGAAAAAAAAAAAACGCTAGCCCAGAGAGTTTATAATGCCCTCAGCATTATCAAAAAAAAAAAAAAAAAAAAAAAAAAAAAAAGAATTAGGGGAGGATTATTTCAGCATTTTGTTACTTTGTAAAGCCTTGTAGTTCTCAAGTGCCTTTAGAGTAACTGCATAAATTCCTTTACTACATTTGTGTTGCTAAATTACAATCTAGTTCCAAGAACTATAAAGCATATTTCATGTCTCTAGAAAGGGCTTCGGAGCACATTTCAGAGACTTGGAAATAGAAAATAAACTATCTAGATGTCAGTGTACAGCTCAGTGATTTGCAGCTCTTCGCTAACTGGTAATCATCCAAGGGAAATTTAATTTCAGCAGTAGTTTCAACCTGAGCAATAAATGGATAATCACTCCAAGTAGCTACAATCACAGTCCATTTCACAGTGCTCCAGATCATGGACAGCGAAGAAAAAAGCCTATACTTTTCACAACTGGAAACAAGATAGCTTTCACAGAATAGTTAGTTACAATATAGGGTATGTTATGACCAGGACAAAGTAATAAAAACCTGTAACAATCTTAATGTGTAGTGTATCGACTTCTGGCAATATATTTATTCATAAATATCAACATCATTTCTGCCTTTGGACATCATTATATTAAATAAATATCATCACAAGAGACCACCACAGAATTTTTGCTACATAGTCATATCCAAAAACAATTAAAATCATTACCTCCAAATTCTTTTCTAGCAGGTGCAGGGCTCCTACCGCCTTACAGTATTTAAGAAATGAATGCAGCAATAATGAAAAATATCAGTACAGTAAGAGGGAAGAAAAAGAATGAGAAAGTTAAAAATGACAAGGGTCAGTTTGTTAGTTGCTATGCTGCCCATATGTTTCTGAACATCCACTTTCTCTTAACACTCAATTGTTTATATTTTCAGATGATCCAGATGGACTCTACGTTAAAAACTCAGACATGATAACATGCGTGTATACTGATGTCAAAACTAAAGGAATAGAAATCATTGAATGCACAAGATTATTTATCTTTTATATAAAAAATGAAGATGCTATACAAAAGCAGAAGTGTTGATAAACACTGCTGTGGGAAGCCCACATTTTTGAGCTGTGAAAATAAGTTTATAAACATTATAAAACTTATTCATTAGGCAAAGAAAATGATATTTAAATGGTGCTGAAAAATGATGTTATTTCAACATCATACTTTTGCTACTAAATGGTATGAACAAAACATTTCAGTGAAAAACTGGTAGGTTGCATTGCACTCTAAATCAACAATAAGCAGTTTGGGTCTGGGACTTCAAAGCTCATCTCACAGAGCTGAAACAAAATGTTCCTGCCCTCCTGATACGTGTCACTACATTACCTGATGGTGGAGGTGGCCTTTGTGGTGGAGCGGGACGTGCGGGAGGAGCAACAGGGCGAGGTGGTGGAGGACGCTTAGGCTCCAAGGTCTGAGCAGACTCTTTCTGCTGGGTACCAAGCTGACTTTCACCTGGAGAACATGACAAAAAACAAATTAATCACTTGCACAGTCTAATCACAGTAAAGCTTTTCTAATAGAAAATTATTTTCAATATGATGATACAGAAGTAGAATCGGGGTTTTAAGAGAAGAAGAATGAGGAATAAACCAATGATGAAAACAAGCTGATTTTCTAAACCAGGATTTTTGTCTCATATGCTTAAAAAGCATATGCTGATGGAAGAATGAGAGTTGATTTACCCAAGGCTGCCTTTGTAAAGTTCTGCGTAGAATGCATAATGACAAAATTATTCATTCCTTCTTTTATTAATCTAAAAGCACTATTAAAAATACTCTATAAACTAGTATTTTGCCAGTGGGCCATTCCACTGCCAGGCCATACAGTAATAGAGCAAGTTGAGCAATGTAATACCCACTGTGTGTGGAAATGGGTGGTCCCAGAGTTTTTGTAGGTGCTCGGCTCGGTCTCACTGGGAGCGCTGGTCCATCTGACAGCGTAGGCGACTGACAGGGACTGGAACGCGGTGAAGAGCTTGGGGAGGTTCCTAGACCAGAGCTTGACGTTGGCTGGAGATGCTGGGGAAGGATTTCTTCTACTTCAGCACTATAGTCATCGATGTCACCTAGATAACAACCACCCCAAAAAAGAAAAAGCATGTAAAATAAAGGGAGCTATAGTTATTTTAAAAAGTGGGAAGATTATGAACTGATTCTAGGTAGGGGATTTTCTGCAAAAAACCCTTGAAGGCAAGGAATTTTCCCAGTGATCTAAGTATGATTCTTAATCTAAGTATGATTCTTACATCATAAAGTCACACACAAGGAATGTAGATATATTCAAATCAGTTGAAACACTCCAAATGCACAAGATTTCAGGGTCTTGTAGTATTTGAGGTCACATTTTAAAGGAACCATACAGTTTCCCATGGGATAATTAGTAAAAATTTAACCAATAATACAGGCCTCTGAACCTTCAAAGTTCTGCTTTCTACAGGAATTGGAAAGAGATGAAGTGCCACGTGACAACAAAAAGCAAATGTAACCTTTCATATAGGTTTCCCATACCTGTACCCTTATCAAAACATACCTTCCTTTATGAAATACCTGTACAAAAAAAAACCCTTTGTCTACTCTTTCCAGTATATCCTAGAAAAAAGAAGAGCTGCCACCTCCTTTCTTTAAGCTTTTGCAGTATGTTTGCTACTAAAAAGCTTGGATAGAAAACCAGAGCAAATGAGCTATTCAGTCCTAAGACAACAACAGAAATCAACGTGGACATAATGACTACATCCAGCAAGTATATCTGTTCAAAAAAATAATAACAGAAGAAAAACCCAGCACCCTATAAAATACAAAAGAAAATGGAATACACATAAGAAGTGTCACGGGTTAAGGTGTAGAAGATTTGTTGTTGTTTTGGTTTATATTTGTTTTTAAGATACTGCTGGAAAAAATAGATGTTTTACTTGCTAAGGATGTAAGAAGAATACGCTGTAACATAGCAAATAAAATGAATCAGACCTCCCAGAGAAATTTATTTTCTGAACACAGAGGCCAAAGCACAGGGCTTGAGCAATACTTACAATGATTAAAAAAAAGCTACCAAAAAAAAAAAAAACCAACAAAACATAAAAAGACAACAAAAATATATGCACAACTTAAGCTTTGCAGGTCTGCCTACAAACCTTCCTGCTTTCTTCCCCCAGATATTCTTGAAGTGAGACACTAATGAACAAATAAAACAAAGCTGCATATAAATCCAATTCCATTACTCAAAATTCACATTCAACTGCTGTGATAAAACACATAGGCTTACTCCCACACAGTGATTTGAAAATGCTTTGATAAACTACAGTCAGTACAATACATCAGGAGATGATGTTATTGATTCATGATATTCAGATTATTCAGACATCATGATTCAGATCTCATGAAGGCATAACACTATCTAGAAACCTTGCACACATTTAAAAATCTCCCTTGACCTTGTGTTTAGAACAGTATCTCAGTCTATCAGGGTTTTTGAAAACACTCTCTTTAGTAGACTTTTAGCCATAGCAAATCATTTCTTGAACTCCAAGTGTGGTATCCAGCCACATGATGAATGTCCAGAGAGGCTGTTCTATCAGAAAAAAGACATTGCTCTATTTTTTCCTTAATTATTCTACTCAATTAAAAAAAAAAAAAAAAAAAGAAAAATTATACTCCCAAGATGTTTGCAGATCCCTGTGATAACAAATAATTACATATCAAGGAAATAAATTCATTTTAGGACTACCTTTAGAGGCTTAGCATTTTCTTTATCTTCACTCAAGTCGAAAACTGTCTTTACTACACAACTTGATCCACTTTTCAAAACATCTGACAAGAAGCTTAAGGGCCTTCTAAGAATTAGAATTGTGTTTTCAATTGTGTTTACCGATTGTATTTTCAATAGATACTGGGAGTCTGCTTTCATTAAATAGCTCTTATTTCTATCATCTAGAACTACCTTTGAGCAATATTGAACAAAGTCCCTCAACCTAGGAGGTTGACTTTCTGTGATCAAGGGCCTAGTTTTGATGTAGCACAGCTGTGTGCCCTTGGCATACATTTACTGCAAGAACTGTGACAAAGTACATAGATTAGAAACATGAAGAAAAGCAGAGGTGCACTTGCTGCAACGGTGACACTCAGCAGCTCAAGGAATCCATTAAAAAAGTAGTGACAAAAATGACAAAACAGGAAACTGGAAAACAGCCATTGAATGCTCAAGATCACCCTGTTGCAAGGAGCTATAGAGGATGAAGGCTTCCTCATCCAACTGATATTTTCTTGCCTGTCAAAGGTTGATCGTGGTTTTTTGGGGATAGGACTAATAAGCTTCCATGGTATTAGCCAAAAAAGTAACTGTTTTGTACTCTGAAGCCATGTATATAGAATCACAGAATGGTTCGGGTTGGACAGGACCTTAAGACCATCCAATTCCAACCCCCTGCCATGGGCAGGGACACCTCCCACCAGACCAGGTTGCCCAAAGCCCCATCCAGCCTGGCCTTGAACACCTCCAGGGATGGGGCATCCACAGCTTCTCTGGGCAGCCTGTGCCAGTGCATCACCACTGTCTGAGTGAAGAATTTCCTCTTAATATCTATTCTAAGTCTACCCTTTTTTTTTTTAGTTTAAAACCATTACTCCTCAGTTTTTCACTACGCTCCCTGACACAGTCCCTCCCCAGATTTCCTGCAGTCCCCCTCTAGGCACTGGAAGGCCACTATAAGGCCTCCCCAGTCTCCTCTTCTCCAGGCTGAACAGTCCCAGCTCCCTCAGCCTGGCTTTGTAGGAGAGGTGCTCCAGCCCTTTGATCATCCCCATGGCCCTCCTATGGACTCATTCTAACAGGTCCATGTCCTTCTTGTGCTGGGGGTCCCAGAGCTGAACACAGTGCTTCAGGTGGGGTCTCATAAGAGCAGAGTAGGGAGGGAGAATCACCTCCCTCGATGCTTCTTTTGATGCAGCCCAGGATACTGTTGGCTTTCTGGACTGCAAATATCCTGCTTATAGTGTCTCTATAAACAGTAAAAGCTACCTGAACAAAGCAACCTTTGAGACATCACAGAATGAGATGAAAATGATGAGCAAATTAGTAAAGCCTATGCATACAGCAACAACGAAGCTGACACTGCTCAACAAGTTGTCAAGATATTGTTGCAAATAACCAGATTTACCGTTTACCTGTTTCAGCAAGGTATATGCTTTTTAAATTGTAGTATCAGTATATATATTAACCAGATTAATTAGAACTATAAGCATTTCAAAAATATCACTAACATTTTTTTCAACAAACCTTCCATATCATAGTCTGCAGTAACCTCAGCATCTTCACAAAGCAAAGTAGAGCTTGTTGATGAAGGCAGCCCAACATTCATCTTCTCTAGATTCATTTCGTCTTCCAAACTTCTGATCCAGTCTGGATTTTTCAAGCTTATGTTTATAATCCTTCCTAGTAGCTGAATTGTCAAAAAGGGATGCACAAAACAAATTGTTAAAAATAGCAATATTGTAATTCAGCATTCTAGATTAATGAGGCAAAAAAATAAATACTGAAAATATCACAAGTAAGGGTATTAGAATTTATGGAACCAAACAATGACAGTGACATGTCACAGAAAATAATTATGGTCACTTCATTTTGGTAATTAGGTACACTTATGTAGTTTAAACCATTAATTGCAACTACTTAATAACTTTCTAAAGAAAAACAGACAACGTATCTAACAAGATTTTTCTTTCCAGTTAATACGAAAGTTTCTGGTTTATTTATTCTGACACAGACACTACACTTTGTAAAGGAAAACAGACTTGCCAGTAAACTACATTAATAAGTCATTAGACACTAATAAAACAGCAGGCCTTCATTCTGCAGGCTGACACGACACTGAGCCCCTATCATGCATGCACCTTCAGTGAAACTCTCAACAGGTACGGGGATCCATCTGCAAGTATCACCTTATAGAATCTAAGTCTTAACAGGACTATAGCTCAGTAAAAAGCTGAGTATGAGAACTGAAATTTTTACAAAGATGAAATACCGGCCCTACAGAAGTCAATGACAGAGCTGCACTCACTTAGCAATGTGAAAATTTCAATACAGGAATGATGAACTCTTAATAATACCAGGCTATAAAAGTGATGAAGTAGTTCATACTACAAACTCAAGTTAAAAACTACACTTTTTAAGTAATTAAAGAAAAAATAATTTTAAAATCTTTTATTTGATGAAGATCCCCTTCAACTTGGAATCTTAATTTCTCTAACGGTCCTTATCCTAAAAATAAATTTATTTTGATACTTTCTTCGGCTGGTTTTTGAAAGAAAACATAAATGCTATGAGGCTATCAGAAGTATAAAAAAAGACTAAATGCAACAGTCTACTATGAAACACAAAAACCTTGTAAAAATCAAAATGAAGTACTGCTTAAAAATTTGGATCTTCTGTTGCTATTCAGAAGTTCAGTAATTTTTACATTACCTCAGTACCATTCAAATTCAGGACATTCAAAGCAGAGCTTCCTTCCAAAAAGGTTACCCACATCTTGTCTGCCACGAACCTGTAAAGTCCATTGGTAAGTGATTTGTAAATGATCATTAAAATACTTCATCCTACCTACTGTCCTCTGAAGCCTCTCACCATAAAGATTTTTAATGATTCCCTTGATGGAAAATATTTTATTTCTTTTTAAGTTCGTATATATATATTAGCTAATAAGCTTTAACTGAATGTATGCTTGCAAAATAAAGGCAAAAGAACTAGGCAAACATCACACAGAAATCACTGTCCTCTCAAAAATTATGCAGCTACATTTACACATTCAATATTCATCGAGTGGCTACAGGTCAGATATCAGTATTAGGTGTTCCACATTAGCTGGAACTATGTGCTCGGGACTATGCTCTCAGCTTTATGAAAACAACAGCAAAAAACACACAACACTTTTTGCTCCATTAACAGCTTTGTGAAAACACAACATTCACAGGGATCCTCTTGACTTCAGATCATTAAAACTGCTGAACTAATTTTTGAATACAAATCTGTACAAAAGTCATACAAATAACAGATTTAAGTCTGATTTCTGACAAAGCATAATAATCTCTCAAAAATAAAGAAAACGTGGGAAAAGTCTGAAAACTAAAACACATGTAGGTACATAAAACACATCTTCAACTGTAATTGTTCAACATTAAAATAAGACTTGAAAGCAATATTAAAAATGAAGCAGAGCAGAATGGAAACACCCACTAAGAAAGTCACTTCAATTAAGAAATAGATGGGAACAGTGAAGAGGAATAGAGATTAATAATGAAAAGTCTTTTTTAACCTTATAAGTATAACTTCACCGTAGCTTGCAAATTTTTGAAGAAGATCATCGATCAAGTTATCATCAAAATAGCTTTCTTCTCCTGAAGAACTTCTGATGGAGACCATTACGGTGCCATCAGGTGGCCCTTGCATTGCGATCACCGCCTTATAAACTTTCTGTCTCTCTTCTGCTTCAATTTCAAATATGTCAATGTCAATCAATGCCACCACAGGCCTTGAAAAACAAATGAAGAAAAACCCATAAGCAAGAACATCTGAAGGAACAAAATATAAAAAGCATTGATATTAAATCCTCAACGATGAGGACTGTATAAGAAAAACTGAAACCTATGATCAGACGTTTTCAGCTCCGCTCTTCCATAGTGCAATAAGGTACCAGGATTCCACGTGTAAGGGACTTTACTGTCATCGTGAAAACTAGCATTCAGAAGATCCAGGTCTTCAGCTACATTCAGCATCAGAGAAAACAAAATGGGAAAAACATAATGATTATAGGAACATGCTAAAAAATAAATCATTTGTTTTGAAAAGGGAAAAAATGAAAGCCAAAACCAAGCATTTTACAGAAAAACAAACAAACAAACAAAAAAAAACCAAACAAACAGAAATTCCTTTTGAACTAGTGAAACGTCAGTAACTGCTGTCTGATTCTTGAACCTCCTGTTCAGTGTTGCTTCTATTTATCAAAGACTGTTAGAAGCTTTCTGTCTGGGATAGAAGCTCAGAATCACCGGCACTGTGAATGTCACTAAATAGATCCCATAAGCCGGTTAAAAGAATCTTTAAAACAGTTTAAGGAAGCACTCAAACCTGATCGGTCAAAAGGCCATTTCCTTCTTCTCCAAAGAATACGATCTGTCCATGCTGGTGTGCGACATTTCTCACTGGTGTCATAGTCATCCGAAAACAGATCATATTTGTACGTAGGAGCAAAATTAATTTTCCCCTCTAAAAATCCCCTAAAAATCTGTAAGAAATAAAGCAATTATATGTCATGCCAGAAGACAGAAACAGATGGGAAACAGCTTGAAACTAATCAGAACTCTCTCTTTTAACTGTGAAAATTGTATACACATCTCCAAAAAAGAGTCATTTGATAGTATGAATCCTTTTCCAAATTTTATCTGCTGGAAGCATTCTACATTTGCCACTATGACTAAATAGCAACCCAGACAGATCATCATTAAATAGAAATATGTCAACATTTATGTCTTTAAACCCAGACTCCTGAGCAACCTATTGTTCTTCCAACGCTATGCAGAACTTGAGGCCACCAGGAAGACAGATGCTGTCCACAACACTTTAATTAGTTGATTAGTTGCTCATTTATCAGCAAAAGTTGGGAACTGAGGTTTATATTTTATGTACCTGTCTGAACATAGGTAACATTCCCAGAAAGGCAAGGTGTCCCACAAGAAAATTAATAGGAGTTAAGAGGAAGAAAAATTTTTAAAAAGACCTTAAAGTCAATACATTTGATATGATCTGAAAGATTAAAGAAATATTATCACTCATTCTTCTCAAGAGGAAAGGAAAACAGAATAAAAAATGTATGTGAAATTATCTGTCAAGAGTGCACAGGGAATTTAGAGAAGCAGAATCAATTGCAAGTAATCAAAAACCCTGAAGCCCTGTTTGGTATTTCCCAGTGTAACAGATACAGCCAGCTGACAATGCCCTAGAAGGCCAGGAGATTTGCTCGCTCCTGACGTGTTTAAATTAAACATAAGCTAAAATCCTTTAGCTAGCTGAATCAGCTCCAATCTATAGCTTAATCTTGCACAGGCAGTTTTACCTGGTCAGAAATCTGGAAAGTACCAATCTAACTTAGATCTTATAGCCAAGTCCATATCAAACACCAGGTTAGAGTGCTTTTCCAGTTGAAAATATAAATCGAAATCCAGTCAATTTAAACATCACCGTCAGATCATCCACAACTGCTGAGACAATTTATGAATTTCTTTGCCTTCGGTAATTATTTCACTACCTACAGTTATTAAAAAAGGTGCTGTGTATATGCTTTTCTTGAACGACAGATAGATGCTGGGGTGGGGACATGGGTCTGTAGGGGTGTTAAGAGTCACAGGCAGCAGAGCTCCTCTTGCCAGACAGCTGCATTGCCCTGCTGCCCAGCCAGACATCTCCCAGTAATGGGGTATCAGCCTGAGTGTGCACTAACGCCTCTCCTTGTTTTCCCCAACCAGGGGGTGATCTTGAGTCTTTTTCATATTCTGTTATTTTCCATAGATCTTTCCAGCTTTGTATCTGTCTTAAGTGTCCCTGCAACCTCTCCCACTTGGATCAAATGAACAGGCAATCATGCTGTCTGAACCTACATCATTTTTCTCTAGGAACTAGGCTATAAAAACAATTTTGTCAATGTTTTCCTTCCTCTTCTGTTGCACAGGACATGAACGTAAATCGAAGAGAATTCTACTTCAGAACAACACTGCTTATGATCAAAGCACTGGCAAGCAGACAAAACAAACACAGGACTGCCTCTAATTTTACCATCTACAGCATTCCCACATAAAGCTGGAAAAATAGATTATACACTTTCGCACAAAATTTGACTCATTACAAATATTCCTTTAACTGCTACATACTGCCTCCCCAAGAAACCCTAAAAATCTAAATCTGAAGCTTTCTTCAGACTTCATTGTTCCACACTCTTTTTCTTTGGAAGTAAAAAGCTATCATTTGGACTATATGTTGTAGTCAATCTGCTAATTATTGTTCCTACAACTAGTCATTGTATTGGTATCACTACCTCTTCAGGGCAGTTACAAGCCCGTTACTAAATGTTGCTGTGACCCACACACCCTTCCACACTACTGCCCTGACAGAAGTGATAAAACGTTCTGGGGATCATAGATTTACAGAAGCACCACTGAAACTTGTTTCTTGAAAGCCAAAAATAAAAACCAAGTATTCTTAAATGCAGTAGCGTTTTTAAGATACCTGTCCAGAATTTTTCTGATTGATAAGCTGGTCTCCTGCTATAAGGGAATCCCAGTTTTGTTGTCGTATTAGTTCTTTAACCTCTTCATTAGGAATGTCTATTCGATAATTAAAGTCACCACACCAAAAGATATAGTCATGGGAAAACAGCATCCTTCCCTGTAAAAGACAAGCACACACTGAAGTTAAAAACAATCAAGTGACAGAAATTTACTAGTTACAGGTGCAGTTCTTTTTTTTTTTTGTGTTTGTTTTTGTCTTGTATTTTAATTATAAAATATGCGTCATTTCTAGCTGATGAGGACAACTGAAGTATGTGTTAGTATTTAGCATGCACATGGTTAGAACCACATAGCCAAGGGTGTGGTATTCACACATCCATGATATGAAGGAAGAAATAACATTTATGTTGTTTGCATTTCTGAAGAAACATGAATCATCTGAATTGGATTCCAAAAATTCCTCTTCCTTCTGCACCAGTTTTAGAAGTTTGCTCCAAGATGACGACTGCTACCTGTATCACAAATAAGTTACAAAGGAGAACAACAAAACACTATCCTGCATTTCTCTAGTACAATACCCTGACAAACTGCAAATTGAAGCCTTTATTATTCAAATTAAATTGAAGACTACAGCTACACAAATTTTTCAGTTCATTCAGTTACATAAAATTTTCAAGGCTGGGAAGAGACGGAAAGGCTCTTTTAGTTTGAAGAAAACCTAGGGTTTAAAGTGAGAACTTTTACTTTGTTTTGATTTTTCCATTGTCCTTAAGTAGATCTGCCCAGAGCAGATACACTGACAGATTAAAACAACAGCACTTAGGAAACAGTTTCTGGAAACCCTAAAAATAAAACACTTTCAAGAAAAGCTGAAACAGAACCATGGTGAAAAATTTAGAAAAAAGAAACCTTGTAAAATCAGGTTTCAGATATCCTGTACAGCGCCACAGGGCTAACAAAGGACATTTTGACTGTGCAATTTAAGACAGCTTCAAGGCTCAAGCAAGCATTTTGTTGCAGTGTTAAGATCACCAAATATTTGTTTCTGATAACCCCTTATGAGAATAAACTACAGAACTATATGATCTAATTTGACAAAAATGAATTAATGAGAACTTAAAATGAGTTAACAAAAAAAAATCATTCTTATGTGAAAATAGTGCAGAAAACAGTGCTGTTTCCTATGGTTATTTTTTCCCCCTCATATTTGATTAGCTTCAGTATCTACAGAAGTTCTACCATTTATCAGGAACCTAGAAAGCCTCTTTCCTATGCTAAATCATGTGAATAAATGCAAGTGAATTTATGCTTCATCTCTCCTATCAGTCACTGCAGTGGAAAGGTCAGTTCTTTTTCCAGTCATCTACTTTAATAAAAATTATGGGAACTTAATTATCTCTGAGACCTCTAATCCAAGGAAATTTAATTTCTGCAGGCATCTGAAGAGGGGAGAAAAATAAATAAATCTTTTGGATGACACTGCTGGAGCTCAAGGGATTTAATCTCTCATTTTTGAAGGAATTTGAACACTTGCTTACCATTGGAAAACTGAGCTTGCGAGCTATTTCTGCAAAGTCTTCATTTCTCTCTTTAACTTGTGATTGTCCTGCAGCAAAATGGCTGCAGACAAAGCAAAGACTGGATGTATGGAACAACATCCGAATTGCTACTGCACCTTTGTTACCCGTGGCTCCTCCCATGCCAGTCTTTACAGTATCAACAGCGACGTCCCTAAAAGAGTTAAACAACTGTTAAACCTTTAAACACAACGGCACAGAAGTCAACAGCTTTAAGTCTGCCTGAGAAGTGCTGTATCACTGGGTGCTTTGCAAAGCAACCAAAGGATAACAGCATGGCATTATCTTGGGGATATGACATTTTCACATTGTTCTTTCAGCAGGAAGGCCACCGAACCGTTTTAAAAAGATGCTAACAGTTATCGAGCAAGCAATGATATAACACCTCAGCTTTTCAAGCCTTCTAGGCAACTGATACAGCATTTAAAAACTACAATACAAGAATTTAAGCAACTAGTTCCCCAGAAGACAGAACAGCTCTTTTGGAGCCCAACCTCCTTCTTAGCACTCTTGGCTATTATTTTGCAATACCCAGTAACCTGCAGGTGACCCAGCCTGGGCACAGCTGTGCGTTCACTGACCTGATAAAGGGAGCGTGCTGGGGTCTGATGAACACAAACAGGCAGACGCCCACTAACTGCTCGGAAGCCAGCAGCACATACTTGTAATCCCTTGATATAGTCTTCTGCAGTTCAGCAGCCCAGAGCTTCTGATTCGTTGTGCTAGCCGTGGGATTAAAAATGCCAGTTTTAAAACATAAGAAATTAAGCAGGTATCAAAAGTGTTGATCTAGTTGAATGATGTTCATACAATAACCTTAACCAAACACTGGGGATGTAAGTCAAAGCCACGCTACGAATGATGTACTTCTGAGGCTAAAATAGAGAAGCAAAACCAAAAGAATTTTTCTCAGGAGTCACCTCCTGGCCTAGAGCTCAGTTAATTTTGGAAAACAGAGATGTCTGTGGTCTTAGATCAAGAAGAAACTTCCTTGAAGACATAAAAGTATGGTTTTCAGAGCTAGCATTGGATGTACATGAAAAATAACAGATCTGGAAGCAGTGCTAACTAGACAGTGTGAAATTAGGGGATGACACAAACTGCCACTCTATCCTCAGGACAAAAACCTGTGCAAAGGCTAAAAGTACAATAGGCTTTAGATGCTTTTTCCAATGAATTAAAGCTTGACAAATGCCACAAAACTTGCAGAACAGGCAGACAAAACAACCAACAAAGTGAATACAATCCCAGGATTACACACAGACTTCATCATTAGTATTACCCAGCACTGGTAAAAGTGCATTTGCATACCCCACAGAGGGGAAAAAATATATATATTACCACTCCATGGTAATACCTATATGTAATGTATGGAATAACAGAGCTAAATACAAACTAGAAACAGATCAAATTATGATCAAATTTTACTTCTGCTCTTAATAACAGTGAAAACTGATAGTATGGAAGGATATACTTGTTTTACAAAGATCAGAATCTGATGGAAGACATTACATAAAGGCACACTGACAATACATGCTTTTGGAAGGAAAAAAAGCATGAGGGCTCGCTGTTCTCAGCGGTAGGAAGGCACAGAGACTGCAGAACGCTACCATCAGAGAGAAATTCCTTCAAAGCGTGAAGTGAGGGGAAAAGTTAAGCTACTGAAGGTGCAATCCAAAACATAGCCAAGTACTGACTGTTTGGATCCTGGAGATTACATTCTAAGTAACGTAAGTGGTCACAGCTTTGCAATGGAAAGCTGAGAAAACGTCTGCTGTCCTGGCATAGAAACCAGCAGAGAGAACCGGAATACAGTCAAAAAATAATATAGAATAACCCCAACAATTACAATTAAAGAGAGAATAAATAAATAACATTTTACTCAAAAAATGTGGTTATGTAGAGATTTTATCACCTACCTTGCATTCACAATGTTTCCTGCATTTAACTCCACCATTTCTTCAAATCCAATAGCAAATATGTCTACAGGCTTGCTTCTTCGATCTGCATTTAAACATTGAAAAAGCTATTTGTTGTTTACAATTAACTTCAGAACCAAGGCCTCAAATATATATTAATGTTCATGACCTAATTAAGAAAATCAGAGTTTTCAAGGAAAAATGACAGAATACAAATCCTACCTTGGAATTCATGAATACCAGCTATGTTTGGTGCGTCTAGAAGCCAGTCAGTGAGGGTCTGATTTTTAAAGGCAATACTTCGAAACTGCTTCCCCCCATTGACATTCCATGTCCCAACGCAGACTCTAACTTTTTTCGGTTTTGCATACTTATAAAAGTTTTCACACATGCTCTTTAGCACTTTTACAGATGCTGCAAAAACATTTGAAGATATGTTATTTTTTTATAGTTTTTTTTTTTTTTTTTTACCCAGAAAATTTGGCAATGACATCTTCCCTTAAAAAAAAAAAAGAGGCAATAAATCCATGCATAGACATACAGAAAGTTAAACTGTGAAAGCAAGATGGATACAGCATTTTGCCAGGGAAAGTACGTTTGCAGATGTATTATTTGCCTAAGTAGGATACTGACTGAATTAAAGATGGTAGTAATTTGTTCAAAATAGATATGTATTTACATATAGTAATATAAATATAGTAATATATATTTAATATATAGTAAGATATATATACACATCAAATTAAAACAGTTTCTCTTCTATAAATATCTACCATTCTCTCACCTATCTGTGACTCTCTATGGAGACTGTTATTTTTAATACTTGCCTGCACAGATTTCTGTCTCATTTTCATGGATGGCATTTATGAAATTCAATCTCCATTAAAAAAAACACAACAATTTACAGATATTTTAATTTTTAGAAATGTAAAAAAGACTGATGTAAATACATTTACTAAAATAGATAAGTTAAATTACCATATCAGAGTATGTTCTTTTTAAGCCACAAATCTGAATTATATATATATTTTTAGCTCAGTTGAATTCCTGAAGCTCTACTTTAATGAAGGAAGCAAGCTAGGATTCAAACCAATTAAACTAATTTCTGTGCCTTGTTTTTATCTGCCAGATGGGAAAAAGAATAATGACCTATTTGTAAATATCTGGGCATTGTGAGAAGGAGGAAAAAAAAGATTATTCAATGCTCAGACACTGGAATTACAAAAATTTTTGAAGACCCTTCATAGATTAGCTGCATAATATATGGATATAGATATTTCCTCAAGCAAAGAGATCTGATTTTTTTTTTTTTTTAATTATGCTTTTTTCTTTCATCTGAATGGGAAAAAAAAAAAAAAGCATCAAGTGTAAACACTATCATTTGCATTGTCCTTACCCAAGTAATAGCAGTTTACCTACTTTTAAGTCTCCCATGGTTATAATTCTATTAGAATCAGGGAAACTCTATTAGGTGTAATTCTTCCCTCCACTGCATGGTGCCTTGCAAATGATTGCAAAATGATTTTCATTCAAATCCCCAAATAGGATAACGATGAACCTGGGTTTCTGTCATCTTTTTAGTTATTCTTTTTATATTTACCACCTTTAAATTTGCTCCAGAATCTTGGCTATCCAATTAAAACAAAAATCAGGTATTCTCTAGCCATAATGGTTTTAAAACAAACTGGAACCAATAGAAGAAAATACAGTGTATTTGTTGTTTGTGAACAATTTCTCTGGTGAACTGATCATATACCTGTATACTTATATATGGGGCAATTGCATACAAAAGCCAATGAATTAAGTGGTGTCTTCTTGGGGGTACTGCAAGCAGATCATGCTTGGATCACTCCATTTATTTCCTGATCATAATCCAGGCAAATGAAGTCAACAAAACACTGAGGATCCAACAGAACACCTTATGCCCGAAGAGGAGAGCCACGCACTGAATCTACAACTGGATGAATCTACACGCTGAGCAGCAGTCAAGTCAACAAGGCCATAAAATGCTAGAAAAACCTCTGAGAGTCAAAACACAGAAACCACCCCAGCACCTGACCACTGAAGAGAAACCAATCCAAGAAATGTAGCCAGGATGCATGCAGGTACCCAAATCAGCCAAAAGATGAGCTTTAGAATCCAAAATAATATCACTGGCAATTTTTGAATACCTGCACAGATTGCTTTTATCTTAATGAGAGTACTGCAAAGACCAGAGTTTTGGACTTCTATTCTGTTCACTTCAGCCCCTCTTCCTTTTGGTAGTAACCTTCAGCTTAAATAGTTGATCCAAATAATTCATACCTCCTTCCAAGAAGGAATGAATTATTGCTTACCTAACTGCTGGCCCTGTAACAAGCCCCTAATGTGAAAAATCTTACCAGAATAGAATCTAACTTTATAAGTGACTGGAAAACATGCTAGTTACAAACATTAAATTGACACCTTGAAAGCAGAAAGATTTTCCAAAAACACTGATTTTCCAAAATATTGATTGAATCAATAGTTTTTAAGAGCTCCTTAACTTCCCACATACATTATTTAACTACACACTTCTAGCTATTTATCTATTTGACAAAAAATTGTCTCACCCTACAACATTACAACCCCAATCAATTGAATTTCATGTTATTTTGAAACAAATATATTTTAACCTGTGTTCATACTGGGCAGGCATATATTTGAAAATCATTTCTACAAGAGGAATAATAATTTAAAATCCTTGGTGGGATATTCTATACAACTGACCTTGACTGAACTCTGGCTACAGCATCCAAAATACTGTAGGTAATTTTCAGCACATACAGTCTGTATCTGGATGAAGCCCAAAGTGAAATGTTACCTCAGTAAGTTAAAAAAATAAATAAATAAAATTGACATTTGTGACTTAATGAGTTATAAACTAGGTTGATATAGTCTAGATAGTAACACCAAAAATGACAATGTCTCTGTGTATTTCAATGATCAGCAAATATGGACAAAACACAAATGAATCAATTAATTTCAGGTGTGTTACCAGTGCCTCTGATTTCATTATTTAACTACTCAATAAAAGTAGGTATTAAAAAAAAAAAAAAAAGAGAAAGAGCAAAGCTGCGATAAACGTAAAGGGAATAAACATTTAATGTTCAAAAATACAGATTACAGCTGAGCTGGTTCTAGAAGAAATAAAGCTTCAAACACTTCAGATGTATCTGAGCAAAAAATCTAGTCAACAACAAATCTTAAGAGTTTTTTCCAAGGATCCTCCCCAATTAATGTGCAGTACCTGAGCATGCCAGTACATGGGATACTGTGCAGAACCCCACAATTCCCTTAAAATGGGAGAACAGTCTGAACAGCTATTAGTAGCTTCCTATTTTCTTTCTCTCCTCCTCTCCCTTTATGCTCCCATATATTAAGTATGTAGTTTTTCTCCTCATCTCGAAACTAAGCATCTGATCTAGTTTCACTACTTTTGAAAAGTAGTAAAAATGAACCCTATTAAGACAATAGCCCAGAAACCTGTTTAAATTTTCTTGGCACATAGTAAAATCTGAACATACAAGCATCAGGAATATTTCATTTTAACTAATAGTTTATGGAGCAAGGAGATTAACGTGTTGAACAGGTGACAAGTAAACACAGTCTTCCCTAAAAACATGTAGTATGTATAAATCTCCTCAAATGGAGCAACTTCATGTAAACAGCTTAAGTTGCAACAAAAAGGAGAACTTCTGTTAAGGATCAGAAACTTTTGACATCAAAGTTCAGAAGCACAACAAGAACTAGGAGTCTTCAAAAGCTTCTTAAAACGCACAGATCTTTCACGTCATTTTCCTCTATCTAGTTCATCTCAGTGCATTCTTATCATCATCACTTCTTCATGGTTATGGTATTGCTGAATACCAACATCTCATTTTAAGCCCAACGTCTTAAGCCCATCAAACAGAGCTCAAGGTATCACTGTCATGTCTCAAAGCAGAAGATTATTCTTCCCTTCTCCAGGCCTTCTATTCGCTGAGAATTTCACCTAAATGCTCTAAGACTTTCGTGTTGCATGCAGAGGTAACCATATCTCAGTAGCTTTGACTGTACTTTTGCTCCACAAGAAAACAAATGTCAGCATATTATTTTAGATCATTCCTGTAAAACATTAGCCTTTGCTGGGACATTATTACAAAATCAGCCAGTCTCATGCAAGAACAAACGTAAGGCCTTCTAATGGCCAAATCAATGAAGTTACAGATTGTACTACAGAAATTTCACCCAATATCCTAAATTAAACATTCTGACGGAACAAAAATACAGAAGCTCCCAAACCTAATTTAAAAAGCAAATTCCTCTACAGCGAGAATAAAGCATTTGCAAAAATAAGAACAAAAACTACAAGGAAAAAAACAACACAAAGTATTGGCTGTCTCTTTTCATACTTTACAGCCAAGCATAATTGCAATCTTTTTTATTTCTTGTATTTTCACTTCTCTTGTATTAAAGAACCTGTCTCGGATTAAGGAATTTTGTGGCAGATGAATGCCAGGCCCAAACAGTACCAGGAAAATGTGAGCCCGCAACCAAATATTATGCAAATAGGCATAAGATAAAAGAGAAGAAGAGCTGCTCAGATATTTACAGCTTAATTTTCTATACTATACCTGATTGTAATGATTGCTCTGAAACTACGGATGCAGTAAGAAGGAAACAAGAAAAAGATTAGTCAAATACACAATTAAAATAAAGAGAGAGAACATGCTACAATATATGATTTACTACATGTAACTGTTCAGATCAGTTAAAATACATCATCTATGTTGCAAAATCTAGAGTTTCACAACAGTTTTAACAAAGTCCCCTTTCCTGCTCTGCTAGTAGTATATTTAAGTATATTGAAGCATCTCTCTAGCTAATTCCCACCTAGTAGGCAACACAAAGACACTACATTCAGTGAAGAGAAACTCATGGTCCTCAGCTGACAGGAGCTGCAAACATTGAAAGGATAGTTTGCGTTCACAGAGAAAGTGAGAATTCAACAAGAAAGACTTCCAACTAGTTTTGAGGCAAGGTGGATTTAGC
This sequence comes from Aythya marila, assembly GCF_965140915.1. Taxonomy (NCBI): domain Eukaryota; kingdom Metazoa; phylum Chordata; class Aves; order Anseriformes; family Anatidae; genus Aythya; species Aythya marila. The sequence goes on from NC_139042.1 coordinate 104,068,621, forward strand.
AGGTTTCAGATACAGGAAAAGTTACAATAACACGAAACCTTGTGGAAAAGTGAGAGGAAAACAGCCTGATTCCATGTAGTAATGAATCCATTCCCGCAAGATGAATACTACAATTGGGCAAGGTTGTGTTTTGGTTTTTTTATGCCACAGATTCGCACTGAAGCTCTAACACATTTTTCCCATTCTGTGTTAGAAATTGTCTATGAGAAAGGTTAAAAAAAAATGGAAAAGTCAAGAATGTTATTCGTCCCTAAAAATTATAATAACCCAGCACTTAGGATATTCTTACCTGGGATGCTGGGAAGAAGATTCAAGCTTAAGCTTCTTCCTTGCCCAAGAACTAGCTCCTTTCCCTCTTACATCCCAGGGGAGTATTCTGAACACAGCCTTATACCAGGACTACTTGCTGCTTTCCTGCCTGTCACAGCTCCAGAAGGATGGGACACAACTAGGCACTCTTGGGGACTGTGCAGGCTATGCCTGTTTGGAAATGCAGGTTTCTGTGGCTCACTGCCCCGTTCCGATCAGGTGAGCTAGATCGAGGTAGTCAGACCCTCCAAATCCCACATGACCGTGCCTAAGCAGAAGTCCGTATCGAAATCTCTCTCTGATTTAGATGCAGAATTTCACCACAGCCTGACAAACTTTGGTGGTACACACATTCCTGGGAAAAGCTTCTTACACAAAAAATAATTTTGTGACAGAAACTCATTCACCAGGAATTTTCTCATAGCTCCTGTTATCTGAAATTTTCTTCTATTAGCTCCTTGGTAGAAGAAACCAGAATGATGACAAACACTAGCCCTCTTGAGCTTATGAAAAGAATAAATGCTTTGCATCTTGTTTAACACCACAATGAGAAGTTCTTCATTGACATAACGGATCAAATTAAGGAAAACCTTTATCAAAAAAAGAGACATTTTTAAAAGAAACTAGGATATTTTTTCCCCCAAGATTCAGCAAGTAAATGTCATGGTTAACACTTGCTATAAATGGATTTGAAGAACTGAACACACCATAGCTCACATGCATCTACTGTACAGTTCAGACAAGTACGCTCCACAAATATTTACCTATAGCACCACCAGGTACGAACATAATACAACCAGTAAAGAAATGACTGCAGCATGTTAGTTTGGTAGTATTAGTAAAGCAGAAGTATCTTTTTATCTTTTAATAAGCCAACAGAATATAAAATAGCATTTACACTTCCCAATACTGCTTTGAAAACAGACTCCATACAGCTTTCTTATATTAAATAGTTATGAGACAGATTAAAATCCTGAAAGACACATACCGCGTAAACTGCTGGTGGTTAAGAGAGCCCGTGCTTTATCTGCTAAATCACTATTTAGGGTATTTCCCAATAACAAAACATCAATGGCCTCCTGCTTGGAGCTATCAAAAAAGTTATTTTGAATCGTTCTGGTCACAGAACGAGCACCATCCTTCAGCTTTCCAGCCTGTTAGGGAGGAATACGTATAAAATATTTTATGTTGGACATTGCTCATAAAAAACATTGGCAATATTCATTAACATTTTTGTAAACTGCAATAATGATTTTAATATCTAAGGCAATTTCCTTCCTTTGGTGTTAAATAAAAGTCTCCTGAGCTTACTGTACTACATCTGTTTTTTTTCCTCAAATGCTAAACAACATGCTAATACCTTCAAGACATATCTAAGAACCAGATTGTTCCAGTTTAAATTATTTAAGCTAAGCAAAATACTGCAGGAAAGGGAATAACAGTTTTTCCTAAACCCTTAGTCTTCAAAAATTAAATTGATATAATGCCATGTTTAGACCATGATACGGGATTTTGGGCGTTTCCCCAAATAGTGAGATGAAGAAGCACTTGAGTCCAAATGTCATGATACATGAACATGTATGCATATATGCACATACGAGCATATTAGTTCAGAATTCACGTTCTGAAATATCCGTGTTACTAAAGGGATAGCTTCCATTTATTAAGACTCCTTAACTTTTTAAAATAACATGCAAGCCTCATGCAGTATCCCAGAAGGAACATATTTTGAGGGAAAGGGAAAAGTGTTATATGGAGCCGCTAGAAGTGAATATTCACTAATCTATAGCTACATTTGTACCAAGGCACTGTCGTTGCACACACTGCATGCCAGTGGCACAACAGAACAGTGCTCTGAAAGAGCAGTGTCTTAAAACAGCTCAGCAAGAATCTCCAAGAGGTACTGGTACTACAGTGGGTCAGACATCTAGAGGATAACGTAATCAACATGCCATGCAGTCTCCTACTTGATTCAAAAACCAGCAGCGTTAACCTGTGTACAGAGTACTGACAATGACTTCCCAGGCACAAAGACATTTTCTTGATTACATGGCTTAGAGTGTCTTATGCACACGGGTGTATTTTGCCTGCAAAGCATACATAAACACATGCTATTGCATGTGCATGAAATGCAGACCATAATCCATCCGGGATGCTGCATGGTATTATATTATTATAAAAAACGCTCTAAGTTTACAGCTTGCATCGTTCATGATGGTCTCTTAAATGCACATAGGAAAAAAGACAAAAGCTTAAAAAAAGCTACAAACCCAACCCATAATTTAGTTCAATTAACTGTACTATATAACAAGAAGAGAAACTACTCTTTTGTCAAGGATAAGTAGTAGCAAAATCGCAGCATGGTTTCGTAAGATAATGTGAATGAAGTGTTGGGGAGCATACTATTGTGATAGAATTTTAATAGGATGCTGCTCGCTTTCTGTCAGACAATGCGTAACTGAAGACATGATCCAAAAACACACTCACCATTCACATATCAGGCAATTAATTGAAAGGAACCCAGAGAAAGCAAAAGAAAGAGTAGGTAAGGAGTTAGATGTAATTAGTATTAGAATTCTTAAAGGTTTGTTTTTCAGCATAGAAATGTACATTAACACATTTAAGGTTAAGATATTTTTTCTCCTCTCCTAAATTTCCGTATTTTTACTTCTAACTACTCTTGGACTTTGAAGAATCAAACTGGCAAGCAAGAAATGGAAGAACTCCAAACACGTAACTTTGCATTTAAGAAATAACAACTTAAAAACTCCTTTTTAAATATATTAGCAGAATGCTCTTGAAGATATGAACTAGTGATCTGGTCAAGTTGCACTGGAATAACAGAAGAACTGTATGGCTTTGCAAGTATTAAAGATCCTTTTTGGACACACAGACTTTTATCAGGGACACTGTGTTTTAATTATGACACTTGGTACTCATTAACAGCTGTACCAGGACAGGGATCCCTAGCACAGCAATTGTCTGTTCTGTACTATTCCAAAAACAGCAGAGGAAATATACTCTGCATTTTACACATTAAAAATTTAAGTGTAAATACAATAAATGCATTTTACAAAGTAACAATTTAAAGTAGTCCAATGAATGTCAGGAACATACTAATTCAAGAGAAGAAACAACTGAGATTGAATGAGAAAGGAGAAGAGGAAACACCCAAAAAAATACTTACTGTAGTTTTCTCGAGGGTCTGGGTGACATTTTTGTAAGAAAATAAAACTGAACACTTTAAACTAAATTCCACTCTATACTAAAATAGAAGCAATTACCAAGTGAGAAGGTCTTGTATGCACCAAGTAAGGGCAGAATCAGAAAAAAAAGCTTATTTACTTATTTTCTTTTTAATGGAGCTTACTGTGATGCCTTGTACTTGGGCAGAGAAGGACCCCGATATGGTTTGAATGAACAAGTGATGGGAAAAAAAAAAAAGTCAACTATGAGTACACAGTGTATATATAAAAATGAAGCAAACAGAGATCATGGAATGAGAAGCATTGTATTCTAGAATACAAAGAACTGTATGAAAAAAAATTCTTGAAGGAACTAAGGGCAAAAATTACTATGGCTCAACACTTGTTTGTCTTGACAGGTATCACCTGATAAGAGAGAGAGTTATGGAAACAAGAAAAGTGACGTTGTTAAAAAGGAAAGTAAGAGGCAGCATCAGGAAATCTGAACCACTCAAGCATCAACATAGACAAAACAAATCGATGAGAAACAGAGCAGTACATTTGCAGTATAGTACAGAATTGTTATTGTAACATTGAGAAGGAAGGTAGAAACAGAATTTGGTTGTTGTTTTTCTTCAGCAATTGCAGAACTAAAAAGAAATAGCTGAATGAGCGAGCATGCAAAGGAAAACCACCCAGCTATAAGCTGTTAAGTTTTAGCACTATTAGTAAACACTTGAAGCATGATCAACAACATCCAGGGGTACACATTTTAAAAGAAAGGAGATCTACTGAATGAAACCAAAACAACAGAAGGCAGAAAAATGAAACTTTTCAAAGAAACTAAAGCTGATCTGAATATACTTCAGATATCTATCTATCTATATATCTCTATATATAGAGATATATATCTATATATCACTGATATATATATATATATATATATCAGTGATCTAAAGAAATAAAAGCTTTGAGCCTCATCATTTCCTACAGAATAGTATTATCTGGGAAGTACTCGTCTGACTAAGAAAGGATGTACTGAAACAAGATCTAGTTATCAACATAATCAAACTTTTCTCATTAAATATTTGGTGGTTTTTTTTTCCCCATTAGTTTGTTTTTTTATTACAACAAAAGCACACACAAAAAAGAAAACCTCATCATTCTTATATTCATGACAGAATTAAAAAATAACACACTGAATATTGCTCAAGTTTTAAAACAAAATGTACTCTACCTTAGCTTTTCCTTCGAGGGCTCCAGTTCCAGCATAAATTTTACTGACAGAATCCCCATTGACAGACCACATGGATCGGAAAACTTCCTGAAAGCGAGTAACCAGTTGAGGCTTCTCTGCTAATCCTAATACCTCCAGCTGTTTTGTTAGCATCTGCAACAATTGAAGGCAACATTTGCAAGAAGATCTTTGAAATCTTTAAATACTTATTCAAAGGTATAACGTATCTTTTCAGCATATATACACCCCCCAAAAAATCTTCGTTTTTATAAACATAATTCTGAACAAACTGATACCTTGTCATGTTTATAAAGCTGCGCCGTACCTCTAACCTTAGCTTCAGCATTTCATTTTTCTTTTAAAGATAAGTAGCTGTATAGGAAAAGAATTACGTAGTTGACTTGTAAATATTTTTCTTCTAAAAATTCACTAGTTATAAAATGAACTAGTTTTGGTTCTCAAGTCTTTCGACTTAAATTATTTAGAATTAGAACATTCTTTGTTCTCCCCTACAAAAAAAGAGTAATAGAGGTCAATGTGTTTGTTACTAACAAAACGCAACAGGAATGGAGCTCAGTGATGAGTGAAATCATAACGGCTGCTGTCATTCACTTTGTTTTCATGCATAAGTTTTTCTCACAAAGCGCAGTATTCACACTTGCGGTCAATATGCCTAAATTAGTTTTCCCACTATCTGTTCTACATTAAATTCATTTATATATACAAACACATTATTTAAGTTGTATTATTTAAATACAGTATTACATTCGGGGATGCAGAAATGGGATATTGTACCTTTCTTGAAATCCTGGTTTATGGAATCAAGTTTACTTACAAAAAAAATAATCAGGTCAGTCTCTATTGTTTATGGCTACCAACGTTAATACTGAAAATAAATACCAAAGATTAAAGCTAATAAAAGAACCTATTTTCAAGAGCTTTTAAAGATCTTTAAAACCGTGAGGTATTTAATGACAAGGAAAAGGAGTCTAAAATGATGAAGGATAAGATTTTGTAGAGATAGTTTTCTGAAGGTTGGGCAGAAATTAACAGAAGTTACAAAAGGAAACTTGCAGAGGAACTTAAGTAGAAATAAATGAGAAAAACTTCAGAAATTGCATACTTCATCTTGTAATTCTAGCTAGTCATCCACAGCTCAGTACTTTATACATGAAGAGAATATTGTTTAAAAAACAGCATTTAGGGTAGTCGACTTCTAAAATTAAGCAAGAAGCTGGTAAGGACTTACAATTTTACTTCTTATGAGTTTTTACAACTTTAGCTCTCATATTTTAGCTGAAATTATAATTTAGCTCTAACAAAGGAAAAGTTTGACATATCTGGTCCAAACAGAAAAATCTATCTCAATCCTCAAAAGGCATGAGAAACAAAATTCAGAGCTGTGTATCTATGTTTGCCGCACAAGCATTATACTATACTTTCTGTTATGCCATAAAAACTACTGTAATATCATTAAAATACAAGAAGCAATGTTTCACAATGTTTCAAGAGCAAGCCAACTTGCTGAAACACAGCCCTGCAAGAGGACTGAGTCCCACAGTTAATGCCCAACTCCACGTTGACCTGTGTGTGGCCAAAGCCTCCACCACAGCACTCTCCCAAGAAGAATTCATGGCACAGTGCTGTGAAAACAAGATGACACAGCACTGGCAGATGCTACCCAGAATCTTATATGCTGAAGAACTTCACCTAACAGAGTAATTGGGAGTGTTTTTGTGTACAACACTACCACCAATTCTGGAATTGCATGCCTAAACCTTAACAGCCAAACTGATAACTTAAAAAAAAAAAAAAAAAAAAAGAGCGAAACATTTTTGATAATGCTGCATTCTACAGCTTCTGCAAACTACTGAGAGCTGGCTGCCCACAGAATAAGAAGAGTATCAGGCTCTAAACTGAACGGCAACCTATGACACATTTTAGTTCAGCTATCATACAGAACACACAGCTACTTTTACAATCTGATTCCTACAGAAGCACCAGGAGCAACTCTATCTCAAAATCCATGTTATTTTTTCCTACCTCTAAGCCAAAGAAAGCCTGCACGCTGTTTGTTCTATCCAGACAGTCCAAGCAGTTTGTTCTGACAGTACCACTTTGAGATCTGTGCCAAGGACAACGAGAGACAGAGAGAAAACAACTGAAATAACTCATTTAACACACATATCATCAGCAAAAGACAGGGACATCAAGATCTGAACCAGAATAGTAAATCAGGGTACTGTTACTGCATTGTTACTGTCATCTCAAGTACATTTATAAATGCATCAGCAATAGAGGGTTAGCTACAATAACAACAGGGAATTTTGCAACGGTGTTCATTATGCAAAAGTAATTTATTTTCTGCAAATAACATAAGACTGACTTTATTTTTTCTGCCTTTCTCCTTGCTTTCTTGGTTAAGGTATTACGCAAGACAGAAGTTTTATTTTCAAAAGAATCCAACTAATATGTTTCACAAGAATTTCAGAGGAAAAAGATAACAAATATGAAAACAAAACTAAGAACATATTAGGACAATTGTTTGATTTCCTTAATTAAACTGAAAGTAACAGGAATTTTTTTTATAACTAAAGTCAATTTCAACCTCTCTTTGCTTTCTCTTTCCTCCCCAAATAAAAATGATAAATAAACCTCTTCCCTTTAGCTCAACAGATGCTTGAGGTCCTCAGGGTCCCTGAAGTACTGTCTTTCTTTGGAAGAAGCTCATCAATCCATGCTAAAAATCTCTCAGAAGGATCACGATAGGCAATGTCCATGTTCTTCTCAGCTGGCTATGAGGATTAACTTCTGATGGTTCTCCCAGTGATTCACACTTTGTGTCTTTCAACATTCCTACTACACACTTTGTCCAAATAAGTGAGTAAAGCTTCATCACACTTACTTTACTTGGACATCTACTTTGTTTTTTACTCTACTTGAAGATCTAATCAGAAAAGTGTTGAAAATTTTAAAAAACCTTCTCCAAGATTATTTCATTTCATTACTATCTCTGTGTTTGATTTGAAATAGAAATCATTTTAAGACCAGTATTAGAAGAAAAACTTATATTCTCCAAAGGAGATGGTCCATGAACTCCATGCAGTTCTTAAAGTTATCACAAGCCACAGCCTATTTTGCTTTCATTTTGTTATCAGATCATATCAGTTGACTCTCCAGCAAGACCAAGTAGGTCTCCACAAAGGGATGGGAGCATACCATTTTTATGGTATAAAAAAAAAAAAAAAAAAAAAGAAAAAGCTTTTAATGCTTCTGGAGAAGCGTTTTGAGGTGTCTGTGGGCCCTAACTGCCCTCCCACTAAATCTGATCTCATACAGGTCTACTAAACCCTGCCCCTGGGGTATTTAATCCCACAGCCAGGTCAGAACAGAGTGGCACTGTAACCCTCTTCTCCTCTTCCACTGCACTACAAGATGGAAGCCAGGACATTGCAGCATCCCCTTGCTCAACAATTCTCCTCTCACGGAAAACCCCACACAGCAACTCTGCTCTGGTATTAATTAAAAGGAGGAAGGGTGTGAAGGGCAGAAGAACAGGAATGTTGCCTACTTCTAACCCTACCTCTCTGTTCCTGCTGAGATAAGCACAGCCTTTGCTCTAGGAAAAGGGACAGGGAAATTAGGACAGAAGTACATGTTAGCAGGACTGGGCAGAGCAAAGCAGGGGATAAAAAGTGCATCCCTGCTACCATAGAGGTACAGACCCCCAGAGTTCTGCTAACAACTATAATTACAGTTACTGCCATGGTAACAGTTTACTGCCCATTGCAAACCTCAACACTTCCACAAGTACTCGAAAGAATTTCTCTCTTTACTAGAAGTTAGAGCTAAAAAGAATTTGGTAAAATTGGAAATGCGTGACTTAAAGCAAACATCAGCTGCTAAAATGTCTCTCCTGGTACCTTTGTCTCCTGTTCCTCAACTAGCTGTACTAGAATAAGTTGTTACTTTGATGTATTTTTATATGAACTGCATAAAGCACAGACTGCTGATCAAAATGAAGTAATACATCTTGTCTTCAAGGTTACTGAACAGCTGCTTGTCCATTTCTACACAAGGACATTTCAATGTATATTTTTGCATGCACCTTGATGTGATGCTTTTGTAATTAGGATTCTCCCAAGTGGCAAAAACTTTCTTTTAAAGCCTCTGGAAATCATCTGTGTTGGATAAAGGTCTTACACTAAGAAGGTATTATGACTCATTACATTTTAAACTTCTACAGCTACTGTGTGTTACTCATTTTGTGGAGAATTAAATCTGTCAATAGGGAAAATCCAGACAAACAAATTTCGAGGAAGATTGTATTGAACATCAACATTCGCAACAAACAGAAAGTGGTATGCTCTATTGCTGAAGGAAATATGAATAACGTTATAGAGGGAAAAACATTCATTCTTTAATCCTTTGTGGGTATACCCATGAAAAAGGACAATTCCCCATTCTCACCAAAATGATGAAAATTAAGTCATACACCAATGTCTCATTTTCCATCAAGACTTTCAGAGCATATTCAGAACAAGACAAAATTTTAATAAAATAAGCAACTCATACTTTAGTTGTTGAACATCCATCTTGTATACAATTAAAAATATAACAACATAAATAACTAAAAATATTTTTCCTCTTATTTTCTTGCTACAGGTTGACAAGCACCCTAAAAACATAATTTAATTTGAGTAAAGTTACAGAAAACACAAACCTCTTAACTTCTTTTCCATCAAAATAAAAAAATCCGCACTCTAAGAATTTCTGGACTTGAGGTTTAAGCACACTGTGTAGTTTTTCTGCTTTTCCACCTTTAACCATTTGATGATAGTCAAAGTTCACCATTTTGATATCAGCTGAATGTTCAGATGCTTTCAAGTGGCTCTGATATTTTAAACAGAAGAAAAACATAAATATACCAATAAATGAACATAGAACAGCTTAAGCCAAATAAGAGGTTAACTAATAGAACTGCTTTAAAAATATTTATCTATCGCATGCTTTCTGTAATGAAAAGAAGAAAACATTTTTATCATTATAGTTCAGTAAGTCACTCAGAACTGATTAATATTTTGCCTGTGTTTTTCCTTTTTTTTTCCTTGCCACAATCAAAGTCAGTTTTTTTGCTTACAATACTAGGGGTCACCAAGACAGTATGCATATGAAAGCTGCTGCTTCTGCTAAAACGCTTCAGCTGGCAAAGAGCTGTTTCAGTGGAAGCCCTTTTAGGCATGGCTGCCAGCAATGAGGACTGACTAAATACTCCATAACTACAGGGAAAGAAAAAAAAAAAAAAAAAAAAACTTAGATTGCTGTGGAGGGTGGTTTGAGCAAAACTTCCCCAATCGTTCCCTGAAAAATCTTGAAAGTGCCCACAAAATCTTTGTTGGTAGAGCTATAAGCAGTTTTAGGCACTGATACACAGATGGGAGCAATAATGTCTCCTGCCAGGATAGCTTGGATACATAAAAGGTGCCAGTAAATTGCCTAAAATATTCAACCATTGCATTACAAAGGGAAAGGGAAAAAGGGGAAGGGAAACAATACATAGCTGCTGACATGTTCTCTGGCTTCAAACAGAGCTTCTCAAATTGTCAGCATTTGTGGACTACAGCGTGACAGTTATTTTTAACCTACCTAGCAGGAATTCATAGAAGTAGCCAGTTACAGCCAATACCTTCTGAACAAATACTCCTATTTAATCAAAAAGCAGCTTTTAGGTTTAAATTGCAAAACTAATTTGTGATATTTTTAAAGTAATATACACAGAAATTCCAAGATTTTAAAAATAAATGCTACGGTATGAAATGCCATGAAGTATCAATTGCCAGCATTACTGTGCTGGCAATTTCCTTTATAAATAGGAAACTTATAAGCATAAAATATGAAAATAACTGAACATCTTTCAATGTTGTCTGTGTTTGTTACAATTTTTCAGTAACAAATCTGAAGAGAATAAAAAATAACTGTACATCTAGCTTTTTTTTTTTTTTTTTTTTTTTTTTTAAATCATTTCATGTTACTTATCTTAAGTGGTATTTTTATGATAAATCCAATTTTAACTCCAAGCAGTAGATGCTGTAGGGGACAGTGCACTTATTTCATTTTTCAATGGTTATGTAAAAGCTTCATAACAAGCATGCAAATTTCAAGGATACGCACGGTGGGAGGATGGTAGTACTTACCTGAAAAGCTTTGCTGAGCATGTGCTCCCCTTCTTTTGCCCCAAGTAAATTTACAATAATTTGCTTGCCATATAAATTTTTAAGAGTTCGGAAATGCCTGTTAATAGAAGAAGAATTCCACATATTTTCTGGCATGCTAAAAATTAACACGAACAGATGGAACCCTGGCTGAGACACTACACAAATGTACTGGCTACTCTAGTAATTCCTGCAAGCCTTTTATTACATCATGGCCAAACAAGCCAGAATCACTGGATGACAGCATCTATCAATTGACTGCTGTTTATTTAGGATAACAGTACCAAAAATGTCGTTTAACAAAATACATTTAGTTAAAGCCATAAGGTTATGAAACTGAATTATCATCACAGGAATAAAATTGAAATACAGATTTCACTTTTATAAAGTAGCTGACAAATATAAATTATTCAATGTAAACCTATTACATTTTTTTTTCTGAATTTAATAAAGTATTCACATTCTTAAATTTTCTTGAAACTTTTCAACAAAGCACTCAAAGGGGCAAACAAACCTTTAGCAACCTGAAAAAGCTGCCCAGGCAGTTCACTGCTTTGCTGAATCATATTATATAGGCAAAGCCTCCTGTTTGAAATAACATATCCATCACACTGATGAATCACTTATTAGTAGCTTGTAAAGCATTAATAAAAAGCCAAGACATCACTTTACCTGTCAAAAGCTGGTGCATTCGCCTCAAAACCCCTTGACATTCTGACACGATGGGATCCCACCTATGACACGAAGATTACATTAAATTATTTGTCTTTACAAATTTGACTAACTCTTCAAAGACCTCCCAATTCTAACTGTGACCTAAAAATTCATTTCATTACCTAAATTAAATCCCCCAAATTTATTCTACTTGCTACACCGTGCATTCTTTTTATTGATTTTTCTTAAGTTCCTCTTATTTTTCTAAAAATAACTTTCTTGATTTAATATATTTAGTCACATCATCTAACTACTTGTTGTTCTGAATAAGGTATGTAAATATTTGAGTGGCTCTACTGCAATGTTCTTATATGTCTAACTTAAGGAACCAACAGTAACTATGAAGAATGAACTTTTTAGAATTTTCCATATAAAAAAAATGTACCACAACAGTAGTTGCTGATACAATCCCTCTTTCAATAAAACTGGGATATAATTATATTGCAGTTACTCTTGATCCATATGACTTCTTGAAAAGGCTCATACTCCAGAACAATTCAAAATAAATGAATCTCTTTGTATGCCCTTAGATAACCTATTTTGAAACGGCAATTTAAATTAAAACTCAATTTCAAAACCAAAACATCTCAAAGTAACAGATGTTACATCCAATGGATGCAAAACAGCATTCAGAGACTCGAGAGTAGCAGGCTCGGTGTATTAAACAACAGCACCTACTTACTCCCAAAGGACAACCTCATCCTAATTGGTAATCGTGCAGAAGAGCCTAAACTCTACTCTAAGATGCCTAAAAAGACATGAATAATAATTAGAGCCATCTCCTGCTTACCTGCAGGCCTGGCTGTTCCCAAAATAATGGAACAGATCCTCGAATCTGTATGAAAGATGACACAGAATCATCTAAAAATATCACCTGTTGAGGAAAAACAAAGCAAAACAAAACATAGTATCAATAGGCATTAGGGAATGTAAAAAAGTTTTAGTTTTCTTAGCCTTAGCTAAACACACAGAAAATATATTTACACATTGCCTATTCCACGACGTAAGCTGAAATACCAGTTGTCTTCCCCACACTTTTTCCTCTCCCCACTCTAAACAATTCATATAGGAAGTTCTGGAACTTCTGTCCTTCCTGCCAAATCCTGATTCAGAAGGGCTAAGCAAATACGTCAACATTTTATTAATATCACCTGAATGACTTTTGTACTATGACTTTTAAAAACTTGGTAAGAATTTCCTGTATGTTTTCTGCTTCTTACATCACGAGACCCAGAACAGTTGAAATGTAAATCTGTGCATAGAAAATAACAATGCAGCCTGCTCAGAACACCTGCACAGACCTTGTGCATTAGAATCCGAAATACAGTGGTGTGTTGTGCGTAAAGCAAAGAAAACTAAGTAGGATGATATCCCACAGTCATCTAGTGGCATTATCTGCCAGGAAACTTGGACAGAGAAACTGTAATGACAGCGTTCTGACTAAGCTCCTAAAATTGGATGAGTATGGACAGCCCTATCTAGATAAAATCCTGCTGAAGTCACCTAGGCTTTGCAGGAGTCAGTCAAAGATACCTACTCATATGAATACAGTTGCAGGAACAACACCTTGATAACTAGGTTATCACAAGAAATAAGCAAAGAAAGTCCAGCAAAAAATGATTCAATAGCTTTGTGCATTTCTCTATAATAAAGGCAATCAAATGCAGTGGAATTAGAGTAGCTTTAAAGACTACCTTTAGCTAAGCCATATTAAGTAACCATAGGAATGCTTTTATCTTTGACCAACCACCAGATAACGTGTATTTGCCAAAATCTCTTCTGCTGCTGTTTACAATTAGCTCAAGCTAAAAGTAGTACACGCTCGCTCACAGCTCAGATTAAGAGCAAGTATGGCCACCTACAGCAGTTCAGCTGATGGGTAGCAACTTCTTAGGCTACTAAAACTCAGATCCATGCATGCCTTGACCTCAAGCTACACTGAAAACCAAGATCATTGAATTATGTAAGCTACTTAGTTTCCTTATTCAGCAGCAAAGGAGCTGTTCCTGTATCTTTGGTTATAGACAACTCACAATCTGTTGAGTTAGGGCAAAAAAATATCCACACACTTGCTTATATTGAGCTCCTCAGACAAGTGAAGGTGCACTGTAACTAACATACCTGCTCTGTTTCAACAAAATTTGCAACGTGACCGTCATCATTAGTTCCCCGAACATTAAACCTGGTCCCAGCTCGTTCACAGCTTAGTCGTGAAATGAGACAAGCCTTTGCCTGCTTGTGAGCTGCATAAATTGTCCTTATCTCCACTCCTCCACACATGAGCCGTAACAACCAGTCATCACAATTCACACCATAGTGCTTCAGATGTAGATGCAGTGATTGGTTCCTATCAGGAAAAAAAAAAAAAAAAAGGGAAGGAAATAAAGCACAGTTCAATTTGTTAAGCCAGCTGCTAACTTCTTAGATCTTATGCCGACTACTACAGATAAGTGAAGAAGAATGTATGACAGTTTCATGATATAATTATTATTTAAATATACTTGAAATAGCAAAGGTCTCAAGAGAATTGCTTTGATCACGGCACAATAAGAGTATGGGGTGTAGCCACGAATTGTAATGATCTCAAAAAAAAAAAAAAAAAACAACAAAAAAACAACACTTACAGCCTCTGCTCTTCACCTCGCAAAAAAAAAAAACAAACAACAGTTTAAGTTTGTTTGTTTGTTTTATATTCCCAAGAATACATTCATAACCAATAGATTTTCAAATTTCTGAAAATACCAGTTTCAGGGTTAAGTGCTGGTACATTATGTACCCAACTCTAATACCAATTACTGCTCAAATGAAAGAAAGATCCACGCAATGGGTATACCTGCACATTACATAGTACCCGTTACCACTGAAGAAATTAAATAAGACTCAAGGTTAGGTTTTGTGAGGGTTTTTGTTTGTTTGTTTTACCTCACTCTACTGGGACTTGGCTCTTGATCTTCTTCAATTGTATAAAAAGGAAGTAAAGTTTTCTGTATAGCTAAGAAAAGCAAACTCTAGAAAGGGAATTGTTTCATCACTGCCCAGAAAATTCGATCATAATTTCAAATAACGTTTGGCTTAATAGTGGAAGCTATTTACTGTAATTTTAGCCTTTTCATTCTAAGTTTCTAATTAAAAAAAATACACCTGCAATTCATCAAACACCTTGGCTGCTTTAAAAACTCATTAATGAAGATCCAAATCAGATGAATGCATTCATTTCACAGAACAGTACACAAACGCATTACAATAGAAGACTGAGAAAGTAAACAATATTCTTGCCTGGAAAATCTGAGACTGGAACTTTTAAACAGAAGAATCCCAAGAGAGCTTACTGAAATGAGTAAGCAGAAAACTGTCTATTATTCACTTTTAGTGTTTACATTTCTAGATCTTGAAATCTGGGACACTAAGTCTTCCTCCTGTTGAGACCGATTCTTACAGAAAAAAAAGCCAGGTAACTTAGGAAGTTTTGCAACAGGGGACAAAATGCAAGGCCAATCTGATTTGGATAGGATCAGCAGGTATCATCACCTCAAGCCTTGAAATACTGACCTATCAAGATGGAGCTCAGTCTTCTTCCAGACATAAATAACCGGGTTCCCACAATTCCTGTACATCTACGTTAAGATATAAGGCTCTGAAAAGTACAGATTATTTTCTGTCCTAATACACATATTTGGTCTCACATACTAATTGGATCATACTCCTCTATCTGACCAAAACAGTGGCAATGATATGTCAGAAGTGTTCTGGTGTCTTACATGATGAACAGAAGAGGGGGAAGAGGTAGCTTTTCACTTGTTCAAACAACTTACTGCTGAACCTTCACGACCTTTCCAATGGTTATGGAAACATACTCCATTTTTAACAAAGGCTGAAAATAAGGGATTAGAATTGGTTCACCTCCCCTAAATGTCAGAACACATCCCTGGTGTTATTTAAGATACTTATTGGCAGAAACAGGAGTATTCTTTTCCTCAAGAATTCTGTGTCAAAAACTTGGCTTTACTGAAAGCTACTCTGTAAAAAAGATAGTAAGTTCAGCAGCCAAGCAATGTGCACTGTAGTGTAACGTACCTACTCTGTTTCAACAAAATCAGTGACAATGCTATTATCCATACAATGAAATTTTTAAACCCCTTCAATTTGTGGAAACACATTTGGAAACTACATATAAATACCACTTGGAAACTACATATAAACTGCACACCATTTTAGAAGCCAGAATGCTCAAAAGATGAAAATTTTCTTTAGGGTTCCATGCCCACACTCATTTAAAGAAACTGACACATCTGATGAAGAATTAAGAGACACCGAAGCTGAAACATACCATCACGACCAACTGTTCAGATCAAAGTATAGTATCAGAAGCAGTAAAAAGTCTGTCTCTTCCAATTAAGAAATTCTAGGTGGCCATGGAAACATTGCATCATTAAGATAAAAGTTATGTCCTTACAATTAGAATAATGTTATTCTAGCTCATCAACATTTGTGAGACAAGGGCATACATTTAAGAGCTGATAAAGACAAGGTTAAAAAACTTGGCACAGGTTAGTCTGCACGGGCATGTGCTGTTCTGCATAATGTCTGATAAAACACACTATGAACTCACCAGAAAAACCGGTTGTCAGTGGTGTGCTCTTGCATGCTGCGGTGAGCATTAAGACTAAGATCTAAACTGACACCAGTTGCAGACCATGCAAAATAAAAGTTTCCTGAATTCAGAACTTTGCGCACTTCGGAAATACGATCTTCATCTGATGAATCAATTCGTAACGATACAAATTCGGTGGAAGTAACTCGAAAGACTTCAGAGTCTTGAATCTTTCCCACAGACATGCATCCTGTTACTAGAACCAAGTAATGTAGCAACGTGTCTCCTGTGAAACCAGAAAAGGCAAAGGTAAGAGAACGAATCTTAGTAGACTGTGATGCTGACGTATTTATATTCTTAAATGTGCATAATCTTAGCCCGATTTGGCTGAAAAAAATGAAAACATAATCAACATCAAGAAGCCATTCTCAAGTTCAACAGAATAGAAGGAAACACAAACAGGAGAAACTATGCTGAAAATAACAGGGATTGCAAAAACGGAAGTTATTTTTGTATACTCCCTCATTTCTGGGAATGCTCCAAACTTGCAAGCTACTCTATAAAGTCAAAAAATAAAAAAAGAGCACAGTTCCTGTTCTGGAGATGCCGTGCTGTGCAGTTTTACAGAAGCAGCACAATTTTCTTTCCCAAATGAAAATTTAAGGTTTTAGATAGTTTACTCACCCAGGTTTAATCTTAAAACGCCTAGAAGCCCATATGCATCCATTACTTTGGAGTAGGTATTCTTGATTGTATCTTTTTCTGCAGATGCTGAGGAGAGAAAACACAAGATGTTATGATGGTAGAGACTACATACGATGGTAGGGAGAATGAGTCCACTCTAAACTGAAAATGCAGGAGTACAGCTACAGTGCTTACATGAACTTGCCAGAGAGAAATCAGAATGTATAAGCATATGGCTTCTTACAATGGAAAATGAGTATTTGATTTTATTACAGCGTATGGTCATGCTATGTTTTTAGGCAACAAAAAAGGGAAAATCTTGCAAAGTCTCCAAGTGATAGTAAAGGGGAATGCTTGCATTTTTAATATCACCTCCTAATATAAAAATTATTTTAGAAGAAATTAAAGTATATCTACCACTGTTTACCAGGGAGTTAATTTTAGTGTACACTTCAGAACTCAGATTTGCTCTTGAAAAACCAGGGAAACAAGCTTGATGGCAGATCCAGGTGACAGCAATGCCACAGAGCAGAAACAGGATCCAGCCAGCCCTGAGCTTCTGCTCTGGACTGAGATTGCACCTGAAGCACGGGGACCAACAATTCCAGCTGTGCCACTGGTCCATGAGCACAGAGATTTCTGGGTCAACAACGACTAGTGCTTTCTCCCTCCTCAAAAACAGATAATTTTCACTTTGATGCTGGACTAAGTTTGACATAAATTGTAAATCAAAACGCCTACTGCTCTGTCACTCTGCAGCATTCTGCATCACAGTAGCTGTATTTCCTTCAGAATGGCTAGTGTAAATCTTTCCAGTGAGAATTCCCTAAGCTTAGCACAGTCCTGCCCGTGTACAAGTCTATCCCTTATGTTCAAATATCTGCCAGTTCTATTCTTAAAGTGGATCGGAGTCTCCAATACAGATGAAACAATTATTTAACCCCAGCCTGAAATCTAAGCTCATTCAAGATGTTATTAGATGCACTTAAAAAACAAACAAACAAAAAACTATTTATCTGATATACTGTATTCCTGTAACCTAGAACCTAAGAAAGAGAGAATTATAACAGCGTGATTCTTCCCAAAGTCTTCATTCACAACAAGTGTTAAAACTCCCAGCTAATCTGAATACGTTGTTTACATATAGTCATTTTGTCAGCATCACCGAACCATATTTTGCTTAGCTAGATCACCAACGGGCTGGAAAGAACACCTTCTAAACTTCAAAGTGTGGTTCTTCCAATCCATTTTTCCAATACACATTTAATGATATTAATACACTCATCTAAACTCAACTTCTGGTGAGCAGAAAATTGCCGTGTTGTTCTTCCACATTTCAAATTATTAATGAAAGATGAGGTTTTGTTTCCATCTAAGAGCTTTTTGCAGGGTTTTTCTTGAGGGTGCCTGGCAACATTTAATGACATCTTAGAACAACAGCCTTTCTGTCTTCTGCGGATTTGTTCTGCATACAACGCCTTTATCCTTCCTAAGCCTTAGTAAATAAATGCCTGAAGTGAATTAAGTAATGTGGGCTTTGCAAATTCAGATCTCACAAAAAAAAAAAAAAAAAAAAAAAAAAAAAAAAAAAGGCCACTAATAAAGCAGAAAAACATGGCAAAACCAAACAGAAATAGAAAATCTTACTGTAGCCAGTAAATTACTCTTTCAACCAAGCTCCCAAGCACCAAACAAAAGCACCTAGGTTTCATGTCAAGGTTTGCAGAGACACTACGTATAACAGTGTGAACCCTCCCACAGTCTGAGCACCCGTGAAATATGAAATAATTTCCAATTGGGGATGACTGATACTAGTCAACAGAGCAAACCAACAAACGGTTTTTAAGTAGGTCTCCTTTCCTGAAGAAATTGAGCTAAAAAGAAGGCAGCCCCAAGAAGTACTGACAGCAGAAAAGGGAACAATTACCACTCGTCCAGGGTAAGCTCCACAGCACTGCATCACTTCCCCACCACAGAAGCTCCTGGTGGGACAGGCCACGATGTCAAGCTGTGGCCAGGAGTCAGGACCAGACCTGGTGAGAGCAACCATGCTCAGACACAGCCCCGGGAGGTCCAGGGCCATGGGGACAGGGATTTGGCAAGGCTGAGCTGGGACATCAGCTTGTCTTGGTGGGCCCAGGGCCAGGCAGATCCAGACAGGAATTATTACTGACTGCCACTGCATGTGGCATTTCCCATTTCTGATCCATACCAAAGAAATTTGTGGATTTTCATATCAATCAACACCAACAGGGTAAGGAACAACCTAAGTGCTCTGGGACCATTCAGATTCTCCCCATGCCTACTGTATTTAATTGATCCTTCCCTGCCAGAGCAGGAAGCTTCATCAAGACCTGCCACCTCTCACGTCAGTCAGGATGCACACAACTTCTTCAGATAAAAGGTGGGTATGCAAAAGCAGCTGAAAATACAAAAATACGCAGCTAACACCTCATCTCTGTAATACCTTTATAGAGTACACACAAAGCCAACTTTCGGTTTCCTCCGTGAACAGCTGAAATTACCAGCTGGGTGAACTGCAGCTTAGAAGTTAAACCACAGCAAGGCTAAGGTAATCCTGGCAGGAGGAGAGGGCATTTCCAAGAACATTTCCTCATTTCCCCTGCAACATTCTTAACGAATGTGAACATCTCTTCATGCAATGGTGGGCTGGCCTGCAGCCAGGAGAGCCCTTTGGATTTTTGATTTACAGGCTCTATACCTTGAAAAAAAGCACAGCTACTATAAATATCCATTCAAAAAAGCATAAACTCCTGCAAATTAATGGACCTACTTCTCTTTCAAAATTTGACTTCTCTATTTATTTATTTTTAAATAATTGGAGGCAAGCAAACACAATTGAGGCTATTTGGAAAAAAAAAAAAAAAAAGCTAAACATTTGCTATAAAGTAAAGTTAAAACGCGCAACTTCTAAAGACAGAAATTAGCAACTAGAATGTTTTGGATGAAAGTTAACAGATTTAAATTGCAACGCATGGGGCACTAAACAGTAGACTTAATGCAAGCATGCACGTGTCTATGTATAAAGATGGACAGGAAATATTACGAGGCCATAATCCTCCATTACTTTGCGTGAGCTCAGACAGGAGGCAGAAATTAAAAGCACCTTCAACTTAATCCATTACATTAATAAGAATCAGGTTGATTCATTTCTAAAACAAAGATAACGATTTGCTATTTGGCAGCCCAGAAATAAATAAATAAATAAATAAATAAACCACCAACACATTTTTAATGCGGTTTTCAGGTCAAGCTGTAATGCATTCCGGTTGAAAGCCAGCAAGCCTCGTTTGCGGTGTCCAGAGAAAAAGAATAAAATAATTTTAAGTCAACGTTGATTAAAAATTAATAGGCCATAGTATTTTTAAATAGTAATGTCTCACTTGTTCCAAGTTAAATCACAAGCGTGTATCTGTAATATCACACCTTATCAGTCACCGACTCGCTTAAGAAACGTGACTGATTAAATTATTTTAGAGGGATTATGTCAGCCCTCTTACTGTTATACAAAGGGAACCCCATTAAAAATCCTGTCTCACAACAGCTTGGTTCAAAACCTAATCTGTTTAATTCCCAGCTAAAAATGAGTGTTACAATTTCTGCAAGAATTATAAAGCTATAATCACATTAAAAGTTATCATTTTGGCTTTCTACAGTTGTTCCCTTCTTGGTGGGTTCACCAGGTGGTATCATGGCTCAGTATGAGCTGGTAGCAATTCCCAGATAGAACATGGGACACATCCCAAAATTATGTATAGCACCTTCAGAGAAAAGGCTACTCTCATCTAAGTTTGAAGAGAGAAAAGATCATGCTACTGCCACTTCCAAATGTTTAAAATCTGAAAAGGTTTTTTTGTTTTGTTTTACAATTTGTTGAGCTTTTAAGATTGGGGTTTTGAAGCTTTTTCTTAAATTAGGACAGTTATGAATTCGGTATTTAAATGAAAACTAACACTTTAATATCACCACATAGGAGAGACATTAAAGTCAGAGCAGAGTAATCACTTTCATTTATAAGACAACCAACTGAAGAAACTTTTTTTTTTTTTTTAAAAAGTTTTGCATCTCTTTTATGTCAACAAAGTATCAAAGATAACTGCAAGACTGCTGATATGCAAAGCTGCCATAATTTCTGCAATTATTGTTTGGAATTAGTAGGATGGTTGTTTTTTCTATTTTATTGGCTAGTTCAAGTTATTAAGTATATTTATTCACCTCAAACATGTTTAAATGTTACTGTAATCTACAGATACCTTAAGACTGAGGGGAGGAACCACCAAATAACAATTCACCTCTACTCAGCAATAAGAAAAAAAAAAAAAAAAAAAAAGACATTTCTAGATGTTAGCAACCATATTTTAAGTATAACACACCAAATTAAATGCTGTTTGGAACAAAATAGCAAAGTAAAAGATGAGCAGGTGAAATGAATGGTTGCTTTAAAAGTCTGTCTCAACACTGCAAACATACTATTGGTTACTTCAGAAAACGTATCTTTTTAACTAACAATACTGATGAGGGGAAAAAAACAAAAATAAATTAAAGCTGCCCTACGTAACAGCCTACAAGCACTTTTTTCATTGCTTTCTGACCCAAGCACAAGTTTTTCACTGAAAACAAAAATCTATACTATTAATAATATACAAAGCTTTTTCCCCCTAATACTGATTTAATTATTTTACCACATGAATGAGTACTGACTTTTTGCATGTACAAGTCAGTTCTATGCAGATTAATTTGTAATATAATTTACAATCACAACATTTTCAATTTAAATACATGCTAGCATACAGCAAGGCTACCAAATTATCTCAAATGTAGAGATGTTAATTAGTTTTTCTAAATGACGTCTGAGTAATTCCAGTATGCAAACTAACCTTCTTAACAGACATTTAATTAGCAAGAGCTATGATTCAACGGATGCCTAGTAGGGAAAAAGCCAAGCCTTTTACTATCACTCCTGTGCTAACACAGAAGTCTACTGAGCTGAGAAAGGAATATTCAGGCAGATAGTTATTTGTTCCCAGTAAAATCCCGTCTTAAAATCATGCACAGGGCTGTGGTACAGCTACAGAATGGCCTTCAAAAGTGCTGTGAAGCTAGCCTACGTGAAAAGCAAAGAGCTTTCAGGCTCCCTTGTAAGCAACCTTCTTCCTAATATTTCCAGAGCTGTAGACCAAATTTTCATAGCTCCGTTATGCCACTCAAACAGGTCATAGTCCTCTCGGGCAAAGGTTACTACCTCCAAAAATCTCCCAGGAAGATTTTTACAGTAAGGGTTTCTTGAACTTATCACACAGTGTGCTAGGCTAACACATGTTGTCTTTGTCAAATGACGTGATTTTGTTGGAAAAGCCTGGAAAGCAATGAGCTGAGCACCTTCCCAGCAGATTTGAAAGGACAGTAAATTCAGGAGGAATTCCGCAAATGGCAGCTGATGACAGGAGGACAGATGACAACCTCCTCCACCAGCGCAGCTACACTCAGCATCCACCATAGCTGGTGCTTCCCTGAGGCTTCCAAAATGTCTTGAGATACTGTTTAACGGGTAGGTGTAGCCCAGAAGATGACAGTCAAAATAGTAGTGAGCACGGTGGGGTGAATTTGCTATTTGCTCCATCCATCCCAGCCCCTTCACGTTGGTATAAAAGACTGGCTTCAGATGAATAAAATATTGTATCACAGTGCATTCAAAAATTGTTCCTACCACAGCCTGTATTTAACCTGTTTCTGTAACACAGACACTCCTTCCAGAGGATAAATTACTGCTTGAAAAGTTGTAAGTCTTATTATTACTATATATATACATAAACACATTTATGTGTGCACAAATATAAATCAGGGAAATATCTGTATTTTGCTTATTTCGTAGGATCCCATTACAAAAAACAGCATGTAGAAATTTCTTTTGATATATTCTCCTTCCCTAATTAAGGGGATGCGAGTCCACTCAAAATGCGGCATAAACATTATTTTTGGAAATAAATAAAAGAGGAGAAAAACATCACAGTAGCAGGTTGTGAGTATGCAGAGCGTTACCCTCCTTCAAGATTACATACATATATGTGGTGCTCATATGCTTGTTTTCTGGGTGTCTAAGTTTGCTAAAGCACCGTATCAGCTCCAAGCCTCCTGCGAAATGATTATATGCTATATCTGTCCGCAGGAGCAGATGGGGTATCTGTTATTTCCTCCGCCCCAGCGATGCAGCATCAGAATTTTCTTTTTAGAAGAATGTATTTACTTCGAAATGGAGCGTGAATGAGTGATGGCGTTGCTAAACAGGACTCTGAATACCGGGATGTCTGCTGCACACGTAGGTTATTACAGCTCTTAATTTAACCAGCTCTACAGAAAGCTCAGGGTGGGCACGGTGCCTCTTCCTGTTCACACCTGCTCTCTTGTCAGCTTTTGCAGAAGACTGAAGTCCAAGGACGCGCACGAAGCTCCAGCTCTGTCTCCACTCCGGGGCGCAGTATTTTCCCAAACGACAGAACATTCTCCTTTACTCATCACAGGCGACAGGAGTAAAAACAGCTTCCCACTCATTTCGTTATGACTCACCAGAGAGGCACAGGGAGAGAGAACATCTTCCTGCTCGGTCAATGAAATCTTTGAAGGGAAGGTATCTCATTAAAGGCCCCCTATTTCAGAGAATAAATATACCGCCTGTTTTATATGTCAAATAATAATAATAATAAAAGATCCGTGACATCCTCCAACTAAACTCTACACAAAGAAGCAGTCAAGCTGCTGACATTTAAAACCAAATGTCTCACGAGGCCTTGAGAAGCAAGTTGGCAGCATCCCTTCAGACTTCAACACCCTGGGCTAACCCAATACTAGGAACTAGGAGCTGAAAAAAGAAGTATTTCATGTTTGTATGTAAGGCAAGTGAAGCATTTCTCAGATGTGTTGGTCACCGTAACGCTAACTAATCCGTGTCACAAGCAGCGCACAGAACGCTTCCAGCAGAGGCATGGCTTGGACTGCTTCCACGTTAAGACTGAATGATTATGCAACGATAACCCTCTGCAAACTGCCCTTTCCACACTCTTCTTTCTTCCATCCCACTTTGCTGACTTGAACAACACATTCAGCACAAATACAACACGCACTGCAAAAAACACACAACATAGGAATTGTACAGCATGTCATACAGGGGCCTAATGAAACCCTCTGAATTATCCTGCAGTGCTTCACCGAATGTAGAGAGGATGAAGGTTAATACCATTATCCTTCCCTCAGCAAAATGCCAGATGGACTTCCTTTAAGATGACATTTAAAGGATCAGGAAGCTTTTGTTCCTTTCTCTCAGTCCAGTTCAAACAGATCTCTCTGTGCGCACACTGCACAAGGCGTGGTTCACCAAGGCTCTCAGAGCCAAGCCACACGATTCACCTCCACTACTGATGCATTTCACTAGGTTGCACCTATGTCACATATTCTACATGCAGACAGCAACTATGATCAGGCATAAGACAACTTATCTTTAATATTTATTAAAATCTTTGGAAAAATGTCTAACAGCTTAAGATTGGTCTCGTTAGTTTTTAGACCCTGAGAACTTACCCCCCCCCCAACAAAAAGGTTTTTACCAGTTTGCAGCGATGCTGCTCTGCATTTATACACACCTGATCTGACCATTTTTCCATCTACTTATGCAGAATGCAAAAAAGATCTTGGGGAACTTCCCAAAGGACCAGTCTTCCATTAACTTTGGCTTTGAATTTAGGTTTCACAGAATCATTAGAAACATTAAGGTTGGGAAAGACCTTGAAGATCATCTGGCCAACCATCCCCCTACCACCACGTTTGTACCAACACCCAGAAGTTTGTGGGGCTACAGACTAGGTTCTTCTGACTAGATTCTGTGGCACGACTAAAGCAATGGAGTAGTACTTTACAAACCACAACCAAGCACCAATAACTGTACTCCTTTAAATATGCACTAAAAAGAATAGGTACCATAAGCAAACAGCAAGCAAAATAAAAGGGAAAAAAAAAATCTGAAAAAGGGAACTCTAGCTCCTGTCTGCTATCTAGCATACAATTATGACCTTTCAACCATTAAAAAAATCATTATTCAGTAAAGAGTTTAAGTGAGAAAAAAAAAAAAGGAACTAAAACTACCACAGTATTGGAAAAATAAGCCCATTGACCAGATAGAAAGAGTAAGCAGTTTCCAAGCTAAGGTTACTGAAAACAGTATTCAGAGCAACTACTTATAGCTAGGCACAAACATTTACCATGTTGCAACCTACCAATCAAAATACCAAGGACAAACCAGAACCCAAGAGGAGAGAGGCTTTTGAAATTCCTTTGGGTTTTAATTTCTCCATCCGATAACGATGCAAGGCACAGGAGGGGGCAGGAACTTCAGTAGGGATTTAGATTTTGAAATTTTAGAGAGGAAAGTCTACTGATCATACCTGCACTGTATCACAGCACAATAAATTATTAACTCTGTATTTTTTGAGCATAACTTTCATGAATAAACTTTTACTACATTCCTCCTTAGGTAGCTTAAACATGCGCAGTAATTACTAAATATGTGCTAAAATAAATGTTTTCCACAAATCTTCAAAAACATTTTGCCCTTGTTTTACTGACTTCTCTAAACCTGTTCGGACACTTATTTCCAACCTGATCTGCACAATGCCATTCAAACACTGCTGGCAAAGCCAACTTCAATACTAAGAAGGAACTGCATCAGATAAAAACAGTTCTCAAAAGATGGGAGAAAAGCACGTATTGTTTCTCACCTAGATAATCACAGAATTTCTAGGCTGGAAGAGACCTCAAGACCATCGAGTCCAACCTCTGACCTAACACTAACAAGTCCTCCACTAAACCATATCACTAAGCTCTACATCTAAACATCTTTTAAAGACCTCCAGGGATGGTGACTCCACCACTTCCCTGGGCAGCCTGTTCCAATGCCTCACAACCCTTTTGGTAAAGGTCTTCCGAACATCCGACCTAAAACTCCCCTGGCGCAAATCATACAAGTTCATTTCAGCTGTAATGTCAACCACCCTAGCATGTCCCATTGCTAGGGCTCTAGCAGTTAATAGCAGCTTGTTCAAATCACACAGTAACTAAGATGCTGATGAAGACATATGCCTGAAAGCAACTATCGTGGTTCCGCTCGAGTGGGCAGCCGAGCTCCACCACAGCCGCTCTCTCACTCCCCCTCCTCAAAGAGGAATGGGGAGAAAATATGTGAAAAGGGCTCAAGGATTGAGATAAGGACGAGAAAATCACGCAATAATTATTGTAACGGGCAAAACAGACTCGGCATAAGGAGATAGTAAGATTTATTGCCTACAACTAACAAGCGAGAGAAGTGAGAAAACAAAGGAAAAAAAAAAACCAAAAGCACCTTCCCCCCCCATCCACCCTTTTCCACCTCCTCCCCCCGAGCGGCGCAGGGGAACGGGGAATGGGGTTATGGTCAGTCTACAGCACTTCTTCTCTGCCGCTCCTTCTCGGTCACTCTCGTCCCCTGTGCTGTGGGGTCCCACCCACGGGATGCAGTCCTTGATGAACTGATCCGGCGTGGGCTTCCCACAGGCAGCAGCTCTTCCAGAACTGCTCCAGATATGGGTCCGTACCACGGGGTCCATCCCTCAGGAGAAAACTGCTCCAACCTGGCTCCCCTACGGGCAGCAGCTCCTGCCAGGTCACCTGCTCCTGCGTGGGCTCCTCTCCACGGGCTACAGGTCCGGCCCGGAATCTGCTCCGGCAGGGGCCTTCCACAGGCGGCAGCCTCCGTCGGTGCAGGGCCACCTGCTCCACCGTGGTCTCCTCCACGGGCTGCAGCGTGGAACCCTGCTCCACCGTGGTACTCCATGGGCTGCAGGGGGACATCCTGCTTCACCATGGTCCTCACCACAGGCCGCAGGGGACTTCTGCTCCGGCGCCTGGAGCACCTCTCCCCCTCCTTCTACACTGACCTTGGTGCAAGGCTGTTCTCCCACTCCCTTGACTCTCCCGGCTGCTGTGTGGCGCAGCGTTTTTTCCCTGTCTTAAATATGCTCTCACAGAGGCGCAAAACAACATCCCTTATTGGCTCGGATCTGGAAAACAATGGGGCCCTTCCCAAACATGGGGCAGCTTCTAGATCTTTCTCACAGAAACCACCCCTATGGCTCCCTGCTACCAAAACCTTGCCACGTAAACCCACTACAGCAACTTGCTCATGAGGCCTGTCCAGCAGAGATGACTGGCCCAACTTCTAAGCACCTAACAGGACACAGGGACAGTCAGGTGCCTCAGAGTGAGACAATGCCACAGACAAGGAGCACACCCAGTTACAGGAGAACCAATTGCAAAAACCAAAGAAAGGAAACACATCTCAAACCCCACTCATCTTTGGGGCTCTCACTTCTAGCCTTGAGTCTTGTTGCAGTAGGGAACGTGCCCCTCTCAGCCCACTCCGTCCTCTCAGAGCCAGAGCACCCTCCTGAGCAGCACCGCTCTTTGAGCCCTCTCATGCTGCAGGCAATGAATCAAGGCTCCCATTTTCTGAGCAGCTGCTCAGAATAGCTAGACTACAAAACCATAAGCAGGCACCAGGATTAACTCATCAAAAACTTATCTATCTTCAAAAGAAGTACATCCACAGTATGCAAGCTTTCTGTAAAGATCTAAAACAAGCCTAGAAACCCTCTGCAACCAGGTGCTCAGGTTTATGTGCTGAAGAATACAAACTGAACTACGTTTTTAAGCCATATCTGTAGACTTCAAGGATCTTTCCTGCACTTCTCGTTTTAGTGTCCTTGCTCAACTATGACTTTAAAACAAAAATGATTTAATATAAGCATTCTATATATCACTAAAAATATGTAAAAATGACTTTGCAAGACACCTTGCTCCAAATACTTACTTATTTTATTACTAGATGAACTAACACACACACAGTATGGCTATAGATTAAAAACACAAGGACTAAATAAAGCTAAAAATCAAAAAGCCATCAAAAAGTCAGGATACAAACTGAGATAAACAAATTAAGACGATGTATCACTTAAAAACATAGAACTTTTTATTACAAAATATGACATATAGATTTAGCTTCTTAATGAGTCATCATGTATTCAAAAGCAGAAGACAGCTCAGAACCAAAGATAAGCAGATGTTGTTGAATGTTATTAGAAGAAAATTTAGAATACGTGAGAGTGCATATTCACAATGAAACCTTTTTAAATGTGTAAAATTCCCTCCCAGCAGTTAAAGATATGAAGCATTTTTCATCTAAATCAGAAGATCCTCCATCAGCAAATAAAAACAGAGTAACTGTTTCTTCTCTATATTTCATAAATAAAAGCAAAGAGCTTACACAACGTCACGCCTGCCAACTTTTTACATGGTAGTTAGCAAAACATATCGACTTACAGAGGACAGCCACAGCTCCGGATTCAAACATGAGACATTCTTCTCTGTTCCTGGCTTCCACTATCACGCTGAATGGAAGGGGATCCAGCTTGTGATAGACACGATATCCTTTACTGAAAGCCATCTTGCCGTTATCGGTGGCGGTCCTGTCCAACACAAGATGATGTTAGTGAGAGCTTCTCGTGCTTCCAGACACCTTCTGCAAAGCAGGTCTGACTTCCATGCTTTCCTAAGGCTTCCACAGGTTTAACAAAAGGAGGGGGGAGAGAGAGAAAAAAAAGACATGCTCACTCCTTCTGTGTCATGAGACTTATTTCATCTCATGTTTCAAAACAAATATAGGGACTATTTAAGGATAATATGCGGATGCTTCAAAAATGTAATTACCAAGGGCAGCACAAAGGATTTATTCAAGACCATGACAACCAGAATTTGTTTCGCAGCACCTAAATAAATGAGATTTCTCCTTAGGAAAACTGAAAATAAGGCTCACCTTTAGCCACCACAAACACGTTAGAGCGGCAGCTGCCTTAATCAGAAACTAATGCCAAACGCAGAGGACGAGAAGCCTGGGCCGGCTTCAGTTTATGGCTGTATTTTAGCCATTTTCATGTTATACAGAAGGATAACAAGGACGTTTTAAACGGCAGAAGCGTTAAGAGGCTTTAACGTGCCATAGGAAAGCGTTAACCCGCTGGGGGAGAGGGCTGTTTTTACAGACCAAAGCAGGGTTTTTGCCTGCACTGAAACCCTCCCCTGCAGCAGCCGGCACCCGAAACCTTGCAGCCCCATCCCCGCAAACCCACAGGGGTGAGCTCCTCGCTCCGAGCAACGCGAAAAGCAGCGCCGGGAGACCCCCACCACCCGCGGCGCCCACGGCGCCTCCATCTTGTGCCGCCCGCCGCCCTCAGCAGCCCCCCCCCACCACCCCCCGCCGGGCGCGGGCTCCCCGCTGCCCGCCCGGCCCCGAGCCGCCGCCGGCACCCCCCTCACCGGCCCCGCCGCCTCCGGCCGCCTCCGGCCGCCCTTCCCGGCTGGGCTCAGGCTCCCCGGCAGCCGCCGGGACCTCCCTTCCGCCACGGCCCCGCCGTCCCTTCCGCACTGCGCCGCCCGCCGCCGGAAACCGGCGTGTGTGTGTGTGAGTGTGTGAGTGTGTCAGTGTGTGTGTCAATGTGAGTGAGTGTGTCAGTGTGAGTGTGTCAGTGTGAGTGTGTCAATGTGTCAGTGTGTGTGTGTGTGTAAAAAGCGAGGCTGCCCACTCCTCGCGGGTCGCCAAAGTTGTAGCCGCAGAGCCCCAGGCGCCTCCGTGGAAATTTCCACGCGGGCTGCTGAGCGGAGGAGGAGCGGCGCTGCTGCTACATGGCGGGCTGCAGATAACATCGAGAGAGAGTCCTGTCTGCCCGGCTTGATTTCCTTTTACAACAAGGTCACCCATCGCGCTGGCCGAGGGAAGCCAGTAGATGTGGTCTCTCTGGGTTTCAGCAAAGCTTTACTACATGTACTCCTCACACCCAGTACCTCAGTGCTACTCCTCGCAGTATCCTCCTGGACAAAATGTCCAGCCTGCAGCTAGATAAATACCTAACACAGCAGGCGAGTCCTTGGCAGGCTGTCTGAGCTCACAGTGTTATATTAAATGGGGTTCAGGCTGGTGGCCAGTCACTAGCGAGGTTCCCCAGGGCTCCGTTTTAGGGCCGGTTCTCTTCCGTGTTTTCATAAACGACCTGGATGTGCACAGGTCACCTTGAAGGTGCACTGAGTAAGCCTGCAGCTGACACTAAATTGGGAGGAGCTGTTGACTCCCTCGAGGGCAGAGTCCTTGCAGAGACATCCTGACAAATCAGGGGCTCTCTGGACGATGGCAACTGGAGCATGAGTCAGCAGCGAGCCCTGGCAGCCAGGAGGGCCACCTACCCGGGGGTGCATCGGGCGAGGGAAGGGACTGTGCTGTGCTGTGCTGGTGCGGCCTCACCTCCAGCACTGTGTGCAGGTTGGGGCACCACAGCGTACATAAAACAACTAGAGAGTGTCCAAAGGAGGGCTACAAAGACGAAGGGCAAGATGTCTGAGGAGCACCTGAAGTCCCTTGGTTTGTTCAGCCCCAAGCAGAGCAGGCTGAGGGAGGCCTCATGGCAGCCTGCAGCTCCCTCACGAGGGGAGCGGAGGGGCAGGCGCTGAGCTCTGCTCTCTGGGGACAGCGACAGGACCCGAGGAACGGCATGGACCTGGGACAGGGCAGGGTCAGGCTGGGGGTTAGGGAAAGGGTCTGCACCCAGAGGGTGCTGGGGCACTGGGACGGGCTCCCCAGTGCGGTGGTCATGGCACCGAGCCTGCTGGAGTTCAACAAACATTTGGACAACGCGCTCAGACACATGGTCTGATTTTGGGGTGGTCCTATGTGGAGCCAGGAGCTGGACTCAGTGATCCTTGTGGGTCCCTTACAAGTTAGGATATTCTATGGTTACATCTTTTACAAGAGATAAAAGAAATTCAAATTAAGTATTTCCCCCCCCCCCCTTTTTTTTTTTCTTTTTTTTTTTTTTCTTATGGACACTTGTTTTGCTTCAGGGTAATATATATATATATATATATATATATATTATTTTTTTTTCTGATAGCTGAACAGTAAGGCACTGTTGAAAATGTAATACTCCACTATTTGCTGAAAGACTTTTCAAAACGTCAAAGAGCATCAGTTGAAAATGCACTCCAGCTGAGAACGTGAAAAAAAAAATTATTATCCACTAGTGGGAGTTTTGATAAAGCTATCAATTTCCAAAACTACTACTTATGAATTTATGGAAAATGAGAAGGAATATTTGATTCTAATTGCCAATATCACAGAATCACAGAATCATCTAGGTTGGAAGAGACCTCCCAAGATCACCAAGCCCAACCTCTGACCTAACACTAACAATTACAAAGTTTAATTTGTTCCTAACTTTTGAGTAATAAAAGGTTTTGGTAGTTTTTCTTCAACTGCCAACTGAATTTCAGAATCTCATAAACCTTGAATACATGGAAAGAGTGAGGCATGCCTCTGTGACTTGGTATTAAATATGCTCTAAAAATTTCCTCATCTTGCATCCTTCTTTCTCCCAATTGCCATATCTTTGTGCCAGATCTCACCCATTAAGCTGAACAGGTGTAATAGAAAAAGCGTTTTCAAAGAGACCACAGGACCAGAGTGTAAAGAGAATTTCACAGAAACGCAGTGTATTGAATGCACTCTTTGTTATTTCAGTGTGCTGTATTTTACAGCTTTCTAGCAACTTTTAGCTGTTTCATGCTGTAGGCAAGAGAGAATATGGCTTTCCTTTGCGTCATTTACAGTTAACCTGATAGACTGTAATTTCTCTTACTGTAAGGGCTAGTAAATGTTATAAATTATATGTAACTGGATTATTATCTATACTTTAAGCAAAGAAGGAAACAAATCAAACTGAGATAAGGAATTAGAGAGACATGAAAATGCCCTTGTGCTGGTCTTTCACTTTATGCACGCAGAACAGCAAGGAGACTGTGTAAGAATACCACACCAAATCTTGGAGATACATCAGTGCTTTACTCCAGGCCTCTGCCCTATGAAAACATTTAAATATGCACATAAAGCACAAAAGTAATCCAAGTGGAGTCAATGGAACCATTCACATATACAAACAAAAGCATATGCTTAAGTCATTCTCTGGAGAAGAGACATAAATTGTAGGCCCTTGTATTGCTAAGTTTGTCTCCGTTTAACATTCTTTTATCCCTACCCATTTATTTCTGAATGTTAAGGTCCAAAGCTTTAGTTACATACAAAAATTAAGCATTCTTGGCCAAAAAATTAATACATTTCATGGTTCAGACAGACTAACCTAACTAATAACTGCATTGCAAGCCTATCAGGAATTTTGTTTGGAGCACCACATGCAGGGTAAAATCAGTCAACTCTGCTCCGTTCTGATGGCGGGGTTATGAGTTTCTCAGAAAACCCCGTCCATCCTTTCGGCAATCAGTTCTGAAGCCTCTTAGTTCTCTTTTCGTTACATACCATGCTAACTCCTGCAGGAATGGTTTCCTTGTGGCTTTGCACAGAAAGCCTAATGGTCAGACCACAGGCTATTTAATTTCCACTGTGGCAGCTTACAAATGTAAGAGGACAGGGACGATGCTTTTTAGCACCACCGCTCACAAAAGGACACAGAGTTCAGCTTGCTAAACAAACCTCACGTCAACCAAATGTCACCACATCGAAATTGCAGGTGCATATCCCTTCCCCCAGCATATGAGATGTATATATACTACATATACACATAAAATATATATTTAGAATTCACTCTAGAAAGTGTGCATTTTGTACACTAACCTAGGGAGAACTGAAAGCAGAACCACAGATAACCAACTTTTGCAGAAAATGAGATGTAACTGAAAAGGAGGAGAAAGAGGAATTACATGGCCCCATATATCTGCACAAGTCTTCCTCAAACGTCTCCATTTCAAATTTTAGCTTTCATTTTGTCTTCCCTTATAGCAAAGGACAAGGTTTTCCCCTTTACTACTAATGAGCTTTAGGGTAATTTTGTAATACCTGCAACTGTAGAAAAAAAGCACCCGTATAACAAAGTAGTAATTAATAAAGTAACTGTAACCCTTCTGTAACATACTATGCTGTTCACTAAAATTTCCCATGACCAACGATTTTACATGCAGTGTTTTCATGTAGCATTATACATCTTTCCTGTTTCTAGACAATGCTAGAAAGTACTACCTGCTAAAGAAGTTACTAGACCTTCTCAACAGTCCCTGGAGAGTTCTGAGCAGAAATGATTGCCATGTCACATAACTAATTAGTTACTAATTAGTTACTAGGATATTAGTAACTTCTCCTGTGGGATTTCATCATCATCATCTAGGACATCAGCCTCTTATTATATTTGTTAATTTTGATAGTGAACAATAAGATACCCATGGTCAACCACGGGAGAAGTTATTTTAAAGCACCTGCTCTTGCATCACACCCTAACCAAGCAGCAGTTGTGCAACACTGTTTAAAGATTATTGCATAAGGTAGAAATGCTTTGCTACGCACATTTAATTTGGGTCAATAAATGAGATTACGAGTGAAGTGTAAAAGTGGTTGCTTGTAAATAAAATTGGGTAAATTTTATTTTTTTATATTTAACATGCAACACCACAGTCACAGGGCATGATTGTATGAGAGGGAGCATGGGCTAAGTATAATATAACTGGTCTTCCAAGCAGTTAATTAAGAAAATGACTACAAACTGCCTTGAAAAAAAAAATTTCTCTGTAGCTGTAATTTATAAGGAGGTTAGAAGGAAGATATTCTCTTCATCCCTTCCTTCGTGTCCTAGTCATAATCCAAATGGGAGCAAAATGCCTGTGTTTTTAACAGCAGTAGTTAAAGTTGTCTTGAATGTTGGAGCTCCATTAGTAGTGCACTCTGTTTAAAACATTTGGTCACTGAAAGTCCAAATAGTGACAGCTCCTGCTTAAATACTTTCCTAATCTCCAAGATCTGAATTGCAGCGTGTAATCTTTATCTCACTGCTTTTTCAAAGTGAAGATGCTTTGGCTCACTCCAAACATCTACTGTCCATGGACTGTTCTCTTCCAGAGATATTGAAACAGTCAGCCAGCTTGCATATTCTTTATGAGTTTCCCAAAGGAATAAAGCTACAAAAGCTCCTTGACAGACAAGTTTATTGAAACATTTTTTAAAAGCAGATACTCTGAATGTACTCCATCAATCCCAACAGTTCAGAAAAACAATTGTTCAGTGTCCAAATGAAGTGTGCATGTTACAAATTGTACGTTTTTAATATACTCATTTATACCACATGACAGAAGCTTAACATACAGTGATTCTTACGTTGTTCAGGATGCCAATTTATTGCTACGATTCCCCCAAAAAGTAGGGCACACTGGGAAATAGCTCTTAATCCAAGGCTAGTACAGCTCTTAGCATGCCTTGGACCCCATCACCACATCACATCACTGGTGTTCCAATGTAGATCATCAAATATTTAAGGGGTTTTCTTTTTAATTTACAGCTAAATTAAATGCTTTGCTTTCCAAGACTGTTTTCTTAGAGGGCATTTAGCAGGAAATTAAACGTTTGACTATTTATTACAATACAAACACTTCAAATCCTTGGATATAAATTCTTCCTCACCTTCATTTAGTTTAACATCTTTAGCCATACCAATCAGAAGAAAGAGGTTCCCAGTATGGAGTTATAAAAAAAAAACAAAACAAAACAAAAAAAACAATAAAAACAATGAACTTAGCCACCTTGCACAAGGAATGAGGGTCCAGAGTTCACAGGTGAACTAGTTTTCCTAGAAAATGTAAGGTGTTTGGGGAGGTGTTTGGGGATTAGGAAACACTGTCATGTAAACGTGCATCATAATCTTGAGTTTACATTGTTTGAATTAAGGAAGTAGTTAAGCATTGATTTAGGTTTTCCTATTTTGTTTCTAAGAACAGTCTGTAGAGTTCCATATCTGAATGTAAACACTTTTTTGTTATTCCAATCTGAGTGAAGCACAGCTGCTTTTTAAAGGTCAGTTTCCACCTGGAAGTCTTTCTACTATTTAGGTCAAACGATTTTCACATATTTTAATATTTTGCCAGCCCTTTTGACCAATAATACGATTGTTTTACTTTCAAAACAAGTAATTTTTAGCAAATGAAAAACTTTTTTTTTGAACAGTAAAAGATCTCCATATCCAGTGTGAAAGTAAGATGGTGGTATAAATATATGCATAATATTGCATTACACTTAATACATTCTACACATTCCATTTAGCCGTGGAACAATTCATGGAGGAGTAGATGACTACTAATCATGGGTATAAAGTGTTTTTTGTAAACAAGATTTTGAGAAACTTTAAGCAAAGTCTGATTTCTGGGAAGATCACAATCTTGGGATTTCATTTTTGCTTCTAAAGAAGTCAACTTTAGAATATTTTTTTTTAAGGATGCTGTATATAAGAATGCACTTTGTATTAAAACAAAGATCAATACTTTACAGTTTAAGAAACTTTACATATGTACATAAATTACACATCAGGAATGGTTTTAAAGCTCATAACGAGATGTCGGAAAAGTCTATTTTCCTTCTATTAAAATTTTTAACTCTTTTACATTGTGATCATTTGCAACTGTCATAGCATGATCCAGCGCTCGTATACTTGCTAGAAGCTTTATGATCTGCTTTATTTGCTCCCTAAAAAAAAACACAAACAAAAGAGGACAGGGAAGTCAATGCAGGAATGGAATGATCAGGTTAAAAGTGTAAATTTTTCAACAAACCACCATGTTATAACTCTGTACAGCAAATCCGTTTCTGGTAGCTTCACATCATCTCCACTTGCTTAGTCTGAGAGAAAATAGGTTGGTTATCAACCTCATAGCAAAATTTGAAATTTTATGTTGTGTTAGACAGGAAGGGAGAGTAGGAACTGGTCATACATATGGTTTAATACTAGATGAAACATTTCTCAAGAAAAACTCTTGGATTACTTATGGTGCTGTGTAGTGAGACACAGCTCTCTTGACAAAAAATGTTTGAGCAGGAAAAAAACAGTATGTTTTAATGCATGCCTTAAAAAATATGAAGCTTGCCACCAACAAATCACATTATAATTCAGCTTGATCCTAGTCCTGAGAAAACTGTACTTCTTCAGCTGTCAAGAGCAATCTTAGCATCTTGTAAGGAATATGGACATGAAGTTTAAGCAAGACCCACAAAAAACACTAGAGAACCAAAATTCATCTTAAAAACTAAAGCATCTGGTTGGCAAAAAAGCACCCAACATCAGGAAAACTACCCTCGA
The DNA here is from genome assembly GCF_965140915.1 of Aythya marila. Lineage (NCBI taxonomy): Eukaryota > Metazoa > Chordata > Aves > Anseriformes > Anatidae > Aythya > Aythya marila. The sequence continues at coordinate 104,104,821 of NC_139042.1, forward strand.
CAGACACAGATAAAAGATATACTTTCCTCCCAGGAGAAATGAATGATTTTTCCTTTCAAACAATTGTACTAGGTTTTACATGAACAGATGTCACATCCTTAGGTTACAGAAAGTAAAATACCTGCAACAGACTTATTTTATGTGCTTAATGGAGACAATGTGAACAGTTTTGTTAGAAGTTGAAAAAAAAGAGCCGAAGTCCAGACAATAAAAATTAAATTAGAATTTACTATGGTGGGAAAAAAAAGAATTAGTTAGGTGTTTCTCTTCCTATATACCAATATAAATCTTTACCAAATTATTTCAGCTGGTAAAAAAGGGTTCTTTCAAATTAAATTCTCTCTCTTTTGGTAGCCTGTTTCTAATCTCTACTGGATTCTCTACCAACTCTTTTGTTTCAATTACTATATCATGCTAGGCTAGGCATTTTCATTTTAGTAAATTTCATTGAGTAAAGAGTTTGTTTTGAATTTGAATCACGAGGAAATTTAAATTGGTACATGTCATTGCTATCATACTTCAGACACAACGCTCTAAGGCATAATTTGGGAGAGGATAAGGAGTAGATTAAGTACATCCCAGTGTGGCACAAAGCTCAGTGTTCTCTGAAAATGAGATGATTCACATGTCACAGACAGAAGTGAATCTAAAGACAGAAAAGTGCCAATAACCAATATGGTAACTGGGAGAAAAAAAAAAGCCAACACATGAAAAAGCTCCTAACCAGAAATCGTGTGCTACACTTAAAGGGAAATTCCTACATTTCAGTGCCATGCGTAAATTAGAAAAAAAAAAAAAAAAAAAAAAAAAAGTAACTTGAGCAATGGCTCAAGCAATTCCAGGTATCAAGAGTGACTAATGAAGGTAGCAGCAAGGATTCCAAGTTTCAGTTTAAGCAGGTTTGCTGGAACAACTGAACTATTGACCCTGCAACCTCTCCCCACGCAACAGCACATGAATAAATACTCTTCCAGTCTTGTTATGTTCCTGTTTATCAGTGCAAACACTTAATTTTTAAGTTTAGTTTTTAAGTTTATCATTAGAGCAGCCCACCCAATATGTGGGTTACTTGGCTAGCAGTAGCATTCATGCATCTAAGCCAAACTTTTAATTATGCTGGTTATCAGATAAAAGTAAAATGACTCTTTGATCAAGGGGAAAACAGGTTCATCTAGTTGGTTGTGTAAACAAAGGCAGAACTTCTGAACCATATAGAAAAGCAGGATTTGTAATTTAGAAGCCATTATGTAGGAATCTGCAACAGGTTTACAAGGTGGAGCCGTCCAAAACTAGTAACTACAAAATCTGCCAGAGTGAAGGACACAAAGGAGCAGTGCAAAATGTTTCGAGTGTTTAATTAAAACAGCAGCTGCTGTTTTCAACCACCTTTAAAAATCTCCTCATCTACTATCCCACAACAAAAAAAGTTTGAACTCAAAGATGTTTCATGAGACTTTCAGGAGAATCGAGGTATTTATGTATGTCTGCAGGTAAATAACACAAAGCACAAGAATCACAACTGATTAACTCAAAATAAGTTACCTTGCATTTCTTTTCTCTACATCAGAGCAACCGATGCTGTTTCTATAAATCGTGTCAGCCAGATGAACAAGGTATCTACAGAAGTTTTCTAGCTGAGAAATAGTCTTGTCTCCTTTTAGATTAGCAAACCACTGTTTAGGAAAGCAAGCAATTACCTAAACAAGAGGAAAAAAAAAGTTAAAAAACAAAGCAACACAAATTTAAAAGTTATCTAACGTGAATTATTAAGTCTGCCAGGTAAGATTGCAGTTACAAGACTCAACTGAGTCAAACAGCAGGAAACCTACAAAAAAAAATCCAAAAAAATATCCAAAAGCACCAAAACCTACACTATACCTGAACTACATGTATCTACAGGTATGAACCAGAGAATGTTCTTTCTTTGGTTCACTGGCATTATGATATGAAGATATCAAAGTCAAAATTTCATGGGTAACCTCAAGTTTATTTATTTTTTTATTTTTTGGATATTACTCACACTTTGAGCCTTCTTTATGCTGTCGTCTCCATACTCTGAGTTTTGGAAAGCCATAAGAATATATCTATTTAGCAGACCATCTATTGACAGCTCCTGAAGGGTTTTGTTTGAAAGGATTCCATACCACTGGAGAAAGTTTCCTAATAACTGAAAACACAATACAGGCAAGGTAATTATTTAAAGTGTCATGAAACTGAGAAGTTAGTCAAATACTCTAAAGACTCTTCAAATGCAGCAATATAGCTAAAGTAAAGCAAGGGAAATATGCCTTCTGACAGCTCCAAAAGTATCGTATCCAGAATCCATTAAAACATTGCTCAGGTGTTGCAAGTTCCCATACAACAACAATCATCATCTCAAATTTTCCTTTTGTTTTGCCAGAAATGAAAGTGAAAAAAATAAGTTTCAAGACACCTTGTTCTCAAAATTTGATGTCGATGTCAAGTGAGGCCCAGCACATGCCATATAGGGGCACATTCACAGCCTCTTATCACTGAAATCTGCAGACATGCTATCAGTGAACCCTTATTTCCGAGGCATGCTGAAACAAAAGACGCAGAAAATGCCTGAAGGGAAGTGCTGGCTAAGCCATCTGTACAGCTGTTATTCCCCATGGCGTACGGCCTGCGGAGAACTGCTGCCAGCCTTGTACAAATGAATGCGGCCAGCAGTTTACTGTTAAGGCAGATCATCAAGAAATAGTAAATGAGCACTTGCCTCCCAGCTTCTATTTCTGCTGTTCTGTGACGTTATAACTGCCTTGCTAGTGCAAGAGAGCTGTGTTTTTATTGCCTCTCTAAAACAGAGCAGCGATAAGAGCATTCATAGTCCTAAACTGCCCAGGCTCCAACAAATATTGCCAGAAGCAAGCAACTTCGGTCTTACGAGACACAAACCATAAGTAAATTTTCAGTGTTGCTCTTAAGAACTGCATTTTAATAAATGTGCTTTATGCACTTTTTGCTCTAGACAGCATTTAAGAAGTTGACTTTACTCCAAAGTGAAAGAATTCAGTGTCAAATATTTTAAGTAAACAACGTGATTGCAAACCCACTCAGAATACGGCCTCCTTCATTGCTACAATTTAAATCAAAAACTCCAGACAAAAGTTCTGTTTGCATGACCACAGAGATCAACAGTTCAATCACCATGTCTCCTGCTTTCCTCCTTAGCTGGGAGTTAATATTTCTAATAAAAGGATGTGAAGAAAAAAAAAAACATCTACAACAGTTACAGCTTCTTAGACTTCTGAAAACTCTGTATTGCACATTCCACACAGAGACATTTCTTTCACGCTCTTTTATCATTTCAAGTAAACTAAGATTACAACTGTTCTCGTATTTTATGAATAGCAACAAGTTTTCCAAAAGGGGTTGGAAAACTGTTTATCCAAGTTATTTTCAGGAAAATTCTGACACTACAAAAAGAGAGACAAACCAAATGCTCTCATTATCACATAAATAAAGTAAAACAATCATATGGTTTGACAAGCAAATGACATTAAAAAAAACCTCAGTTGTTGAGCATGCCAAGTAAACCCACAATACATGAGTAAAGATGCTTTCACACTTTGCAATCTTTTGAAGAGAGCACAGTGTACTATCAAAGGCTAAGATTACTACTGTAAGTTTCTTTCATCTAAAGAAAAGGCGATTTTATATCTACCATTTTCCACAAAAAAGAAGGGGATTTCATTGCTACACTGACTACAGCAAATATTTATCAGATGTATTTACTGACTTACCTTAACAGAGGACCAAAACTGGCGTTGGAAAAACAAATATGGACCAGAGTTCTTGTTTTCTAAGATGCTGGAAAGTAAGAGATTTCTTTAATGAGTAACCAAGACCACCTCTATCTGGAGTTTGCTGACTTCCTCCTTCCTACACACAGTTCATTTCTATAAATATTCTCTTATTCTAGTTCTGCTTTGTTTTTGACAATTCCTCACAGCATGGTAATTAGTTTGCTCTTGTATCTAACCAGTGAACCACACAGAGGTATAAACACTATCAGCTACAGACAGAAGACACTGACTTGCCAACAGAGAGGTCTAATAGTTGAAAGCAAACTTACTTTTTTGGATATAAGGGCATGAATACATCATCATCTAGTGTTCTCCTCATCCTTAGCAACAATGCCTTTAAAAGCATCTGAAACAGATTAATATTTCTTAGCAAGTTGTCAGAGCACTGCTTATTCGTTAACCACTCAGAAACTGATTTTAAAAATAACAAAGACCACATGTGACCCTAACAGCAAAAGGCATGCGTATGTACGCACGCATGCAGTCTTAGAGAAGTCTACAGTAAAGGTTAGAGGTAAAACTTGGTGTTTTCAACAAAAACTGAAAGTGATGGAATTCCTTTATCGTTAAGCTTCCCTACACAATTAGCTACAGTGAAGTCTGGGCTTTTGTCAATTTTAACCTTCTGCTATCTTCCCTATACACACATGCTTTGGCTGATCTCCCGCTATTCTAAAAGCAACGCGGACACTGCATTTCGCGTGGAATCTGAACTCATGACGTTAATTCTCACATTCATAGAAGGCAAGCAAAACAATGCAACTATGAAGCAACACATTTGGAAACATTACAAAGATCTAAAAAAGAAAAGTGACTATTTTTAGCTGATCCTTAAATCATAAAATGCAGACCAAGAAGTCACAGTACATTTGGTATCTTTTTTTGTCTCTACCATTAATTTTAGGGAGACTTTATTGAATTCCCTCTCCTATTTATTAGCATACTTGTTTCTCCATTAACTAGCTAGCAGAGCACCGAAGAATTGAAAAAAAGTCTCCTTCTTGTTCCTCATTAAACATGTTGTGTTTTCCAATATAGTATATTAAAACTACAATCAAGTTCCTTAACCTATCCCAGACAGTTATGAATAAACAACTTACTTGTGTATTTTTGTTTTCTGCATTCACCACTGAAGGATATCCATCTACTAGTTTCTGTACAATCGCTACCATTCTAGATGTTTGTGTTGTAGAAAAAGGATCCCATATATTTTCAGAAATCACTGTAGGAGATGAAAGAATTACTCCATTCTGCAAATACTCAAATACAGGTACTAAGACACTCAGACATATAGGACACATTTACAAAACAGTAAAATCTAAAAGCGTGAACAACCACCAGCTAGCTGTTCCACCCCCATCCATGCTACCCCTCCTTCATTTTTTCTTTCTAAGACTATACCTGTTAATTTTGGAAGAACAACTCTCTCTACAATGGTAGGTAATAGCGAAATATCAGCATCATCTTTTTCTTGCTCCTGTTCTTCACAGCCATAAAACAGCAATGATTCAAACCACAGCATAGTCTCAAAATCACGGCACTTGCCCTAATAAAATGAACAGAGAAGAGGTCAGATTCTTAAACAGAGATCTGCAGTCAACATATTAAAAAAAAGTTACATCTGCAAGTTAAATACACATGAAGACTATAACAAAATTGCTTTAAAATAGGTTATTAAGTTTTCTAAGCAAGCAGCGTAAGCAGCATTTGAGCACAATAAAAATGTGAAAATGTAGTCCTTTTTTTCCTTCTACATGTTGGGTACCCCTCTCTACTAGAAGAAAAAAAAAGTATATATATATATATATAGTGCCTCATGACCAAATAGTAACTTGATTTGGCATAAGGACTGGCAAATTATTTCACCTCCTGCTTTGGCTAACCTACTTCTGAAGCAGTGATACTAGTTCCTTCAGAAACAAAGGCAAACCTGATTCCCGAGAAGTGAAGAAAACTTCCTTCCTCTTTGCCTGGACACCACTAATCATGGCATTACGAGACAAATTAGTGTATATGGATAACCCAACCCAACCAAAACCTGAAAGAGGATGGAGAGCACGGTCAGTTTTCCATAAATCAGCCAAATGAACTAATCCATTGTACAACCACACAATCACTAGATCAAATGGAAGTGAAAATGGTGGAAGGAAGACTGCTTTTTTGGGCAGCAGCTGCCCCACAGATTAACAATTTCTAATTACACCTGAGGTGGGGAAAAAACAAAAAAAAAAAAAAGGAAATGTGAAAAGTACAGTTCATTTGTGCTGCTTTATAAAATCATGTTTTCTGGATTAAGAAAATCTCTTTTCATAAATGCCTTGTAATTTTTCAAACTTAGCAAGATGCATAATATAATAGGAACAATAAGGCACAGAATTAAAAAAAAGAGATTTAAGAATTCTATACCTTGTCTCCAACTAACTTAAGCTTCATTTTGCCAGCCTGGGAACTCACACAAAACTAGTATGGAGGAAGGGAGAATTCACAACAGTTTTAAATTTAATGAAGGCAGCTTTCATAAATTCTCCCACTAATTCAAAGTAAATACTCTGAATACTCTCTGAAGAAGAATCTCTCTGCAATCAGAGCAGAGGAGACAGAAGATCACCTTCTGCAAACATCCTCTTAGTAGTTAAAAAAAACATTTCTGAAGAAGAGATGCAGTCATTCAAGAGAGAGGCTGACAAATCTGCAGAAGGTGCTGTAAATGAACTACATTTTGAAAGATGAGAGGACAATTTTCTTTCTTAGCCTCGTTTCCTAACAAAACAAGCTTATGCAATCACATTGTGTGCCTTGACTCACCTCCCATTCCCCAGTAAAAGCCAACGTGGCAGAAAAGAGCAAGTTCCTACCAGTACCGTGAAAATAAACACTTGACAGCAGCAGAAATACCTTATGAGAGCTTTCACTACCAGGAAGAATAATGGGAGTCGAACGTTACCTGAACTGTTTGTCCTGATGGCTACTCACGTCAGCATACACATACAGGCTGGACAATGAATACGGGCCAGGGCCACTATGCTGCCATTGTGCTGTCCTGCTTTTCCCATGCTCCCTACCTAATTACTGGGCAATGAGCACTTCGTGGAAGACAATTGCCAGCCAGAGTTCTACTGGGTATGGAGGGACAGGTGAGAGAAAGAAAGATATACGATGTAGGGACTTAGATCACAAGCCCACTGGAAAACACACTTAGTGGTTCCACTTCTCCTGAAGAATCACCTTCTTTAGAATCACAATTTTCTCAGAAATATTTTAAAACCTAGATGTATTATTTAATACACTGCTTGAGTTTCTGGTCCCTGAGAAGGTACCAGCATGTGCTCAATTCATCTCTGGCCTGCTGGGAACACAGAAGACAATAATCCAGGAAATTCCCAGAAAAGCACTCCACCCCAAGAGAGGTGCCCATTTTAGGCTGCATGCCTAGATCATGCTTTTATGAGAAGCACGCACCAAAGATTCAATTCACTTTGTTCTACAGATGTGTGAAAGAACCACGCTATACAGAAGCTTACGTGGAAGTTGCCTGCACAGGACCTTACCTCCAAAGGAGTCCAGATAAGCAGCTGAAGTCTGATTAAAGGGTTGAACAGCTTTGGTAAACAGAGGCCAATATAGGCATCCTTGTAAGAAGCAAAGTACTTTGAACGCCAAGCTTCAAACTGTGACTTAATACAATCAATGGAGTAAAAGCTTTCCAAAACATCTTCAAAAACTTTGCTGGATTCTTTCAGTATACGATCTGGTGGGGAGGAAAAATACAGCAGTACATTAACCACTATTCCTTCTTTCAAGAGGAACTTCAGTGGTGACTGTCATAAACCAACTCCTACCAACATTTTTGCTTCAAATATACAAACTTTTTAAACTTTGGTTTAAAAAAATAAAAAACATGGCAAGCGCTCTCACATACCGTATAATCCTTACTTCAAGAACATAATACAATGATTTTCGGCCTACCAGATATTCGACTAGTGATAATTTGGGCTGTTTTCACAAAGGTAAGAGAACAGTGTGGACCTAACTTCAAAGCTGGTTTTCTTTTGCACCAAAATTTGGAGCAGCAGATCTCCAGGCACCTTTGAACTCAAATTATTCTACAACTTCCTTCATCCAAGTGTAAGTACAGGACATCTCTGAGCTAAGCCAACTGAATTAGCATTTCAGGCAGAGTGGGACCTGGCTGACAACACAACACGGCTGCTGGCACTGAACAATCACTACAATCTCTTAGCACATTCCTTGTATTTTCTGTATTTACTGCACTAGTATTCTAAACAGCCCAAACCTTTTTCACTATAGACTATTTTCTTCTCATCTCTTCTAAAATGAAACTAAACCCTGGAAAAAAAAATCAGCCATTTGTGCTGCAGACACAGTCTTAAATGTTTTGTTATAGAAGTTACCTGCACACACCTAACAACGACTACATGCAGCAGGTAGTGGGAGGGCCAACAGAAAATTAGACTATGTCATACAACTGTTTTTCACACAGGGATCCTGAAACAATGCTACAAATAAAGCTAGCGGGTCCAAAGTGCATCCCGCTGTCCCATATAGCCCACTGACCATTCTGGACTACCATGGCTGCACCATCCTTTCTCATATGTGCATAAACAATTCTATGTATGTGGTCCCTACTGCTTTGCTTCTCCATATTTCTTTTATTTTGATTAAATTCTCTTTTGTAATTGTACTCAGTTTCAAGGTGAGAAGGTAACAGGATTATTACAGTAATGTTCTACTTTACTGCTGGTTTCATAGTAACCTCTAGTATTCCGTTTGCCTTTTAACTGCTGCAGTAAAAACTGACTGTTCCACCAAACTCTCTTCCATTTCAAGTTTCTTACAGTTCTCCTAGTGCTTAATAGGCATTAGCTTAACTTACAACCCCATTCATTGTATGATTAGGGTTACACATAACTGCATAATAAGATTTACTTGGAGTAAACCAATTATAAAATTACAGAGGAATGTGAAATCAGTCAGTACCATAGAACCTTTCTGTAACGTTTGCAGTCAACATTGTTCTTTGTCACCTGCAAAGTTTGCCAGGCAGTAATAAAAGCCTATAAAAGCTTTGTCATTGTGCTTCTAGACACTTGGGAAAATACTTCTTATCAGCAAAAGAAGTTTTGAAAGCACTGAGGTCTTCAGAATTCTACATACAAAACAAAATAATGCATTAACATCAAAATAGTTCTCAACAGATTTTGGAGAACGATAAATCATGTTCCAGACTGGAAGGAAGGCTTAGTACAGCTCACTAACAAGACAATGCCTGAGTTAAATAAAAAGCATCTCTAAGGACATGGCTATTTATTTAGCTGCAAACCGCAAAACAGATGGGCACAAGAGACCTTGTTGGTCACATTCACGATCTAGTAAGGAACAGTCCTCAAACTTTCTCCAAAATATGCTGAAATATATGTACAGGGCTGCATTGGTGTCAAGCTTTTTTTTTTGGCCAAATTTTCTACATATGGTTGCATGAGGCTTCAGTAGCTTTTCTAACCTCGCTCCATATTGAAGTTTGTAATATCCGTTGAAGTTTCCTCATCATCACTGGAAAGGCCTTCAAGGTGATCTGCCATCTTCCCAGTTTGCTCTCTTGCTTGTCTACGACGAGCTCTGAAAAGGATCAGCAGTATAATAAAGCCATTATATTTCTCCCCCTATACAATGAACATAGTGGCCTAAACCTGTCACAATTTTTAATGCGAGGAAATTCAGGTTGAAAAGAACTTCCACAATGTCATTACCTCAAACATCCCACTGGCTTGCTGCCTCAAGTAATAGAAGGAAGAGGAACCAGCAGAACACACATACATGCTGAACGGGCTTACACTCTCTTAGCAATTTTATATCAGCATTGTCTAATGGTTGCTTGTTTTGTACATTTGCATACTAAGTTGGGATATTTAGGAACATCTCTTCCCAGCATACTAATTTAAGTGTTTTCTTCCCTTAACAGGAAAGGAAGAAACACTGCTATTTATGTCAGTATGTCACACTGGATAAGAGTATTCCATGAGTAAGAAATACTCCTAACAGCCAAGGAATGTCAGTCCTCTACCTTCTAGCTTCTCTTTCTGCAGTCCGACGCTTTACTTGTTCTTGATAGAGCACTCTGTCTCGTCCAAAAGAATCAAGATTTGGTGCCATCAGCGCTTTATCTGTAAAATTACACGGATGAAAATTAAAATGTTTAACTATGATTATATAATGTGTTATAGGTTGTCTCACAAGAGCCCTGTGCCTACTTTAAACTAAGTGTAATTTGAAGTAGAAAGTGTAAGATACACCCAGAGGTCTTGGTTCCACAAGTGTAGAGGTTAAAAGAGGAAGTAATGGCGTTCGGAAAAATCTCCACTTAAATGTCAAACAGAAGACTCTTTTCACCTTACTTCACTCTTGTCCCTCTTACACAGAGCACACCTATACAAAAGTCAATGGTTTTAACAGGTATTTCTTAAACTGAATATTCCAAGGCATACAGTTCTCCTTAGATAAACATGTTGACCGTGTATCTTTTGAAAATAAAATGAACAAAACAGAAGGCAGAGAAGAGTGACCCGAGTCAGAATATATGATGTGCCAGAGTTCTAGCCATAGTCTCCATGCATATATTCTTGACATCACCTCAAGTTTCAAATGTATCAAAATCAGCAGGAAAACAAATCCTCCCCCCCAGCTCCTTGTAGGCCGCGATTCATTAAAGATGTTCCCCATGATGGAAAACAGCACAGCTAAGCAGTGAAACTGATCAGCAACCAGCAGACAGGTCCGAGAATGCTTCCAGTTCATTCTTTTCACATAAATCTTTAGAAATGAATTGAGTGTTAGCCAGTGCTCACCTACCCACTAAAATACAAACGTTGACATCTAAACAACAGCCTACCCAAATTTCAGGTGTAAGTTTACATATTCTAACTAAATCCATTTACTTATCCGTTGTTACAAATATCAGTGATGATCTATGTCCATATTACAATTCCGTACCAGAACTACTAAGAGCCTTAAAATACAGATGAAGTCATCATTTTTTTTTTTGTTTTTTGGATGTTATTCAAATCTGAGCTACGTCTTTACAATGAAGTAAAATAAAACTGGGCAGACAAATTTAAGGTCACTTATATCCCGTTAGTGTTCTGACACTGTATGAAGGAATGCAAATTGTCCACGTCCACAACACACATCAAATCAAAGGCGGGCATCAGTTCACTGTGTCTTGAGATAGTTCAGTTCCGTCCCTCACATTATCACAGAACCCAGGGAAGATGTTTCTCAAAACTCCCTGATACTAAGTAAGACCTCCCTTTAAAACCCAACCTTGACAATGAGCACTATTACCAACCCACCATCTACAAACAGTCCAAATTAGTCCGTTCTGGGTTTATTTTAGGAAATTCATTTGCAGTACACTAGATTTCTAGTTCTCACCACAGCACCTTTATAGTAAAACTGCAAGACCTACATGTGATGCCAAATAAAGTTCCTAAAAGGAATACAAACACTGACTGTTCCGTAAAGGCATGACTAACTCTGATGCCCTAATGCTTTGTCATACTCAGTGAGTTCTAGTGGGACCAACATTTCTTCTCTGGGCACACTGTGACAGAATTGGAAGTGGCTTGTACTGTAGGATTTTAGGCCAGCAATAGGACAGACAAGAAAGCATTTTAAAAAGTGGGGCACTCTTCAAAGTGGAAAGACGCCTACTATTAATGTATTTTAACCGTCATTTAACATGCAGATTAAAACCTCCGCCAAGGAATGTGTGTTTTCATGCAAGGTAACATCTGGACCTTTTGTAGAGTTTTACATACCCCCCCTCTCAACACACACACTAAACAGGTATTTTAACTGGCTAATTTTAAGCTGTAATCCACACAGAGTCATTTAGAGTCATTTTGTATTAGTCCGATTTTTAACAATGGCAATAACCTCTTCCAGTTTCTTAGCTTTAGCAGTTAAGTGTCTGAATACAAATACTTATGCTACCTACAAAATAAAGTATGAGATAAAAGTCAGCTCTAGCCCAATGCTTCATGGCTTTGTACAGAGTTAACTGTAGATATTGCAGGAAATTTCCAGATTCAAGGATGTTTAAAAAAAAGTCCTGACAAAAGAGGAAAATCTGGAGTCACATGCTACCACTACTGTCACTGCCACCATGCATACATTTAAAGTGCTAGGAAAGAGAAAATACAGTTAAGAGCAACAGAAAGGAGAAATGAAGTCAGTTAGAGTGGCTTTGAGTTTAAACCAAAACAGATTAGAGAACTTTTAATCTAAATTTGCTTCTACCTATCTCAAAGGTAAGGATAAACTTCAAGACAGTTTCATACTTTTAAACATTTACATTTAAATTAGCCATAGTAAGTAAACAAGGTTGTTTAATGAATAATAAAAACCTTCAAGATGGACTGACTTGAATGGCTTGAAAACTCCGAAGATTCATCTTTAATATCATCTTGTCGTCTTTGGACAAGGCGGGAAGCTCGCTGTTTGTACAGCTGATGCATTGCAGATTCAAGTTCGTTAATCAGAGGCACCTGTAAAAATACAACACACTACGTAATATCCAATTCTCCAGGTGCTTAGCTCTCTGGGGTGCCATACTATTCCGAAGCATAACGCTGTCACTGCACTTCTAGCAGCACAAGACGTTTGCTTTTAACCATTTGCATCATTTAGACCAGTAAATATTTCGACTTGAAGAAAACGCATGCATTCAACAATGTTGTCAGCTTTCAACCACAGCAAGTGTTCTGCAAGTCATTTCTGTTGACTGAATGAGACTACACAGTAAGACAGTAATTCCAGTGTGTGAGATGTTATTTAAAGCACTCCTACTTTCTCTACTAAGTGCACTCGAACATTGCTACAACGCTTACAATTCACCAACCTCCCTGTTTCCACTTTATCTTTAAACAAGAATGTAGTATTCTATAGTTAGATGAGAACCTGACTCTACACAATGAAAAAAAAAAAACAAAACAAAGCAACAATCTAACCTCCTAAAGACAGCAGCTAATGTTTAGCTGTAACTTTCACTAGCATATACAGAATTATCACTGAAATGCAGTAAAACTCTGCTGAAACATATTACGCCAATAACTCAAATTAGTAAAAATGTTATTCTAGCCTATCATTAAAATCAAAACCGTACAAAGTGTGTGAGTTCTGCATTAAGCATAATCTTTGAAAGATACAGACTTAAGTTGGATCAGACCTGCCACAAAGAAAAAAAAGCGGAATGAATTTCAGTAGCAACAAAAATAGGTAACAGCTAAGAATTTCCTGACATTACATAGCAGATTCACTGCCTACTTCTGCAGAACTTCATTTCCTGGGACTAGTTAAAATTAGACCATCATAAATATTCAAATATAAAACAGAATTTTTAACAATCTCCTAATTTGGAAAGGCAACTCCCATGAGTCAGTTGCTTTTGATATGAGCACTTCTGCCATATCCTCCTTACCTCCAAGACATATGTTTAGTCCATAGTCTTCCAGCCTTTTTAGCTCAGATATATCATTGCTGCCTACCATCCAGGATTACAGTTTTTTTTTTTTTTCAAAACAGATAAAATCAGAAATTGTTTCCTGATGTAATTTAGAATGTGACTCAGCAGCTATTAAAGAAAAAACACCAACCTTCTCCCGTGATATTTAAGCTTATGAGATTATAGCTGCAGGGCCATTTCAGCTGAGAATGACACACACATCCGAGGACACATTAAAATGAAAGAAAATTTAGCTCTCTGCGACAAACTGGTCTACAGGGATTAAAATCAAAGGAACATACACACCATTCTCTTTTAGGGAAAACAAAGCAGAAGGAATGAGGAGGGGAAGGAATAACCCAGTGTTGGAAGTCTAAGTTCTGAATTCAAGACAGTTTTGAAAACCCAAGTAATATTTTAAAAACAAACTAACAACAAAAAACCTAGTTTTATTGCAGTTTGCCATTGAAAATAGAGCTTCTTGCCTTAAGTGTGTCAAGGGAATTCTAAAACTGAAAAGCTAAATGAAAGATTTTGGAAGCACCCCTACAGGTTCTTTCCGTAATTGCCTCTGGATAAAAAACAAAAAACAAACAAACAAACAAAAAAACCCACCAAACTGTTACGTATGTGTATATGTGAATCCACTCAAATTATTTCCCATTTAAAATGCAAGAAACTTAGAAGCCATTATTCCTCTATCATCAATGCTGTGGTTGATGAGTGACTGACAGATTCACTGACTACTACAAAGGCAGAGCTCTCATTCATTCACTGCTTTGTTTAGTCATTACCTTAAATTCAATTATTTATTTGACTGTTTTTCCCCCCACACTTTCACTGTGAACAGTGTGAGAAGAAAACTGGAATGCTCTCTGAACATTTAGAAGACAAGGATAACTTTAATCTACAATCCCCCTTTCCTGATAACACAGTGTGTTTTGATAAATTGCTTTTGCATGTAAAATAACAGCTCATCTAATCATGCTGTCAAAGGTAGGCTTGTAACACTTTCTGTGTCCCTTGTATTTTCTGTGTCCCTTGTATTTTTATGTGATCTTTCTGTGTCCCTTGTATTTTCTCAGGTTCAAGAAGTAAAGACACATTACCACTTTCTAGCCTTCTCAGAAAGCATGATTTTGAAAATAAGTACTTGTGAAGGAACTACTAGTCATGCAAGCTTCTTCTATTTCAATCATTTCTATCACTTAAAAGCAAAAACCAAAAACATTATATAGGATTTGACACTTCTGTTGCTTGTTTCTGAATTTCTCAAAGAAGTTTCCTCATTGTACTCTCCATTGCACCTTACCCATGAGCAAAGCGTTTCTAACACTCAGTATCTCTTCAAAACCAGAATACAAGCAAAATGGTCTTGTGTGGCTGGGGGTCACAAAGGATTGAGCATGGTGTATAAGAGCAGAAATAAGGTGGTAGGAGGACGAAGGTCTACCTTATGGTATTATATTCTGTTCTCCAAAACTAAGTCAATGGACATACACAGAAATTCTAGGGCACCAGACAAGAACACTGTGCACTCATTTGTGATTGTTCAGCAAACAACTTCTTCATTCAGACCAATAACAACGTGAATTCAACTAATAACCCTGACTAGTCCTAATACAATCAAGAGAAAGCATCAGCACATCATATTTGGAAGGATAGGGAGCCCTGGTTTTATACCAACTTGGGATATGTGCTTATATATATGCATACGCACACACAAGCACACATGTATACGTTTGTATGCATATATACAGACACATCCACAGTATTGCTCATATACACACCTTCTTTGCTTTTAGATGTTACAATCATAATTCATTACACATTATAAACACATACATGCACTTGTTTTAAACATGAAGTAGCCAGGGCCACAGCTCCTACAAAAAAAGCTGAAGGCAACTTATGTCTATACTCAAAAAATTGGAATCTATCTTCCTATTGCATTTCATTATTTCACTGAAATAAAAACTGATAATTGTTTTATTACTTTATTTTGTTCCCTCCTCCCACCCCTTTAAAAAAAATTGCAATGTCCTGTGGCCTACTCTGAATTTGACAGTAATTTTGTCATGCTGAAAGCACTGAATTCTGAAACAGATTATTTGGCCAAAGAACGGAGAAATACATAGGACATCAGAATTAATGTCATATGCCTCTGTTAAACTGACCATGTCACATCCTAACTTCGCAACTCTCTGTACATAAAGCAACCTCTAACTGAAAACAGAAACATCTCTCTAAACTGCCTTAACAAGCATGAGATGGAAACTAACACCTTAAAAGTTCAAGGGACTGGCATGTGGGGTATTTTGGGAAAGTCAGGGGTAGGGGATCCAGGCGTAGAATCTTTAGAAGACCAGGAAAACAAAGATATATTATAAGAAAGCAACTTTAACAAGCCTGTTTATTAAACTATCAGCAGCTAGTTTGCTTTATCATGGCTGGAATTGATTTATTTCCTAGTATAGCTAGATAGGTCAATTCCCTTCGGACAAACTGAACTGAAATTGTTACACTACTAGTTAACAATACACTTTCCTGTTTTTTCCTGTTCTTCAGTGAACAACACTTTTCCTAACTGATCAGTTAGCTGGGTGAATAAACTGGTCCATACTTCCTTGGGCTTGCTTGTTCACAACTGATAGTTCTTCTCCAGCTTACAGGACTGAAGATGGGCATCTCTGAAGACAACTAAATGCCAAACAATTACTGTCTAACTGATTAGCAACCGGAATGCTTCTATGTTCCTTTCTCATGCCTAACAAGATAGCTAAGCAGCAGCTTTTACTACTCATGATATCCTCTTATTACCTGCTACTGTATTCAAGTCAGAAGACAACAAAGAAATAGCCTGTGCACTGCTAAGTGAATTTTAGAGCTCCTGTATGTGTGCATACACATATATAAACACATACGTCGTACATATTCAGGAGCTCCTCTTAGTTTACAAAAAAAAAACTAAGTAAATATAGCATGAATAAAACAGGCTAAAAGAATTAAATTCTCAAGTTAGAAATATACAAGAGTATCATACTATATAAGTTTTGAGGTTTTTGGGTGTAATATATATATACATATATATATATATATATACACACATATATTTAATAAAGATTAGGTGTTTTCAGTCTGCTACACTAATTTTAACTCCTTCAGGCACTAGGACACTACCAAACAAGTGAAACTGCCTGACACGAGAAAGTTTATAATAGCACAAGCTACAATTTTCATACTGTGTTGATGAAGCATTTAAAGAGCTAGCAATGTTGTAATTCTGTCATTATTTCTGCATGTGTTGAGTATCAGGTTAACAAAAAATGGCATCTGAGTAACGTTGAAATGCCATAAATCTAAAAAGACAGAGAATCTAAAAATGTTTTTACCTTATCTGAAGTCACTAATCTGTTATACTGTGAAATAATGGGTCTTTGATAACAACCTTAATTTTTCATCATGCTATCTCTCCAACATTTAACATCTGAATAACCAAACCTTTAGGAGATCATGTTCTCAGGGGACTTTTTGAAAAAAACAGAGATGTGTTTGGCATGTACTAAGAGTCCTTTTTTTTTTTTTTTTTTTTTTTTTTTTTGAAAAAAGATGAATGTTTTTGCATCCTTACCTTTTCACTGAAACACTCAAGCAAGTCTTGGACATACCCTCGCATTTCTTGCAAAAACTTATACTGTTCACCAATACCCCCAGAAGACCCTTCTAATCTTTCAATTGCCTTGGTAGAGTCCTCTCGGCTTTGCTGATGTTTCTCATATTGCTGCCGATTAGCTTTGTGCAATTCTTTCATAGAGTCCAACCTGAGGGGCAACGGATAAATAACAAATTTACATCCAAAAGTCTATATATTTCAGACCGTTGTGATATTAGACAGTGCAAGTACCAAGTATATATATGGAAATATTGTAAAGAGACAACCTCTAACTTTCACCTATCATTTCCTCCCCTCTCTACATGAACAGCAAGACTAATGATTTAAATTAATTTTCTAGACTGTGCTGAGTGCATTGTACTGCCAACTCCTGCCAGTTTTTACAAGGAGATGTAGCACTCAGAATACTGCAAGGCCAGCCCTACAGGAAAACTGGGAGGAAAAGGTATTTTATGGAATAACAAAGAAACAAAAAGTATATGTAGGAACTATAGTTCCTATAAGGCACTTGCCTTCACCTACTACTTGATTCACTATCAGTTTGTAACGCTACACTGGGCATACAAACCAATACTGCAGACACGTAGAGTGCCAAGTTGTTCATAACTAAAGATTTCTGATTGCAATTGGGTTGTTCATTAGTTGGACATTTTGTGTACCTGACAAGCAGATCATAATGTTTAAACCAGAAAAAAAAAATCTATGTTTACACTAAAATTTAGATTCTTTATCTACTGAAGGGTAAAAAATTTGATTTACTGTTTAAAAGACTGCAACTTGACAAGCTAAACACCTCACTAGCCTTGCAATTCTTGACTATAAGACTGTGTAGTGTCCAGAAGATGAAACTCAGACCTGTCTTCAACAAGATCAATGGTCACATATTTAAAGCTTCACTTCCAGAGAAGCAATCCAAGGAGTTTTTCGAACAAAGTGTCAATGTCATCTTCACTTTGAGCTTTTTTTGTTTGCCTTTTTTTTTTTTTAATGGATGTGCCAGTCAGTACTTTTCCAGCGATGAAACTCTGCTCACCAAGACTAAAAGGCGCCTGAGGAACAGAAAGCTAGGGGACAGGTCTTTAAGTCTAAAAAGATGGTCTGTCCTACCTGTCTTTAAGCTGTTTCTTTACCAAATCAATAGTAATAGGAGTCATCTCATTACTGGGTGTTTTGAAAGGAACTGTATTATCTGTTTTTTGAGACTTGGTTTCTGATGATCCATACGAAGCGTAAGTGTATGGAATGCCGTATGACGAACCATAGGACAATGTCTGGTAAGTGTTCTGGTAGTACAGATTATTCACTTCAGCAGGCTGACTTGGTTGAACCTAGAGGAAGAGGACAAGGGATTGTAGTGCGTTAAAGAAAGGAGAACCTTTGTTTCACATCTCAAAGCTTATGAAGTGCAAAATGTAGGCAGAAACATACTAATGTAATTATCAAGTGGATTTGAGCATAGAACTTCCAGCATCTAAGGTGGATGAAAAATCCTCAGAAGCACCTTCTTAAATGGACAGTCTTAGTATCATTACTAATCTAAATATTTATACTTACAGCAAGTTATTAAATGACAATTTTAACTAGCCTACAACAACCAAGTTTTGCTAAGAGCGTGTATTAGAATCGGCATTTTGATTTTGCTGGAATGTTTTTTTTGAAGAACACTATTATCTTCAACTGAGGGACAATTCACTATGACTGTACAGACAACAAATGGCACAACCTGCCACCAATTTCAACTGTTTATGTCACAACAGAAGACACGTAAACAGCAATGAAGCACATACTGCTTACAGACTAAAAAACCACTGGTAAGAAAGAAGAGAGGTCTCTTCAAAGCATCATTATTCTCGTTCTATTTGAGGCCGCAAATAAATGCTGTTTACACGGTCAGTATCTACCAAGAACAAAGAGACTAAAGAAATGGATACCACTAGATATTTAAAGTCTGACCTTTCACTTCTTTCTAAAGAGTATCAGAAGTTACATACTAATATTTTCAGACAAGACAGCCTTCCATAAACCCCCTGAGTTTGTAATGGATTTAGCCAATATTGCAGAAACAAACCAAAAAAAGAGCTCAAATGAAATACATGCCTGAGGTATGTTGATTCCTTTCCGTATCTGTTCTTGCTCCCATCTACTGAGTTCTTCATCTTGTTCCCCTGCCACCAGTGCTTCATCATCACTTCCCTCAATACCTGAAGTGGAATAAAACAGACAGGTAACAAAACGAAGATCACGAATTCATAGTAAGGGCCATGAGTTCCAAAACCTACAAGACCACACTTTGGTGGGAGTATCTCAGTGCATTCTCCCTTTCTTCACAAGGAATTAAAAATGCTAATCTGTAAATCGTTATCACAGAGGTTCCATTTCAAAAATTTGATGGGTAAGTTTGCAATTAACTTGATAAAGCCCTCCAACAATATAAACCTATTACTTTACTATTTCTCCTCCTCCAAAAGATTATTTCACCTGTTTGCTAGGAAGCAGAATCCTTTATTGAAGGACTAATGATTTTCTTTTGACAACTATATACTTCCTAAGAAGTACAGGAACAACATTAATTGCTCCTTAGTCTAAGTTTCTACCAGATTAAATAGAGTTGTGTGCTTCTAACCAAAGGAAGATAGCCTGTGCACAAGATTGCATACACAGATTCCAATATGCAGTACTTTTTCTTAAAAGAGAAATACAACTCCAGATTTATGCCTGCATGTTGTTTAAAAATGTTGAAAGGGAGCACTTGCAGTAAAAACAGTGCAAATAATATCAGCTGTCTCTCTAAAAAGGTTTTACCTATTTCCTCAGCAATCTTTTGCCTTTGGGATTTTTCCTTCACTGTAAAAACTATCCTCCTCTTCTCGTCATCATCTTCATCATCACTGGCATCATTTTCATCCTCTCGAACAAGGCGGCCTTTACCTGGTTCACTGTCAACGGGGGTAAAGTCTCCAAGTTCACGAGCCATTTGACGCTTTTTTCTAGCGGCATGAATAAAAGCAGCATCTGGAATTTCTCCTAGAGATAGACGTTTACACCGTTAAAACAACTGCTGCAACAGAACAGGTATTGCGACTCCTTATTACTTATCTCTGCCACCCTATCAAAACATCTTTGCAAATGGCAAAAAAAAAAAAGTAAGGGGAAAAAAATCCATACTTACAGATACATTTGCAAGAAACTTAAAAGCTACATACGCAAACTTTATTACTCAGACCAGTAACTCTTAAAGATGGGATCTTTCCCAAAAGATCTGGCTCTGCTTCAATTAGCTGACACGCCACAAGGACAGAAGCCTGATGTCCCTCTGGGATATATTCCTAGAATCACATAATGGTTTGGGTTGGAAAGGACCTTAAAGGTCATGTAATTCCTACCCCCCTGCCATGGGCAGGGACACCTCCCATCAGATGAGGTTGCTCAAAATCCCATCCAGCCTGGCCTCAAACACTTCCAGGGATGGGGCATCCACAGCTCCTCTGCGCGACCTGTTCCAGAGCCTCACCACCCTCATAGGAAAGAATTTCTTCCTTATATTTAATCTAAATCCGCCCTCTTTTAGTTTAAATCCTCTGGACTCATTTTAACAGGTCCACGTCGTTCTTGTGCTGGGTCCCCAGAGCTGAACGCAGTGCTCCAGGTCTGGGAGCACTGAGGGAGTCAATCACCTCCCTTGCCCTGCTGGCCATGCTTCTTTAGAGAAGAGGAAGCCTTTTACAGAACCTGACTGCTGCACCAGGAGGAAGAAAATGAGGCTCCTGATTATGTCATATTTTGTCCTGATATCGCCCCTAACTCTTCGTACTTCTGGAGAACAAAAATCCTCAACCATTTGAACAGATGATGGTAGCTCTGAGATCAAAGGACATCAAATAGGAATAAGAAAGCTAGTAAGAAAAGATTGCACAACTGAAAGGAAAAAAACAACACGTGTAAGAAGAAAAAAAACGAACTTCACTAGCACTAAATTAATGCAACTTACTTATACATTATAAAAAATGGCCCCCACAAATCAATCTTTGAAACTTCAGTAACTTTTTAACATTACTTTGACTAGTCATGCACAAAATGTTGAAGTTCGGATTCTCTTTACACTCGAAATAAGGTATTTTATTCAAGCTAGCAGTACCTTTACAGATGCAATAACGAGCGTATCGCACCCTTTTGCAATTGCCCCTAAAGGAAAAGTCATTTGGGAATCAACTAGGACCCAGAGCATATAGATGGAGCTTCCATTTAGGGAGCTGGCCACCACGTGAATCAGCTACCGATTAGCAAACTACTTTCAAAAACACTTTCTGAAATGGATTTCTTTGGCCTCAAAGCCTGATAAAAACTTCATTAGACAGAAAGAGACAGAAACCGTTTGAGACACTTTGCAGACATGTAACTGAGACACTCGAATTAAATACAGTATTTTAACTGAAACCAGTTAAAATTCATGCTAAGTCACCTATTCCAACCTAGATTTTTCTCATAGTTTGTCAACACGTTGAGAAATGCCTGGTTTTGACATCAAGATTAAGCATTCTGTAGTAAAACATCTCCAAAAGGGCTCATAAAATTGAACATCCTTGGAAAACTGCATTCTCTTGAATCCTCAGATGCTGGATATACTGCTGAAAAATATTTCCTAATCTCTCAAATGCTTTAGTCTGCTGCAAATACTGGCTAAAGCATCTGTTAATATATCAGAGGTATTGCAATAACCAACCTGGGCGGAGAACATTCAGTGACGACAGAGCACTTGAAAAAGCCCCACCAGCTTTTGGTTTTTCTTCTTCCTTCTCACTTTCAACTTCCATTTCTTCTTCTCCTTGTTCACTGTTTGCAGTCCCATCTTCTTGACCTATATCCTTAATCTGTCCTGTCTTTTCTAATGGTGGTTCGACTGTTAAGACAACAAAGCTCACATTTTACTCTCTTGTAAAGGTCACTTGGGGGCGTTTTTTTTTTTTTTAAGGTCTAGCAATCTAAAATAAAAAATAAATGAAGATGCTAAATGATAATTTTACTACTTGGGATCTAGCAAAATATGCCTTTTTAATTGTGATTTAAGTCACTGACATCCTCTAAAAATGAAATGCTACAAAGCAGAAACTACAACTACATTCCACATATTGCCAAATATTAAAAAAGTGAGGGAACTCGACAATTAAATTCATACATACAACCTTCACACAGTCTCTTGTGTGGGTAATTAGAAAGCATTGCCCATGTTGCACCAAATCTTTCTACAAGAACAGATTATTTCAAAAGAACTGTTTCACCTTCCTCCTGTGCTGAGGTGCAACATTAACCTGCATTAGGTGGGCAATACACAGGCAGCATTAAAACAACCCAACTGTAAACCCAACTATCCAGTCTACACTGCATATATCTGAATTTTCAGACATGAATATTTGATTAGAGAATCCAGACAGATGATTCAGGATCAGCCCCTGCACTGTAACGAAGCCAACTACAGATACAAAACAAACAGAAAATAAGCATACACTTACATGTGCAAAATGCAAATCTTTACAGAGCCTTAGTGACAGAACTGAGAATTAAGATCTGGCTTTCGACAGGTAACCTGAACATTAGCCACAGAAATCATAATTTCTGTTTCTACTCATACCCCATACCATTACAGAGGCAACTTAAAGATTTTAATAACAAAGAATTTGTGGCTTTTTAACATGCAAAAAAAAAAAAAAAAGTATTTTTAAGATTTTTAAAAGGCTAACTAAAATTTAAAGAGTTTTGTGATTGAAAGAAGGGAAATTTCTCCATCGTACCACATTGAACTCTTGTAAGTTTCAGCTCTGTCATTGCCATTTTTAGATCTTAAGCCTGTCACTGGTAGACATGGGGCTGCAGGTTACTGTTCTACACAAACCAACCAGCCCGGGAAAAGGAATCAATACACTTTACCAATGAGCTTCCCAATAACCAACAGCAGAAGTACAATGAAACTGAAATCCCAGGCTCTATCCCAAGCTCTGGAGGACTGTGTACTGTTAAAAGATCTTTCTGCTCCAATATTTTGGTGATCATCCTGATCACCAACTCTGCTCTAAGGTGCAAACTGTGTGAAATACGCAGCTGTTGGATAATTTACTTAATAACAAAGAACACCACTCTGCTCACCCCATGATTTTCTTTCTTGAGAAGCTGCATTACAAGGACATCCTGTCAGATAAGCACCACATGTAGGAAGAAAATAAACTAATCTGACAAATAGAGCTGAAATACAGAAACTACCGGGGTCTACTGACAACCGCGTAAGTAGTTATCTGAGAAGCTTCGTCCTCTGACATTCATTTCCACACGACAGAGATTCAGAGAACTCTACCAGCTTCAGACCAGCATTTGCGAGGTTCAAATGGACACATTTAATTTAATGCATGCTCTACTTCAGTTCAAAATGCTAAATTCTCTGAAAAGTCAGAGGATTCACCTTGAAAACACGCCATTTGTATTTACAATACTTAAACCTTTGCCATTACAGAAGTTACTGTTAGTTTTGCAATTACCATCTGTCGGAGAATTGACCTCTGTTCTAACTTTTGACTTTTCAAGATCTTCTTTGTATTCTTTCTTCAATTGTTTTACAATCTTTTTGCTGTAACTTGATTTCTTCACTTTGAAAACTTCTTCAGTTTCTTTAAAAGAGAAGTTGGAAAACACTGTGTTAGCTCCACCAAGAAGTTTACTTACTATTAGATTTCTTAATTTTGTACCTAGAACTTGGTAAGTGCTGCTAGAACATAATTTCACCCGACTATAGAGTTGCACTGTTGTAACACGGAGTTGCACAGCCTTTCACAGGGACTTTCTTCCTTGTTTTTTGGGGAGTCATTTTCAGTCATCCAGAGAAAAGCAAGGCAGAAGGTACACAATAGTGTACGAACATGACCTGACCTGCATTTATCTGACTGTATTAATCTTTGGTTTTGTTTTTAAACATCTGATCCTTCACTGTGACCGCAAATTTGGAAGAAAACAAGGAATCCTGACATTTTGGGTTATCACTCTTTTCATAGCCTTACACATACGCGTGCCAATATGACTAATGGGTAAGGGCACAACCGTGTTTTGTAGTCCTTCCAGTTTAAAGGCCTGCAGAACTACAACCTACCACGAGGTCTGCAGTAAGTTGAACAACTAAATTGCATCAAACAAACAAACAAACAAAAAAAACCAGAAACAATAAACACTGTAGATTTATGTAGGAAATCCACAGTTTTTCTCACAAATAAATGCTGTTACTTTATGTTTTCAGGATTTCGATCAGGATTTCTGTCACAGCCTTACAACCCAAGTCCCAGCGATCACTGGAAATCCCTTCAAAGAGGGATACTCCAAATGCATACCAACTGTCCTGCTGACAAAAGGCATCAGGAGAACACTTCTGTTCATCCTGAACTTTTGGGATGCAATAAAGTCGTGAGTTTGAGCGGTATTTCTGGTTATTTTTAATATGCGGTGACTACTACCCATAATCAGATTATCAGTGTGAATAGACCAATTCACGAGCGCGGTACCTGCTGGGATCCAGAATTATTAGCCAAAACACTGCACAAACGCAGCTATTTTGCCAGCAGCCGAAGCCCAGAAACCACTCAGCCCCTTTTCTGGCTACTCACGGGGGTTAACCTAATAATCCTTGCGGACCCCTCGATGAAGCAGTTCTTCCCCGAACCCCCACAGGGGCCACACCGGGGGCAGATAACCCCGAGGGAGAAGCTCAGCAAAGCCACCCCTCCCTCAGCACCAGGGCTGCGGGCAGGCAGGGGCTGAGGCGGCGGGGCCTTTCCCTCTCTTCTTCTCCCTTCTCCTTCCCCCCCCGGCGCCTCACCCTCCTCCTCGTCCTGGAAGCTGAGCAGGCTGGCCCGCGGCAGCTCCTTGCCCTCCCGCGGCCGCTTCTTGTCCTTGTGGCGGCCGGCGGCCGGCAGCCCGTTGCCCTGCTGAGGCGCCGCGGGCGGCGGGGGAGGAGGAGGGGGCAGCGGGGAGGGCGGCGGGGGCCCCCCCAGGCCCGCCCGGTCGGCCGCCATCAAGCCCAGCCCCAAGCCCAGCGCCGCGCCGTAGCCCGCGGCACAGGCGAAGGCGGCGGGGCTGCCGGGCAGGGCCAGGGGCACGCAGCCGGGCGGCAGCGGCAGCAAACCGGGGCCACCGGGACCTGCTGCTCCTCCTCCTCCTCCTCCTCCGACCGCCGCCGCCGCCACGGCGGAGGCCTCGGCCGGCCCTTCCCCGGCGGGTCCCGGCGGGTCCCGCGGCGGCTCCTCGTCGCGCTCCTCGTCCTCCTCCTCCGAGGCGTTGCGCTTCCTCACGTTGACCCGCCGCGCCTTGCGGAACATGCCGCCGGGCACCGAGCCCCCCGCCCCGGCACCGGCACCGGCCCCGGCCCCGGCACCCACACCGCGCCGCCCCGACACCGCGCCGCGGCCCAGGCCCGGCTCGCCGAGCATGATGGCGGCCGCCGCAGCGCCCAGCCGAGCCCAGCCGCCGGCAGCGCCCCCTGCCTGTCGCCCGCCCGCCCGCCCGCCGCCGCCATGCCCGGCCACGGGGCGGCCGCCATCTTGTGCCCGGCAGCAGCGCGGGCTGCTTGAAACCGCGCGGCGGGCACAAGGGGGGGGCTCAGGCACCGCTGCCGCCTCTGTCAGCCCCTGCGCGCCGCCTGCCCGCACGGAGGGTGCCTCCTCCGTCTGGGCTGCGGAGAGGAAGCGGTGTGGGGGCTCTCCCCGCGCTAAATGGCGGAGGGTTTTGGGGCAGGGGTCTGTGGGCGCCTTGCAGCTGGCTGGAAGAAAAAGCATAGACTCGTGAGGGTGGGGAAAGCCCTCCAAGATCATCTGGTCTGTAATAAATGGCTCAGTCTTCAAAATAGGACTATAATCAAAGTTTACAATTTATTAAAGGAATAGAGGTAAGCAAACAGCGCTGGGTGCACCGGGAGTCTCTGCTCCACCAAGACGCACACCAGTTACATCAAGCAGCTGATTTTTATGCTCCTAGGCTAATACATATTCATTACTGCTTCTAAAAAAAACCAGGGTTATTATAATTAGATTCCGGAATCCAAACCCTCCTACTGGAGCATGCGTATCAGTCTCCGGTGGTCCCTCTGGGGGTCTCTCGTGCTGAAGGCTCATGGTCTTCCTCCCTCTTGTCCAACTTGGCTGTATGGCAGAGACTTGTGCAACGCCCCCTGCAAGCTTTGTCTTTTAGTTGTTCTTCAGCTCTCCCCGTCTCCTTAATCTCCTGCCCAGATATCAGAGACTTGCATAGTGTCCCACGCAATAGTCATCATAGTTAGCAGTTATTCTGAAACCCCCCAGATACCAGAGACTTCAAGGAAAAATCTACAAATACATTTCCCTTCAAGCTCTCTATTGACGTGAATTGCTAAAACATTCCTTTGCAAGATACAAGAACTATATACGTTAACCACTCTGTTTTTCTTAGACTTGTGGTTATACAAGGGTGTGGAGGGATTTCTTGAAACAGCAAAAATCCCATGGCTTGCTGTAGCTGAGCAAACCAAGCTACCAGGGCAACTATGAGAAGTTCCCATGACAGTCTTCCCACATCGCCCAATTGAGGAATTCGGAAAAATATTGTTACCAGTAGCTGGCTTCAAGGACAAGCTCTATGTGACTGCTAATCACAAGGGGGTTGTTTTCTTGCAGGTGGGGTTGTTTTCTTGTAGTTGTTTGTCTGAGTGCTTTTGACCAATAATCTTGTGTGAAACACTGTCCGCCCCTGTTAAGTTCACTAGAAAAGTTAGGCTATTCGAGCAATAAAATGGAGCATGATCCGGCTCTGCTGGTGTCTGTCGTGCTTTTGGCCGTGCTTCCTGCAACATATGGTGCCCGAACAGGCTGAGACCCGAACAGGCTGAGACCCACACAGGCAGAGGGATCGCAGCGGCGCCGGGACATCGGAGCGGCACCGGGAGACCCGAGGCACACGGCAAGCCTACCACCGCACGGAGAGAGCACTGACTGACGCTGCAGGGCTACGGCCAACTACGATAGACATGGACAGACCTGACGGACGCCGGAACACCTGAGAGACGTTGAAACACTCTACACACCGACCTGAACAACGGAACTGTGGAGGAATGCGGGAAATTGAAGTAATCGCGGTGCGATGCGGGACATCCGAGATCGAGTTGCTACGGGAGACCAGAGGTGTCAGTGGACAACGGCAGCCGACCCTCACCGTGTGGCGAGTTGGCACAGAGCAGAGGGGCGGAGATCAGGACCCTGCAGCCTGTCTGACGTAACCATGGAGGCAGCGGCGGCTGTGCTGCTTCTCTCTGGCATTCTTTTTATAAGAGGTTTATCTTGCAATGCAAAAAAGACTATTCGTCCCCACATCGGTGTTATAACTATGTTTCTGGATAACATTCCGTGGGGTTGCCACATTCTACGGATTACTGATGACGACAGCTCTATTGAGGGGCAGGAGTGCAGAGACGCAGATTACACTGC
The DNA here is from genome assembly GCF_965140915.1 of Aythya marila. NCBI lineage: Eukaryota > Metazoa > Chordata > Aves > Anseriformes > Anatidae > Aythya > Aythya marila. The sequence goes on from NC_139042.1 coordinate 104,132,325, forward strand.
CAAATGACCACCGACAGGCTCTTTCACAAACCTAAGGTTGCAGCTGGCACTGCCTGCAGCCGTATAGCAGACGTTACACTCTCTTTCCTAACTAGTAATCATGTGTCTCATCCATTTGTGGTGAATGGTCAGTGGCAAAAAGAAAAGGGGGAGAGTAAGGGGCGACAAAGACAGAAACGGTACCAGGAGGATGCCACTGACACTAACAGCACGGGTAATAGGAGTAGTATAAGTGACACAGGTGCGGGGCAGCGGTGGGCGCTGCCGCGCTGCGGGGCACTCTGCCTGCTGCTCGCCCTCGCCTGCCTGTGCACTGCTGCCGACAGCGCTAGAGCAAAATACGAAGACTGCTCAGATGGCAGTGATGAGAGTGCTTGCGTGAAGAAGACGTGTGCTGAATCTGACTTTGTGTGCAACAGTGGTCAGTGTGTGCCAAACAGATGGCAGTGTGATGGGGATCCGGACTGTGAAAATGGGTCTGATGAGAGTGCTGAGCTGCGTCATATGAGAACATGCCAGGTAAACAAAATCAGCTGTGGTCCTCAGTCAACCCAGTGTATCCCAGTGTCCTGGAAATGTGATGGTGAAAAAGACTGTGACAGAGATCCTGACTGCAAGGATGGAAGTGATGAAATTAACTGCCCTTCTCGGACCTGCGGGCCAGACCAGTTCAGATGTGAAGATGGGAACTGTGCCCATGGGAGTAGGCAGTGCAGTGGTGTGAGAGACTGTCTGGATGGCACTGATGAAGCAAACTGTAACAATGTTATTCAGTGCTCTGGACCTGGCAAATTCAAGTGCAGAAGTGGAGAATGCATAGATACCAATAAAGCGTGTAACCAGCAGAGAGACTGCAAGGACTGGGGTGATGAGCCCCTGAAAGAATGCAACATAAATGAATGTGACTGTCCAGCTGGGTTTGAGTTGGTAGACAAGAGAAACTGTGGAGATATTGATGAATGCCAAAACCCTGGTATCTGTAGTCAAATCTGTACCAACCTGAAAGGTGGCTGCAAATGTGAATGTAGCCGTGGCTATCAGATGAATCCTGCTACAGGAACCTGGAAAGGGCCATACGGGTACAGAAATACAAATAACACCCGTGTTTACAATGACACTGCTAAGCAGGGTTTAGGGGCTTATAGCATGGAGACAAGGGGTAACAACTACAGTGTTTGGAACAATTGTACAGCTTTGGCCTTACCTCCTGATGTTTTTCTGATTTGTGGGGATAGGGCCTGGCAAGGTATCCCTGCAAATGCTATCAGATGTCCATGTTACTTAGATAAACTCATTGTATTTGCTCCTAGCTTGTTACAGTTGCGTGAGATCACCAGGCATAAATGGGCATTGCTTGCACCGGATTGCAATGATAATGTTGAATCGTGTGGGGTTGCAGCTAGAGCAGCATGGCAATTTTAGTGCCTGGAGTGGCATCTGCGGCCGCACGTAACAACTTAGAAAAATTGGTATGCTGGGCCAAGAAGCAAGCCTATGCCACGACAGAGATACTCGAGGAGATGTTACCAGATCAAAATAGTCTGCGACACGTGCTTTTACAGGATCGAGCTGCTATTGACTACTTGCTTTTGGCTCAAAGGAATGGGTGTGAGGACTTTAAGGGAATGCACTGTTTAAACCTTTTTGATCATAAGGAGTCAATTCACAAATCCATTACTTTCCTGAAAGAGCACATGAGAAAGATTCAATATGGTATCCATCCTTTCAATCAATGGTTCACTGATTTGTTTGAAACGATGCATAGATGGTTACTGGGATTAGTCAAAGAGGGATTAAGGATTCTGTTTGCTGTGGTGTCAATCATCATTGCATGTGGTATTGTGATAAATATGGTTAAAGGGTTACTTGCAAAAATGTTGTATTGGGCGTGGCTTGCTCAAAAAAAGAAAAAAAAAAAAGGGGGGGGGGGGGGAATTGTCGAGGGATTTCTTGAAACAGCAAAAATCCCATGGCTTGCTGTAGCTGAGCAAACCAAGCTACCAGGGCAACTATGAGAAGTTCCCATGACAGTCTTCCCACATCGCCCAATTGAGGAATTCGGAAAAATATTGTTACCAGCAGCTGGCTTCAAGGACAAGCTCTATGTGACTGCTAATCACAAGGGGGTTGTTTTCTTGCAGGTGGGGTTGTTTTCTTGTAGTTGTTTGTCTGAGTGCTTTTGACCAATAATCTTGTGTGAAACACTGTCCGCCCCTGTTAAGTTCACTAGAAAAGTTAGGCTATTCGAGCAATAAAATGGAGCATGATCCGGCTCTGCTGGTGTCTGTCGTGCTTTTGGCCGTGCTTCCTGCAACACACGGGTATGTAAGACAGAAGGTCACATTCATCATACAACGCGGCCCTAGCATTGTTCCATACTGACACGAATCAGACAAACATATCTCACACTTGCTTCTGTCCTAAAGATGAGTTTTGGATTCAAATGTACCCCCTCCAAGATGAACAACTACCTTATCTTTGTGGCGTTGATATTCTGCATAAGACATTTGTAACGTCAAGCTTCACAGCTTCTGCTCTGGATGCAGGAAAGAGGTTACAGATGTATAAAAGGGCAAGACAACTTCCAAAACTACATTGCATTGCCACAAAGCTACTTTAACGTATCCCTGCAGGCACAGAAACTCCTTTGCAAGCCACTGCAGATTAGACATTATGGCTAAAGAGCGTGGAAAGGATTGTTGAACAACTTTATGAGCGACTTCTGCGGCAGACTTCTGTGTGGCGGTTTTCCCGTGCTGGGCAGCTAAACCCCACAACCGCTCTCCCACTCCCCCTCTTTTAGATGAGGAGGGGGAGAAGTCAAGCAAAGAACAACTCACGGGTTGAGAGAAGGATAATTTAATTAAAGGGAAATAATAACAACAATTAAATAAAGATTATTATGAACTAAACAATACAACTAAAGGGAAATAAAAAGGGAATGGGGGAACGGGAAAAAATAAAAAGAAGGGAGGAAAACAAACCAACAAAATCAATGAAGGCTATACGGAAGTGCAGAGGAAAGAAATGACTCTCTGCTTCCCACAAATGAGCGATGATTGACCACGTCCTTGAAGCAGGGCCTCAACGCACGTGTCGTGGTTTAACGCGGCCGGCAGCTAAACACCACGCAGCCGTTCGCTCACGCTCCCCCCTCCCTCTCTGGGACGGGGGAGAGAAATAGAAAGTGAAGCCCGTGAGTTGAGATAAAGACAGTTTAATAAGACAGGAAAATAATAATAACAAAATAATAATAACAATAATAATAATGATACAATGGTGATAACAGGAAAGTAATAATAATAATATGTACAAACAAGTGATGCACAATGCAATTGCTCACCACCCGCTGACCGATGCCCAGCCTAACCCCGAGCAGTCCGGCCCCCTCCCCCCGGCTAGCCACCCCTATATATTGTTTAGCATGACGTCAGATGGTATGGAATACCCCTTTGGCTAGTTTGGGTCACCTGTCCTGGGTCTGTCCCCTCCCAGCTCTTACTGCACCCCCAGCCTGCCTGTTGGCAGGACAGAGCGAAAGGCTGAGATGTCCTTGGCTTGGTGTAAGCACTGCTCTGCAACAATTAAAACATCGGGGTGTCATCAGCACTCTTCTCATCCTAAGCCAAAACACAGCATTCCACCAGCTACTAGGAAGAAAATTAATTCTGTTCTAACTGAAACCAGGACATCTATCCACCCCTTATTCCATACCATTTATGTCATGCTCAGGTTACACTCTTTTCCATACATTCTAATTAGTCACCTATAGTAGTCATGGTAGTGATAACATACAGTATTATATAGTAATTAACATGGTACAATTCAGTTCATGGGCTATTCTCACCCAGTATTAAATCTCCTTGAGGTACACACCGGACCTCTCCGTTCGTTTGCATCACCCACCAAGTGTATCCAGGTCCCTGAGCGAAAACAATTCCACGAATAGGTTTGCCTTTTCCTGAGGCAGGAGTAGCCCAGACTGTTTTACCCAGCATATTTCCTACATGCACTACAGGAACTTTATCCCCATCTACAGTACGTAACAGGTTTGATTGGGCAGGTCCAGCTCGGTTGGCAGATCCCCTAGTATTGACTAACCAGGTGGCCTTTGCCAAATGCGTATCCCAATTTTTGAATGTCCCAGCGCCCATTGCTTTCAATGTAGTCTTTAACAGTCCGTTGTATCGTTCAACTTTCCCGGAGGCTGGTGCATGATAGGGGATGTGATACACCCACTCAATACCATGTTCTTTGGCCCAAGTGTCTATAAGGTTGTTTCGGAAATGAGTTCCATTGTCTGACTCTATTCTTTCTGGGGTACCATGTCGCCATAGGACTTGCTTTTCAAGGCCCAGGGTAGTGTTCCGGGCAGTGGCATGAGGCACAGGATATGTTTCCAGCCATCCGCTGGTTGCTTCCACCATTGTAAGTACGTGGCGCTTGCCATTGCGAGTTTGAGGGAGTGTGATGTAATCAATCTGCCAGGCCTCTCCATATTTATATTTCAGCCATCGTCCTCCATACCAAAGAGGCTTTGACCGTTTGGCTTGCTTGATTGCAGCACATGTTTCACAGTCATGAATAACCTGTGCTATAGCGTCCATGGTCAGGTCCACCCCTCGATCACGAGCCCATCTGTATGTTGCATCTCTACCTTGATGGCCTGAGGTGTCATGGGCCCATCGGGCTATAAATAATTCACCTTTATGCTGCCAATCCAGGTCCACCTGAGCTACTTCAATCTTAGCAGCCTGATCCACCTGCTGGTTGTTTTGATGTTCTTCAGTAGCCCGATTCTTGGGCACATGAGCATCTACGTGACGTACTTTCACAGCCAGGTTCTCTACCCGAGCAGCAATGTCTTGCCACAATGCAGCAGCCCAGATGGGTTTGCCCCTACGCTGCCAGTTGTTTTGCTTCCATTGCTGTAACCATCCCCACAGGGCATTTGCTACCATCCATGAATCGGTGTAGAGATAGAGGACTGGCCATTTTTCTCGTTCAGCAATGTCTAAAGCCAGCTGAATGGCTTTCACTTCTGCAAACTGACTCGATTCACCTTCTCCCTCAGCAGCTTCTGCAACTCGTCGCGTAGGACTCCATACAGCAGCCTTCCATCTCCGATGCTTCCCCACAATACGACAGGACCCATCAGTGAACAGGGCATATTTCTTTTCATTCTCTGGTAACTGGTTGTACAGTGGGGCTTCTTCAGCACGACCCACCTCCTCCTCTGATGATATCCCAAAGTATTTGCCTTCTGGCCAGTCCATAATCACTTCCAATATTCCTGGGCGACTGGGGTTTCCTATTCGAGCCTGCTGAGTAATCAGTGCAACCCACTTGCTCCACGTAGCATCAGTTGCATGATGCGTAGAAGAGACCCTTCCCTTGAACATCCAGCCTAGTACCGGCAATCGGGGTGCTAGGAGGAGCTGCGCTTCAGTACCGACCACCTCTGAAGCAGATCGAACTCCTTCATATGCTGCCAGTATCTCCTTTTCAGTTGGAGTATAGCGGGCCTCAGATCCTCTGTATCCCCGACTCCAAAACCCCAGGGGCCGACCTCGAGTTTCCCCAGGTTCTTTCTGCCAGAGGCTCCAGGTGGGGCCGTTCTCCCCGGCTGCAGTGTAGAGCACATTCTTTACATCTGGTCCTGTTCGAACTGGCCCAAGGGCTACTGCATGGACTATTTCCTGCTTGATTTGTTCAAAGGCTTGTCGTTGTTCAGGGCCCCATTCAAACTCATTCTTCTTACGGGTTACTTGGTAGAGCGGGTTTACAATCAGACGGTAATTTGGGATGTGCATTCTCCAAAACCCCACAACACCTAGGAAAGCCTGTTGTTTCTTTTTTGTTAGTTGGTGGAGACATAGCTGTTATTTTGTTGATCACATCCATTGGGATTTGACGACGCCCATCTTGCCATTTTATTCCTAAAAACTGGATCTCTCGTGCAGGTCCTTTGACTTTATTTTGTTTTATGGCAAAACCGGCCTTCAGAAGGATTTGGACTATTTTCTTCCCTTTCTCGAAAACTTCCTCTGCTGTGTCACCCCACACAATAATGTCATCGATGTACTGCAGGTGTTCAGGAGCTTCCCCCTGCTCCAGCGCAGACTGGATCAGCCCATGGCAAATGGTAGGGCTGTGTTTCCACCCCTGGGGCAGTCGATTCCAAGTATATTGGACTCCCCTCCAAGTGAAAGCAAACTGTGGCCTGCACTCTGCTGCTAGAGGGATGGAGAAAAATGCATTAGCGATGTCAATTGTGGCGTACCACTTGGCTGCCTTCGATTCAAGTTCGTACTGAAGTTCCAGCATGTCCGGCACTGCAGCACTCAGTGGTGGCGTCACCTCGTTCAGGCCACGATAGTCCACTGTTAGTCTCCACTCGCCATTAGACTTTCGCACTGGCCATATGGGACTATTGAAAGGTGAATGAGTCTTGCTGATCACTCCTTGGCTCTCCAATTGACGAATTCGCTTATGGATGGGAATCAGGGAGTCTCGGTTAGTGCGATATTGCCGCCGGTGCACAGTTGTGGTAGCGATTGGCACTTGCTGTTCTTCGACCCTCAGCAACCCCACAACAGAGGAGTCCTCTGAGAGACCAGGCAAGGTAGATAATTGTTTAATGCCCTCTGTCTCTAAGGCAGCTATACCAAAAGCCCACCGGAACCCTTTTGGGTCCTTGCAATATCCTCTTCTAAGATAGTCTATGCCAAGGATACATGGAGCATCCGGGCCAGTCACAATACGGTGCTTTTCCCACTCATTCCCAGTCAGACTCACTTCAGCCTCCAATACAGTCAACTGCTGAGATCCGCCTGTCACTCCACAAATACAGATGGGCTCTGGTCCTTTATAGTTCGATGGCATTATAGTACATTGTGCACCGGTCTCTACTAAAGCCTTATACTTCTGTGCGTCCGACGTGCCAGGCCATCGAATCCACACAGTCCAATAAACTCGATTGTCCCTTTCCTCCCCCTGGCTGGAGGCAGGGCCCCCCTAATCCTGGTCAGAATCTTCTTCGTTTCTGTGTTTGAAGGACTGTCTGCTGGAAGTTGGAGCAGCAAACTTTTCAGAGAATCCCTTTTTCTTGATTGTTTTCTTTTGCAACTCACGTACCCGTGCCTCTAGGGTCGCGGTGGATTTTCCATCCCATTTTCTCATGTCCTCTCCATGGTCTCGTAAGTAAAACCACAGGGTGGCACGGGGTGAGTACCCACCATATCGTCTTCCTTGTGTGGATGAACGCCTACCCCTGATAGCTGAGACACTGCTTTGTACGGGTGCGGAGGAGAATAATCTCTCTTCAAGTTGGTGAACCTTTTCAGAAAGTTTCTCCCAAGTGTTCTCTTTTGGTCGGTGGACACTGGTTGGTTCAGGTGGGGAAGACGATAGATTCTCTTCAAGTTGGTGAACCTTTTCAGAAAGTTTCTCCACAGCTGAGACGCAGGCCTGTAAGGAAGAGGAGAGACTTTCTTCGCACTGCCGGAGTTGTTTAGCCACTTCATCCACTGTGGGTTCCTCATCCTCTTTCCAGGCCATTATTGCCAATGAGCTGGCATATGATGATGGTGCACTCCATACAAACTTCTTTGTCTGAGGTCTGGATCCTCATAAATCACTTCCCGTACGGCTAATTCCCTCAGGTACTGGATTCCCTTCTCCATAGTGGTCCACTTGCCTGGTAGACATAAAAGTTCTTCCTTGAAGGGATACCTTTCCCTCACAGCTGAGAGGAGACGCCTCCAGAGGCTGTGAGATTGTGCTCCATCTGCAATTGCTTTGTCAATGCCTGCGTCTCTAGCAAGGGATCCCAGTCGCTTGGCTTCCCTGCCGTCTAATTCCACACAATCGGCTCCAGTGTCCCAGCATCGGAGCAGCCAGGTGACAAGCTGCTCACCTATACAGCGACCAAAATCTTTTCGCACATCTCGTAACTCACGCTCGTTTAGGCTTCGGGTAGTTACTGTTGATTTTTCGGCATCCTCATCTTCCTCCTCCTGAACCCTTGATGGCCCAGCGTCGTCGTCGTCTCCGTCGTCTCTATACCTAGATTGGGCAGAAGACTCTCTGCGTTCTAAACGACCTGAATCTCTATACCATTTTTTCACCTTCTCTACAGGGGCAGCTTGCACTGCTACTGCTCGTTTCTCTGACCTGGTTAGAGGGTCTGCCACAGAGGTTGGAATACCCTCTGCAGGGTCAACTTGCACTGCTACAGCTCGTTTCTCTGACCCCGTTACAGGGTCTGCCACAGGGGTTGGAATACCCTCTGCAGGGTCAACTTGCACTGCTACAGCTCGTTTCTCTGAGTCAGCCACAGGAGCTGGAGCGGCTGCAGGAGCCGGGGCTGGAGCGGCTGCAGAGTCCACCGTAGGGGTCACAGTGGCCGTTGGATCTGTCACCGGGCTTGGAGTGGCCGCAGGGTCTGTCACTAAGTTGATAGCAGTATCAATGGCAGCTCGATAGGCATGAGCCAGGCCCCAGCATGTTACAATGATTTGTGCTACTTTGGAACTGCCAGAATCATGACACCTTTTTCTCAAGCATTCTGCCAGTTTTTGAGGATTTGCAGTTGTTCAGGGGTGAATTTCCAAAACACTGGGGGTGCCAACTGCTCTAGATGCCTGCCCATATCCTCCCATACTCCCTGCCACCCACAGCTATACTGCCTCCGGGCAGATCTCCGGATGAGCTTCCTAAGTAGTTGTTTAACTTTAAGCAGAACCTGAAGTGCATTCAGGAGGCAGAACAACAAGACTATGCTGGTCTGAGTATCCCAAGGATATTCAATACCTTGGAGAGCTATTGTAGCAAGCTCGGAGGGTAAGAGGGTGGTGAAGGAGGAAGGGAGAGTGATCAAGGAGGGTACAGGGGTGGTGAAGGAGAAAGGGAGAGTAATCAAGTAAGAAAAAATATCTTCCCCTTTCCCCTCCACAGATTGACTCCCTAATGGAAAAAAACAATAGGTATAATTGCTAATAGTTTCCAAGATACAGTTTCCAAAATACAGAGTCGACGATGTTACCGAGTACAAATACCAAGTTAGAGTCATGACCAGATATCTCATCGTCTCATAAGCCATTGCTACAACACTCAGTACCACAATGATCTGAAACCAGGGCCCGGAGAGGATAAACAACATGACAGAGAGCAAATACGGAAAATAATGTACTATAATACTCAATTTGGAAAACAGGCGCAGCAGAGTTGAGATTAAAGCAATCAGCATTATGACAAGTGACTATTAAGCAGGTCTAATACTTACACCAATTTTAGTTTAACACACTCTGGTCAGATCTGCCGTTATCTCAACCTTTCGAGCCCCACGTTGGGCGCCAAAAAGACTGTCGTGGTTTAACGCGGCCGGCAGCTAAACACCACGCAGCCGTTCGCTCACCCTCCCCCCTCCCTCTCTGGGACGGGGGAGAGAAATAGAAAGTGAAGCCCGTGAGTTGAGATAAAGACAGTTTAATAAGACAGGAAAATAATAATAACAACAATAATAATAACAATAATAATAATGATACAATGGTGATAACAGCAAAGTAATAATAATAATATGTACAAACAAGTGATGCACAATGCAATTGCTCACCACCCGCTGACCGATGCCCAGCCTTACCCCGAGCAGTCCGGCCCCCTCCCCCCGGCTAGCCACCCCTATGTATTGTTTAGCATGACGTCAGATGGTATGGAATACCCCTTTGGCTAGTTTGGGTCACCTGTCCTGGGTCTGTCCCCTCCCAGCTCTTACTGCACCCCCAGCCTGCCTGTTGGCAGGACAGAGCGAAAGGCTGAGGTGTCCTTGGCTTGGTATAAGCACTGCTCTGCAACAATTAAAACATCGGGGTGTTATCAGCACTCTTCTCATCCTAAGCCAAAACACAGCATTCCACCAGCTACTAGGAAGAAAATTAATTCTGTTCTAACTGAAACCAGGACAGCACGTAGCCGGTGTTCGAGAGGAGGACCAACGTTTTCCCAACAAGGGCGCACCCCTCCCCTCTTCTTCCTGTTTCCACCTTTTATTGCTGAGTGTGACATCACATGGTCTGGAATATCCCTTTGATTGGTTTAGGTCAGCTGCCCTAGTGATGTTTCTCTCCTCACTTTTTGCCCACCCCCTAGGAGGGTTAGAGAAAGGCCCGATGCTGTGTCTACTGCTGAGCAGCAGTGGCACAACACTCGTGTGATAACACTGCTGTTCCAGCTACAAGTGCAGAGTACAGCACTTTCCCGGCTGCTGCCGGGAAAGTTAACATTCCAGCCAGACCCAGAGAAGCGCCACAATTCTGCGCCACAATTCACAGAATCACAGAATTTCTAGGTTGGAAGAAACCTCAAGATCATCGAGTCCAACCTCTGACCTAACACTAACAGTCCCCACTAAACCGTATCCCTAAGCTCTACATCTAAACGTCTTTTGAAGACTTCCAGGGATGGTGACTCCACCACTTCCCTGGGCAGCCTGTTCCAATGTCTAACAACCCTTTCGGTAAAGAAGTTCTTCCTAACATCCAACCTAAAACTCCCCCGGCGCAACTTAAGCCCATTCCCCCTCGTCCTGTCACCAGGCACGGGGGAGAACAGACCAACCCCCCCTCTCTACAGCCTCCTTTAAGGCATCTGTAGAGAGCAATAAGGTCGCCCCTGCGCCTCCTTTTCTCCAGGCTGAACAAGCCCAGCTCCCTCAGCCGCTCCTCGTAGGACTTGTTCTCCAGGCCCCTCACCAGCTTCGTCGCCCTTCTCTGCACCCGCTCAAGCACCTCCATGTCCTTCTTGTAGCGAGGGGCCCAGAACTGAACAGAGTACTCGAGGTGCGGCCTCACCAGAGCCAAGTACAGGGGGACGATCACCTCCCTAGCCCTGCTGGTCACACCGTTTCTTATACAAGCCAGGATGCTGTTGGCCTTCTTGGCCACCTGAGCACACTGCTGCCTCATATTCAGCCGACTATCCACCATCACTCCCAGGTCCTTCTCTGCCTGGCAGCTCTCCAACCACTCATCTCCCAGCCTGTAGCTCTGCCTGGGGTTATTGCATCCCAGGTGGAGGACCCGGCACTTGGCCTTGTTGAACTTCACACAGTTGACCTCAGCCCATCGGTGCAGCCTATCCAGATCCTCCTGCAGAGCCTTCCTACCCTCAAGCAGATCGACACACGCGCCTAGCTTGGTGTCATCTGCAAACTTACTGAGGGTGCACTCGATGCCCTCGTCCAGATCACCGATGAAGATATTAAAGAGGACCGGCCCCAGCACCGAGCCCTGGGGAACGCCACTAGTGACCGGCCTCCAGCTGGACTTGACTCCATTCACCACGACTCTTTGGGCCCGGCTCTCCAGCCAGTTTCTAACCCAACGAAGCGTGCGCCAGTCCGAGCCAAGAGCAGCCAGTTTCTTGAGGAGATCCTCGAGTCCAACTCCTGGCACCACACAGGTCTACCCAAAACTTCAGACCATGTGACTAAGTGCACAGTCCAAATGCTTCTTAAATGCCGACAGGCTTGGTGCAGTGGCTGCTTCCCTGGGGAGCCTGTTCCAGTGTGCGACCACCCTCTCAGTGAAGAACCTCTTCCTGATGTCTAGCCTAAACCTCCCCTGCGTCAGGCTGACACCATTCCCGGGGGTCCTATCACTGGTGACTGGAGAGAATAGATTGGTACTTGCCCCTCCACTCCCCCTCGTGAGAAAGCTGTAGACTGCGACAAGGTCTCCCCTCAGCCACCTCTTTTCCAGGCTGAACAGGCCCAGTGACCTCAGCCGGTCGTCATACGTCTTCCCCTCTAGGCCTTTTGCCATCTTTGTAGCCCAGTATCTTACTGACTTGAAGAAAGAGGCTTTAATCTCTCCTGTTTTGTTTACTAACAAAGGAGCACGAAAGAGATGCATGTCCTCGCCTCTGGAGAGGAGGTGAAAGAACAGCCAGTGCAAGGAACACAAAAATGGGTTGCGCCAGACTAACATGCGGTTGTATCTGAGCTTGGGGACTGCATCCCTCTTCAGACTTCCAGATCTAGAGGAACACTTTGGCTGCAGCCTAAAAGCCACATGTACATAAACTCCCCCAGGCCAGCTGATCTTCTTCCCATGACCTGCCAGGAAGCAGCAATGTAGGCATGTACCCAAATCAAAGCCCAAACCTTCAGCCCAGTCCTTTACCTGAATAGTGAGTGAGGATCCGGATCCTGGCCTTTGTACGTGATAGCTTATATGCAGTGGAAGTAAATAGTGTAGTCAGAGGTCACGGGGCTAGATTTTGGAAAGTCCTGCATCAAGAAGACATCTCAGAAAAGCAGATTTAAATAACATTAATGCCAAGAAAAGTCATTCTGATTGCTATATTCTTTATCTGTCGTGACTAGACAGATGAAAATCTATGATAGCAATTTTGCCTTTAAGGTTATTTTCTTTTTTCTTTTATTTCATTTCTTTCATGTGTTTATTTACCTATTTATTTATTTTAACAGGCTCTGTACTACTTTTCCTCACAGAATGTCTAACAGAAATATGACCCTTGTGCACCTTTTGCAGTTCATTCATTAGGTCAACCCAAACCACTAAGCCCCTTGTCAGGTTATTTCTATAAGTGATAAGGAGCAATTGACCTTAAAAGACTGAAGCCAGGTAGATGAGCCTATTCCATAAGGTGTCTTGGCTCCACCCTTGTTAAGTGAAACCTGCCAGGTGTGGATCATTTGACCTTTGCTATATAGGAAGCCTGAGGGCTTGTGGGGAAGTGTTTCCCTGGGGGGAGTTTGAGGCTCAGGTTCTCTAGGGTGCTTTTTTTCTGTCATGGTGACGTGGACTCAGTGTTCCCTGGTGGGCTGCTTTTTCTTCGTGTTTCTTCCCACGTCTGTGAAATAGTTTGAGTGACTCTATGAGCTAGCTGTGTAGTTGGTGCCTCCTCAGTACAGTGAGAGCCTGGTGGTGTGACTTCACTGTGAAGCCGTGTGGAAGTGATTCAAGTTCAGGAGCTGGCGGGTAAGTGTTCCTGGGTTCTACAGTTCTTTAATGTTGAGGAGTTTGAGTACTTCTTTCACCTTGTCTGTTTTCAGTGAAATTACTTCCGTGGATTCTAAGCTCCCTTTCCAGGCCTTACGAAAATAATAATACTAATAAATTAAAAACAAACCGCTACCAACTCAGAAGCTCAAGTGCTTACAGTTAAGCCTGACTTTGCAGAATGTTCCTAACTGCTTCTTAAGCTTGAACAACAGGCAGTGTGAGAAAGGTGCCTTAATGTGAACTCAAATTAAGCCCTGTGGTAAGTAGAAACAGATTGTGATAGGAACCAGTGGCATTACCATAACTTTCACTGAGTGGAAATAGCGAGACTGTGCTGTTCATAACAGAAATGCCGTTTTCACAACATGTAAGTCAAAAGCAGTATGAAGAAAGCCTCTCCTCTTCCCTACAGGCCTGCGTCTCGGCTGTGGAGAAAGTTTTTGGAAGAGGTCTGCCAACTGAGAGAACCTATCTGCCTCCCCACGTGTACGAACCAGTGTCTGAGGTATCGGGGAAAGCGTCCTTCTGTGAAAGGCAGACGAGAGAGCGGGAACAAGGCCCGAGCGACCCTGTGGTTTTACCAACGTGACCATGCAGAGGACATGAGAGAAAAAGAAGGAAAACGGATGCTGATGTTAAAGGCATGAGTACTTCAGTTGTGAATAAAAACAATGGGGGGGGGGGGTGGAAGGGGTTCTCTGAGAAACCTGCTGCTCCAAAAGACCCAGATCTGGTCCCCAGATCAGGCAGCGCCAACTTAAACTGTGACTGAGGCTCTGCAATGATGCAATTTTATCATATAACTTATGTTGCAGCTTGACACCATTCCCATGGGTCCTATCACTTGTCGCTAAACAGAATAGGTCGGCGCCTGCTCCTCCACTCCCCTCGTGAGGAAGCTGTACACTGCAATGGCGTCTCCCCTCAGCCTCCTCTTTTCCAGGCTTAACAGGCCCAGTGACCGCAGCTGCTCCTCCCCTCTAGTCCCTTCACCATCTTTGTAGCCTTTCTCTGGACATTCCAGCAGTTTCACACCCTTCTTGTGCTGTGGTGCCCGGAGCTGCACTCCTCACTCAAGGTGAGGCCACACCAGCGCAGGGTAGAGCGGGACAATCACCTCTCTCGACCGACTAGCAATGCCATGCTTGATGCACCCCAGGATACGGTTGGCCCTCCTGGCTGCCAGGGTACACTGCTGGCTCATATTCAGCTTACTGTTACCCACAACACCCAGACCTCTCTCTGTGGGGCTGCTCTCGAGCCTCTAGTCTCCCCATCTGTACATATAGCCAGGGTTGCCCCTTCCCAGGTGCAGGACCCAGCACTTGCTCTTGTTAAAGTTCATGCGGTTGGTGATTGCCCTGTTCTCCAGTCTGTCCAGATCTTGCCAGAAAGGCAAGGCAATTCCACCCTCAACAGAGTCAACAACTCCTCCCAGTTTAGTATCATCAGCAAATTTGCTCAAAACACCTTCTAGTCCTACATCCAAATCATTTATGAAAACATTGAAAAGAACTGGCCCTAAAATGGAGACCTGGGGGGCCCCACTGGTGATTGGTCTGATGTAACCCCATTTACCACAACCCTTTGAGCCCTTGGATACCTATTCAATGATAAGTCCGGTAAGGGCATATCAGCATAGACTAAGCTTCTCTTTTATCTTGTCCAACTCTGGCCAGGGCATCTCTGTTTTCTCTTTTTTTTTTTTTTTTTTTTGGATTAATTTCATTTCTAAATTAAGCTTATGTCAACATCTTCTTCCTCTAAGTGATTATATTTACGTTTCTTTAACATGTACTGAAAGAAATCCAGTGGCAAGTTTTGTGATCACTGGCTTACTGGTATAACGTCAGCAATATATTTCAACAGAAGTTAGATTACATTCACGTACCTCAGCCCTAAAGCTACTAGTGTGACATAAAAGATAGAGAGGCACATGTTTTTATGGCAATGTGGAAGGGAAAAGCAAAGGTGATTGGGCAGGCTTCATAAGGCATAAATCTTATTTAAGGCACAAACCTTTGTTATTTAAGTTCCTTCCAGAGACTGTTGAATTGCTGCTAATGACATTTCAAGGGTGCCATACATACATATGTATTATAATAATAGTCTCCTTGTCTCAAGAACTAATCCCTTTAGGAAGTTAGAAGCGGCATCCTTGAGAAATTTAATTCATTATCTGTGATTCAGAGTATCAGAAAAACTAGGAATTGTTGCAAGCCGTATTTTCTTCCATCTCTTAAAGTCATTTGGACTTGAAAAACTTATCAACTTTAACCAGTAAACTTGGGTATTCTTTCTCAATACTGTTGTATGAAAAGCATTCCTTTTGAGCAACCCAACATTATTATCTAAGGAAAAAGGATTTTGGTTTTATTAAACTCAGTTTACTGTTTAGAGCCTACATCCAGTCTCCATAGAAGACTTTAAGCAATTAATGGCTGAAAATGAAGTGTTTTGCTTTTTCATAAAAGGATCATGAAAGTGTTTCACCTGTACTTGATCTAATAAAGAAAAATACCTCTGTATCTGTAGGTTGTTGATGGCAGCTGTAAATAATTAAAGTTGTGAAAGATAGAAAATAGGTCAGTATTTTGATTCGCCATTGTATGAGATTTATTCTTCCTCCACAAACAAGGTAGGAACTTTTCTTCTTAAGAGGCACTATTAACTCAGTTGACTTTTATGGTACAAATTAGGTATAATGGAGATACTCTGTTATGTTTTTTTTATCTATTTGTTACAATTAACGAATTGTAACAAGAGTCTCAAATAAGTAAATAAATAACTAGAGAGTAAGTTCATAGAAATACACATATATAAATGTGTATATAGTTCTAGTCAGTACACATTGTGGCCATAAAGTACTTACATTCAAGTATTGACATATTATGTAAGTCTTGTGGTTAGTGCAAATGCCCGAATTTTACCTCACATTTAATACTGTGGGGGAAAAAAACACACCACAGTTCCAGTAAGTATACACAGTGATCCTACTAGAACATAACAGCAGAGCTAAATCAGAAAAGAGTAGAAGTTATAGGTGTTGATGTGACAAGCACGTCTCTAGTATGATGCCTAGAATTTCTAGCCTGCTCAGTTCAATTGCTCCAGAAAGTTCTTACATCAGTCCTAAAAATAAATTCCATAAATCATAGAAATGATACATATGCTTTATAAGTGGCTGAAATTATATATTTTCATAAAGTTTCTACAATAGTGAAATAATTGTCTTTCACAATTCATAGAAAACAAAAACAAAACTAGCTACTTTTTTCCTTCAAAAGGAAAATTTTAAGTTTTTAAATGTTTCCCATACTTTAAAGAAAGTAATTTGGTTGAGGTTAAAGTATATCAGCATAATTTACGCACAATACATTTCAAAATTAATATGAATCTTGAGCATTCCTTTTTAATAAAGTGCAACAATGAGAGAATTTCTCTTAAGTAAAAATAGCAAATATAGTTAAAAAATTAACCCAGTTACACAGTATTAATGCCTCTTTTTCGTGGCTTTGCACTTCTTGTATTTTTGGTCACACTCTCTTTGTTTCATTTGGTCATCTTCAGTACTAGTGTCACTGTCACAGCTTTGCTGTTCTCTCTTTCTTTTAGAAGTACTTTCATCCACCTGGTACACTTCACAATCGCTTGAATGCGGCAAGGCCAATTCAAAGGAACTCTGTCCAGACTTAAAATTTGCAGCTTGATTCTGATAAGGAGGAACGGATAAATTTGAAGGCAGTGGCGGAGTCATCTGACAGTAAGGAAATTGTTGACCCACTGGGCTGTGAACTGTATACTGCTGTGCTAAAAAGTGGTTCATCTGGGGAAATAAGAACTTGAATTGTTAATACTGTTAAGGGGAAGTTCTGAAGAGCTTAATTTCACATACATTACAGTTTCTACAATGAAAATATTGACAGCAAATTATATATAGTAAATAAACATGAAATTTAAAAGCAAAACATTTATTTTATTAGATCAACTAGTGTAGTTGGAAAACATACAGTCTTTCATGGTTGAGGTGGAACACACAATCTGATTTAAGATTAAACTGCCCATTAAGTCTTTTTGTAAGGTGATCAAACATAGCATTCTTTTCTTTTCTTCACCTATGCATTGTATAAATATTTGTAACTACAATACCACTTGTTAATATAAAGACATACAGATCTGTTTTTTTTTTCTTTTAATCTGGTTTGATTCAAATAATTTTGAAGTTATTGTCGAAACAAGTTCCAGCAAGGTATAGTGAACCCATAGATTAAAGCACTCGGAACACCACAGTAAGTGCACAGCTTCTTGATACATTCTCTGAAGTATCCCAAGAGTCTCTCTCATAAAAAATACACAGTCCACATACAGCAATAGAATTACAAAGGTCAGAGGAGCAAGCGCCTTTCTACTGACTGTCAGTAACCCGAAAAAGTATGGGAAGCATGTCTGAGTACCTCCTTGTGTGCAAAAGAGACTTCCAAGTAAGTCTGACACACCCATATAAAGGTGAGGTAGATGCATGAAGGCATACATTCTGCTGAAGCTGCAACAAAGCAATCACTGGAGACATGCTGTTATACTGTCTATCTCTTCTAGCAAGTAGAAAATGGAATTAACTTGTTGGTGTGTGCAGGTCTGCTGAGCGTTTGGTCTTTCAATCTTTGTGTACTGCATTGTTACTGAGAAATGGGCTTGACAGTGAGCACAGTGGGGGCAATGGTACCCTCCAAAGCATCCAACCACAACAGAGAGGATGGAAAAGTTTGTGCAGGCATCAGATCTTCTGAGTACTGAGCCTGGGAAGTGGGGAGGCAGGCCACCACCAGAAAGATCTGTGTGACAGCGAACAGACCCTCTCCACCTTCCTGCTTAGATTGCAGCTATCAAGTAGAATCTATCCAGAGTTCACCCCTTCTATGGTTACAACAGGCAGGGCCATTCCCTGGTCAGACTGGGTGACACTTGGACTGTCCACAGTCTGCACCTCACATTAAATGCTGGGTTTCTTCAGTCCTACCAACTCATCAGATTCAGAATTTCCATGATGTGCTTGATGAGTAAGTAGGGTATGGCCCATAGGTTACCATCTGAAGATACCAGTTCACTTGATTCGGAGAATATCTCAGAGATTAGGACAATAGACCAGTGCACCTGAGTTTGACAAAGAGAAAAGGAATATGATTCTCACTGTCTACTGCAATAAAGGAGAATTCAATGTGAGAACTGTAGAGGCATGAAAAGGTTCAGGCCAGAAACCCTTAAATTACTGTTGCCTTAACTTAAACATTTCTCATAATGGCAGCGGTGGTTGTTGGAGGAGTTTTAGTTCAATTTTAGAACAGAACTACATTTCAAACTTCTGCTGGGCATATCTGAAGTAAGTAGAAGAGTTAAGTGGCCACTGACTGAATTAGCCATATATGAAGAACCTATTGCTTTCATGGTTGTATTTTTACATATACATATTTTTACATTTACATTTTTATCTTGTCTCACCAAGGGGATTTGATTTGAAACACAGTACAGCAATGAGCTCCTTCTATAGACTGACTTCTTAGCCTCCCTAAGCTATACCTTTAAGACATTCCTGCAGTAAGAAAACAGTTTGGTTAAGTAGATCCCTTAAGTGATAAACAGACCTCATAGTCAAAGTTAGCAGCCTAAGCCAAATTTTGAGTCATTAAATAAGCACACTTGTTTGTCAGAATGCAGAAAACCTTCAAGTTCAAAAAAAGTTAACATATTTATAACTTTTAACGCAAACTCACCATCTTTTGAAAGACTGAGTATTCCTGAGGTAAACTATTGTTCATTGGAAAGGGAGTAACAGGAAATGGAGCATTTCCATAAGGTTCTTGATACCTAGGAAAAACAAGCAAACACACAGAGACCAGACTTCCACCAAATACTGCCTAGTAGACTGCTGAGATGTAATTCTTAGGCTATAATGAGTATATCCAAGAGAAGAATGCAGATATTAATATCTGGGCTTAC
Source organism: Aythya marila (assembly GCF_965140915.1). Classification (NCBI taxonomy): domain Eukaryota; kingdom Metazoa; phylum Chordata; class Aves; order Anseriformes; family Anatidae; genus Aythya; species Aythya marila. The sequence goes on from NC_139042.1 coordinate 104,151,347, forward strand.
ATGAAAGACTAGTAAAACAAGGAAAACATAAGTAATCAACAAGTAATCCTGACATACTGAAGTGCAGACAGAGTCCTGGATTTTACCATGGGAATTCTGTCACACTTGTTGAAAAATGATGAATTTTAAATGTTAAAGACATTGAGACTTGGGTGTCCAGAGTTCCATTATAACAGGCTTCTACCTGTGCAGTCATGTGTGTGACAGTTGCTTAAATATACACACACACAGAAAACTACAGATATAAACTCGATGGGGTTTGAAACGATTATTTCCATTACCAGATTTTTTTTTCCCTAAGAACTGCAAACACTGCTAGTACAAACACCATACTTAAATACTTTTTTTCATGTGCCTGTATCTTGCAAAACCAAACAGGATTGGAAATTCAACTAACTGAACGTCTGGCAAGCTGAACAACCAAACATTAACTAAAACCCACTGTGAGTAAGGATGCAATTAAGTATGCAACTGCTGATTGTTCTACCACATCAAGTCACTTTCTTAACAGGATTTCTTTTAATCATAATCATACAATTAATGTATAGATCTTTGTTACCTATATGAAGGTGAATATAAGTCAACATAGTTCTCAAAACCATGTGTCGGGCTGTTTAGTTCTGATGAGTGCGAACTCCCTGTAAACAAGACAATACTGTAATGACTATTCAGTTATGACTATTTGATTTACAAATTAAAGACACAGAAAGTGTTCTGTGTTATCTGTAGTGCACCAGTATATCAAAGTTAGCATATAATGGTGAGGTGTCAATTTATGGCTGACAACCTACAGCATCAATTTACTGCTTGAAAATATTTGTTTATCATTTAATACTCAGTCACTTACAGAAGCATAAATCAGGATTGTTGAAGTAATCACAAATAAAATTGTTCCCATTGCTTCTGATTTTAGGAACCTCAGCCACTTTACATACAACCAGAAACTACTCTGTACAGCCTTCTAAGAGCAACACAGTGCATAGTGAACACAAGTCCTTAATGTCTGGATTGCAAATACTGCCTAATCATTAACATTCTAGAAGCTTTACTTTCATAAACATAAAATGAAGAATAAGACTTTGATTTGACTGTGTTTTTCTACCTACAATCTCTACCACTTAAAACTAATAACTCTGTGTATAGAAGTCAAACAGCTTGAGTGTTGCTGCTCTCACTAAATGTAATGTGTCATGACAACTGTGGCCACACCAGAGTTGTTTCTGTATTCCACACAGTGTGGTCTCTGCTGGCTTTCAAGTTGTGTTGTTGTGAACCAACCCATTGTCTTTCCTTAGTAAACAAAAAATGGTGAACACTTTGTCATGCAAAAACCACAAAAAGATTTTGTTCCTTAAAAATACAGAAAAGACTGCAATAGATTCAACTATAAATTGTCATCTTTCTGAAAGACTGTAGGATTAAAAAAATAGTCATTTAGGAAAACAATTCAATTTTTACAAAGACTTACGTAATCATCATGACCAGTAAACCTACCAAAACGATACCGTACTTTAATTGGTCTTCCATACAAACGGATTCCATTCAGCAAAGCGATCGCGTAAGGCACAGATTCTTTGTGCTTAAAGCAGACAAATCCAAAAGACTTTGGCTTTCCTTCTTTGTCCTTACAAATTGTCACTTTGGTTAACGGTCCAGCCTGAAAGAAATTTACATTATTTTCTCACAGAACTTGTTTGTTTGTTTGTTTGTTTAATACTTATGTCATAATAATGTACATTTTGTCATAGTCAGAAACAGTGCAAGTTTCTCAGTATAAGACCCTCTACTTAATTTTAAAAATCTCTCCGCATTCCCCATGCTTGAACTCAAAACTTTCCCTATAAAACAAAAAATCATCTCTAAAAATATTAGAAGGAGAACAAACCATCACTCCATTGATGATGTTTAGTCTTTAATAATCCATTTTTTAAATTATTTTTAAAAAGCAGTGATGACAGCCGCAAGGAACTTAGTAACTACTAAGTTACTGTATTCATAGCAAAGGTTACCTTATGCATGTACAGCTCCTAGTACAATTATTACAGAGCTTTTTTTGCACAGCTAACACAACTGAACAAATTGATAATATCAGTTACATAACAGCTATGAAGTCCAGTAATATATTTCTATTTTCCTTAAATTCCTAAAACAGGCAGCACCAAAACTGTAGGAAAGCACACCTTAATAGAGACTAGTGTTTCTGGAACCACCACAAAACACAGTTTTCTGTACTGTGTAACCTTCATCACAAATGCATGGCAAGGAATCAAGAAACTCTACCATCTCATCGGAGATAGCATACTGTTCCTGACCAAAAAAGAAACAAACCCCAAACCACACCCTTAGGTGCCTCCTGTTAGGAGCTGAACTTGGATGATCCTACTGGGTCCCTTCCAACTCAGGATATTCTGTATCTTCACTGAAAAGAAGTTCCATCTCTGCCTACACTGTAATCCTTGCATAGTCCTTCTAGAAGAACCAAACCATGGCAGTGATGTTGCATGAAGACTCGTCCCACTTGCAAAGAAACTGTCATTTTCATAGTAGATATTAAATTTTCCCTATGCAAGGCTGAATATCAGTCACGGAATTATCAATTTTTATTAAAACAAACTGTAAGGCTGATTTAGCAGAGTGGAAACAAATGGCCAACAAGTCTTCTGCCACAGATCTGGAATGTTAAGGATGACAACAACTTATCTTTAAGACGATATACTATCCAGGTATGAAATGAGGTGTCACTTTAAGTGACAAAAAAATCCCATCAGATACAGTTACAAAAATTACCAAACGTTGTCTATGTTACTGTAGTAGATGGATAATTTATTGTTCTGAATAAAAACAGCAGAACTGGCTTACACTCCTACTAGTGATATGAAGCGTACTTTCCAGTAAAAGTCACTCAGAAGTCATCTGCAGCTTTAGGCAAGCACAAGTTAATTCGTTATAACAGCTTCACAGCAATTGTGCATAAACAGTTCAACATTCATAATAAACACACAGCATATGCTCAGATGAAGAAAATAAGCCACAGAAAGTGATCTACTTTATTATTCTGCACTTTCAATGATTATTGTCAAACAACAAATCTGCAATTTGTCTGCTGTGAGCATTCAGAGTGATGATTTGGAGCCATCTTCCTTATTATACCCTTTCTTATGTCAGACTGAGAATATTAAGGACTGTCATCTGTGATAATAATGTCTGATTGCTGTATGCTTTTGCAAGCTGTCTATAAACTACTCGCTTAAGTAAGATGCTCTTGATGAAACATGAGTATTATTCTCCCTCTTCCCTCCCCAGCCCTCGTGAAAGCAGAAGAATCATACAGACAATAAATATTAAGGATCAAAAATAATGTACCAGTTTTTATTATTGGTGCAGAAAGATGATCGGGCTATACAGCAATGGATACTACCTAGATTGTCCTGCGCAGGCAATCTTCAATATGTTGATTTTGTCTTTCCAAGTATCTTCAAGTTTGGTGGCCTTATTTAATTTTTTTTTTTTAAAGGGGATTTCAGTGAGATTCTGAACATGCTCATTTTTGCTTGAGTTGGCTCTTTAAGGCATTTTTTTTGTTGCTGTTCTGCACTACACTGCAGTTTTTCTAAAAACGGAATATATCCAGTCTTCTGATTGTTTGCCTAATGAGGAAGATCTGGTTCTTCAAGAACTAGAAGTAACACGCTCAAATGCTTTGCAGATCAGTCTTAACTCTGTAGTCTTCCTGTTCATAAATAAAAAAATATTAATAGTTTAGAAATAATTATAGATATTTTCTCGTAATTTGATGGGGAAAAGCTACAGCTCAGGAGTGCATTTTTAGGGCTGTACCACTGCAGGCAGGTTGAACTATATGCTGCCTAAGAAAGGACAATACTGCAACAGGAAGCATGTGCTGTTGCAGCAAAGAGAGAAACATGAACAAGAATGCGATGAACAGAAGGAAAAAGTTAAGCAGGTATTAATTCAGATGATATGAAAACCCAGACAGAAGTCAGCAGTTGCATGACTGAAGCAGATTATGCAGAAGATTCATACAAAACTGTATTCTGAGAACAACCACTTGTTTTCATTGCTTTTATGCTCGGAATTGTGTGGCGTTACTCAAACCCTCTGGTAAGACAAGCCTTCGTAACTTAACTTTTAAAGTTACACAACAGAATACTATTGGAAACAGGTAGGAATACTGTGTAGAAAATAAGAAATAAAGAAACAACTGTTTCTTAGATAATTTTAGGGAGAAGTCAGGAAGAATTGGAATCACCTAAACTACCACAAAGCTAGAACAAACCAAACAAAAATGCCTTTCAATGCACACAGAGTAGTGTGCTGATACCTTGCTTAGATGAACAAGATGAATATCAGATTAAACAGTGGAATAAAAACAGTGAGCAGAAGTAGTTCTAATTAGCAAATGGCATAGCAGAAGAACAGATTATTCTGCCCACCTCTATTTTTGTACTGTTGTGCGAAAACACCTGAAGGAAGCAAGGTTCCTTCTGAGACCAGGTGTAATTAGTAGACTGGCAGATGCACATGTATCACCATGCTATTGGCTGAACTGTCCAGGCTGAGCTTCATTCACGCTGATTGTATCAGGCCCGGAAAAATGCCCCATTGTCACCGACTACTGTCAATCCACCTTGCCATTAGATGCTTGCATTACTGATATGATGCTCCCTGCCTTTTCCTTACTCCTTTCAGGTTAATAAGCCTGGCTCAGCCACATTTGCTGTCTTTCAGCAAGCCCTCCAGGTCCTGGGGAAAATGGCAAGAAAATGGAGGCAGGGGGTGGGGACCCCACTGACAGAATCAGCATCTCCTCAAGCCTTAAGACACGAAACATTGTGTTATAAAGGTTATGCGGGTGGAAGACCCACAACCCACCATCCCTACTGCCTGTCCCACCATGCTAACTGCTGCCACCGTGCTGGACACATTGTCAGCTTTTGCACCCATTTTTCTTAATAAAATTATTGATCCAAAAAAAAATATAAATAAATCTTAATCGATATAGAAAAACTATAAAAGATTTTTTTTTTTTTTTTAACTTCCTCGCTAACTCGGGGCCCCTTTCCGGAGCGAAAGCTTGCACAAGCAGGGCAGAGGCGAGGGAAACCCTGGAGAAAAGCTGGAGAAGGGGGCAGAGGACGGGGGGCAGCTGGGCCCGGCCGCACCCCCCGGCGCCCCCCGCCCAGCAGCCGCAGCCGCGGAGCCCCCCGCGGGGCCGCCGGCCCCCCCGCTCCCCACCGCCCGGGGCCCGCCGCCACCTGCAGGAAGAGCTCGTAGAGGATCTCCTCCCGCACCCGGCTCTCCAGGTTGCCCACGAACAGCGTCCTGTCCGCCTCCCCGGCCCGCCCCGGCCCCGGCCCCGGCCCCGGCCCCGGCCCCGACATGGCGGCCCCGGCCCCGGCCCCCGACACGGCCCCGACATGGCGGCGCCGCTGCACGGCGGCGTCGGGGCGGGCCCGGTGCCCCAGCAACGCGGCGGCCGCGGGAGGGGCAGGCAGCGCGAGGAGGCGCCCCGCGGGTTTTATGCCCCTGAGGTTTCCCGGCCCAGCCGAGGAAAAGACCGCGTCCAGCCCTGCCGCCGGCACCGTATGTGGTGCACGGAGCCAGGAGGAAGCCAGCCGCCGGGGTGTTCCCCCCGCAGGGAGGGTAAGGCGGCGCCGAGGAGCGAGGCGGGGCAGCCGCAGAGAGCTTTGTTCGCTGCTCGCCATCCTGGGGAACCGGTGGGCGCTGCAGCTGCTGCCGCAGGAGCGAGCGGCAAGGGCTTCGGGACCGCTCCACAGGGACACGGGACGGCCGAGGCCGGGAGGGACCTCTGAGGGGACCTCTGGTCCAGCCCCGCTGCCAGGCAGGGTCACCCACAGCACGCTGTGCAGGGTGGCACCGGGCGGGTTTTGGGTGTCTCCAGAGAAGGAGACTCCACGGCCTGTCTGGGCAACCTGTCCCAGCGCTCTGGCACCCGCACACTGCAGAAGTGCCCCCTCGTGTTGAGCCAGAACCTCCTCTGCTTCGGTGTGTGCCCCTTGCCTCTCCTCCTGTCGCCAGGCACAACCGAAAAGCGACTGACTGCGTCCTCTTGACACCCTCCCCTTTAAAACCCTCAAGTATTGTAATAGTTACTAATAAAATTTACACGTGAAGAGTCAAAGGTTGTACTTTTCTCAAGAAGTGAAAAGAACTGGAAAATGACTGTTGTCTTTAAAGCTGTAGTTACACCTGCATGCTAGTCCACTGTTACGTGATTACTGCATTCAGGTTTCAAGCACATACATGCGCGTAACATTCAGTGTATATATTTTAAAGTGTTATTTTACGAAGAGGCACATTTCTAGAAGTCAATGACAGAAATGTAAGGAATCTTTTCAAAGATTTTTTTTTTTTTTTTTTTTTCCCCCAAGCATAGATAATGTGTTTTCCCTCTGCCCATTATTTTCTCATGGAGGCTTAGTTGCAGACCTGTCAAGTCTCTGCTAAAAATGAGTAAATAACTTTCTGTTTTTCTTGCACCTATTTAAAAATCAGTTTACAGGAATTACAAGTGTCAATGTAGAACTAACAACGAAATGTAATAGTTTTCCAAACACAGGGTTTTTCACTTTGTAATCTTCATATTTTTTATTTTATTATTATTTTTTTTTTCCATACTTAAACACAGTGCATTGCAGAACAGAGATTTGATTTTGTCTTGCGTGGAGGGAAGTAGAGTTCAAAAGCTAGCAGCTAGAGGGGAATCAGTAATTGTTCTGGAGAAGTGGCTTGATTCAAAAGAGAAATGAGAATTCTTATAAGAATGGGATTTTCCAAGATTAAGAAATCTTTGGGGTAGAGAGAAGAATAGAAAGGGAAATACGTGTGACCACAGATCAGGATATCAAGACTTGCGTAAGAACTTGATCTTAATTCTGAAAAGCATGCAAGGGTTCTGTAGCATTTTTAACTGTTATTCTACCAGAAACTTCTGGGTGTAAACTGAAGTGTAAGACTGCCGTTCTGATATCTGGAAATCGTAATAATCTTGCACTACAATAAAATGAAGGTTTTATGTATTTTTTAACTTGAACACTTGGCCAGTCTTTTGGGTTTTTATAACAGCTGACGGACTGAGGGCTCTCCCAAATGCATTGTGGTTTGTTCAAGAGGTGCTACCCTTACATTTCTGAGCACTGCATGTCACAGAGTACTTGAGAGGTACTGCAGTGATCCTCCAGTGGTTGCACAAGCCACTTCAGCAGCAGGTAACTGAATTTCAATGCAAGAAAAGTGTATCCTTCTGAGAAAACCATGGGACATAATATGCAGAGAAGAGGGACAGGTAATACCTGAAGTTTGAGGCTCTCACATCTGTTTGTGAGCGTGTATCTGAAACTCACAATCCCCTTGATGGATTTACCTGACACTGAGATGTCAGTGGAAACTACACTGTAAACAGGAACTGTAGTTAAGATTTATGAATTTCCAAGTGGCATGACACTGTTTGTGAATAATTCCCTTATGTGACAGTGGTGAGTCCCACGAGCACTCATTCAACAAGCTGATTAATATCACAAAATTTTCTGGGTGTTCAGTTGGTGCTGGAAACCTTTTCTAATCCTGATTTCAGAGAGCTTAATTTTTTTTTTTTCATTTTTTTTACACATGTTATTATATCAACATAGGTGATATATCATAGACTATATCAACATGGGCACAGTACTTACACGTTATTTGGGATTATTAGTTTTCACTTTAGAAGGAACTAAAAATTTCCTGTCTTTTCCGTGGTCATATGTAAAATAGCAAGTGTGAGCAATTTGTTTACAGCTAGTGGTATTAGGTATATGTATGGGTGCATATGTAAGATTTTCTTCTAAGATAAGTGACAGGTTCTTAGATAAATACAAGAGATGTTTTACTAGAGTTCATTACTGGTTCCAGTACTAGGCATTTTCAGTGGTGTTGAGCTCTCCGTGCTTTAACTTATATATGAATAATCATGAAGTTTTTGTTGTAACATTGATCTATGTTAAAAAGTAGGGGAAAGGAACCAAATTTACACTACAGCATTACTTCTTATAAATAATATTTAATACCAGTAGGTCTGTGCTTTTATAATAATAGTTGGACAAAGTGTTAAAGATTTGCGATGAAGAGGAATGCAAAGAAATAACGAGTTACCTTATTGAACATTGCTCAAAATAGACTGACAAAATTGAGAAATGGGAACAAAAATAATCAAAAGACACTGCTTAAGCTGGGTTGAATTTCAAATGAGCAGATGTACTGCATTGTCTTCTCCTTGTAGCTGAATTCAAAGGGGTAAAGACTTTGAAGAGTCTTCTTAAAGGCTATCATCTGCAGAAAGAAGCTGTTTGCTTTTGTAGCACAGCTTTGTAGAGCTGTTCATGGTTGTAAAACCACCTGAAGAGACTTACTGCTTGAAAGCTAATACTGAATCCTCTCTGCTAACTGTTCTTGAAGAAAAATAATTATATCTAGAACATCTGTTTAGAAGCACTGTGAAAGATATACTACACAGCAAGCATTTCTGGGACATGTCTCGCTCATATTTGGGTGGTTCTGACATCTTTCTATTTCCTACAGTGGAAATAATTGGGAGCTACATAAAGACGAACTGAGCATCCAGACTTCTCATTCCAGTAATTCAGAGTCTATCTGCCTCTTTGCCTTACCGTGAAGTCCAAGAAAGTTAAGTTTGTCCTCTTACACCTACCCAGTGAAATGGTTTGTAAATAAATGAGCTTCACAGTGGTATATGTTGCTTCATTTGTTTTAGAGCCGGGGACACAGAGAGTTCACAGAGTGGGGTATGTCACATTCAGTGTGACATACAAATACAAATACACAGCAACTCATTGTCTGTGTGAGATTCCTAAGCCCAGGGCTGTATGCTCCATCTCTCTCCTATAGAAATGCTTTCATAGATCTCCTCTGGATCTAGATTGGAGAATGACTTATTGGAAAAGGCTCTGAAGGTAATTATGAGTAAAAATTAATCCATGGAGATATAGTTCTCAGAATTACTGGTTGAAAAACAATGCAGACATTGGCCATAGGCAACACGGGCTCATGAGGGGGGAAGTCCTGTTTCACTAACTTAACTTCCTTTTATGACAAGGTTACCCATCTAGTTGGCCAAGGGAAGCCAGTTGATGTAATCTTTTTGGATTTTGGCAATGCGTTTGTTACTATTTCTCATTGTGTGTTTCTTGACAAAATGTCCACCATACAGCTAGATAAATACATAATACAATGGGTGAACAATCGGCTGATGTGTTGGATTCAAGGGTTTATGGTAAATGGGATGGCATAAGGCTGGCAGCCAGTCACTAGCAGGTTTCCCACTAGTGGGGCCTGCATTTTAGGGCTGGTTCTCTTCAATGTTTTCATAAATGACTTGAATGCAGGACTTAAAGTTATATACTAAGTAATTTTGTGTGTGGCAATTGGGCAGAGCAGTTGACTCCCTCAGTTGTGGAGATCTCTTGTAGAGAAATCATGCTGAATTAGAGATGGGCCAGTCATTGACTGCATGAAGTTCAACACAGAATCATAGAATCATCTAGGTTGGAAGAGACCTCCAAGATCATCTGGTCCAACCTCTGACCTAACACTGACAAGTCAACCACTAAACCATATCGCTAAGCTCTACATCTAAATGTCTTTTAAAGACCTCCAGGGATGGAGACTCCACCGCTTCCCTGGGCAGCCCATTCCAATGCATAACAACCCTTTCAGTAAAGAAGTTCTTCCTAATATCCAACCTAAACCTCCCCTAGTGCAACTTTAGCCCATTCCTCCTTGTCCTGTCACCAGGCACGTGGGAGAATAGACCAACCCCCACCTCGCTACAGCCTCATTTAAAGTACCTGTAGAGTTCGATAAGGGAGAGCCATTTCTTCTCAGAAAGAGTAGTCAGGCATTGGAACACCCATGGAGGTGGTGGAGTCACCATCCCTGGGGGTGTTCAAGGAAAGGTTGGACGTAGTGCTTAGGGTCATGGTTTAGTGGGTGTCATTGGTGGTAGGGGGACGGTTGGACCGGATGATCTTGGAGGCCTTTTCCAACTCTAATGATTCTGTGATTCTGTGTGTATATTAATTATATACATATATATATATTTAGCACTTGAAATTTATATATATGTATATATATATCAGAATGTATGTATATATAATGAAGGTTATGACCCAGCTCTGGGACACGATGAAGAATTAACCCCAATTAAGACAGGCTGAGGGAGCAGCTGCCCCACAGCCAGTGGCTGGATGGGCAGCTCTCCCCATTCGTTCACCTTTTCCTCATGGGTCACCTTCCAGGGTGTGCCCAGAGCCCTTTCCACCACCCGTGAGGGGCTCCCTGGCAGTGACATGGCGGCCCAGGGCCACCCTCACAACGGGCACCCCAACCGCACCACCCAACTGGATCCTGCTGGATTATGCACCTGGGAAAGGGCAACCTTGGACATACATACAGATGTGGGGAAGAGAGGCTGGAGAGCAGACCCACAGAAAGGGATCTGGGGGTTTTGGTAAACACCAACCTGAATGTGAGTCAGCAGCATGCCCTGGCAGCCTGCAGCTCCCTCACAAGGTGAGCAGAGGGGCAAGCGCTGAGCTCTGCTCTCTGGGGAGAGCGACAGGACCTGAGGGAATGACATGGAGCTGGGGCAGAGGAGGGTCAGGCTGGGAGTTAGGGAAAGGCACTTCTCTGAAAGGGTGGTTGTGCACTGGAACAAGCTCCCGTGGTCATGGCACCAAGCCCACCAGATTTCAAGAAGTGTTTGGACAACGCTCTCAGACACATGGTCTGATTTTGGGGTGGTTCTGTGTGGAGCCAGGAGTTGGACTCAATGATCCCTGTGGGTCTCTTACAACTCAGTATGTGTACTGTTCTATGATTATTTTCAAGTTCTTACATAAAACTTCTTCTATCACCCAAGTGACTTTTTGTTGCAAGTTTCTTTTGCCCATTTCAGTGCCTCTAATTACAATTGAATGACACACTTTAAAAAAAAAACACACAACCACAGACATGGTGGATCTCTGAATATGATGTACACCTAGCTACTTTGCTTCCTAATGGAGTTCTCTGTAAAACATAATGTCAACTGCTTACGTGTAAACTTGGTGATAATCGAAGAGAGAGGGAAATAGATTAAAAAACAGTCCCAACCCTGAAGACCCAGAAATCACCCTACCTACTGAAGTCATTCAATAGGAGGAGTCATGAATTGCAGAAGCTTGAATAGAGTTTTGCTTTCTGCTTCCTACTCTAGATGTCACCTACTTCATCAGGGGCATTCAGTTAACTTAGAATTCTGGTACGCTATAAGGAAGCACTTAATTTGCTACTTGTGTGTGGATGTTACGTATTACTTTTCTCCGTCTCTGTATGTTGAAATTGTGTTTCTTCATCTGTTTGGTATATGGGGTGAAATCAGGTAAGAACTACTTTTTTTTTTTTTTTTTTTTTTTGTTCCTTATGTGATATAGTCTCATGGCTTTATTGAAGTATAAAAAAACCCTAATATTTCTTTATGTAATTTGGCCAAAAGATTAAATCTTGTGAGAACTGTGCATAATGAAGCAGACGGTTAGTAAAGAGAATTTGATTGCTTTGAAACTGAGCCAAAGGTTCCCATTTTAAAGTAAATAGAACAAAGCCTGATATTTTATCTTTTGCTGTACTTTGGACAGAGACACACTCAGGTATGTGCACTTTGTACAAAGTAAAGAGGAAATTATAAGATAGTTTTAGTGTATTAAGCACTATTTATATTTATTAAGCACTTAATTTTATAAGTTTGTAATTATTTTTTGCTGATTTGATAGTTTGACAGCATTTCAAGTTATGTGTTATATTTTAAGTAGTATAATTTAGTTATGAAAAGGCAGTGTACACTTAAGATTTCCCTCTTTTTGACCACAGAAGACACTTATAATGCTTAGAGACATACACAGGAAAGTTTAGATTGTATATTAACTGAATTAAACTGCATATATAACTGCCCAACCCCTGTTTGTGTTTTCTGACTGTACAGAACAGTGTACTTGAGTACTCTCACAAGTGCGAACAAAGGGCACCTGGACATTCCTTCCTTCCAGGTGTCAAAAAGAAAGAGGAGTATGAAGAAATTCTCCTTAATGATTCATTGTTTAACAACTTAAACTATTAAATCTACATATTTATTCCTAGGACTGATCTAATTTTACAAAGACTTTTTTTTTTTTTCTATTCACTTTTCAGAGAACAATTCCACTCTAATTTCATAGCCTTTAGTAAATTATTTTCATAGCCTTTAGTAAATTATTTTTTCTGTTTGATGTTTTGTAGCAAGTAAATAGGCTTCATCAGTTAAAATATATTCCTTGTGATAGTTTTCTCCCTTCAGTGGATCAGACTCTGTTTTATGTCAGTGTCATTCCATTGACTTTACAAAAATGAATTGTTATTTCTCCCAGTCAAATGATATGGTAAGGAATCAAAACATAAGAACACTTTTAGGCAAAAATAAAAGATCTATGTTATAGCTATGAATCTGAACAGCAAAACTGTAATCAAGTGGCTGTTTCCACTAAATTCAAGAAAACTGCAGCTGAACAGTTCTTGATTTCTGAACTTCTTCTATAAGTCTCAGCAATGAAACTGAGTTGCCTTCCTGTATCAGTCATTAGTTAATAACCTGTCCAGTAATCACAATAAAAGTTACTTAAATTGTTCAATATCTAAATTACAAGAACTGTGATATTTATTTTGAAATACAAGTAATTTTAACTTTTCCCAGACACAGTACTTGAAATTTTTGTAATTTATGATAAGGTAATGATAGGCATGATTTTTTTTTTCTTCCGTTGACAGGAAGTTTTAGACCATTTCTAACATGCTGTAACTTCAACTTTACTCTGGGTTGCAAATATCCATTATTTTTCCTGATATCCAGTCCAGTGCTGACTGCTCTAATCATTGTAGATACATGGTTTGACCAAGAGATTATTGGTCTAATTCCCTAAGCTAATTAGTGTTTTTACTTCATCTTTATTGCATCCCAAATTTTTCAGTTCACTTTGTTTGGCTTCATTTAGACCTCTGCTATGATATCAAACACATTTTTCAGATACCTTTTAACCCCGTGCTTGCTATGCAAGCTTTTACAAACTATAGAGGGTTCTTCGTCTTCCTCAGATTTGCAAATGTGGTGAATTTGGTTCTACTTGCTAACCAGATGCTGGGAAAAGGAGGAGAGCTAGCCTCTTCTATAACTCAAAAGTACTGAGAAATTTCAGGTCACTTTTTTTTTTTTTTTTTTTAATAAAAAAAAAAAAAGGGAACTGAGTAGGCATTATTCCTCTTCCTAATTTTGCTTTCTAGAAGTTGATTGACTTTTGTTTTACAAAATTGTTAATGTAATGGCAGGAAAGTTGACACAAGTGCTATCAAATACTAAAAAAATAAAATTAAATTAAAAAAAAAAAGATTCATGTAAAGTTAAAGTAGCCCACTAGAACCACTAGAAGTCAACAGATTGGCCCAAATATCTTTGCTCATGAAACACCTAAACCATAGAATCACAGAATTGTCTAGGTTGGAAGAGACCTCAAGATCATCAAGTTTAACCTCTGACCAATAGAGAAGGTGAACACGTCATACAGAAAAACTATGACAGGCAAAAGAGTTATGCCTAGAATCCTGAAACCACATTCTACACATTGTGATGTCAGTAGCCAAAGGTTACTTTTTAATGACTTACCTTTTGATGTTTGGGAAAAAACTAAGTCTTTGTAGACTCTTGGAAATTGCCATCCTCCTATTGATCCTGAGTGATCTAAAGCTTAACTTTGTTTTGTCCAACTACAGAAATGCTAAATATTGCAGGTTTTCTTGTGTCCTCTATATACAGGTAAGTTTTTCAAACTCAGGACAGTATCATTTTTTTCCTTGTTTCTTGGTAATGCTGTCCTTATGGTGATCCAAAATTGGGTATGGATTCTGGATCATCCCCTAGTGTCAGATAACTGTTTCTTATTGCTAGATCGAACAATAAGGCATAAGGATTAGCAACTTTGACACCCTGGCTGAAAAGAGGAAGAACCAACCACAATGGTCTTCCTGTTTATACAACACACACTGGTTGTGAAAAAATTCTGAGAACCTAAATTCGATGGTTAAGCGAACGATTTTATCAGCATTGGTTGCTAATTTTTATTTATTATGGAGAATATATATGGTTCAGAAATAATTAGAAAGGTTAGTTTCATATTTGAATTATTCAAGGGATCACAATAATATCTACAAAGTCATTAATTTAACTGTGGCTCCTACTCAGTCAGCACACCTTCTGGCACCTCATTCCAAAGGTCTGGAGTAAATAAAAGACAGGTTCTTCCCTTTCCATGGATAAATGTGGAAAGAAAAGTGAAGAGGTGATATTTTGTTTGGTCTGACTCATCAAATTACTGTCTAATAACATTTTCATCTTTTTCAGATGAGGAGAAAAAATGTCCTGAATTTACAGACCTTAATATAGGCAATGCTTTATCTGGAACAGAACTTGATGTCCAGCTACTGCTATACACAAGGGAAAATCCAAATTGTTCTGAGAAACTCAATGAACATAATGTTACTGCATCTGAGTACCTTAATACCTCCAAGAAAACCGTCTTTGTTATTCATGGCTTCAGACCAACAGGGTCTCCACCAGCATGGCTAGATGATATAAAGGAGCTCTTACTGTCTTCTGGGGATATTAATCTCATTATAGTTGACTGGAATCGTGGTGCAACAACTGTGATTTATACAACTGCTGTTGAAAACTGCAGAAAAGTTGCAGAAAAACTGAAGGACTATGTTGACCAGATGCTGGTAAGTCAGAGAGTTGTATCTGTTCTGAACAAGTTTAAAGAGCATAGTTCGGGTAGGAATGAATATTTAAAATATAGTTATGTCTAAAGAGGAGCCCCATGAGAATATCAAGTGATATTTCTTTAAAAAAGTATTTCCTAATTTTGCATGCAGTAAACCTCACCTGAATTCTCATTTCCCTTTCAATGAAATATGTGTAAGACTGCATCTCATTTCTTTAGCCAGATGGAAATTTTAAGTCTTCTGGAAAGAGTGAATGCACCAGTGGGGAAGAAAAGTAAGAGTTATTCAAATAGTATTCAGCAATAAATTAAAATATCACACTACTCTTTCCAATATTAAATTACTACAGTTAAGGATCTTGAATAAAAAAGACATCACCAACATATATAAATATTTGTCACAAATTTATATAAATGTCCTGATGCTACAGATAGCTGCTAAAACAGTTGCTGATGCTAGTATTCTTCACTGGACTGTAGATCTATATCCTTAATCAAATCAACAAAAAATGTAATTTTATCTTTTTTTTTTTTTTTTTCATTATTACCTGAGTTTTTATCGCCCGAGTTTTCTTTTCTGCTCACTGTTTCTTTTTCCAGCTGTTCTCATGTTACCAGCATTCCTAATGCTTTGTAGTAATAAAATGTTTTTGTGGATTTTGAGCTTTTTTTTTTTTTTTTTTTTTTTTTTTTAAATACTATTAGCCTTGTAGAATAGGCCTGTTAAGACTTTCCTGCAGGTCTGCATCTGGCACCATTATTCACTTGTTCTGTGGTTTGTTAATGGTATTATGGTTTTAATTTACTATACTGGAAAAATAAGGCATGAAGAGATTTCCCCTGCCCTCCTTGTTCATAGTTTTTTTTCATCTTTTTTGTATCTGGTAAATGTCTTCCTCTTCCATCTCTATATTCTCCTTTTTCAAATAAACTGGTGTGATATTTTGGAAGAAGTGTGACTCAGGTTTCCTTTTTACATTTTTATAGTCAAATAATTTCATAATTACTACAACAGATAACTATTACAGAAAGTCAAACTTAAAATAAGTTTAGAATTTTCATTTGTTTTTTAAAGTTACAGAATTACAATATATAGCCTGGAGTATTAACCTACAACTAAACAATCTGCTGATGTCTGCTTAGTTAACTCTGTGTGTGTTTTGTTTTGTACTTTTTTTTTAAGGCAGATGGAGCTTCTCTTGACTCTATGCACATGATTGGAGTCAGTCTTGGGGCTCATATTGCTGGTTTTGTTGGCCATAAGTATGATGGCAAACTTGGCAGAATTACAGGTAAGGCTTTTAATCCCGATACTTGTATTCTAGTGTACCCTGCTTTGTTACAGATCACGTAGATACTGGTATTGAAATATCAACAAATAAGAACTGATTATTTAGAAACATACAAGAGGAAAAATTAATCATTAATATAAGTTTAGAAAATTGCAAAATTATTCTTTGAGGACTTAAGTTACTGGTGAAATTTCCTATTTTTCCACTGCTTACCTCTAGTCTCTCAAATGAAAACTAAATGCTGCATCCAGATGCCACTTGAGTTAGGTGATGTACTATCTTAGTTTCAGTCTGGTGGTGAAGAAAATAAGGTCTCTCTTAAGGGAAGTTCAGAAGCTTTTGGTCAGAACACAGGAATTAGGCACAAGCATTAAATTTCACTTTGAATTATCTGAGCATGTTGCGGGCTTTACTATATTGGGCAACCTGCTACAGGAAGCTTAAATCAGGTGTGAAGCATGGATACTGCAGATTTTACCTAATATCTGTTGCAAATCATCATTGTCATCCGTGGGAGTGGTATATACAGTGAAAATTTGAATACCTACATTTGGGTACATCCTTCAGGCACATGAATTTTAAGAATAACTTTTCAATGCTAGTTCCTAGGGCAGAATCCACAGTGCTAATTTGGGTACACAGGCTCCTGATAATTCTTGTGCAAGAGCTAAATTCACTGCAGCTGGCATGCTGAGGAGGAAGCTGATTTAACTAACTACTAGAAAAGATTGTAAGAAGGCTCTGTTGCTTTCTAAGATTTAAGTGAGCAGCTATTTTCAGGCTGAAAGGAAGCACCTTGAGATTCACAGCTCCTAACCATCTCTTTGGGGTACTAAAGTGATTTGTTGTTTTGTTTTGTTTTTCCAAATGTAACAGAAGCCAATAGCCAGTTTTATGAAAGGGAATTAGATACTCCTCCCCTTTTACTACAGTACTCTGAAAGCCATGGCCTTTTCTAAAAGTTTGATAAGCTATATTCCCTTGGTTATAAATATTCATTTCCACTTTACACAATTCCTTAGGGTGTTTTTTTTTGCTTCATAGGCTGGGGACAATCTTGATGGCAATACCAGGCCAACAAGTCTGCCGCCTTTCTGACTTTTTATATTAACTGTGAGCTAGTAGATCTATGTCATTTCTGAATTCAGATGCTTAAGGGTAAATGGAATTGTATGAAACATCCCAATCACCTTCCTGTCATTTCAAATACAGATGAAGGCAAAGACTAGATAGTACAAACTCACAAGACTCATAATCACTTGACTGTTTTGATACTGTTTCTTTCCAACAAATTGGGTGTAAAACTATAAGAAAGTGGCCCAAACTGGTGTTGGAAAAACTAGATTAAAAAGAAATAAATAAATTGAGGCTTTTGGAACATAAAACTGATTAATGGATGGAAACAATAAACTTTGTCACCTGGCATACAATGAATGTTTAATCTTGGCATTCCATGAGCTTCTGTGGTAGTTTGGATTTTGGTTATCTTGATCTTGAGAGAAAACCTTTCTAGACCAGTTCTTAAAGCACATCTGCCAGTTAAATCATAATACAAATCTGTTGGGTCTTGAATAAGCTAAGGTCATGTGCTAGACCCATCTCACAATTAGTGAGAATGAAATTAGGAGTCAAGTGCAAAGATACGTTTTGTCTTGACAATTAGTTACATTTTCCATCCTTGCTGCTTTTTTGCCACCCTCTTCCCTTTGTCTCTGCTTTTGTTGTCAAGAAACTAGGAACAGAGCAAACCTCAACTAACGACTTTTCTTTCCTGCGAAGGACAGTAATTACTATCTTGAAAACTGTTAAGTTTCGTGGTTGCACAACAATAATTCTCTATTGCTAAAAGGAAGGAGAATAAGAAATGCTTATGCTTCAAATACTTTCCCACCCAAATTCTCTCCTATTAGGTATCAAGTGCTTTTTGTGGATCTCAGCTGAAAACTCTTTTGTCATAGTTCAGTTTTGATTTGAGTATAATACTTCCAGACCTGCTTCCAATGAAATTGTGTAAAAAGATAGTATGTCACTTATTTTCCTTTAAAAACTTTTTTCTATAATGAATTCCAACACCAACTGGTAAAATGATCAAGGCTTGTTTGAAACCATCTCCCATCCAAGATGTCCCTATCCTGGGTTTTTGTGTTGAGAGCAGCTACATTTCATATTTTATTTTTACGAAGTAAATAATAGGAATCGTATTTTCTGGGGGAAAAAAAGAAAATGAATTAACTTGATTTTATTCCTAATATAGTTGGCTTATAGTTGTTCTGGAGAATGTGGAGATGAGCACAACTTAACAGGAGAGAGATAAACTTAATAGGAGAGAGAGAAATTCAAACATATGGCTTGGTCTTGTACTAGGAAACCTTGCTTTACTTAGCTTAGCAAGTTGAAGAATAGAAACTTGTGAATAATTGTTTTGGTTTTATTCTTATTACCTCATGAAAAGGGGTAAGTCATTGATGAATAATGCTCACGTGTCAATCTTGTATATAACTGTAGATACAGATCCCAGGATTTGTAATGCTAATGTCTTTTTCATTCAGGTCTTGATCCAGCAGGCCCTTCATTCACTCGAGAACCACCAGAGGGCAGATTGGATCGTACTGATGCAAAATTCGTTGATGTAATTCATACAGATTCTGATGGTAATGACATAGCTCTAACTTCCCTATTTCAGCTAAAGGAAAGGCAGAAAAGGGAAAGATGGGATAAGCTGTTTCAGGAACATGCATATGGCGTTGCAGTAGTTTTAATGAGTGGATTGCTGTGCTGTTGCTTCCTAATAGTGTGCATACTTTTGAAATCATGTTTTATGTAAGCTTGTTCATCAAGAAATTGAAATTCAACTTTGATGATGATTTCAGCAATGATGACCTGTTTTGTTCTGTTCTGACATGAGTAGTCCTGTTATTGAATGAGTTAGCTTCATAACTGAACCTGAAAATACTGAAGCAACTTTAATATCCAACAGCTAACTGAAGGCATATGTAGATAAACATAAAGATGAGTCCACTTAATGCCATGCAAATGTAATAATTTATGCATTGTTTGTTATGGTATATTCTTTCTGAATACAAACCAAGAAGTCTGCACATTGGATAAAGCGTGTGTATTGCATTTATTTCTGATACTGTTCTTTGCAAAATAGTATCACGTAAACATTCTTTTACTGTGCTAGTGTGTATGAACACAGAGGTTGTAAGCATGTCACTGAATTAAAGCCTGTTCTCAGATAACCAGTCTCAGCTGTAACACATTAGTACGCTGTTCAGATCCACTGCCTAAAATTATGTATGGAAACACATTACTGTAAGGTTGAAGGACATTGTAGTCTGATTTCTTCATACTATAATCTGGTTTAATTTTCTTCTCAAAATATAAGGAAACCTTTCAAATCTACCACATGTGGCCCATTATTTGTGTAGTTTCATATCAGTTTCTTTAACGGTATTAAAACTTATTATTTTATTATACAATTTTATATGTGAAGTTGTAAAATACCAATGTTTGCAACATTCCCATTATGTGAATAAAGGTAAGGAAGGTAGAAAGGAAGGTAGGTCAGATTAAGTTAAATCTTACTGAAATCAGTCATGTTTCTTTTATGGAACATGAGAAACAAAGATTTATTTTTTAGTGTAGTTCAGAATCCAATGTCATATGCAAAAAAAATTGGGAAATCTTACTCTAGTTAAACATCGGGAAATAATTTTCGTTCATAGAGAAAACATGAATTTCATAAATTTCTTCATGCAAATAATGTTTCAGCTGCAGTACTAAAGAGTTGCTTCTGTCCTATCCTTTTTCTTTTGTGGAAATAAGAGTCATGCACACATTTGTAGATTGCAATTTACATTTTAACAACTTTTCTTAGAAAGAAAAAAAAAATGTGAATTTTAACTCAACATGAATTCCACTTAAAGAACAAAAGAACAATATATTTGCAAGTATTTTCTTTAAAAGATCCATGTTATTTTGTAGTGCAATCTAATGATAAATTATTCACTGGATAATTCTGCTTATGTTTTTGTTGTTATTGTTGTTTTTTAATTTGTGATGTTTTTAGTACTAGGTTTCAAGAAACCTTTAGGAACCATTGATTTCTATCCAAATGGAGGAATGGATCAGCCTGGTTGTCCACAAACAGTATTCAGTGGTAAATAAAAATGTGTTCAGTTAATGAGAAAAGAGTCTGAGGTCAAATCAAAAATGACTAACCTGAATTCAGTGGGCACTTCCCATTCACAGTACTATTGGGTTAGAGGGCACTGTATTCTTTCTTTTCCCTTCTCATTCAGCAAAAAGGAAAACCAAAGACATTGGGCATTTTGATTTTAATAAAAATCTTCCCATATGCATACATAGTCCATCGTACCATTATTACTGTCTATATAACATGCATGTAGTGATCATTATTTTCCTGTGTTTATATATGGTCAGGTATGGGAAAAGATGTTGTAGGGGAAGATGTAAGTGATTTGGACATCACCACTAGCAAATGACAAGGCAAGGGTTTCAAGTCTCCACTATATATCAGGTTTCTACCTGATTGGCAGCGATGTACTAGGGTTTGAGCAGGTCTTTTAGACCTGTTTTCTTCAGAAATAAAACAGTTTTATTGCATGATCTTTTGCTGCAGAATTTTGCTTATTTCAGCCTCCATAAATTTTAGGCAAAGTTGTTACCCATTGTTTGATTGTTTGTTTGTTTTTTAAATAATTTTGAATATATGGTTTTTGGTATATTGTATTATTCTTTATATATTATATATACATATGGATTATATATATATATGAAGTAGAGCTCACAATAGTGTTTCTACTTAAATATTACACATGATCAATTGTGTCATTTGTGGCAACAAAGCCAATTGCAATACAGGCTCATGCCTGATAACAAAAATTGTCTAAATTTGATAGAACATAGCAGACAGACTATTTCTTGCGTATAAAAACCTGAATGTTTTTCTCTATACCTGTAATACTCAAAACAGTCTTTATTTTCTTCTTCTTGTGTGTGCATCCATTTTAGTGGTCAACTAAACAGGTGGTCCACATTCAGTGATCATCTAAACAGGGCATAAAGACATGGCTAACAAAGAATGATTTAGTTAAATGAGATTATTTGAGTAACATCTTTTCTTTCCTGAAGAAAAATGATGACATATTCTTTGTATATTTCGTTTTTTCTTTCCTGAAGGATTGCAGTATTTTAAATGTGACCATCAAAGATCTGTCTTCCTCTTCTTATCATCTTTGAAAAGGAAGTGCAACATAATAGCATATCCTTGTGACTCTTACTCAGATTATAAGAGAGGAAAATGTGTTGATTGTGAAGCTTTCCAACCAATGTCATGTCCAGTAATGGGTAAGAGTTACCATATCTGGTCTGGGATGGGTTTTTCAGAAATTCAGACTTGCTCCTTCTGGGTCTGCTCCAGGGATCTGTAGCATCTTGCTAAGGGATCTGATGAGATTGACTGAGGGTAGAGCTGCATACTGTTTTAAACAGTTCAAAGCTTAAGGCTTTGTCTGCTTTATAGTTAGCTCTCTAAGATAGGGTGCTGAATGTTCCCAATATTTGATTATTAGGCTTTCTAGTCTGAAACAGATTCAGCATGCATTTCCTCTATAAGAAATTGCTTCTTCTTAAGTGTGTCTGTCAAGTCTGCCACTTTGGGTAACTTGCTTTTATGTAATTGTATGTGTGTTTTGATACATCTCTTTAGGCTTTCGTAGTATGTTATAATTCCTGGAGTACCTGTGGTTTTTGATTAAGAGTAATAATGATTATAGCAACTTCATGGAGTCTCTGTCTCTTTTTTTGGAATCAAGCTCATATTTGTAGAGATTGTTATTGTTTGGGCCTTTATTACTTTTAGAGAAGATCTAGGGACAGTCTGAAAGCAGCTTAAATAACGTGAGCATTTCCCAGTTGGCAAAGCAGGGTTTTCATAAAAAGGAAATATTTAGAATATTTAAATAGAAGTTAACTTTCAATTCATACCTTGTCTTCTGACGTATGTCCTTGAACAGTTATATTAGTTAGGTCTAGATTGAAGAAAAAACATAGATAGATGTGTCTGTATACTATTTTATAATAAGAACCAACTATAACAGGACCTTAGTATAGGGCAGGAAGACTCAGGGACTAGAATGGTTATTAGTCATGCCTGATGCACTTAAACAGAATGCCTGAGCTAGATGTGGAGAAATATATGATCAATCAGCTGCCCTCATTGTTAATTTTTATTTTAATACCCACAAGGAAAGGGTTTTTAAATTCTATTTTTAATACGTATAAAGAAATGGGAGGCAGCTGAAACTGGGAACTTGGAAGAGAAACGGCATCCTTCTGCTGCAAGCTTTCCCACCTGCTGTCTTGCAGTGCCAGCTCTGCAGCCTGGAACTAGCCCTCACTGTCCATTCTACATAAAGAAGTCAAGAGGGACTGAATAGCATCAGCCACTTTAGAAACAAAGACTTTTATCAAGACCCAAAGACAAAAAGCAAAATTATTAATATTAATTATTTAATAATAATAATAATAATAATAATAATAATAATAATAATAATAATACATTGCACCCAAGAACTTAGGAGATTTAAAGAGCATCAAATGTTTTATTAAATCATATCCACAATTATAGAATACAGGATTTTAAAATGCCTGCTGTAATGACTCAAGCAAGAAAGGAAGACACTTTACTAAATGTGAAGCTGTTCTGTAATTGTTCTCTGCAAGTATGTTAGCTACTTTTTTGGTTTTGTTTTTATTACCTCTGCAGGATTTTATTGGCACTAAACACATTCTTTATATCAATTATTATTTATATTAATTATATCAATTGTTTGACAGTAATATATTAGAAAAATGAAATACATACATATGTTATGCTCTTCTGTTCTGTTTATGGTATTCCTGCATTTTCCAAGTCACTTACTTTCTAAGTGAACGTTTAAGAAAATTAAACTCAAGTCTGTCACTTTGAGTAACTTGCTTTTGGGTAATTGTATGTGTATTGTGATGCTGCTATATGACTGAAATAAAATGTTTAAACTTTGAATTTCAGGTTATTATGCTGATGGCTGGAAAAAACATTTAATAATGAAGAATTCACCAACGAAAGCTTATTTTGATACTTCAGACAACGACCCATTCTGCAGTAAGTGAATGAACACACACACACACACATATGCATAACAGTCCCTTTATGAAATGTTATGGTTCTTAATTTTTAGCTGACTTGAAGGGAACACGTGTTAAAAGTAGAAAGTTATTGTTAGCTGCAATAGAAAACAAACAAACCATGAGTGAAGTGTCAGTTTGCAGACTGGGTGGAAGGAGATGAGTTAATATGGCAAAAGAGTAAGCAATATGTTAACTGATAAAGAAATGTGACTTTAAAAGTAATGAAATCTCTTCCAACCTAGAAATTCTGTGATTCTGTGAAATGGACTGACTGCCAGAGTAATAAGAAAGACAAAAAATGAGAATCAAGTGACAGGGAAAATGCTGAGAGAATCTGCTTAGATGGGATTGTTCTTGCCATTTTCAGAGAGTAAAAATTGGCAAGAGTTCCTTGGGTGGAGGAAGGAAAGGAAACACTTGTATGTTGTACCCCCAGGGTGGTGAGTAACCTACACTGAACTAGAGCTATTCCAGCTTTTAAAGATCCATGAGGAAAACAGAGGAGGAAAAACTGACTTTATTGGGGTTATGCTATATAGGAATGAACTCTTTTGGTGTGGACTTTAGCTACAACAATTTACCTCTCCATTTGGAGGTCTAGCTTAGAGTCTTATCCTATTTCTGATTTTATCTGTTTTTTTCAAGAGACTCTTTTAATTAGTGATGTTACAAAATCTTTGGTTTGGGGTATAGGGATAGGCTTATATGGAATTCAAGTGAAATCAAGTTTTCCCATTGGCGTTTTCCATTTTCTCAGCAAGCTTTGTGACCAGGGACCAAGTTATTTTTTGTTACTGTGGTAATTGTTCTTGCTTAAATCACTGTTTCTTCCAAAGGGCCCAGAAGAGGTTAACAAAGGTGTTACAGATTTTATATAACCTAGTGCTAAGGTAATTGGTGCAGCTGACTAACGAAATGAAGTGGTCTTGGTGTGCAGAGAAAAAGACTTGTGGAGCAAAGCCTAAGGCACAAATTTAAATTTGCTTACATATATGTATTCCATAGTGGCAGATGAAGGAGAATGAGCATATGGGTAGCTAACTGCATTTCAAGTATATTGATTTTAATGTTACAGTGCCTATTTGAGAGCCCTTTACACACTCCAGAGTCTTCCCAACCCTTTTTCTCTAAACTGCCCAAGTCAAATCTTCTTCCCCTCATCCTTCCTAACCCAGAGAAGAAAAATAGACCCGTCTCTTCCTGGTGTTATTTCCACTCAACATCTGCTACTGATGCTCCTCTCCCTGTCAGGTCTGCTTGGACTTTGCTCTTTCATGCTTTCAAGGCTGCACAGGCTACGAGGTTTCCTCATTTCATTCCTCTTGGAGAAAAATATGGCTTTGCTTTCACTCTCACACATATTAAAGTCTATCAAAAATCCTGATTCTTTCAGGCAGAATCCTTATTCTTTCCTGGTGGAAGAAGTATGTAGAAGAATAAAAGATTATATAGAGTAGCCTGGGACAGGTGTGGTAGAAGAGAGAAAACAGAGGGATTATTACCAAACATAGGAGGAGATACATGGAAAGGAGTAAGATCTGTAACGACAGGATGGAAAATACGCAAAATCAGGAAGAAAAATAAGTCTAATAAAGCAGTCTGAAAAAGAGGGTATTTATTAACTAAGCCTTATTTTAATTCACAGATGTTTGAAAACATGAGGAAATAGAGAAGAAAAAAAAAAAAAAAAAAAAAAAAAGAAGCCTTGAACTAAATAAAACTGTAAACCTGAGTAGGACCAGTTTTTCATTCAACGTGAGGGTTTGCGTTTTAGGAGAGACTGTTAAAGAATAACATGCCAGAAAAAAAGACAAATGGGTTTGAATTGGCTTCCCAATTTTCAGAGTAGTAATGCTGTATTTCCTCTGGAAAGCCATAGCCCAGTCACAGTATGTGTGGTGGTTGCAGAAGTGCAGCGGAAGGCCAGGTCGGTGCTTCACAGGGCATGGCAGAGTAGGCCCACTGCATGCTGTCCTCCAGTGGGCTGGTGCTCTGAGGGCACTATTCCCCAGCAGTAGCGTGTTTTACTGAGGCAGTGAGCCCTCCCATGGAAGGTCAGAAGAGACTGGAGCATGGAAAAGCAGTCAGCCTCCTCTCCTCAGTCACCCCCACACAGTTTTTCTACTACCCATGTGGCCTATCCCCTTAAAAGTATGTTTGGGCACGTTGGCTTCCTCTGAGAGAAGGGTGCTCTGTGGACGTGTACTGCTGTGATTGCGCAGGCTGGGCAATCAAGAACCAGAATAATGTCTCTCTTCAGCTGTTAGCTCGCGACTCATCTGCTCACCTAGCTAACTGCCTGGCTTGCCTATCCAGAAAACTTGCATGAATGCTGTTCCTCCCTCTTCCTGCCAACGTACTGCACCTATTTCTGGATGCGTCACTTTTGTGGATAGCGTGATAGTTTGTTTCACCATAATAGTAGCTCAAATATCCCCACTTTGCAGAGCTTGCCAAGAACTGAAGGTGCCAGTTAGGAGTTAATTTTGCATTGTTTCCTTAGTAAGGTCAAACTCCTCATGTTAACTCTGATGGCAGTTTTCTGATGCAAATTGTTTCCATGTAAGAACTGGAAAAAATTATACGTTAAGTACAGAGACCTCCAAACAGCCATTTTGTGAAAGCTGCTTTTTGACAATAGCCATTTTGTTCTGGCTTTAGCTGGTTACTCAGAAGTAAAGGGTCGCTATTATTGCCATCACCAAGTGAATACTTTTAAAAGGGTGCTGATAATAACTGTATCCTGTTGAGGTTCATTCCTTAAATCTTACTATTTCCTATTTGTTTTTGCAGTGTATAACTACTTACTGTATATTACTACCTGGAATAAAAGCATTAGGAGAGGTTTCATTAAAGTTAAGATAACTGATTATGCTGGAAACACAATAGAATCAGAGGTGAATAGGTACGTCATGCTTTGTCTGTAAATCTTTTTTTATCTCTGTGTAATAATAATTTCCTGAGTTTCCTAAGCCTTGATTCAGACTTGTCAACTAAGTCAAGAGGTTGTTAAGTCTTGGCCACAGCTCCTTTTCCTGGATTTGATACGGCTCTGTGTCAGAGACAATGCTTCTCAACCTGAAATGATTTTCCCTTCCTTTCCAAACTAGCCCATGTTTTTGTCTGCCACTCGCTTGAATTCAGTTCTCAGTGTCCTTGTTCTGAACGTTCTCAGCTGATCCATCTTGCAAGATTTCTGTTCTCAGTAATAACTCTTTGAAATCATGAATATTTCTCAGATAAAAAACCCTGACTATAAATCATATTTTTCTCTAGTGAAGTTGCAACATTTCAGCAATATAAGAGAGTCAAAATATTGACTGGATTTTACCGGGATTTTGACAAAATATCGAAAATTTCCTTGACCTTTTCTACGAAGACTTTAATAGGTCCAAAGTACAAGCTTAGGATTCTTCAGATGAGGCTGAAATCTCTTAATAACCCAGAAAGGTAAGTGTTTGTTACGCATCAAAGTTGTGTGTCAACTAAACTGCTCAGGATGTTTCCTCAGAAATTTGTACTTGCCTCTATTACTTTTTTATCACATATTCATAAATGCAGGAATAATCTTCTAATCCTATCTAGGATAAAATTCATCTTGTGGAAGAGCTGTTTTGTACATTAACACTTAGTGCACAGCACCCTCAAATGTACTCTTGTGCATGTAAAAGTCATACACGCTCCTTATTACAGCAGGCTGCTGCTACGGTTTGCTCTGAAGGAGCTCTCAAGGACCACTTATGTAGGTCAGCCTGACTTACACCTGCAGTGATTGCAGGGAGAAGTTCTCTTCCTGAAGATGAATGTTATGAAGTACTTTTCTGCTTTTAATTATGTGTCTGTACACAGCTTTTCTTAGACATGGAATGGAGTACTTCTATGACTGAACTAGGCTATTAGTCTTGTTGCTGATGGTGAAGACCCTCCAAGAGCAAAACGTGCAGTCTGTGCTTTCCTACACTTAAAATGAAATAATCTACATTTATTATACCAAGTGCTGTTATTACACAGCATTATTTATTTATTTATTTATTTATTGAAATACTTCAGCACTGCTGCCGTAAGTTATTTTTTACATCTCCAAAGTTACCTCTACTATAGCATTAGCAATTAAATTATACGTTTTCATCTTGTGAAAATAACATTTTACATAGAAAAGTTAAGAAATACCCCAGAGTAGCAACAATACTTTATTTTAGAGTTATTACATATATTTGCTTCACATTAATAGCAGATTCAACAAAGCATGATTTTAAAATAATGTCTGCACCGGGGAAGGTTCATACGGGATATTAGGAAAAAAATCTTTACCATGCAGGTGGTTAAGCACTGGGACAGGCTTCCTAGCAAGGCTGCTTATGCCCCTTGTCTGTCAATGTTCGAGAGACATTTGGACACTGCCCTAATTTACATGCTTTAACTTCTGGTTAGCCCTGAAGTGGTCAGGCAGTTTAACTTGATGATCTTTGTGGGTCCCTTCCAACTGTTCTGTTCTGTTCTGTTCTGTTCTGTTCTGTTCTGTTCTGTTCTGTTCTATTCTATTCTATTCTATTCTATTCTATTCTATTCCTTATAATGGTAATCAAATAACCGATGAGAGGGAATAATGAGTAAGTCTTAAGTCTGTATATTTTGTTAACTTAAAATGCAACATTTGGTATATGATAATAGTCCAGAAGGAATCAGGTATGATAATTTGTAACAATTAAGAAATTTTGTTAAATTAATCTGTTATTTCACATTTACTGAGAAAGCGGAGAAGACAGGTGGGAGAGACTTAGAAAGAAACAGAATTTTGGCAATCAAAATAATACCTCCAAATATGTATGCATTAAACTTTGTTAACTTGTTGAAGGCCATAAATTTCTAGCTCTCAGGTGAACTGGAATGATTTTATTTAAAAGCATTTGGTGATGAGAGATAGTCAAAGCTCTAAATCATATTGCAATTTTTTTCCCAACTCAATGGTGATAAATCAAAAGATGCATTTCATGCAAGCCTATCGTTATTCAGAACTTTTTCAGATTAATAATCTAGCAAATGGTGACTGCTTTCAGTGAACAATCTTTATTGTTTTTGAGTTTTCATGCCTGTTACTCTGATGGTTGTTAGTTTTAAAGTAAGATGCACTTGATTTGTTTTAATATAGGATCCCCTAAAGTCCTTGTTACGGAATCTCATCAGATGGTAGTCATACAGGCACATTAGCTACTTTAAGACAGTGATGTAAAAAAGTGTGTTGAATCAGCATGTGAAGGTAATTTAAATGCAGATGTTACAGCACCATTGGTTGTTATAATTACATAATTGCTCATTGTAATTATGACTACCTATATTTACCTTATTTAGTTACATGTAATTACACCAATTACTTGAATACAGGATAATTAACTAGAAACTACTTTTAAATATTTAAATTATTCATATAACAAAATAATAGGTAAAAACCAGGAGACAGGTGCAGAGATAAAAGAGAGTCTCACTCTCCCCAGATTTGGGTTAATAGTGGACGGTGGGAGTCTGGGGAATATCACTGAAAATTGTGAAAAATCACTGACCCATTATTCACACAGCTGGTGTGGGAGTGTAGGAGTGGTAAAGGATACATGTAATTTTCAGACTCCTCTGATCTCTAAGATAAATCACTCCGGCTCATGCATAAAAACCGAAAGCTTTCATAACTTGTGTTCATCCAGGTGCCACTTCTCCCAGAAAGCTTTTGAATCTGTCACTCAGCTCAGACTCAATTGATGAGGAAGGTAAATGTTTCAGAGATACTTAGTCCAGCCAACTTATTTATTTATTTATTTTTAACCAAAGCAAAAACAGTAAGAGTAAAAAAAGAAGACCTTATTAATATCTCTGTTGAACAAGAAAGCATGGCATGCCCTTGGTTTTTAGTAGATGGAAGAGAAGCCACATGGGATGAAAGTTTATGATTGCCTCACTTCACAAAAAAAAATCATTTGCCTTTTGCTACTTCCCAGTGAACTGGAGAACCCTCTCCTCTCTCAGGTCTACACTCCCGGGAGACACGCCTGGTTCTTAATAATCACAAACTTAGATGGATTTCACTTCAAATGAGAGACAAATGTTGGAAACAGTGTTTTTATTTCTAGTATTTATTGTCATGTCTAACTGTTCTATCCCCTGTGATTAGATAGAATCCTTCCCAGGTGATTTCTTCTGTTGGAGAACAGGCTGTGCTAACGTACGCTGCTGTTGCATTGCGATTACTGTTGCAAATGTGCAGAAATACAGTGCTGTAAACTGAAAGTAAATTCAACAAATATATACATATAATAATCTTATATTGTTCTTTTTGCAAGTTTGTCCTGTGAATTCTTTCACAGTCTTTTGTGAGGATTTTTACAATGCTGTCAGTTTCCATGGTTTTCTCTCCCTCTACAAAAATAATGGAAGAGTAAACCATTACATTCAAATCAAAACAAATTGTGGATGAAGGACTGTGTTAAATTCTACATTTTGCATTATATAAAATATACAGAATTTCTCCTGATCCTAGTTGTAAAATCTACTGTTTTAGCTTTTGCGGGGCCTTTGAAGAGCCTCAAATTCTTATATAGGAATCTGTCAGTTCTTTCACATGCAGGTAGGTGGATTCATAACTGTTTGGAAATCTCGCACTTATGACAACAAAGGTGCCTTGTGGGATGTTCCTTCTCAGCCCTTTATTTTCCCTTAGGTGTTTCACTGTACCTAATTCCCAGTCTCAGGTGAATTGTGTTGTTTAGCCAGTTCGGAGCAATGTAGAAGATAAGTAACATAGTTTGTATGCCCTTAGAAGTGCCATCGGAGGAAAGGCTGTGTCAGTCACTTGTTTGTCCCATCCAGCTTTCACCATCTTCTATAGCACATAAAGGGCAAAGCTGTGACCTGTCTCGGCACTAAAAGCACACAGCTAGTTTATTTGTTGACGTCAAAAAGTAAATTTTGTGTGTGAGAGGCTCCTTTTGTGACATCTGTATACATTCCTGTGATACTGTGCTGTTCTGAGTTTTCAAGGCATTTAGATGATAAATTACACTCCTGCATGGAACTTATACGTGCTCTTGTTGCAGAATAAATAAATAGAGAGAAGTTATTAAGATGCAGTATTTTGCTTGTCTTTGGAATGAAAGAAAAGGAACTTTCCTACCTAGGAATTTAAAAATAAATTGTTAACAGGAATTGGGCTGCGCTTGGAACATTATTCTAAAGAACTAATTTTAATGCAGATTCAGCTTTAGTGGCTGCATTATAGCATCTTCATAGTTCAGATTAATGTGGTACTCTTCTTTCTCATGTCACTATATGCCATACATCTAATGACCTGGTTGTTTGCAGTCTGGCAAAACTACTCTAATGATGCATAAAGTAGGGTGTAAACAGACAAGAAGACATCTGTTGTTGTCCTGAGTACTGTCTCTGAGAGGTAGTAAATACTGAAGGTTTAATAATTCAGATACTAAAACATTTTTCTATTGATTTTACATTTTCTGTTTTGCACATATATGTATATATTTTTATTTTGTTTCTACTTTCATAGGGTACAGCTGTGCAGATATGATTTTGTACTGATGGAGAACACTGAACTGACCTTCAAACCCATCCCCTGTCCAGAGAACAGTACATGAAGAGAGAGCTTCTGCTAACTTAATTTCTCTTATGGCAGTGACATTTGATTCTTCCTCAGGATAAAGACTGCAATGAGAAGGGAAATGAGATAACCTAGATTTATTTTCAAGAGTCTGTATGGTAATATGCATTACTTCCTCTGAGTGCCTTAGGGTGAAATTCATAGAAAAGTTCTGGTACCTATGTATTTAGGAAATTTGAATAAAATCAATGCATCATAGAGAACGTACAATGATCTATTAGTTATTATTTGTTAACAGTGAGGCAACTACTGAATTAAAGATGAATTATCTGCATAATCTCAGCACATTATTAATCAAGTCATACATATATTTAATTATTTATTATTTATAATGGTTTTTACATTGAAATATAATTACCTGTCTACCAAGTGAATTTAATATACTGTACATGTGATCTACAGTTCTAATATATAGCAGTTTTGCTGTGCGATGTTCATTGGATAAATGAATTAATGTTTTCTCATTATGCAGTGTCTCAGTCTCTAAGACCTGGAACAATAAGTTTTGTGAACACATATGTAACTGCTGTTTAAATTATCTGTAGTCTCATCTGAGATGAATACTATTGCACCCATTCAGATTTTTTTCAGTTAAAGCTATGGACAGGACAGTGATGTTTCAGATATGAAGTAATTCTAAAGACTGTTCTGAAGAGAATAATTTGAAGATGAAATATATGCATTTATATTGTGTTTCAGTTTGGGCCTTTCGCAATTGGAACTGCTGCTCATGTTGTACTTGATGACAGCTTTTCACTTACTGGAATGTGAACAGGAATAAATCCTACATGAAAATTTCTTCCACCAGTTCAGAAAAGTTTTCCAATGCCAGATTGCCTTCCTGATGGTACTGATTGAAGAAAAGATATGTGCTTTATTTTTCTTTAAGCTTTTTTCTTTCTAATTCTTTTACTATGTATTTAACTGTTTTCTTGTGTGAATGAGTCCTATGCACATTATTCTTTCCCATGCCTACACTGTCCTTCCTCTTGATAGCAACAGGTGGTTGAACCTAGTGGCAAACTTCATGTGAATGTCAATGGTGTGGGATGTCCAAAACCTAGGAACTCTAAGTTGTATTGAAAGTCAACAGCTGGGTTAGAAGGAATATGGGAGACAGTGCGGCCAGATGTATTTGTTTTTGCACACGCTCCCCCTGACTGCATGAAGGACTGTGGGTTCATGCATGTAAAACTAAACTGGAACAATCTGCCCAACATTCATTCACAGAAGGAAGGGAAAACACCTTTTTTTTTTTTTTTTTTTTTTTTTTTTTTTAATTGCAGGGGTATTCAAATTAAGTTTTATGGTATTTGAGCCATGATGCATAAATCTTTTAATTTCAGATTTCAGCAGTAACCACATTTTCACTTTACATGTACATACAATCACACAGAACACATTTGAATTCTGAACTATCAAGCACTTTAAATGCCTTGAGTGTACGAATGGACCCCTTTTAATGAAAGCATCTTGCTTCATCAGATCTATTACTGTGAAGGAAATGGCTGATGGGTTAAAAACATCATTCAGATACCATAGTGATTCGCACAAAATATGAACCTAAACAGACAAGCAAACCATTTGTTTTGGCTGTCTGGAATTGAAGCTGTGTTAGGGTATTCTAAGTTGTTGTTCTGTATTTTATTTTTTTTTATTATTTTTCTGTTCTTACATGATACATCATCATGGCATTTTGTTTAGATTTAAAATTAGAAATAGTGATAGCAATTTTTTTTTAAATTTATTTATTATTTTTTTTTTGGTTGGGTAGGTTCTTGTTGTTACTGTTTTACTATTGTTGTAAGCCAAACAATGTACTTAGATCATAGGATATTTATGTACAAGAGAAAATGATGGGGAAAAAAAAAAATGCTCTGTAAAGCTACCATCAAATTTTTGCTTTTTATTATTTTTTAAAGAATTTTTTACTTTTTCAGCCAAATAAAGAAGATGGTCTGTTATTCAAGTGTTTTTGGTGTTTTTCTTTCTTTCTTTCTTTCTTTTTTTTTTTTTTTTTTTTAATAATAATGGGTTAACCAAAGAAAATATGGGATGCTCACAAGCCAGAGTAGCAGAGTAGTTCGGAAGTTAAACAGAAGAAACAACTGAGTTTGGCTGTGGACAGACATGCTCAGGGACTTTTTTTAAAGATAAAGCATATATATTGTATATTCCACATTAGTATGCTTATGTATGTTATGCTTGTGTATGGAGGGAAGTGTGGGGTTTGTGTGTGTGTGTTTTTCTGTATTTCATCATCTCATCTCATTTTTTTTTTTTTTTTTTTTAATTGACTATCTATTCTGCTTGTTTTCATTCTGTAGGCTTTTGCCAAGCAGTGCTCTCACCACCCCTAGGTTTCCCTTTACAAGTCTCTGAGCTTCCTTTATTGCCTTACCTTCAAATACCTGTTTCTTATGTCACTTAAAAGGAAGCATAGAGACCTGAGAGTAATTTTCAAATGTCTCAGAAAATAATCTTTCAATGGGTAACATAGATGTTCTGGCAGAGAAATGTATCAGATGGCCTCTTAAGTTTCCTTTTAACGTTGCTTTTCTACAGTTACTCTGACATAAGGCATTTCAACTATTTATGTAATGTTTTATATTCTTGCCTTTTTTTTTTTTTTTTAATTATTATTTTTTGCTTTGGTTTTATGTCCTGCTGATAAGAACTGAAGTACTGAGTATGAATATAATTTTGACTATAAACCTCTATTTTGCTTGAGATAGTCATTTGCAAGTTACTATCTGGAAAAATTAATGAAATTGTATTGTCTCTAAATTGGTAGCATGAAGGGTAGATGTACTGCCCTTTCCAGTAATGACACTGAGTACTTGTTTACTACTACAGCTATTATTGACATAGTTGTCAAATGGTTGGGGATTTTTCCACTCTATTTTTACATTGTTTAACCACATGAACTTAATTTTCAACAGCTTACTTTATAAGACAAAGATACATAAAGATCTGCCTTTTCAGTATTTGCTGGGGTTGGCATTTTCACTATAAATTATATCCTTTGCCTTTAACTTGCTCCCCAAAGTAGGGTGGAACTCTGGTGTTGCAGCCCTTGGAAAGGAGAAGCTGCTTTTAGGCAGTAGCCATAACTCATATATAGAGCAGGCTACTAGCCCCACGCATTCTTTATCTATCATATAAACATACTGGCAAAATGGTGCCTACACAAGCAGTCATGATATATTGAATTGTGAGGTAGCGCATAAGACATGAGCAGGAAAATATGAAGAATTGAAGACTGAGATACTTTTCTAGAATTTTCCCATTATGAATATATGGAATATATGGAATAAAGGTGCTGCTGAAGATGCAAGGAGACCTACAAGTATGACTACTGGTGTTAAAGAGTGATACATTATAAAGGCAATTTTCACACATTTTAAACATACCTATATAAGGTATAGTGAGGACCATACCCATGTAAGTTTTGGTAAGAAAGAAACAGTGATTTGCTGCCTTGTTTGGGACAAGCTTTGGGTGAAGGGGAAAGGAGCAGTGGGGTTGATCAGGAGGTTCCAGTAATCCACATAAAACAAAGAAACACTTTTGTTTTTTCGTCTATCTTTCCAGTTTAGTTTGTAATTTCCATTTTGTTCCAGGCAGAGCATTTCCAGTACATAATTGCCCTTCTCAAGTGGCTAAGCACTTGGACTCCATCCTTGTGTCTCCCAGCACCAGCAAAAATGTGCTGTAATTGTTCGGAAATGCATTGCTGTTTATGGCCCACTGCCACATGCTACTTTGTACTGATTCTGTCAGCTCTCTTAAGCTCAGCAGAGGATGTCACAGTCAGGCAGAAAATGAAAATCTTCCGAGGTTTCCTGTTCTGAAGCAAGTGGTAATGATAACTCAGTTCTGCATCAGAGCAAAAGAGCAGTTGGACTGATTACAGTACTGTTTGAATTCTCTGTCAGATTACAAAATACCTACCAACACTTTCCACGTTAATATGAAAAAAGAAAAAAGGAAAAAAAAAAAAGTGGACATATGTTTTCACAGAATAATGGAATGATTGAAGGTGGAAGGGAGCTCTGGAGATCATCTAGTCCAAAGTCCCTGCTCAGGCAGGGTTCCCTACAGCATATCACCCAGGATTGTGTCCAGACAGTTTTTGAATATCTCCAGAGAAGGGGACTCCACAATGTTTCTGGGCAATCTGTTCCAGTGCTCTGTCACCCCCACAGTAAAGAAGATTTTCCTCAAGTTCAGGTGGAATTTTCTGTGTTGCAGTTTGTGCCCATTGCCTTTTGTGCTACTGCTGGGCACCACTAAGAAGAGCTTGGCCCCATTTTATTGACACCCTCCCTTCAGATACTGACGCACATTGACAAGATCTCATCCTTCTCTTCTCCAGGCTGAACAGTCCAAGCTCCCTCAGCCTCTCCTCATATGAGAGATGCTCCAGCCCCTTTATCATCTTAGGAGCCCTGCATTGGACTTGCTCCAGTAGCTCCATGTCCCTCTTGTACCGGGAGCCCAGAACTGTACAAAGTACTCCAAGTGAGGCCTCACCAGGGCTGAGTAGAGGGGGAGGATCACCTCCCTTGACCTGCTGGCAGCACTCTTCTGAATGCACTACAGGATACCAATGGACTTCTTGGCCACAAGGGCACACTGCTGGCTCATGGTCAAGCCTTTGGCTGCCAGGACTCCCAGGTTCTTCTCCATACAGCTATTCTCAGGCAGGTCAGCCCCCAGCCTGTACTGGTGCTTGAGGTTATTCCTCTCCAAGTGCAGGGCCCTGCACTTGCCTTTGTTGAATTTCAAGAGGTTCCCCTCTGCCCATCTTTCTACCTGTCAAGATCCTTCTGAATGGCAGCACAGCACTCTGGGGTATCGAACTTCTCTCCCAGTTTTGTATCATCAGCAAACTTGCTGAGAAGGCTTTCTATCCCTTTGTCCAAGCCATTAATGAATAAGTTAAACAATACTGGATGCTGTATTGACCCTTGGGGGATGTTTATTTCCATTCCAAACAAACAAACAACAACAACAAAACTTCCAAATTCGTAAGATAAATTGTTAACTTTATCTTAGTAGTTTATTTGTAACTAGTGTTTTTAACCGTAAAGAACGATCTCTATACACATGAAGAACGATGTATCCCATGAGTAAACATAGGTTCTGTAATTAACAAGATCATTGTAGTAATACCAAAGGGATCTCGCTAGGATATACTTAGAGTAATAAATTGTAAATTATTTCATTCAAATGCAACAAGTTTGGAACTTTTAATGTAGTATTTTTATTTAATGCTTATTCACAGGAAGATAAAATTGTTGAGTGACAGGTTTATAAAGCTAATATAAGCATATTTTTTCTGTGTTTGTGTAAGACTTGATTTGTATTTGATAAATCCATCTTTTCTTTTAACCATGCTATTTTGAGTGTCATGACAGTAAGGATATATCAAGAAATTCATTAAGTACTGGTAGGCACTGGAGTAAGCAGTAGCTTACTTAGAGGAAACATATAGTGCAGATGTTTACTACATCACTTATGTAATTCACAATAGGTTGAAATGGTCTAGATTAAAGATATGTAGAACAAGACCAATTGCCAGTTCGATTTGGGAAGCTTGTATTGATTTCAGTGATGTTATACACAGTTAAGGCTGTTTTTTAATGGTCTCTGCGTCAGGTAACTTAAGGCAGATTTCACATTGAGATTCCTTATTTGTACAAGGTAAAGTGCAGATGTATGTTGGTGGAATTACAGGCTAGGTTTATATACAGCAAAGTGGAAAGCGATTTAGTAAGGAGAGGCTGAAGAGAGTGCAGGTAACTTTTTAGGAAGAAGAAAGGTCTGTAAAAACATCTGTTCTTTTTATGTGAATGTTGTAACTGGAGTTACGAGTTACTTCTAAAGGCGCATTTCAGGGTAATTAACAGTCACACAAGCCATTACTGTCTGGATGGCAAATGATGTGAGTGAGAAAAGAAGGAATCAGACATAGGGACCTAAAGAGGTACTTAATCAGGATTTATGCTAAATCCAGAGTTACCCTCTGCATTTGTCGGCTATCAGGATTCCTGTCTCTTTTTTCACGTTGACATTTGCAATATTTATTCTGAGCATATCCAGATTTGTGCATCAGTCTTAGTGCTGAACAGCTTGACACTGCCTCCTAGTT
The DNA here is from genome assembly GCF_965140915.1 of Aythya marila. Classification (NCBI taxonomy): domain Eukaryota; kingdom Metazoa; phylum Chordata; class Aves; order Anseriformes; family Anatidae; genus Aythya; species Aythya marila. The sequence goes on from NC_139042.1 coordinate 104,188,529, forward strand.
AATCAATATCTGAAGTCCAGGCATTCATACACCTCTCCCTTCAGTCTGGTGGGCATACCTGGTGCACATCTAATGCTTTGAAAGGAAGTCCACACAAAATTTGAGACAGACTCTGCCTTCTGTTTAAAAAAATTGTAAGGAAAATGATATGCTGCTGCTCCCTAGCATGTGCAGTTCAGGGTTAAAAGAACATTTGGACTACAAGTTAGTTAACCATGGCATTCAGGAGATTTAGGCCTACATCTCTGGATTCCTAGGGGAGTGCTTTTGCCCTCATGCTGTAAGCTGTCCTGGGCTGGGAGCACTTACCCTCTCCTCTTGATGTTTCATTGGTGTACAGGTAGGGAACCATGATTAACTGGGCTAGAGAAAAACAAAGGTACGCCCATCAGGGGTATTCTACATGCATTCAATGGAAGAAGGACTCTTGGGTCCATCCTTATTTTAGGGGCTGTTAATACATATTTTTTACATTAACTTATTGATGGGGTAAGTGGACTTACAGTTAAAAGTCTGTGTTTAGTTGTTCTGAATTCCAAATGAATTGTTTGTCCTTTCTCACAAGAATGAAGTCTATATATCTACTGCTACAGAGCTCTGGATTCACTGCCATTGCCAAAGAGGCTCTGTACTGTGACATCAAATTCTCTTTTTAATTTCAACCTCTGCATCCTTCTGCGTACTGTAGGAGAGAAACATTAATAAAGAGCTTTATGCCCTACAAAAAGTAATGGTAGCTTTTAAATATGCTCACCCTTCAGGTCCCTCACTTGCTGCAACCTCAGTGCAGCTGGAGAGAGTGACTGTGGCCATTAACTACCATGGTCAATAAGGAGGGGATGGGTAGCAGCTGATGTGAGACTTGATTGCTCACCATACCTTTGCTGTATGCTCAAGCTTGTCCTCAAACTCTCTTCTGGTTCCACTCACTGACTTGCCAGTACTAATCAGAGTGCTTTAGGTGTACTCCTGGAAGGCATTTTTCAGGTCAATTTCTTTTGAAAGCAACTCACTCTGTGCTGAGATATGGCTCTGTGATGCAAATGAGACTGTGGTAAGTAGGGAAGACTGTGTCAAAAGCACAGTCCCTGTTCAAATTCAAAGGCATAGGCAGATAGTGACCAAACACTGTGTATCCATACTGTGTGTGCATCTAAAAATGAGAAGATGACAAGTTTAAAAAGTGAAAGTGTGACATCTGTGGCAGTTAGTATTTCTTCCATGCCTTGGAATACCAGATATTCACGTGCTTCCTGCCCACCTGCTTGAGTAATGGGGTGTAGAGGGAGGGGGCAGTGATTTTTATCATGTTTATCAATTGCATACTGTTTACACATTAATTGCATAGTATATTTCCTCTTCTTGTTTCTACATTTCTTACATCTTTCTGAATACAATTGTAAGGAATGGGATAATCATCCCACCAATACATTGTACAGGTAAACAAATGGTAAAGTATAACTGGAGATGAGAAAAAGATACGAAGATTTTAAAAGAAACAAAAAAAAGTTGTCAGAAGAGGGCAGCCTTTTCACATAAACTGTAAGCTAGAAACAATACAGAAAACAAATTATTCCTTTCACTATAGCTAAGCATGCCAATGTGGGGGTAACCTTGTTGAGGAAACCGCAACGTGCACAGAACTTGATCACTTCAAGAATGCTTCTCTTTTGTGCTACCTGATTTTCAAAGGACAGAGGGTTAGCTTTGTAGTGGTAGTGGATTTTTTTGTTTTGTTTAGTTTTGTTTTTCTGTTATGTTCAGACAATGGAGTTTGAAATGTTTTTAAGATGAGTCAGCAAAGGGAAATCTGATTTATTTATTTATTTATTTATTTTTGTTAAAGGCAACCAAACTTTGCCTTTGCATACTTCGGGTATTAAGGGCAAAGTGCACTTGCTCTAAATATTGTTGCAGAGAGGTAACTCATTATTTAGATTAAGAAATAAAAAAGCACAAGTAAATTAAATGGATTGCAATTTATTAATGTGTTCTTAAGCATATCAATCTGTCTGAGTATTTATGCAAATACAATATTTAGTCAAGAAGACTTTCGCATAGTGAAATTTATATCATAAACAATCGGCAGACTAAGCTGATTTTATACAAATCTTGTGGCAGTCAGTAAACCCCAGCTACAACTAGTCCATAACTATTCCAGTGAATATATCACTGCAGGGGAAAAAGAGAAACCCTAAAATTTCAATGAACATAATTTGTGATCTGATGCAAAATGTTATGAAGATGTGTTTGTTTTAACTTCTGATTCCTGAGTGAAAAGAGTAGCCTTGTAGCTGTGTCTTTGTGACTAATTTAGCTTCAAGAAGTTCAGGGCAATGGAACAGAAACTTTCGAACTCCCCAGGCAAGCTTTTAAGAAGATCATTGCTAATATTGGAAATCTGAGGCTAGGTACTTGGCTGAGTGAGTACTCAACTTTAGTTAAAGATATTTTTAGAGCTTGGGTCAGTAAAACACTTAAACTCCAGGTGATTTGAGTGACTGGTTAAGATGAGAATTAAGCAAGCACATAAAAAGGACCCTAATGGCAGTCTCAAGCAACTAAGTACTTTTTGCTCAAAAACCAAAGATTTCTGTAGGGCTCAAAAGTATCATAAAAGATTTAGTTTGTGCATACTATGCAAAGATATGCTTTTGTTACCATTAAGAAAAACACAACAGAAGGAAGAAGCAAAGGGTGTCTAAAGGCTTTACCAGTCTTCTCTGTCTCAACCATCTACTCCATGCTCATGGATGTTTTTAATCTGTAGTTTCCACCCTTCAGGAAAACCTCAGGGGAAGGCAGGGAGTTAAGCATAGCATGGCATACTGCTCAACATGAGGTGCATGCATTGTCATGTATTGAATGCCAAGACACACCCCTATCCCTATAAGATATAGCAAGACGCCTTCACCGTGGATGCAGAGCAGATGGGGCTTTGGCTTTTCAGTTCTTATTCAAATAAATACTTTCAATTTAAAGCATTTCGTTTTCAGTTGATTTTCTTTAAAGGAACAGAGGGCTGTATGAAACGCGTCAGGCTCTGTGCTTATGGTTTTGAAGGTGTTGTGGTATATATGATGCATATTATGGTATTTTAAGATAGCTAAATTTTGGATATTCCCCAATGTTTTGACTAGCAAAACACATGGGATCCTAGTAGGTCCACATTATTGAAGAGACACATATAAACTGGAAATTTTCCAGAAATGGTATGACTATATTTGTATGTCAAGATCTGTCTCCTCCTGAGTCTGGTTTAATTAGAGGTATTAGACTTGTGTACTTTACATATACGTATGCAATAAAATCTTCAACCTTCATATAGGTTATTGTTAACTTAGCCATAGGATCCCTAGAACACTCACGATAATTGATACCTAAATCTAATAAAGATCTAATATAAACCCACGTATTTTTTTTTTCCATTTTCTCTATTTTGTTGTTGTTGTTCCATTTTTCCTGAACTAAAAAGGAGAAAAAATGTTCTGGTCAGCAAAATTGTCAGATTTACTTTGAGGAAGTAGTGAGGAAAAAAATACTTTTACAAAATGTCTTAACCACAGAATCACAGAATTTCTAGGTTGGAAGAGACCTCAAGATCATTGAGTCCACCCTCTGACCTAACACTAACAAGTCCTCCACTAAACCATACCACTAAGCTCTACATCTAAACGTCTTTTAAAGACCTCCAGGGATGGAGACTCTACCACTTCCCTTGGCAGCCCATCCCAATGCCTCCCAACCCTCTCAGTAAAGAAGTTTTTCCTAATATCCAATTGAAAACACCCCTGGCGCAACTTCAGCTCGTTCCCCCTCATCCTATCACCAGGCACGTGGGAGAGTAAACCAACCCCCACCTCACTACAGCCTCCTTTAAGGTATATGTAGAGAGCAATAAGGTCACCCGTGAGCCTCCTTTTCTATAGGCTGAACAATCCCAGCTCCCTCAGCTGCTCCTCGTAGGACTTGTTCTCCAGGCCCCTCACCAGCTTCATCGCCCTTCTCTGCACCCGCTCAAGCACCTCGATGTCCTTCTTGTGGCGTGGGGCCCAGAACTGAACACAGTACTCGAGGTGTGGCCTCACCAGAGCTGAGCACAGAAGGACAATCACCTCCCTAGCCCTGCTGGCCACACTGCTTCTTATACAAGCCAGGATGCTGTTGGCCTTCTTGGCCACCTGAGCACACTGCTGCCTCATATTCAGCCGACTATCAACCATCACTCCCAGGTCCTTCTCCGCCAAGTAGCTTTCCAACCACTCATCTCCCAGCCTGTAGCTCTGCTTGGGGTTATTGCATCCCAGGTGGAGGACCCGGCACTTGGCCTTGTTGAACTTCAAGCAGTTGACCTCAGCCCATCGGTGCAGCCTATCCAGATCCTCCTGCAGAGCCTTCCTACCCTCAAGCAGATCGACACACGCGCCTAGCTTGGTGTCATCTGCAAACTTACTGAGGGTGCACTCGATGCCCTCGTCCAGATCACCGATGAAGATATTAAAGAGGACCGGCCCCAGCACCGAGCCCTGGGGAACGCCACTAGTGACTGGCCTCCAACTGGACTTGACTCCATTCACCACGACTCTTTGGGCCCGGCTCTCCAGCCAGTTTCTAACCCAACGAAGCGTGCGCCAGTCCAAGCCACGAGCAGCCAGTTTCTTGAGGAGAATGCTGTGGGCGACGGTGTCAAAAGCCTTGCTGAAGTCAAGGTAGACCACATCCACAGCCTTTCCCTCATCCACCCAGCGCGTCACTTGGTCATAGAAGGAGATCAGGTTCATCAGGCATGACCTGCCTTTCATAAACCCATGCTGACTGGGCCTGATCACCTGCTTGCCCTGCAAGTGCTGCGTGATGACTCTCAAGAGAATCTGCTCCATGAGCTTCCCTGGCACTGATGTCAATCTGACAGGCCTGTAGTTTCCCGGGTCTGCCCTCTGGCCCTTCTTGTAGATGGGCGTCACGTTTGCTAGCCGCCAGTCAACTGGGACCTCCCCCGATAGCCAGGACTGCTGATAAATGATGGTAAGCGGCTCGGCCAGCTCCTCTGCCAGTTCTCTCAGTACCCTTGGGTGGATCCCATCTGGCTTCATCGATTTGCATACATCCAAGTGCCGTAGCAGGTCGCCAACCATTTCCTCATGGATAGTGAGGGCCACATTCTGCTGCACGTGGGGACAGACCGTTCCTGCGCCATTAAGATTTCCCTCTTGAAGAGCGCCCAGCCTTCCTGGACTCCTCTGCCCTTCAGAACCGCCTCCCAAGGGACTCTACCAACCAGTGTCCTCGGCAGCACGAAGTCAGCCCTCCGGAAGTCCAATACAGCGGTTTTACTGGTCCCCTCCCTGGCCTCGCCAAGAATAGAGAACTCCACCATTTCGTGGTCACTCTGCCCAAGACAGCTCCCGACAATCACATCCTCCACCAGTCCTTCTCTGTTTGTGAAGAGAAGGTCTAGCGGGGCGCCACCCCTGGTAGGCTCACTAACCAGCTGCATCAGGAAGCTATCTTCCACGCTCTCCAGAAACCTCCTAGACTGCTTCTCTGGGCTGTGTTGTGCTCCCAGGATATGTCAGGGAAGTTGAAGTCCCCCACGAGAAGAAGCGCTGAAGATGTCGCAACTTCTGTCAGCTGCATGTAGAACTCCTCATCAGTCTCCTCATCCTGGTTTGGCGGTCTATAACAGACCCCCACCAGGATGCTTGCCTTGTTGGCCTTCCCGCTGATCCTAACCCACAGGGACTCAACCTTATCATTCCCAGCCTCAAGTTCCATGACATCAAAACTCTCTCTGATATAGAGCGCCACACCACCACCACTTCCTCACCCCAGGCATCCTCCTGGGCAGACTTTCTACCTCTTCCTCAGCTACTGGCCTCTCAAGCTCCAGGGCCTCAAGCCTGTTGTGTAAGGGCACCTGGGAAGGTGGGGCCGGCGGGGGGGGAGGGGGGCATTGCCTGCGATGTCGAGCAGGGACCTGTTTCCATTCCTCCTCAACTCCCAGATCCCCTCCCTCTGCCCAACAGCAACAGGGCAGGGGGTCCACCCCCATTTGGGGGGTCTCACTCTGGGGCCTGTCCTTCAGGCTGCACAGGGAGTCGCTCCACCAGTCTATCTCGCGCTCACACTCCCTGATATCCCTCAACCTCTCCACCTCCTCCTTGAGCTCTGCCACCAGGCGGACCAGGTCGTCCACCTGCTCACACCTCACGCACACAGTCTCTGCCCCCCGCAGGTGGTAGCAACAGGCTCAGGCACTCCCTGCACCCGGAGACCTGAACTGCCACAGTGTTGATCGGGCAGTCGGTCTGGGTGTGTACAGACTTCCAGGAGAGCGCACTGTGCCTGGTGTACCCCATTGCAGCCTAGCTAGCGGCAGGCCGCCCTTAGAGGAGGTGTTGGTATGGGCGGGGGGAACGCTCTGCCCTGCCCGCGCCAACTGCCGCGCCTCTCCCTGCTGAGGTGCCACGCGCTGTGTGCCCGTCCTGGTGGCCGCGCTCCCTAGGGGCAGGTTATGAACGGCCGGGGAGGGGGCGCTGCTGGCTCCGCTACGCCTCGTTCCCGCCTCGTTCGCCTCCCTCCCGAGGGCTGCCGGGTCCTGGCGGCTCCCTCGAGTGGGCTCGGTGCTGGAAAAATCAGCCCTGCCTGTCCGATCCCTGCTCCGCTGCAAAACGCGTCTGCCCAGGAGCTAATCGCCTTGGCAAGTGGCTAAACTAGAACCAATTTTTAAACCATCGTAATAACAGGTCAGGTTGTCAGATGGTATAGTGTTTAGCTCTATCAAGTGGAGGGCTTGTGCTGATTTATGCAGTATCTCGTCCATCTGCCCTGTCTTCTGCCATCAGAGTAGATTATATATATATATCTTCTGAATCTAACTTATTTTTTCCTTGTTCTTACTATCTGCGTTATGAACTGAGGAAAGAAAAGGAGCATCATTGGATGAAATGAAGCCCAAGTTACTGCTGATCAAGAATTTCCACCAGCTCTTTAGCAGCCCACACAAAACAATTGTGGGTTGTTGGTTTTCTTTTTTATTTTTGTGAGTGGTGGCTCTGCTTGGAGAGTTCAGCAGGAGCTAAACCTGTTTACTGGAAATAACAAAGGCTTTGCCCAATATGCTCAAGTAGGTGTTAAGACTTGAAAAGAAGCTGACCTACTGAAGTATTTCCCTGAGGACTGATAGACTAAATGGAGAAAAATGTGGACAATGCACATACAGTCACTGAGAAAGATGGCAGGTATCTGCTGGTAACTCTTCAGCCTTTTGCCTTTCCTAAAAATATAACTGCTACCCAGTCTACCTCAGTGTACTTTCTTAGTGAAGCCATACTGTTTAAATTGCTCCAGCTAAACTGTGTGTGTCATCTTTAATGGGATAGGTTAGGAAGCTTGAAGATTTGAGGGCAGTGTAATATTCAGCAAGAGAGTGGTGAACAGTCTCAAAGAATGGAGCCAGAAAAAAAAGAATGTAAATATTCAGCCTGATCAGCAATGTGAAATGACAGAATTAAAATAAAATAAAAATTCAGAAGGAGAGAAAGTTAAAATAATGACAAAAAAAAAAAAAAAAAAAAAAAGTTATGGAACAAGCTGAGTAACAATGGGAGAGATTTTAGGGGCCAGTGTTATCTAGAAGAACTTTGAATTGTTAAGAAAGCACCCATCCACCAAGGTGGGGCTTTGTTCATAGACATAGCTGCATCCAGTGACGAGATGAGCCATGAGCCAGATGGGCTCAGCTCCAGTTCAGATGACTGGGTTTTAAAGTTAGAGCTTGATTCTGAACTGTCTGTCAGTTGAAGAAATGCTGCCTCCAGTAAGCTCTGCTCTCTACCCTGGTACACTCTTTACTGGGAGCCATGCCACCCAAAACTTGGCTCAGTGGCCAGCTCCTCCTTCTCCTGCCCACTCAAGCACAGAACAAGAAGTCCCCATCCCTGGAACTGGTTGTGAGCCTGGCAGCTCACCCATTCCTACTCCTCCCTCCAGGAGCAATTTTTCTTCCTTACAAAAACAACTCACAGGACCACATATGCTACTTAACTGCTTGGTTCTTAGGGGTGATGCATAGTGACAGAATAAATTTCCTGCTTAAAAAATACAGGTGCCCATCTCACAAAAACAGTCCCAATGAACAGTAACACTATTGACATTCTCCAAAAGGCAGACTGAAGGGAGAAAAAAATTAATCATTACAAAATCTATTCACAAATGGCTTTCAGGTCACAACTGAAGGTTGGACGTTGTCATAAACTAGCTCCAATACTTCTCAGTCTGTGCCGTGTCTGCATATTATACTGAAGACTCCAAGTCTTTTAGGTTGCAAAGTACCGTACTTTTTTCTGCTAAATAGGTCTTGAAGTATTCACCAGAGTCAATGGAAATAATCCTGCAGATCCAGTGGGTTTGGATGAACTCTCCCCCTCCTCCTCCTTCTTCTCCTCCTCTTTCCTCCTCTTTCCTCTTCCTCACCAGAAAAAAAAAAAAAAAAAAAAAAAAAAAAAGATTATACTGACATCAAATCAAATCTAAAGCAAATAAAGGGAACAAATTGACAAACACTTACATACTTCAGGTACCATGTTAATGAAACTTTGAATATGATATTCATTAAAAATAAATAAATATAACTAGGGTTCTTTCAGTAGTTTTATCTCATTATGTACAGGGCCATAAACATTCCACTTCATTTCTGTCTCATGAAATACTTTGAAGAAGAGTCAGTGCTTTATAGCATACAAATCAGTTGAAAAAAAAAAAATCCAAGATTGAATAAAATAAGCTTGAAATGATTCTCTAGATGGAGATGCAGCTTTTGCCTACAGCATTAATATATTACAGTTTGGCATCTCTAAAATATAGCTGTGAAGAATGCTGTGAACCTGCTAATTAATGAGACTCTTTTCCTTAGACATTTCATTAACCTAAACTTTTTAGTTTTCTGTAGATTGAATGCATGCATGCCTGTTTTTAACCTTTGTATGATGGCTCCTAACGTTATAATTAATTTATTCCCACTAGCAAGAGGAGAATATTGGGTTATAGAAGTAATTCAAAATGAGTCATGCATAATTTACACTGATCAATATTGTTGAGTATAATATTTTATTTTCTCTGATGGCTTTTAATTTTATAGAAACAATGTATTGTCAAAAATACCGAACTATAATATTTAATTTATCATTTAGCATTAATCAACACAGAGGCAAAAATTTAGAAGGTTCCAGAAGGGACATGAATGTAAAGAATTAAAACTACTTTGCTTTCGAGGCAAGATCTCCTATTTCCCATACTATGTCCAGCATCTCACATAGATGTCTTTTCATTACTATAACACAAAAATTGAGGTTTTGAAAAGTCTGGGTGTTTCTGCAGAGAGATCAATCCCGAATCTGTTGTTGCACCTGGAAAGTGAGGATCATCAGCTGAGAATATTATTCAGGAGCTGGAGAAAGTTGCATCATGTGCAAGGCGGGGACAAAATTATAACCACACCCCTTTCCTTTTGGCCCTGACATTCATTCAGTGCCAAATGCTAGTTTCAGTCCTCTCTCTCCACCTGTTGGATCAGAAGAAGATTGTGTTTCAGGATCTGCACTGACTGTTGTACTTTGGGGCAGACTGAAAGGGAGCAAGAGTGAAATTTTCCCTTCATGCACGTATGGGTGGGTGAAGTAAGTTAATTTGTTTTGCTTTGCTTTGCTTTTTTCTCCAGCTGTATCTGCAGTGAAATGGGAATTACAAGGGTTTGGTTATCCAACAAGGATTAACAAGGGTTTGGTTAAACCAGGCTGGAAATGGGTTGGCAAGAACAGGAGAAGGGCATCAGAGTACCAATTCTCCTTGAGACTGGGGGGTAACAAATAACAGTCATCAGCTCTTCTTTCATTTGTAGCCAAGAAACCATTACTGTGTTGCCACCAGGTCAGGGAGCTGATGAGCACCCTCCCAAATAGGATGGAGTGACCAAAGGAGGAAGAGTTCATTGCTGAGAAATATTCCCAGATTTAGTGAAACCGCATCCTAATTAAACTACATCATTTGCATCTTGTCCTTCTTACCTTTTCTGTATTTTCTTCCTTCTTGTCATTATTGTTGATGCCATCACTTTGCAGAGCTCTGGGAGGGGAATTTGCTTGTTTTTTGCCTGCATCCACAGGCACCCAAAGGTTGTATGTCAAGTTGCAATTCTGATGCCAGATGAAAGTGAAATACTGTTCCTCAAATAACTCATCTGTGAAAAGCCATCAGTTTATTCACACATTTTTTTCCTTCATGGTTAGGGTTTTGTTTCCTGTGACAGCTAGTGGGTTATATGGGTATATATGGTTTATATGGGTTATAGTATGGCTTTTATGGCTACTTCTTCAGTGCAGATACCAGTTGATGTGAATTTTACCACTGATGTAGTTCCTCATAAAATTAGATTTAAGTTGTTGTGAGAATTAAATCTTTATTTAATAGACAAAGGAAGCAAGAAGTCCATATAAGAGAAAATGAAAGACACCTCTGTGTTTTAGATGTGATAATTAGGAATACAATACGTTATCAAAAAGGAATGTGAAGGAGATGGATTAATAATAGTTAGAAAGAGGGTAAAATAACTGTTACAGGTGCAGGTTGTTGCTTTATGTGTTTTGTGTGCCTATGATGAGGTGAGCCACTAAACGAAGATCCTGAATAACTCTCCATAGACAAGTAAAACCATATTGTTTTTGCTAATGTGGAAAGCTCAATCTGACAGTGAGCAGACCTAAACTTCTCATTGTAACCAGTTGATTGTAGGTTCTCTTACTCTCACTTTTTTTTCTTTTGCAGTGTCTCTTGTGAAGCAAATTCTTATGTATTGCATATATATTAATTTATTCTCAGTTGGAGAGTTATGTGAGAATAATTTTTTTTTGTTATGGCATCCTTTTCCCTTTCTGCCCAGTTTGGTAATAAATATTTTTTCAGGTATTCAGTTATGCACAGACTGTTTTGAATTCATGGTATTTTTCAGTGTGCAGATGGTTTTAGTATTCCTGCTTTAGTGTTCATTTTGTTATTCCCCTTGTGATTGTTCTGGCTTAATTGATGTTTATTATATAGCACTCTCCTAATTATATGCTTGCATATTGCAAAGTTTAGGGCTTTAAATGTCTATTATGTGCCTGTTCTGAAGCACTTCATATTTTTTTTCAATATGCTTTGACACTGCAGTCATTCCAGAGAATATCACTAAAACTGTCTTTACTGTCTTTTAACTTAAGGATGGCACTTCAAGTTTGCTTTCTTTGTCACTTTTTTCCATATTTTCTTGCTTAGCAGTTTGGCAAAATGAAATGCAAATTGCAGAATGGCAAGAAGAGTAAGAAAGCCAGTAATTATCTACTTGGTATGGTATGCTTATGTTGTGAAGTATTCCAACCTGAGCATTTTGAAGATTTGTGGATGTGTGCTTATTTAGAAGTATGTACAGTCATTTTTATTTTATTTTATTTTATTTTATTTTATTTTATTTTATTTTATTTTATTTTATTTTATTTTATTTTATTTTATTTTATTTTATTTTATTTTATTTTATTTTATTTTATTTTATTTTTATTTTTCTCAATAAATAGTTTGTGATTTTTGAGTAATTGAAAATGAAGGGAGCTGGAAATCTTGTCCACAATATGGATGAACTAAGTCAGGAAATAGACCAGCTTGAAATTAATAGCAACTAAAGCAAAAAAGGAAAGAGCTCTTTCAGATCTGTGTTTATTTCCAGATGTAGTTCATAGAAGATGCTCATGGTCATTCTAGTTTAGTGGACCCCCTAGTTGCTGTGGTTACAGTTAACTGTCCCAAATATAGCTACTAGTACAAGGTCATGCTACCACAGCTGTTGAATAGACTGTAAGCCTGACTTGAATTAGGGAATCTCTGTTGTGACTGGAGCAGTTTGCAGTCTTACCAGTTATGTCAGCTTTCTGCAGATCAGTCTCTTCAGCCCTTCAACTTTCTAATCTGGCTGCTTTTTCCTAAACTGACAAGCTGACCTGAAACATCCCATCTCCCCTTCCTTCATCATAATTTATTGCTCTCTCATTTCTACTAGCATACCATTAAAGAGGAAAAAAATTAGATCAATGGAAAAACAAGCAAACAAACAAACCCCTTTGTGGTATAAGTAAGATAAAATACATTTCTGAAATATTTTTAGCTCAGAAATTTGCAGAAATCAATCATATCACACTGATTTCCAAACAGTTGTATGGGATAGCTCAGGGAAGATGAAATGAAGCAGAGGATGGGAATGGTCTAGTTTTACTGCAAGAAAGAAACATCTCTGAAAGCACACATTTAGTCCATATTTCAGGTTTTCTTTGAAATCATTACAACTAGATGGTAAATAGTAGGAGTTTTGTGAATCAATACAAAGATGCCTGGATATGTGCCTCTCATAGTGTTTTCATTACAGCAGACACAGGAGGCATATTTCCAAAGATTATAATAGATTTTCTTGTCTTCTGAGATTCCTATGCTGACTTTTTTTTTTTTTCAACAGATTATTATTTTTTCCATATTAAGATACCATTCGGTTGTTCATGTTGATTTTAGAAAGAAAATATGAATAACAGAATATTTCAGTTATTATGACATATCAGTAGGAGTAATTGCTACTCAGATGTCATTTAATAATGGGAAAAGAAACCAGACAAAACAAAACAAAAGATTTGAATTTCAGTCTGTCATGATATTTCAGCTGGGACAAATTAAAAAAGTTATCAAGAGCAAATTCTAATTTCAAAATTATAAGAATTCTTATTGAAGCCAATATAAATATACTTACATTTATTTATATATTGTATGTATGATTTACGTATGGATGTTTAAGAAGGTTTTTATCAAAAAAAATGTCATGATATCGCTATGTGTACATAAATAAGAATATTCAACAGTGATCTTGGAATTTTCCAGTTCAATGTACTTCATTGCGCAGATGTCTATCATTTGTCCATTATCCATTGAAGTAATCTTGTTTAATTGTATAAATTATTGTTTTATATAATTTTCCAAATGCAGGGCAATGTAGCCAGTGGAGATGACAGTAGATCTACTTCTCCCTGTATTTCTTTCTTTCTAGTCAGATTCTTTATTTTATACTTTGCTTGTTTAATAAAAAAACCTCCTTTCCTATTTCCATGCTTTCCATATATGAAAGTTTTCAATATCAAAGCCCTGTACCCTTCCACAAATTTGTATTAAAATGAATAGGAATCTTGCCTGATTGCAAAGCACTGCAAAGGACCTTATCTGAATGGTGCATAACAGCTCTTCTTATCTTTCAGACTTCCTAGATTGAATTGCACTGCAAGAGTTTTCTTTTTTAGGTTAAAAATGAGCCCGTAATTTTAAATTTTCAATTATCTGTAATACATTGGAGGCGTTTTAATTCCTGAAAGAGGATGAAAGCAGAAAACATTTTTGCATTATGCATTCCTTTTATCTTATTAGAGCCATACAGCGTGTAAAAACAAAAGGATTGGAAAGTATAAAACAAATTCCAAGAGACTGATCATTATAAATTTATTTTTTGAAGTTGAAGTGCTAAAATTATCAATGCAAGCAATGACTAACTCTGATTACATCCACATATATCAAGAATTCATAAGCAGTACAGGTTTATGAACACAAAGAGTTTAACCTCATAAGTTCAAGTCAGAAATAATGCAACCGATGCCTTAAATTTATATGGTTTTGTTTTATCTAGTAGAAAGACAAACTTTAAAAAACAAACAAATGTATTCTAACCTACAGAGGGGGAGAAAAGATTATAAAGACTTCAGTAGAGCTGGAGAAAAGTTCAGAATTTAGGTGCACAGGAGAAACATGATCTATGCAGATAAGCTATAAATATGCAGGTATATGTGTTTGTGGAGAATACCATTCAACAGAAAATGCTGCAGCAAAAGGCAGTGGAAAAGTCAGCAATGTTTCATTTGTATAATCTTATATTGTTTTATTCTATAGAGGAAAAAAATCTGTTATATTCTGGAAAGAAGCATGTGTTTGAAGGGAGGGAAAGACTCAGGCTCATTTATAGAAGGCCAGGAGAAAAACCTGCAGTATTCTGGGGAGATATTCTGATTCTCTCCACAGCTGCTGATGGCACTACATTTCCTTTGCTAGTGATGGCTTGAAACAGTTGGGCCATGGAAATCGTAAGTAACAAAGGGTTCATAGCACCTTCTTCAGGCTCTTCCCCAAGACAGTTCTGTGGTAAAACCTACAGAAGGAACCTCCACTGATTTCGTCCTTCCTCATTGTGACCCCTATTGGGAGCCAAAACACCATGTGATTTAGAGCTGCTGAGATTCTTGTTACAAGAGATGTTTTTCTTATGGGATCAGGATGACTGCAGGGGCAGTCAATAGAGGCAAGGATACTAACAGTGTTTATGAATGAGCATATACTGTATATGTGAATAGCTAAATGTTATAAGCTGTTTGCCTTCTTTTGTGAATGAATATATCTGCTCTCTGATTTGACCGAGTCAAAAAAACAGGCCAGGTGTTTTGTCTTCAAGGGAGAAGGTACAATTTTGATGGATGTTTTCTGTCTCTCTTGCAAAGGGGCTATTATTTTTTACAACATTAGTACCTGGGTACCTACATGCTGTCTGCTGATGGCTTCTACACTAGTGCATAACAGGCCATATGAAGATCATCATTTGTTTCAGGCCGTCATACTAGTTTCACTAATTTTCATATCAAACATAGCTTTATTTCAACCAGCTAGAAATATACCTAGAAATCCTATATATCAGCAAAAGAGTCTGCAGAGCTGCAGTTACTGAAGAAAAAAAAATAAATTATATGGCACATGGGAGAGTGAGAGTGATTAATTTATCTTAAAGCATAAACCTCTGCTAACCTAAGCTATAGCAAGGTGTTGGTAATCTTTAATCTGATTGTAGTAGTACTTATACCTGGGACATCATCCTGTTTGCTCAGCATTGGGAAAGGATTTTCACTCTACTAGTCCCATGGGTCCTGTATCCCCATGTCCAAAAGTTTCTCTGCCTAGCTGAGTGAAGAGACTAGATTAAAACCATGTTGGAGATATAGAGCAAAACATATTGCTCTATATAATTGCTGATATTTTTTGGCTTAGGAGGCCCATCAGAGACCAAAATTCTCAGAACAGCTTTTTTTTTTTTTTTTTTTTTTTTTTTTTTTTTTTTTTTTTTTTTTTTCCCCTGGGCTAAGTTGATAAGAAGCAGAATCTCCTGAAAGCAGTTCAGATGTCTATGATTACTTCTGCTTTATTTCCTAGCCTTTTTAAAGAATAAGGGGGGATCTCACCATTGGTCCCCCAAGGAAGGGGAGAAGGGCACCCTACTTTTTTTTTGATTAAATGTTATTGATGTTTCTATCTAGAATTATCCATAATCAGGGGAAAAAAAAATCTAGTAGAAAGTATTGTCTGATACAGTGCAGTGGCCTAACAACCCAGAAATGACAATTCCAATTCATGGCCATCAATAAAGCGTTCCACATCCTCTGTCTCCATTCCTCATCTGTAAAATGGAAAACAATGGTATTCCTCTGTCTCTCAGAAATGCTATAAAAGCATTAAAACTTGTAAAGCACATGCTATTTAGAGATTTGGAATGCAAAAGTATAGAAGATAGAGTTCTTAGTGGGGAAAAAAAAATAAAAATAAAAAAGCTTTTTGCCCTTAAATTATTCTCCACAACATTTATTTTACCCTTAACAATCAGATTAGCTAACAGTGTTTAAGTACTAGATTTCTCAGAGATTTCTGTTTGTGTTTATTTTGTTTGTTTGTTTTATAATTAGAAGTACTAGCAAGATTTCCAAGTCAGGCCAAGCTGTGCTAGACTTGATGTCAAAACCTTTACCTTGCACAAGACCTCTGCATTTTCTGCTTTCTATACTTTTCAAACTTATAATGTGTCTAGACACGGTATTAACATACATCACTTATCCCAAAACAAGGCCTGTGAAGAGAGCTTTTCTTCCTCTTCCTCCCACACACTTTCCAGCTTTCTTGTTACTTGATCATTCATATCATCCAGGGGAAATATTTTCATGGACCATCTGTTGATCAAGGACACTGCTGGAATCAAAACACTTGATTTTTACAGATAAAGAGCAGAGGCCCTGTGGATAATTTGAGGGGAACGCACAACCTCTTTTTGAGCAATCTGGGTCTGCCTAGAGATGCCCAGTGCAGAATCAGTAAGAGTCAGGACCTGGTGCTATATGTTCACATGCCACAGCCTCACCAGCCCTTCAGAGGATGGATCAGGACACCCTGCCTCTCACCTGAGGGGTGCCGCCACACCTGGGCCTTGGGGTCTGACCTCTCGGCCCTGACTGCTCTCCCCATAGATGAAGTGTTTGGCAACCTGGAATCGCTGAAGCAGGTAGTTCACTTTTTGTTATACTGGGGTTATCAAGCAATGGAAATAAAAACATGGGGTTGGTCCTCTTCTGCTTGTGTAACGTCTTTGTTTGCGGTTTTTATTAGAAGGAAATTCATTGGCACAATAGGATATTGTGGCCTTTCCCACCTCAGAAAAGGGAGAGAATGCATTTAAATTAGCAATACTGAACTGGGAGAGCTCTAATTCCTCACTCCTACGGTTAACTGAATGCTGTGTTGGGGAGGACAGTAACATTAAGCAGTCACGGACAACACAGAATCAAAGCTAAAAAAAAAGCCTAATAAAACATTGTACATTGGCTTGTTCCACTTGGGTGACAGATCAGTGTCCCAATGCCCAGGAAAGGCCGCGCTGTGACAGTAGGAACAGCTTTGGGGATGGTGGGCAGGCAGGGAGAGGCCTCCTTTGGGGCTGCCACCAGTCCTGGCCTTGTTTTGGGCCTGGCCCTGGGCCCCACCGATCTGGGCACCACCCTGAGGCTGCTCCTTGCCAGCCAGACCCCAGAGCCTGTGTCAGTACCTGGGGATGGCCGGGCTGTGGCCCACCCCAGGCACCATTACTGGCCCAGCTGACCTCAATGGGGCTGTGGGACAGGCTGGCTGGGGAAGGGCCCATAGGCCCCAGCTGTGCCCAGCCTCATGGTGCCTGGCATAGTGCGATACACAGTGTGCCCTTGAACCATAACGTCACAGAGTTTCTTGCAAATAATGCCCCCAAGGGTTTGATAATTTCAGATGGATATAATCATCTTGCCCCTTCTTCCTAGGTAGCAGTGTGTCATGTTTATTCATTTATTTAATATATATTTCCATGTGGAGGGAAGATGGCCTCTACCAAATGGTGAAGAATTCTCTGTCCCAGGCACCTGGAGCCATACAGGTGGTGTTTAGTTCCTGCCACATACATCATCAGTGCAGCAGTGTTGGGAATGGCACACAGCACGGTGTGAATGATCTGGCTTTGAGCTCTGGCAGAGATTTAGCAGCTGAGAGCAAGGCCATGTAAGCTACTTGCTGCAATAGTACTTTAGCTTAAGCTAAAGTGAAAGCACATTAGCTTTCCAAATCCTTTCATGAAGGTATGTTCTCTACATATGATACGAATCAGAAGAAAGAGGGTTTCAGGGCCTCTGCGCTATTGCAGAGTTTCATTGTAAACAGAGCAGAACTCATCTTTGATGGCAACAGGGACTTGATGGCTGGTCTGACAGCTTCTCATCTGAAATCTTCATGATAGGATATTCTCCATCAGGAATATTGGATGAGTAAAGTTGTCAGGATTTGGTCTGGTACCACATGGATTTAAAAGCTAAACTGTATAATTGGGTAATGGCTTGAAGCAGGAGGAACTATTTTGAGTGGATTGTTTTGGGCCATTGACCGTGGCTTATTTTTGTGTCCTGTTTTAAGATTTTTTGTTAAATTATTTCACACACACATGAGACTTCATACTGTAACAGATACTCATTTCATCATTTCTGTGACTAAGTAACTAGATCAGAGATTGAAATATGTTGAAATGCCACACTGAACAATATGCAATCTAATGCTTCCTACAGAATTAAACAAATGGAAGCCTGTCACTTTAAATATATGGAAATCTATCGACTTTAATGATACAATTATAAGACTTTCTTGCAGCAGCAAAGCACACAACTAAGCTGGAGTGAGTCTTTGAAGTGCAAATTGTACATTTCCCACCAAACACTTGAAGTAAAAGATGGGAAACATCAATTCACACTACTGAGAAAAAAAAAAGTCTCCAGTTTTTCACAAGAAGAAAGGTTTTAAATTTGCAATTTTCATCTACAAGGTAAGGTGATAATGAATTTTATATTTTACCCAGATGGGTATGTAAATTTCTTCTGAACTTTGTTACAGAGCATCTATTGCACAACTACTGAAAAGGGTGGAGACTGTAGTCAGTTGAGGGGGAAAACATCTCATTTATCTTGTGTATGTGTGTTTGGTTTTGTTTTTTGTTTTCCTGGTTCTTTCATGGTTTTGAACATGGGAGCCTTATCCAAAGCTGTGATTGCAGTCAGACACTTAAATAATAAGTTTCAGATCAGTCCAATGCTGGACAACACAGAAAATCTCCTTTGACTTTAGTGAGAGGAGATGATGTTCAAGACTTTTTCCCTCTTCCCCGTTCAATTTTCTTTAAATAATAAACCACATTCAATAAATTAAAATGCGGTTCTTGGGGCAGAGGCGAAGAGTTCCATACAAATGACCTTGATCCTGTGATATCAATTGCCATCATTAGCAGCCAATGATAGTTCATCTGCTTTCTCTGTAGAGGAAGAATAAGAGCTGTGGAGCAAGAGTTAATTTTCTAAAGACAGATAAATCATAATAAAACAACAACAATGACACACACACATACAAACCTGATGAACTATGATGTAGATAGATTTTGGTAAATGATGTGATTTCTGTGTAAGTTCAAATGCTGCTTCATATAACTAAGTAATTTGCAGTAATATAACAGAAATCTTAAACCATCCTCAGTTAGAGGATTCTATTTATATTTAGGTGGAATATTCTGAATTTCAATTTCTGCTGCCCATTGCCTCTTGTCATGCCATGGATATGACTGCGAAGAGTCTCTGTTTTCTTTATATCCATAATGTCTATGTAATTATGATGCAAGTGGTTTATTTGTATCTCAAGATTAGAGTACAGTGATTAATTGATTTCTGTTCTGGATTTATTTAATTTCCTTCACCAACTCTGTCCCTTAGGTTATAACTTTTGTTTTGCTGTGTGAAGTTGTATTAGAGATATAGGGATTATGCAACATGAAGGTGAATCCTTTGCTGAAATGTGAGGAGCAATCAGCTTTATAGAAATACTCTACAGTCAAGCCCTAAAAGCCCTTTCATATCTGCAACACACAGACTAAGTCTTAGGTGGCTGCATATCTCTGGCTCTTCATAATAATGCAATCCCTGAAACATTTGAAAATTTTAGCTCTGGAAACACTCCTTAAGCATGAATTTTATCTCCAATTACTAGGAATTTTTCAATTATGGAACATTTTCTAAGTGCAGAACTGAGTCCAGCCTAGATCTATCTCATCTGTGGAATAAATCACTGGGACAAATTTCATGCTTGGCTACAGCAGTGTAAATGTAAAGTAGATTCATTGAAGTCAACTGAGTAACTGCAGATTTATGCTGCCATTAGTGAGAAGTGATGTTCAGGAAATGTTTGCTTTTTTACTCCCTCATTGCTGAAGTTTCTATACCAGTAAAATGTATATTAGTAACATTCTTACAATTAAATAGCAAAGATGTAAAACTTACCCATATATCCTTTTGTTATTTTGAGGGCTACCTTCCTACAGGCAGTAAGCAACCTTGTTTTCTATGAAGATGGAGGTTATGACGTTGGGCTATTTCTCTTTCTGACCATTCGGTTTGATATTTAACTCTTCTGGTACAGAGATACTACATTCTCAGAGATAGTAGCTTATGCATTTTGTGACAATAGATGCTGCAGGAGAGACAGATACTACTAGCTCACCTCAAAGGAAAGAAAGGGTGTGGGGTGAGCTCAATCCTTATTAAGTACCAGAGAACTCACAAGGGACAAAGATATTGCTGATGCATTCACAGGAAGGGTTATTCCAGAGTTCAGATGTTGTTACACACCAGAGAGTTCAAATATGGAACATTATATGATACTTGCTTTCACAATCTTTGTTGTTGCTGGAGCTACTCGTAAATCAACAGATTGATTGAAAAAAAAAAAAAAAAAAAAAAGTAGCTTCTCTGATGAGTTACTATTGTGTTTTGTTTGTTTGTTTCATTTTGGTTTTGGTGTATCTGGGGAAAACACAAGCATATCAGAAGCTGTTGATGACTGAGAATCATAGGACTGTTTAGATAACCCATTCTTGCAAAATGATTCTCCCTGTTTTCATAATAAGCACAAGCATTAGGCTTCCCCACTGCTGGCAGCATTGGCTCTAGGGGTCTGTTGCAGAACAGGGTGGTGAGGAAAGAATCATAAGAGACTTCCCTAAATCCCTTCTTCAGGCCCACGTTTATGTCAGTGGTCATTATTGACAGGGTCCATTGGAAAAAAGGTCAAAAGGAAGATATTTTTCAGGCCCAGCTGCAATAAATTAGATATCAGCTCTGCTGTGTGCATCTCAAGAATTGTCTTATCCATTAGTATCTATCACTCTGATAGTTATTAAGTCTGGTAAAGCTATACTTTTCCTGTGACAACTGCAGTCTCTATTACAGCAAATGCAATGGATGAAAAACCCTGCAACAATTCACCAGATTGATAGTGTACTCTAGTTTATTGCAATCTTACTGGTCTGCAATGCATATCCGCCCTTGTGGCTACCTTCTCTTCTTTGGAAAAACACTTTAAATCTAGCAATTTATTGTCCAATATACTTCTTAAAATGTCATACGAAATTGAATTTTAATAGACACGGTTGGTAATAATCAATGACCTTTTGGAAGATATTTGTGCCAATAAGTGGTTACAGACAATCTTGTCTGGAATATCTGCAATGATCCTATTCTTTCTCCAAATATCTGAATAATTCCTCCAGTAATTTAATGGGAAGAGAAGAGGAGGGGAGGGGAGGGAAGGGAAGGGAAGGGAAGGGAAGGGAAAAAGAAAAGAAAAGAAAAGAAAAGATGGGCGTCTGTGGTGAGTTTTTTATCAAACTCACCTACAAATTTCTAGAATTTGGTCTTTTGAGTGAATATCATTGACAGTATGGCTGACAACTGGAGAATATCCTTCTTTATTTTCTTCAATTTTGTTCAGATTAGTTGGTGTTTTTAAATGACAGATTATCTGTGAGAAGTTCTGTGTTCCATGACAGCTTTGGCTACTATTTATTTATTTATTGTTACCTTTCACTGTAACTTAGTGACTCTGTTTCACTTTCTTGCTTAATGACACATATCTGTCAGAGCTGAAATCCTTAACATTCACAAAGCATTGTGTTATATCAGCAAAATCATGGAAATTATTTTACATTAGTATAATAATGAAAGTAATGACATCATAAAAATGGAAGCTTAATTATTCATTGGTATTCAGAGTACATCAGTTAGACCTTCTGAGTTGAAAAATCTGACCTAAATATTTTTCTATATTCATCCATATCAACTCTTCAGAGTTCAGTTTCCAGATTTAAGATGTGGATTCTTCATTGTCTGAATAAATGCAAGAGATTAAGAGGAGGTATGGATGGTGTATGGGTTCCTGAATGTTTGGAAAGAGCTCAAGCAGCCTATATTTGACCTTCATGTATATGAAACTGCAATGTCACAGTCACAGGAGCTGAAACTTGAATAAAAAGTGCTAGAGCACAAACATCTCAGTGATCTTGCCCTTATTTTAATAGCAGAGGGTCACTGAGGTGGAAGATGAACCATTGCTAAGAGTGCAAGACTTAATTCCACAACTCTTTAAGAAAAAGAAAAAAAACTAATGTAATATAATATATGTCTTCTATAAAAAATAGTGATAGGTTTTCCTTTTCTCAGCATGTATTAAGAAGATAGATGCATATAATAGAAGCAACAATTACTTCCTCTACTACTGCTGTATTTATGTATGTATGCACTTATTTATTTATTTTTAAGCCGTATAGACATTGGCATACCCTCAGGTAGGTGATGGGCACTTGCTGAATAGCAGTTCATTTGTATCATCTCATTCAGTTGCATTTTCAGCTGATGCTTTTAAGTTCTGTTTCTTTTACTACCTATCATTTCAGGAGACTTTTTCAATACATGGCCTTCACTCTACTTTTTCAACACTGGGCTAATGAAATGGAGAAAATGATTCTTTATGAGTAGTTGCTGCCAAAACTCGCGTCTCTTTAAAATATTTGTAAAATATAAGCAGTGAGGATAAGAGAGCATATTTGGGTCAATCTCATTTAATATTGCTTCACTAAAGACAGAAGGTAGAATAGAGGTCTGTCAATCTGTGTAAAAGCCTTTTTTTTCCTACACTAGCATACTAGCATTACTAGTAGCCTTGCCCTTGCATTAAAATTATAGCATACTTGAAATAGAAGGATTAGTTCCTTACCAGACATAATCTCAATTACAGAATCCTTAATAATAAGCTGCTCCTAATCACTGGACTACATTACCATTCTGTCTGTGTTAGCTCTCCTTTTGTGGCACTGTTCCTAGGGTAATGAACACTGTTTTGAATACAGCCTTTAGGAGGGCTAATATGTAGTCTCTGTGTTTGTGCTACAAAAACAAGTGTGCCTGTCTCCTACTTGTTCTGCTTTGCATTACTTTCATACTTTCATATGTATAGGAAATGGTTGTGTCCATCCATAAAAACCTGTCATTATTACAATTTATACAACAAAATAAGAATCCAGGCATGTTTTTGGACACAAATAGCAGAAGTACTACAGCAGCTTCTCTGTAGCTGAGTTGCATGAGCCTGTCTAATCTAATTGTGGAGTTCCAGCTGCTCTGAGGTCAAGGAGGATGACGAGTGAGAGGGAAACTACAGCAGCAGAAAGTAGAAAACCATCAACTAATTGGAAGAGAGAGGTGTCCATCCTTTGGTCAGAGAAAAAACCTGAGTAAAATATATCAAAAGTACAACTGAGAACTTATCAGGAAAAGGAGAGTTAAATGACTTCTCAAACACTGCTCTGTGAAAGGAAAGTTTAGAAAAAATGCCTGAGGCAGCATAGAATTATTTTTGACACAAGGGAAGTAGACTTTTACAACATAGCTGAAGAACAGCTATAGATAGTGCTATTAGTATAGGTATAAACCAAAGTTAGAAGATGAAAACCAGCTGTGAGAATAGCTTCTTGTGGATTAGAAAAATGGGGAAGTAATATTCACATTTTCCCTGTTCAGTCTGGAAATCTGTGGCTATTTTCACAAAGTTTCCATAAAGATTATTCCAACTTTAAACTTTTATAGGTATATGCTCACAAGAAGAAAGAGTGAAGTCTAAATATCCTTGTTTTTTCTTTTTGCTTAGCTAAGAAAAGGGAATGGAATAAAGTCAAATTTCTCAAAAATACAATAGGTAGATTGTGAGGTACCAGATCATCCAAAGCTAAGTGTCTGCTGAGTAGGGCTGAAGATGTAATAACCTTTATTTTATATATATATATATATATTTAAGTACCAAAGAGGTACAATAGAGGATGAACACTTGTTTTCTGGTTCAATCTCCAAGATATGCTCGGTTATGCTCTATCCTTTGCTGAGAGCAAAATGTGAACTCCCAGTTCTGTTTCCTTCATCTGCTTGTTTATATTCATGGCTGTCCAACTCATCTGTCCCAAGACAGAAACAGAGCATAGGAGCTATGGAACAAAATCCTTCTCAGGACATTTTGTTCAGGTAGCCTGCCTGTTAATCTAGTGACACCTGTCCCAGTTGGGCTAGTTCAATATGAGAATAGCACACTGCCTGTGTTTCTGTTAATATCAAGGCAAGGCTCAAGACACCACAGCACAGAAATCAGTCATTTATGTATTTTCTACATATATTATAATGTCCTTTGATGTGCATCAGAAGAAACTGTCAGAAAGAAAGAGCTGTTATATATGTGCTTGCCTGCTTTTAACATTATGAATACAAGAGTATATATAACAGGATGTGAAGTACACACTACACAGATGTCAGTTACCAAAAAAAAAAAAAAAAAAAAGCTATTTCATGGAATTTCATTGGATGAATCCATTACCTGGAATTTATATCTATTTAAAACTTCATTACCAACAGACACATGGTACTGCCTGTTCTGTATTGGTTTGGGAAATGACAGTCCTACAAAACAACTGGAATCAAGAACAGGAATAAAATGATAGGAAAACTTTTCATAAAGTAATGACCACTTGTTCTTAGGGATCTTTCTCCTGACATACAGAATGGAAGGTACATTGCTTGGTCAAATCTAAGCAGAGCAAATGAATTGGTCTTCTCCTTTTACTAATCTCCTTTACCCTCACTGCTATATTCATGCTTAGTAGTAGAAATTTTCTTCAGAATTTGAAAAAGTTTGAAAAAGTTTTATCCATAAAAATTTCCAGGAAGTTGCATAAAAGGAACCATTTTGAATCACCATTTTCACGTTAGAAAGTGTGTGTGGGTAACTTTCTAACTAGTTCTTTCTTAATGCTTTTTTTTTTTTTTTTTCTCGATGATGCATTTCAATTGGTAAAAACAGTTAACAAATACAAAAAATATTAACTACTGTTTCCGTTTGGTTCAAAAGAAGGCATGTTTTTAAGTTATGAGCAGTTTATAGGTAATGAGCTATATTTAATATACAGGATCAAGAAAATACTTCCAAAGCTGAACAAAATCCTACCTAATTAAGTGAGATGTAATTTATTTGCAGTTAGCTTCTTCCTGTAGAGATCGTTACCAAGTATTATGGGCTGCAATGTTATTTTCCATTTTGTGATGACTGGTTCCATTGGTTTTGTCTGCAATACACAAAACACTAATCTTTTTGGAGTGTATATTCATCTATTCCTATGGTACCTTCTTCAAAGCTTTTTATTGATTTATGCTTTTCATCTGTCATTCACAAGTAACTATTCCAGCACTTGTGATTTTTTTTTTTTAAATTCTATTCCCCAGATTCCTGATGCTATTGATTTTTCCCTACTTTTTTGTGCTATTTTGCAGAATTAATCCTTTTGCAACTTTTCTTTCTTCAATAGGTAAAATAGGAAACCTGGAGTAATCACTTGTCTTTCTAATAAAGGACATAACCAATAACTGTGATGCCATATTTCCAACTCACTGTCTATCAGAAATATATTAATTATATTTGAGTACATCTCCTGGGGAACAGTAGCAAAGAACTGAGGTTGTTTTTTTGTTGTTTGTTTGTTTGTTTGTTTGTTTTTTCTTTCCAAATATACTAGCTCATTCTTTTTGTTCCCTTGACCTGAAAATGGTTTATAAAAATCATTGAAAATCTAGCTTCACTTTTGAGGGGATTTTTTTTATTTTTTTATTATATTCTCTTCCTCCTCTTCATTATCCTTTAAAATGTTTATTTATTGTCCTTTTTAATTCTGAAAGCAGGCTGGTAGACTGCAGTATCTGTAATGGAATACCCCAATTAGAATTTGTCTGTAGTGTGCTAGCAGACAATTGCATGTCTCTAAGGATTCAAGTGAGTTGCAGGTGCTTTGATGGTTTAAAAGCCAAAAGAAATATCTCAGAAATACCTCATAAATTCGATCTTTATTAACTTAGCTAAGCTGGGAACAATAATTATAATTACTATAGCATTTGACACTGTCCCCCATGATATCCGTGTCTCTAAATTGGACAGGCATGAATTTGATGGATGGACCATCCAGTGGATAGGGAATTGTCTGGATGGTCACACTCAAAGAATTGCAGTCAATGTCTCAGTGTCCAAGTGGAGATCAGTGATCAGTGGCATTCCTCAGGGGTCAGTATTGTGACCAGCACTGTTTAACATCTTTGTCAGCAACATGGGCAGTGGGATTGAATGCACTTTCAGCAAGTTTGCAAATAACACCAATCTGTGGGGTGCAGCTGATGTGCTGAAGGGAAGGGATGTCATCCAGAGGGACCTGGACAGACTCAGGAGGTGGTGGGCTTTTGCAAACCTCATGCACAAGGTCCTGCATCTGGACTGGGGAAATCCCAAGAAAAAATGCAGGCTGGGTGGAGAATGGATTGAGAAACAGCTCTGATGAGAAGGAGCTGGGGGTGTTGGTTGATGAGAAGCTCAACAAGAACTGGCAATGTGTGCTTGCAGCCCAGAAAGTCAACCATATCCTGGGCTGCTTCAAAAGGAGTGTGGCCAGCAGGGCGAGGGAGGGGATTCTCCCCCTCTACTGTGCTCTCACGAGACCACACCTGCAGTACTGTGTTCAGCTCTGGGGTCCCCAGCACAAGAAGGACACAGATCTATTAGAGCAAGCCCAGAGGGGGACTACAAGGATGATCAAAGGGCTAGAGCACCTCTCCTGTGAAGATGAGGTTGTTCAGCTTGCAGAAGAGAAGGCTCTGGGAAGACCTTATAGGCCTTCCAGTACCTAAAAGGGGTCTACAGGAAAGATGGGGAAGGACTCTTTGTCTGGGAGTGTAGTGATAGTACACGGGGTAATGGTTTTAAACTAAAAGGGGGTAGATTTAGACATGGAAGAAATTCTTTACTGTGAGGGTGGTGAGGCACAGGAATAGGTTGCCCAGAGAAGCTGTGGATGCCCCATCCCTGGAGGTTTTTACAACAACATTAGATGGGGCTTTGAGCAACCTGGTCTTGTGGAAAGTGTTCGTGCCCGTGGCACGGGGGTTGGAACTGGCTGACCTTTAAGGTCCCCTCCAACTCAAACCATTCTATGATTCCATGAGTATTTTCCAATAAAGCTCAAGCAATGCTGAGATACAGAACCCTATACTCATCTCTGCTCCAAAATGTAATTGGAAGTTTGTTCTCTTCATACACAGAAAAGCAAAATACATTTCTTTCAAATCTATGAGGCACACAAACATTATTCTTTCCTGTCCTTAAAACAAGATAGCTATCATATACATGTGTGAAATGACTTGCCTACACCAAAGGGCAAAGGAAATAAGTCAGCTTCCCCAACCTAACACCAAAAGCAAACAACCCTCCATCTTCTAGAATTTATTTTAGCATATCTGGAAGTGTAAGTGGTGCATCTAGTAGGAGTCTTAAATAATATTATTTTTTTAAAAAGAAGGCAATTTCAACCCTTTCAACCCTCCTTTGAATCTTGTTTATAGATTTTATGTGTCTAAATCTTGTCCTAGCAACATTGTTGTGGTTTCAAAATACCCCTTAAAAAAAAAAAAAAAAAAAAAAAAAAAAGAGGTGAGGCAAAACAGATGCAATCATGGTCCCAATCATGTTTTGGAATGATATGTTTCCCGATCCACTGACAACTGGGCTACCGCATACCCAGTGAATAACTGCCTTCACTGAGCATTGCTTACTGGGAAACATCAGAAGTAACATATCTTCCTTCCTTTCTCCTTTTGATGCATCTTCATATTTTCAGCTCTACTTTGATGGCTAAATGGCTAAAACTGTTCCCCTTCCACCACTGTAAGGGTGGAGTAGTTACCTAAACAACTCGTTTATTAAGAGCAATCATCAGTCTTTTCAGTTGTTATAATTTTCACTGTTTGCCCATCTGTTTCTAGTGTTGTTTGTTTATTTATTTATTTATTTACAGCACCAGAAGACAGGGGGAAGCCCCGAGATTCCTTCACTTGTGCAGCAGCTACTTGCATTTGCTACAGTAATGTGCTCTGCTATTCAACCTGCAGCAGCCATGCTTGTGACAGCCATACCCTGCAGAAGGCATAGGAGAAGTGTCCTTTGTAAGGGACCAAAGGCTTATTTTCTTTTCTGCTCTTCAAAGCTTTTGCCTCTGAGGCAGTAGAGGAAGGGTTATTTATTTATTTACAGTGGGGGTGAGTCCATACATTCATGTAGTCACTGTGTAGTCTTAGGGTCAGGTTACTGACTGATACAGGAACAGTACTAATCTTTGATTTTTTAAAGAAACTTTGCCACTAAAAAGCTGAAAAGATGAGCAAAGGCTATCAATTCGGTTGGTAGAATGTTCATTCTCTTTAGGGAATGCGAAGTGAGAAATAGAGCTTATTTATGAATGCTACTGGTCAAAACAGATAAAATTATATCTTTGTTACTAGTAAATCCTAAAAGAAATCTTACATGCTGACTCATTGTTTGAAGTTACGAACAAAGTGCTCAGAACCAACAGAAGACAGGTAGATGCTGTGATATCCCCCTGGAAATAAGATTCCTTCAAGCACTAAAATGCTTTTAATGTTCATTAGGGGAGGTGGGGGTGGGGAAAAGGAGTGCTGGTTCTTTGGAAAAAAAATCCACAGCCTCAACTTCACATTTAACAGCTTTTTGGTATGAAAGGCATTTGACAAGTGAACCCATTACGATAATCACGAGTGCTGCTTTAACAACTGCTGTCAGGCAAAGAGCTTCTGTTCTCTCTCTCTCCTCTTCCTACTCTTTTACTTAACAGCTAAATTCATTGTACAGACATTACAAGCTGTAAATAAATAACTCTTCAATAAACTAGAACTTTGGGGCCTGACTTTCAACTTCTACGCTTTTCCGTCCTTTCTGAAATGAAAGAGAAAAAATATTTTCTTTTGCATTCTGATTTTGCATTAAAGGAAGTAGTAACTTGAATAAAAAGCTTATGGCTTTAAGTACCAGGATGTAGTAGGGTGGAAAATGCCTACCCAATGTGGCTGCAACTTTATCATCATAGTTTATAATTTAAAATATATACATAATAATTTTTAATAATTATTTTATCATCTTATGTAGCTATGAAGAAATAAACTATAATATGTTGCATGTACACTCCTTAGGCTTATACACTCCAAGGACTATACTGGTACATTTGTTTTGGCAAGAAAACCATGCTCTTACCAAAATAAATGGTGTGCTCTAGTAAGCACTTGTGTATATGTAGATAGGTTCCATCTGCAATGAACTCTGTCCATTTACAGATTATAGGGTTATTCAGCATGTGGTTTTTGGTTAAGCACTGATTCCAAAATTGGTAGTTGTGAGAGTAATTAAGATCATTATCTTACTATTGAACATTTGCAAAACAAGCAATTGAGACCAAAATTCAATTTCTTTATTCCCTGCAGTTTTATTTGTGGTTTTGCTTTCCATTTGAAAGTGGAGCCAAGGTCAGAGAATATTTCAATAACCTACAGTCGATGGCTGCTAAATGTCATTCCCTTGAATACAATTACAACTTTTAAAAAAAGTGTATTGTCCATTTGCTCTAAATGTATCTTTGATGGATACTTCTGTATCTTCGTGATAGATTTTTTTCCCCTCTATAACTCAATTGGATGAAGTCTTACATTGTTGTAATAATCAATGGTGATATAAAATCAATTACAAATTGGTTTGGCATTATGAAACTGAGATTCTGGGTCAGATTCAAGGTACAAAGTAATCTAAGTACTTAACCTTCTACACCATAAGGGTTTTATGAGGTTAATTTTCCCCCAAAAGCGTGATGATATTGGTAATTAGGCAGTACTATTATTAGTAGTGTAACTGCTTTTGACACAGCTCAAATCAAATTATCATTCAAAGTCTCAATTGTTAAGCTAAGTAATTGGAAAAAAAGGTAAATGACCTCTTAGTTCCTCCTGGTAATCAAATACTTTATTTTATACTGATGTGTCTGTGACATCACAAATAATGGTTTTGCTCTTATTCATCCCATCAGTTTACTATCACGAGTGTCAGATACCCTACTTTGGGCTGGTAGAATGTAAATCTGGCTAACTGGAGGGAAAGGAAGGGGTTAGTAGACATGCAACTAAAAAGAAAATGTGAATCACAGCAACGATGGTAGTGACTTGCATAGATTTCTTTCTTTAGAGGCTTAATTAGAGACTTTGTTACATATACAACCTATTCTACATCTTCTTGCCATTCTGTTGACACATTCCTATGTCATGTCTACTAAAAACTGTTTAATAAAATTCTGATCCTGCTGAAATCACTGCCAAAATCCAAATTCATTTCAGTGTGCCAAATGTTCGTACATGAAGCTCAGGCTTTTTGAGATTTATGCAGATAGATATGTATCAACTTATTGAGAGGAAAGACAGTTGGTCTAGCCGCTTTTCCTGTTTTGACTACAGGAGGTAATTTCCTGCTTCTCTTGCTACCTAACAGTAATCTTCTGTGAGCACCCGAGCTATTAATGCTCCCAATCCTGGGTGGCTGGACCACAATTAGAATAGCTGTCCAGGTTTTATTCTTTCTCTCTCTCTTTCTTTTCTTTTCTTTTCTTTTCTTTTCTTTTCTTTTCTTTTCTTTTCTTTTCTTTTCTTTTCTTTTCTTTTCTTTTCTTTTCTTTTCTTTTCTTTTCTTTTCTTTTCTTTTCTTTTCTTTTCTTTTCTTTTCTTTTCTTTTCTTTTCTTTTCTTTTCTTTTCTTTTCTTTTCTTTTCTTTTCTTTTCTTTTCTTTTCTTTTCTTTTCTTTTCTTTTCTTTTCTTTCTGTTTCATGTATTTCCTGTTCTATTTTGCTTCAGCACAAATGGATGATAGTAGAGGATGCAAACCATCTACTTTAATCTGTTCAGGTGAAATGATCAGAAATGTAGATTTTCTGTGAGTCAGTGGAGAGAAGCTTTTCCTAGGGCATAATTCAGGTGACATTAGCTAGAAGGTGTGAATACCCACTTGGATGTTTATATTTTAATTAGCTACTTCATACTATGTTACTGAAACACCTACAAAAGGAAATTCATCATGCCTTACAGTAATTAACTAATATTTTTAAGCCTGGATTACTACTGGAAACATCCCCTAAATCTGGCATTGTTTGGAGCATATTTTTAGGATGGTCTGTGTGAAGAAAGGAAGCTAAGTTTGTACATATGGGCAAATAGCTGCATTACTTTGGTAATTTTGCCCTCAGGCTTTTTTTCTGTTCTTGTTTTATTTGCATTCAAACCTTTTGCATCTGTTTATATCATTCCAAAAACAGTTCAAAGCCAAGATTTGATTTTGGGTTTTATTCTTGGCTCTCCCACCAATCTGTTTAACCATTTATTAAGTGTCTATCACAGCAGTCTCTCTCTTACCCTGTATACATATTAGGAATCATTAGCTTTGTCGCTAGAGGATAAGCATCAACATGGAAAAGCTCTGTAATGCACACAAGGTGCAGTCTATTGACATTACATCATATGCCTTTTTATACTACCGAAACAATTAAGTTATCTGACTATCAACACTGCATGTACACATCATATCATTTATAAACCAAAGCACTTGGAAGCAAAGAAATAAATAATTAAGAACACATAAAACTTATGCTGCCCACACAGTGAGCGCATTATTCTTATCAAGATTTTTACCTTACTAGACTATAAACTCTTCAGTGAAGGAAGCCTTTTGCTGTTGCTGTTCCATATTTATCTCTTGTCTAACATAATAGATACCTGCCTGCTCTATAGTGCAAGTGCAGAGAACCAAGGAAGATCTCTTGCATGAAGTCTGAAGATAATGTGTAGCTCATGTAGTAATTTTAATTCTGACCTAAGATGATCATTACTCAGTCTCTAATAATTTCTGGGTATAACTGTTTGACCATTACTTAACTTTAATCTGTACTGCCTGAGCAAAATTTTTTTCCCGTAGAAACTGCATTGAGACCACAAATGCCAAGAGCTCAGTCCACATTAGAGCAATCTTACCTGCACTGTCAAATGTTAACCATAAGGATTTGATTATCCTGAAAACTGAGCGTACCAAACAGGTCACTGCCCTAAACAAGCCATCTGACTGGGAATTTGTGGTAAGCACAGGGATGCAAAGGAACTCTTCTCTGCCACAGCAGGCTATGTCATATGTTGCTTCGTGCAGTTGGCCACAATCAGTTCATGACTTCTGCCACTAGCATTTTAGTGTTCTTCCACCATGCTTCATCTCTCAGACCATCTGCATAGCAAGGTGACTTATGAATCTGAAGCCATAGCAGCCTTGATTTTGACAGTGTCATATCCACTGTCATGTACTGGTACTGGATATGCTCCAAGACACTTTCACTAAAGAGGCCTCTGTCTTCACTGCACAATCTGTGACCAGACTAATTGGCACACCTGCTTTCAGGCTGTTGTTGGGAAAGCCTGCATGAGGAGATTTTAAGTGTGTTACTGCTCTGTAAACCTTTTTATAACCTTATATTACTGTCTACATCTCAAATCCTGTGTTTTCAAGATTGATCTTTCCTCTACTTTTGCTCCATTTTACAAAGTGTCATAAATTACTGGCATTAGGTTTTGACATGTATGTATACATATATATGTATATATATGTATATATATATATATTATCTACTGAATAGAAAGCTCAGTGGAACAAGAGGGAATTTTAGAATATACGTTAAGCAGTAAAAATCTTGGGAAGGCTGAGGGACTATTCCATTCTGGGATATTTTCCATTCTGTATTTTATTTCTTGCTAAGCTGGGCTAAGAATGTTTTTGAGCAATTTTTTAACTATTTGTGTGTAGATATTGGTATATATTAAATGATTCCTTTAATCTATTTTATGCTAATAATGATAATAATAATTAAAAAAATCAGCTCAGCCTTTCAGTTCTCATAGCCCCTTTACTTTAGGTAGAAAATGTATGAGCTGTCACAAAGAGTTTAGTACTTTTTTAGAAATTTGAGTATTTTTTCACAGGTTTTCCATCCAATCAACCTTTCATACTCCTTTCCATTTCCACAGCTGTAGTTTGTATTCTCATGTCGTACACACATTTAGGGAAAGCACGAACATAAATAGATCATATACATTTTGATGAACTGAAGTCATGCAGTACTGTTTTTAAGATTCACCTTACCTTCCTCCTGTCTGTCTTGATCATTGATGATCTTTCCCCAAGCCTTCCTTTAATTTTTTTTCCAATCTCTAAAGCAGCAAGATGTGGTTTCTGTTTGTTTACTGTTTGTATGAATAATTAGTAATGGAAATTTCCTTTCCCAATTTCATATATCAATTTTTATTTTCCAGAATAACTTAGCTCTGCTCCTGTAGTAACACATATTCCACAACACCTGAAATGCTTGTTTAATATTGTATGAACACCGGAGGCAATAATAAGTATTTCATTTCTGGATTTTTTTTTTCCTCTGAGATTTACAAAAGGTGTAGTCTCTCCCTTCCACCTGGAGATCCTAAGATGTCAATGGTTATCCCATTTATTTAACACTCATCTCTGCTTATACAAAAGGACTAGTTCTACACTCACAGTCCGTATTGACTGCTTCTCACTAAACCATGCTTCTCTGTTTTGAGGTATTACATTCACTATAGCAGTTTTCTAAATCTGGAGGACCTCAAATCATACTTCACTGTTTGGTTGAGGCCCATGAAAGCTTCCAGAGTTGACAGCCAAGCTAAATAAGGTGCCACTGAGGCACTGCACTTTCACCCACGGAGCAAGGAGGGGGGAAAGAAATGAGACAGAAGGTGATCCCATGGGTCAGGTGTACCCCGATGTGGGGTTTGCTATGGATCTGGCTGTATGTACGTGACATCAACCATTTCATAACCTCCCTATCTCAGTGTCTTCAGCCGCAGGATCAGCTTAATGAAATTGACCAGCCGGCGCTGGTGCATTCGACCTCTGCGCCACGAGATACAATTGGTGAGCGCCGCTTTTTTTGTTGGGCTCTGGCCAGTTCTTCGGGCAGCCGGGGGTGTCTGTCGGGAGCCTCCCGGCCGGTTCCCGGGAGGGATGCCCGGGAGGAGTCCCGGGGTGCCGGGGTCCTCCTCGGCCGCTCTCCGTGGTGCTGCAGCCGCCGCCCGCGGTGCCTCCTGCGGGAGGGCAGGATCCCCTTCCCCGGGAGCGCGGCCGGCCGTGCCGCTAACTCCTCCCTTCGGATGCAAGGGCTGCACCGCCACAAGCCGTCCTCTCGCCGCCCCCCTCCTTCTCCTTTCTCCCGTTTCGACAGAGCGAGCGGGCTTGCTCTGCCTGCGCGGCGGCAGCTGCCCACCGCGGACCCCGCGGGCTTGGGGCGGGTGCTTTAATTTTGGCAGGACCTGCCCGCCGCCCTTCCCGGATAAACTTGGGCCGGCGCCCCCCGGCACCGCGTTTTGGGGCTGGTGGGCTCCCGGCTGCCTGCGGGGATGCCCAGGTAAGAGCCGGGGCTGCCCCACGCCGCGGGGAGGGGAAGGGGCGGCAGGAGGAGGAGGGGGAAGGTGCTGCCAGGAAAGTAGCTCAGGAGGCTCGTTTCCCTCGGAAGAGACAGGGCAGGGCGGGGAGCGATGGGGGCGAAACAGCTGCCGGGACAGGGCGGGTGGCATCTGGCGCCTTGTGCACCCCGTTGGGCTGCTCTGCGCTTCCCTTCGTGGTAAAGCTCGGGGAGGAATAGGTCAAGTGCTCGTCTGAAGAGGGGCAGTAGGAGTTTTGGTCGTTCGTCTCGTTTTAAGGACAGTTCAGTGCGTAAAAAAGCCAAAGTCTTTTATTTTAAATTACGGATTACAATATACAAAACAGATTAGCTCATAAAAGGTATTAGAGTGCAGTATGTAAATTGGAAATTGCTGACTTCCTTTATTAGTCTGGGACTAGCATGGTATATTCAATTATGTTGATGTTAATAGTAAGAAAAAGTTAGGCAATAAAAATAGTTGTAATTAGCTTTGGGGAAAGTAATACAAATGCAAATGACCTTGATGGTACTTCAGCATAGGCTTGTTTCACCACAGAAAACCTAACCTTGTAAATTCAGGCTCTCTACAAACAACATGGCAGGAACCTTTCATTTTCAGTCTCCATAACTTTGGATAATGTTTCCTATGGATAAGAGGAAAGGTATCCATTGCAAACATACCTTTATAGGTAA
Source organism: Aythya marila (assembly GCF_965140915.1). Taxonomy (NCBI): domain Eukaryota; kingdom Metazoa; phylum Chordata; class Aves; order Anseriformes; family Anatidae; genus Aythya; species Aythya marila. The sequence continues at coordinate 104,223,426 of NC_139042.1, forward strand.
AGAATTTATGGTCAAGAAGGAACATTAATACTCAAGATGGAAACTTACATAGGCCTTTAGGATTGCAGAAATAATCTCTTAATTTAATGGTAAAATCTTGGGTCAAGAATAGCCAGGGTACCAGCTGTAAATCCAGGGAAATAACTATCCTGCAAGACAAAGATATGGCTCATTACTTAAAGTTGTTGATACTGGGTCATTTATTTCAGATTTGACCTACAATATGTATAGTTAATGAATTAAAATACTCGTGGAAAATCAACTGTATTTTATTCCTAACATAATGGAGATTAATGGAAGTTAATTGTTGAGCTACATGTCACATATTACATTCCAGGCACTCGTGTATGACTGGTATGTGTTACACTCTGTTTCTTAGGCATTTTGATGCAGCTGGAGATAGCAAGTGTACAGGTGGTTGCTTCTGGTCACTACACACAGTATAACCCATAAGTACAAAGGCAAATTTATGAAAGGGATTGACTCACTTGTCTCATGTCTCATTCTGGGCAGTGAGAAGTAGGCGTACTCTACTGCAGATCAAGCTCAATGCTAGCAGAAGGTGTTTGCCCATCCAAGACTCCGTATAAAACATGTCAGAGAAATAAGAATGATCCATAGAGACACAGTATTTTCATAAGGACATCGATGTAACTAACAGTTACAATGTATGTTGAATGTCTTCCTTAGCATTAAAAACCTGTGTGCAGCTGAAGTCTCTTACTATTAAAGAAAGCACAAAACAACAGGCTTACAGGTTTATTTTTAATTAACATGCAGAAATTAGATGTACATGTGTGTTTTTCTTCTCTTAAATAACCTTTACATGTTTGTAGAGGACTGCCACCTGATCTACATGTTGCTCAAACTCCTGACATATTATTTAGTGTACTGTTCTCTGAGAATTGATGAATTTCAGTTACACAACTTTCTTTGACTTCAGAGTGAATGAGATGTATCTGCACTGAAGTCAGTAGAACTCTCCAAATTAACACAGAGAAAAATGTCTATACTGATGATTCCTTTATTCTATAATTCCTAAATTAAACAGGTTATAAAGAAACTTCAGAATAATTGTGGAAAACGACAACAACAACAACAACAACAAAAACAATCCTTTATCTAATCACATGTAGAAATCATAAGGAAAAGAAATAACTTGATGGATTACTCTATTTCTTGATAAGGTTTTACTAAACTAGACTAGGATTAAGTTTACATTTCTGATATAAATATTTTTGCAAGTTCAAGTACTAGGTGGGTGCTATTACTTTCTTTTGTCCTTAATTGATTACTTCTTATATGTGCTAAAATTAACACAGTTTCAGGACTGAGAGGTCATCAGGCTCTTTTTCAAGTAACAGTTGAAATTGCCTAATGTACCTATAAAACTGGAAGCCAAGTCATCTGTTTAAAGAATGTTTTGAGCTGGTGTTTTCCTTTGTCTAGTTGAGTAGTGGAGAAAAGGTTTATCTGACATCAATCCCCTTGGAATATTTGGGTTTTTCTGTGGAAGAACTGACCTTAATGAATGTGGGAAATAGATTAATGGTTTAGCTCATTGAAAATGCTTAGGAATACCTACAGATCAGGGGCTTAGTCATTTAATTGTGTAGCTGGAGTAGTTGGAGGGTCTAAACCCTGTTCCAGGGTCAGCTAGAAATCATGAAGAACAACAAATGACCACTTATGAAGCCTCTACTGATGAAATATTTTGTGAGGAGGAGAAAGTAGTCTGCACCTTTGGAAATAACTGGAGCCTGCACACCTACTTATCCGAATATCATAGTTGCAGTATTTAATTAATCTCTAATATCCTACTAATGCATATTTGCATATTTAACTTACTTTACCTTTAGAGAAAAGTACTTTACAAAGAAGAGTAGCAGTCTTTATGAAAGAGAGACAAGAAATGTGGCTGCAACTGGAGCCAAGGCGGAAGTCACCTATACTGGACAACATGGAAAAGTGTAACTGAACACTAGGGGGTTAAATTTAGGTGCAAGGGAAAACTAATGCTAATATTAGCCCAAAATAAATTCAGTGAAGGTGTCAAAATGAGCTATTGCTTTTATTACACTGTACTGATGCTCAAGCATTGATTTCTTTTTCTTTTTTTTTTTTTTTCCTTTCATTTTTTCCTCTTTTGTCTGCTGGCCTTCTCTCAATCAACTGAATTTCTTAATCAGCTCTACCTGGCACCTCACAGTTTCATGGGGTTTGATTCAGATCATGGCTGGGCCTCTAGAATTTAGGATGTTATAGCAAAACCATGGTATTAAATTCAGAGTAGATTACGTTGATTTTCAGTGTAATGTTTTCTCCCATTCTTACCAGTTTAAACAATGATGTGGACAGCTTCTAAAACCCAAGGCCTCCAAGAATGGTTAAGTTTTTATTTTAAACATAAGGCAAATGTCCCCCAGAAACAGATCTAAACCAATGGCTGCAGAACATTTCCTTCCCTGTCCACTCCATAAACAAGATGTTTCTGTCACAGAAATACAGTAGCTAGAGACTAGAATTAGATATATAAAATTATAAAATGCTGGATGAGAGATAGATCTAATATGCCAAATTCTGTGGAATCCTGTTCAGGAAAAAAAAAAAAAAAAAAAAAAAAAAAGCGCTTTGTGGCTCACACACAGCAAGCATCTGGCCTTAGAGATAGATGTTCTTAGTTCTGAAGTTTCAAGTCTTTTAAATCATTAGTTTTAACATTGTTATGCATAGGAAAGTCATTCAAAGAATTTCTAGAGGATTTTAAAATTTATTAGCTACCATGCTTTTTACCCTTAACAAGCCCAGACGGCTAAACTTTGGAGTTTTATCCTTTAGAAAGATGTGCAATTCCAAGAAATACTGAAAACTGCTAGACTGCTCTCAAAACACTTTTTGGTAAATTATGCACTTTGTGAATACATGAAGGTATGATATTACTGGTATGGGTGGAACATTAACTATCTTATTCCACTGGGGTTTAGAGCTACTTGGATTTTACATACCAATGTAACAGGAAAAAAATAACCAATTGTTCCTATCTCTGTTCGTGCTTCCATTCAAAAAATTACATGAATTTTTGACTATTCCCATTCTTCAATTTTACTCTGTCCTGGAATTTTTTTCAAGTCTGTCAAGATGATTTTAGGCAGGGGGATATACAAGTGTTATTATGCCAACATTAATTGATAATAATGTAAAAAACATATAGTAAGTTGTTAAGTCATGATCAAATCTCTTCACTGGAATGTATTCAGCCGTTCAGCTTACAATTTTTCTAAACAGTTGTGCAACATTATTATGTCCATTTATAACTGTAAGAAAAAAAAAATGGAGAAGGAAAAACCAGTAGGGACTAAACTTGCTCTCAGGCAGATTTGGTAATAACAACATATCAAACAGTACAACTGAGGCTTAATTATTCATATTTTTGCATTGTGAAAGGTGGCAGACTTTGATGAACCTTGTCAGACTTTACCACACTACTTTTATGAAGCTGAGCTGATCCACAAATCAGACTGCCATCTCCAATCCCTTAGGTACACTCTGTTACAACCTGCAAGTCTGACTATTGCAGGAGACCGAACAATTCATTTCTGCAGCCCTGTTCCCATGTTGGGAAGCTGTATTGCGGCTCTGTTTCTGTGCTCCCAGGAATGAGCAGGGCTGCAAGGTTTCCCAAGCAAGTTCTAGCAACAATTTACCATTTCTATTTGTGCATGACATATCCCAATATCTGAGAGTCGTTTCTAGTCATTAAATAGACTTTATGGCACTCGTGTACATCGTCACTATGCCCATTGATCTGATGGGGGTAGGGATTTTTTTCCTTATGTGCTCTGGCTGAGTGAGATGAAAGAGTGTACCCCCAAAATTCTTGATTTCCCTTGTAAAATTCCACCCCCAAAGAGACGAAATTAGAGCTTATTATCTGAGCCATAGTAATTGCACATCATCCTAAGCAGCAAAGTAAAATTTGTCCACGTACGCATACTTGTTCTGAAACATCTTTGCATCGCTTGCGTCACCTTGAGAGTCTTGGAAGTCTAACTTTCAGTCTCACCAAATAAAAAGCCACTAGTGAAGTGTCTCTATGCTGATTTTGCTTTCTTTCTATGATAAGAGACAAAGATATCAGAATAATGGTTCCTCAAGAGGGGCACTTGTGTTCAGGCAGTGCATTTTGTCCTTACTCCTTGTTCTCTGTTTGTTACGGACCTTCATCTTAGAAATGGCTATTTCTCACAATTTTTAGTTCCAACCCTTGGGTATTTTCTCCATGTGCTTCTGAGATCAAAGTTGTTATCAGGTGAATTTAATTTAATATACCTTTCTCTGTGTGATGGGCTGCTATTTCAGATGGTGCAATGCCACTATTAGTCATCATAAAGAAAATGCATGAAAACAGTCCAAAATATGTGTCAAGCACTTCAGTGTGATGGATGCACAATATATGGCACCATTATTATCACTCAGCAACTTGAAAACTTTTGGTTCTCACATTTTTTCCCTTGCAAACATCATTAACTTGTTCATGGGATCCAATATTTTGTGAAAAACATATTACTCTTCTACTCAGTTTTTCCTCATCCTTCATGCTGTATTGACAGAGCCAGTTATCTGGAATTTCTTAATGCATTGTAAGTTAATTTCTTAGTGTATGAGATTGCAAAGAAAAACAAAACAAATGGTTTTAGGCAACAAAAGTCAATTATATTGATTTCGTTATGTTAATGCAAAAGTAGATTGCATGAATGATTGTAATTAGGCAACTTATGCTTATTGGTCACAGTTTTATTTACTCCTTTCTTTTGTTCTCTTTCATGAATCAGAAACACTTAAAGACTTAAAGACAGTGATAACTGAAAGTGGATATTCTTCTTTTAGGATTGATACAAAGCTGATGCACTGTCCTTGTTCAGCAAAGCTTACGTCGCTTGGAATACGCTGGGTCAGACTTTGTGTGGTGGTGGGAAACATCTTACAGTTGGTGAAAAATATCTATACAGCCACACAAAGTATGTATGCTCATGTGTAAACTTAGAGCATGGCAAGGACATGCTGGTAAATGGTGTTTTCTGGTGGTAGATGCTATTGATTGGTAATAGGTAATGATAGCTATGTTCCTGTTTCAGCAGGGGGAAAGCAGGGCTGGATACAGTCCAGGGCAGAATGTAGAGGACTAAATGACTTTAGAGTCTTTCTCTCCTGTGCCAAAGCTATTCATGTGATATATTCTAACCATAACCTGTAGGAGACTGTATGCAGGGATGTTTTGAATGTGAAAATTAAGGTTTATAAATAGGCTTGCAAGCAAGACTTCTGCAAGTTTAGTAGAGCTGACTATTTCAAACTTAACCAAATCCTGTTGATATTGTGTAACATTATACATATATGTTTGAAAGGTTTTTGGTCTTGGAAAAAAAAAAAAAAAAAAAGAGGTAAGCCAGATGTTCACACTTCACCATGCAGCATTTCATTTTCTTTCAAGAAAGTACATACCTGATCTAAGAGGCTTCTGATTTTGTTTCTTTGATTTTTTTTTCCCAAAGTTTAAATACATTGCCCTGCCATTCTTGGCTTCTTAGATTGAATTTTGCTGCAGTTTTCAGAAAGGCTTGAAAATATGAACCCTGAAGGCAGCAACACCAGAAGATAAACAGCAACAACAAAGATTTCTATTTGGTCATTTGTGAAATAGTTTTTTTGAATGGTTGGTGGCAACAGAACCTCTTCTTATAGTTCCAACAACTAGCTTCTCTCTATGGTGATACAATAAAATCCGCTATCAGTTACTATAATTTGAACAACATCAAGAAAAATCTTAAAAGCTAAAGCCATCCAAGAATTAAACTTTCTATTTTTTTTTTTTTTCCTGTTTAGGATGAAGAAAAACAAATCCCAAACTTTTCAATCTTAACGTAGTTGCCATGAGAATCCAGAGTGTGTCACAAAAATGAAACTGAGAATTTCCCATACACAAAATATTTGAAGCTAAATTTGATTTCTTAAGGCTAAATACCTTAAAACATATTGGCCTTCATTCAGGTATCATTAATTCATAGTTACAGTATGCCTGTTGGCCATTTTTATTTCTCTTAGCACTATACATGTATTGTTTTCTTCATAGCATTAATCTGATGGAAAAACAAACAAACAGATTTAAAAAATACTGACATTTTTCACTTTAAATTTTAATCAGAGAGTATAGAGGAATCGATAGTTACTTAGTGTAGTGGTTTAACCCAGACAGCAGCTTAGCACCGCACAGAGCTGTTCACTCACCCTCACTCCCCTCCCGTGTGGGATGAGGGAGATAATTGAGGAGAGGCCACCCGTAGCTTAGTGGTTGTGCCCCTCACTGTGGGCTGAGGTTATGGGTTTGAGCTGCACCCCACAACAGTCCGCGAACATCTTTATTTTTACTGGTGGAGTCACTCCCTGCCATGCCTGAGAGAAAGCACTGGGGAGACACACCCCAAATAGTGGTGGCCCCCCTGCCCTGTTGCTCTTGGCAGAGGGAGGGGACCTGGGAGATGAAGAGGAATGGAGACAGGTCCCTGCTTGGTGTCACAAGTGAGCTCCCTTCCTACATGCCTTGCTTCCCCATGTGCCCTTACACAATAGGTTTGAGGCCCTGGAGCTCAAGGGACAGGGTGGTGAGGATGTGGGAGAATGTTTGCACATGAGGCTGTCTAGGGCAAGGAAGTCTACTCCACACCTCAAGATTTCCTCCAACAATAAGGAAAGAAGGGTAATGATCATAGGTGACTCCTTTCTGAGGGGAATAGAGGGCCAGGGACATTACTAGGAAACTTGTAATGAAACTTGAAACTTCCTGACCTTGTTCTCCCCTCTGATTATTACCCACTAGTAATAATTCAGGCTGGCAGCAATGAAATTGCTGAGAGAAGCCCGAAGGCTATCATAAGGGACTTCAGGGGATTGGGGTGGTTACTGGATGGAAGGGGTGCACAGGTGGTGTTTTCCTCTATCCCTTCAGTGGTAGGGAAGGATATTGAATAGACCTGGAAGGCCAGGCTAATTAATGCATGGCTGAGAGGCTGGTGCTGACACAGGAACTTTGGGTTTTACAATCATGGGGAGGTTTACTCAGCACCTGGCCTGATGGCTGCTGATGGGTCCCACCTGTCCCAAAGCAGGAAACAAACTCTAGCCTGGGAGCTGGCAGGGCTCATTGAGAAGGCATTAAACTAGGTATGAAGGGAGATGGGGGATGGAATTAGACTCGATAGAGATGCGCCTGGGGAGCAGTCCCAGGGTTGAGGGTGAGGGCATGACTCAAATGCATCTACACCAATGCATGCAGCATGTACAACAAACAGGAGGCATGGGAAGCCATTGTGAGGCAGGCAAACTATGACCTAGTTGCCATCACTGAAACTTGGTGGGAGCACTCCCATTACTGGAATGCTGTGATGGATGGCTACAAGCTCTTCAGAAGGGACAGGCAACTTAGGAGGGGCAGTGGCTTGGCTCTCTGTATTAGAGAGTATTTTGATGCTGTTGAGATCAGGGTTGGGAATGTAAAGGTAGAGTCCTTGTGGACAAGGATCAGGGGTTGGCCAACAAGGCAGACATCCTGTGGAGGGTCTGTTATAGACTGCCAAACCAGGATGAAGAGATGGATGAGGTGTTCTATAAGCAGCTGGTGGAAGTTGCTCAATTGCCAGTGCTTGCCCTCACGGGGGACTTTAACTTCCCAGACATATGCTGGAAATACAATACAGCCCTGAGGAAGCAGTCTAGAAGGTTCCTGGATTGTGTGGAAGACAGCTTCCTGACTCAGCTGGTTAGTGAGCCTACCAGAGGGGTTACCCTGCTAGACCTGTTCACAAGCAGAGAAGGATTAGTGGAAGATGTGGTGGTACAGAGCTGTCTTTGGCAGGGGACCAGCATGGGTTCATGAAAGGCAGGTCCTGCCTGACCAACCTCATCTCCTTCTATGACTGGGTGACCTGCCTAGTGGATGAGGGAAAGCCTGTTGACATAGTCTACCTAGACTTAAGCAAAGCCTTTGACACAGTCTCCCACAGTATTCTCCTGTAGAAGCTGGCAGTCCATGGCATGGCTAGGTACACTCATTGCTGGGTTAAAAACTGTCTGGACAGCCGGGCCCAAAGAGTGGTGGTGAGCAGAGTGAAATCCAGCTGGTGACTGGTCATCAGTGATGTTCCCTAGGGGTCTGTGTTGGGGCCTATCCTCTTTAATATCTTTATTGGCAATTTGGATGAGGGAATTGAGTGTACCCTCAGTGAGTTTGCAGACGACACCAATTTGGGAGGATGTATTGATCTGCCAGAGGGTAGGAAGGCCCTGCAGAGGGACCTGAACAGGTTGGGTCAATGGGCAGAGGCCAATGGGATGATGTTCAACATGGCTAAGTGCCGGGTCCTGCACTTTGGCCACAACAATCCCATGCAGTGCTACCAGCTTGGGGGAAAGTGCCTGGAAAGCTGTGCAGAGGAGACAGATCTGGGTGTACTAATTGATCCTCACCTGGATATGACCTGGCAGTGTGCCCAGGTGGCCAAGAAGGCCAACGGCATCCTGATTTGTATCAGGAATAGTGTAGCCAGCAGGCAGGGAGGTGATTGTCCCCCTGTACTCAGCACTGGTGAAGCTACACCTTGAGTGCTGTGTTCAGTTTTGGGCCCCTCAGTACAAGAAGGACATCGAGGCCCTGGAGCATGTCCAGAGAAGGGCTACAAAGCTGGTGCAGGGCCTGGAGCACAAATCCTGTGAGGAGCAGCTGAGGGAACCGGGGTTGTTTAGTCTGGAGAAGAGGAGGCTTGGGGAAAACCTCATTGCTCTCTACAACTACCTGAAAGGAAGGTGTGGGGAGCTGAGGGTTGGCCTCTTCTCGCAGATAACTAGTGACAGGACTAGAGAGAATGACCTCAAGTTGCACCAGAGGAGGTTCAGGTTGGAAATTAGAAGACATTTCCTCTCAGAAAGAGTGGTCGGGTTGCCCAGGGAGGTGGTGGAATCACTGTCCCTGGGGGTGTTTAAGAAAAGGTTGGACAAGGCACTTAGAGACATGGTTTAGTGGGTGATATTAGTGGTAGGGGTATGGTTGAACCAGGTGATCCTTAATGTCTTTTCCAACCTTAATTATTCTATGATTCCAAAATTAATTACAGCGCACGCTCCTCCTTTTGAGGCTAGTATTCTAATACCATTTGATTCTGGAGTACTATTTTTGACAAACCTATTACCTCCTTTTGTAGTGCTTGGACTGCATCCAGAGTGTTATTTTCTAGTTCTTCAGTTATAGCTGAGATATCTTTAATATCTTCATTGATGATCTGGACGAGGGCATCGAGTGCACCCTCAGTAAGTTCACAGATGACACCAAGTTAGGCGTGTGTGTCGATCTGCTTGAGGGTAAGAAAGCTCTGCAGGAGGATCTGGATAGGCTGCACCGATGGGCTGAGGTCAACTGCATGAAGTTCAACAAGGCCAAGTGCCGGGTCCTGCACCTGGGGCGCAATAACCCCAAGCAGAGCTACAGGCTGGGAGAGGAATGGTTGGAGAGCTGCCAGGCAGAGAAGGACCTGGGAGTGATGGTGGATAGTCAGCTGAATATGAGCCAGCGGTGTGCTCATGTGGCCAAGAAGGCCAACGGCATCCTGGCTTGTATCAGGAACAGTGTGACCAGCAGGGCTAGGGAGGTGATCGTCCCCCTGTACTCGGCTCTGGTGAGGCCGCACCTTGAGTACTGTGTTCAGTTTTGGGCCCCTCGCTACAAGAAGGACATGGAGGTGCTTGAGCAGGTGCAGAGAAGGGCGACGAAGCTGGTGAGGGGCCTGGAGAACAAGTCCTACGAGGAGCGGCTGAGGGAGCTGGGCTTGTTCAGCCTGGAGAAAAGGAGGCTCAGGGGCGACCTTATCGCTCTCTATAGGTACCTCAAGGGAGGCTGTAGCGAGGTGGGGGTTGGTCTGTTCTCCCCCGTGCCTGGTGACAGGACGAGGGGGAATGGGCTTAAGTTGAGCCAGGGGAGTTTTAGGTTAGATGTTAGGAAGAACTTCTTTACTGAAAGGGTTGTTAGGCATTGGAACAGGCTGCCCAGGGAAGTGGTGGAGTCACCATCCCTGGAAGTCTTCAAAAGACGTTTAGATGTAGAGCTTAGTGATATGGTTTAGTGGGGACTGTTAGTGTTAGGTCAGAGGTTGGACTTGATGATCTTGAGGTCTCTTCCAACCTAGAAATTCTGTGATTCTGTGATATTTACAATAGTGTTTTCTAATTCACTCACCCCTAACTAAGGTAAAAAACACCTTGCCAAACGTTGAAATGCACTGTTTCTATTTACTAGAGGATTTTTATAAATGAAGTCTCAACTCAATCTGAATTTAGTAATATTTATAAAAGGAATATTTATAATACGTATAAAAGGCAAGTAAACAGCACTGAGTGTGCGGGGAGTCTACGCTCCACCAACACACACACACACGAGCATCAAACATTCTAAATATACAGAATATTGCTTTACATACTAAACCTGAGTATGCCTATACAATCAGAAAAGGTAACAAACAATCCTTTAAGTTCCATGACTTACTAAACTCGAGTACACCTACACATATGTACAATCAGAAAAGGTAACACACAATCCTTGTTCCATGACTTAACAAACAATCCTTTAAGTTCCATGACTTAACAGTCTCCGTTTTCCATTCCTTTTCTTGATTACAAACAAGTCTCCATTTTCCATTCCTTTTGAACAATATGTCTTGCATTAAGTTGTCAAGCAACTCGGTCTTTAGGCCTTATGTATCCCGTTCTTCCCGGATCGAAGAAAAGCATATCCATCTCCTTTTCAAGGCCAATAGGGCCTGGGTCAAAAGGCACATCCAGGTCACCAGGGGGCGTAACAGCAAAGGCCTCGATGGCAGTAGAGGTGGGGGGGCTAATGGCGTAGCAGTTGGATCAGTAAAGGAGCCCGCAGCTCCCTCACTGTTTGGCAAAGCACACGTTTCTGACTGTGGTCCCACATGGCTCTGTAAAGCCTCAGAGACTGCTCGCCAGGTGCCAAGTAATCCCACTGCAACCTTGTCGTTTTTAGTTGCAGAGTCCCACTCCTTGACCTCAATTTGGTCCCATATTTCAGGATCATAAACTGTCCGATTGTTAATAAGGAGAATAAGCTGTAAGGTTACCAGGACAGTCTTTGTTCCTAAGGACGTATGATTCCCCATAATGCGCAACTGCTTACCAGCAAGGGGCAGTTGTGTGCACGGCTCTGCTTCTCTCAGCTCGAGCTTCTCTCCAGCTCCGGTGCGCCTGTTTCCAGTGACTTTCAGTACAAGCTTCTCTGAGCAGTTTGCCGAGTTTGGCTGAACCTATCTTCATGAGGCGATCAATGTGCCTGTTCTGTCCTGTTCTGCTAGCCTGTTCCTTTCATTCCTTCTTTTTGCTTCTTTATTGATGACATAACTTCATTATATCGTGTTGCCTTTTTTTTTTTTTTTATCTTGAGGACAGGCTCCCCTCTTATACCCTTCTCCCCACAGCAGTTCTTTTCAAAACAACTTTTCATTGGTCAAACAACTTTGCAAATAACAGCAACAGCAAACACCCAGAAACTTCCATGCCTTAATGATAACAGGATTATCTGGAGTCTTCTTAATTCTGTGTGGGGTCTCAAGGGGGCTTTGGCTCTGTGGGTCCTCAATAATAGTTACATTGGTCGTGTACTACACCGCTCATGACTACACGCTCAGTAACCGAGGCCAGCCGGCACAGCCGCAGCACCCGACCCACTGTTACAGGGGCACCTCGGGCCCTCCCTTCCCCAGGGGTGGCCCGGGGCAGCAGCGCCAGCACTCTGCCCCCGCCAGAGGGGCTGAAGGGCGCCGCGCATTGCCAGGGCCGCGGTGACTCCTCTCTGCCCACCGCGAGCAGGGCGGGGCAGCAGGGCGGGTGTGCTGCTGGAGTGGCAGGGCATGGGGCTCTGCGCTCAGTATTCATAGGCTCATATAATCATATCGCCCTCAGCCTTAAAAAAGCCTCAGGGAGGGCATTGACTCCCCCAGGCTAGGAAAACACAGGTAATGAATAACTGGCTGAGAGGCTGGTGTTGAGACAAGAACTTTGGGTTCATTGACCACGAGGTAGTTTATTCGACCCCTGCCCTGTTGTCGATGGATGTAACTCACCTGTCTCAATAAGCCCCAATACATTACAGGCCAGCAATGACCTAGCTGCTTCCGTGTATTATGTGCAGTGGTGGCCTCTGTGGGAAGAATCCAGCAGCTACCTCACGTTAGGCCAGTTTCAGCCGGCTCCAAAAGGGCCCACTGCTGCCCAGAGCCCTGCAGTTTGAGCAGTGCAATTTGTGCCTCTGTGAGAGCACATTCAAGGAAAGGAAAAAATAAAAATAAATAAATAAAAAATTGATGCACAACAGCAGCTGGGAGAGTGAGGAGCAAGAAACCTCCCTGCAGACCCCCAAGGTCAGTGCAGAAGGAGGGCAGGAGGTGCTCCAGGTGCTGGAGCTGAAGCCCCCCCGTGGCCCACAGAGAGACCCATGGTGGAGTAGGTTGTCCCCCCCTGCAGCCCATGGTGTACTATGGCAAAACAGATCTCTACGCTGCAGCCCGTGGAGAGGAGCCCATGCAGGAGGAGGTGATTGGGAGGGCTTTGCTGCCCATGGGGGTTACAAGCTGGAGCAACCCACTCCTGATGGATAGAACCCACAGCACAGACCCACACCTGGAACAGCTCCCAAAGAGCAGCTGCCCGTGGAGAAATCCACACAGGAGCAGCCCAGGAAGGTCTGCACCCAGTGGGAGGGACCCCATGCCGGAGCAGGGGAGAGAGTGACCATGAAGGAGAGGTGGGAACAAAGCACCATGGGTCAACTGCAGCCTCCAATCCCAGCCCTCCAGTGCCACTCGGTGAAAAGAAGAGGTGGAAGAGAGTGGATGGGGGAAGGTGTCTCCAGCTTGTTTCTGTTTCCCACTGCTCCAGCGCCTAATTCAACGAGACTACCTTTCACCCTTTCATCTTTCACTTCGTCCATCTCCAGCTGTACCCCTCACAGGACTACGGAACCACAGACTGGGACTCCACACTCGCTTCATGCTAAAAGTACGTCTCATTCACACTCCACACAAGAGTCTCCTTGACCCCCCAGGGCAATACAGTAAAGCTTGTCTTACCTGGGTCCATGACTGGAATTACCTGATCTCTCAACAATTGTGCTTGTGCCTACTGATCTCCCTTCTCCCCAGTGCTTTGCAGAGCCTGTCTTCAGTTTAAGAGTCTTGGTCCTTTGCCAGCCATACTGAGACAACCTACCACCCCCAGTGGGCCTGCTAAAATCAGCAGGGTGCACCTTCCTGTCTGTGGTGGCAATAACTCTCTGGTAGGCGACAAGATCCCAGAGGAGCACACAAATTGTGAGAAAAATCTCAATTTTTTTCAGACAGGATCTTCTGTGAAGCTATTTTATTCATGATTGCAATGGCGGGTGTCCTGCAAATAGGAGCGCACAGTAAAAGTATATCATAACCTTATATTCCCTATTACCCAACACCTGATTCCTCCTGTTTTCTCATTGGCTGAGTACTACAGGTTCACAAACTACTCTATGCTTATTACTATGCCATATACGTACAATTTTATTTGATCAACCATTAATTTCTTCTCTTCCTTTTTTTCTCCTCCTTGTCTCATGACTACAGGGCCTGTGATTTTTTTGGCTTTACTGATTTCATACTGCTCATCCTGTTTTTTCTTAGCTATCCTCCTTATTTTGGGACAGTGGGACCTTCCCCTTACCTGCTGAACATACTCCTCACTGCTGTGCCACTGTCATGCCTGTACAATCACTTTTGGACATGCAAAGATAGTGGAATTTTCCACTGCAAAAACACATTCTACTGTAAAAACACAACTTTGTTTCTCACACGTGGATGGTAGCAAATGCCCTGTGGGGGTGGTTGCAGCAACGGAAGCAGAACTGGGAGCACAGGGGCAAACCCATCTGGGCTGCTGCATTGTGGCAAGATATTGCTGCTCGGGTAGAGAGCCTGGTTGTAAAAGTATGCCATGTAAATGCTCTTGTACCCAAGAACCGGATCACAGAAGAACATTGAAACAACCAGCAGGTGGATCAGGCTGCTAAGATTGAAGTGGCTCAAGTGGACCTGAACTGTCAACATAAGGGTGAATTATTTAAAGCCCGATGGGCAGGGATGCAACATACAGGCGGGCTTGTGATCAAGGGTTGGACCTGACCATGGACGCTATAGCACAGGTTATTCATGACTGTGAAACATGTGCTGCAATCAAGCAAGCCAAACGGTCAAAGCCTCTTTGGTATGGAGGACGATGGCTGAAATATAAATATGGAGAGGCCTGGCAGATTGATTACATCACACTCCCTCAAACTCGCAATGGCAAGCGCCACGTACTTACAATGGTGGAAGCAACCACCGGATGGCTGGAAACATATCCTGTGCCTCATGCCACCACCTGGAACACTATCCTGGGCCTTGAAAACAAATCCTGTGGTGACATGGCACCCGAGAAAGAATAGAGTCAGACAATGGTACTCATTTCCGAAACAACCTCTTGGCCCAAGTGTCTCTTGGCCCAGTGTCTATAGACACTTGGGCAAAAGAGTGTCGTATTCAATGGCCGTACCACATCCCCTATCATGCACCAGCCTCCAGGAAAATCAAGCGATACAGTTGACTGTTAAAGAGTACACTGAAGGCAAAGGGTGCTGGGACACTCAAAAATTGGGATAAGTATTTGGCAAAGGCCACCTGGTTAGTCAACACTAGGGGATCTGCCAACCGAGCCAGACCTGCCCAATCAAATTTGTTACATACTGTAGAAGGGGATAAAGTCCCTGTAGTGCACGTAAAAAAACACGCTGGGGAAGGTGCTCTGGGGGCTCCCTGTTGGGAAATTGAACCCACGCAGGGGTACTAACTGCTATGCTGGCTAGCTCAGTCAGTAGAGTGCGACACTCAACCTCAGGCTCAGGGGTTTGAGTCCCATGTTGGAGCCAAAAAGCTTGTGTGGTTTAACCTGGCTGGCAGCTAAGCACCATACAGCCATTTGCTCACCCTCCCTGGTAGGATGGGGGAGAGCACTGAGGAAAAAATAAAAAATAAAAGGAAAAGCTTGTGGGTTTCTAAGTCCAAAACACAGCACGTACCAGCTACCAGGAGGAAATTTAACGCTATCCTAGCTGAAACCAGGACACTTAGGTTTTGAAAGGCTCTGAAAGCAAATCCTATAAGTTACTGAATTAATGATTTAGTAATGATTTAGTAAGATACATAGCTTGTGAACCCCTTTAATGTCTAACTTGAGCCACAGATGTCTCCAAACTGACAGGTGTATCTGATTATCTGTTCAGTTTCCCTCTACCTAGCTTCTTAGAGGTCTTAAGTGGGAGTTCATTACTTTTCACCTGCTAAGCACAAAAGCAGTGGCTACCAGTTAGACATGAGAATATGGAATGCTCTACCCCAGCTATAATAGTACTGAAAACCTCTGATGTGATACAGATGTTGCTGCACCATTCTTATGTTGCTTCTGAATTTAAGTAGGAAAAATCTTATCATTGCTCTTCATTAAACTGCATAAACAATCCGGATACTGCAGTGAGGACCTCATCGGACAATATCTGGTTCCACAGATGGCCCTCGGAGGGATCTTGTATTTATAATGGACTAGGTAATGCACTAACAGAAATGAGGTTAGAAGATACAGTCTTTGTAACAGGCAACGTAATACCTCAGTGATAAATTTATTTTTAAATGCATCAGATCAAGTTATGCTTTTGGTTATGTGGGTCTAAAGATGCTTGCCTGTGCCAGGGATTTTCATGCATTTAAGGAAGCTCAGAATCTGGCTTCAGGTATGTATATATTTATTCAGTAAAAATGCATTATTATTATTTGTTTATTTTTGCTTTGAATTTGCAAACTGTAATAGGTAAAGTTCTAATATATCATTGTTATTCCTTTAGACAACAGCAAATCCCAATGATTAGAAGATTCCAAATACTTTAAAGGATGTTTTATGTTCATTTATTTTTAGCTTTTATTTTTGGATTGTAATGGAGTCAACAATAAATCTCTGATAACACGAGTGAAAATGTCATAGTCTTTCACACCCATACTGCTTCAGCAAAAGCCTTATCTATAACTACTTTCAGACTTTGCTACACTCCTTTGTATGACAGATTTATCCATGTTAGCTGATTTCCTGCCAACTGGCTGCACCTGGCTCACTCTAAATTAGTTACAGCTAATTGTCAACAAATGGCAAGAAGGTACTTTTGCCATTTTCTCTTGGCTGTTTACCTGGCAAATGTAGTTGTATTTTTTTAATGATTTTTTTCCTGTATGTGCACAGCTGCAATAAGTTGTGTTGAATTGCTCATTAATTCAGCATATATTTGACCTTTTTTATTGTTGCGTGTTTTTTTTTTTTTTTAAGTGTAATTTATTTTTTATCTCTTTCACAAGATAAGAAATAGAACAGTTGTCTTCCTCTATTCATTAGTTATGAATCTTGAAGTAAAAACTTCTCCTTAAACACTAGTGGTTCTCTGAGGGGTTCATATGTACTATCTTAATGCTTTCTTAGTTGTGATATTTATGTTGCAGTTAAAAGGGCTGTAGATACAAATGTCAATTTTCTGTCAAACTCCAGCTTTCTGTAGTCAGTGAAATTAAAAATTATCTTACAGATTTTAATTAATAGTAGTAAAGTAGGTAAATAACTAATCGAATACCATCTGTTTGCTTACACTGAGAATTACAAATGTATCTGTTATTCTATTTCATGAATTTTCTTTCCTTAAACTATTTTCTAAGATGCTACTTTTACAAATCTGCTTTTTTGAACTCGCAGGGGCTTAAAAAATAAAACAAGATAATAAAACAAACAACCCCCCCAACTTTCTAGGGAAATTATTCATACTAATTGTTCTAGATATTTTCTTTGGGACTACAATTTTTAGTTTATTTACCCCTCCTTTCCTCTGAGTTAAAAAGGCAATGTCAAACAAACAATGTTTTGTAGCATTCCTGCCCCTTTTCTGTCCATATGCCTTAATTAGAAGGGAAGCAGAGAATCTATCAAGCACGAGGGAGGGCAATGTTTTGCTGAAATAGCAGCTGTTCTAGTAGAGTTCAAAACAAACTCATAGTGAAAAAATCAAGGTGTTTGCAACATGGAGTATTTTTTCTTCTCTGCAAAAGAGCTGGTTTCACTAGCCAGTTCTGAGGTTAAAAAAAATAAATGTAATTTATAAACAGCTTCCTGAACTACATGAGAAAACAGAGTGACCTAGGCTAGTAACTGGATAACTGACTAAATGAAAAAGTGGAGGTTTGTGTCACAATAAATGGGGGGGATAGGGGAGGGAGAGCAAACACGAAAAGTCTTGTAGTTTCTATTGCCTTCCTTTCCTCCATATGAGAGGGTAAGTACGAAGGGAAGAATCTCAAAAGTAATGTTGTTCTACGTTGCAGCCTTGTTTTGGAACAATGCTGTACTACACAGAAAAACTTTTAGGTGTGACTCAGTGAAGCTCTTGTTGTTCAGGACTCCTAAACTGGGCAAGATTGGAACCTGTTGTTTGATTTATATTGTTGGTGTTTGTTGTTTTTGCTAAACTTAAGACCTCTGTATTAAAGGTAGATGCAAGCATTTTCAAAGCAATTTACTTCCATTTTGTAATGGCATATGAGATGAGTCTTGAACAAACAGAGTAAGGGAGGTTCTGAATTAAAAAGCATTTTTACAGAGGGGTATTTATTAATGTAATGAGGGATGCATACTGAGGAAATTTGTGGTGTTTTGTCTGTGTTACATCCCCTACTCTTCTCCCACCCTGAGGTATATCTCCTGTTATAACTAAACATCCAATATTTTTTCTTTATATAGCATCCAATAATGCAATGGCTGGAAGACCACAACGTGTCAGATTAACTGGGTGGACACATTGGATATTAGCAACAATTCTGCTGCTGTGGAGTTACCAGATCAGTGGACAAGGTAAGTGAAAATCTTTTAATATTCAGCTGTTTGTTCAAAAGATTCACTTTTTTTTTTTTTTTTCTTTTTTGGTCAGCAATTTTGTTATTTGCTTAATATTGTATAGGATTTGTTGGAGAAACAAGGGTTTATGTTGAAGTTCTGAACTTGTGTGATATGTTTGACAAGGAATAATAATGTCAATCTGAAATATTTCAGTTGAAAAGTCAAGTGATGTTTGGAAAATGTTGTCTCAGTGCCTTATGAGATTATCTAGATGCTTGGATCTGTTTTCTTGTGCTCTGTGACTGGAGTGTGTCTCTAATTGTTTAGGTCTGGAGAAATTGTTGGAAATTGTTGCTGAAGAGATTATAGAGACACTTTGTGTTACTTAGCTGTGATATCTGCAGTAAGCATGTAATATTCAAAATATTTGTTGCATGCCATAAATATTTTCCATGTTGTGTTTCCATCTCACTGATGGTAATGCATAATAACAGCTGCAAAAATGCAGAGAGGCAAAAATGTCTAGGTTAGTGTTTTTGTTTGCATAATGAAGCATTATTGTATGTTTCTGATCTAAAGACTGTATCTAAGGTCTGGTACTGAGAGAGGTAATGGGAGACATAATATGCAAGCATTTTCTGGTGTGTGTTTTTTTTTGTCATTTATTTGTTTTGTGTTGAACAGGGTGGGAAGGAAACTAAGTGACAATTCAAAGGCACTGAAATTAAAGGGAAGTAGATAGCTGTTTCCTGTTGATATATGTCAGGTCAACTTCAGGAAATGTTATAGGTGAGCTGAGATAGTCGTGCATTTAATTCACTCTCCCAAGTGGGGAAAAATGCTGTGCTTTTTCCAGCTACAGGTTATCTTATTTTAGTACAAGAAGGATGCCAGGGAGTGCATATGACCAATGGTGGAACCTTTCCACTGTGCAGTTTGGACAGAAGTGGTAGTTCTTAACTGCTGGAATGATAATGGTGTTTAGATTTGTTGCGGTTCTAGGCTTAGAAATTGTCTGTAAACAATGTGTTGCAGTTCTGTAGGAAACTTCTACTGAGACTAAAATGCGTGGAAATTGATGTTATCTCTGCAGATATTAAAAGCTGACCAAAGAACGTGGATAACTTATGAACGTTTTGCAGCTAATCACCAGATATGCAACAAGGTTTTCTGTGATATAAATTGTGTTTGTAAAAAAAAAAAAAAAAAGTGAGTTGTTGTTTTAAAAAAGTTTCCATTTTGATATTGTAGTCACTGACTTGAAAAACATTTCCTTGAAGAATTCTTGTGGTATTGTATTAAAATGCAACAAGTATGGTATGAAATATTGGTGAATGGTGAAGCTATTTCTGCTGTGCATATTGGAAAGAAACACTGAAACAGTAACTTGAAAGAATTTGTTTCGTGTTTACTTGTACTGTGAAAGGTGCCTTCCAGGGTTCTGAGTGTATTTAGAATTTCTGGACGATGAGAGGCATTGAGTATTGCACTGTTTTAAATCTGAGATGATCTTATGTTTTGGTATGAGTAGATGCTTAAGCACATGCTTAGTCTTAGTCATATGAGCATTGACATAATTTCCAAGCTGACAAGTGTTGCCTTGAAACAAAGCAATGGATTAGAAGATGCTAGGTTAGTACTACTACACTTCTCACGGAGGGAGAAGTCTGGTCATGTCTTATGTGTGTTTTCTATAATTACCAAAACACAGCTTTGTTGCATTTAAGGTTTAAATTATCCAAAATGTTATCTTCTCTGTTAATGTAAAAGAGTGGCAATAACTTCTTGATGGGGACAAAAGATGTGAAACGTGAGCAATGCTGTTTTGTTTTAATTTGAAATCATATGATTGTGGTGTGTGTATGTTAAGAAATTAATTTAATTAGGCCCAATGTTACAAAGCTGGCTATATTTCAGTGTTGGTAGACTTATACTGTGCTAGAAGTGTATTCTATGTCCTTTTGAGAATGCATACTGCAACTGCTGATGAATACTTAAACCTTCAAGTGAAATGTGAATTTTTAATCCTCTAGCAATCAAGTAGTAAATTAAAAGCAGGTAACATACTTTCTCAGTATAATAACATGTACAGGGTGTTTAGAAGATATGAAATTTCTTTAAGTTACCAGACATATCTTTTAATTTTGCTGTGGATTTCAATTAACATTTTTGTTTGAAGAAAAAAAAAAAAAAAAAAAAGTAAAGCCTTACAGGAAACTGAAAAGTGAAGGAGAACTCAAGTAATTTGAGTAAAATTGTGATGTGCGAATATTCAGAGTCTACCAGGACAATAAAATGAAGAAATAATTATCCTGTATCTGGGCATCAAATCAAAAAGGTTTTAAAGCCATATGTCTGCATTTAAAGAACTCAGCTTCTGAGTCACATAACTTCAGTGTGAATGGGTTGCCATGGAAGTTAGAGAGCTCCCAACACTTATTCTATTGCCATTTCCAATTGGAATAGTAAACTCAAATTAAAAACCCTTTGTTTTTCAACAGTTATTCCTGCCTCTTTCTACACGTTACCCAAGCTATTATGTTTCTTGAGGTCCAGGAAGCTGAAGAGAAATGCTCATATCTTGGTCTCTTTACACACCGCATACCATTAACTACTTCATTTTACCCAGTGTAAGTTTCAAATGCAGATTGAAGTATGAAAGACTCATTTTATTCTGAGCTCTCGCACATTAGTCAAATGTGTCACTTCCAGCATTTTACACCCATTCTGCTTTTCTCCTTTACCTGAATATTACAGCTTCATTCTTCTGTCTCCAGAAGAACCCCAGCATATATTTTATACTCATAGGTAATTAAAAACCACTTTCTCTCTTTAACATTGAACCAAAAGAAACCTGAAGAATGTTTTGAAGCATCTAACCTTGTCTCTTTTCTTGGCAAACTTTGAGAATATCATACAACAGTAATTGCTCGACTGTTTGTTCAGGTAACCTAAAAGACTTCCAACTATATGATTTCTCTGGCAGTATTAATATTGATATGCTGTCTTAAGAGACAGAAGATGAATAATAAAATCTAATAAGTTTTAGATTTGCAAAAGAAGTGAATGTTTCATAATATGTGAAATTTCATGGTTGTGTAGAGTAGGTAGGTGCTGTCTTTGAAACTCTGGGGATGCTAAATGAAAAGGCATCTGTGCTCTCTGAAGAGTGCAGCAGTAATGCTGGTAATCTTGGGTGTATGCTTCTAAGCATCTTTTTCTGTATGCAGAAAAAATCCTTCTGAATCTATTTTCTCAGACTTGTCAGTGTAAAGCATTGACAGGTTGTTTTCTTCAATGATCAAGGATAAAGGCTGTGCAATATGCTAAAGCAGAGAGGCTTCAGAGCCCAGACTGCATGTGCTAGAAAATAATGGGTGTTGCTGGTGGGTTGATCTCTGGCCCCCAGACACTTCTTTCCCTCTCCCAGCACAGTTCTACTTGGAGAAAATTATCTTAACTTTTAAACTGAAACAATGTCTTGTGGGATGTTTTTGTTGTTCTTGTATGTGGTAACTATATCCAGTGACAAAGCAGGTTATGCTCAGTGTTGCATTTAACTTGAAATGTACAGGATACGTCAGTATACCCTCAGAAACAGTAAAAGAATGTCTTTGCTGGGCTTCAGAGTCACAAGGTTGATGTTTAAAGCTGAACATAAGTATTCAAATTATCTCCCTTCCATCTTTTTATCTGTGCTACTGAGAAAAACCATGTGTGCTCCATATGTTTTTCCCCCCATATGCCCCAAACATACTCCAAAAACGATGAATAACAATCTCACTTCTCAGTCTTGAGATTATTGTGGATTGTTTTTGGGAAGGAAGGCCTGGATAGATGATAGATTAACGAGACTTTTTCACAGATCTAGCTTTATTAACTAGTTTTGACTATGGATAGGATGCTGAAATACGGTAACAATTCTAACTACTTAGAAACTGAAAAACTAAGCTTTGGAATTACTGTTGAACTAATTCATATTGAACTGAACATCTGTCTGATGTATTGAAAAGAGCCACTAGAAACGGTGCCTCTTTCTAACCACTGCGTATCACTGGGCTAAAAAAATCTCTAAGTAACTTCCTCTCACCATCTTGTCTGACAAGTTAATAAAAGGAATCAATATTTTATATATATATATGTGGTGTGTATGTACATATAACACTACATTTACACAGTGGCTAGTGGCTTTGGTTTTAAAGGAGAAAAAAAGTGAGTTAAGCTTTGATGTAGGAAGTAAGAGTCCCAACATTGGTTTCAATTTCACACTTCAGATAATCCTGATGTCGCAAACTGACACCGCAGTGTCACAGCTTGCCTTTAGCATGGCCAAATCTGCCAAGTGTATGTGCGTAACCGAGCTCCTGTCTCCTGATGTGAAGATAGGCAGCTCCATGGTGACACTGAGTAGGACCCAGATGGCACTGCTGCCTGGACCTCTTTGTGTGCAGGGAGCTTTGCTGGCCAACTGGTCACCCAGCCCCTCCAAAGCCTGTGGCATCACCTACTGGTGCATGAGATCTGTGCATGCACAGAGGAAGAAACGAGATCTGTTCTGGGTGCTGCATGTGAGATGGCTGGCAGGCTTTTGTTTTTGTGTTAATTTTCACTAAAAACCTGCTGTCTAAAGTCATCCTTTCTAACCAGCCTTTCAAAAACTACTATGTGCGAAGCCACAGGTGATCTGTAGGTACCTCTTACAGTGTGTAGTGTAGGTATAATGTAGCTCTCGGGGGAAGGTCGTGGATGCATTGGTGGGCAGTAACAAATATGAGTCAGCAGCATGCCCTGGAGGTAATGCAAATGAGCTACATCTGTGGCATTAACAAGAGCGTGGTAGATGGGCTGGTAGTAACAGTTCTGCTCCTGTAGCAAGCACTTATGGAGCTGTATCTGGGATACTGTATCAGGTTCTGGGCCCACTGAGATAAGATGGTAACAAAATTTGCAGTGGAGGGACACAGACCATTAAGGGGTCAGCAGACTGATGTAGAGGAAGGCACAGAGAGACTTTCCTCAAATATGCACAAAAGCAGCAGCCATGAGGTGCAGGAAGGAAACTCACAGTCAGAGACATGGAGGAGAGTATTTACTGAGTGTATGGTCAAGGACTGACATGGGTTACCCAGAGAGGTCTGGGAACAACCATCCGTGGAGATACTCAGGCCTTGACAGTACAAGGCTCTAGGCAACCCGATCTAACAGTAAAGGTGGCCCTGTTTTGAGCAGGAGGCTTGATCCATATGACTTCAGAGGTCTGTTTCAACCTGGTCCTTTTCCATGATTGTGTGGAAATATATATCTACAAAATAATTTCTCTACTAAAAATAAGATAAACTAAATGCTTCCCAACAAGCCAGGAATATAATGCAACTCCCTGCAACTATAAAGTTACTGTTTTCAGCAAAATCTTAGCCCCATAATTGTCTGCAAGAAGTTACTGTTTGTACTTAAGCAATATGACTTCAGCAACATCTCACACAGATGTTTCTCCCAACTTATGGGAAGGTCATCAGATCAAGTCAATTAGAGAAAGCATCAGCTGCTGGGTAAGCTTCACTTAATATTGCTCACAGCATTCCCCTTGAAAGGATTCTCATACCTGGATTGTTTCCAGCAGACTTCTGATATTCAGCATGAGGGATTTCCTCAGACTATACCAGTGTTATCCTCTTCCCACCCCCCTGCCCCAGTGCCTGAAATCCCATCCAAAATTTTCTGAGATAAAAAGTGTGCAATTTCCACTATCAGCAGGGCCAGAGTAGCGGTAGATGGTGTATTACAGACACAGGAAGAGCAGCCACTGCTGGAGCTGATCTGCTGATCCTTCCCTGGGAGCACAGTGAGAAGGCAATGCCCTGCTGTGGTTGAGCAATGAGGGGGGGAGTTCTGCTGTAATTCATCTTGAATCACTAGATAACCTTCTTTCCTCTCATTAGAAGCAGTAAATACTACCTAAGCATCTTCATTTACTGGGAGGAAAAAAGTGTGTGGGAGAAAAGGACTATATAGGTTTGCAGAATTCCTGGATCAGGTTAAGTCAAATTGCTGTTCCTCATTTTTGAACCTTTCAATACACAGGCACTCTGAAATAGAAAATTTGCCCATTTGGCTGGCAGCATAAATGAGGGAAGTTGCAATCGTTTGTTTAAAAACTATATGTGTACTTACAGACAGATTAGAACATGTCTATATGTGTATATATGTGAATATATGCTATAAGTTTTAGGAATGTATTGTGGTTTGGAGAATGCATGTATGTTTTATCTAATTAATTTGGTATTAATGGCACTATCAGAAGGGAAAGTCTGTGGGGCAAAGTCAGTGCCTGCAAAAGCCACAACGAAGCATGAGTCCTAGTTCTGTATTCCATTACTTAGGCAGGAAACATTTTTCTGGAAAGCAAATAATTGGTATAGGAAGAACTGGGAGGAGAGATTACCTGGAGGAACTGCTATACTCATTTCTGAATCACTCTGTAGTCCTAGCTTAAACCCCAAACTCCACTTAAATATGCTGTAAAACTTTCATTTAAATCAAATCACCAGCTACAATTCATATCCCATTTTACATAAGTAGGTGCTAATGAAAAATATATGTACTTTTAATGTCTCTCCAAAGATTATAAGAATGTGTTGTAGAATACATTAAACTGTTTCAAGGTAATCACTTTATCTCCTTTAAATGAAACTGAAGCTCATTCCAGCAAAATAAAACTAATCCATACTGTTCTCCCATGAAGCATCTGATTACAGATAGCAGGAGAGCACTCACTTGGGATTCTGCACCTAGGCTGAGAGACTTGTGCTTTGATCCAAATTTAGATTTGGATGGCAGGCTTTCGCAACCTCTGCTTGTCCACTATGTCCAGGTGGTCTAGTAAGAATAATGGGAGATAGGACAACCAGAACTCTACATGCATCTTGTGTTGCAGTGCTGTTCCTCCTCTGTTCTTAGAGCTTCCTCACTGTGGAGCTCTAGTAGATGGTTGAATTTAGATGTGGTGGAGGAACTGAACAATGACTGCTGGCCCTGTCTTCTGTCTCCTTGCTGTGGAAGTGTAAAGGCATTTAGAGATATTTGAGTGATTTCTATAGTAATTGAGATTATTTTATTTTAAATACATATTTTAATATATAAATCTTTCCTTCAAAAATAGTGTTATAGATATTTTAACAAAAATGTATAGTTCAAAAATACTCTTGGCAGTCGCTGTTGTAGTAAGCTTCATAAAAAATAATTAAAATTGGCAGTGAAGAGAATGATACAATGCATGTGGTATAAAACACTTTATCCTGGAACCTGTACAAGTACTAAGTGTCCTAATGTATATTTATTGAAATACAGCTCAGAGTTTTATTTATATTGGATTTTAAATTCAAGTATTTCAGGATTGATTTGTCTTTTTTTTTTTTTTTTTTTTTTTCCTGCATGTAATTTATTTTAAAATGTTACCATACCCATAAACCATCAGGTCTTGATAAGTTGAAGTGAATATCTAAAAGGATATTCTGTCATGAAGCTCCTAGTTCAAATAAGTTTGTTTAATATGTTGGATAACTGAAATAGATTTGTTTTTCAGGAAGGTTACTTTCAGTTTTCAGCTACTGTTTAAGTTTTACTTGCTAAATAAACACCTACCCCTGACAGTAAGGTCATTTTTAACCTTTTTAAAAACACAGCTCCCTGCAAACAAGTCCTGTGAAAGCTTTATTAAAGTAAAAATACCAGGACTGTAATGGGTTCTGACCCTAATAGCCACTTTGTTGTACGTTCAGAGTTTGCCCATCTCCACAGCATCAGCTCCTGTACTGACTGAGTGATGATGCTTGTGAAATACATATCTATTTTTACCTTTTGCCACTTGTTCTGGTCTTAGAACCTCACTCCTGCAGGATGAATGCAGCCCCGCAAAGGTTTTGGAATGGCAAAGCTTGACTGAAATGGCCAAAGAGGTATCTCAAAAGCTGTGTTGCCTATTGGTAACTGGTATGACAAATCACAATTTCCCAAAGCAAAAACCTGAGGCAAACAGTCTGCCAAAGCATCTGAATAAAACATGCTCAGTAAGTAATGAATGGTGTGAAAATAAAGAAGGGATGAGGAGAGAGAGGCAGAGTAGACAAGTAGTATCATTGGGGTAGAGTGAAATGAGGTTAAAAGGCTATCAGTAGCCCTTCTAGATCCCTTTTGAATAAAAGTAGAAGAACTGGAAACTACTGAACTGCAGGCATGTAAAGGCAGGTTGTCCTATGCCATGTTTGCACCAACTCCCTCTTACGCCATGCCAGTGCTCTCTCTGGAGGTAAATTATTTCTTGAAGGTCGAGTCTTTATCTCATCATCATTTATGGAATCCATCCAGTGATGGCCAACTAAGAAATATTAAAAAAATTATATATATGTATATAGTAATACTTATTAGGTGACAGTTTATTAAAGGGAGGATCTTCTTGTTAGCACTCTATTCAGAGAAAGTGGTGTTCAAAGAATTGTCTCGAATGTATCAGATGAAAGTATGCAATGACTTGCTATTTCAGTACAGCCTTTCATTCACAGTTCAAAAATTGCCAGTAAATGCACAATTACTTACATGACAATTTAACTTTGACAGCTCATTTCTGGATGAGATAAATATAAGTCACAGCTTTTCCATCTTGTTAAATGATGTTTCAGTGCTTCAGGAGTATGCTTCATAGTTGTAAGATCATTTAATTAAAAATACATGGATAAGGATGTTGCTTCCATTATCCTAATAAGTTGATTATTTCTTGGCTGTTTAAATATTTTTGTGAAAGTGAAAATGTTTTCATTTCTCAAGCTGCATTTAATGTAGTGAGTAAATAACATCTACTAGATGTCTTTTTGCAAAGTTCATGCAAATAGCATTACACTTATGTTCTGAACTTCAAAAGTTAGAAGGAAAAAAGGTTTACTGAGAGGAACAGAAGTTTCATTTTGCTGAGAAATAGTTTAGTGTATAGTTCAAGTTTAAAGCAAGCCATTCTCTTTATATTCTGTCTGCAGTTTGTTTCAAAATGGCTGGCATAAATCATTACTGGTAATAAATCCTGTGCGTTTTCTTTATTGTAAAGTAGCTGCCAAAGGAAACTTTATTATGAAAACTGCAATACTACAGACACATATGTATATGCATGTGCCAAGCACTTGCCCGTTATTGCCTTCTGTTTTGATTTGCTGTGTTTTAGAGGTTATTTTGAAATTAAGGAATGACCTGTTTACACAAGATTTGTTTCTGAAGTGCACGTAGGAATTTGCCTTCAATGGTAAGGTCCGTTAATCTGGCAGAAAACTTCTAAAGTTTATTGCCCTAAAGTAGCATTATGTTCTCAGAGGAACTTTGTGAAATGTGTAAGGCTTCAAGTTTCATGGTATTGATATTTAGCACTGTCCAACTGAAATTAAAGGTTCAAGAGCATTGTGTGAAAGGCATGTCACTGCTTTTCCTTGAACTATCACTTGATGCAGAAAAATATACAATATTTTTAAGTTTTGTTGCACATAGAAATCGGTCAGATATTTTCAGTAGGCCGTGATTAGAAGAGACCTCTCAAGGTCTTCTGTCCCTACACGTCAGCTCAAAGGTGGGCTCAGCCAGGGCAGTGCATGGTCACCTTTGCTCTACAAAGGTGATTGAGATTTAGAAATATTGTTCTCTAGGTTATTGAAAAAAAAGATGAGGAGGTGGGCATTTGTGATTCTAGGTGCAATTCTACATATTAATTTATGAATGTATATGACAAGCAAAATCAGTCTGTGTTGGTTGTTTCACTAGGCTGTCCATCAGCTGGAGAATGATCTTCAGTGCTATAGCATGTACAAATCAGAAAGCACATGCTGTACTTCAAGTACACTGCACTTGGCACGGGCTTAAAATAATACGCGTCTTAAAATAAGCGTACGTATGAAAGGTTTTCATGTGAAACTGCGAACTTCATCTCACAGGTCTTAGTGTCATTATCTCCAACTTGAAACTTCAATGGCTGCACCGTTTACACTTCCTCCTCCCCCCTTCCATCCCTCCCCAGAAATGTAATCAAACATACAAGGTCCATAAAAGAGTAAGATGCCTCTTATGAGGAATTAATTTATTTTGGCTTCCCATGTAATTAAACATGCTGCTCTTGGAGATCATTGAGCCTGCTACTCTTCAGCAAAACAGGGGAGTGAGATGCTCTATTCAAATTTATGAAATAAAACTCTGTTTTGCTGAATAGGCACCTTATCTGATGGAGGTTTTGTTGTTTTTGACAGAAGTTTTACAGACACAAGACAAAAAGTTTAATCTGTACTCGAAAGGTCTCTTATTTACCTTATCCACATTTGTTTTTGTGTTAAGGGTTGGTATTTTTCATGGCCTGTTAAATCCAATTTTAATAGTCATTAACATTTTTGTACCGTTGATGTATTTGTTTCTTCTATGTAATTTGGTTGCTTCGGCTACTTGATTTATCTTTTTATCTTTTTATATGAGACATTTTGTTTTCCTTCATCCAGACCCTTTTAAAGAGTTAATTTCATGATTCTGTACTCTCAAGCTGAATAACCTTTGGGGTAGACGTGTGATGAGGGGCATCGTGTACACAGGGCCAACATAACCAAACTATGATGAGCTTTAGCTTTTTGTGAGCTCTCAAGACAGCTATACTTTTTTTTTTTTTTTCTTCTGGGTTTACTGTAATTAAGAAAGCAAGCAAATAATTTAGATTAATTCTGTTTAAATTTGACTACAGGTCTAATAGGAATATAATCTAATGGAGAAACTTTTAACCACTTCTGTCCCATCCATGTTGTGTGCAGTCTTTCTTCATATCAACTGAGTGAAAGTAATGTTGTGATTTATGCTTATGTGATTTATACTGCAGTCAGCTCGTAAATCTTACCAATCCTGGTAGATTCTTTGCTTCTCTACAAGGTCATTCACTGCGAAGGCCTGGGACTTTCTGATGACAGATTACATAAATTTGAAATACTCTTTTCTTTCAGTAAAAGGAAAAAAAAAAAAGAACAGGCACTCTGTGTTCCTCAGCATTTTCTAGATTTGATAAGAACCCTGTATTAATTCTCAGACTTCCCAAATAAACAAAACAATAGCATTTAAAATGTTTCTTTCCATTTGTTTGTATTTAAATATTTATTTACCTTGAGGTGTGTGATATGTTTTTCTCCAGTAAAACTGGAGAAAAGTAATACATTTATTG
This sequence comes from Aythya marila, assembly GCF_965140915.1. Lineage (NCBI taxonomy): Eukaryota > Metazoa > Chordata > Aves > Anseriformes > Anatidae > Aythya > Aythya marila. The sequence goes on from NC_139042.1 coordinate 104,252,689, forward strand.
TGAAAATATTGCAATTAGTTGTTTAGAAGAGGTGATTCTTGGAAAGGTGATTGTGGCAAATGGTATACTGGGAAATGGAGCATTCTAATTAAATTATACAGAAAAGTCCAGAAAGCATTTCTGTGAGAAAGCTTTACAAGCTCTCCGAAGGCAGCAGTCTCCTCACATCATAAAAGCCTGAGAACAAATGGTTCTAATTCTTCTTGCTGCTTGTTTTTGTAGTAATAACTGTCATAGGTTAAAATAGATATTTCCATTAGAGCACTTGTATTAGGCTAGCCTAGTGTATTGAGAGGTAATAATCACTTTGATCCAAGAGTAAGGCTGGGGAAAAAAAATCAAATTAATACAAAAGGAAGTTGCAAGTACCATGTAAGCAAATGAAGACAGGAGTTAGTCAGGTTTGTAGCAGGGAATATGTATGTTAAGGATGGTGATTTAAAAAAAAAAAAAAAAAAAAAAAAAAACTTGTTCAGCTTAACACCTAAAACTTTCCTGTACAGTCTTCACATCCATAAATGCCTGTGTAGCTCAGGTTAATTTGTATTTATGATCTATATAAATTAGATAAAGTTTAAACACTTTTCACTAATCCCTTGCAAGTGATCTACTTTTCTGCTAATCTCCAGGAGTGTAAAACAGTAGATTGTATGACAGCACCTTTGATTTCCAGAGCTGATGACACTTTAATGTCTAGTATTTTCCTCTTTCAAGGCAGTAGTAAGAAGGCCTTGAAGATGCCTTCAGGGAGAAGGGGATGCAGCATGGATTTATAACTCTTCTGTCAATAAGATGCAACTTCAGCCTTCCTTGCTGGCTTAGAGCCAACATACCATAAGTGTTTTTCATACCATAAGTGTTTTTCTCTACCGTTCCCCCCCCTGCCACAGACTCCTATATTGACTTTTTGTTACATCTAATATGATACCTATTAATCTATTTGTTTGTGGATGTGAGCAGGTGGATACAACCAGTGAATTGTGCAAACAGCTTTCATCTTTCCTACACGTATAAAGAACTATTTGACCACCACTCACTCTCCCCTTTTACAGGGCAAAAGGAGTTCTGTAACTATGATAATATACTGTTTAATGCTAATTTTTGCCTTGGTAGTAATATTTTTGGATATAAAGTGAAATAAGTCATTGCATGTGCTGTTTGGAGGCTGGCTGCAGGGCCTATCCTTACAGAAGCTTTTCTTGGTATCATGCTAATAAATCTTACATATAATACTATTCTTACTGTTTTGCATGCATGCTGTAAATGGTATTGGTAGCTCCAAGTAACAGGAAGAATTTCATTTCTTTAAATAATCTTTATGAAAATTCTTAGTTTGCGTACCTATATTACTAAGTAAATAAGTGATGTGTAGGAATACAGTGTGGAGAACTTACTAACCTTTCTACAGAAGGTAATATGCAAGTACCTGTTACATCTACTCTGTAAGTCATTGTAATAAGAGAGTTCTAGTAAGTGTCTTGTTCACAGTTCTGGGAAGGTATTAGATGCTGTGCCCTGCCTTCCAAATGCATGATGTTAATAGGGGACAGAGGAAATACCGCTGCTTTAAGTGTCTGCAGTACCTATTACAGCCACTTGCCCGTGATGTGTATAAGGCACAGTATTTTTGTCCCACAGGCTTTCAAACCAACTGTGTCTGAGAGGAGTGGCTCCTGGCCTTGGGTGGTAGGGCTGTCTCCTTATGCAGAAGCATCTTGCTTATTGTATTGTGGTACCCAAGACTGGGATATTGCCATCACTCCATGCAGCCAACATCTCCAGCAATTACATGTGGCTGTACGGACTTGATGCTGTTTCATTTTGGGGGATTAAAGAGATGAAGACACTGGAAAAAATAGGTCTACAGCAGCATCTGACTGGCACCAGTCCAGCACTGTTCCTCTTCGAGGAGACCGAAAGCATGTGGCAGTGCCTCAACTCTTGCTACAGCCCTGCAGGGATATCCCGTGGGGGGGAGGGGAGGGTTTCCCTGGAGTATCACAGGCTGTTGGCACGGCCGGGTCAATGTGATGCTGTGCATCCAGTGCCCCCATGGAGCTGCTCTCCTGACTACCTTCTTTCTCACTCACGTAGATGTTTCTTGAAAATGTCTTAATGTTTAATTCATAACATGGAGTTTGTGATTAGGGGAAAGTAGTTGCCTCAGATTAGGAGCTGGAGGATCTGCTATATCAATTTATACACTTAAGTGAGGCAGGGACTCAGCATCAAGCATTTTGGCAGGGGACCAGCCAAGCATTACTGTCGCATTTGATTCTTTATTAGGCACCGTAAATGGATATTGGAGTTCTTAGAAAATAAGATCTAGCATAAATACTGGCTTAATTTGTGTATGTTGAATGGGTTTACACCAAGGTTTGGCTTGTTTACGTCCAATTAGATACAGTATGGGAAAAGATTTATGTGATAATCCATAGCAAAGGGCCAGTTACTAATGAAGACAATGGTATTTCAAATTTCATCTGAGCTAATTACTGAGGTATTTTAACTTAGAAGTCTTTTGCTGCAAATATTGAAAATCCATTTATTTAACTCAGCTTTTACTTAGTTTCTTGCACTAGTTTATAATAAACATGTGACTCTAAAGCCTTTCCCTCATGTGTTCTTTTCTCCATTCTCTCCTGCTGTGGGTGCCCAGAGGTACTTCCTTTGAAGTACCCTCCTTTGCTTGAAATACAGTAGAAAATAGTCTTCTACACATCTAAGTCCACAATAAAGCAAGACAGAATTCAGAGGGTATTTTATATTTGACTAAGACAAAACTGTTCATGAGGAGAATGGAATCCATATATCTTAAATCCTGTATTCTTTCTCCAGTCATTCTTGCTATGCTTATCTCCTGATATGTCATGATATATAAATCTTATTTTAGTAGCTATAACTTGGTCTTATGTAATGATGGCTGATAGCCGTATGTCATGGGAAAGTAAACTGAAATTGTATATAATCAGTTCAATATTGTGTGTGGGGCAACTTAATGAAAAATCATAAGGATCTGATTGTACTTGCATCTTGCATTTGAGCAAGGCTCAGATTTTACTTTATTTTCTAATGACTTAATGATCTTTTTCTCCATATTTTTGCAAAGTAAGGCTTTACATACTCAAAGGCAAAACAGAACAGCTTGTGTGCTTTCATTCCCACATAGACTCACCCCAAATTCTGTAAATTCTTGATAAAGTGTTTTATTTACATTTCAGTACCTGCAACTTTTTCACCAATCACCATTAGAATAGTGAGTAAACTATTCAAGCATTATTATGAATGCTTGATCTAAAACTGTTTGCTATGTGCTCTACAGACTGCAGTATTTTCTTCCCTGCAGTCATTTCTTCATGAGTATCACTAGTATGTTGTGGAGAAGCTAGCTGTTTCCAGCTAATAATTAAAAATAACTTTCACTGGTGTTGCCATATGGTAGTGTATCGCCAGATACAATATTTAAAAATAGCATTTCTTCTTAAACCTGGGAAGTGTGTTTTTTTTTTTTTTTTTTTTTTTTTTTTTTTCAGTAGAATGTCTAATAATTTCCGTGTTGTTATTCTATTGACTACTCCAGAAGCTGTTTCTGACCAAATCTTTCCTTGGAAATCTATGATCTTGACAGACACAGAAGGGATTTAATCAATTTGCAAATTATTACTGACTCAAGCACATCCTCTTAACCATGTTCTCCCTTCTTCAGTTTGTGGCAATATATCTACTTTACCTATTTTTGTCTCACTAATATTTTGTGTTCTCTCACCAGTGCAGTGTTTATATACTGTACTGTATGTATCATCAGCATCTATTCTATTACACTTTTGTCATCCTCATAGCATTTTGCTGTCTGCAACAGTGTTTCAGGTTTCACTGTTGTTACCAAAATATTTAAAAAATAAATAAATAATCAATGAATGTTACTTCTGATAGATCAGGATTTATCTCCTATTTAATATAGGTGCTTTAATTTTTTTTTTTTTTGCTATAACCAGACTATTGTTTTACTCAATTTAGAATGTTTCCTATTGTTTTGTCTATTCTTTATTGTCCTTTCCCATTCAATGGGGGAAATTCTATAGATCGAGTTCCAAAGGAGCTTGAAATCATTAGCATTCCTGACTCATAATTTCAGTAAGCCATACTGAAGCCCTGAAAATTCCACTAAGAGCTACTACACCTGGTATAACACTCCAAGGATCTCTGGGCAATTATTTTCCTGAGAGTCCCAAGGACTGGGACTCCACTCCAGTGGCAGTCCAGAGAAACACTGGTCATAATATGGGGACCTCTGTCCCTGTTGAGTTCTATCCAACTGTAATGAATAGGGGGAAAAAAAAAAAAAAGAATGTTTTGTGGTGTTAAATATTATATTTTTGTCTGGCATTAGAGCTGTGGAAAATGTGAGAAGTTTCTTTGATGGAAAGGTAGGCTTGAAACCTGTATTGTGAAAATTGCTGGCAACGTTAATTTCACAAGTTAATAAGAAATGCTATTCAATGTGTTTACTACGTTGCTTTTCATAAATAACTGAAATTTCCATTTCTGAATTTTCAGACTTCTCTGTAACACTTAGCCATTTATTCACCTTTCATCCCCTTTAGAAATCCAATCAGGTTAAGAGCATTTTAATGCACTCCTAATATGAGCATTACCTGGAATTTTAGATTAAAGTAGAAAAGAGGTCCTTGTGACCATTATAAGTGATCTTCAAGGGTTACTCTAAGAGTGATAAAATTGGTTTCATCTAGCACGTGTTTTGATTGAAATACTTTCCGATGTCAAAACACATCCTCCAAAGATCACCTTCAATGCTAAAAAGGCTATATATACTGTACTGTTTGACCTGCTTTGGAGACAGTTCAGTCAAACCAAATCATTTTAGCAATAGTAATCATGAAGACTGCAGCTCAGTATCTCTGAACAGAAATGTGGTTCCTAATAGTTGTGCAGTGAATACAGCAGTATGATCCCTGCAGTTCTCAGTTGCTGGTTTACATGCCGCAGGTGCTCAAATGCAGAATTGATGGGCGGCCATTTACAACCTTTAAGAGAAGTAGATACATAAATCCAGCTGTGCAGACTAATCCATTGTGAAATGGCTCCTACTGCTTCAAATTGGTACTCTGTCTTTAAGCAAATACTTCTTTCCTACAGACAATTAGAAACAGAGATGAAAACTAAAATGATCTATAGCAGATAAGTGCTTAAAGTTACAATGCACAGGTTGTTCCTAAAGTTGAGTGCAGATGGAGTTCCTTGCTTCCTTCGCAGAAAGAGGGAAAGTGAAAAAGGCCTTAAATAGAGATCAGTGTGGAATGGCAACTGGTGGTCCAAATAATTTGTAAAGTGAAGTGATTGAGAAATGGTGATATGTTATTTGACATATTTGGATATTGAGTTAGTTATAAGCTTTAAGCAATAAGTGAAAGTAGACCTGTAATTGGGAGACAAAATCTGTTGGCAGGCAAGTTGTGTGCAATAATGTGGAATACTAGTTAAATGTACTTAAAGTTAGGTCTTCTCTCCATGTATTCTGTAATGGTAGCTGGAAAATGTAACACCAGAGCACATGGTTTTTCTCTCTCTCTTTTTTTTTTTTTTTTTTTTTTTGTCATAAGAATTGTATCAATGCATTGCTTGGAAAGCACAAAAGTGTTATGAAACTGTTTTATAACTATATACAAAGAAAGTGGAGGTAAACTTAGAAAATGTTGTGCTAAAATACACATTAGTGGTCTTTTAAAAAATTTGTAACTTGTTAAGTCTTACTCAGATTTATGATTACTTGTAATCATAAAACTAAAAATGGCTAATTGGGTCATTTTAAGGACCTATTTTGCTAAAGCAAAAATAAGAGGGAACACCTTTAATGGTGGGATCTTAAAGATTGTATATCAGAAATGGAAAAAGAAAAAGTCGATTAAATTAAGGAGTCGATTAAATTAAGGGGTGTCTGTAATTGACTTCACTGGGACCTTCTCAGTTAATATTAACATAAACTTACTTTAAAGCTGTTAGACTGAAAAATAAAAATTAGGTTAACAATGTGGCTTTGGCTTGAAAGGCTTTTGATAGATTGTCACAGTGCTTTCCCTTGTATTCATTGTATGTGATTGAATACATTAAGATGTAAAATTTATTAGTATAGGGTAAATTTAAGTCAGTCTTACCTTTCTGATCATCCCAAGGCAGTGCTGCTAAATCCCATGCCCAGTGATAGCGTCAGTATTCCATAGGCATTGTATCATATTAACAGAGAAATTATTTTGTGCTGTGGAATTCAAAAACACTGAATATATTTTTCGTGTGGGAAAGTATCGTTATGTGAAGTACGTGCATCTTACCTTTGTAATCTTACATCTAAGGCACTACTTCAATAATAGGCATATTTGTTACCGTATGCATACTTCATTTGAAGGGAGAAAGCAACCTGTCATTCGCTAGCTGTAGAGAAAATAGAATCTTCAGATTCTAACGTTCTCCTGTATGTTAATTTCTTTACAAAAGCTAGTGAATGGCATTCTTCTTCCCCCTACTGATGCAAAGCACTTCTGAAGAAATTTCAGCTGTTATTCAAGTATGCTATTTGCAGTTAGGCTTGATTGTGCCAGGGGAGGTTTAGGTTGGATATTAGGAAGAGAACTTCTTTACTGAAAGGGTTGTTAGGCATTGGAATAGGCTGCCCAGGAAAGTGGTTGAGTCAACCTCCCTGGAGGTCTTTAAAAGACGTTTAGATGTAGAGCTTAGTGATACAGTTTCATGGAGGACTTGTTAGTGTTAGGTCAGAGGTTGGACTCGGTGACCTTGGAGGTTTTTTCCAACCTAGAAGATTCTGTAATACAATTTTATAGCGTGTGTTTGCATTTAGGTAATTCCTTTGATCTACTGGCTAAAAAGCGTGCTTTACATCATAGCCAGAGGGTGAGGGAAATTTTTTTTTTTCCATTAGTGAGTGACTTGTTTGACTACTCTCTGCTGGATGGGAAAGGATGACATTAATATGACGTCAGGACTCGGCAGCCCTCGCGAGGGAGGCGAACGAGGCGGGAACGAGGCGTAGCGGAGCCAGCAGCGTCCCCTCCCCGGCCGTCAAAAGATGCCCCTAGGGAGCGCGGCGACCAGGACGGGCACACAGCGTGTGGCGCCTCAGCAGGGAGAGGCGCGGCAGTTGGCGCGGGCAGGGCAGAGCGTTCCCCCCGCCCATACCAACACCTCCTCTAAGGGCGGCCTGCCGCTAGCTAGGCTGCAATGGGGTACACCAGGCACAGTGCGCTCTCCTGGGAGTCTGTACGCACCCAGACCGACTGCCCGATCAACACTGTGGCAGTTCAGGTCTCCGGGTGCAGGGAGTGCCTGAGCCTGTTGCTACCACCTGCGGGGGGCAGAGAGACTGTGTGCGTGAGGTGCGAGCAGGTGGACGACCTGGTCCGCCTGGTGGCAGAGCTCAAGGAGGAGGTGGAGAGGTTGAGGGATATCAGGGAGTGTGAGCGCGAGATAGACTGGTGGAGTAGTCCATCAAACGGGACTTTAGGGGACTGGGATGGTTAGTGGATGGAGCGGGAGTGCAGGTGGTGTTTTCGTCCATCCCTACGGTGGCAGGGAGGGGTACAGAGAGGACACGGAAAGCCCACCTGTTAAACACGTGGCTCAGGGGCTGGTGCCAACGCAGAAATCTTGGGTTTTTCGACCACGGGGCACTTTACTCGGCAGCCGGCCTGATGGCCGCAGATGGGTCCCTATCTTTTAGGGGAAAAAGGATCCTGGGCCAGGAGCTGGCAGGGCTCGTTGACAGGGCTCTAAACTAGGTAAGAAGAGGGATGGGGCTGAAGCAAGGATTGTTGGAGCTGTGCCAGAGGGAACAATAGCAAGGCTGGGGGATAAGGCAATGGCCCAGCTGAAGTGCATCTGCGCCAATGCACGCAGCGTGGGTAACAAACAGGAGGAGCTGGAAGCCATCGTGCGGCAGGCAGGCTACGACTTGGTTGCCATCACGGAGACGTTGGGGGGACCGGTCTCATGACTGGAGTGCTGCAATGCCTGGCTATAAGCTCTTCAGAAGGGACAGGCAGCACAGAAGGGGTGGTGGTGTGGCTCTCTATATTAGAGAGTCTTTTGATGTTGGAGAACTCGAGGCTGGGAATGACAAGGTCGAGTCCCTTTGGGTTAGGATCGGCAGGGACAACAAGGCTAGCGTCCTGGTCGGGGTCTGTTATAGACCGCCAAACCAGGATGAGGAGATGGATGAGGAGTTCTACAGGCAGCTGACAGAAGTTGCGACATCTTCAGCGCTTCTTCTCATGGGGGACTTCAACTTCCCTGACATATCCTGGGAGCACAACACAGCCCAGAAAAGCAGTCTAGGAGGTGTCTGCAGAGCGTGGAAGATAGCTTCGTGACGCAGCTGGTTAGTGAGCCTACCAGGGGAGGTGCCCCGCCAGACCTTCTCTTCACAAACAGAGAAGGACTGGTGGGAGATGTGGTGGTTGGAAACTGTCTCAGGCAGAGTGACCACAAAATGGTAGAGGTCTCCATTCTCGGAGAAGCCAGGAAGGGGACCGGTAAAACCGCTGTATTGGACTTCCGGAGGGCTGACTTTGTGCTGCCGAGGACACTGGTTGGTAGAGTCCCTTGGGAGGCGGTTCTGAAGGGCAGAGGAGTCCAGGAAGGCTGGGCGCTCTTCAAGAGGGAAATCTTAATGGCGCAGGAACGGTCTGTCCCCACGTGCCCAAAGACGAGCTGGCGGGGAAGAAGACTAGCCTGGCTGAACAGAGAATTGTGGCTTGAGCTTAGGAGAAAAAAGAGGGTTTATAATCTTTGGAAAAGTGGGCAGGCCACTAGGGAGGACTATAAGGATGTTGCGAGGCTGTGCAGGGACAAAATTAGAAAGGCCAAAGCTCATCTGGAGCTCAATCTGGCTACTGCCGTTAAAGATAACAAAAAATGTTTTTATAAATACATCAACGCAAAAAGGAGGACTAAGGAGCATCTCCATCCTTTACTGGATGCGGGGGGAAACCTAGTTACAAGAGATGAGGAAAAGGCGGAGGTGCTTAATGCCTTCTTCGCCTCAGTCTTTAGCGGCAATCCCGGTTGTTCTCTGGATACCCAGTACCCTGAGCTGGTGGAAGGGGATGGGGAGCAGGATGTGGCCCTCACTGTCCGCGAAGAACTGGTTGGTGACCTGCTACGGCACTTGGATGTGCACAAGTCGATGGGGCCGGATGGGATCCACCCAAGGGTACTGAGAGAACTGGCAGAGGAGCTGGCCGAGCCGCTTACCCTCATTTATCAACAGTCCTGGCTATCGGGGGAGGTCCCAGTTGACTGGCGGCTAGCAAACGTGACGCCCATCTACAAGAAGGGCCGGAGGGCAGACCCGGGAAACTACAGGCCTGTCAGTTTGACCTCAGTGCCAGGGAAGCTCATGGAGCAGATTCTCTTGAGAGTCATCACACAGCACTTGCAGGGCGAGCAGGCGATCAGGCCCAGTCAGCATGGGTTTATGAAAGGCAGGTTGTCGTGGTTTAACCCGGCTGGCAGCTAAACACCACGCAGCCGTTCGCTCACCCTCCCCCCTCCCTCTCTGGGACGGGGGAGAGAAATGGAAAGTGAAGCCCGTGAGTTGAGATAAAGACAGTTTAATAAGACAGGAAAATAATAATAATAATAATAATAATAATACAATGATGATAATAGTACTACTAATAATAATATGTACAAACAAGTGATGCACAATGCAATTGCTCACCACCCGCTGACCGATGCCCAGCCTAACCCCGAGCAGTCCGGCCCCCTCCCCCTGGCTAGCCACCCCTATATATTGTTTAGCATGACGTCAGATGGTATGGAATACCCCTTTGGCTAGTTCGGGTCACCTGTCCTGGGTCTGTCCCCTCCCAGCTCTTACTGCACCCCCAGCCTGCCTGTTGGCAGGACAGAGCGAAAGGCTGAGATGTCCTTGGCTTGGTGTAAGCACTGCTCTGCAACAATTAAAACATCGGGGTGTCATCAGCACTCTTCTCATTCTAAGCCAAAACACAGCATTCCACCAGCTACTAGGAAGAAAATTAATTCTGTTCTAACTGAAACCAGGACATCTATCCACCCCTTATTCCATACCATTTATGTCATGCTCAGGTTACACTCTTTTCCATACATTCTAATTAGTCACCTATAGTAGTCATGGTAGTGATAACATACAGTATTATATAGCAATTAACATGGTACAATTCAGTTCATGGGCTATTCTCACCCAGTATTAAATCTCCTTGAGGTACACACCGGACCTCTCCGTTCGTTTGCATCACCCACCAAGTGTATCCAGGTCCCTGAGCGAAAACAATTCCACGAATAGGTTTGCCTTTTCCTGAGGCAGGAGTAGCCCAGACTGTTTTACCCAGCATATTTCTTACATGCACTACAGGAACTTTATCCCCATCTACAGTACGTAACAGGTTTGATTGGGCAGGTCCAGCTCGGTTGGCAGATCCCCTAGTATTGACTAGCCAGGTGGCCTTTGCCAAATGCGTATCCCAATTTTTGAATGTTCCAGCGCCCATTGCTTTCAATGTAGTCTTTAACAGTCCGTTGTATCGTTCAACTTTCCCGGAGGCTGGTGCATGATAGGGGATGTGATACACCCACTCAATACCATGTTCTTTGGCACAAGTGTCTATAAGGTTGTTTCGGAAATGAGTTCCATTGTCTGACTCTATTCTTTCTGGGGTACCATGTCGCCATAGGACTTGCTTTTCAAGGCCCAGGATAGTGTTCCGGGCGGTGGCATGAGGCACAGGATATGTTTCCAGCCATCCGGTGGTTGCTTCCACCATTGTAAGTACGTGGCGCTTGCCATTGCGAGTTTGAGGGAGTGTGATGTAATCAATCTGCCAGGCCTCTCCATATTTATATTTCAGCCATCGTCCTCCATACCAAAGAGGCTTTGACCGTTTGGCTTGCTTGATTGCAGCACATGTTTCACAGTCATGAATAACCTGTGCTATAGCGTCCATGGTCAGGTCCACCCCTCGGTCACGAGCCCATCTGTATGTTGCATCTCTACCTTGATGGCCTGAGGTGTCATGGGCCCATCGGGCTATAAATAATTCACCTTTATGCTGCCAATCCAGATCCACCTGAGCTACTTCAATCTTAGCAGCCTGATCCACCTGCTGGTTGTTCTGATGTTCTTCAGTAGCCCGATTCTTGGGCACATGAGCATCTACGTGACGTACTTTCACAGCCAGGTTCTCTACCCGAGCAGCAATATCTTGCCACAAAGCAGCAGCCCAGATGGGTTTGCCCCTACGCTGCCAGTTGTTTTGCTTCCATTGCTGTAACCATCCCCACAGGGCATTTGCTACCATCCATGAATCGGTGTAGAGATAGAGAACTGGCCATTTTTCTCGTTCAGCAATGTCTAAAGCCAGCTGAATGGCCTTCACTTCTGCAAACTGACTCGATTCACCTTCTCCCTCAGCAGCTTCTGCAACTCGTCGTGTAGGACTCCATACAGCAGCCTTCCATCTCCGATGCTTCCCCACAATACGACAGGACCCATCAGTGAACAGGGCATATTTCTTTTCGTTTTCTGGTAACTGGTTGTACAGTGGGGCTTCTTCAGCACGACCCACCTCCTCCTCTGATGATATCCCAAAGTATTTACCTTCTGGCCAGTCCATAATCACTTCCAATATTCCTGGGCGACTGGGGTTTCCTATTCGAGCCCGCTGAGTAATCAGTGCAATCCACTTGCTCCATGTAGCATCAGTTGCATGATGCGTAGAAGAGACCCTTCCCTTGAACATCCAGCCTAGTACCGGCAATCGGGGTGCTAGGAGGAGCTGCGCTTCAGTACCGACCACCTCTGAAGCAGATCGAACTCCTTCATATGCTGCCAGTATCTCCTTTTCAGTTGGAGTATAGCGGGCCTCAGACCCTCTGTATCCCCGGCTCCAAAACCCCAGGGGCCGACCTCGAGTTTCCCCAGGTTCTTTCTGCCAGAGGCTCCAGGTGGGGCCGTTCTCCCCGGCTGCAGTGTAGAGCACATTCTTTACATCTGGTCCTGTTCGAACTGGCCCAAGGGCTACTGCATGGACTATTTCCTGCTTAATTTGTTCAAAGGCTTGTCGTTGTTCAGGGCCCCATTCAAACTCATTCTTCTTACGGGTTACTTGGTAGAGCGGGTTTACAATCAGACTGTAATTTGGGATGTGCATTCTCCAAAACCCCACAACACCTAGGAAAGTCTGTGTTTCTTTTTTGTTAGTTGGTGGAGACATAGCTGTTATTTTGTTGATCACATCCATTGGGATTTGACGACGTCCATCTTGCCATTTTATTCCTAAAAACTGGATCTCTCGTGCAGGTCCTTTGACTTTGTTTTGTTTTATGGCAAAACCAGCTTTCAGAAGGATTTGGACTATTTTCTTCCCTTTCTCGAAAACTTCCTCTGCTGTGTCACCCCACACAATAATGTCATCGATGTACTGCAGGTGTTCAGGAGCTTCCCCCTGCTCCAGTGCAGACTGGATCAGCCCATGGCAAATGGTAGGGCTGTGTTTCCACCCCTGGGGCAGTCGATTCCAAGTATATTGGACTCCCCTCCAAGTGAAAGCAAACTGTGGCCTGCACTCTGCTGCTAGAGGGATGGAGAAAAATGCATTAGCGATATCAATTGTGGCGTACCACTTGGCTGCCTTCGATTCAAGTTCGTACTGAAGTTCCAGCATGTCCGGCACTGCAGCACTCAGTGGTGGCGTCACCTCGTTCAGGCCACGATAGTCCACTGTTAGTCTCCACTCGCCATTAGACTTTCGCACTGGCCATATGGGACTATTGAAAGGTGAATGAGTCTTGCTGATCACTCCTTGGCTCTCCAACTGACGAATTAGCTTATGGATGGGAATCAGGGAGTCCCGGTTAGTGCGATATTGCCGCCGGTGCACAGTTGTGGTAGCGATTGGCACTTGCTGTTCTTCGACCCTCAGCAACCCCACAACAGAGGGGTCCTCTGAGAGACCAGGTAAGGTAGATAATTGTTTAATGCCCTCTGTCTCTAAGGCAGCTATACCAAAAGCCCACCGGAACCCTTTTGGGTCCTTGCAATATCCTCTTCTGAGATAGTCTATGCCAAGGATACATGGAGCATCCGGGCCAGTCACAATACGGTGCTTTTCCCACTCATTCCCAGTCAGACTCACTTCAGCCTCCAATACAGTCAACTGCTGAGATCCCCCTGTCACTCCACAAATATAGATGGGCTCTGGTCCTTTATAGCTCGATGGCATTATAGTGCATTGTGCACCGGTGTCTACTAAAGCCTTATACTTCTGTGCGTCTGATGTGCCAGGCCATCGAATCCACACAGTCCAATAAACTCGATTATCCCTTTCCTCCCCCTGGCTGGAGGCAGGGCCTCCCTAATCCTGGTCGGAATCTTCTTCGTTTCTGTGTTTGAAGGACTGTCTGCTGGAAGTTGGAGCAGCAAACTTTTCAGAGAATCCCTTCTTCCTGATTGTTTTCTTTTGCAACTCACGTACCCGTGCCTCTAGGGTCGCGGTAGATTTTCCATCCCATTTTCTCATGTCCTCTCCATGGTCTCGTAAGTAAAACCACAGGGTAGCACGGGGTGAGTACCCACCATATCGTCTTCCTTGTGTGGATGAACGCCTACCCCTGATAGCTGAGACACTGCTCTGTACAGGTGCGGAGGAGAATAATCTCTCTTCAAGTTGGTGAACCTTTTCAGAAAGTTTCTCCACAGCTGAGACGCAGGCCTGTAAGGAAGTGGAGAGACTTTCTTCGTACTGCCGGAGTTGTTTAGCCACTTCATCCACTGTGGGTTCCTCATCCTCTTTCCAGGCCATTATTGCCAATGAGCTGGCATATGATGATGGTGCACTCCGTACAAACTTCCGCCACATGGGTCGCGTACACCTGACTTCATCTGGATCTTTGGATGTTTGTCTGAGGTCTGGATCCTCATCAATCACTTCCCGTATGGCTAATTCCCTCAGGTACTGGATTCCCTTCTCCATAGTGGTCCACTTGCCTGGTAGACATAAAAGTTCTTCCTTGAAGGGATACCTTTCCCTCACAGCTGAGAGGAGACGCCTCCAGAGGCTGTGAGATTGTGCTCCATCTGCAATTGCTTTGTCAATGCCTGCGTCTCTAGCAAGGGATCCCAGTCGCTTGGCTTCCCTGCCGTCTAATTCCACACAATCGGCTCCAGTGTCCCAGCATCGGAGCAGCCAGGTGACAAGCTGCTCACCTATACAGCGACCAAAATCTTTTCGCACATCTCGTAACTCACGCTCGTTTAGGCTTCGGGTAGTTACTGTTGATTTTTCGGCATCCTCATCTTCCTCCTCCTGAACCCTTGATGGCCCAGCGTCGTCGTCGTCTCCGTCGTCTCTATACCTAGATTGGGCAGAAGACTCTCTGCGTTCTAAACGACCTGAATCTCTATACCATTTTTTCACCTTCTCTACAGGGGCGGCTTGCACTGCTACTGCTCGTTTCTCTGACCTGGTTAGAGGGTCTGCCACAGAGGTTGGAATACCCTCTGCAGGGTCAACTTGCACTGCTACAGCTCGTTTCTCTGAGTCAGCCACAGGAGCTGGAGCGGCTGCAGGAGCCGGGGCTGGAGCGGCTGCAGAGTCCACCGTAGGGGTCACAGTGGCCGTTGGATCTGTCACCGGGCTTGGAGTGGCCGCAGGGTCTGTCACTAAGTTGATAGCAGTATCAATGGCAGCTCGATAGGCATGAGCCAGGCCCCAGCATGTTACAATGATTTGTGCTACTTTGGAACTGCCAGAATCATGACACCTTTTTCTCAAGCATTCTGCCAGTTTTTGAGGATTTTGCAGTTGTTCAGGGGTGAATTTCCAAAACACTGGGGGTGCCAACTGGTCTAGATGCCTGCCCATATCCTCCCATACTCCCTGCCACCCACAACTATACTGCCTCCGGGCAGATCTCCGGATGAGCTTCCTAAGTAGTTGTTTAACTTTAAGCAGAACCTGAAGTGCATTCAGGAGGCAGAACAACAGGACTATGCTGGTCTGAGTATCCCAAGGATATTCAATATCTTGGAGAGCTATTGTAATAAACTCGGAGGATAAGAGGGTGGTGAAGGAGGAAGGGAGAGTGATCAAGGAGGGTACAGGGGTGGTGAAGGAGAAAGGGAGAGTGATCAAGTAAGAAAAATTATCTTCCCCTTTCCCCTCCACAGATTGACTCCCTAATGAAAAAAGGCAACAGATACAATTGCTAATAGTTTCCAAAATACAGTTTCCAAAGTATAGAATCGAAGATGTTACTGAGTACAAATACCAAGTTAGAGTCATGGCCAGATATTTCATCATCTCATAAGCCACTGATACAACACTCAGTACCATAATGGTCTGAAACCAGGGCCCGGAGAGGATAAACAACATGACAGAGAGCACATACGGAAAATAACGTGCTATAATACTCAATTTGGAAAACAGGCGCAGCACAGTTGAGATTAAAGCAATCAGCATTATGACAAGTGACTATTAAGCAGGTCTAATACTTATACCAATTTTAGTTTAACACACTCTGGTCAGATCTGCCGTTATCTCAACCTTTCGTGCCCCACGTTGGGCGCCAAAAGGACTGTCGTGGTTTAACGCGGCCGGCAGCTAAACACCACGCAGCCGTTCGCTCACCCTCCCCCCTCCCTCTCTGGGACGGGGGAGAGAAATGGAAAGTGAAGCCCGTGAGTTGAGATAAAGACAGTTTAATAAGACAGGAAAATAATAATAATAATAATAATAATAATACAATGATGATAATAGTACTACTAATAATAATATGTACAAACAAGTGATGCACAATGCAATTGCTCACCACCCGCTGACCGATGCCCAGCCTAACCCCGAGCAGTCCGGCCCCCTCCCCCCGGCTAGCCACCCCTATATATTGTTTAGCATGACGTCAGATGGTATGGAATACCCCTTTGGCTAGTTCGGGTCACCTGTCCTGGGTCTGTCCCCTCCCAGCTCTTACTGCACCCCCAGCCTGCCTGTTGGCAGGACAGAGCAAAAGTCTGAGGTGTCCTTGGCTTGGTATAAGCACTGCTCTGCAACAATTAAAACATCGGGGTGTTATCAGCACTCTTCTCATTCTAAGCCAAAACACAGCATTCCACCAGCTACTAGGAAGAAAATTAATTCTGTTCTAACTGAAACCAGGACACAGGTCCTGCTTGACGAACCTGATCTCCTTCTATGACCAAGTGACGTGCTGGGTGGACGAGGGAAAGGCTGTGGGTGTGGTCTACCTTGACTTCAGCAAGGCTTTTGACACCGTCGCCCACAGCATTCTCCTCAAGAAACTGGCTGCTCGTGGCTTGGACTGGCGCACGCTTCGTTGGGTTAGAAACTGGCTGGAGAGCCGGGCCCAAAGAGTCGTGGTGAATGGAGTCAAGTCCAGCTGGAGGCCGGTCACTAGTGGCGTTCCCCAGGGCTCGGTGCTGGGGCCGGTCCTCTTTAATATCTTCATCGATGATCTGGACGAGGGTATCGAGTGCACCCTCAGTAAGTTTGCAGATGACACCAAGCTAGGCGCGTGTGTCGATCTGCTTGAGGGCAGGAAGGCTCTGCAGGAGGATCTGGATAGGCTGCACCGATGGGCTGAGGTCAACTGCGTGAAGTTCAACAAGGCCAAGTGCCAGGTCCTCCACCTGGGATGCAATAACCCCAGGCAGAGCTACAGGCTGGGAGATGAGTGGTTGGAGAGCTGCCAGGCAGAGAAGGATCTGGGAGTGATGGTTGATAGTCAGCTGAATATGAGGCAGCAGTGTGCTCAGGTGGCCAAGAAGGCCAACAGCATCCTGGCTTGTATAAGAAACGGTGTGGCCAGCAAGGCTAGGGAGGTGATCGTCCCCCTGTACTTGGCTCTGGTGAGGCTGCACCTCGAGTACTGTGTTCAGTTTTGGGCCCCTCGCTACAAGAAGGACATGGAGGTGCTTGAGCGGGTGCAGAGAAGGGCGACGAAGCTGGTGAGGGGTCTGGAGAACAAGTCCTACGAGGAGCGGCTGAGGGAGCTGGGCTTGTTCAGCCTGGAGAAAAGGAGGCTCAGGGGTGACCTTATTGCTCTCTACAGATGCCTTAAAGGAGGCTGTAGAGAGGGGGGGTTGGTCTGTTCTCCCCCGTGCCTGGTGACAGGACGAGGGGGAATGGGCTGAAGTTGCGCCAGGGGAGTTTTAGGTTGGATGTTAGGAAGAACTTCTTTACCGAAAGGGTTGTGAGGCATTGGGATGGGCTGCCCAGGGAAGTGGTGGAGTCACCATCCCTGGAAGTCTTTAAAAGACGTTTAGATGTTGAACTTAGTGATACGGTTTAGTGGAGGACTGATTAGTGTTAGGTCAGAGGTTGGACTCGATGATCTTGAGGTCTCTTCTAACCTAGGCGATTCTGTGATTCTGTGACTTCTTTTCCAGCTCTCTAAATCTTATTCTATAGTGCTATTGGCTTACAGCTTTTAGTTCTTATTAAAATAGTTTTGGAAGGTCACATTACATACTTCATTTATATATCATGGGTAGAAAACTATTTTTAACCTGTTGAGTAAATATTTAACATGTACTTTTATTTCTCTGACCTAAGAGGTATATTTCATAGGTGTTGTGTTTAAAGATTTCTTCAGATAGATTCTTTGTCTCCTTCCACAAGGCAGTACTGCCTTGAGACTTGATATTGTGTTATCTACTGTGAAAATAAACACAACTATTCTAATATGGAAATCATAATGTGTTGTACTATTTATATGGAGGATTGTATTTCTTAATAGAAAAATAAACATACAAACTGAGCCATTTTTAAGAACGTAGAAAGTACACTACTGAAATAAATGCCTTTAGTGGAACAAATCTGGGTTGCACGGTCCCTTCTGCTGGGTGACTGTGGGCATTAAATCCTCCTCATGACTTCACTTCCCTCAACTCTCATAGTTTAAAACAGCATTTCAGTCAAACTGAAGCTGGTCTGGTTTGCCTTGAATGCTTGAGATATAAGCTGTGGAAATGCAAGCTGTTTCTTGAGCCTCTTGTCCATTTGCTTAGCAAAGAAAGGGCAAACAGCTGGGAGTATTCACCCCATCAGTCATCTCAATCAAGTTGTCCCAAGTGAAAGCCTATGGCTTCCTTATATTTAGTTTGTGCAAACATACAGGGTCCTCACCATTCATAGCTCGGAAGAGGTGAAACAGTTAAGCATCCAGCTGCAATTAACCTTTGAGAGCTATATAATTCCCACTGATGTCTTCCAAAAATAAATACATTATAGATACCAAAAGTTTGATTCAGTTGCTCATATTCAAAATTATAAAAACATCTGAATATCTGCCTCCAAAAATCGGTTGGATGGTTTTATTTTGTCTATGTTTTACAACCAGCCTACAATGTTCTATAGTAATCCCATAAATTAAATGAAGGCCTTATGAACACACAAGTCAATATGGTCTAGTTAGATCGTGGGACGTTAATAATCACATTAGTTGAGGCACTCAGAATTCTTTGCTTTTATTGTTCTGCTTTTCAAGATTTTTCTTTGGCTTTTATCTCTGATTACCAAAGATTAGGTGTAACAGAGGTAAAGCTGTGAAAACAAAATACTTCAAGTGGTATATTTCATTTTTATAACATTTCTTCGGTACTTGCTTTGTGCCTATTGCTATAATACTGGAATCTGTCACACCTTTAATGTGTTTCTTTCATAAGATTCCAATATGATGTGTGCAGCCCACTTTACAGATGAGGACTGAGAAATGAAAGTTGTGTGAAGACAGATTTTAGAAGGCATGCCCAGCTTGACTTCAGGACTCTTAAGGCCAGCTGCTCAAACCCTTTGAGTGTTCTGTAGGCTTCATCTTTGAGGACATGTTCTCGACACTCTTAGGCAAAACAGACTCAGCATAAGGGAGATTAATGTAGTTTATTGCCTATTGATAACAGATTGCAGCAGTGAGAACTAAAAGCTAACAACTTTCCCTCTCGCATTTGCACTTGGCTTCCATCTTGCCTCTGAGGAGTGCAGGGGAACAGGGGATGAAGTCAGTCCTTGATGCTTTGTCTCTGCTGCTCCTTCTTGGTCACTCCCTGCCCTTGCTCCCCATGGGGTCCCTCCCACAGGGTGCCGTCCTTCGTGAGTGGGGGCTGCCCACAGGCAGCAGCTCTTCAAGCACTGCTCCCACACGGCTCTGTACCACGGGGTCCATCCATCCCCCAGGAGCAAACTGCTCCAGCATGGGTCCCCCACAGGTGGGTGGCAGCTCCCCTCAGGCCTCCTCCTCCTGCATGGGCTCCACTCCACAGGCTGCAGCTTTGGCCCGGGGCCTGCTCCTGTGGGGGCTCTCCATGGGCCGCAGCCTCCTGTTACCAAAACCTTGCCACGTAATTCTAATACAATTGTAGAATTTGTCTTTGATAATTGTTTATGCATAATTTATGTACAGTTCACTTGCATCAGGTTGACACTAGCTTTCCCAGGACAAGGGGAAAATGTGTTATTGTACAATAAGTTTAGGAATTATGCTGAGAATAACTTAAATCATTGTATTTAACTTTTTTCCACATAAAGAGCTGTCCAGGTTGCTTGAAAAATTTCTTTTGTACTCTGAACTTTGTTACCTGCCTTCAGATCTCTCTATAAGATCTGTTGCTTACCAATGTAGAATGAAGCTGAGGTCTAAAGGTCTCTCTCACATATGTAGTCCCAAGACAGAAACCATATGAGGGCACTTTTTTTTTTTTTTTTTTTTTTTTTAAGACTTTTCTGAAATAGGAAGACTCTTGAAGTCATTGAAGTCAGATGTTAACCTTTGGATTTGTTACGCTGCCAATTATCTGACTGCTTCTTTTCCCTTCCACTTGCCTGCCATCAGGCAGTACAAATGTGTTGTCCTAAGTCTTGTTTGCAGTTTTACTTCCGTGTTAGGCATAAAGGTGTCAGATATAGACAAATTTCTGCACCAGTGGTTCATATAGAAATACTCTATTTACATTCATGTATGTTGTGCCAGTGAGAAACTCAGACTTGTGCAAAGGGAACATGTACACCCTTACACGCTAATACTTCTGAAGCAATAGATTTTTATCAAGTGTTATCTTAACACCTCTTTCTTAAGGAACAGATGCAAGCAATTTGAGGTAGCTGTATCCCTTGCATTTCTCTGTAGAAAGAAAAAAGACGATGTTTATTTAAAAGAAAAAAAATATTTTTCATTTGTGGTAATGAATGTTTGTTGATACATATGATATTTTATGAAGTGAACTTCAAAAAGGAGAGATTATCTAAAATTCTATAAACTGCTTCTTGTACTACATTATTCCAAATTATTTGTACATATTGCTACTTTTTTTTGTATAAATTTCAGTGAGTTTACAAAGCATCTACAATGAATCATTCCCTTTTGAATTTCAGATGGCATCCAAGCTTGGTAACAGAAGGTACAAGGGATTAATATTTTGCTGCAAAACAACAGTTTGAGCAGGTGGTACTTGATGCTATTACACATATAGGTCACTTGGGAGAATGCTTAATCGCTGAACTGAATATTAATTAGGACAGCTTTCTCAGCCAATTTTTTATACTTCTTAAGGAAGGGGAAAAAAAAAATCAAAGTCTGGAGTTCTGAGAATTAAGCTTATTACTTGAAAAAAAAACTTGCATTAGTTGGGATTCATTTTTTTTTTTTTTAGATGGACTAATTTTGTGATAAATTGATTGAACTATTCTCCACTTCTCTGAATTCAGGCTTGAAAATATTGACCTCTCTGACAAAAAACACATGGTGTTTTCAAGTTGTAGGTTGTGCAGGTACAAAACAACAGCTTACAAACCTTTTGGTTTGAAATCCTTAAAATAAATATGGGATTGTTGTATTTGAGTTTAAATCTAAACTGCTGAGCTAAGCAGAAGAGGGGAACAGCTGATTTCATTGCAATATCTGCAGAATGTAAAAGCTATGTTCTCTGACTTGGTTTTCCAAACAGCCATGCTTTGAGTAACTTCTAAACTACTCAGAATCTTACTTTAAATGGTAAATTTACAAGATACTTTGATACTGTGATAATGAAACTTAATATTAATCACTTTGGGCCCTGCCTAACACTGCCATGGATAAAGTCTCCTGAGACCCAGAAACTTACCAGATCAGTTGGTGGAATTTCCTGAAGGTAACACTAGCTGTTACCTCTGCAGTGCCCAAAGGCAGGCAGCTGGCACGGATATGCTGTATCAACATGCCTCTGTTTTACCAGTTGAAACTCCTTTAGGAGCTTTGATTTTTCCCAAGACCCTGCTCTGGAGCCAGTGCCTGTCACAGCTGCATGACAGTGATGTGCAGCAAGATTTTTGCTGCGTCCTAGGCAGAGGCACTGGGATCACACAGCCGTCTGGTGGAGCGAGTGCTTGGAGGCTCTTCTACTTAGGGAGATGAGGCACTTCACTCAAAGTGGGGAAAATAGCTTAAAAATCAAGGGAGTGAGGATTGTCATGGGGAGGGCAGGAGCCCACGGTGAGGGTTTGCCCTGCTGGGCAGACAGCTGTCCTAGAAATGCTTCTCTTTGCCTCCTGGTAAAGAGGAGAAAAATCTCCTTTTGTGAGAGGCAGGGCAGACAGGAAGAGCAAGACTGGGGCTTTGAATTCAGAAGCTAGTGGGAGGGAAGTTGCAGCTCAGAAGGGGCACATACATGCACATTTGTAGACATGTTACCAAGGAGGAGCCCAGTGGCCTTTGTGACATGTGTTGGTCCCATGTGTCAGAATAGCTACCAGGTCAGAGGGGATAAAACTGGGACACCCCAGAGGAGAGGGAGACACACTACTGAGGACAATGTTGCCTCAACAAGGACGCCTGTTTAAGCAGCGTGCCTGCTGACTCCTTCCTCCAGGAAAACAATGACTGGGGAAAGCACTGCACTTCCTTGTTGGTACCCATGTCATCGCCCTGGGGTCAGTATAGAATCACGTATGGAAATAGCTCACAATATCATGTGACTATCAAGTCGTGATTGCTGAAGTTGAGGAGTATATAACTGGCATGGATATAGTCCAAAGAGGTGCACTAGAAATAGGGTACCCCTTTTGGGCATGTGGCACCATGCGGTGGCTATATGTCCGAGCAGTTCAAGCAGGGAAGGCACCTGAGGAGGCTCACATTCTGGTTGCTGCTGAGGTAGTTGGGCAAAGCCAGTACAAAATTTCAGGAGGAGATGAGGTTACACAGCCTGCAACAAGGCTTGTTATGGAAGGAGACAATGTCAGTAGTCAGCTGGCAGGGTTGATCGCGACCTGGCAGGTAATTGCTGCTACCCCAACCACATTTGCTATTTAAATACAGATTAATGGGTCTATTGTGTTAATGGTGTAGCCTTAACAGAGGTGGCTAGTTACATATGTCGTGTGCTACTTGTAGAGCTCAACAGATCAGCTCCAGTGCATGAAATCTAACTAGAACAAATATTCTGAGTAGCTGCCTTATTGCCTTTCAGACTTTTCAGGTATGCAGGTAAAACAAGGTATACCTGAGGAGACTCTTCCCACTGTTTTCTTTTAAAAGTGTTTCTTTTCTGAGGCCTGTCAGCATCATAACAATGTTTTATCATGTTTCCAATTGCATCTGAGAGAAAGCATAATATCATGTTTACTGCTATGTAGATGAATGGGCATTTTTCTTTTGTAGTGGTATGTTCTGTGAGACTTGTGGTTTCCTCATTAAAATTAGGAAGTGAAATTCAAGTTTTATGTGTTTTGTTAATATATATTTTGAATATGAAAATATTTGTCTTTGAAAGTTATCTCAAGTTTATTCTATTCATAAATGTGTTTGGGGGGAATTTCCTTATTTTTTTCAGTTCAAAGATGAAATTAGAAGTATTAACTAATATTTGACTTAAGCAGTAAGCTGGAGGAGGTATTTTTTGTTGTTGCTTGCTTGCTTCTGTGAACACCTAGCCAAGTGTGAGATATCCCAAGCTGAACACAGGCTAGCTGAAACAGATCTTGACAGAAGAAAAGCTGGCTTGGTAATGAGTTTGATTCTGAGTCAGACTCTACCCAGACATAAAGAATGTGATCCATAAGGTACTCTGTCAAAAATACTTGGGATAAGAAGATAAAGTAATGGTATAGTGTCTGGGGTCAAGGTGAAATATTCTCTTGATTTTAGAGTAGGTCTGGATATATGGAATACTTGGGAAACTGAAGCTAGGAGTAGTGTTTTTTGAAGGAAGCACCGAAGTTAGCTTAGGGAACAAAACTTAAGTATTAGTGGAGATGAAAATGATGGACATAAGGTGGTTAGACTGAGGAGGGCAGGATGGTGAACTAAAAACCTCTAATAGAAGATCAAGGTGATGTGTCAAAAGAGTGGGGATAATGTTGGAGTAGAAGGAGATCTTGGAGTTTTAGTAAGAAGTAGAGAACTTGAAAAAATGAAATTTGGGAAGGGAAAACTATATGACTTATATTTGAGTTATGGCGTGGAAGACAGTATGTTGGGGGATATGAATTGTTTGAAAAATCAGTTACTAAAGGAGCATGTTTTCATCCACAACCTAGAATACGCTCCATGTTCTTGACTCTTCTTATCAGCAGAAGTGTGAAAACATTCTGGCCAACTCCGTTCTGAACAACCTGTGAGCTGCATTGGACAAAGGGTAGCAACTGCTGCCTTTTATTCCCCTAGCCCAAGGCAGAGTTGTCAGTTTATGGTATAAGATTTTGTAATGTTACTGATAGACAAAGTGGTCACAAAGGTTATGGGATTTGTTTTTGTTTCTGAGAAGCAAATAAGGATGCCACATGCAATAATAAAAACCATTAGAAGAAAAATGTAGAGTTCATAGTCAAGAACAGTTAATGACTTGCAACAGAAGTTTGCCTTCAGTTGTATGCTGTGCAGTAGTTCTTAATTACGTTAACCCACGCTTTTTTTTTTTTTTTTTTGGCAAGTATTCTTCCCATACTCAGTTTGGGATGGACTGGGTTTGCTTAATGAACAGATGTTCACTATTTTGTACAACATGTGGCCTCAGGCCTTATTTTCCTGCATTTTATTCAGATGCTTACTCTGAAGTCAAAATTATTCATTTCCTCAGGGGCTTTTCATAGTGACTATCACTGTGATATCTGAATAGCTTCTCCCAAAATAATTAATTTACCTTCACAATACCCTTGAGCTGTGCAAGTTTTATCTGTCTATAACAAGTGAGCAATAAAAGAAGAATGAATTCAAGATCAAATATCTCCTTTATTTTCGGAGTGCCTAATCTGAGATATCCAAAATACTGTTAGGAAGGGCACTTCTTTGTTAGTTTCTTCTTACATACAGAATATTAAACTTTGCTGGCTAAGTACAATTTCACCTGCCTTTTTTCCAAACTTTAATGCTTGTTAACTTAGATTCTGGGGCATTAAGCTGAGGAACCTGCAATTTTTTTTCAGTTGTCTGAGTTTGGTTTGTGATTCCATTAATGTCCTATGCACCCTCCATGAAGATCAGAACTTCAGCGCTAAAGTGGCATTTACCATGATACAACTTGCTGATTTTTTTCTTTCTCTTCTGCTGTTAAACTTCAGCAACCGTTTATCTAAATGTCCCACAAATGAGTGTTCTTCAATAGCAGCTGTTTCTAAACTTGGCTGAATCTGTGCACCAAGTGAAGTATTTTCTTAGGGAAGGAATTATTTAAAACTGCATCATTAATCAACCTACTTTTAAAAATGAGGGAGCTGAACTTTTGGTTAAGGTTGGTCTTTTTTCTGTTACATTTAATTGTAGCTTTTGAAGCTTTAATGTTTATATTATTGAGTGTATATATATATATATACTTGAGTATATATTGAGTATATATATATATAGAGTATATATTGCATAAACAGTGATAATTCTTAAAATTAAAAGGGAGCAAGAATAAGTGGTCCTCAGACTCTTAAATAGATGAGGACTTCAGATATATTGTTTATATGGTAATAATTCTTATAATACAGCTTTTTTCAGTTTTAATAATTTTTTGTCTACTCAAGTTCTGATATGAAAGAAAATTAGGTGAAACCTGTCCCTGCTCTCAGAAATACTTAAGATTAAGGAGTAATTACAAATTCTGGACATGAACAAGGAATTTCATCATGGAACAGCTATTGGGCAGAAGTATTTATTAGAGACAAAGCATTTGTTACACAAATGCTGTTGACAGGTGGATTTTTTTTAATCCAAAGAGAAATAAGAATATGTTGTTTGTTACTGAAGGGTTGAGCATTCAAACCACTGTCTATAAATAAATAACTGTTGAAGTTTAAATATAAAATGGATACCCACTTATGTTGTACCACAAGCACAAAATAATCTTTCCATCTAGATTGGATAGTTTTTCTTTCATTTTCAGTATATATTTGACTGTAATGATTTCCAGACACCTCTTTCTTTTCTACTTAATTTTGATTCTTTTCTTAGGAATTAGGGGTACACTGACATGGACAGCTAATGAATTAGGGTATTTTTGTTTGTGGTTGGAAAAGGGGGAAGAGTACCTTGGAATACGTGATCTACTCTTGATAAGATAGTACATTCCTGATCACATGAAGTTCATAAAATGATAAATCTGAATTATGCTTTTGCCTTAGAGTACCAATTCATTACTAACCAATCAATAAGTCATATTTGAAAGCCTTTGGGAAATAATCCCTCTCTGCATCTATTGAAACATACAAAGTTACATCTGAAATGAAAGCTTCAACATTTATATCTACAACATTGTAAGTAGTTAAACTTCAAGCTTGCTTGACAAGACTTATTGATTGTATCCAGACAACTGGAGTCCAGAATTCCCTCTTGTATTACTTGTGCACACCAAAAATGATAGTTCTCTTAAGATATTGCTCCAGAAGGACTCCACAATTACCTCACATGTAGAACAATTCTTAATACTATTCTACTACATATAAAGTAACTAAAAATATTTATTCGGCTGTGATATCAAGTAGAGATGATAATCTATATGGCTTGCTTACTTTTTTCTTAGGTAATCTTAAATTTCAGCCCCTATTTCAAAGACTTTTTTTTTTTTTTTTTTTTCACAGTGGTGGTAGTATTAATTTATTCTATCTCTCCTTCACCCTGCTTATTTATTTAAAGGGTTGGTACTTTTAAAGCTTTTGAAGTGTTTATGTGCCTAATATCTGAGAAAGGTTCATTCCTGTAGGTTAGAATTCCAGAAACAGGAATGGGATTTAACATCTGGGGAGGACAAAAACTGCTTCTTTTATTATAGGTTCCCATAAGCTATACCTGTTAGCATCCTACTCTGAGTAGTGGTTGCTAAGGTCTATGGCTCCGTTTTTCTTTTTTGAATGTAAGAATACTTAATTTTTCAGAGCTGTCTACAAGACACTCATCAAATAGTAAGGCCTACCAACAATGAGTATTTTAATGAGTGCCCTTTGTAGATCTTTAATGTCTCTGTGCCTAATGCTCCACACAGTTGAGAGGCTTGTCATGTATCTGTGAGGTAGTAGGATGCCCAGATACTACATTGGGGACCTGGTATGATTCAAAGAGTGCCTGGGGAGTGTGTGGTGCCTGCCATTTGCAGAGAGGTCAGGCCCTGTATTCCAGAGCTGTGGGGTCAAGGTGAACTGGTCAAGAGAACTTGTCATAGTAGCTCCTTTTAGGCGGGTTGTGCTTCTACCAGGATGATCTAGGTTCTGAGACATTTCTCCTTCAATCCTGAAAATTCAAGAATACGTGTTTTTTTTTTTTTTTTTTTTTTTTTTTCCTCTGCCTTGTTAGGGCTTTGGATGTGTTGGGATAAGGATAGTCTTTGTCCAAATCCCATTCAAGCTCCTCATCTTAGAGAAAACAAGTAGTAAATTTTTAATGGCTTATGCAGTACAATTTTGTTTCTTCAGCAGTTTGGTCTGCTCTCTCCATCTCACTTCTGCACTAACCTGCATATACTGATATACTCCTCCCAGTGGCTGAATTTGACCAATTTTTTAAGAGCTGTACTTCCTGGTGTGAAATATGGAACTATGGCTAGCTCGTGGGTCAAAGATCTCAGTTAGTGGCAGGTTGTGCTGTTTATTTCTTGTTTATCTTTTGAAAGAAATACCTTCTGGGCTTTTCAGAAGCCAAGCAGAAGCTGTCACAGCTCAGAAAGCTGAGCTGCTGGTATAAAAGCACTAGCACCATTACACTAGTAGGGGAACTTCGCTTGCTGATCTCTCATTAGTGAAATAGCTTTTAAGGTTAGTGGCTAGGCTTATAGGGAGGAGTGAGTGTTTATGAATAAAGAAACCCTCAATTCATAATTCATTCTGTGCTTGGATCTCATGGATTTCAGCTTGGAACAGCACAAGAAAAGGGGAGGACAAGGAGAAGAGATGAATGGTACCATATGGGTTGCTAGAATAGTGCAGAGCAGTCGTGGGTGGGGAGCATTATGCCTATTTTATAACAAAGACACTATGCTAGTACATAGAGAACATGAAAATAGCAGTTCATGTTCTGCTTTTTTCTCTGACTGAAGCTGTCTTTTGAATGACTGGATATGACAAGGTCGTGATCTGTGTGTCTTGTGAATTTGACTGATCTTAATGACCTGTAGCAGGGCAAGCAGAAAATGTTGCTGTCAGAGGAAGGTTATTCAGAACCCCAGAAAGAGTTAACAGCATCTAATATTTATGAATACAGTGGTGAAGTTGCTGACATGACATAAAAATGTGCAGTGCATTACTTGAGCTTGTAGAACGTGGCATGGCTGCCGTGCCTCATAGTTAGCTCCTGTGGTGCATTTCTAATTTGAGGGCAAGTCAGCAAAATCCACTGGTTCTTTGTGTGACTAGATGCATTATGTGCATGAGAAATATTTGCTCTCTTTCAAGATGCCAAATAGAGTCCATTGAGATGTTAGTAGCGTTTTTTTTCAAATGCTGAAAGAATGGTGCTCAGAGTAATGATTCAAAAATAAAGAGGGGGGCCACTTTCACCACTTGTATCTGTGCTACAGAGAGTGCTGTCAGTCATCTGTGACCAATACATCTGGAGTTGACACTTTCAGTTGAAACATTTGGGAAATACAAACAATGCTGAAAGCTCCTAAGAGAGAAGCGCTTTGTCTGTGCCTTTGTATTTTTTCTAGCATAGTGAGCTCTGTATTGGATGCTCTGGATGCTGCACGTTATAAGTAACAGGACAGAAGACAGGTTTTTAAGATGGGAGTTATTTATCTCACAATATGGCAGTACTCATTTTTGTACAAAGTAATTATGAAATTCAGTAAATGCCATTTTATTTCAGAATGCTGGTATTAGATAAACATTTTCAATTATATCTATTATACAAATAGATATTTTATAATTGTGATCTGGCAGTGCTACTGTATTAAGTATTAATTGTTTAAATTCTGCTCTTTCCATGCTGTTAGGTCATTTTTACAATTACTTCAGTGCAAAGATTTTTGTTTTACTTTCTGATCTTATGTCTGCAATGCTGGGGATAACCACTGGATGGGAGCATTTCATTTTACTTAATACGGAGTTGAAAAACCTTGCTGTAGGTGACTGAAATATGTTCTTAAGGGAAAAAAAAAGTATTAATGTTACTGTTAATGTCTGATTTAAAAATATAAAATAAGTTTTAAGTAGAGAAATTTCTGTTTCCATGCAGCTTGCTTCTATCAGTTTAGAATGATCAAGAAGAGGATATTTTCTTTTGCCATCTGCAGTTTAATTATTTTATTTGGAACAATTGTAGTTGGAAAACAGAGTTAAATTATACTTCAGTCACGAGTCTTTACAAGAAAGATACATTATGCAGTGGCATTACCCCGCAGAATATGAAGCCAGAAGTTTTTCAAGATTTAACATTGGCTGGGGGGGAAAAAAAGCAAAAACAAAAACAAAAAAACTTCTACTTTGGGAGATGTTAGGCTAGAAGCTTTTAAGAAGTCATGCTTCAATTATCCTGATTAATTGAAAAGCAAGTCTGTAATTAAGGCAGAAGTATTGTGTTTTTTTTTTTCTCCAAAATCAAGTTCAAAATTAATCTAGAGCTAAGACTGTTTTATTCTCTTGTTTCTCACTTTGACTGGTTGAGCATGATGCTTGCCGCTTCAACACTGTGCACTACATGTGGGACTTCTGGAGATGAACATGAACATTCCGGCAGTTTTAATTCAAAGAACATACCGCTATATTTATAAATTTCAGTGGATTTGTGTAATTTCAAATCCATACCAAGATGTTATTTGCATGCTGATGGTAGCAGGAAGGGATTACAGTAAAAAAGCTGCTGTTCTGATTTGTTAAAGAGGCATTTTGCTTAAATACTAATGATAACCTTGTGTGTCAGATACGGCAAAAGAAAAAACAAAAAAAACTTTTCTTGCCCCTCTTGAAGGTAAAAATATCATAAAAGCAACTCATTATGTTGCCTCCCCCCAAGGTAATAGTGGTCTGATCTAATTGCAGCCCAAACTGTTATACTTGAGATAGATTCCTAAAGTCTTGATTAACCTTGCCTTCATGTTGGGGGGTCTCTCTCCTCCTTTTCTGTTCTATTCTGTACTGGTGAGATTGGAAAACAAAGGAACACAGCCTCTGAATGACTGTAAATTTTGAGATATTTAGCTGTTTGTTTAAAGAGAGGAACAGACATTAAATATACTGTAGGATATGAACACTACCACTTTTTGAATGGGCTATACCTGTTTAATGATGCTAAGCAGCACTAGCTAAGCTGACCCTGAAAATGGAAGTGTTCTCGAACCCTTCCCAACCATGCAAAAATATTTAAGGATCACAGACACAAAAACTTCAGATGGACAAACGCAGTCTTATTTAATCTGGAAATCCTTGATGGATGATTTAGTCTGTTACTACAATGTCTCTAAAGAAGTGTACATAGACTACTGAAATTTTGCTTGTATTACAAAAAAGTTACCAGATTTGTAAAAAATAAAATAAATATTTAGTCTAACTTGGGTATCAAAGCCATCATCTCTTTGGAAAGAGAAGAAACGAGAACACCTTTGATGCAACACCTTCATTTGCTGGAATGTGAAAGATTTCCCAACACTTCTGAGGTGAAGGGTGGAAATGTTCATATTGCAGAGTGAAGCAAAGGATTCTGTGTGCTTCTAAAAATGAATCAAGGCTGTTTTCATTCTAGCAATGAGTGATGGAAGTAGTCAGTGACTTGGTCCAAGCGTGTACTCAGATCTGTAGCTGTGTTACAGATCTGATCTTTGTGCAGATCTGTATACAAGAAGTGTCTGATGCAGGATTGAAAAAGATTTCCCTGGCAAAAGATACCAGTTTCCTTCTTGAATATACCCTTTTCTTAATTCTGTATACATTAGCATAGTTTGGTGTTCCAGTCTTTTTATTTATTTGCTTAGTGTCCCACTTACTGCTGTTTCATAATACTGTTTCTCCAATAGTCTTCTGGTTTCCAGCTTGAGCCATTGTCATGGTCAGAGCAAAGCATTTGTTTGTCTTCTTCAGCCTTGCTTTTCAGGTGGTTTAAACCCAACAGAAAACAGCTGATTTTCCTGTTTAGATTAAGACCGCTGTTATGTATCTTTTGTTAACAGTTTGTAGTGTGAAGTGCTGACTGGGCTATTTTTATCAACTCACCCCAGTGATTATCTTAATTCATTTAATCAAAGATTTCACAAACTTAAAATCACACTATTTTTGATGATTTGACAAAGACAACTATTCAACCCCTTAGTAGAAAAAAAAAAAACAAAAAAAAACGGAGTAACTTTTTTTTTTGATAATTGTTTTTTTCCTGAATGTTTGTCACTTGCATTCATTTAGCCTTTCTCTGACTTCTGAAAAAAATGAGTACCTTCTTAAATTATCACTACAAATATTTGTCACACTTTGATATATCTACCTAGATATCTCTAGGTACTGCTGCTTCTGGTTCTGTATAACTTTCTCACATAGCTCTTTCCTTATGTTCTTGCTCTTAGATGGCTCTTGGCTTAATAAATGCAACAAAACACTGACTAGCACCTGGGGAGGGGAACCTCAGGTGGAAGTTTTTCCTTGAAGAACTGCCAGCATGAATTCTGTTGTATTATTGACAGTCATGCTGCTGGCATCTGTCTTTTGCAAATCCTGAGGTTTCCAATCTGCCCTGTCTCATAGCTCCTTACCTGCCTTGCTCCTTGTAAGTAGGCTACCATGGTGTAATTGAGAAATTCAGGTAGTGGGAGCATCAGAGATAATGAGATTTTTCAGTTGTTGTTTAAGCCTAATTAACTGTTAACTTGTTAATTGGTGAAAATTCCAATATCAGATTTTTGTGCTGCCAATTACCTTGATCTGGTATTTTAACACTGACATGGGTAATATTGGCAGACTGGAACAATTAAAAGTAGAAGCAAGAACTGTACTTGAATAAACCATAAAATCAATTACACTTTTTTCATTACTCACCCCCCACTTCAACAGTAATAAGAACAGTGTATGAATTGTTACACATATGGGAAGCCTGATTATCATCTGAGTATACAATCAAGCTTGATAAATAAATAATAGGAATTGGTGCAAAAGACTCTTAAGAGCAAGGGTCCATTAAGAGTATGCCCCATGTTTAAAAGGGGAGCTAGAGCTGCTTGTATGGGGACTTTTGGCTGCTGGAGAGTTGTGTGTTGTGGTTGGGTCAGCTTCAGAGCACAGGTGCTTGGGTGCTGGGTGATAGCTGTGGTGTTGGCCAGGCGGTGGCTGGAGAAACCTGAGCACCTTGTTGGTCAGAGGCATGTCTCTCTGGGAGAGGGCAAAATAATATAAAATAATGCCCAATGATCCCGAGTTGTCATTAGCACAAAGTATTTCAATAGCTTGAGTGGGCACATATTTGGGGTTATGACCAAATTTTAAAATCCATAATCCAAAATGTTTTAGAACTACCCAAATTTTCTACACTTTTTTTTTTTTTTTTTTTTTTTTTTGTATGGAGTTGAGGTGGTATTTTTTATTGTGGGTGTTTTTTTTTTTTGTTGGTTTGTTTAGCTTTAAGGTAGAAGCATGTTCTTGTTGGATAATATTGCTGAGCCTGTTCTCTCTATTTCTTCTTGCTTTTCTGTTTTATTCTTTGTATTCACTTTCACTTTTCTTCTTTTTACTTTCTTGGGCTCATCTGTTGGTTTCTATTTTCTTATCTGCTGTCTTTCCCTGGTCACTGTATCTGCACCGTATACAGTAGTCTGTGTAAACTTGTCCAAGTAGTATTTCCTCTGCATCACAAATGCTTGCCAGGTAGAAGTCTGTTCTTACCATTGTCTGCCCACATACTTCACAGTGCAGCTGAGTATTAAGGGGGCACAATGAAAGCACTGTGCATGCATTTTGTAGGAGAGGGGGATACTAGTATGTAAATGGTAGCTGTGATCTATTTTGATCTTCTGTTAGGGATATAAAGAATTAGACAAAGGAGAATGTCAAAGGTTGGTCAGAACATGCAAAATGCTGGCTGAAATCAAACAGGGTAAAGCAATAAAAAGGAGGAACGCAGAAGGGAAATGGAAAGTGTTGAAAGATGAATAAAAGACCGCCCACAGGTTATGCGTGTCATATAGCAATAAATACAGTATGAGCTGAGCAGAGGAAAAAAGGCCAAGGTAGATGAACAAGTATGTACAAAATGCAATCACAGATAAGGGTGGTGGGGGAGGGAGTAAGAGGTATAAAACATCAGATCCTAGAAAAGGCTGGGAGGAATACAGAATGAAGCTGAGGGAGTGTGGAAATGTATGAGAAAAGCAAAGGTGGAAGATAAAGACTACCCTTATTTTTAAAAGAAGAGTTTGAGACTAAATCCCTTGTCTTACTCGGGTGTAAAGGGAGCAGCAGGGCTCTGGAGACGCCCGAGGCGGTGGGAGTGCTGCTGGGTCACAGGGCTGTGGTGCCCTGGCAGTGCCAGGTGGGCTGGGCTGGAACGGGAGGGGAGCTTCTGGTGGCTGCAAGGGGTCCAGCTGAGCAAAAACATTGAGGTAGGACAGGTCGGTACCAAGTCCCTGACAGAAAAGGTAATCCACAGGCTCCTCTGAGGTACCCTGTGGGGCTGGGAGAGGGCACACAAGACGTTAGTAAATGTACTTCACTTCAGAAGCAGGTTAAAAAGCCAAAACATCATCCCTTGGGAGATGTTTTCCTTGCCATTATTTAAGAAGTAGACTTTGTGACAGGCAGCATGTACAAATGAAGCAGTAGGCCACTGACATGCTGTGATGTGGGGCTGCTGAGCCCTCTAAATGCCTCGGGGCAGCCCCAGCCCCATGGCGAGCAGGGCTGAGGTGTGGGGTTCCCAAAATGGGGATGTGAGATGTGCCTGGCTTCCCCTGCCACCATGGCTATTGGGACATGTGCTCTCACTCAAGTTGTCCTCACCTGGCAGTTAAAGGTATCTCCCCGTACATTTCTTTCTTAATTTAGTGAGCAGGAGCTGGTACTTGGAAAGAAGCATTGCCAGGCAGGATTTAGCTTCTCAGGGAAAAATACGGTCACTGCTCTTCAAATGCCAGCCTCTGCTTAAGGAGGGTTCTCTGCTTCCACAGTGGAAAACAACACATTTTTTATCCTCTTTTCTTGGGTACAAATCACCCTCTTAATTGAGGGTACCAGAATCCCTCAGATGTGAAAGCAGATAAAGTATAAACCTGAGCTGGTTGTTTTACCTCTGTTGAGGTCTCTGCAGCTCCTGCAGTGGATACATACCCACAAAACAGATTATCTCAGCTTTTCCCAAGCCTGTCCTTGCTTTAGTTTATTACAGATCAACCCTGCCCCACTTCCAAACTTGAAAACTCAACTGATTTAAAACTCAACTGAAAATAATTCTTCAGGAAAATTCTTTTGGTAAAAATGATCATTGAAAATGAATAATAAAAAAAACAAACACATATGGGAATGAGTTAGGTGCCTTACAACAGGTTTACTGCTCAGACACGTGTTGGGGATGATGGGGCTGAAGTCCTTGCTTTGAAGTGAAGCATTCACTGTTATGTATGGTGGTTGTGTTTTTTCAGTTTCCCTAATGTATAAATATATATATGAAGGTGACCCTTGGTTGATTTTTACTTTTTTTTTTTATATATATATACTTTGAAGTATCAAGATTATCTTGTTTGTGTGAATTGATTTTATTTATTTAGCAATTTCCATTCAAAATCTTTAGGACTTTATCTATAATACTTCCAAACTGCTTCCTGATTGGAGCAGGGAGCTTAAAATATATGCTTCATAATATTCAGCTGCTAACTTTTTCCAGAGTTTTCTTTTGGAGACAGGGAAGGGAGGTTATTTTAAAGTGTGAGCATTGGTAGTTTGGTCTATATGCTTTATATTTCATGAATCTTAGTGTGTTTGTATACTAACATGACCTGTAGTTCTCATACTGTAGGTCCCCAGGTAAATGACTGCCATGGATTGATGAACAAGGACATTTCAGTAACATCCTTCAAAGTTAAACTGACAGGTTAAAGTCATTCTGTGCATTTACTGTCACATAACACCCGCAAAGCATGCAGGAGGGTCAAAAAATAACTGAAGATGAGCTATTCCCAATGAAAGTCCACACAAGCTTTCATGGTTTGGGCAAAAAAAAAAAAAAATAAAAAAAAAAGAAAAGTGTTTTAGATTGTCTGTTTGTGAATATGTAGTGGTTGTAGTCCTGTACATTTAAATTACTTTGTTACACAGTTAATCAGGGGAGGAAAGAAGTCTTGCATACCCTTCCCTCCCCCACCCCCCACTTGATTATAGCCTTGAATACACAGATAGCTATGCAAACAGTGATGAAACAATTGTTGGTGGGGTTTTTAGAAGGCCTGGAAGAAGAGTGAGGGCATTCGAATTTGCCAGTATTTACATTAGGAGATAGAGAGTAAAAAATTCTATAGTGGGCAATTCTTCCTATTGCTTCAGTTTCCTAAGATTATGAGAAATTGGTTAATGTTCTGAAATATAAACATCTATGCTATGGTTTGATCCTTGAATGTTTGCTTTAAATCACTACTGTGGTACTACCAGGTTGCTCTTTTGCAATTTGCTCTGCCTCTGTGTTTCTGCAAGGGCACAATTCCCTACAGAAAAGGGTCCCTAGAGCATAATGCTTGAGGTTGACATAAACCAAAGCAAGCAGTAAGTGGAAGGTCCAAAACACATGCGCAAATGGTGCTTTCAGCTTCTCTTAAGTGTTTACTTTTAGCTGAGAGTGAGTTCTGATAGTGGAGTTTAATCCATCTGATACTTCTTGTCGCATGCTCAGTATATATAAAACATAGCAACTTGACATTTTATTACAGAAAAGAAATCTTAAAAAAATCTTAAAAGCTTCTTGAAAAATCACATGTAGTATTTCTGTAGTAAAACAATCAATTGGAAGGTCAAATTTGTGGAATTGCCTACCATTTTAATCCAATCCACATGCACAATAGAAACAAGAAAAGGAAGTTTTAAACTTCTTCAAATGTTTTATTACTAGGTACTTTATAACAAAGATAAGAGGCTAACAACATGTGCATTTGGAGTAATTTTTATATATTTTGTCTGAAAACAGTAGAAGTATTTATTTCTAATAAATAGTCATTTATTATTACATTTATTACAACAATTACAGTGTACTCTAAAAAAGCAATTTATTTTACACTTGGTAATGCAGGATGCAGTTGAGTACCACTAAATAAAATCTAATGCAGTGAATTTGGCAGAGTACTAACTGTACATTTAGATGATTGTGCTATTAACCTCTTCTATATACCCTTGCTAGTTTGAGGGCTACCTTTTATTACTGTGATAAGTGGTAGGGTCTGCTGTTAGCATTATGAGATAAGTAGCAGCCACCTGACTCAATTTTGTCATCCAAACTGTTATGAGAATGACATATATAGTCTTTAAGACAAAATCAATCTCATTTCAGAGGGCCAGCATATATGGCTTATGACTACCTTAAGTCCTACATAAACCTTATTTTGGTGTTTTATTTAGCAGATTTTTATACAACAATTAAGCTCAGACTACAATGTTTTGCCTTGTTTGTTTTCTTAACTGTAGTTCTCTTCTTATGAACTTATTCTGAGAACATGATATTTATGTGGTTCAGTGATCACAAGGTACTGATGAAGGTGTACATAGCCTAACCCTCAGCTGTGCTCTTTCAAATGTGTGCCCAAGAGTTATTTTTTAATTAGATGGTAATAAGTTCTGTAATAAGTTATTTTTGCAATCTATATATATATATTTTTTTGTAGAAATTAATCCTTTTTTTGTATCTGTATAATTTCTTTAAGTTTTTGTTAAACTGTATAATTAAATTCAGTCAGAATATGGATAGTGGTAGAACAGTCAAAGCAAAACTATGAGTTTTGTGAAATGTCTTCTAAAATAGAACCATCTTTCTCAAAAGAGAAGTTTTAGCTTTATTTCTTACTAAAACGCACAATTTCACAAGAAAGATTTCAGTGGTACCAAAACCCAGAAAATGTTATTAGAATTTGTATTCTTCTGCAAGAGAATCCATTTCTCTGTCAAAGGTTTTCTCATGCCTTGATGTTTCCAAGAACTAACATAGGATGAGTTGACACAAAAGAGGAGTTGAGTGCTAGTTATTATCTCAACAAAAGAGTGAACATTGCACTAATCATTTAATAAAGCAATTGAACAAGTTGGTATTCTGTAAGCTTAAGTATGCATTTCCTTCATCTGAGTACAAATTGTGAAATTCTAAGAATTTCAATCTTTAATTCCATGCTTGTTTTCAGAAATCTTGTTTTACCCTTTGATATGTTTGTGCTTTAATTTTGATGCAGGAATAGCCTCTTCAATTTGGTTAGGTCAAGTTTCAAATGTCTAATGAATTTCAATAACTTTTTCCTGAAATGTGTTTAAAGACTGTGTTGCTTGTGTTATGAGAGCTGTAGAGATCCAGCTTTTTTGTATCTCTTCGCGTTTAGTACTGTGGACAGTGGAGCTAATGAGTATTTCACTGCCTTCTATTTTGAAATTGCATTGTCTGTTGCCTAGCAAGATGCAAAAAAAATGATTAAATGTTTTTCTATAGTACGGAACTTCACAACATTTCTTTATAATGTGGTTCCTCTTGTATCTAATCTGTGTCATGAGAACGCTTTCTTCAGTGAAGTCACTCACAGAACCTCTCTCCTCTACATAGATGTACGCTTTCTCAGAAGTAGTAAAGATCCTTCATAAGTGCTTATTTTTATTAAAACTCCATAAGCCTAACATCTTTTAGTGATGGCTGGCATGTTTCAGGTAGATTGACCTTAGACTCTGAGACCAGAGACAGCATTTTGCTGTCACATTTCTTCCATATTTTAACAACTGAACAGGACTGTTACACACTGGCCTCTAAAAGACAGGTGGTGTTGTAGGAAAGTGTTTGGAAAAGCCAAACAAAGCAGAGAAAGGGGAAACAGCTCTTGAGAATGAGTGCCTTTCCTGACATAGTGTCTGTAGCCACTTCGTGCTCTTCACCATCCATGTTTTGCTGAAAACTTCAATCATTTTAAACCACTGTTGCATGCTTACATGCATCACTGTTGCATGTCTGTTTCATTGAAGCACGGCCAGACTCTGAAGTTCCTAATAATATAAACAGCGTAAAAGGAAAGACTTTTTATCTGTGCAAAGCTAAAAATCCCAAGCACAGTGAAGACTCAGATTATTTCTGAGGATGTGTTAGGAATGCATTGCACTGTATCATTGCTCACTGCTCTTCCCAAGTGCATTGAGCCTGGAAACTAAGGTAAACTGACAAAAGCCTGAGCTTTTGAAGGCAAGGAGACTGGATAACAGCACAGATGAAAATCCAAATTCCAGATGCATAACGGTGTTAGAAATTCATTTTAGGAAAACGTGATGTAGACTAATCCTAAATTCAGTCATAGGTCGCATGAGACTGTTCTGACATTTAGAATGGTCCTCAGCACAGCAAGCTTTCAGGGTGACATTTAGATGGAGCTTCTTCGAAATATATCACGTTCTCAGGAAAGTGCTGCAGAGTAGAGCAGATTTATAGAGCTGGGAGCTTATTATGCACAACTGTAGATCACTGCTGTCTACCAATAAAACTAGCTTTTTCGCTAATATTCACCAAGTGTCCTTTATCTTTCTCCTCTTCTTGTTGAAGTAACAGTTCAATTTGATAGTGTTCTTTTAAAATGTTTTTGCTGGGAACACTGAAGTTCTATCTTTTGTCTAATCACCTGCTCAGTTCAACATCTGCTTTCCCTTTTTTTTTTTTTTTCATTTTCCTGGAAGCTGTTTACTCCAAAGTCAAACAGATTAGCACACTAAATATTGTACAATGTGTTGTATTATATAGAATATTGTATACAGTAAGCTTGGTTCTCAATAGGGCCATACGCCTGTGTACAATATAGATACTATTGCAATGATTAAAGAAATCAACAAAAAACTGTTTTCCATAAAGCAGTGTCACTGTGTGGAATACACTGTTATTATTAAAACTCTTATAAAACACTTGCAGAGTTCTGAGGCACATGGCATTTTCTGTAATGGAGATAAAAACACTTCCTAGAATTCTATAACCTTTTTGTTTCAAGAATGTGTAACATTTTTTTTTTTTTTTTTTAATCTGCTACTGCCGAGCAGTTTTTGTTAGGCGCTGTTATGCTTGTTGATCGAAATTCACATACGTTGCCAGTGGATTGTCTGGGTTCAGAGGCTCAAATCCCTGAAGCTTTTATTCATGCATCCTCTTTTTCCCTGTGTACAAGATTCTTCCAGCTGAGTGGAAGAGAGGTTTGGCTTTCTGTTAGTTTGGGTTCAGCAACAGAAGTCTTAACTGTTCAGCAACAGTTAGTCTTAATAGGTACTATTTGTTAGTGATGTGAATGAGTATTTCTGTTATGTGTCAATAGAAAAGGGTGATAAAATAGGTAGAAATAATGAGTGCCTTATATGAATGATATAGAAATTTGATGAGGGTGCACTCTGTCCCTTCATCCAGGTCATTGATAAGTTGAATAGCAATGGACCCCATACTGACCCCTGGGGACACCATTAGCCACAGGCCTCCAACTAGGCTCAGCACTGTTGAGCACAACCCTCTGAGCTTGGCCATCTAGCCATCAACCCACTGTCCACTCATGGATCCCACACTTCTGAAGCCTGATGAGGAGGATGTTATGAGAGACATTGTCAAAAGCCTTGCTGAAGTCAAGGTAAACAACATCCACTGCTTCTCATCTATCCAGCCAGTCATCTCATTGTAGAAAGTTATCAGGTTGGTTAAACACAACTTCCCCTTGATGAATCTGTGTTGACTGCTTCTGATCACAACCTTTTCCTCCACGTGCTTAGAGATGGTCTCAAGGATGAGCTGCTCCATCACCTTTCCAGGGATGGAGGTGAGACTGAGTTTCCTGGGTCGCTGTTCTTGAAGACTGAGGTAATGTTGGCTTTCTTCCAGTCCTCAGGCACCTCTCCTGTTCTCCAAGACCTCTCAAAGATGATAGAGAGTGGCTTAGCAATAAAGCCTGTCAGTTCCCTCAGCACCCTTGCATGCATCCCATTGGGGCCCATAGATCTGTGGGTGTCTAGCTTGCTTAAATAACCTCTAACCCAATCCTCTTCAACCAGGGGAAAGTCTGCCTCTCTCTAGGTTTTCCCTCTTGTTTCCGGGCTCAGTAGCATATGGGGGCTAGCCTTAGCACTGAAGACTGAAACAAAGAAGGCATTCAGTAACTCAGACTTCTCTGTATCTGCTGTTACCAAGGCACCCACTTCCATTTAGCAGCACACTCACATTTTCCTTACTCCTCCTTATTCTGCTGATGTATTTAAACAGGATGTTTCAA
Organism: Aythya marila; assembly: GCF_965140915.1. Taxonomy (NCBI): domain Eukaryota; kingdom Metazoa; phylum Chordata; class Aves; order Anseriformes; family Anatidae; genus Aythya; species Aythya marila. Next base: position 104,292,578 of record NC_139042.1, read on the forward strand.
CTAACATTACAACAATAAAAAATCACTTGATTGAAGTTAACACATCAGATTCCTGCAGAACCATAGGTAATGAAAAAGGGCTCTTCATCAGGGAGTATAGTGATAAGACAAAGGCTAATGATTTTAAACTAAAAGAGGGTAGGTTTAGATTAGATACAAGGAAGAAATTCTTCACTCAGAGTTGTGAGGCCCTGGAGAAGCTGTGGATGCCCCATCCCTGGATGTGTTCAAGGCCAGGTTGGATGGGACTTTGAGCAACCTGGTGTAGTGGAAGGTGTCCCTGCCCATGGCAGTGGGGCTGGAATTGGATCATTCCAAATTGTTCTATGATAATGAAATGCTTATTCTGAAACTGGGATTGATCGCATAAATTTATTCAAAGGTTTGTCTTCTAGATTCTTAAACTATAAAATGTTGCCCTTTGAATTTCTAACATTTTTTCCCCAATACATTTTGTGAAGAGTTTTGCCTTTGCCACGAATGTCCACGGGGTGGCAACATTAAAAAACGAAACCCAGTAGATGTGCAGGTAAACACAAGGATCAGGTCTTTTTGCAGATTTTAGGTTGTGCCATGAGAAGGAAAGCATAAGTGGGTGTAATTTTTGTCTGAGGGCATGAGCCAAGCTCAGTTTTTATTTTTATTTTTATTTATTATTTTTTTTCGTATTAAATTCAGTAGTTTTAAGTGCTCTTGGTTATGATTAGGTCTGCTTAAAGGTGTTGTAAGATAAACTTGCTTCTGAATGAAACGTTTTTGGTCTTTAAAGTGGTACAAAAAAAATTATTGTGACAGAAGTTAATGGTTTATTCTGATAACCCAAACTGAAGAGTTACTGAGCTGTTGAAAGCATTGATGACAGGGCTGGCTGGCAGTTGCTGTGATGCACAAAAATATGGTGCAGTGTTACCATGATAAAGGAGTAGGGTAAAGCTGAAAATATTAATATACATGTGAAAATTTATAATTAATAAATGCAAGAAACATTGATTTAGAATTTGCAGTTGCATATTAGAATGTGTATTTCATTACGTTCTCTTTCTAACATAATCAAATTAAATATATTTCAGAAAACTCTGCCGTTTCATAACTGGCTCATGGTTGTGATTGTTTATTTTTAAAATAGTAGTCCTTGAGACATCAAAGAGCTGTCATAGTGTGTGTAAAATTAACACCTGTTTGAGTATTGCAATGAGCTTCTAAATGTATGTGCTAAGTTTTGTACCAGAATTTGGTTGACAGAGTATATAAGTTTGCAGTTGATCTAATCAAGCGAAGATGTGTGGCTTGTAGTGAATTTAAGACTTGTCAATTAATCTATGAATGGATTTTAGTCTGTTTTTTGAAAGAAATTCAGTTTGTGAGGGCTGGGTTTGTAATTCACTTGGCTTGCTTTCTGCTCTTTGATTGGGTGACTTAATGAGTAGAAACAGATTCTGAATGAATCACTGGAACTTCTCTCCTAGGAGACAATTAGGAGAACAGGAGAATGTTTAATAATAAAATATGTAGTACTCAGGCTGAATAATGGCAAGACCTACTAAATCTTCTTTTGTTCCATTTATAAAATTGAGTAAATATGAGAGACCCAATCTACCTTAGTTGTTCATGTAAAATTGGGGGGTTAGGGAAGCAGGGGAAGAAATTCCCAATTGCATGTCAGAACAATAAATATCAATTTACTGTTAAGCTTGTCTGCAGCACCTAATTGCATGTTTGCCTGTATATACATCTGCAAAAAGAGTAGCTAGCCCCATAAGCAGTTCCTACAACTATCATCTAATACAATACATATGAATATAAATTCCTTTCCAGACTTCTGTCATCCTTTCCTGTTGCCTGTTTACAATCAAATATTCTTTACTTGTGTGGCAATAAGACAACAGTTATTAGCTTTCCAGTAGGCTATATTGGCTCTATCTGGTAGAAAATTATGGAATTACAGTACTACAAAAGTATTTTAATAGAAACTGCCTGAATTAATCATTTAAAATCTGTTAAATTTAGAAGGAAATAAGCCAAATAAATCTGTAAATATAGGTCTACACAATACTGCTGAACTTCTGTATATTTGAATTTCACACTAAATGGCATCCAGACAAGATGATATTCATTACTTGAGGAAAACACTTAGTTGCAAACTGCTAATGTTTAATGCTTTCTGTTGCACTTTCTCTGTCTAGTAGCTCCAAATGAAGATTTAGCCTTCGTGCTAGGAGAATCCAAGATTTGAATGTGTAGATGCTTCCCTTTTTAAGGTGGTGACAGCCACTACGGATGTCACAATTTATCACTTGGCTTTAACACAAATGTGATGTGATCTCATTAAATTTCTGCCATGAGATTTTATTGCTTTAATAATTTGTTGCAATATTTATAGAATACTATGATGAATCATATTTATTGGATAATGTGATAAATTCAGTAACTGAAAACAATAAATCAATTGTATTTCAAAAAGTGTTAATAGCGTATCATCTAAAACCTTAAACCCAAGCATAATGAGAGCTCCTCTGAAAAGGGAAATTTATTAACATTTTGATAGTAAACTGATTAGTTGGGATCTTGATCAAAATGCCTTAAGCTGTAGTCTGATAATGGGCAACTTTTTAAAATAAAGCATTCTGAGTATTGTATTCTCCTATAGCGGATGCATAAACTGAATGCAGGAGCAGAAAACAAATGACTGGAGACCTTCAAGTGAAATAGTTCATGTCTACTCCTGACTTTTGTCTTTTAATTTGGTTGAATAGTCATGACACGAACACCAGAACTGAAGTGGGAAGGAGAGTAAATGAACAAGGAGCAGAGTAATCTGTAACAATCCCTTCTTTTTGTCTCAACTTTTTGAAGTTGTTGGAGTTGCTGATGCTCAAGGCTATCTGTGAACCCTATTTATGAGGGAAGCTGGGCTTGTATATGGATATTCCTGAGTACCTGAAATTACACACAAATAACTTGAAGTACTGAGGCAATGTCATATGTACTAAAGGAAGGCGAAATAAAAAGCTTAGATGAATGACAAAAGCAGTCACAGGTTAATTTGCAATTCTCTTGATTATTAATTCTCATACTTGAAGTATGCTTTGTATTTGTCTACTCTCCCTCACATTATGAGTGACCGTAGACAAGCACTATGGTTATTTATAAATTGCAGTTATTACTTCTGTGAACTCCTCTTATCCAAAGAATCCATAACAGGAAGCAGGACACCAGTGTGATCAAATAAGTGTGTGTGTGTGTGTCATAGAATATCCCAACTTGGAAGGGACCCATAAGGATCATTGAGTCCCAACTCCTGGCACTGCACAGGTCTACCCAAAATTTTAGACCATGTGACTAAGTGCACAGTCTGAATACTTCTTAAATTCAGACAGGCTCGGTGCAGTGACCACTTCCCTGGGAAGCCTGTTCCAGCGTGCAACCACCTTCTCAGGGAAGAACCTCTTCCTGATGTCTAGCCTGAACCTCCCCTGCTTCAGCTTGACACCAGTAGGTCCTGACACCACCTGTAGGTTCTCTTGCTGGTTACTAAAGAGAATAGACCGGTACCTGCCCTTCTGGGGAGGAGGGGTGGGGGACAAAACTGACTGATTTTGAGTCAGTTCTAGGACTTCAAAAGCAGTTGTTCCTGCAGTAAGTTTAAGCTGCAATTTCTCTGGGTTGGCATGGCCATGCTGGGAGCCAGAGGTGCAGCTGCTGGGCAGAGCTTTTGTGCTCCTGCTTTCTCTCACCCTCACTTGGGATCTGGGGACGAAGAACTGTAGTCAAGGTATGGGTGGGGCTGTGTGAAATGGATGACAGAGAAAAATGGTGAACTTAGTTGACAGCTGAAATATTTGGATCTTTCCTGAAGTTTATGGTGTTCTGCTTTCTTAAATCTTTTTTTTTTTTTTTTTTTTTTTTTTTTTTTTGTAAAATCAATGAAGTAGGACAGGGAAACTATTTAGAGTACTTTCACAGAAATAGCTGGCAAAATAATGACAACTCAATCCTTTTAGAAATAGTAACAGAGCTAAAATTTTGCTTAGACTTCAGATGGTTACACTGCATAGTCCTTATTATAAGACATCATTTTGCTGCTCCAAACTATTGATATTTTCTTTACTACCTGCTTTCATTTATTTGGACAGAGAAGGTTAGTGATTTCTATGTCCTCTTATTGTTTTTACTGGTTCGTTTACTGCTTCAAACCTATTACATCCTGTCCTAAAGACAAGATTGCTTACAGTTAGTAATAATTCATTTTATTTACCTTGACACATTTTTTTCCTTTTGCTCCATGTTGAAGAGCAAATTGATAATAATTTACCACATTGTTAACTTGATGAGTTCTTTCTTATGCAGATGGCATTGTGACTTCCACTCATCTTACTAACAGGGATAAATGAAATGTGATGGTCCTAATTTAATTAGACCTGTGGGAACTCTTGGTTGTAAGACTTACCCTCAAGCTTACTCCCTGTCTCTTCCCTTCCCACCCTCTCATCACTTCCCCTCCCTCTTTGCTCCCTAAGACCTAAATTCAGATAGCTATTCAGTGCTGCACAAGATAAATGCATTGTGTATGTTTCCAGAAAATATCTGAGTTCCACTGGAAATAATGAAACTTAAACAAATAATATTGGTATGGTTTAAAGTCTTTTTTAAAACATTTTTTTTCAGACATGACTATATTTCAGTTTAGATCCAGTACCAGTTTCCTGAGTGCTTATGACTTTCAATTCCAGTGTTACGTTTATGAAGGACAAAGGCAATTGCTCCTAAGACTTTCTCTCAGGTGTGATCTCCTTAAGAATAGGAAAGGGGAACTGCTGTGCTGTTTTTTCTACCATATCATTACAAGCACTAAGCCCAGGATTCGCATGGGTATGTTTTAGTGATTACCTAGTCACACCTCTCAAAGAGGACTTCTTAGGGGTATTAGCAAGAACTCTAGTAAGCAAGTTTTCTTGTGTCAAACTAAGATCTACTTGAAAGGCTGTTGGAAATGCTTGAATATTGTGATTTTTAAGAATGGTCTTAGAAACATTTACACAATCTAAGCAGTGCTGACTTTTTGTGTGGTAGTTTTTTGTTTATCATAGAATGGTCATTTTAGAGATGAATTATTCTGTAAGACCTTGAAGGAAGGTCACTTAATGCAAAATGTGCAACTTCAATTACTATCCTGAATCACTGCAGACTTCTCATGTTAAAATATATATATATATATATAATCCCTATAGTTTCATGCTATAATCTGTAACATAACATTCATTTGCTCTGTATAACATAATCTTATTTGGAGAACATATTTGACTAGATGAAGATGTTAGAGTGCCTTTAATGGGAGTCTGACAGTAATGCTGTATATTTGCCAATGCTATATTATACGCTTGTCACTGTCTAGGACTGGGGCAGAGGGGAGGGTGGGTGATGATGACAACAGCAACAACAACAACAACAAATACAACTTCCTTACTTCCTCCTTTTCCTCAGCCTTCATATGGCTTTTCTGGGAAGAATATAATAGTTCTATAAATATATAAATGCTGTTAGATTAAATATATATATATATATATATATATATATACACACAAGTATGTTTGGAACTATGCAGGCAGTATTCTTGAGGAATTGGTTCTTTCCCAGACTGAGAAACTCTGGGGTTTAATGCAACTGGAGCTAGGATACAGCAGACATAGAGTATGTAGGAAAATGGTGCGAGGCTTTGCACCCCTTTATTTTAAAGTATTACTGTACAGCACAGAATTAATCAAGGAATTTAGTTTAGCTTGCTCTCTGTTCTCTTTCCAGAATGTAAAAACACTTGTAGTGTTAAAGAAAATATTTATGTAATCTAAAATACGAGAAGAAAAAGTGATCATAAAAATGATCAGTGTATATGATACTTAAAGTAGCCATACGATATCTCTACACTCATTGTTAGAAGCAGGAATCATGCCACTAAATTACCAAAGGATTTTCTGAAATTCTAATCCAAACCATCTAAGCTAACAGTATTCTATAAATCTAACAATCTTCTTAAAAAATAAATAAATAAATAAATAAATAAATAATTAAAAAAAAAAGCCCTGACCGATCAGTAGCTAATGCATTTACCCTTGGGGAATCTTAGAGTATCACTTTAAGTGGTTAAGTAATGGGAAAGGAGCTTAATCTCTTACAGCTTGTCTACAAGTAAAGAAGATCAAAGACAGTGATCAGGTTTGCTGGCTTTGCTGCTCTTTTGAGACTAGAAAATTAAAACAGTTTGTCGCGAGCTTAGGTTAGTAGTCCTGTCCTGAACAAATATGTTCATAAATATATGGGAAGCTGAAGAAGAGAGCAATCTGTCATGTCTCTGGAGAAATCTATTACCTTCCTAAAAAAACAATTTATCAATTTACAGCAGGTCTGTCAACCATATAAGATCAGCAGCAGGATCAGCATTCCTGGTTGGAATCTTTTTTTTTTTTTTTTTTTTTTTTTGAGCATTTGTATCTGCTGAAGATGCAGTGGGTAGGCAGACTGTGCGAAGTGCTTCTGGGGCTCCAAACCCAGCCTGTAGCCCTGTACTCTCAAATTTTGGCAGGTATTTCTAGAAATATCCCTCCTAGGTATGTAGCGGCTACCCAAGGAACTTATATTCCTGTAGCAGTCAGTGGTGATGACAGCAGGCCTTCTCACAGGATTTTTGCTCTCAGAAAGTTTTTGTAGTGTGTTTGATCTGATGCCTGAATCAAATTTCTTTAGAAGTGAGATGTGAAATCAGCTTTGTGGGTTCAATCTGGTGAGAAGTGATAGGACACTCACTTGGTCATTTGTATATTTGCTAATATTTCATACATTTTCATATGCTTGTTTGCAACTTTTGCAACTGAATATACCGTTTTAGTGTGTGTTTATGGCAGTTAGATACCAGGCTTTCTGTGTTGGTCACAAATACCTCGTTCTGAGCAAAGTAACTGCTTGTGACTACACCTGTATAAATCTGGTTTTGTACCCTGCAGTGGGAAGCAAAATTAGGACAAAGCTGTAGCCAGCTGATGAGAAGAGGAATTGTTATTTATATCTAAATTGAGCAAAAATGAAGTTCCACCCAAGTCAAATTTAAGCAATGTAAGCCTCAGACACAAGCTTATGAGAACAGGCCACAGGCTTTGTGTTATGGTACTGGCAGTGCCAATAGTGAGTTTCAGGGTTGCCAATGCCGGACAATTGCAGGGTGTTGGGTTTATACAGCCTAAGGTACTTTATCGTTTTCTGTGCAACTTACTGAACACACAAAAAGACACTGAAATTGCTAAGCACAGTTGAGCCTTAGCATTGTAGCTATCGCTAGGTGGTGCTGGTGCACATAACTTTTCACCTGTGTCACTTGATTCTTGAGAAGGCTTGCTACAGTGTTGGTGTCTTCAGGTTCTGTATCATTTTGGGTGTAATAAAAGCTAGGAAGTATTTGCTGTGTCAAGTACAGGATAGCTTCCTCCGGAGATCAGAGCTGGTTTCTGTTTAAAATGGAACCTGTAGACAGAGATGCTTCTTGAAAACTAAACACGGGGCTGAGGTCCTTGGGAATCTTGCAAACTTCTGGAGTGTCAGAAATCCAAAGGAAAAAATATATATATGGAAACAAATAAAATTTCACTTGCAATATATTTAGGTTCGTATTCATTGCATTGTCTTTCACGGTGAGAACAATGCAGCTTGACTTTGAAAGCCTTGAAATGTTTTAGGCTGGAGAAGGGGTGGCAATGGATTAGGGAGGAAAAAAAGAGTTGTTGGGATTTTCAGTCAGGACAAGGCCTCCCTGCTTCTGCTCACACAAGTCTGCACGTTCATATGCAAACTTCACTAATGGTAGAGTGAATGTAATGTGTTAATGTAGAGGCTGCCTGCGAACCTCCGTATTTACAGTGTGCTTTTGAAATACTTTCAGCCGCTGTTTTGGAAAACACTACTATACTTTCATGGTACTAGCCATTTCAGTCACTAGCAAAAATAAATTATTTTTAAAAAGGGGAAAAGGGGAGCATATTATAGAATTATAGATCTAACTTTTTTGTTGTTGTTTGTTTGTTTTGTGGATCAGTGTAATTTTACAATGAGCAAGAGAAATTGGTATAGTTGATAAAACACTCAAAGTTTTCAGATCTAAGTATAATTGAACAGCCTTGGCAAAAATGTATGGGGATTCAAACTTTATTTAAGAACACTATGGGCAGAAAGCTTGCAGATTATTAAAAAATGCCTGAAATATGTTTTGCTCTGTAAATCTTGCACCTGTGAAATTTTGTTTAGATAAATTATTCTGGGCAAGAGACCAAAAGGAAGTAGCCAAATGACAGTAACTTGGTAAGAGAAGGAGAATGTTATTGCAGCCAAAAGGATGTAGGTGGAGTTTTAAAAATCTTTTGTGTGTGTGTAACAATCTTGTTAGACTTGCCTATAAGCATACTAAGATAACTCTTGAAACACCTGTTAGGTTTAAACAATTTAGTGAAATCCTCTAGGACTGATGTTTCTCAAATAGCAAATAATCTGTGCTGGCTGCTGCTGCTATGAAATTTTATTTCATTAGTTTGTAACTTAGCAATGTAGCTAAAATTTCAGAACTAGTACCACGAACTTGTACACTTGATTTTTGACTTAATGAGTGAAGGAAGGAAGGAAGAACTTCCAAAAGTGACCCCGATGTGTAAAAAATCAGAAACAAAGAGAAGTGGGTGTTTTTTTTTTTTTTGTTTTTGTTTTTTTTTTTTTTTAGATAAAGTATGCTTCTCTTAGCACAATGAAGAACGATCTAGAAAAAGATGCTTGTATTAACATTTTCTGTCACAGAATATTATATAATCAGTTAATATAATGATTGGATCTGAGTCTACAACAGGGAAGTATTTCCAAAGGTTCCTTTAATGAAAACAATTCTCTTTTGTATGTAGGAAGATATTTTTTGTTGACACAATCCGGTTCAGTTAAAATGAAGAGACCATAAAATGCCAAATTTAATCTGATTTTGAAATATGGAAACACACTCTAGTATGGGAGTATTGTTTTCATAAATCAGTGGATTGAATAATGTACGTTGAGTTGTAGGCATAACAATATCCTAGAGAAAGTATGTACCTTGAATTAAACCATAAATCCATGGGTCAATTCCCAGAGCCTATCATTATGTTGTTAAATGTAAAATGAGGTGAATTAATACTTGCTTATTTTGGAGGTTCAGGAGATGAATTCAAAAATAATAATTAAAAAAAATCCCTTATTCTATAGAAACTACTTCATGCTGTATGAATTTTAAAAAGGGACAACGCACCATTCCTGAAACTTAATGGATTAAGTCCTTTAACAACCATCTAAGCCATTGAGGATGTAGAAGATCAAGGCTTGAATCCCTGCTTCTGAATGGGATGGAGAATTTAGTGTTTTGTTCCACATTTCAGAGTAAGTTCATAACTATTGAGATGGTCATCCTGATGTCATCTTTCAAGTGTGAGCTGTTTCACTTCAAGCAAGTTTTAAAATATTACTGAGCACATTTTTAATAGCCCAAGATTACTACACTAACCTGAGAGGTGGCCTGCCTGTGCTCAAAGTTCAGCTACAGTGAGGATAATATTTGATATATACATGAAATAGAACAGGATTTACAAGTAACTGCATGAAACGATTTCCATTTTACAACGTCATATGCCAGAGTGTCCAGACATGCTGTGGATTCCCCATCCTTAAAAATATTCCAAAACAAACTTTACACAGCCCTGAGCAATCTCAGCTAGTTGGATGACTTGCTGTGAGCAGAGGGTTGTACCAGAGGGTCATTTTTTTCTAACCTAAAGTATTCTGTGTCTCTGTGATACCTGTTGCTTGGATACTTTTCTAGGATCTAGGGAAAAAAAAATAATAAGCTTGTATATAGCTAAATGAGGACAGTAGTGCAAGTATATTTTATTTCATATTTGGTCCACATTGCGAGCCACTGTGCAACACAGAAATAACAGTTAAGTATAGAAACATAACTTTTTATCTGCAATAAAATGAAGTAACAACTCGCATATTTTGGGAAACATCTGCAGGCAAATGTGCACCTACACACTTAATACCTTGGCTCTTGGCTCAGCATGGTTTTTGGTTGCTGTTTGAAGAAGGCTGGTCAAAATCAGCTGCTTCAGGCCCATGTTTGCTGTGTCTTGAAAGCTCTCACCTGGGTTGAGAAGGGGGATTTGCTGCCCTCTATTAGGGGCTGGACATCCCTGTTCCCTAGATAATGCGAGTATGCTTTCCTCCTCCTTGCATGGGAATGAGCCTTTAGTCTCCTTCAAAATTACCACTACTCCTGTGTAGTTTGTGTATGTAGAATAAGCAATGTTTTCCTCTTGTTGGAACCTGAATCTGGCATATGCACACAAGGTTGCGGTAGACCTCTGGAGGGTAAGGGACCACCCTCAAACCCATGGGTTTTCATGGGCTGCATATCCTTCTTGTTCTTTCACCTGCCTCCTTCCCCTCAGACTTGCTCAAGAGACTTATGTAGCCTTTAACACTAATGGCCACTTACTGTGTTATAGTATAACATATAAGAAGGCATGTCATAAAGAACTGTAAAGACATTTTACAGTGTATGCATTCTTTTTATAGGGGAATACTCCACTTATACATTCAGTTGAATGAAATTCAGGTAGTAATTAAAAGTGTTTAACCCACATAAAGAATTTTATGTAGGCTATACAATTAATTTTATTACAGAAATTGCATTTAACTTAACAACTGATGACCTTATCTTAATGCACTAATGTATTTTTCATTAAAATGAAACATCCTGTTAGCCAGGCAATAACTAGAAAGAAAAGAAAAGATGGAAAAGGTCCACAGTATACCATGTACAACATCTGTCTTCAAGACGGACAAAAAAAAAATAGCCAGTAATGCAGCATTTTTCAATTTATTACTGTGTCAGATTGGAAAGTTTAAACTGTAATTAAATGGATAGGAACTACTAATACACTGTCATTTTACAACCTGGATGGCTTCTACTGCTGAGCTGTCCTACCTCCTTCAGTAAATTACAGCTGTTGCTTGGTCTTTTATGCAAGCTTTTTACATGTGGGAAATATTAATCATCAAGGAAGACTATTGAATACATTTCCAGCCATCAGAACAGCCAATATTTCTCCTGTAAAATCTAGCTTACAACTGTTTGCTACAATGCAATATGTTTTTAGGGACTTCTTGTATTTATGCTGTATGCTGATAACTTCATCTGCAAGACTTGCAATGTTATCTAAGGGAAATCAGGTGATGACTGTGAAAGAATGAATATGTGTATGACACTGACTTTGCTGTCATGAGGCGGTTTCTGAAGTACAGAAAACAAGTGTTATAAGTGTTTTTAGAAGCAAATAATATTTCTAGTGATGCTACTAGTAGAAAGGGAATCATTTCATATGTAAAACATGAATTTTATTCATGGATTGAATACAGAACCTTATTCAATCAAGGCCTTGTACTAGTGGGTAGTATACAAGCACAGGCTCATGGGTTTAAGGCTACGTTTCATTTTTGTCTCAGAAATCCATTTGTTAAGCTGTTTCTGACAGGTGTTCAAAGTACTTAGTTCTTTGTTTTGTCATGCTTTAGATGCCAAGTTGTAGACTGGTCTGGTTGGGTGGTGTAGCTTACTGCTTCAGCAGGAAGTTTCTAAGGCTTGTTCTTTCCTAGTCAATGTGGAGAAATATCATTTTGGATGATCTTGTGGTTCTTAGGAATATTAACACATTAGGAATTTGTTCATTTATTTCCCTAAAGCTGGAAATATTAAGATGTTCAAGCAATGAACAAGCTGTTTCTCCTGTTTTAGATGAAGAGTTCACTTACTCCTGACGTAGAAAGAAAAGTTCTCCGTTGCCCAATTCTAGGTATTGTCCCTCTTATAGAGGTGGCTTCAGTAGATGAAGCTTGCAAGGATGGTGATGTATGGTCAGAGCAGTCTTCACCTTACTTTGTAGATGGCTTGGTACACTTTGTGGTATCTGACGCTTAGCTGCTCTTCCCTTTCCCTTTTCACTTGCAGGGGGGAAAAAAAAAAAAAAGACAAATTCTGTAAATGTATTTTCTTCTTCACTTGCATCAAATATTTCACAGAAAAGTGAAAAGGCTGTGCTGTTTCTGCTCATAAGTAATTCTATTCTATGGCTAGGCTAATCATCTTGGTGCAGTAGTCATGCGGACTGTTTTTGTTCAAAGGTTTTATCTTTCAAAGAAGACTGCTTGAAACTGGATGTAGTTTGACTTCATTTTAGGTAGGTGTTTTTTGTTTGTTTTTGCAGTGTGTGTGGACACATTTCTTGTTTTTCTCAGCCAACTTTTGATGTCTCACTCATAGTAAGCATAGCTTACAATGAGCATTGTCAGGATGGCAGAAACAGACTAAACTAAGACAGATAACCATACTGTGTTAGTCTGATTTCTGAGGCAAGAAGGTGTTTCTAGAGATTGTCTAGTCCAAGCCCATGCTCAGAGCTAGGGTTGCCAGGGCTGTGTCCAGTTGGGTTTTGAATATGAGCAAGGATGAAGACTCTGTGATAGTGTCTGGCCAAATTCACAGTATAAAAACGCTTTCTTACTTTTTGGTGGAATTTCCTTTATTTCTTTTTCTGCCTATTGTTTCTTGTCCTATCACTTGGCACCCCGAGAAGCTTTTGACTCCCTTTTCTTTACTCTCCTCTGAGGTGTTTATTATGGATGGATAAGATGCCCCTGCGACTTCTCAGTTCTAGGCTGAACAGTCCCTGGCTCTCAGCAAGAAAGGTGTTTCAGTCCTTTAATCATCTTTGTGGCCCTTCCCTGGTCTTGTCCCAGTATGTTCCTGTTTCTCTTGTACTGGGGAACACAGCACTCCAGATGCTCCTCACTGGAGCTAAGCAGAAGGGAAGGATCACCTCCCTTGATGGCTCTGCTCTGCTTAATGCAGCCCCATGGAATCAGCCCCCAGGAATGTTTGGCATTCTTTGCTGCAAAGGAGTATTCCTGGCTTATGGTCAGCCTGGTGCCACCAGGAGCCCCAGGGCCTTCTCTACACATCTGCTTTCCAGCTGGTTGGCCCCCTGCCTATGCAGGTACACGGGGCTTTATTCCTCCACAAGTGCAGGCTTTGCACTCCTTGTTGTTGAACTTGTTAAGGTTTGCGTTGGCCCACTTTAGCCTCTGGGGGCCCCTCTGAATGGCACACCCCTCCTGTGCATCAGCTGCTCTCTCCAGCTTTGTGTTAGCTGCAGAAATGCCATGCTTAGTGAGTAAAGGCTAAACTTCTCTCTATTGCAGAAGTAACAAACACGACCAATGAAGCAATGTTGAGGCTGAGACTGCTGAGTGCTGACCAACTCTTGTTTTTTTATTTTTATTTTTTGTTTGGATGCTAATATAAGCTTTTTCCCCTTTTTTAAAGTAGGTATTTTGCCATAAAAATGGCTAAGGTTTTCTTGTTGGATACTCTTTGCTGCTTATTTGCTGAGTCATGTCCTATAGAAGATGACAAGAAAAGTGAAGTGACTGTATTAGTGAAGCTGTTTGGCAGATCTGATAATTCATTGACAACATTCACACTTTGATATCAGATTCTGCACTTTGATATTTATTATTAGTAGTGTTTTTTGTTTAGCTTTGCATTTTGAAATGGCTTTTTAAAGTAACTGCAACATACATGTGTAACAAGGGGGATATACTTAAAATTTCTGCAAGGCAGCAAAAGGCAGAAAGAGTTGCTGATGATACTACAGTGTTTTACATCCTACTTTTGTTAAGGAATAGATTGATACCCTTCAAGGAGCTTTATTTTTCTCGTTGGGGGTTAATTGGAACACAGACAAGCTTCTGGCTTTTGTGAATTTTAGCACCATCCAAGAAAATACACCAAGCTGTAGGGAACTAGATGCCCCCGGTAAATACAAGATAACAATTATTATTAAAGTTCTAGCAATTATTTTCACTTGTGAGTGGGCAGATGAAATGGCAGTTGTAAAATATTGATATATATAAATATATTTAATTTTCAGTCTTTAACAGTATTACTGAGGATCTAGATTTTTTTTCTTACCAGCCCCTCTGTCTGCATGTGACTTGCTGGTGTTAGTGTTGGTACAGAAAGGTCACTTGTGAGGGGTTAATCAAGGCTTGCAAAATGCCTTACTCATGAATGTGTAACCTCAAGCAGGCCTGCAAACTGGAGCAGAACCATAAGTTAGCTTCTTGTGTCTTATGGATATGACACTGAGGATGCTTTAACTGTAGAAGACCTGCTGTGCAGGAAGGAGTCTGTTCTCTGTTCAAGTATCTGCTGTGAGACACTGTGATAGGGATGTAACAGCTGAGGTAGCAGATGACAAAGTGTAAGGGCTAAAAGTAAATGGATGGTAGCATGAGAGCTCATGCTGCCTTGAACAAGGCTTGCAAAGCTCTGAGGTGTCACAGAGGGATGGGTTATTTCTGGATGTGGCCCCCAGGAGCACGCCACCAATTTGGGTGGGCCATCGCTTGAGGTTTAGCAGCCTCAGAGCCCAACACGTGGCAGATGCTTAGGAAGAGGCACTCAGCACTTGAGATAGGGCAGAAATTACTTTGGTGGGAAATCCGTTTAGCTCTGCAATATGCCACTTGCTGCTGGCTGGGAGGGAACTAGGTACTTAGGCAATCGGAGTTTCTGCTCTTTGATACATCTCAAGTTTATTTGTTGGCTTCTCACTGAGATCCAGTGAAGTTAGACGTATTATTTTAAAGGCTCTTTTAGGTACTTGAATCTCTTTGACTCTTCCCTGGAAGGAACTAAAAGTGATCTCACATGAACTTTCATCAAGGTGCACGTCATTGCCCACAGGAATAAGGGGCTGTTTCTAAAACACCTTTTTAAGTGTCCCTAGCTGAGCAAATGCTTTTGGTCCATTGTGGAGCAAAGTTCAACAACTGAGTTTAGGGATTTAAACTCGCCTGTGTAACTCTGCCATAAGGTGGAGTAGAAGCACTCAGGCTGTCAAGGGCAGATGAGGAAACTTCCTTCACTGCTTCTCCCAGTCTTCAGCATATTCCTCCCTGTGAGCATAAATGGCAGAAGCACATGCTAATCCAGCACTTTCACTTACATATCCAGCATGCTAGCCAAACATTTGAAGTTCAGAGGTTAGGAACTTAAATGTGGCTCATCTGTCCAGAACAACTGGGCTGATTACATAAAAATAACTTGGAGGAAAGAGAAAAAAAGGTATGAACAGCTTGTTAATTAAGACTGATATTTGTATTGTATTGATGAGAATGATGAAGATGACTTTACCTTAATGTGAAGCAAAACTTGATCAAAGTTACCAAATATCCTGTATTTTGTTAATCACTTTTTCTTGTATACTTTGGAGTTATTTTTAGCAACTTAAGTACCTCTGAAAAAATAAGTGTGATTAAGCATCAACCAACGTTAACTGTTTCTGGAAGAGATGATGCAACAGGTTATGAAGGAATGGCTGCTTTTTGTTTCCTTTTACCATAAAGAAACTATTTAAAAGAAAGCTGTACCAGCCAGACCTGATAATGTTGATTGCTAGACTGTAACTACAGAGGGAGCCTGTACTCTATCTAGGGAAACATACCCTGTTGTGCACTGAATTGAGGAGAAATGTGTGTACTTGCACTGGCATGACAACCCAAACCCCCTGGGTGACATCCAAACTTATGTAATTGCAAGACCTAGATGACATTAATCATTCAACCACAAATTGAGTTTCAAGCTAAAGAAGTATTTGTCTTTCTTTCAGCAAATACGCCTTTCTGGAATGCATAATCATTTCAAATGTTTGCTGGGCTTTGGGAGAAAAGGTGATCACGATGTAGAAGAAAGAATATACTGAGGATTAAAAAAGCCTGCTTGCCAATCCACTGTTTGCTTTTACTGAATAAACAACTTTTCGTGATTTTTAGAAAAATATTTTTTCCTTCGAGTGCACAACTCCTGTAATATTTTTTGTTTTTGCTTACTGGCTTAGAATTCCCACAATAAATTTGCAAGAAAGTGGATAATTTTAATATTTAGCTTGAATTTAAGCATTAAAGAAAGTAAACAGTGAAAATCATCAAGAAACTGTTGGCAGTAAGGAAGTAGACCTTCATCTGTGTGCTGTTTGCATTACGTGTAAAGATGCTTCTTTTAGAAGGAGCAGTGACCCTGTCATACAAAGCCTGCCTGCCTCAGCCTGGGGTCATATAACTGATGGTGAGAGAAGCAGGTGAATAAGATGAAGAGCATATAAAGCTTGAAATGCATTCTTACACTGGAGGATTCAGAGCCTTGTTAAACATCCATAGATAGAGGATGGAGAGTTATTGAGGAAGGATGCTTTGGGTGTGAATATAAGTATTCAACTTAAGTTGTGGTGGAACAGTAGCTGGCAGGCAGAACTATTCTGAAGATGACACAAGCCTGCCTGTTCCCTCTGAAAGGCATCAACTCTTCCAGTTGAGAAGGCTCCATTTTTTATCATATAGATAATGCTTTCACATTCAGCATGTTTTCTCAAATATGCAGATAAATTAAGAAATTTGGAGACAAAGCTACCACTAATGTCAGAATAAATAAGAACAATTTGAGGAGGAATATTGTCCAGACTTGAAACTCTTAAACAGCCTCTAACTAGTACATCATTTCCTGAAGCATCAAGGTTTGTTGGCTATTCTCTATAATGGGTAGAGATTATATTCATATTTGCTTAAAGATGCCAACTTGGAGTAACAAACTAGTAAATTAAGGACCTAATGGTCAGTGATGCCTATACAATAACACTTCTGAGTTTTTACAGGGTTCTCTGAACTTCATTGTCAATTTTTTCAAGTTGAAGAAATATGCAGTAACTATAAGATTCTATCTTTTCCATTTAGAGACTTTAAATTTCTTAACTTTCATCTTTCCTTTAAGTGTTTTTCACTATATAAGCCAAATTGATTTTACATAATACTGATATCCATCCCAAAGTACAAGTTGATTATTAGAAACTTATCAGTAACCTAAACAAAGCACCTGATTTTATTATCTTTTCAGTCGACTACCTGTCATGATGGCCATCCTTTATTTTCAAGTTCCTGAAATAGTTATTGTTACAAGCAAGCTTCTGTACTTGTGATTTGAGGCTTGTTCTGCTTAAATTTCTACAACATATAGACTGCATATATTGGAGATATGTTTAAGATTTCCAAAATTTTCTGTCTTTATTTAAAAAGTATTTTCCAATTTCAATTCTACAATTTTGCACAAATCTTTGGAAAACAGCAATTCAGTGAATGTGAGATCTGTGGGCTTTGCATATAGATCTAGGCTTCCTGGGAAGTTTTATGAAACACTCTGGGATTCTGTGAAACTTCTGTTAACCCAACAAAAGGTATTCACTTAAACTTTATGTACCAAAAGCATCTGGGGATGTCTCTGAATCTTAGAGAGACAGTTGTTGGTTGATAAAGCTAACGAGCAAGCTGTTTATTGAGAGGAAATGTATAATAATGCATGTTGTGTTTTAGTCCCTTAATAAACAGTTTGACCCGTGCTATCCCCTGCTTAAAATCTTATTTGGTAGATGTAGAGATCACAAGAAGGGTATAGAAAAAAACAAGTTGTTGTTATAAGTGGATGCTCCATGGGAGAGGCGTTTTGAATATAGACATTTGGAAGACAGAAGAGGTACTCTGAAACAAGTTAATTTAAATGTACTGTTTCTGTTGAAAAGAGGAGTGGGATTGAAATCAGCATGCCTATTCAACATACAAAAATTAAATTACAGGTGGTGTTACATGCCGATTCAGGTCCATACGTTAAAATAATTTGGGGGAGGAACTGAGTCTCTCAATGTTCTTTTCAAAAGGAATGACACTGCTATAGCTCAAATTATAATTTAAGAAGTCTTGAAGCAGGAAGCAGTTAAAACGTGTGGTGCATTTTGTTCTCCTGCTGATACACATGTAAATTTCATTTAAATCTCTCAAAGTTACTTAGTAAAGTCTCTCACTAGTAAGATAGAAAAAATGTTCTACCTTTTATCTTCCTGTCAGGCTATAGTGATTTTTCCAAAAGATTTATTATATGAAACATTAAAATCTACATGTACTATGTTGTATGACTCAATAAAAGTCACTTCATGCTTAACAAGAAGCTTAACACTTCTTGAAATAAAGCAGAATAACAAACACCAGTTATGTAGAGCTTCATCATTATTCCTGGAGAGGAACAGGCTTTTACTGCCTATTTTTCAATCAAAAAGGAACCTAATTGTCATAATAGATTAAATGTTAATCAGTGAAGGGGATCTGTCTGAGCCTGTTGATATCCAGTATCTTCACACTCTTATTCTCTGTTTGGTCTGCCATTCTAATGAGAATAAACTTGTGTGTGTGTATATATATTTCAGTTTAATATAATATATATTTCAGTTTACTATACAGTGTAGTTGAGTATCATGGCAAGTTAAGATCCCAAATGTCCCTGGAAAGAAAAATTATTAAAATATCAATGTGTTAGTCAACGCTAGTGTGAGATTTCCAACAGTCTAAGGAGAAGAAAGGTCCTCTGGGAGAGAAAACAATGAAATAGATGTTTTGTGTGTGCCACTTTACTAGGTCTTTGTTTAGCTGGAATAAATCTGTATGAAATGTCATCATTTAAAGGACTACGTAATCTGTGGGAGTTGATGATGAATTTTTAATTTGAGAGACTGGCTTTTTACAAAATAAGCCTCATGATCTAAGATGTAATGACTACAAATTGCTTGTTTTAAATGCCAAGGCTATGGCTTCATTATTTTTTTGCACATTAAATAATGATTTTAATAAAAGTCTAGCATTCATGTTCTGTTCTCAAAGCTATTACCTCTCAGCTACTGGCATATACCTCTTTGTCTAGAGGGCAAAGTGAACAACATCTCATATTTTTCTTAGGCACTATATGAAAGCATTAATTTCCTTCTGATGCTTTGATGGAATTCCAGTGCTGTGGGGCAAGTTAATGCAAAATGATCACATTTTCACTCATAATCAATATAGCTGTATGACAGTAGGCATCTATTTTTCATTTCAACATTCAGTAAAGCTGAATGATGTGTGAATTTTCTGCAAAAGGATCCTTTTGAAAAGCAGAGATGGAAATAGCATTTTTAGCAGGAGGCTGAGTCACTTGGTTATTACTGCAGTTGCCTCCCAGCAAAGAAAGCTCTCAATGTTTTCTTACATACACCTTTTCTCTTACCGTTTTCTCTTATCACTTACCTGTCACATTTGAATAATTCAAATACTTGTTATTTTACTTAAGAAAAACAACTAGCTATCAACTTCTTGTTAGGTTTCCGGTGCAGTTATTTTCCCCATTTCAGTTGCTTTGTCTGCTTTTTGGCTTCTTGTATCTGTGTGACATTTGCAAAAGATGCTGAGGGTACATGCATGCCTTGCTCGTTATTGAAAGGAGAAGGAATGATGGAATGAAATAAAAAATGTTTTTAAGATAGAAATTTAAGTACAAATTTGCCTTCATTATTCTAATGTTTTTTAACTGTCCAAGCATAGGAATGTATTTGCATATTAATACCGAAAGTAGTTTATATACTAGAGGGGAAACTTGTATTGGAAACATGCTGTAATTTTTTCTGCTGTTCAACAGACCAAAAATAAAAAAAATAAATAAAAATAAAAAACAGATAATTGCATTATCAAGTACTGTACTTTTGATAAAGAAACACTAACTTTAGTTTACTCTTAGTTTGAATACTGCTCCAAAGATCTGTAGAGGTAAGGAAAAAATGAATGAACAAACAGCCCCACCACCCCCCAGAAAAAGCCATAATTCAAACTGTAGACTGCTATCATATATTTTGAAAACTTAGGCACTAAGGCACTTGATAAACTATCTTGAAAAAGTTAATAGTATTATGTTTGAAAGATAAAAACAAGCATAAACAAACAAACAAACAAAAACAAAACAACAAAAACAAACAAACAAACAAAAAAACCAATAAATAAACTTGTTCCTGTCCTTCAACCCCAGTTAGGAATATTTATCAAGAATGCAGTAGATGCAGTAGATGATTTTTATCATGTGGTCAAGCTTTAGAATATGTTAATATATGGTTTTATAATCCCTCAGGAAAGCATCTCTTTTTGAAGAGATGAAGAATAGATGTTAGCTCTTTGAGGATATAGAAATAATTTTCAGTAAGTTAAATTACATGTTTAAAATTTCACTTATAGATTTAAAATTAAGGCAGCCAGCAATGAAGCTGCAGTTCCTATACTGGAAGATCTTTCTGCAGATAACTGCATATGAATAGCAAACTGGTTTGCTGAAATTCTGCTATCATACATAACAGGAGACAGGTGAACATAAAATTAAGTTTAAAAGTGAAACAGGTGTTGGTTTTATATAGAGAGAGACACACATCATTTGCCATGGATGTAGAATTTCAACATCAATGTTAATTCAACGGCACTGATAAGAAAACTCACCAAGAAAACTGTTTTTTGAACTTGTGTTTTAGCCTTTTTTGAAAGCACTGATATTTTTATTTTTTACTTTTTTTTTTTTTTTTTTTTTTTGGAGTAATCACGTTTTTTTAAAGTAACATGATAAACTGATAAATGATCACAGGAAGTTCTGCACCAACATGAGAAACATTTATGGTGAGGGTGACGGAGCACTGGAACAGGCTGCCCAGGGAGGTTGTGGGGTTTCCCTCTCTGGAGATATTTAAGGCCTGTCTGGACGCCTACCTGGGCAATGTGCTCTAAGGAACCTGCTTTGGCAGGGGGGTTGGACCTGATGATCTCTTGAGGTCCCTTCCAAACCCTACAATTCTGTGATTCTGCGAATTGTCAAATTATTTTAGTAGGAGATAAGTCTTTATTGAAAAACTCAGTTATGAATGAAGAATATTAACCTAAATCTAAGACCTTAAATAACAGCAGATCAGAAATCACATGACTATCCGCTATTGATGAGGACATTGTGAAATGCATTACAAAACATTTAACTTTAAAGTTGTATTTCTGTCAAGAGAGTGCAAAAAAATCTGTGTTCTTGATTCTTTGCAGCATTTGTGTATAAGATGACTCTAAAACATAGGATTATGCAAAGGTGTGTGAGGCAGGGAGATGAGTGAAAAGAAAAACAAGGCAAAACCAGAAAAGTTTTGCTCATATTGGGGAAAAAAAAAAAGTCATTCTGAGAAAAGTAGCTTACCACTCATGCACATGAAAAGCAGATAGAGACCCCTTTCTGACTTGCCATATAAGATTGGGACCTTGAACTTCACTTGCCAACTGATTGATATCCTTTTGCACAGCTGGGGCTGTCTGTTAGGTTGCTTCCCCTTCCATTACCTGGAATGCTGAACAGGTTTTATGAATTGTCCCAAATATGCATCAAATCAGTCTGGAAATAATGCATGCGGTATTTTTGCCTTGCAGAAATGCCACATGATATCTTAGTTATGTGAACTTGTTTTTGCAAGGAGGGTACCAGATGAGCTGAGAGGAGTCTGACAGATACAGGGAGATACATTGCTTTACCAGTGGAGTGGCAGATGCATTCATGTGAAGAAGCAGTGTTTGTAAATTCTGCCCATTCTTCAGAATGCTGCCACCTGCCAAAACAGCATGACCCTCCTGTTATCTGGACTGCATGTCAGCCAGCTGTCTACTCTTCTGGTCTCTCTTTCTGCCAGAATAATGGAGTGGCTCCTTTTGAGGCCAGAGAAAGAAAGGTCTTAAAAACTTTTTTTTTTTTTTTTGGTAAGAATATTGATGATTTTCTAGACTATCTTATAATATGCCCTTCATTTGCTTCATTTGACTAGTAAAGAAGTGATGTGACAAGCTTTCAGGCTCATCAGATATGACAGATTAGGCACCCTCTAATTTAAAAAAAAAATAATAATAAAAATAAAACCTTGACAGTAAGATGTGGAGGTGGTTTTTTTTTTTTTTCTTTTTCTTTTTAATTTTTTCTTTTTTTTTTCTTTTTTTCCAGTTGGTATCTGGAGGTCTAGCACTCATCAAATACATATGACCACTGATTTGTCATCCTGAAGATAATTGTTCTTTGGGTGTGTTCTCTGAGTATGCCTAAACCTTTCAACAACTGACAGACACGTCCAGCTCATGCTAACTACATTTTGGAGAATATTGGATTATCTAGTTGTTAAAGGTTGCTTTCTCTGTTCTCAACTACATTCGTATTTTTAGTAGTTATCTAAATTAAGGATTGTTTTTTAATTTGAAGATTTTAAAGATTTTTCTTCCAGAAAAGGAGCTGAAACAGTATGCACTGGATTTTCTGGCAATTTAATTCTTGTTTCTGCAAGTAGCATACAGAAAACTTCCAGCTGTATATTCTCCAGTGTCCACCGTGGTTCATCTTTTCTAGAACCTACAGGTTGGTTATACTGAAACATCAGTTATGAATCTACTGAGAGGAAAATCTGGGTTGGTGAAAGAGGCTGACATTAAAAACATGTTTTGAGCAATCATACAGCATCAGCAGAGGCAAGATGCTAAGGTAAACAAAGACAATGTTATCCATGGGAAAACACTGGACAACTATCCCTTAACTATGAGCTGGGTGCTGCCTTTAGGATTTGGATTTGCTTGTCATCTTAGTGCCAGAGTTGTAAAATAGCTTACCGTGGAGTCTTCTGTTTTGGATTATGTTTCTGGTTTCTGGGTGTTCTTTAAAGCAGAACAGCCTTCCCCCTCATCCCACTTCCTGGGAAGAGAAAAGGATTGTAGGAAGAGATCTCTACTGAAGACTTAATTCCATCACTGATTGGAAAATTTTGAACAAGATGAATGGTTTCTGTTTGTCTTGTCTTAATAGTTTGGTGACAAGTGTGGAGATTTTCACTTTATTTTAAGGAATCTGTAGCCATTCCCTCCAAGTTAAGTGATCCCTGGGAAAAAGGGAACAACCCATTAGGTTATTTAAAAAGCTATACCCAAGAAAAAATATTGGTTCATACGGACTGCAGAATTCCTGCTCTTCTGCATTAAAAAGCAACCTTCTTTTGTACTATTTGATAATCATAGTATGGGAATGTTGCACGTGGAACTTAGACTAAGTCAGATGTATTATTTGATCTCTTTGTACACCACCTTCTATATCTGTTTTAGTCTGATTAGGCTTACAAAAATTTAATACAGTCTTTTATGGTGGTGTGGTGTAAAGGGTTATGAGAATAACTTGGAGAGCAAACTGAAGATGTGCACCATGGTTGAAAGGTACATTTTTCTGGCTGGACAGCTTCTTGTTCCACAGAACACCTAACTTGCTAATAGCCAGCCTTAGAAAGGAGCCAGTGTTTTCTGTCTAGGATTAGAAGAAGAAAAGGTCCCTTGATCAGTTATACTTCTGTTCCTCCAAAAACACTCTGCAGCACAAGTAAACAGGTGCGTTATATATTCCCAACATTTTGTTTGTACTGTGAAGAAGCTCCTGTATTTCTGGTGTAACTGGAGTGCTCTGCTAATCTACATATGTAGAAAACGAGATCATGTGGAACTGCTGGCCAATATTTGCAGAATGACTAGGTGTAGCTGAATATAGTGTGTCCCTCTACTTGTGTGTAGGAGCTCTGTAAGTGCTCCCATTCCGTATGGCCAGGGTGGACAGCCTCCTCAGGCTGGATAGAGGCCAGCAAAAGCTCTGCACTCATCGCATGCTTCTAAGCCACTGTTGGATGATGACACCTAAGATACTGCTAGTCAGTACTTATACTGCCTAAGCAGCGGAATTTTCCAGCCCTTATTAATATGCCTTAGTGTGACTCCTTGGATTTATGTGGCTATGCTCTAGGTATTGGTCTGTTGTGGTAAGCAATGTTCCACCTACAAGTAGGTGCACTTGGCAGCCATCTATGTCAGCAGACCGCTGAGGATAGCGGAAAAATATGCCTAGCTGGGAAAGAGCCTGGCCTGAGCCAGAGACTGGTGCCAGCTGTATCTCCTGTTGGTCTTCATCTCCACTTACCAACACGAGCACTGAGCCCAGCTCTGTGGTACTTTCCTGTGAGTTCTTCCACCAGCTGGGTTGTCCTGGTTCTCACTACAGGATGTGTCATGGTTCAGCTTCAACAAAACTGAGGAGATTGCCTTGCCTCACAGTAGTAATGATTAACCCTACAAGGTGTGCTTTGTCTATTGTGGAGAATTTCAAATTCCAAAATTTATTTATTTTTCCTCAAAAAAAATGGTTGAAACATCTGTATTTATTTTTACACTGTACAGCTTCTGTTAGGGCTACAAGTCTCAGGAGTATCTTCAAGTCCAGGGATCTATCTGTCTTCTCTGAATGGACGTCAGGAAAAGTTGCATCATTACAGCGGGGTTTCATGCCCTTTCCACTAGATAGCAGTATGTTTTGGTAGAAAAGATGTAGGAGCTACTTAGGGATTCATACTGTTTCCAGACCTGCCTTGAAACAATGAGCAACTCTGACATGGAGTTTCTTTGACTGTTAAACAAGGATAATATTTATTTCACTTAGAGTATAAAATGTTGGTTGGAACTGGATCAAATTTATTAGCAGGATCATTGTTACTGTCAGAGAATTCTTACATTAGTGATTATAATAGCTGACAGGCTTGCAGTGGTATAATGAAGAAGCTTCTGAAAGTAGATGAAATTATAACTTTTTCACATGTAGAAAAGCCTTGAGTGTCCTCTCAATTCCAATAACATTTTCTCCTCCAGCAATACTCATTAATGAACTTCACCTTAAAATCCATTGTACTTTTCATATTTCTTAATTTTATTTCTTGTTCACGCATGTTTGCGTGCTGGTCATGACTTGAAACAGGTTTTTGGGATTTATATGAGCTTTTGTCTTTCAGAAAGCTTACAGAGTACCTTCTTTGTTCTTTCATCCTAATTTCCAATAGTGAGCCCCCCCACCCTCCCCTTTCCTGTCCTTGCTCCTTTGGACTAGTAACGCCCTCATACCTGGGATTCATATCCTATCTGTATCCTTGACTTGTGGTCATTCCCTTACAGCTGTAAATCACATTTTTAAAGTTTTATCCACCACTACACACAGATCACTCTGTTCTGCGCTGTATTATTACTGAATCTATAAATAAGGAAATAAATCATTGATTTCTGGCTTAAGAAGAATATGCCATGGCATATGAAAATATATCAATTTTTAATTCATTTCTGAAGGTGACCCAGAAGCAAATGATCACAATGCAAGTAAAATAGAAATATGCATATAATACAGTCCCTGATGAAGTATTATGTTTTAAGAGAGTCTGTAGGATTTACGATTTCATATTTCTAATTTGCATATGTTCCATATTTGTTTTGAATTTAATATGCTGTAATTTCAGTCATGTAAATAAATTCGGTGGGTACTGCTGCCATCTCCTGGTGACTTTCTAAAGTTAAACACTGGTTTCAAAAGATTAATTCTTGTGATCTTTAAGTGAGCATTTCAAGGTCTTTGCTGTTAAAGATGAACTCCAAATGAATGTCATATCAAGCTGTTTTCTTAACTGTGTGCTTTTTAACATGTCCAGGGCATGTTAAATCACAAAACTCATATGAAACAGCCTATAGCAATAATAGCATATAATGCAAACCTAAGATGTATACCCTCTTTGTTTCTACTTGTATTTTTAGTATGTTTACCTCATTTTGAATAAAGAATGTGAAAGCACCTCATGAAATAATTAAGTCACAGTTCTTATGCTAATTTAATTTACACAGACTGTTTTAAGCTGTGCTTAAGCTAGCAGATATGTGCAGGGTCTCAGAACTAGCACTGCTATCAATCTTTAATTTCTTGTTCCTGTGAACTTTAACAAGTTCATTTTTAACACTTATTGTTGCAGTGGTGTTTAACTTCCCTTACTTTGCAACACAGGCTGACTAATTTTTAATGTTAAGTGATTTATTGACTCATGCATGAAATGAGAGGAAATACTTAGAAATTTTGCTTTTGTAGTATTGCTTTCAAACTCAGTGGAGTGAGTGTGCTACATTTTGGTGGCAAGTACATGAATAAAATTAAATTCTGTCTCGTTACTCTGACATGCCTAAAAGACTCAATTCACAGGGAGGAGTGACCAAAGGAAATGAGATCTCCTCTGTAATGCCTAGTTGCTTTCATAGGTACTAGAGCAAAGGCACACAATTTAAGCATTTTTGATGATTATACAAAATCATCATTTTGATATACAAAAGCTGAACTGGTCAGACAGCTTCTCACTTCACTATTTTCTCTTTTTGAATTTAGCAAAATGACTGGAAAAAATAGCTGACATTATAAATAATAGGAAAAAGAGGAAATTTAAGAAAGAAATTTATCTGAGGAAGGCAGGAGAAAACAGAGCAAGTTGGTAATATATATACATATGTATGTATGTACATATATATCAACTGTGGTGAATTTGATTAAATGGAGATCTGAATTTAACCTCATTGGCTTCTTCTGTGCCTTGGCTTCAAAATAACACAGTAGCCACAAAACACATCAATGTTACGACTCATCCAATTTTGAGTAATGGGAACAACATAAAAGGTTAAGAGATAATTATATCAATGTAGATGGAAAACACATCTCTGGTTGCAAGTTTCTTGAGGTGCCACAGAGGTTTTGTTTCCGTTTCTTACTTTCTTGTGATGCCAAGCATCTGAGAAGAATTCAGAGACCCTCTCCCTTATCCTTCTCCCCACCCTTAATTTGCTAATAAAAATGATGTGTAGAAAGGCAATTATCTTGTCCAACTCTGAGCAGTCCTTCAGTTCTCATTGCCTTCTACAGGTTGAGACTACGTATACATCCTTGTGCAAAAAAAAAAAAAAAAAATCACAGCTGTGAATGGGACTAGAAATATTCCCTGACTCTCCAAACAAGAGAAATTTATTGTTTAGCAGAATAACTTGGAATACTTCAGATGGGCCCAGTAAGCTACTACCAACGGGATTTTTTCCTCTGGTTTCAAAAGAAATGAATCAACTTAGATCATGAGCTCCCAGCAGCAAAGATTATCTTTCTGTGAGTTCATGTGGTGCCTGTTGTGACATTTTGGACACTGCCAAAGTCTTTATATGGCACATGAAATATGTAGAGAAAGTTCAGTTTTCAATAGAATAGATGCAGAGTATGGTGGCAAGGCATTGACTAGTTAAAAATTATTTGCAGTGTGATCCTTCCCAACGATTACTAATTGCTTTCAACCCGGGCTTTAGTTGTTTATTTTGACAACCTGCAAGTCTGTCCTCTGGAGGGGACATGTGGGCAAACCAGTTCCTACAGTGAACCAGGCAGAAAAGTGAAGAACTCATCAGAGCCAACATAAGTCTTTATTGAAAATTAGAAGTTGTTTGTTAAAGCTTATGAAGCATGGTCCTGAGACTACCGCTTAAATAAGAAATATGGCTGGATGAATAATCTTTGAAAATAATGTGGGGAGACTGATTTCAGAATGAAAGATGAGTGAGAAGCTCTGAACCTGAGTTTAGATGAGATAGTGATGGGCTGTGGTGACTTGCAGTCATACCTCTTGAAGTGGTGGGGGGAAATACAAGGAGTGTGAATTGGGCTGTACTGCTACAAGCTCCTGCACAAAGAGGTCCCATCTGGAAAACAGCTCTCTGTGGTTGTGTTTGTCAAGAGGATAATGGTGTGCAGCTGTAGTTAAGATTTTGAAGAGATCACAAGAGAGATGCAGCCTAGAGAACTTAGAAGTGGCCTTAAGGTGTTTTGACATTAACATCATTTAACAGATACAGTAGACTTCACTCAGGACAGCAGAGCTGTTGAGGAATAACGAAGGGAGGTTATGTGATGAGAGTTTTTGCAACGGTAGAGCTCTTGCGCTCTTCAGGAGAGATAAGACATAAGTATGTTGCTAAACAGATTCATAGTAAAAGCCATTATGCAAGTATTGATGAAAACAGCTAAATGAAAAAAATACGAAGAATGAGTATTGTCTTGTTTACCTAACACTTAGCCTTTCTGAACCAGTACCAACCTGATTATTTCAGCTTCATCGTGGGAGTTTATTAATTTTTAGATCCAGCATCTTTCCCATGGAGACAATGTTTTGATCACTTGGAGAAAGACTTCACTGCATGATTGTGAGGATGAAGATGATGGCATTAAGGCCAAAGAGGAGGGGAAAGGAGTATAAGGAAATTAATCTAAATTCTGTAGTCTCATTTAGTTTCTACTCATCTGTCACTTTCTGCCATCATCTAATTGTTGTGCTGCTCTGCAGCCAAGTGCAGATTTTGTCTGGTGGTTTTCTTCCACAGAGGTGGATTGTATTTTCTTGCTTGTTAGTTAGTTGATGTTTGTGTATAATGTGCTTCATAAAGTCCTCTATACCCTTGCTGTTGACAAGTTTAGTAGAGCATGCATGCTGTACTACATTCATGTAGGGGCATTGTGTACACGTTGCCCTCTACCACAGCAGCTGTGCAGGACACCTAACTGCAGGTGCTGTTAACAGGATGCAGAAACACAATTTGACTGCAGAAAAAACACCACGAGCTTTAGGAGCAGTATATCTGTATCAGTGTAAGGCTGTGCCAGAGGCAAATGGCCTCAGTTTTGAGATCCAGTGCAGAACTGCTGTTCTAGGCTGCTGTCATCCCATGTAGCTGTACCTTCCTCAGAAATTGAGATCTCTGCTCTGCAGCTCTTTGGATTGTGTCAGCATGCTCTGAAGTCCTTCTCCTGCCTCCTGGTGTTGATAAAATGAATCATTGACCCCAATTGACCAATTGTATATATGTATATACGGCACTTCTAGTTAGTGTAGCTATGTTACAGAGAGGACAAGCGTCTTTACTTGTATGCATAAGAACCTTTAAATTTTAATGTAGCAATGAAGTTCTAATTCTTTTCTTTAAATAAAAATTTTAATTGTGCACATCTAAACATAAGCTCTTAGTTCTGATATGTAACTTAGAGAATCTACTTTGAGACACATACCCCACACATGCTTTTCTCTAAATAATTGCTATTGCATTGAAATAGCATTTGAAGAAATAATTATTTAAACAAATGTACAGATAAGGGTTCTATTACCCCAAACCCCCAAACAATCTGTAGCTGAGGAGCTAATTGTGTTTACATTCTGCAAACAGATCAGATCTGTAAGAAATGGAATGATTAAAGAGCTTAGAGGTAAGTGGATAAATTCTGATTTCATTCTACCGAGAAACAATCCTATAAACTTAAAGGAATTACATATATTCATGGCAAGTATGACTCTAACCCATGGTTTATAATGTTCTTTTCAGTAACACTTGAAGACATCTCGTATGATTGGAGTCTTGCATTTGCACGCCCTGTGGTGGTATGCATAATTGACTAATGATGTCTGTAATTTGCCTGTGTGATTAATTCATTTGAAGCTATAAATATTCTATATTAAATTATGCAGAAAGCCAGCAAGTTTTTTTTACTGATTTATTGAAATCAAAAGTAATTCCTGTTTCTCTTTTTCACTAAACAAACCAAGAATTAAAAGAAATCAAATGTTATTTCCATGGGAAAAATTACAGAAACTGAAAATAATATAGGGATGCAGATTTCCTGGAAAATGAAGAATAGAAAAAGAAGGATATTTGCTTCTAACTGATGTTTAAAACCCTACTCTGTTAATATATTTACTAAATCATCCTATTAACATGGGTTGAAATCTGTTGTGAAACCAACAACATCTTGTGTCATTTTTGGGGAGAGGTTTCATGAGTTCAATATGAAACAAGATATAATTTGTATTTTCTTTTGCTTTTACATGAAATTAAATATTTTCTTTCTCAGAATGAAAAAATCTGAAAAACATTGATGAAATGATCAGGAATTTGATTAAGCTTTTTTTCATCGTTTATTTATGGACTGACATTTTATTTTTGTTTGGTTTAAACTTAGCTTACCAAAGCAGCTTCAATATGTAGAGGCTAGAGTTTAGCTGGATGTCTTTATTTTACACATGCTTAGCGATTGTAGGACATCTTAATGTGTGATCTAGCAACCAACCATTAAGTCACCTGAGATTTATATTAAAGCATGAATATTCCAGACAAATTTAGCTAAACAAAAATGGTTTATACATATCTGTGTTCATTAAACAAATCAACAGTTGAGAAGAAAATTCTGTAGTGACAGCTTTGAAGAGATGCAGAGATTAATGAACTAACATCAGGAAGAAAAAGATGACCTGATTAAACCTTCAGGAATATTTCCCCATCCTCCCTCTCTGTGCATCATCGCTTGTGTATCAGGCACACAGTATATCATCCTTAATGCAAATTGAGAGATGGTAGTTTTCCTGACTTTCCTCTAGGAAATTTGAGGCTATCTATTGAGCAATTCTATAGTAATGCTTGATCAGGACTATCATTTCCATGTGCAGGTACATGCAGACCATAGTCAGGACTAAAGATAGCTGCTCTCATGTGTTTTAGTTCCTCCTAAATAACTTTTTGAAGAACTCCCTGGTAATGTAGGAGTAAGTTTTCAATAGGAATATGATTTTTCGTTTAGTCATATGGCCATAGCTTTTATTAGCTGAAATCACACTTTAATTTTTGGCATCTGTTGGTTAGAATCTCCTGAAGGACAAAGGGATGCAAAAGCAGTACTGCAGTTGAGATCATAGATATTCAGAGGTACTGCACATGTATGTGTGACAAGAAAATGTCACCTTGTCCATGACCTTGGAAGCACTGCAGTGACTGACTCATAAAGGTATGGCTGCTGAATGCCAACAGCCTGTACAGCTGGAGGACCGAGGACTTCATTTCAGGCTGGCAACAAAACAGGGAATAAGAAATGATATTTCAGGTATCTGAAATGCAAAGAAGCTGAGAGCAACAATATAGATAAGAGTTCCTTTTTCTAGCTGCTTGTAGCTTCCAGGGTTTCAAAGAAACCAAAAAGTAGAATGTGCTTTTTGTATCAGGAAAAAAAAAAAAAGCCGTAATTCCTAATATTTTTCTAATCCTGTATTAGGTTATTTCTACATGCAGAATTCACTTTGGGAGTAGGAGGCAGTCTTTGCAGTACTTTAAACTGTTTGGAAGGGGAGAAAGAAGAAGCTTCTAGAATTTCTACAGAGCTATATTCATGGGAATCGGCTATATAGTAGCTGGGTATGGAAGGATAATTCAGCTCTGAAAGGTTTCTGCCTGTATGCTTAAGATACTATATTTGAATGTGCAAGTTATAGGAGTAATTAATCTTTAAAAATACAAACTGGAAAAATGATACTTCGAATTATTTCAAAGTTCATGATTTTTGCCATAAAGCTTTCAGCTTAAGCCCATGTCCTACCTAAATGTGCTAAATGAATAGCACTATTAGGAGCTTCAACAACAGCATGACATTAGAAAAATTACAGCACTAATTGGCACTGCTTTTACAGACCTTAATATTGCTACTTTAAGTTCTCATTGTTCTCTTAACAGTTACATTACAAATCTTCTGATGAATAGCTTTTTGTACAGAATTGTCAGATTCTGCTTTGACAATTCATTTAATTTAATGGGTGTGTAATTCAGATAGGTTAACTCCAGAATGAAAGGGTCATTCTGAGAGTGTCTGCAACAGAAAACAACAAAGTAATTCCTTGCATCTTTGACAGTGAATCAGAAGATTTTTCATATCTATGGATGCTTAATAGGGAAAAAAAAATTGCCAACTGTAGGATCCATGTCATACATGTTACCTGTTAAATATAGCAATAACTTATTTAGAGGTAATCTAAAAAAAAGGTATTAGAAGTATGTATTCATAGAGGGAGTATATTTCCAAGAATTTGGAAATCCTAATTTAAATCATAATTTAATTGATCAGGTATTTGATTAGCTAGTGTATAATTCATGTTGTATCCTTAACGTTGTATAACCCCATGAATGATAATGAAACTAAATCAGTAAATTAATCTGTTTTGCATTGAATGACAAGACTGTAGAATGTGATTCTATCATAAACTGAAGCAAGAAAAATATTCTGAATGTCAAATCAGCCTACTATGGAAAATCTAATTGTTTTTTTTTTTTTTTTAAATGATGGAGTAGCAATTTGTAAACTAACTGTAGTAACCTCACTTTCTCTCCTAACCAAAAAAAAATAAATAAAAAAATAGCATTTAGCAGAAGCATTTAGCAGATGATTAAATCCTATGTGGATAGGATACTGCAATGTATCGGAAAATGGTTGGGAAGATGTTTGTTCTGCCATCAGAAAGATGAGGACAGGATGCTCGGTCAGCCCCTAAAGCTTTCCAGTGCTCCTCTTCAACTGTCTGTGCACTTTGGCTGTTTTTCTTGTTGCAACCCTCTAACCACCCGTGAAGGCCAGCTGCTCCTCACATTGCTGTCTGTAACTTTTGTCAGCTTCTCACATTATGAGCTGTCACCTCTGTGAATTTTCTCATGCCACATCCAGCAATTTCTCACACCCTGTTAGCCTGGCCCCGGGGCAAGGTCTCAACAGCAGCCTAGTCATGTGCCTGCAGCCCTAACACAGTGTCTTGGCCAGCATGTCACTACCTGCAGCATCTCTTGCTTGCTTTGATAGCATCATGAAGGGTCAACTTGTTTTTAATTTCTCCTAAGTTCACTTCAGTTTCAGTAGTACCTAGTAGGTGAGAGAATAATTAACTGCTGGCTGTAAAATGTATAGGTATGCGCTACAGCATGGTAGAAACTGTTTAAGAGGGGCCATAACATTAATTCTGCATGCTGAAAGAAATCCCTGTGTGTGTAACAGGGCCAGATTCTGCAGCTGAAGCCAGCGTGCTCTGCAGCAGTAGTACCTTGGACGTAGCAGCCGTTTTCTGCCTTTCTTCCTTTCCACTCTCAGCTTCCTGGGGTGCAGTTCAGACTCCACCTTTGGCTGCTCTCCAGCCTGGCATCATGAGGTAGAGCTCACTGAAGGGGGAGGGCAGCAGGTATCCGAAGGTAACTTCTACATAGGCAAGAAGACGGAAAACTCCCAAATGTCAGTCATCCAGTTTACAGATTTATTCATGAGAAATGTCAACCTCTACAGCAGTGGAATCTGATTGGGGCTGTAGGCAGCTCGCTATTTTTAATTCAGCTTAATGCTAGGAGATGCAGTGCTAGATGTCTGCTAGACTCCAATTTTCTGAGCAGTCTCTGTGACTCTGGGAATTAAATAACAAAACCTAGAAGATGAAATTCTTGAGAGAAATTGTATGTGGGAAGTGAATGCCATAGTAAACCCTGCTGTAGTGCAAGAGCCATGGTGGACCCAACCATAATGACAGGTGGCCATCTCAGAGTAACAGCATGTAACGATGCAGTGGTGTTTCTTAATATATCCCTAACGCAATTGTGTTCCTGACTGGGATGCTCTTCCTACTTGCTATTTATTATAGTATTCCATGTCGCTTTATTTAGCAAGTGTCTCTCTAGTCCCATTTTGCAGCATTGAGCATTTGTTCTGCTTCTAATGTGCATTCTAAAGGAAAAATTGAATTATAGCAAATAAAAAATTGAGAGATTCTCTGAAGATTTTGAGCTTAAATGTGTGGAATAGTGAAATAATTATTAATTTCAGAATAAAAGCAGAGTTCGTTATGAGGTAACCATAAGATCAGGCTAATGTATTCTGTATCTCATAAACAGAAAACTAAGTGTTAGTCTGAAGTTTCTGGTGTCTCTTAAGCATGTATGTGCATAGGGATAAATAATAGATTGTTATGATAAAGATTTGCGGAACATTTGATTTGGAATTTATATTTTAGCTGATGGTCTACAGTTTTTACACTGTCTTTGGGAGATCTTTTTACGAAGCCTGAAAAAGATCATTGTTTCTGAGAAGTCCTATCACTTTAGAGTTCAATCTGATTACACAATCACATAATCACTAAAACTTATTTTAATGCACTGAGAACAGGTGTTGGTAATAGCGCTACTTCAAAGGTACCAAAAGTTCAGTGATTTCATCTTGCTTTAGTTAATTTCCACATTTCAGAAGGGAAAACTTGCATGTTGTTTTATTTTTTTTTTTAATGATATTCTATTATGTGGTGATGGTGTGGTGGTTTTACCGTGCTGGGCAGCTAAACCCCACAACCGCTCTCTCACTCCCCCTCCTTTAGATGAGGAGGGGGAGAAGTAAAGCAAAGAACAACTCACGGGTTGAGATAAGGATAATTTAATTAAAGGGAAATAATTATAATTATTAAATAAAGACTACCATGAACTAAACAATTTAACTAAGGGGAAGTAAAAGGGAAAAGGGGAAAAAGGGAGGAAAACAAACAAACAAAATAAATGAAAGCTACATGGAAGTGCAGAGGAAAGAAATTACTCTCTGCTTCCCACAAATGAGCGATGATTGACCACGTCCTTGAAGCAAGGCCTCAACGCACGCAGCCGGTGTTCGAGAGGAGGACCCACGTCTTCTCAACGAGAGCCCACCCCTCCCCTCTTCTTCCTGTTTCCACCTTTTATTGCTGAGTGTGACACCACATGGTATGGAATATCCCTTTGATTGGTTTAGGTCAGCTGCCCTAGTGGTGTTTCTCTCCTCACTTTTTGCCCACCCCCTAGGAGGGTTAGAGAAAGGCCCAATGCTGTGCCACTGCTGCTCAGCAGTAGACACAACACTGGTGTGATAACACTGCTGTTCCAGCTACAAGTACAGAGTACGGCACTGTATGGGCTGCTGCCGGGAAAGTTAACGTTCCAGCCAGACCCAGTACAGATGGGCTTTATGTGTATGTATGTATAATTGAAACTTTAAGTGTATGCCAGAGTTATGTCAGCTGGAAATATTACTAATGAAAATTAACAGGAAAATGTGCAAGAACCAAAAGGTCAATGTGCAAACAAAGCATGGGAAAGTTTCCTAAAACCAGACATAAAAAATGCTACTTCATTTCTGAAAGTGTAGAACTTTCTTTTTCAAGAGTCTGAGGAGTTTATGGTATCCAATTTTTGCTACTGACTTTTTATGCATTTGCATTTAGATGATTTTTATTAATTAGTTTAAAAAAAAAAAATCATACCAGCACAATTTCTTAGGTAGTTTTCCTGTTCAATTGTTATTTAAAACAAAAATGAGAAAAGTCTTTTGAGCATTTTTTTAAAGAAAAAAAAAAAAGGATCTAATTTCTTAATGCTGCCTGTGTTGCTGTTAAAAGCATGTCCTACACAATAACAGTTTATGGGATACAACATTTGTGTGAAACAACGATACTGAAACCTAAATGTGAATGTTCTAAGGATTTCTCTGCATGGGAGCTGATGTAAGAGAAACAAGGACCTACTTCATGCTGGTCACTTGTGCTTTGTCTTTGTTAAAGCCTTTGTAACAATGAACTGTGTAATTTGAGTTCAAAAAGGGAAGTGAATTCTTGCTTCTCCTATGGAATTCATGCAGGCCAATTCTGTTTGTTTAGGGGAAAAATAATAATAATAAAGTTTTACAACTATATTAATGCCATTTTATTTTGTTGATATGGCACAGTGCAGCCCTGTGTGTGTGTATATATATATATATATATATATATATATATATATATATACACGTGTGTGTGTGTATATATATATATATGTGTAAATACCCTTAGTTTCTCAAGAATATGATTTGGGTATTAAGTGGTGCATACTAGGAGGGGGTGCAATTTACAATTGCATCTCTTACAAAAAAAAAAAAGTATGGATTTAAAGACACAAAATAAAAATACAAGGAAAAGCAGGAAGGGAAGCATTTTATTTATTCTGGAATAGGTGCCAACAGATCTAAGGACAAGAAAAAAAGGTAGAAGTTTAAGAAAATAACCTTAATGGTCTAATTCTGCCCAAGGTATAATACAATCAGAATTAAGAATAATCTGAATTAAATTTGTCAAAGCATGGAAATATGGAAAAAAAGGTATACAAATGATCTTGGTTTAATTTTGCCCTTTACTAATGACGACAGTAATCTCACAGCTTGGTTTCTCTGATCTTAGATTAGACTGAATTAATTAAAAAAAAAATACAACACACTTTTTAAAAGATGTCCATCATGATCTTTTTACTATATGTATTTCCTATTGAAATAGCATTTAGGCATTGCAGAAATGCAAATAATTAATAACTAGCATTACTAAAATACGAGGCATAGAAAAGTCTGTCATACAGTTAATTTTGTGCAAACCATAATTACAAGATTTTAACACTGATTATAATTACTTGAGCATATGGCAAGAAATAGGTAATAAAACTGTTTTTAATTGTGGTATAATGAGTTTCTGGATGGTCTATACCATTTTCATGAGGATGCTAAAAATTTATATAGTGAGAATGAGAGAAAGAAAAATTATATAAAAATTCTGTGGCTTGGAAATATTTGTATCATGAAAATAAAATATAATTTGTATCATTAAAATAAAATACATTAAAATAAAATACAACCATTTTTTAAAGTATCTTCAGGTTATCTTTATCTTTAGTGCTGCATTCTTCAAACAAAAGGGAATGAAGTTCTTGTATAGATTGGGTATGTTTAGATGCTTGTGGGTGGTTGTTTGTTTCCCTTAATATTTTTGCAAGAAAAAATCTGTGAGATAGAAGGGAATCCACTACTTTATATATAAATATGTAGAGACTTTCCTCTTGTGTTTGTCTTTTTTGATGAATTCTGGCAGTAGTAAAACCTCACCTGAACCCTTCATATTTGACTTTTGCTACAGCTTTTATGCAGTTCCTTTGTTGTCTGAGCCCATAATTATCCCAGCGAGCGTTCTCCGAAGCCTTGCTACAGTCTTCTGTACTCTACAAAGTCCTATTTGCTGCCATAAGGCATTGTTAGTGAAGGGCTGTGATCATATGGGCTTGCAGTTGTTCTTCAGAAATGTGCAACACGCAGGACGGAAATAGATCTTGTGTCTCAGCATATCTTTGTACTTTCTCTCTTTTTTTTTTTTTTTTTGTATTTTTTTTTTTCTTCTTTTGGAAGAAATGAAGCAGCTTTTCCAGTTTTAGCTGAAGGGGCATAAGGATGGACATACAGTGGTGTATGTATGCTCCCAAACTGAAATTTACTGGTGGTACTCATCTGAACACTGGGATAGAAATCATCTTTATTTTATCTTCTCTGTATGAAGTACACCACCAAGACTGTTCCTTGCTGTGAACCCATGTTGGCTTCTGTACTCAGCCAGCACACTGATATGTGGTAGCTGAAATCCTAGTCAATGGAATATTTTTCATTACAGAGTTAGAAAACCATTCTCTGGAATGATTTGGAATACTCAGCCTGGAATGCTCACACAAATAGTTTTTCATTAAAATTACATTTTGCACTTCCCTCCCTACCTACCATGAAATTAGTATTATTGAGAAAAAACATTTACTTCAAGACACATTATTGTATTAGACTTTACTGAATTATTCTATCATGTATTTTTTCTATCATGTATTTTTTCCATCCTTTCTTACAGATGGAAAGTTTTTTTATTTTATTTTATTTATTTATTTTTTTTTTTTACTGAATTGACTGGGATTAATATTTGTTTCTTAAAAAAATAAATCTGTATTTTTAAAACAAGTAAATGACTTTTTCTTTTAGTGTATGTCTGTAACCAGCTCTTTAAAGTTTCAAAATGGTTTGTCAACATATCACTGCCATGCTTGTCACAGCCTCTCTAAAGCTGTTAGAGTGAGTCAGAGAGTGATTTTTCTGCCAGAGGAGCCTGGCAGTGACTACAAGCCTAGTGATACTTCTGCTGTGCAGAAAATTATTATTGATGGTGGTAAGGATAAGCCTGATGAGCGAAAAGATGTTGGGCTGAGCAGTGATAGGGGGAGGTGAACGGTTTGAGTTCTATCACTGAGCTGATGCTAGTCATGTCCAGCAAAAAATAATACCTTTTTATAGGACACCTAGTACTATAATTGACAGTCTTAATCCTATCCCTGTTTTTTCTTTTCCATTTTCAACTATTCTTCTAAACAGCCTATTAATTCTATTAGAGTGTGTTGATCAGTTGGTATCAAAAAAGAAACTTCAAACTTGTTGTGTATGGGCAGAAGGTTTCCCAAAGATGAATGAGAATCTTAATACAATAGGACAGTAAATATGTAAGATAAAAACTTCTAATATTTTTCCATATGCATGTGGTCTACTGGTAGTTTTCTTTTCTACTGAATGCAGTATATTGTTCTTTCCTTTTAATTCCCTCGTGTTACAAAGAGCTCTTTTCTTCTCCCAGGTTATCTGTTCTGCGACCAGCTTCTCAAGTGCTAGCTTCATATTGATCTCTGTTTTCAGCAAAGTAGGCTCTAAAATTTCTGTAGATCAAATATTACACACATGGGAGTATGGGTATGTCTATTAGGAAATCAAAGCCAACAGTCTTTGTGAGGCTCAAGAGTGTTGCTTCAAAGTATGTACTTGAAAGTAGACATTGCTGTTGGTATGCTCTTAAATGTTGGTAATAAATTCACTCCATGGTTCTTGGTTCCTGCAATTATTGCCAGGTGCTGTATAACCTTCCACTGTTCTGGTGAGACATCAGTGCGTTTCATTCTTGTGTAATATGAGAAGTCTATACCGTGCTGCATATAAGAGCACCAGGCTGACCCATTGTTTTCACTTTGGTTTTGTGCCCAGCCCTCCCTGGACAATTTGGAATGAAAGGAACTTAAGTGGGTTCTGTTTATTTGTATTTCACTGGGATACCTGTAGCTTTTAATGTCAGTCACTGAAGGCATCTAAGGTATGGAGAAACAAAATCTGTTATGTTGGGGCCCCAGCACAAGGAGGTTGTGGACATGTTAAAGAAAATCCAGAAGAGGGCCAGAGATGATCAGAAGGCTGGAGCACACCTCTTCTACAGGCTGAGATGACTGGGATCATTTAGCATTTAGAAGAGAAGGCTCCAGGGCGAACTCATTGCAACCTTCCAGTACCTAAAGGGGGCCTACGGGAAGGAAGGGGAGGGACTCTAAAGAGACTTTACCAGGAAGTATAGCAACAGGACAAGGGGTAATGGGTTTAAACTAAATGAGGTTAGGATTAGATTAGATATTGGGAAGAAATTCTTCACTCAAAGGGTGGGGAGGCCCTGGCACAGATTGCCCAGAGAGGCTGTGGATGCCCCATCCCTGAAGGTGCTCAACACCAGGCTGGATGGGGCTTTGGGCAACCTGGGCTGGTGGGAGGTGTCTGTGTCCCCCCCCCCCATGGCAGGGTGCTTGGAATTACATGGTCTTTAAGGTCCCTTCCAACTCAACCCATTCTGTATTTAAAAGATGAAAAAGAAAGGGGGGGGGGGGGGAGGGGGGGGGAAGGGGAGGGGAGTTAGAGGTGCTAAAAGGATTAAAAGAAAAAAAAAAAAAAAGTAAAAATTGATTTGTACTTCTTTGTTACCATGCAGGTACTAATGCTATGTCTGCATTAGCAAACTAAATAGGGTTAAAGTGTAGGATGAGCATTGGCATGTGACTTGTTCATTTTGCTGAACTGTTGTTAAATTGTTGCGGTGATGCATGATGTGATTTTTGGTTCAGGCCTAATTTTATTTTTCCAGAGACTGCCTGAGAATCTTTTTGGTTGTTAGCATGGTCTGGGGCTGCTCCTGGGGTCAGTGTGGCTGCTGCTATGGTGTCTGGGGGCCATGTGGGGAGGAGAGGGCCTAGGAGCTTAGCTCAGTGGATGTGAGTAGTGCTGCATGGGGCTGAAGAGCCTTTATACAAAACGTGGACACAACCCAAACATATTTACTTCTGATCCTGTGGCTAAGTGTTGCCATTTGGGATGCTGTGGTGTAACCCTGAGTGTTGGTAGACTGAAGTTGTGGAAGAAGTCAGTAGTAGATCACTTTTTTTAGGTTTTAAAAATAATTTTTCATGTAGAGTAATAATCCTTTTAGTATTGGAGGTGGAGGAAGCTTGATGTGTTTGGGCATGTAATGAACGCGACACACATGAATTCATTTGTGACATCTCTCTGTAGGGAGA
This sequence comes from Aythya marila, assembly GCF_965140915.1. Taxonomy (NCBI): domain Eukaryota; kingdom Metazoa; phylum Chordata; class Aves; order Anseriformes; family Anatidae; genus Aythya; species Aythya marila. The sequence goes on from NC_139042.1 coordinate 104,332,565, forward strand.
CTTGTGTTTATAGGGAGACTTGTATTGAGGGCAATGTCCCCAAAAGTCTGTGGGGAGATGATCTTGATCTTATTTTTTTGTATCTGTTTTTTCTCCACACCTAACAAAATGTCAACTAGTACTGAAAGCGCGGGGCATTTACACTAAAAGGAATTTGGTGGAAGGGGGAGAAGATGCACTAAGCAACTAAAAACCTCATTAACCAACTACTTGCACTTTACCTACACAATATCTGAATATCTCTTGAGCTGTGTCATGAGCATCAGATTAGGAAGTCATGCCCTGCTGTAAAATTAACTGCTCTTGTACAGCCCCTCACGATAGGTGTTTGCAATACCCCAGTTCCAACAGGTTACTAAACTCCAATTCCAGTAACACTAAAAGTGCTCCCTAAAATTAGTCAGCCTAAATTTGTTAAATCTAGAATTCTCAAAGCAGCTGAAGTTTTTGCACCTGAACATTCTTTCTTTTTTAATTTATTATTAAAAAAAAAGAAAAAGAAAAAAAGAAAACCCTACAACCAAACAAAATAGAAAAAAACATAGCTGAGGAATGGCAATTCTTGTCATTATTTCACATTGCCTGTGCTATGGGTTCCTCCCACCCCATTTCACCTGCAAACCGTCTGTGTTGATTCACACCTTGACCCATCACCCCAGAAATTGCAGAAGCAAAAATAAACGCTGACCTTTAATGCAACCCGTGCTCCTTTCACTCTGTCTTATATTCTGACCCAGAGTAAACCATTTCAGTTCACCAAACCGGCAGAAATCTAACCTCAGCTAATGTTTTTGTGTTAGCTGTTTGGCTTAGCAAATTGAAAGAGCTCATCGCAGAAGCTGACAAGTGCCAGGAAGTGATAGAAAGGCAGGACTGCAGCAGCGGCTGTTAGCCTGCCTTCAGCTGCCAAGGAAGCACAGCCGGGGAAGAGAAAGTAATGCGTTCCTCTCCGTGTCTATTAGCAAATCAGGGTCTTCTTGCTGTGTTATAGATTTTTTTTTTAGTTAGTTGACACATTTTTCAGTCCCATCTCTGATGTATGAAGACTGGAAAAATCTCCCCCTGAAAAAAAAAGCCATAAAAATGAGAATTTCAGTGACCTGGTTCCTGATCTTGCAGAGTACATGTATTTGGCAGTGTTTCAAACTCGCTAGGTAAGAACAATACATATTTAGTTGATATATAGGTATGTATGTACTTATTAGGCTGTGCTTTCTTGAAAGCATGGTTTGTGGATGAGAGACTGAGGTCTTTTAAATAAGGTTCTGCTTCTCTCTCAGGCAGTAAGTGACATAAGGTACGTGAATGATGTGAAACAAATAAAGTGCTACTCAGGATTGCATCCACTGGAGATAATAGAGAAATCTTTGCTCTAAGCCCCATGACATTATTTCAATTCAATAGTAAACATATTTTCAATTTTAAAATGAACTTCAAGGGAATCTCTAGAAGATGCAGTCTCTTAGCTACTTGAGGGATCCAAACAACTAATACAATGCCTTATGAAAACCTGCTTAACAAAACTGGTTCTTCCCAGAAGAGAGGGAGAACATTTGTTAAGATATGAAAAACAAATATTTATGAAAAGATTATTTTATTCCCTTTTGGTTAGTCCATGTCATCAGTACATTTGTGAATTGCTAAGGGGTCATCTAGTTCAGTGGCTTGGCTGTTGCTCTTCTGTTGATACCTTTTTTGGGGTACCAGAGTCCCTCTAGGTGAATTATTGAAAAACACGCTTCTGATGTTTTTAATATATTTGTTGATCAACAGTCTCTGATCAAGCGTATGCTACAGTGTTTCTTTAATATTACATATAAATCTGACAAGATATTTCATAAGCAAGTGTTCATGGAAGTTTATTTTTGGAAGAAAAATTATTTTTGAAAAAAACAACTTTGTGTTTCATGTAGAAGTTTACCTTTGTGTGAGATTTTGCAAAATCTGCGTGGCAAAAGTGACAGCTCTGTAATTTAGGTAGTACCCAGTTTTCACCATTGGTACTATTTGCGTTAAAACCTTACAAGGACATTTTAATTCTATTTGCAGAGATGATTCTTTTTATAAAGTGCAAAAAGTCATTATATAGTCTACTAGAGTATAAAAGAAGAAACATTTTTTGCTGATAACAGAAATGAGACTCAGATATGATTAGATTTGATTTCATCAGGGTTATGAGTAAGGAAATACTCTGACATGGGTTAATGTATACTAGGAAGTCATTAGTTTTAAAATTCCTGTATCGTGTGCTCTTGTCAGTATGGCCTGTTACAAAACCAAATATTTATTTGAGGAATGTTCATGGGGGGAAAGAAAATAATATTCATTCTGTTTCATGTAGAAGACATCTTAAAGCTGATCTTCCTTTGTCCTTGCAAATTTTCAGTTGAAAGCTGCCCTGTAGGATGAAGGCCTGGGGATAGCTGCACCAGGTAACGTGAGAGGTATGGCTCAGTGCCCCAACCCTGCCAGTGGAACAGGCCGTGCGCCCTGCACCTCTCCTGCTGCAGGGAAAATTACTGTCTTTGAAGTTGATTGTGGAAGGGAGTTGCATATAACTCAAGGTTTTGTACCAGTATAGGCAAGGTGCGCAATGTGCTCACTGCCACTGAGTTACTCTTTGGGGACTTCAACATCCTGCAGAAGGGTGGGAGGAGAGAAAGAAAGGGGAGGGGGGAGAAGATATCTGATGGTGATAATGTCTTTCGTTAGCACAGCTAAATTTGCAAGGTGTCGTTGTTCAGCACCCTCATTGCCAAATACACCATGCTTTTCATCACTCTGCTGCGACATAACAGATTTCTTTGTAAGAACAACAGTCTCTGCAGATGCAGTCAAACAGCAAATGTGGTCTTAGGAGGGATATTTATACTCATAATTTTGTACTTCTAATAGAAAGGGAATAGCCTTGTTGCTGCCTGGTGAAATGTTATCTACAGTGTACTTCTTGGTTGTAAGAAATCAATTCTAACTTGAAGAGTACTTTGTTTATTTTTGCTATAGTTTGCACATTACAAGAGGGAAAAAAGTAAATTGTGCAGAGGATGAAAACTGATTTTGATGGCTTTTGCATTGCCTTGTTTCAGGAAGAACAATTGTTTCTCATTTAAATGCTTGATGGCTGAGGGAGCTGGGAGACAAATATCTTAGAAGATGGTTTTCTAGAGAAATTCTAAAATGAAGTTTTAAATTGGAAAATCAATATTTATAAGGGCCCTTAGAAAAATGCATCATAATCTATGCAGTCTGAGATTGTATTATGGGCCCTACTCAAACATAAATTGAAGTTAACTATATTGAGATCTTTTTGTTGGTTGAAAGGATTGTTGCATTTCAGTCTTCTTATGTGTAATGGCTCATCAGGTAGTCACTTGAGACTTGACAGATTGAGGCAGAATGCTTCGAGGAGCATACTTGCTTCTCCACTGGAGTGTTGTTCCAGTCTCAGTGAAAGAAAAATCAGTTATCTGTTACTCATAAGGTAACTCTGCTGACTCATCCCTTGAGCAGATTGATGCAAGATACCTTCCTATTAAAAAGCCAGTAATGAAAGAATTTATTTTTAAATTCAAGGAATTGCAAGGATTTGGTTAAGGGAAAAGCAAAATCAATTTCAAGTTTAGAGAAATTAAAGTTGCAAGTTTGCTACAAATTTAGATTTTAGAAATTATCTAAGTAAATAAAATATACCTGATATTTCTAAATATTTTAACTTTATTTTAACCTTTGTATTTTGTGATTTCCCTACATATTAAATTGTGCTTTAAAAGAAGACTTACAAAATAAAGAATCCTTTTAAATAACATACAGTTGGTAGTTGCTTTGTCTTCAGGAACTCAAACTTTTGTTTTCTAGGACAGATATTTTGACTTTAAATTCATTCTTAATTCTGTGTAGATTCAAAATTTAAAATGTAGCTAGCTGAAGATACTATATTCTATTTTCATGTCTGCTATTTAACATGTTTATGTGCAAATCTAATGTGAAATAACTCTAGGCAACTGTGCTGCAGGAATGGGTGTTGGATTGTTAAGGTTCCACAAACTAAACTTCATTTAAAAAGGGAAATGCCATCCTTTCATTTTTTAGGCAGACAAATTGCATTTACATCAAGCAACTCTCTTGATCTTTTGGACGTGGGGAGGCCTCAGATGACATATGTTTTATTTCGTAATATGGTATGGTAAAAGTGTGAGGCAGAGTCAGTGGATAAGTGATTTTGAAGAAAGGACTAGCTGGTCTTATTTAAATTCATCAGAGATTAGGAACTAAAATTCTTTGCAAATAAACAGAATTGTAATAAAAAATAACGTGCTATAACTTTCCTTTTCCTTGAGAGAACCATTGGGTTTTATACTCAGGTTTTAAAAAAGCAAACAACTTAGTACTGTTGTTTTCCATAACAAATGTATGTGGAAATGCCTTACGAAATAAGTGACTGTCACAGACTTAAAATGAGGAAAAAATCAAGATGCAGGCATAGGCAAAGGGATCGCTGTAGACATCTCAGCAGAGTACTGGCACAGCCAGGTAAATGCGTACGACAAAAACTCACTAGGTTGTTGCAAGGGCTGAAGAGGAGAAGACCCATGGGGGGAGGAGAGCAGCAGGTAATAAGGAGGGGAATGATAATATTTAGCTTGAGGTCTGCCCAAGGTGACTTTCAGGGACACGGAGAACAATTTTGATTTACCTTCTGAAACAGACCCTAGGGGAAATTGTCTGTTGGAAAGTGTTCCAGAGGAATTGCTTCTTGTACGAGAGATGAGTTTTTCATCGTGTTTTTCTGCAGGCTATGGATTGGGGTTACAAATGGTTTGAAGCAGAGAAAGTTACATGTTTAACCCAAGCACTTCTCCATCCTAGGTCCTCAAGCAAAGAAGGAAAATCTTTTCTCAGAAAAGCACAGCACAATTTATTCAAACTAGACACTAGTTTATTGAGACATACTTTAGGGACAAGCTGAAAATATTGTTTAAGAAATAATATAACAGTAAGAATAATACTGAAAATGTAAGACTATTGGGAGAAATCTTGCTGTTAAATGAAGAACATAATTTCGTGATTGAAGTGGTCATAAAACTCCTCAAAGAACACTTTATAGCTCTGATTAATATAATTCATTTAATTAAAAAAATATAATAGGAAAGGCTACGGGAAAATATCTTGGAAAATAAGCCATCTCTGAAGACTTCTCCAAACTGTTGGCAGGAAACCTGTTAAAAAGGATGAAGAGGTTTATAGACTGGTAAATAAGCGTTACCAGGAGGTCTGTTCAGTCTGCAGCAAAAGCTGAGAATAGCAGGACGTCTCCTAGTGCTGTGCCTGCTTTTCAGAAAGAAACTCAGCCAAGGTGAGGCCAGAATACCAGCTGTTCCTTAGGCAGCTACTTTTAAAGGGTTCCTTCATCATCACTCGAAGCTTTGTTTTGTTCTGTCTGGTTTGGTGTTTGAGGGCAGACTCAGAGATCAAGCATTCAATTCATGTGGTGTAAAAACAAAACCTGAATAATTTTTAGTTTTAGGTAAACAAGATTGGGGAAAAGTGTGGTCTGAACTGTAGTAAATAATGTTTGGGATTTTGACTGAAATGAGGAATATGTTTCTTCATTACAAGCAGAAATCTACCTGACACATTGTGTGTTTCATCTGGTGCGCAACAAGAGTGGGCTAAGTTCACAAGCGTGCTGTGTCACTTCCCTTTTATGCAGTAGTCTGGAAATTAGCATGCTCACCAAGAGTGTGAGAAACCAAATTCCATTACATTCTCTGCTGCTGGGAATTTAATACTGCATCCTTCTTTCTCCCAAAGAGGATACTAGAAGCATCAGGCTATTTGTTATTTCTGAACACTTGTCATTTCCCTTTGCATAGTAAGTGAATATTCCAGTGGTGGCTGAAATCAGTTTTTCAGATGACTATCCTGAAAATGCACTCTGAATAAACTAAGTATTAGGCATTAGGAGCTCCTTCTCAAATGTTCAATACCCAAGTTTAAATGCACTTTACCTTCATTAAAAGCAGGAACGTGAACCAAGTTTAAAGCACTAATAACAGCACCCTGGCATGGATATCAGCACCCAACATGTTGGCTTAGGCTTGCCCTTGGGGAAAAGGGAGGTTCGTATTTAGATCTTCTAAGTGGTAGACAGAGCCTAAGCCTATAATGACATCATCTGAAGTTGAATTGCACAAACCTGAATTATATTTTAAGTGAGCATAATGTATTTTTTTTCTTTTGTTGTTCTCTGCACAGAACAAAACTACTTGTATGAAAGACATCTAAATAATGCTTATCTGCAACTAACATCCTCATTAAAGTGGTGACAAAAATACCCTAGCTAATGTTGGTTTTGGATGTTCATTTTTCCAAAGACCCCAAAGTTGCTGGCTCCCATATGTATTTGTATCTTAATGTGGTGAGTAAATCTTTCAATACATTGGCATAGAAATCAGTAAACAAACAGATCATAATATGCAGCAGGATAAGAGTCTGGAAAAAGTCTCATATCCAGACTAGAATCTGAAGATCCCTCTTTACCATTACGAGTATGGTTACAGCCAAGGCAGTTCTGTAGCATTTCATCTGTTGGGTAGAAACTGGTTCCCAAGATGCGTTACCTAAAGATACACTAAAAGTAATGAAATGCTTCCTGGTGCCATAGTTGTAGAAATTCTTTTCAACAGGCATGATCTGAAAAATAGAGTCCTATTCCCACTTACGATGTCTCTTGAAATAATTTAGGAGCTGGCATGCATCCACATATTGGGAGGCTTGTATTATTTTCAAGTTTAGTACATACATCATCCAGTTGTACCCTGAAGCTCTCTGTTTTCAGTCCTTTTATGTTGCTAGTCTTTCTACCTGCTAGCCTACATTTAGAAATTTAAGAAACAAAAGTTCCTTTGTAATTAATAGTTACAAAACTTGTTTCTTTCTATGAAATATTTTGATTTTTAAATCCTGGACTGTGTAGATATCAATGTTTCCAGTTTTGTCCACATCAGAGGTTTGAATAGTGCCTTAGAACTTCATAATCTAGGTTTTTGCTAAAAGTGGCACCTGTTTAGAAAAATGATAGAAGCCCAGAAAAAAAATAAAGGTGTTCCTAAGGGAATCCTTTAATTGATAAATAGCACTTTTCTTATTACGCCTGGGTAAACAGATTTACTCATTCAGATGGAATTAACATCACGCATGAACTATGGGACAATGTTTTGGCAAGAAATGAGGCTTGTCATCTGATTTCCAATAAAGATTTGAGATGAAACATTGTATGATCACTTAATCTTGTTAAACGTAGCACAAAGCACTAAGTGTATTAGAGCGTGTATTTAAATGATAACAAATCCTGCTGTTAGACCTAATAGAAAACAGTCCTTTCCCCACCCAACACAACTCCTAGAAGGAATTCCTTCCTGCTTTGGAGCTATTTATTCTGCCTTTGTTATTGGCCATGGTGTATGTTGATACAGATCTTTAGTTGTTTGGATTTAGATGTCAGCATTTATTTATTAGCATGACTTTTAAAAATATATAAATTGTTATGAAATATGAATACACATTATATAACATGTTATACTGTGCTGTATATAAAATATATATAGTTATGTGAAATGCATGTAATATAAAATACAAAATATACTTAGATATGTAGAATAGTGATAACAATTATAACATATAAATACAGTTCAGAGGTAACATCGCAAATGAAATTTAAAATAGCCATTTCCATTATAGGAAGAGTCTGCATCCCTTCTGTTGTTTCCATGGACTTTTTATTTTTGCAAGTATTTTACAAAGTAAAACTTACATAGTCCAACTTCAATGAAAAGGGGTGACAGATAAACCTAAAAAAACCCTCTGCAATTATTCAAGAATGATAGCTAGCTCCTTCAAATAGGTATTAAGCTGTTTAAAAAGCAGTTTACTTTTCAGGAGCTGTGTATAAAATAAATTGCAATAGCCCCAGACTGACATAATGAACTCTGCAAACACTTCCTGCAGGACCAATATAACAGCTGTTGTCTAATGTCTGATTTTTCACCATTTCTTACGTAGCACAGAGCGTAACTGCATTATCCATACTCCAGCCCCACAGCTGGCCCCATTATTCCACATTACTCCCCCAGGCTGGCCTCTGTTACAGAAATTGGAGCTCTGTGTGAGGTGCCAGAGCAGAACTACCAAAGGTTATCCATGCCTGAAGATGTGCTTAGTTGTATGTGCTCTCGCGCTTCGGTTATTGGCGCAAAGAAAGTCTTGGTTGGGCAAGGCAAGGTCTGAACCCAAGCTCTGTAGTGCCAATAGCTTTCCATGCATTAGTACCAAGGCACTTTCCTGTTATTGAATGTTTACAGCATTTCCCAGTATTTTGTTGTGGGAATGCAGCAAGCATAAAATGCTTTCCTTCACAGAGAGGAGAGAGTGACAGAGAGAATGTTTATGTCCTGAATCTGTTTGTCATGGTTGCAGTAGATGGCTGCAACTATTAACAGCTGCTTAAAAATTACTTTGCTTTGATAGAGCAGTTAGTACCTTCACCGAGGTATGAATTTAAGCTGATATATTGTAAAATGAATTTCTAGAATTGAATGCAGGTATAAGGGAATAAAATTAACCTTATAAAAATTTTGAGTATCAGGCACATCAAAATTTAATTCTAAAATACTAATATGGAAAGTTGTTTTTGTACTCACATTTTGTGTATTTTGTTTAAATGTTTCACACATTGGCTTTGTGTGTTTACTTGATGTTAAGCTGTAACTGAAAAATATACATATTTATATTAGTGGATGTGTCTGCACATTCTTTTGGTGAAGATTCATGAAATGCAGAATTGTAAAACTATGCACATCTGAGCTGCTGCATACAGAATACTATCAGTTGTCCTTGTTCACAAATAGCTCTGTGTGTACACATCATCCCTGTAATTTTCATCACATTAATGTGATTCATTAGCTGTTTAGGAAGAAGACACATGTCAGATGCTACAGAATAGAAATCGCTCAACTTTGAGGTTTTATCTAAAATGGAGAATTAGTGTTCTGGAAGCTGCGTGTGAAGGTACAGCTTGTGTGTATACTAAGTACAAGTCATGGTGACTAACAGCAGAACTGCCACAGCTGGGTATGCATTCATCTTTCCCAATTTGAAAAAAAAAAAAATAAATAACGGATTGTCTTGCAAGAGTATCTGTATCTCCACTACGGGATAGCAGCATGCAGTGTTTTGCATGCTTCCACATCATCTAGTCCTGTCAGCTTCTTCCTAACACAACTCCAAATGAAACTACTTAGAGTAGTTTGTCTATAAGAATCACTGTGTTGAGAATATGATAGCTACGAATAGGGAAAAATTCCTGTTCAGGAAGTGCTTGCATTGGCAACCCAGTCGGTGTGGTGATGGGAGAGGAGAAAGAAAATAGGTTACACTGTTTAATAATGCAATTACAAAAGGTGATTTGAATTTGATTATCTGTGAGGAATGCTGATAAGGGTAAATCTCTGTGCACTTGGAGATCTGAATGCTGAGGACAGATCAAGTCTCTGCAGGCTTGCATGGAAAAGCACAGCTATTTCATGACCTCCTTCTCTCTCCCATTAGGCTCAAGCCTTGTAAAAGCAGGACAGATTTTGGACTGTAGATGCAAGAATGACCAAGTGCTTTCAGGTATAGCTGAAAAAAGTTAATTTAGTTTTATTCTTTCTTTGTAAGAAGAGATTAAAAAAAATAAATAAAAAGGAATCCATTTTATGAAAGCAAGTACAGTGATGTAAATACATTTTTCTCAGATAAACAACATGCCAGGATCCTGTTTTACTTGAATAACCAAAGGAAGAAAAATCTTCAAAAGCAATCGAGTAAATTGTCTGTAAAACGATTTTCCTAAATTTCCTAGGCAGTCCAAAAGAAGCTGTAAACTCTGATCTTATTTCTTAAAGTATATTTCTACTTAGTACATTTTTTCTGGAAGAGCATTTTATGCTAAAATTTGTAGCTTGTAAAGACACCCTTCCAGCGTTTTTTTATCTACAGTAACATTTCTGATATTTCAGCAACAACCTTAAGTTGTATAAAAAACAATCACTTTAAGGTCTTTCAATATAAACAGATCTTCCATACAACTACAGTGCATTGGACCTATCTTTCTTACTTTGTGGAATCACCTTACAAATACATTACCAGTTCAGTCTATTTTAAAATTTTCTAGTGTTTATTGCCTGATTTCAGTTAGAAGGCAAGTGTATAGCAAGCTGATTAATGGACGGTTTGCTGTCCTTTCTATTCCCCTCCTCCTTTATCTTCCTTGTCTGTCCTAGGCATCTACAGTTCCAGATTATTTTAGGGATAGATACACCTGGCTTTGTAGATAAATGTTTAAAACTTAAAATCTTTAAACTCACAATCAGAAGGCAGGCATACCTCCCACTAGACCAGGTTGCTCAAAGCCCCATCCAACCTGGCCTTGAACATTCCCAGGGATGATCTAGCAGAATGGCCTTTATTGTGCTGTTTTGTGCCTGGCGTTGACAGCAGTCATAACCAATCCTTGTTAAGAAGCAATTTTCAAGCTGATTTTTTTTTTTCTCCCACAACGGTTTGGGACTTAAGGAATATGGGCAATTTGCCGTAACACAGCAAAACATAAGTAAACGTTTGGAATGAAAAAAAATGCAACATACACTAGTTGGAAATAAGAGGAAATACCAGTTTGAGTAGGTATGAGATGGAACATAGTGGGGAAAAAAAAAAAAAAAAGGAAATACATATCATTTGAGCATTACTATTCTGTACAGGATAATGGGTAAAATACACATTTAAATAAAATCTTCCACAAGTACATTCTGTAATGCAGAGCAGAAGCTTATATCAAATTTTAAAGTTTGTCTTGTTGTCTAATTTGTTAATAATGAAATTAGGCATGTAGAAAAACATGAAAAATGAAGCACTGTCGTTAGGAGCAACCTTTTTTATTGGCCCAGGTAAAACATGTCAGTTACATGAGCAGGTTGAGCATCACTAAAAACCTCTTTTAGGAAAACAACAACAACAACAAAAACATAACACCTTTGAAATAATTACTGAAAATTAAGCTAGAAAGTAAAATCTCTAATAGATTTAATTTTCATTTGATTGCTAATTCCTATCACAGCAAAAATACATAAAATGATGGATGTTCTTATTTCATAGTGTCAGCCCTGTGTTACACACATATCTTTTAACATTATACTTAATGAGAAGCAAGTGATAGATAGGTCTTGATCTTACTCTTTAACCAAATCCGTATTGAGTCACACTTTTCTTTTTACTTTTAAACCTCTTCGATACCTTGAACCACTTGCAAATCCTAAATATTCATGTGGTAGGAGAACGTGGCTGTGTGCTCCATGCTGACATCTTAATGCTGTTGACTATACTGGTTGCTGAAACAGTGTGGCTGGCTTAAATGAGTACAGTTGGTGAGAGGATTGGTAAGAAGATTGTATTCTGCTTTTTTGGTGGCAGTTTTTCAGTTTAGTCGATTTTTTGTTTTCTGTAGGGTAAGGTTTTATAGCTCAAATATCCCACTCTCAAATACAGTCAGCACAGGTACTCTGGTTATGTTTTGGTTTTCTGTGGTCAAGTTTTCTTTCTGGGAATAGGCTGAATAAAAAGTTAACAAAATGGCTTATGGTTTCTCAAAAGGTGTTAGGGCTAGAACCAAGGTGCAGGAGACACAGGTATATAACCTGACATTCAATATATCTACTGTAGATGAAATTACAAAGCTATCAGAGTGCTTCTCACAAGCAATAACATTTAGATTAAATTAGAAATGGTATAGTGTTAGAAAATATTTGGGTGTCTACTAAAAAAAAACTTCTACTACGATGATTTTCAGAAGAGCTTGTCGTAGTTAAAGATCTCTCCTTAATGCATCTCTTACATTATAATAGGTTATTTTTCAGATTCACAGGCTAATGCAACAGGGTAACCCTACAGTGGAATGCTCTGTACTTCTCATGTTCTGCAGGTAATTAGCTACTGCACTTTAGTTCATTACTTCATAGGTGATAAATTACTTCGGGGAAAAATGCTTTTAAAGAGTTTGACAAGTTTAATTAATCTATTAAAACTTTGACTCTTGGATGAATTTACAAGAAACATCCTTCGGTTTCAAGGGCAGCTCAGCTGCCACCCTCTACCACCATACCAAAATGGCAATGAGTAAAGAGCACAAACAAGAACAGTGAGATAAATGAAAAAGGTAGTCCTGTGCTTAGACACCTTGCATATAGGCAATTATACATTTCATTGAACAGCAGAATAAAATATTCTTTGTACTGTCCGTGTAGTGTGGTGACAGGTAATTAATACCCAAAGCAAAACAAATTCATACAATCAAGATTCCATGCCTTTTCCGCTGGGAATGCTCTTATTCAGTTGTACACAAAATGCAAATTTGCGTGCTCAAAAGGAAAAGATAGACTTAAGGTTTCCTGAAGTACTTATATTACAATACAAGTTTCAACAAGTATATCTTTTCTTTTACCTTACTTAACGTACAACATAGATTTAAGAAGTTATTCGACAATTCTTGTTTATCCTTTCTACCTCAATATCTTTTTATTTCTTATCTGCTCTTTACATCCTTCTCTCAAGGTGGAACTCTGAATTTCTTCAAGAGTCTTTGTTACTGTGTCTGGTGTCTAATATATGACCACTTCAAAATATATTTACTCATTTTTATAACAACTTTACATGTCAAACTAATATAATTATTTTTGTTTTGCTGTCAGTTATACGAAGCAATAAGAACACAAGCAGGTGTTTTTTAATTATTTGGACCCCCATTCTGTAATCACCAAAAATGTGACCACATCTCACTTTGCTTCACATTGTCAACACCCTACACATCAATTAAAAAATCAGGTTGCATTAACACAACTTTCTGTTAAGAAAATTCAGCAGCTGGATATCAAGGTTTTGTGTTGTCCTCTAAGCAAATGAACAAGTAGTAGCCAGTTTTTCAGTTTATTTCAGTGACTTTCCTAAATTTTCACAGCAGTCTCTAAGGACAACAGAATAGAATCCAGTTCTCAAAAGCATCCTTCACCTCTTTGAACTAAATTGTAGTCATATTTTTTCCACTCCTCTCTTCCGTTTTAGTTTCTCTTTGCTTGTAACTGTCATCCTCATCAAGAATAACCATCATCCTTAACAGCAAAGAATGTTGGTGGTTTGTTTTTATTGCTAGACAGCTCTGATTTACTCTAAGACAATTTTATTCCCATAGGAAAATGAGGCAACCATTAAAAAAGAATTCTATAATTATATAATTAAAGAGTGTAGCATCACAAGCACAGACAAGACATAAAGCTGCAAGAAAAAAAAAATGCATCTCACACATCTGTGACAGCTGACAAACTTCCATCTCACAACGAAAGTGGATTACTGACAGTAGGTATGAAAATAACCAAAGCTGCAGAATGGAATATGTCTGTTAGTTTTAATGTGTCTTATCCTGTAGTTTTCTCTATTTCTGGGTTAAATAAAATAAAAGTTCAGCTTACCAACAGCTAGAACTCAGCTCTTTTTCAACTGCTTCCCCCTGGGTGGAGTTGGTGTGCACAGTTCAAGGTGAAATGCCTCTATCCATTGAACCTTATGCATCAACCTACATATTAACAAGAACATTGCAACTGCCATCTGAATGGATTAACACATACAGGGCATTTCTGGGTATTGATTGAAATGGGATACAAAATGAATAATGAACCAGTTGTAGGCTGGGTGGTTCCTAATGGGTGACTGACTCTTAAAACCTTTCCTAGCAGGACACAGCAGTATTGACCTAGTCCCCCGGTGTTAAGTGTGCAGACACAAACGCATGCACACATAGGGAGCCTCAGCATATAGTTTGCTGCTTTGCTAGGAAGGATTTCCATTGTATGGTAGCATATTGCCATGAATCCAGATCGTTAGCAGTGTCAGGAGATCTTTGTCAGGAGATCTGTGTCCTCCCCATGCCACTCTTGCTTATGAAGGTGCCTGTGAGGATTTCTTCTGCTTGCACTTCATAAAAGGCCATTTGCTCAATTTTGAGGAATAAAGGGTCTTTAGTAGCAACTATGGTATTTGCTTATACCCCAAGGCAAAATGTTTTCTTATAGCCCTGTGTATCCACTTTTAATTCTGTCTATTCAAAATATTTAGCACTTCCTTTATAATGTACTTCTGACTTAACTGTGTTCTGGAAGAAAGGATAACCCAGGCAACCCAACAGTCTAGCCCTTAGGCAGCCTACAGGCAGTCAAAACCTGATGGTAAAAGGTCCCTCACAGTGCTAGCAGTAAAGGCAACAGTGTTTTGAAAGGTGAAAAGGGAAAGTAGATTGGAAAATGGACAATGTGTCTAAGTGCTAGTTCTGTTAGGCTCATGACAGTATCTTTGGAGCCAAGGAATATAAAATACTGACTTAAAAGATTTTAGAAACTGATGGAGCCATGTAAAAACACTGTCCTGAGATGGAGAGAACTGCAGGAAAAATAAAATTGTGCCCACTCTGCAGCAGCAGGGTGGGCTATTTATACCTTACTCTTTACAGCAACAGTAGAGGGCTGACAGCAGTCCCTTCCCATTGCGTAGCCTTACGTAGTGGTGCAAGATGCTGATTTGGTCGTGCAGCACCTATTTGCAGTCTTCAGCTTGTCAGGATATCCCCACAGAAGAGGTACCTGCCTGGATCAGGCTATGAACTGGATGAATAGCATTAGGCTTGGGCAGAGAACTCTTGCTCAGCAGAAATATGCTATAAACCTTAGCATCAAGGCTTTCCCAGACAAATTCTGATTCATGGTCTGAAATGCTTCAACCCTATATGATGGACATGTCTTGTATCTGTTTATTTTAAGTTTGTGTTACTAGTTTAAGAAATTATTTGTCTGAACCACTGGAGAGGATTGATTTCCCAGGATGGAGAAGACTTCTCCTTGCCTTGGAAAGTAAAGGAGGCAGCTCCAGGGAAAGAAGGACTGTAGGGTTAAACGGGCAGGCGCCTAAGGTGACAGGGCAGAGAAAGTAGTGAAAGGGATGAGGAGCAGTCCCTCAGGCCACAGAGAAGCTGGGCAGAGGAACTTGAAAGGGAAAAGTCTAGGTTAGGCAGGGTTTGATAAAACTCAGAAAATGTGTGAGTAGTTGGAAACAAGGGCCTGCCCTGGTTCTGTGAGTTTGCGTGCATTGAAATGGTAATTATGGTAGTTAACAGTCTACTAAAGCCTTGCTTGTTGTTTTATTTTAAAAGCCCGAAGATTAATTTTGATTAGTTAAGTCTAAGAGGGACTCTGGAGCTCAAGGCCTTGTCCTGCTGGAGGGCTGTTCTTACTAGTGAGCTGCATGATGGGCGGACTGGCATTGCAGAAATGTATAGCTGTTAAAGTAATGTTGTATCTTCATTATGACTGGAATGCTTCTAACAGCATTACTTTAGTGTATCTCCTATGTGAAATACTTGATAACTGTAGTCAGGACCATGTAGGAGTACCCCTACAGAAATGCTTTATTTTTGAGAGACATGAAACTTTGCACAGTCATCATACACATGATCTACTGACTTCATTTTGTGGTAGTGGATGAGAGTTACGGAGTGATTTTGTTAGAAGCTGCATAACTTATATTCATAGCTTGTGACTCCCATGTTGGAGTTTATCCTTCTATCACTTCTTTCCTTGGATTTATTGATGCCATTCATTATATGCAGCAGGTCAGTTAGGGAGCAATATAAATTCTCTCTCTCTTTCTCTAATTTCAGCTGTAATTGAGTTTTCAGCAGGTTTGTCCATTATTCTTTTGTTACAGTAGAGAAGAGAGATCCTAGCTGGGATCAAGATAGATCAAAGTGTGTGTCAGATAACTAAGTAAAGGTAATGAATTGCAACTATTCCATATGGCAAAAAGAAAAAATTAAAAGATTGACAAAAATGAATTTGCTATTTGAGTGAGGCAAATTTGTTATTTGAATGAACCTTATTGGAAATATGCTGCTGTACCCCCCAAAAAAACCTTTTTTTTTTTCTAGGCTATTCTTGCAGTAAGGGATCTATTTTATACATCTGTTGGGGCTGAAGACTTACCAGGATGGACCTCAATCAGCTTCTCTTTGTTTGCACAGTTGTATGTGATTTTGCTTTTTCATTTCACTTATGCGTCTTTGCACAGTGATTTTACACATCACTAACTTTGCATCCAAGTTACCGTGATGTGCATGTACTTTTTAGAATGCTAGATTTTCAAATGATGGGAGGAGGGGGCTGAATATAGTGAAATCAAAGTGAAGCCCCTGGTTTGTGCTATGTACAGACATATGCAGTATTTATTTTTCATATTAGCCTTTGATTTTTTTTGTTCCTTAGAATACAAAGACATGTTCATTTAAGTTTCCACATCATCTACATTTTGCTCCTCTTCCTATTTCTGGAGTGTTAGATTAGGTTTACATAACCTTGTTAGCAAGCTATGGGTAAGAACGTTCAAAATATAAAGATGCCAGCATACATATCTGTGTGCATTTGGGTGCAGATGCATTGTATGTATGTGTAAAGGCAAATGGAAAGAAAGCAAGGTCTCAAGGCATAAAACGAAACTGTAAGTTTATAATGTATATTCCTTTTGAAAGTATGTGTCATTGGGTAAAGGTAACTTTTGGTTTTTTTTTTTTTTTTTTTTTTTTTTCAAAGCAATGCTGTAGCACATGGCGCGCACAGAATTCTGTAGGAGCATTTGTTCTGGGCGTCTGTAAAAGAGAATAGCTCTTTGGACCCCTCAGTGGGTGCATCAACTCCAAGGCATAATCTCTTAGTCTTTCATTATAATTGGAATATGTAATAGCTCAAACAAAGTTAATGAGCTGCATCAGGCACATCATTGGTTTTTGTTTGTTTTTAATAACACATGATTTTCTCTGTAAGCTTATTTTTTTTTTTTTTTAATTTCTTTAGCTGAATATGTACCAAGTATAAATCTATGTAGCTCTAATTCAGTAACCTAAGTTACATGAGATGACTGTTCTCCCAGTGTTTTTTACCAGATAAACTAAATGGATGAAACTTGTATGAAGGTTTGAAATGTGTGTTCAGCAGTGACAGATTTTTCCTTTGGCATTTATGAGCTGGTATATTACTTTTTGAGAAGCTGAGGTTTTGAAGTAACTTCAGATTCATGACTCAAAGAGAAGATCAAATAAAGTGTTAAAGTAGCTGTGAAATCCACCAGCAAATGGCTGAATGACATGGATTTCAGCCCCCCCACACCCCCTTGAAATTGATCTACAAGCTGAACAAATGTAAATTATATATATAAAAAAAAAAAAGTAATGTTAGCTGAAAATTACAGCATGAAAGTTTAAAAAAAATCCACATAGAAACAGTTTTTTTTCCCCCCCTTAGAAAATATTGTGATTATTTTTCCTATCTAAAAAGCTAATTGGAAAATGTGACTTCTTAAGTAGTTATTTAACGTGCTGTGACCTAGTGTTGTATTTTAGCAATGGGCAAAGGGCATATTAATTTTACTAGTAAAGCTGAACTAGACAATTATACCTCCACTAGCTTGTTAGTACTTGCAAACTAAATTTTTCATGTCCTTTTTTGGTATTATTGCAATACGTTCTAGCCTAATAAGTCCTTTAAGATTACCTTTTTTCCAAAGGTGAACCAGATAGAACTGGACCAGATATTACAGCAAGTGAAATCTACAGCTTCAGAGCAAAGAGGGAGCCAAGTCTAAGTAATAGAAACATATAAATGTAGGTAATAGCATTCAGGAGAACTATAAAGTGAAAACTGCTTGACAGTGTAACAGAACTGTGAAATGTAGTAGTCAGTCAGTGGTTTTGTGGAGTAAGAAATATGCAGCGAGGAGTTTATAATGTCATTTTTCTGAAGAGTGTGCTACCCTAGTAGTAAAAGAGACAGTTTAATCTTTATTAAAAATAATCCTTAATAAAAGTACTTTGGATAGTTCTGTTGCATCTATTAGCTGAACTGCTGTCCCAGGTAAGCACCAGAATGGGAGAAGCTATAATGAAGTCTTCTCAAGAATGGCAGTAATATATTCTGTACCTTCCTTAATGTATGCCATTGATTGGTTAAACTCAGTGCATATTTGTAATAACACTGCTTTTAGTAAAAAAAAAAATCTAACTAAATTACAAAAGCCACAAATTGTCATGCCATGAATTATAAATAATTTCAACTAGATTGCTCATTTTTAGCAGTTATTATCTGATAGTTTATAAATCTAGTTTACCCTTATAGAAAAAAAAAATAAAGATGTATTTTTATATATATTTTTTTGTGTATATATACATCTTGACACCAGTGCTATGATTTTTAACCACTCTTTCCTCTTTGAGAAGAAATTGCAATAGAAACCCAGTCATACATAGAGTGGCTTTATGTGTGTGCTGGTATGCAGGATAGGACTAAATTTCTGTCAAATGCTAAGAGATGTCAAAAAAAAAAAAAAAAAAAAGGGCAAATGGTTTTGAGGGGGTGATACTTTATTGTTGTGAGAAGTAACAGCAGCCTTGGGTATACCTGATAACTGCAAACTATTTTTGATGCTTCTATTGATTAGGCATAGCTAGAAGTCTGCAGCATTTTATCTTTGAAAGTTGCATTGATTTTACACTTGCTGAAAATTCATCTGTTCTTGATATAAAGAAAGCTTCTGGTGCAGAGCAGGAGAAACGGGGCATATGAAGCAAATCTCTATAAACAAGTGCCAAATTAGCTCTTGTGGATAGAAAAGGCTGAGGTAGAGAATGTTGTCTAACCCAAAACTGATGTGTTTTCAGCCAACACCCAGATACATGCTTGGTATGTAAGCCTTCCACTAAGATTAGTCACCAAAAAAATGTGCAGAGCTCTATACAGAAATTCTTGAATATGGTCCGAAGGAAGAAAGTAGTAGTTTAAGCATATGTACTGTTGATACTTCCTTTTAATGCAGTTACACAAAAGACTAAGTTCAGTCTTGTGGGTACATCAGAAATCTAGTTTCACTCAAACTATATTTATTTGAAATGACGAAAGTTCAAGCCTGATATGTAGCAATACCCTCAGATGACTGAAAGGGCAGCCTATGACAACCCAGAGAAAAATCCTAATGATTAAATGAAAGACTAATTGCAGTTAGAGTTTGGCAGGGCACTTACAATGCTTCAGAATCCAAATAACAGTAACTAAATGAGACTTAGAAGGAAGTTATAAATTGTAAAGTTCATTGGTAATGCTTAGATGGAATAAGAACACAGAGAATAAAATGCTAACAGTCCATATTAGAGATGTGTTGTGGATGTTCTCAGATTGTTAGAGGAATTCTAACTACTTTCTTTGTTGATTTTTCCCACCTTCTTGCCCCTACCCTACCTCCCATCTTTAAAGTTGATTAATTTTGCAGTGATATAGGCTAATTGCCCTAATAAAAGTTAGAAAGGCTTGGATTGCAATGTACAGTTTCCAAACAGATTATAATTCAGGTGGGAGTCCTGAATTGAAATGGGATGGGAGGTTTGAACTGTGGTGGGCATAGGCTTTTACTTTCTTTGAACTGAGTGCTTTTGAATTCGCTTTTATCCACTGGGAGCTCTTCAGGGTGTAGATGGATGGATAATGCATTGGCTTTTCCAACGGGGCTGTGTCAGAAGGTGCTGTCAACTACTCATCATAGATTTTTGTGCTTTCCTTTCCATGGATCTCTGAAATTAACAGCATGAAAAAGATAACCTTTTTTTTTTTTGACAGAGACGGTGCGGGAGAGGAGAGGAACACTCTTTATTTGGTTTGTGCAGTGCTCTGAGGATCAGCAGATACATGGGCTATCCAACTCCTACCAGTCAATAGAGCAGTGAACTGTAGGGTGAGGATGGGCAGGGCAGTGGTTTAAACAGTAGTCTGCCCTGTGAATAGATTTGCTCTCTTCTCTAGTGTCAGCATGGCTCCTGTGATCTATCAGCTCACACCATGAACTATGCCAGCACTTCTGAGAGCTCGTCCTTTAAACAGCTTCTCTCCTGTAGGGCTTAAACAGAGAAAAATAATAATTTTGGAGTCAGGATCATTCATTAGCTGTATCTGACAAGAAATGTTCTTGTCTGTTCACAACTACAGAGGTGAAACGGTCTTGTGCCAGTTTTAGATTCTACATGTATGTAGACCACGAAGAAATACCAAGAAAATGTGACCATGGGAAATACTATAACAAAAAGGCTTATTTGATCTAGAGGAGTGATTGAAGTGGCTAACACTTGAAACATTCCCTCCCTCCTGCCTCTCCAAATAAAGGAATGAAATGATGCTTCAGAAAGGACAAAAACTGTCTGTATAAATAGGAGCCTCACATGCCATCACTTGCACTTTGGCTAACTTGTCCAATGTGGCAGCAAATCCTGCTGGCTGGCTTTAGAGCCTAGGAAAATGGCAGGGCCGTCTCATCAGTCAAGGATACGGACAAGAGGCTTTTGAATTACCATAAAGCTCTGCTAGAAGTGAAGGTGCAGTGTAATGATGAACTGCTTGGAAAAGAGAAAATTTTAATCTGAGAGAGTTGAAATGTTGGATTTGGTAATGCTAAAAAGAAAGTGTTTTAAGGGTTCTCAATGGAAAGAAGTACACTTTTTTTTTTTTTTTTTTTGGGGGGGGGGGGGGGGGGGAGGAGGGATATGAATGACTCAACGTCCAGTTCAAAGCCAATGACTTTTGAGAGCAGCTAATTCAACTTTCATAGACTCATAGAATATCCCGAATTGGAAGGGACCCATAAGAGGATAATAGAGTCCAACTCCTGTCTCCACACAGGTCTACCCAAAAACTTAGACCATATGACTAAGAGCACAGTCCAAACGCTTCTTAAACTCCAACAGGCTTGGTGCCGTGGCTATGTCCCTCGGGAGCCTGTTCCAGTGTGCGACAACCCCCTCGGTGAAGAACCTCTTCCTGATAGCCAGCCTGAACCTCCCCTGTTGCAGCTCAGCACCATTCCCTGAGGTCCTATCATTGTTTTTATGGTAACTTTCCTGTTGGCGACAGAAGGACGTTTAACTGATAATATAATTTGTGGGGGTGGGGGCTGGCTGTTTTTGCTGGGATCTGCTGGCAACAACTCTGATGGGACACCTAATTTCCTTGTGTGACTCTTATGCAGAAACCATTAATTTTGATTTCTTGGTGTGCAGACTTTGACAGGGTTGTGCTGGAAGTATCTCAATCCTTTTTGCAAATCAAATCACACCTGATCTTTAACTGGCTGTTAACACACTCCTTTAGCCAGCAGGTCTCCTTACACTACTGCACTCCCTTTCATTGACTGCCCTTGGTTTCTCTCATGAAACTTCCATGTTCTTTGTTAGATAAGCACCACGCCTTTAAGTCTGTGGCAAGATCATTGACTAATTTATCTGGCTGCTTTTATCAAGGCAAATAATTTCCTTATTCCTCAGGTACAACATCAGATTTTTATCTAGGAAGTTTAATTTAATCAGTACTATGTTTTACGTCTTTATGGCAGGTGTTGCTGTGATAGCCATTTGGTTCTTGTTATTCAGCAAGTTGCTTTTATTCAGTTACTGGTTTCTACTTCTCTGCTCTCTGTTACTGTTCATCACAAACATATTATTCCTCTTTCATGATCTCCTTGGTGGCTTAGTTACCCACCAAGCTTACGCCAGTGCATACATGTGATCGGATGTTGGAACATCAGTGCACAAGAAACAGCCAATTGAGTTAGAGATGTGTTAAGGAAAGGCATAGATTTGATTAAAAGGGGATATAATATGCAAAAATCTACAGAAATTCTCTGCATTTTATATTATTAATAGTAAGTTACTGTAATCAGAAGAATTACCAAATAGAAGATAAAAGTAATGGTGAAAGTATATCAGTCTTGTGGCACAGAACCAGCTTGAGATGGACGCTGGGTCATATTACAGATGCATCTCTAGACTGACCAGGCAAGGTGTGTTTTATAATTGTATAACTACTTAGTTTCTTGGTGAATATCAGCAAGAAACCATATTTCATGTCTCTTGGAAATTGAAATAGAATATATAATTTACTTTCCTTAGTCTGTTTGCTCCTTGACACCTTAGAGAAATACATTTGGAAAGCATGACTTCCCTTTGCAGAAGATACTTATGCTCTTCCTTCATTACCATATCAATCTACCCTAGTTTGTCTAGGACAGGAAAGAGACTCCTGGATCTTTCCTGAAATAATTAGAAATTCCTGCATATTCACCATCAAGGCAATGTAAACAAGAGGTTACAAGTAGAAGTAATAGTTCAGCTATTTTGTCCTTGAGTTCTTTTAGAACTTAGGTAAATAATGATGATTAGTCACTGTCCAACGTGAAGACTTGTTCTACAAGTATTTGTACTGATGTTTTAATTTCTTCCAATACAATCTCTAGGAAAAAAAAAATGGCATGGGAGCAGTCTGGGAAATCCAAATATGATAAACTTATTTATTTTTTTTTTGTTTTCCCTGAGTTCTATCTTCTCGGAGCATCTTTTTTTTATTTTTTTTATTTAATTTAATTTTTTTTTTTTTTAAATTTCATCTTTTCACCCTTCAGACTCTAGCAAGGTTGTGTTCCTGATGTGTGAGAAAAATGATTGTTTATTAATTTCCATGTCTTTTCCAAGTTGCTTCTCTCAAATCCCTTTGGGCCAGCCCAGTGTTTACATTTTAGCTGTCAACAGTTATATTCCTCTATTACTTGATTTAAACATAACTTCATCTTCTACAAAATATGTCTTCTGAAAGCTTTCTTATGTGGTTTTCTGGAAAGAGTATCTTTTATTGTCATTGTAAACCTTTTTGGACAGGTGGAATGCATTTCCAGTGGACCTATGCTGTCATGTCCATAAATACACTCTGTTCTGTGTCTGAGTATATTAAACTTGTACATGGCCTTTCTTCTTTTTGAAAGAGATGTTATTTATTTAGTACATTTTCTTATTTTAAAATAAGCACCACTGTAGCTTAGGTCATTGCTCATGTAAGATGTGGGCTCCAGGTACATACATTGTCATGGGTACTGAATGGCTCTTCAGGTGTGATTTGAGCCAGGTCCTACATGCTGCCTTGGACCAGTGTCTGGAGTTTATTTTCCTCTTGCGGTGTCCTGGACTGCTTGCTTCCTGTAGTTCTCATTGATAACAGCTAGAAATTCAGTCTCAGCATCACAACAGAATGCGGTAATTGCTCAGCCCAGGTGGGGGGTAACTGAGGTTCCCTGTTCTGTTGTGTTTTCCTGCCTTTGTTAGACCCCTTGATCTCTCACAGCATGCTACAATCACTGCCACTTTCCTGTCTCAGCAGTTGGTAAGACTCTATATCTTTCTTTGCCATGAAGAGGCTTAACTAACTAGAATATATACACATACAGAGCATGTGTACGTATGTAATGTGTGTGTATATATGCACGATATTAGGCACAGAAAGGAATAAATCATAGAATTTTACTAGTCTACTTTCATTTCTCAGAGCAAAACCATGTATTAGGTTGGTGCTGAGAATTATCAGCAGGTCTAAAATTGCTATTGAATTCCTTTTCCTGCATGTTTGACTTTGTGAACAACAGTGTCCTTGCTATAATTTTAAAGAAATGACCTTATGTTTTCAAGAGGAAAGAAGACAACACTTCAAAAATAAATTGTATTTTTTTTTTTCTTCCATAGGTCTTTGATTTGCTTCACTCTTATTCAGTATGCAAAATAAGTATTTGTTTGTCATATCACTTTCTTGACTGATTTCTTATACTCTGTTCTTAAAGGCAGTTAGGAAAGTTAGTTCCTCAGCTATGTTAGGAATAAATTGCTTGTTTTTTGTTTGTTTTTAATTTGGTATTTAATATATTTTTATTCCCTTAAAATAGCTCCATATATGTCTGATTTCATATTACTTTCAATGATCAGCTAATCATTTCCATGTATTTTACTGTTCTTACCATCATTCTCAGAAGTTTTGCTAGTGTTTGGAAAGATCTCGCACAACAGGGAATTATAAAAACTTGAAGTCACTCCATAAGAAATAGCACAACAAAGTAGAAATGTGCCAAATTACCCAGAAACAATTTGGATGGCTGGCAAACAGGGTAGCCTGCTGGTTTGTGAACAGTGTAGGTAATTTGCCACTCAACTCTCCTCTATTTGCTTCAATAAATTGTAGGGTACTTAGTACCCTACTATCTGTTATCTATCTGTCTGTGTTTCTCTGCGCTGTCAGTGTCTGACAGTAGTTCTGCTCCGTTTTGCTTGTGTCTGCCTTTCACTCTCAGCTTGATGGAAAACTTTTAAAAACCCTGTGGTGTTTTGGAGGCTGAGGTCCAACAGTTTGTATGTAATAGTGCATCTATGTAGTATAATCAGACGACCACAGTTGAAAAGGAATGAAAACATTAATTTAATACACCTAAAATATAGTTCAGCAACACTATACGAAAATGATTCAACAATAAGCTCTAATAATGCAACAAGAAAGAGTACTCAGGTCATATAATTTTCAATCAACAGTCTCATAAAGAAGGTGTTATAAAATGCCATCCACATCTGTGCAAGATAAACACTGTTTAACAATGCCGGTCAGCCATTCTCCTTTACACAAGAACTGAAACTCCATTTAAATTAGAAGGGCTTTAGGTTTTTGTGTGTATGTTTGAGGAAAAGGAGAATGTAAATTATTTAAAAAAAATATGGTGGTGAAGGTGGAGGAAAAAAGGAAAGATAAATCAACAGTTGTAAAAAAAAATGTATATGCATGTTCATGCTTGTGTGGTAATTTCCTGTTGCTTTCCATTGTACTGGCATTATCCAAGTACAGCATGGATGACCCACAGCAAACAACATGGTCGTGGCTTCTTACAAAAATTTCTGAAAGGGAGTGTCATTCCTAGCGGAATGGGTTGTTATGGCCAAGGATTTTAAGGTTATAGGTCCTTTGTTGTTCTGCAAGCAGTGTAACAAATCTGTTCTTTTGGTATTTGAATGTATTGATTTAAAGTCTGGACAAGAATTTCAATATTGTTTTCTTTTATATTAGACATGTTATCTACTTTTTGTTTTCTGGTAGGTGACATATGTATGTGTATGACTTTGGTTCTGCAACATCTTAGAAAAAACATGGTAGTATGCAACTGAGTAATATTTTGGACTGAATGCAGTAAAACTGTATTTTGGTAGATAACTTATTGATTACCCATATAAAGTAAATTGTGTTAATGTGACTGCATATTTTACATTGAGGAATAATTCTTTACAGAGATATAAATATACTTCAAATGAAAGGGGGTGCTGCTGCTGCTGCTTTTTTTTTTTTTCTTTTTCTTTTTCTTCCCTTTTCCACCTTTTACTTCTGATTTCAGCCCCTCTACCCATAGTAAATTGTGCTGATTTGTGTGAGAAACAAGACAATACTTCAGCTTGTTATGTACTGTTTCTTTGTATTTGCTTTCAGGCAATGGACAGTAAATCTGTACTGAAAAAAAAAAAAAAAAAGACTCACAGGATAATTAAAACTATTTTCACTTTCAAACAGTGCTTCTGTTTCCCTTCAGTATTTCTGTGAATAAAAGACCATTGTTTCATCACAGCATCCCGTCTCATTGCTGTGACCTCCTAATGAAACTGGAATTTCTGCAGGAATCCAGGAAATCACTAACAAGAGATTCACTGAGCAATAAGGTTTCCAGTTTCTGAGTTCTGGACTCTTGTTCAAGGACTCTCTTGGCAACTGTAAACTTATTTAAAATAAATATTGACACGCTAATTTGAAAAATAATGAAGTCTGTTCTCTTCATGCAATATGGAGCAATTTAAAAAGACGAATTTTGGGGGTTACCTTAATGTCTGGAATTGAAGCTAAAGCGAAAGGTAGTTTGATTATACAAGAAATTTAAAATTCATTACTTGGCTATTATTGGCAACTTGGAATCTAGGTTTGCAATTATCTAGAGCTGTAAATTATCTAAAATCAATATATAGATACTTTGAGTTATATATGTTTAATATGGGGCTAGACATTTAATTATGATGACACACCATTTTTATTAGTTTGGCAAATGTAGCTATTTAGAAGATATTTACAGATGATCATAATTTTAATAGCATACATATATTATGGAAATTTGTAGATGCCAGTCCAGCGAAAGTGTTTTTCTGTCTCTGTCCTTCTTTCCTTCTTTTTTAGATATTTGGTATATGAATGACATGGCACGTATGTGCACATACACATTAATTGCATTTATTTACAAATATTGTCCTCAAAAGAGGACATTGGATTATTGAATTATTATCCTCCCAGTGTTTTGGAAATGAATTTTCTCTTAGAAAGATTTATGAATTCAACAGGTTTAAGTGTACTATCTGACATACAGCTGTGCAGATGTTGAAAATAGATTTTTAGTTTAATCATAAGCTCAGTTTTTCACTGAAAAAATATATAACCAATGCGAAATTCCAGGCAAATCTTATTCTTACTGTTCCCTCCTAGATCTTTTTATAGCATATTACTGTGATTGGACTTCCATTGAATTGATAGTCAAAAGTGCTGTGCTCCTACTTTATAAGGAAAAATAATATAATAATTTTCTATATGCACAAGAATGCAATTCTGGCAGTGTTAGAATTTAGGTATATTAATACTGCTCAATACATATGACAAATATTTCTTTACAGCAATTGCATATTTTCTGCTTTCACGTATATTCTTTAAATTTTGTTAGAGCAAGGGAGAATTCTCTACTACAAATCTGACAGAATTTCAGCAGAATATGCTTCTGACAAAGTCTGCTTTCTCCAGATGTTTTGTTTTGCTTTTAGTGAGGCTTCTCAAATATTTTTATTCTTCCTCAAGTAGGAAAAACTTGAAATAAATGAAACTTTTTTATGAAATTACTTTTCTGTGTGAGGTCTAATCTATTTCTTGTTTAGTCCAGAAGCTTATTTATTTGTTTTAAAGTCATGGAAAACTACAGAGATGGAAATAATACACAGTAACAACAATAACAATGGGAATAACAAAAGCAATGGGAATAATTTTCCTTAAGTATTTATTGAATGAATTTGAGAATTGTTTTGCTTGTTAGTTCTTAATTTTGCAGGAATATTTACTTGTATTGTTCGTTCAAGATTTTATCCTTTAAGTTTGAATGCTCTGTTTATCGTAGAAAATAAGAACATGACAAGGGAAAGTAGAAATTGTCCTTTTCTTTATAGTAATTGAGAAATCACTTGAGTAGCTTATATATGGAAATGCTTTTTTCATTTTTTTATTATTTTTTTTCTGCATATGTTCTTAATTTGGCAAAGGTATGCTAGGAGGTGTTGACAGTTTTTTTTTTTAATTAACTTTTTTTAGAAATTGTGTTGGTATATTAGTTTTTTTTTTTTTTAACGCATATAATCAACATTTCTATGTTTTGTTGTTGTTGTTGTTGTTGTTGTTGTTTGTTTGTTTGTTTGTTTTTCTGTTTAAAAAAGGAAATTTTCCCAAACTGTATTTTGTCAAGGGATGTGCTTTTAATTCTGCTGTGATTTTTACATAAAGATAAGAAAATTGACAGGAATGGCACAGATTTTGATGCCTATTGCATCAAAACTCCTTGATGGCAAAAGTGGGAAGTGCAGTGGCTGTAGTAGTTTCTCATGAAGACCATGAAGGAAGAACAGGTAGTCTGTTCCCAGCCACTGCCACACCCCCCGAATGAAACAAACTACCAACAAATAGAGCTTTAATGAAGGGCTGTTATTTCCTGCATACTAGCCAAGAGAAAAAGAACAATTGTCCAGCTGTGTTGTATTAGAAAAGCATGGGGAAAATAAAGATTTAGAGTTGACCTGGTAGTCCTGCTCTTCCCTGTAGTTTTGCTGTTGCAGTGCTAGTGCAGTCCACTAGTCCACTAGTACCAGTCATGACAGACTTGCCTGGAGACTGCACATAACAGTAAGTATAGCAACTTGCTGGTGTTGACAAGCTTTAAAGAGATGGAAAGAAATAATACCAGACTAGATATATTTCTAGTTTGGACTGTTTATTTCTGTCAAGCAAATTTAAGCATTTCTGTCTGAAATATTCTAGGTGTGAAGGTGTGCTCACCTGCTTATAGGCAGTATGATCATTGAAAAGCAGATGGACAATTTTATTGCTGGCTTGAAACCAAACTCCTATTCTCAACGGTCACCCTAAACTGGCCTTGTAATTCCTGTGATGTTTCAAAATTGGACCGCATCAATATCCAATTCATAATTCTTCTATGTATATAGCTTTTTCCATTAAGTTGAATTTTCCTACTGAGGTGTATACAGTCCATTTCACTTTACCTCCTTCCAACTACAGTATAGAGAATATAGCAAGGGATGGGTTTATGAGCAGCACATTGAAAGCAATTAACACTGGAATTGAATCTACATCAAGATAACAACAGGTGATTATACTATTTAACAACTGTTAAATGGTGTTAATGACTAAGTGTAGACCACAAACCCAACAGATTAGGACACAGAGAAATTCAGCTGGCATGTAAATTAAACAAAAATTATATAGATAATTTAGGAATATATTTTCCTCTGAAAAGCTGCACAATAGTTTAGAATGCAATAATTATATATTTTTTTCTTCACTGAGACACTGCTAGGGTAAGGAAGGTCATTTTGCAGTAGGTATTTTAAATTGAAAAAATCAATTAGCTTTAAGTATTTTTGTGTGTATGTGTTTAGATGCATCATATTCATTTCTATGTTCCACATTTATGGGCTGCTTATTGTTACTTTGGGTAATGGAGAATTTAGACTTAGCTGGATGAAGGAACCTAGGTAACAACAGTGGGCAGTCAAGTATCCAAATTAAGATTTTATATTGGAGCAAAAGCAATTTGAGTATTTTGGAAAGAAAATACTTTGCTTCAGTTAAATGATCTCTAATTGTCTTAATATAAAGCCACCTAACTTAATAGAGGAAATTTTTCCTCTCCTGATGGGAATGTTACTAGTGTCTTTCAGTTCTCTAATGACCAATGTTAGCATAAATTAGGGATAGTATTGTAAGTTTGCTATGATTTGTATGCATTCTGTCATCTAATCCAATTTATTTCACATATGCCTCTCCATCCAGAAAAGGCAAATCAATGCTTTCCTAAAATTCCTTTAGTGTGTGCAAAATCCTAAATGATCTTCAATTGTCTTTCACTTATCAAAGTCCCATAAGGAGCAACTGGATGTTGATGGGATATCACTCCAGATAGATGGGCAGAAAATAATGGAGGATGCGAATGATTCATGGGAAAAAAAAAAAAGTTTTGGTAACTATAAGCTTACTGTATGCTGCTCAGAGTTCAGGTCTCACTTTTCTTCTGTTAATTCCATGTTAAGATTTTGATTTTGTAAGAAAACAGATGGCTATCAACTTAAACAGGTGTTTACATTGCACTTTTTAAAGCTTAAATGATGAACACACAGCTTGAATTTTGCTGTAGTACACAGGGAATTAGTGCTTTTGAAAGGGTGTCTGAGTAGAGAAAAATTGTGTGTGTGTGTGTGCATGTCTTTGGACCTTTGCTATTATAGAATGCAATGAAAGACAGTGGATTTGAAGGAACAGTTTCTTTTCCACCCCTGTAGAGTATATCTTGATGAGAATATACACCACAAAAATGTGATCTAAATGACTTGCAGTAAATAAAGGAAGAGCAAGGGGGGAAGCATTTACTGTTTGGTGATTCATTCAGATTTTATGGGTAGGTCAGCATGTTGCTGCCTCCTTAGAAGGAAAACAGAATTAGACTTCATATGTATTAGTATTCACATGTATTATACTTATTTTGTAGTTTGTTGTGTGTGTCCTCAAATAAGCAATTTTAAACATCTTTAAATCTGAAAAAAGCTTGCTAAAATAAGGTGTATAATGCCTAATAGAATTTGATTATAAAGTAGCATGGTGTTAACTATAACACTGAAGTCTTACACTGGTTTCAATCATGGGTGCTGTATAATCTCATTATTCTGCCAGTTTTTCATTGATAGAAATATAAAAAGTATCAGATAATAATAGAACAGCGCCGGGCTGTTCTCACACACATACAGTTTCTCTCCACTTCTCATCAAAGATTCAAGAAACCCCTGCTGTAGTGACTGCTGTGAAGACTCCACTATATATTTTTATATATATATATATATAATCAACATATATAGTAGTATTCAGTGAACAGGTAAATAATTTAATGTACACTGATCAAATTAACTTGTATTTCTACGTTTGTTTGTCTTCTAATTAGCAGGTAGATGCATCTATATGCCAGTTCCAAAATGTAAGGTATATTAGCGCCCTGATTTCCTCTCCTTTATGGATTCTGCCACCTTGTGGCAATCAGTAAGGGGAAGGGATTAGTGGGAAGGAAGAAAAATCTCTGCCCACCTCTTCTCATGTTGATGTGCTCAGAAAGGTTGAAAGGAGGGAGTAATTGAACAGAACCTTGACTTTCCTTTTGGAAGTGCTTCCAAAGTACAAGGTGACGTTGCCTACTACCTTTTCTGACCTTCTGTAGAGAATTTTCCCTTTAGAGTGGAGAGTGAAACAGAATTACTGACAAGGATATCATTTATCCGTAAATACATGAGGCAAAGATGTACGGTGAGGTACTAAGGTTTGTTTATTTATAATCTAAGTCTGTCAGGAAGGGATGGTAGTGAGCTTTTTGAGACATGTCTTAACTGTGGTCAGAGGTTACAACTCTAGCTTCTGGTAGCCAGAATTTGCTCAAAATTTATCAAGCTGCCATGGGAAGAATAGTAAGCTGGTTAACTAAGGTGCTAGCAAATATGGAGCAGTGAAAAGTTATTTACAATGCGCTTCTTTACATATGTCTTTTGTACCCTATATTTGAGCATATATAGCTAAGAGTAAAAAATAAATTAAATGAAATGTTAGCTTATTATTATTATTATTATCTAATAAGCCATTAAACACCTGTAGTGCTGCTCTATCAGCACTTCTTTTCTATGCTGTTTAGCATCATAAACCATTGGACTTGAATCCTTTCACTGGTGTATGAAAAGTGTGTCTACATTAGCAGTTTGGTTTGCTGGGGTGTGCAGATTTGCTTTGTATTTGACCTTGGAGCCTTGCAACACTCGACAGAGCGTACTCTGAGTGCACGAGATGGATTTCCTTCAGGTGGAAACAGGGTGAAGCTCTGATGTGAACGCAAGGTCCTCCAGCAGCTAGCACTCTGTGCACGCTGAGTGGATACTAAGGGTGGTTTGCAGCTGGCGCAGGCTCAGTTCCCAGTAAGAACAAAAAGAGGGGCTGTGGTCTTGGAACCACAGCACACTGGAAGAAACCTGAACCTCTCTCCTTCCCACTGTACACCAAAACAGAGAAAAGCTATAGACATGTAGGCGTACTCACTCTGTGGACTTGGCTGTATTCTTAGGGAACGATTCCAAAATTTTGTGTAGGAAAGACGTACTACTTGGAAGGTTTATATTGCATTGAAGACAAAAGGTTTGTCCCCACCCAAAAAGCTCTGCATTGAAGACAAAAGGTTTGTCCCCACCCAAAAAGCTCCTTTAATCTGTTGATGAGGTTATAAACTTGAAACATATTAAAGCCGAGGAACTGGATCATTGGGAAGGATTGTCAGGGAGGCTCTTCCAAAATTTGGAGTGTAATTTTATGTACTCTACAGTTTACATAAGGACTTCATTACAGTGTGTGTGTGTGTGTGTATATACTTGTTTCTTTTGGTTTAAGAAGCGGAGTAAAATGAGTTTAATATTGTGGGCATTGCTATATTGAAAAAAATAAAGCTAAAGGAATGCAGATTTTTTTCTCTGAAATTATCATGCCCTACTTATTTTTCAAATTAGTTCTTTCCTTGTGAGCTACCAGAACACTTAGATACTATGGGCAGGAAACATGAAAAAATAAATAAATAAATAAATCTATTACCCTTCTAGTCAACTGAACAATAGGATTATGTACACCGGAGCAAATGCCTTTCAGTTGTTGAGTGATGCAGTTGATGTTTCCTATTAGGAACAAGAAGATTTAGTCTAAGGTCAGTGCACTTTCTTTATAGGTCAAACGAAATTTCTCATAGCAGAATCAAAGCAAGATCTATTTTAAAAGGACTTACGGAGTCATACTAAGAAAAGCATTCGTTGATATGAACCAAGAATTATTGTCTTAGTTCACCAACAACAGGGAGCAGGTTAGCTAATTCTGTACATGCTGAGTCAAATCTTCAGTTGGTATAAATCAGGATAGCTCTATTGACATAGCACTTCTGTACCAACATTCAATGCTTGAAGACGTGGCCCTCCAAGATGAAAAGGCCCTTCTCTGTTCTGCTGTTGTGAAGTCTGCTGTGCAATTTCAAATGAATTTCAGGCAGGCTTGGCTTTTAATCTGTTCGGGAGCTGAAAGATGCAAAATACGTTTTTTTTTTTTTTTTTTTTGTTTGTTTGTTTTTTGTATGTGTGTGTGTGTGTGTGTGATTTTTAGTTATAGAGCCAAGCATGTACTTATGCATATCACTAGGTTCTTGATACGGTATTCTTTTATTGTTGCACTAATGAATACCACAGGGTGCATGTTAGTAAGCTGCTAACAGATGTTTTAGGGTTGATTTTTCTTGAATGTAAAATTTATTATATATGATATACAAGATTATATTTAGCTTTTACACTTTCCCACATACACTACTATGCTTACCATGGATGTCATTGCACGTAATGCCAGGAACAGAACTACCCAAAATAGGTGGGTATTTGTGAACCCTAGCAGACACCCATGCTCGTTGCCCTCCCTCTGTGGATGTGGAGGAGGAATAGGCTGAGGAGGAATTGGGGCTGGCTGAGTGAGCTGCGCTCGCATACAGCTGTATCCATTTCCTTTGGCACAGGAGGAGCATGCCCTCTGCAGATGCCTGCTTTGCTATTCTGTGCTTGCTTTCCTTCTGTCCAGGAAATTTAAGAATTACTGCATTCCTGTCTTTATTTTTATATATCTTCCATGCATGGCTTTAACACTTTCTGATAATTGACGAATGAGCCAGAAATACATGCTGATTTGTATTATCAAATCGAATCAAATTGTGGGGTGGGATTATTATGTATAGTCCTGAAATTAACCCTAGCTAAAACTTCAAAGGGTTGAGGCTAAATTCAGTCACTGTGCATGCACACTGAAGTGCATTTTGGGTGACTTGGAGGCACAGGTCTGTGATGCAGTGACAGGAGAATAAGGAAGAGAGAAGTTACAGAAGAGAGGAAAGCAGGAGCAACTGTAAAGCCAGTTCAGCATTCCAAGCAAATTCTGTGCTTCATTGATGCTAATAGAAATATAGTTATATTTCACACCATATCCCAATTTTGCTCTTTCCTGAAACATTTTTTACAGTTTAGTTCTGTGATTACCCTTTGATGTAACTAAGCTAAGTGTGTATAGAAGATGTACAAGAAATCTCTGCTCTGAAAATTAGAGATGGTCTGTAATTAACATAATTTGTTTGACAGCTTCACAGCATGCCTGTCTTAAAATATATTGATGATTTTTATTTATTTTTTTTTATGTTTAATTTTCACTCAGTTCCACTTAGGATACATGCTAAATTGACAGACATGAAAATGCTTTTACATTAGACATTTTCAGGTTTGTCATGTATTGGCATAAAGCTCTTGCACTGTCACTCCAAAATTGGTTCAGTTATTGTGGGGGAGGGAGCTGATTATCTTTCCCCTTTCCTCAGAAAATGCGATAAAAATTAGGTGGTTGACACCAAGAATGTTGCATGTATGAAGGTGGAATTGAAACAGAGCAAACACAAAAATGTTCCTGTTAATTTATGTGAGTAGTTTCACTAAAATAAATGAAAATTCACAGGTTTTAATGTTTGTGAGTTCAGGACTAAACCTGTTAAGAATAATGCCCTATATATTATCAAAGATATTGTTTCTATGACAAAGTGGTTCTATGAATCTATGACTGATTTTTTTTTTTTTTTTTTTCAATAACATAAAACAGGGATTTAGTTTGGATGGTAAAGATAATGAATTGCCTTAAATAAATTGCATTCATGCTAGGGGAAGTAGTGGGTTGGGGCTCCAACTATAAAAATGTAATATAGGTCAATTAATATGAGATTTTTTCCCCTACTGGACTTATGATTCATTCTTAAGTAGAGTGTAGAAAGAGTGCAATTTTTTTCACATGTTTTGCTTCCAGTTAGAAAACAAACTGACTTGTTATACTTTCTATCTCATTAGGAAGCAAAATAATGATTTGTATTCCTATTTCCTTAAATTTAATTAACTTGTTACAACATTATGTAATAAGTGCCTAATACAATTGTTAGAAATACATATTAATTTATTTTGTCATTTGGACTTTTAGTATCTCTCTAGACTATGGTAAAGAGAAGACAGTGGAAATGATACTCGAGGTTCACATAATGAATGAAAGACTAAAGATAGTAGGAAAAAAAAAAGATAATCTTACTCTTGGAGTTGTTGCAACTTCAGTGTTGATTTGAAGTTTTATTAGAATAAAATTATTCTAAACTTCCACACAGATATTTAAATAGTATTTTGAATAGTAATCTTCTGTCTATAGGTTCTTATTTAAAGAATGGCAGTTTAAAGTATGTATCTGTTTCTAAACTATTGCAGTACACTTAAGAAAGCTAGGCAAATTCAAAGACGCCCTAAATCTGAACTTGTAGGTAAATTTTGCCAGTTCTGTCTTTGAATCTGGGATTGATTCTAAAATGCAGTGCTTGACAACAGAACCACAGTTTTAGAAAAGCAGTTTGAGGATAACCCTTACAAATAGTAAAGATGAGCTTTCTTAAAAGATGGAAGGGAGATGTACCTCCAATTTCGACAAGAAATGGAAATAGCAAATTTTTGGATCCTTCAGACAAATCTATATTATTACAAGCAGGTAGCAAGTCACAAGTTTTCTGTTAGCAGCGTTGATTATCTCAGAAGCTAGGATGGTATGCCTTTGCCTTTTGCAAAGACACAAAATGTTTAATTTCAAGCATTATGAGCAGTTGCCTGAAAGCTATTGAGACTGTTCTATGCGTAAATGTTAACAACGATGTAAGTATTTAGATAAGAGACTTAGCATTGTATGGTAAATATGCAATAAATAATCTGCAAATTTAAGCAAAGGATTCATCAAGTTTTGACACATTCTCTCTAATAATTGCCTCAGTTCTGGGAGGAATGAATGCATTCATAGATTTTGTTTGTTTATCATCATTTTTCAAGCATAAAAATATTGGTGTCAAACTTTGTCTAAAAATCTATGAGGATATGATGCAGTATACCTGATCATTTCTAATTTATTCTTTAATAGAAAATGATGCAAAATGAGAGAATGATCAGGTATCAAATAGAAATGAACCATTGATGGATTTTTGTGTTTTGTTGGCACTGGATGGTTATAGATGCATCAATAAAAATTTCAAATTCATGAAATGGAGAAAAAGGCAAATGTTATGATGACTTAACTGCTAAATCAAATTTAAGACTTCTTCTGAAAGTATAGATCTCTGAAATACCTGTGAGGAAGTTGGAAAAGGTGAGTTGTGTCAAATTTCATGATCTGTTAAAACGCACTGGCTGCAATATTAGATGTAAAAAGATGTTCCCTGTGGTAGAAATATGTTAAGTAATTAAATTTTCTCTATAGTAAGTTCACATGTATAAAATAAGTCTCTTTGGTAGTAAATTACTTTTTGAAAAGAATGTTTCAAACAGTAGACCTGAATTGTTGGCTGGGGCCCAAAGCATTAGGCAGTGATGCTACAAAGCTGAATTAACATTTTCTCATATTAAGCCAATGCTGCAGCCCAGGAAACCTGTCAGTAAAGCTTATGTGACATGCTAAACTGTCATTTGCTGACATGTCATGGTAGAATGACTCCAAAATATATTGATTTGAAATCATGACATTTTGTTGGGGAGAAGAGAGGAGAAGGAAAAGAACTAGCTACAAAGCAAGAAAAATAATAAAACTTATACTACCAGTAAATAACTGGGAGCTTGTAGGTAAATGGTAAATCTTCAATGAAATTTAAGCTATGATGCATTTAAAACAACAACAGAACAAGCAAACAAACAAACAAAATGCAACCCTTTCTATAATTTATATAGGTAGTCCCTTTGTTGGGCCATAATTAGTTAATAAAACAACAAATGAAATAGACATCTGACTAAACCAAACAAAATGTCAGTCACACGGTTGGCTAGTTTCCTGAGATAAAAAAAAAACAACAACTAGGTTAGTGCTCTGTGTTACTAACTGCATATTTCCTGAAGACAAACCAAACAAAGATAGTCTAAGCTATAATACATAGTCAAATAAATGACAAAAACATGGCAACACAACAATTGACAACTATCCATCTTGCTTCCTTATTAGCATACTGGCAAGAAACAATATGTATGTATATTTTTCATTCTTTAGGCATAATAGTGAATATAATACAAATATGCATTGAAAACTTTCATATTGAAACGTTTCACGTACCTGTTTCAAGGGGAGAGATCATATTTCTGAATGTCTATTTTGACCAGCTGTGTAACACCAGAATGTCAAATAACTTTAATCAGCAGGTCATGTGGTGCTGTTTTCTCTGAGAAAGATTTTTACTCTTAGAAAGCATTTCCTAAGGGATGTTATAATTAAAAAAAAAAAAAAAAAAAAAAGTCATACACATTTTCTGAGGGTCACTGCTGGACAAGTAAGTCTACAACGGCAGTGAATTTGCAAAGTCCCCATCAATGCTTATTCAAAACAAAACACCACTTTTGTAAGGTAGGAGGAGAAAATCTACCGATCATATATTGACACTTACAGATGAACTTTTATCTAGGATTGCACATTAAAAAAATAAAACATAGAAATTTTTAGTTATTTATTTGGTTTTGTTTTATCTGTGCTTGTGAACAATTAATTCAAAGAATGTGTTTAATTTCCATAGGCATCCTCTTCAGACATAACAAGCAGTAGGAAAGCAAAAATCATGCTAAGCTTCACAGAAGCATAAGTATATTCTGTAATTGAAATAGGTTAAGAAGGCACGCTTCATAAAGAGATTGCCAAACTTCTACAGAACATTGTGCATAGACAATTTGATGTTATTTTATAGTTTGCCAGTCTAGTCATGATTTACTTTCCAAACAACATACATGTATTTTATGTGTAGAACTAAACCGCAAAAACTAATGTAATAAATCAGAATCCTTAAAAAAGTCTCTTAAAAGCTTCTGTAAAGGGTTAACAAATATTTTGCTGCTTTAATCTCTTCTCAAATGAACTGTGTTCATCCTGTTAACAATTGTGTAGCCTCATTAATATAGTTAATGAATTGATCTTACTGTTAAGGTGCTCAAAGCAACCTACAAATAACATCATGAATATTTAATCAAACATTGATCTCAATCAGCAGATTCAAACATCAATCAGTCGTATCAAATCAATCTTCATAGATTCTTTCCATGTTATCAGTTACTTGTTGAATTTAATTAAAGTTATAACAGCATTTTAAGAAAGCACAAATGGAAGCTTCTATTCTTCCTCTCTTCCCCACCACCAGTGGTGAGGATCATTTGCCTGATCCTGTTTCAGTTATTCACAGTCCACTTTTCCCCTCTGAAGAGGGAGGAGCTGGGAGCTCAGTTGTATTGTGCCAGAGAAACCTGAAAATCTGCTACTTGTCCAACTGCCCCTGTAGTACAGGGTCCATTAGAGACTCGACTTCAGAATTGCTTCTTCCAATAGTTCAGCAGTTCTGCCCATGGTGAAGCAAATGAATTCTGACATTCACTCCATCAATCTGCTACTACACATTTTTTATCTTCTAGTCCAGAACACATACATTATACTCAGCAAGAGATGAGCTTTTTTCACAGAATGTTATCTGCTTGCTTCCTGACAGCAATGTTAATGGCTCTGCTGTTTTTTTGAATTTGGAATATTGAAAACTCAGGATCCCTTCAGATCCAGGCATTTCAACACAAGTATCCTGTTCTCTTAAGGAAGGACCCTTCTAATACCCCGCAATTATACCTGTTTCAAAAGGAAAAAACAAACAAACAGCAAACGAACAACAACAAACAAACAAACAAACAAAAAACAGTATTTCATACCACATTCCTTAAATATATACTAATAAGGTTAAAGTGAGAAAAACTGTCACTCCATGCATGAATAGCAAGCCAGATTATCTATTTGAATGAGATAGTAAGTCTTGATCTATTCTGAAAAGTACCATAGTGTAATGAAATTTTCAGTAGAACACCAGAAAACAAAACAAAATTCTGTGCGTGATAATATTCCTTTCAAACATCATACAATATTGAAGGTGGAGGTGTTTGCTAAGGCTCATTCTTCAGTATGCTCTTGGTGATTTTGATTTATGAACTCATTGGTGGGAGAGAAAGGTACTTTTATTCCAGCAGATAAACTCCCTGAAGTCTGATATGAAGATTTTTTATAAAATACAATAGGAGGAATACTTAAGAATTTATTGTTGCACCATAGCGTTATATGACTGACTGCCACAGGTGATGGTGTTTAGAAAATTACATTCACTTGAGAGCTGGGCAATTTTGTTTTTGGATCTCACCTTAAAGCAGGCAGAAACAGAACTTGACTTACTTGGGTTGTATTTTCAGTGATTACCAGACCATTTTGTTACAGCACCTTTATAGCCTTTCTGTGACTAGCCCACTGGAGTCCATGTGCCTACTGAGATGCTTCATCCTAGAAAATCTTTAATGTTGTTATCATTTTTCTTTTGTTTTTGTTCATCTGAATCACTTGGCAAACTGAGCTGAACTGCACTTTTTCAGTAAATTAAATACAGTGAGGAACTGGTGAAAGGTGTTTTCTCACTATGAAAATGTTGAGTTCCGGCTTAGCAGCATCCTGTTAAGCTCTGCAATTTAACCTTGACCTTTAAATGAATTTACTTTACCATTGCATTCACCACTACTCAAGCCCTATCATCCAAAAATGTCATGGGTCATGAATATCAACAGTACCCACTAAAATTTGAAAGGGTGGTATCCAAAATTTTGACAGAAACAGTGTTTTGCTGACTAGCAGTCATAGTGCTATGCTAATAAACATTCAAATTCTTCTGTGCTTAACACAAAAGCAGTAGAGTTTCTGTTTTACTTTTAACACTTAACAGTTTTTACAGTACAGAGATACCACTTTCTTAAAGATTATAAATTTAAGCATGCATTCTTTTCTAAGAATAGGAGTGCAGAAACTTATTTTGTCTAATGAACACACATCTTTCAAGGCATTCTTTTCTTACTTTTCTTACTTAATCTCATTGTAATTAAATGGGATACATCAAAAAGTAAGGAACTTTGCCACTGAAGGAGTGTATAAGCCTTTCTTTCAAATGGTCACTAAGCATCATCAAAACTCTGGATTTCTGAAAGCTCATCCACTGAGTGTAGACAGCAAAGCTCTATTTGTAACAACACTCAGTGCAGAGACAACTGAGGAACTTGGCTCTAGATGATGAAAGTCATGTAGTGCATTCAGTATGTTCTACTGAATAAGAAGTCACATAGAAAGACTTGCAACTGGGGAGCAGAGGGGAAAGGCTGCAGGGGAAGTCTTTCTTCTCTGGTTTATATTAATGAATAAGTATCTGGATTTATTAATCTATTTATAAAACTGGAATTGTTTTTGGTGAAATGGAATTGTCCAGATTCCATTTAAAATTTTTATCTAAGCCTATTAAAAAGTTCTTTAGAGAAACGGATATCCTTTGCTCCACAATGTTCTAATATTAACATAACAAGTAGGCATCCAACTCGATTTCTTTGCCAGTTAACAGTTCTGATGGTCTTTAAAACACTTAAAGATATATATATATATTTAAGTTCCTTATCATCTTTAATGGTATACAGACTAAACGTAAAATCATCCCCTGTATTTTATGTAGATGTAAATATAAAAATCAAAGCAAGTAATTTGTTATTTAGCGTATTTAGGTAATATCAAACTATCTTTCCACATCACTTGGAAGGAGAGTCTTAAAAATTCATTAAGGGAGGAAAAAACTTATTCATGAAATAATTTATTTTATTTCGTTAATTTTTTGTTAGTATTGAAAACTTATTTTATTTTTTTTTTTTCTGAAAAATATTTTATAATGGTAAAATACAGGTAGGTTTGAGAATTTTGACTTTCACATCAAAATGATCTTTTTGTCTTTGTGTTGTTTACTTTCAATGCAGCTTTTTTATTTTGCTTCTCTCTTTTCAGACCAGAATTAGTGCTAAAATAAGCAGAAAGGACACTGGGTGATCATGTACTTTTAGGAAAATTGCCCTGTTTTTTCAAGCTATTTCAACATACTGATAGGATAAATATTTTCACAATCCTATTTTTGCTGTAGTTTAAATAGTATTTGGAAGTATATTTCTGAGTGTTTTGTTCAAAAAAAGGTGTAGAATTATAGTTTTCTTGCAAAATACAAGGCTGCAATTTGTCTGACCTTCTTTTCTGTTTTCTATCTGCATACATTAAATGAATGACTCTCCATTTTGCAGCTGAGAGAAGCACAACTTTGAATGAAAAATGTTGCTATTAAAAAAGAGGGAACAAATTGCATAAATTATAAATGACCTGCAGAAGCTGAGATGTACTACCACATTACCCTGATTATACATGCATGGTTTTTTTGTCATTAATCCCACAAAATAGCACGGCAACCTATGGAAGTCATGCAGATGCAGATCTTTTGGTAAAGAAACATGACTCCAAATGGATTTATGGGCATTACATTATGCTTTAAAATGAAAAGAGGATGGAGGGAGGGGGAGAAATTCAGGACCAATATAAGTCCTGAGGTTATACTTGTTAATCTTACACACATGAACAGTTGTTTTTTTGCTTTATACTTTCAAGAAGTTATTATTTTATTGGAATTCATATATTTAAAAAAAAAAAAAAAAAGTAATTGATGCTTCAGTGGGTGTCCAATCTAGTGATTGAGATTGCACTAGATTGTAAATATTCCCTCGGAAAAAAATAAAAATAAAAATAATAAAAAAAATTGCTCATTGCAACCTTTCTGTGTCAAAGATTTTGGCTGATCCTAAATTTGAGTTGTTCAATGCTTCCTTGCATGTTATAGAATGATAATTTCAGATCACTGAACATTGATGCAGCACATTTTCATGAATAAATTACTAGTAATATAGTTACTAAGTTCATTTCATTTATGAGTATTGTTAGGATTAATACAGTAACACAGAACACTAGGTCAAGTCACAGATTTATCTGGCATGTTATTCTGTTTCTCTGATAATAGCACGTATAAAAATACCTTTCCAGATTTTTCTCACAATCACTAACAATTTGCAGGTCAGGAATTTAAATACCTATCCTTTGATGTATTCTTCTAAGAATGTCTTCAGTTACTTTTAGAAATTAAATAAAATTCAGTAATATTGAACAGCCAGTAAGGGCACAACTGAACTCTTCAATGTACAAAGAATTCTACCTTTGTTTTTGAATGTGTTTTTTGGTAGTTTCGTCTAATGCCCCTTATTCTTATAGTGAAGGAAAAACTCGATGAACAATTGCTGTCCTTGTCCTTGCCATTTGTGACATGACTGCCATAAACTATATATCTCAGTCTACTTTCCAGGCTAAAGATTCCTTTTTTTTTTTTTTTTTTTTTTTTTTAAATAAGTCTTCTCACAGTAGTTTTTGCATTCATAAGGATTGTTTTTCATCATCCTTATTATCTTTTGTATACGTTTTCTGTATATGCATCCTCTTAAAGTGGAGAGAAGAGAGAGACATCCTGTATTTGAGATGTGGTTGCACTCTTACTGACTCTTTAAGTCAGTGGAAATCATGGACTAGTACAATGGCTCTCTGCTTTCCTAGCAAATCCCAACATAGAATGTTTTCTTCCATTAAAGACTGAAAAATAGATAACTGCAGACTTCACTACTGAACGTTTTTTCTCAAATGCTGAGTTTTATATAATCTCCAGTGATTATCATCAGCTACATTAATGCTGAATTAACCAGAAACTTGGCAACTTTCTATTATGATTTACAGATAGTTAATTATGTAGAATGTGTACAGACTGTAAGTATCATCTAACTTCAGATAACTTTGTAATTTCACTTTTAACTCCTCTTCCAGATAGTTTTTGAATATTTCCCAACACAGCATGTGAACAGGCCTGTATGCACAATTCAGGGAATTGTATTAAACCATATTATCATACAGAAGGTTTTTTTTTTTTTTTTTTTTCACCCAGTGTTTTAACAGATGAAGTATCTTACATTCTGTAACAGAAACCTGGCATTTAGCGTCACTTAAAATCTATTTCTCTATAATAAATTACTCCATTGTAGTGCTTTTAATTAGTATCATATTTGACACACATTTTTTGGGAACATCTCTATGAACATTTAAAAGTTGAACAAAATCTCTTTGCCTTCTAAAATACAATCTCTTTTTCGAGATCCAAGGCAAAGGAATTTCTTTTCGATATCAACAGAGTAGGAGCTTTGCAGTTCAAGTGTCACTGGAAGATAACAGGATTCTCAAGAGTAGTTAGTTGGACAAATTTATTATCTTTATACCTCTGGAAAACATTCACGGTTTAAAACCTTAAGCTTTTGTTTTAATTTAAACTGCTTTTACACTACCAAACAAAGCATACAACTTTAGTAGAACCACAGCTACATGCTACTCTGAAATGTCAGTAGATTGGCAAAATTTATGACCTTATGGTGGGTGACGTAAAGCTAACCAAGTTTAAATACACATATGTAACAGGAATCCTTATTTCCTTTTCTTAAGTCCCTTTGTCATGTTAGAAGGAGATGAAGATGGGAGATGGGAAAGGGAGGAGACAAACTGAGCATGAAATCTGAGTTGCTGAAGAAAATTAAAGGATGTGAAATGTGTTCATGCTCATTAAAGTGAAGTGACGTTCATCAAAGTCAATGTGCTTAATTTTTACTTTACTTTACATTTGCAAGTGACTTTTATTCTCCCCTCCCTATTCTTTTCTGCAAATGAAATCCTTTGGGGAAAGAAAAATAAAACAGAATCCACCCAAACTCACAATTGGTAAATAGTACTTGGTTTTAATTAATGGTATTAATCTGGGAGGCATTGAGTCCAGATGTCTCTTGGGAAATATAAGAGGGTGTAAGATACTGCATCCATCACATAAAAGAAATCTTGAAATTATTTCTGTCATTTTAAACTTAATACAGTGTCATTTTTCTTAAACTTTATTAATGTAACATTTATAAAGTAATGTTAACACCTTAAACTTCAAACAGTTTCAAAGATAATGGTGGATTCTAATGAATTTTCTTAATTAAAGGAATGGTTAGTTGTGCCTGTTTTCAGTAAATTAATTAAACTTTTACGCATTAAGCAAGAAGTTAATTCATTATTGAAGGATATAGGAAATGTAAGAAATCTGGCATTTGAGATGGATGCCATACCCTAATCTATCACTGATATTATGAAGTTACATGCTTAAAAACGTTCTCTACAGTATAAAATATTACAGAAAGTGACTGGTGACTAACTAGAGGTATTTAAGGTATTTTAGTTTGAACCATCATTCTATACAGTAATCCTATAACTGGTATTAGAGAAATGAATTATTTTACATATGAAGTATTAGTAGGCATCTTCTTAAAAAGAAAAAGTCAGTGGAGATCATGTTCTCATGTAGTGTTCACTGATTCACAATGACAAGATTATTTTCTTGTGAAGAGGAAAACATCAAAGAGCATTAGCAGTATAAACTGTTTGTTCAGCTCTGTACAAAATTAGGAACTTGCTTTTTTTTCTTCTCAACTTTCTCTGCCTCAGATCATAGCTTCTGTTTTGCTGTAAAGTTGCTTGGTTTCTCTTATCATGACTTGGTATAAAATAACTTTGTTCAGACTTCTAAAAATGCAGGGAAGGCTGGCCCTGTGCAGGAATTCTAGATCCAATATTATGCTGTAATATTTTATTGGTGAGAGAGGCAAGCAAATCTCCCACACTGTGCATATAAATCTTTAATAATCAAGAGAGCAGATTTTAATCTGTTCTCTTTGCACTTAAGTTCTTAGTGTGACACTGAAAAAAAAAAAAAAAAAAGAAAAAAAATAGGGAGAGATTTATTAGAGATACCTGTGTGATCATCTGCATACTCTGCCTCATTTTCTTGCATTAGAGAAAAATGCACAATGTCAGGCATTACTGTTTTATGACACACAGGGTAAAACTTTTATTTATGTGGGATATTGCCATGCCTTGGCAAGTCATTACCTTATGCAGCTTCCACCTGATGAGTCCTGGCCCTTGTTGGTGCGGATGTTTGGCTGTTAGAGGAGGGCATGGGGCAACTGCACTTCTTTCTGCTGGTTGCTGGTGGTGCTGCTGAATACACGAGAACCACAGTCTGGCCACTGCACTTTGAGGATGTGCATAGAAAAATGAAATTCAGTTAAGAATGTTGTGAGATTTACACAAAGAATACCACTTTTTTTTTTTTTTTTTTTTTCCCCCCCCTCTGATGGGCAATTTGTCTGTAGAAAACTGATGCAAAT
The DNA here is from genome assembly GCF_965140915.1 of Aythya marila. NCBI lineage: Eukaryota > Metazoa > Chordata > Aves > Anseriformes > Anatidae > Aythya > Aythya marila. Next base: position 104,377,230 of record NC_139042.1, read on the forward strand.
CAGCTTCTACTTAGAGCAGAGAATTTAAATCCCATGTTTTCTTGAATATACAAAGTCTCCATCTTTTCTTATACTTGCCTAACATAAAGAGAGAAGGTGCTGCTTCTCCTTAGTTGCAGGAAAGTGAAATGTGACAATATGACAATAGAAACTCTGCCCCTGCTATAAGTGTAACATCAGCAGATGTGAAAGAATGCGTATGAAGGTACGCATGCACAGTTGTCTTTGTTAATATAACATCTTTCCTGTTTCCCATTGGTCAGGTTCATGTACCCTTTGCATTGGCTTTGATCAGGATATGGAAGTTATTATCAAAACCTTGTAATCCCATATATTGGTGTATTTTGCTTAAAGTGCTGTTTTTGTGCAAATATCACTTTTAAGGAGAGTTTAGATTTGAAATAAAGATAGAAACTTCTGAAGCCATTGATTTCTGTAGGTTTTGCAATTAAAATATATACTGTGGCATGCTCATCAAAGAGGAACTTAAAGTGGATCCTATCATAAAATGAAGCTCTCAGATGAGACTGAATTCTTGCAAGCATGTTTTCTGTGACAGTAGGTTTTCATAAGGTTAGATGTTTACTTGGTCAGCTACAATTCTAACTTCCGCATTTTTATTAATTGCATGATTCTAGGTGATGTGACTCCTCTCTATTCAACGTCAGATATGAGAGTTAAGAATAATTATTAAACATTGCAGAGGAAAAATGATTGCCTGAATCTTGTAGATTTTTTTTTTTTTCCTTTTACAATATTATATTATTGACTGTAGTAGATCAGGACAACTTTGATAGAAGAATTGCACATAATTAAGTTTTCATGTGTATTTTAAAGCACAAAAAGATTAGAAGGCTATTTAAGAGGTGCTAGAACTGTCTCATGCCATATTGGTAAAATCTGTGGGGTATAGAACAACAAAAGTACTGATTTAGTACAACATGTCACATTATTGCAGCAGTAACTACAAGGAAGATTCCATGAATGGGTTTGAGCCTATACATATTTGTATCACAGAATACATTTTTTATCCTAAGATGAATAATGAAAATGGTTCCAGAAGTTATGTTCAAAAGACATGATATATCAATCTGTTGCTTTTTATTTATTTATTTTCTGATAGGATAATAAGGAATATTTGCATTACCTCTCTTTTTTTCTAGGCTTATTAATACTTTTGTGTCGTGGACACTCATGAAATATTGGCTTTTGAGAGTTTGACATTTCAGTGAGTTCTGATGTGTTGGTTTGTGGCAATATTTGGCAACTCGAGGATAAAGAACAGAAGTCTGTGCAACTCCAGAAGTTCAGGGTCATTCCTTCAAGTTCCAGCCTAGGGCTATCAGGAAGCTACTTAATTCTGCAGTCCTCTAGCTCAGTTCTGAATTATAGGTAAACTCATGCATAATTGTATTTAGATAAATAACCCTATCATGTCAAATGGTTCCAATCCCAGGGGTAAAGTGAAGCCTTTGTGGTGGTGGCTGTTTTCACAGCACATATAGTTTGTACTTTCCTTACAGAGATGAGCTGATATTTAAAGATGTAAATTGGTGTTAACACATTGAACATTGCTTTATATTTTACTGAAAACAAGTAAATAAATTAAAATATTGTGTATTGACTCTTCAAATATAATTTAATAAGACTCTTTTGGAAAACCAGGATTCTGACTTAGATCATATGCAGTACTTCTGAGAATGTATGTGGTAAAGGAAACAATCCAAATCAGCACCCAAGAGAATCAGCTAATAGTTTGTAACTATTTTTTTTTATTTTGTGTGTGTGTGTGTGTGTGTGTAAGAAAAGACTGGTTCTAGGTGATAGGAGGTCAGAGCACCAAAATACATTTTAGTAATAATCCACATATGTTGAAATAACATGCAGTCATCATAATGGCAGACAGACTCTTTCCAATGGGTGCTGGTGAGACTGGCTAGATCTCTTCTGTTTGAGGTCAGAGGCACGTGTTCTAACAGCTGTGAAGCAGCAAATGAAATATTGACCATGTTATTTTGTCATTTAATTTGTAATGATCTTGAATACTTTTGAAATGCTGGACAAGGCATGGTAAAATCCAATTGTGTCATTCCTTGTGATCTTAGGAAATAAGACAAATCACAATATAATGAGAGTGAAAAAGGTTAATGTAGTTTTCCAAAACCAATGAACAAGCACATATTGTGCAATAAGACTTTTATGTCTCACAGCCTACAATTTTTTAATGTAGCTAGAACCTATACATATGCCCATCATTAAATGTTTTATGAGACTTTTATTACATTTTGCCTTTGCCGGATGGTTTAAACTTCATTTCAGAAGAGCATATTGAGTTATGAAGTTATTAAAAAAAACAACCCTGAACAACTTGCCAGTCTGTTTGGGCCCAGGCGCTTCTCTGATATGGAAAAATGTGAGTTCAAGGTCATGCTTGGAATTTCATTTCCTTGGTCAAAAATTCAAATAAAGAGTAATCTTATTGCACCATTCAGCTTCCACTGAAACCAAAGGGGATTTTGGTATGCAACTATAAGGGAATGGAAACAGGACTTTGAAAAGTATATGAATCAGAGAAGCATAAGTAAGCAAGAGAGTCACTCATCCATGTATCCAGCCCTGCTTGAGGGAAGGTTTTGCATTTTGCATGAAACTAAGTATTTGCCTGCATTTCACTGCTTGAAATGCAGAGCAGAAACAAAGAATGAGAGGGGTTGACAGAAATACCTTTTATTGTCTCCTCAAGAACCAGAAGAATCCTGTTAGAAGAACCATTTCTTGTACGTTTCTTTCTTTTTTGGCATTTATGCTAGGAAATCATCAAAAGGCAATTTGGATTCAGAAACTGTAGTACCAAGTACCAAAATGTGAGCGAGTATGAAACATAGAAATCAAGTTTGCAGGTTTGGGATTGAGGGATTTTTATTAAAATTCGTTCTTGCCTGAGTACTAGAGATCAAATAAAAGATTGTTATGATTTCCCATATTGTCTAGAAACAACACTGAAGTAATATCTGAAAAGAAAAAGACAGTAGATATTGCTATATTTGTAGTAGTTTAGTTTCATTTAAATGATACATGCTTTGGAAATGATATTTAATACAGAGCTTCATATCAATAAATAAATAAAAGTGGAAGTCATATTAGTGTAAAGTTAGATGGTGTTGGATAACAGATAAATACAATTCTTTTCAAATGACATTAAAATACAAGCAAGGAGTCATAATATTTGAGTTTGGTTTCAACCTTGGCTATAGACTATCTATTGGATAGAAAAGGTAATTGAACATACCTTTTTAGCTGGTTCTAATGACTTTTGGGTGGTGATTGCCCAATCTAATCCCAGATTGTGGATGAGAGAGCTTTCTGGATGAGAGAGGTTTCCCAGGAATATTGTGGATGCCCCCTCCCTGGAAGTGTTTGAGGCCAGTTTGGATAGTGTTATAAGTTGCCCCCTTAATTTTTCAGGGAGCATTGTATTAACCATAGAACGGAATTTATTGAGTAAGCCAACAGCAAGCAAAACAGCGCTGGGCGGCCGGGGAGGCTCGGCTCCGCCAACAGCGCGCACCTCACCCCCGCCAGGGTCCCTTTTTATATCTTGGTAATTCCAGGATTACGCAGCACATTCTGGTATATCCTGCGACTGCACGCACTGTTGCTAGGGGGTCGTCTCTGTCCCTCTGGTGGTCGTGAAGATGAAGGCTGTAGTCTTCCTCAGCGTTGTGGTTCAACTTTTTTTTTTATTTGGTCATGTTGGCCCAGCGTGAGACAGAAAGGCAGGATGTTGATACACTAGTTTAGCAACTTATCAGGAGATGGTTACATGAGCTTTGCATCAGTGTCTTTGAACAAAAGAGGCAACTGAGATGCAGAAGGAGAGAAGGGGAGGGGGTTCTCTTTTTTGTCACATTAAGCAAAAGAATTTTCATAGTGTCTAGCCAAGCATTATACAGCTCCTTACTTCAGCAGGGAGCTTTCGCAACTCCCGCTCCTCAAACAGAACTCCTTGTTTTTATAATACAAAAGACAATGAACAAACATTTATTGTGTATTACAGATAGGACTTTGAGCTACCTGGTCTGGTGGGAGGTGTCTCTGCCCGTGGCAGGAGGGTTGGAGTTAGATGATCTTTAAGGCTGCTCTAACCCAAGTCATTCTATGATGCTGCCATACTACAACCTTAGACCTTTTGACCAATGCTGAATGTTAATGGTGTTTTATTTTGTTTTGGTTTATTTTATTTTATTTTTGAGCTAGTTTCTTAGTTTACTACAATTAGAATCTTTAATAGCAGAATAGGGTGAGCGATACGCAACACTTGCTTCTTGGCAGTATGTCTGTGGGACATTGCATTTCCACAGCAAAAAAAACCATGTTTTTACTGATTTGTGTAATGGTTGGTTACTGTAGCAACCAGTCTGTCTATTGTAATGATCCCCCAATATCCATTACATTGTAGGCATGTTTCTGGAACAGTTTAGGATACTTATGTGATACGACAAGAAATCATTAACCTCATTCATTCATACTCATGAATAAGTTACATTTAGCTCAGTCCAGTTGTTCGGATCATCAAGGGCATGTCCATGTAGTAAGTACAGTTCTGCTAAATTTTTATAAATCCAAAATAAGTCTGAAGTTCATATTCTTTTTCCACTCTAGAAGACCTTGTGTGACTTGCTACAGGAATTCATTCAGTGCATTGCTGTTGCTACTCTTATTATTATATTAGATACCAGGCTATTTTTTTATTCCCACAGCCCCCTACTTTTCTGTTGTCAGATCTGTAATCTGTGTGAGAAGCACATGGCCATCATAGACAGCCAGTAGAGAGGTCCATAGTCCCTGAGTAGAGAAAAATAAGGGTAATTTTCTGCAACCACAGCTAACATGCTCTGTGGAGGAAGAAAGCCATGAGATAACAAGGCAGTAGGCCAAAAGCAGCAGGCTGAAAGCAGGCTACAGCAGGATGATTGATGAGCAACAAGTGGCCAGAAGGTAGTCGCGCACACCTCGCCACTGATGCTGCCACAACAGCACCTGTAATTAAAGCATGTGTAAAGCAGTGTCGTGTGGTCAGCGCCGCTAGCTGTCAGGTGCAGAGCTAGGGCTCTGTTGAGTTAATAGGCACTATACCTCGGTTAATACTGGCTGGTAGCAAAATTACATGGCTTTCTTTAAAGAAGTGCATGTGGATGGGCTTGTGTGGAGTTACAAAGACATAGCAAGGGCAGAGACCACAGAGTTGCCTCTAGCATCAGCTGTGCTTCCTTCTACACCTGTGTGGCAGGATGTGTTACCAGACAGCTGAGAGGTGGCAGCAGACATACCACGACAGACATTACTTCTAATCTCCTCTAATCTGGCCCAGTTTCTCCAACTCAGATAGCTGAAGTTTTGGCTTTCAGAAATTGAGCACTGATCTTCTTCCAAAAAAAAATAATTTTGAAACCGAGGATGCAATACATATGCTGCTGACCTGAGCATGTGTTACAACCTGATAATAACAGAATCATCACTCAGCATCACTTCACAAATGAGTGTACTGCTTAATCTTTCTGTGTCAAATCATGACTTCTTTAGGACTGCCTTATCGCGCTGAGACATTGCCTCTTCCTCTGTTACCATTAACTCTCCTGGACGATTACGTTTCCAGGAAAACAGCTAGGTGAGAGGCTGAAGATGGATATGCAGGAGATTTGAATGGCCACATGTATTGCCACTTTTACAGAAAAAAAAAAAAAAAAAAAAAAAAAAAAAGTAAATTTGACATACCTGTATCTAAGAGCCCCCTCACGCACTGGCATGCCAGTAAGAAAGTAAAAGAATATAATAAAATCTGTCCTTATTTCTCTCTGAGTAAAAGTGACGGGGTGATTATTAGTATCATTTCAACTGCAAAAACTCATCAGGCACCTGGTTATCAGGGAATGGCATAAGAGTACAAATAACGTGTAATTCAAATAATTTCAATTTCTGGGACTGAAGCACTCATTCTGGAACTGTCTCATTCAGTTTGTGACTGCATTATGATATGTTAAAAGCATTTTGGAAAGATAGGTAAACTTTTGAATTGGTTTCTGATGCGAGGGTTTTATGGTTTAAGGTAAACATTGTTCCAGTACAAATTGCAATCAGCAGAATCTGCACCACCATGAGGACAGAGGAAGAGCACTTCATTAGGTGGACAGGGAAAATTCCCTGTCTGTTGTGTGGATAGCCCTTCCTAGTTGCTGCCTCAACAAGTCTATGGGGATAACGGCTCTAAAGCCTAATCTAAAGCTCATCTAATTTAGTTGGACTCTTTTCCTTGTGCAGAAGCACCAAATGCCTTGCACAGAAATACCTGGCAGAAGGCTTTTAATTCGTGTAGGTCTAATGGAATCTATTCTGCGTTATTTATTTATTTATTTTTCCAGCAAAGCTTGACTGCCAATATATTAGGGGAACTAACATAGCTTGTTACACAGCATGTCTAGGTTTCAGTCATGGCAGTGATTGCAGAGTATTTTAGAGATATCCAAAGCTAGTTTTAAATTAGCTAGCTCAGGTATAAATAGTGTACAGCAACACAGATCTCAGGGCAGAAAAATATCCCTACTTCTTGGGCTGAAATAAATATATTTTTCTAAAATGGGGATTATCATCATACTGAATGTGTTTTTTACCTCTTACAATGATGGGAATTATTTGTTGCTTATTCCCTTTGAACTTGCAGACAGTTTTGTGCTCTGGCTAAGTATCGGCCATTTTCCTGCATGATTCATAATTTGTAATGTAGGACACTGATCCAAGTTAAATTTAGCTGTATTTTTGAGGTTTCAATTTAAAAAGAAAACATTAATTTGCAAGCAAGGATTTTTATGAGGGAAAAATCCTAGAAGTTGACTGATCTGTTGGTGACTTAAATCTTTCAAACCAGTAAGCCCCACATAATCTTGAGCAATAGCTGAGCATTCATTTTTCTACATCATAAGTCAGCATCCTCTCTGAATATTTGAGGAATTATTTTAATGTCAACTAACATGAGGTTGCTGTGTGTGTAAATCCATAGTCAGTAAAACCCACACATCTACACATGCATGCACAGTGTGCAGTCATTAGTGACAGGTTGTGATTAATATAAAGTTCACAAGATTTTTCAGGTGTATTCTAGCAGGATGTTGTCTTCTGTTGATCATCCCATTGTCACAATATCTTTTAGTCTGCCTAGTGCTCACCTTGTGATGCTCTATTAGTCAAAACATCTCTTTGCCTATATATTCAAATGAACTCTAGAGGTTATTAACTTGCCCTTGGCAAAAAGATTTAGTTTTCGAGGGCAAATGCGTTTATAAATTCTATGTTTGACAGTTTTATTACATATTGTAAATAGAATACCCTGCCAGATTTTTATGACAGCCATCACTAAGTCATTCAGACCTTATTACTTTTCAACCCTTCACATACCTTGAATTTCTTTTTTTTTTAATTTCTTTTTTTTTTTTTTTATTTTTTTTTTTATTTTTAACAGGTCTTGCTTTGGTCAGTGCTCTTTTCTTGCTTCCATAGCCAAGTCTAACTTGACAATTTAAAACATTTTTGTATTAAGCCAAATGTTGTATCTTGCAGAAAATCAAGGCTGTATTTTAATTTAGCTCAGACAGACATTAATTTGCACATTCTGCATTTATAGTCATAGACTCATTTAAGCTTGTATGGTCTCTGCTAGCATTTAATGTAATAGTTTCTGTGCTCAGCTGCATACCGATCCTGGATCCTAATACCTCTAACTGAATTAGTATTGTGTAAAGTACTGCCGTTACTGACTTAATTTTACATTTTGTATTTCAGAACAATATACATACTGTGAAAAGAAAATAAAGCACAAGAGCCACGCTGGTGCTAAAACCTACTGAGAAGTATCTAGTTATTCTGTATTTTATTGACTTACATGTATTTGTCTGATTCTAAGGATGCATTCAAAGAATGAAAAAGAGTTGTTGAAGAGATTTTATTTAGATATGTAGTCTATTAGCAATGGAAATCTCACTTGTGCTGGACTTTCTGAACACAGGTAATAAAAACAACAGTTCCTGTTTTAGTTGTGTTTCCTGTTGAGATGATAAATGCAACAGGAGAAGAATATGAAACTGACTTCAGTAAAGATATATTAAAAGTGAAGAGTAAGGATTTTCAAAAACATCCAAGACCACAAAGACTAAATTCTTAAAATTTACAATCCTTTTGATACCTTGGCACTTTTGATATGTTAAGCCTTAATAGTAATTTTAGATAGATTAAGACGTAGTTGCTAGAGTGTCATTGTTGCCTCCAGGTGTTGGTACTCCCTACAACAGAAGCCAAATCAGTTGCTAGTGGTGGAGCCAGGGTGGTTCCCACCAGCCAGCAAGTGGGTCCTGATGGCCAGCCAGGGACCTTTTACCAGCCAGGAACCAAGCTGGAGCATCAGTACGGGGGCTGAGGGGAGCATGGGAGCTGTTGGTCTTGCCTACCGAAAGCCCCTACTGGCCTACAGATTGGTTGGGAGTCTCCAGGTCTGATGTCCTTAGGCCTGGGCCAAGCCTCTTGTCTTTCACCTTGATAAACTATGGTTTCATCCTCCCTGGGGATGCCACTTGAGGACAGACTGGAGGTACGGCTCATACAGTCAAAAGTGGTCTGAACTGTGAGGCCAACATGGGTGCTTATTAATGGTGCTTCCACTTTCTGAAGGTGACGGCAGGCTGTGAAAGTAGCAGGCTGGTTCCCACTCTCTTCTTGGTTTCTGCTGCTGCTACCAAATAAGGCACGTCTTCTTACAACTTGCACTTCTGATGAATCAGAACAATTTCCTTTTAATTTGGAATTTTGAATTGACTATAACGAGGCCTCTTGTGGAAATCCACTATATGTTGCTCCTCTCTCTTATATTTCTGTAAGTAACTGAGCAGATTCTCATAAAGGAAAGAATCAGGTGATTTTGCAGTTTTCAGGTTGTATGTTTTGCTGTCTAGGCAACTTAGAGTAGTTAGGTCACATTATGATAATTAGCCTATTTATAAGTTAGCTAACGGAGTTTTTTGTTTTAAGCCCTATAAATTCTAAAATTAGTGAATAAAGCTAGAAGCACATTTTCAGCTCCATTTAGATGAAAGGTGCTATATAATTTTAAAGCTATTATAAATGATTGAAAGATGTTTTCACAACTGCTGCTAGATTGCATAGGAATATGGAACAGTATGTCAAAAGATTTCAAAATTAATGTGGCTGTGGGTGCGTTCTGGAGAACAGCTGAAACTTCACTACAGCTTCCTTTCTGCCTGCTGCTATCTCAGTGTTTCAGTAATCAGGTATTTATTTTCATGCTGGCTGACTGACTTCACTTTCTCTCCTGAATCTTCCTTTTTTATTTTATTTTATTTTATTTTATTTTATTTTATTTTATTTTATTTTATTTTATTTTATTTTATTTTATTTTATTTTATTTTATTTTATTTTATTTTATTTTATTTTTTATTTATTTTTTATTTATTTTTTTATTTTTTTCTCCTTTTGGTAACAACAGATTCTAAGTCATCTTTAGGGTTGTGGTGGGGATCCAGGTGGATCTTTGTCTTGGTTTGAGGCCTCAGAATAACAGGATTACAAAACTGCTCTTGAAAACTAAACTAGACTTGACTTAACTGCATGTTAAAATATATTATTTATATCATCATGGTGTGTTGTCCATGATTGTGTTGTCCATTGCATTAAAAGCAGTTCAGGCATAGTTCTTATCTATGTAAAAACTATACAGCACATTCTTCCAGTAATTGTGATGTTTGATTAAAAAAAAATAAAAAAGCTATGGTTGCATTTGCTACTAAATTTCTTACTTATATAGACCTAACATTTACTTTCAAATCAGCTTTTTAAGTGATTTTTCAATCTCTCAGTTGTTTTCTAGTGATTTTTGAGATACTCTCACTATTGGAGGGATGTTGGTTCTTTAATGTTTTTCTTGCAGCTAAAGTTAATAGAAGTCTTGTATTTGTGCATAATGCAAAATACTGATTTTAAATAATTAACTCTCTTTGGAAATTGTGAAGGTGACAGATAACAGTCTTTTCTGCCTAGCAAGTTGCTTCAAAGGTGCTATGAAAGGAAAGGAAAAAACCTCTTGAAAGATATTATAGGACTGGAGAACAAGTTTCAGCAAGAATTCTCTGTACACTAACCTGGGAATCTCATTTTTCAAATAAATCTTATTTTAAAAAAGGGTTCTTGAAAGCAGTAATTAGTATGGAAAACTTAGTTTTTCAAAAAATATCTTGAATTTAGTCCTGCAACTCTTCTTATTTTTTTTTGGTATGTGTCTAATTCTTGAGGGCCTCTATGAATCATGCTTTCACTTAGGAAAGAATGTGATCAAAGAATAAACACTAAGAAATTATATTAATTATATAACATACACTTTGAGATATTTTTTTCCCAGTTATATTTCATTAATTCTTCTGCTTTTGTTTTCTTTAATTTACGTTTTTAGCATTGTGATACCTCTGGGTGAACTCAACAGAGTTGTTATATCATTTAATATAATGGGATGTGACATGATGCAACTTGATATAGTGCCTGAAAATAATAAGGTACAATGCATTACAGAAGACATTTGAACATTGTAAGCACTGCAGGTAGAAAATAGCCAATTTGAAATCTGGCACATGCATATCTTCATTTTTGCTCTCTAATTATGCTATAAACAAACTTAATTCACTATCACACTTTGAAGTAGTTGGCAATTATTCTTTTCAGACTACAACATTACCTTAGGCAGCAAGAACTTCACTTCTTCATACATCAACACGTTGTTGTGTTAATGTGCCTATTATTCTACATTTTGATTGACAATGCTAATTACAATTGTTCTTGAACTTAATGTGATTTTCTAGCTGACAGTGACCATTCTAAAAGGGGCAGTTTAATAAATGGGAACAACTTCACTACAAGAGATACACGTATTTAAATGTGAACTGCTTTTCTTTTCTACAAAATCTAGGCATTGTTTTTCTGTAAGAAAGCCTTACCTCATAAAACCTTTGATGTGGTGATCATCAAATAAGCCTTATGGAGAATAAAACTTATGAAGAATTAAAGACAAACTGTAAAAGTGTACAAGAAAATGGAAAAGTTCTGAGATAACAAGTCATGGGACATAGTAAAAACACCTCCTTTGGAATCTGTTAATTTTAATGTAAAGAAAAAAAACAACAGTTATAGTTTAATTAGTAAGTGATGTGACTGAAAATTGGGATAATTCATGCATAGCTGAACCTTTTTATTCTGCTGAATAAAAGTATTCACCAGTTCAAACAAAAGAAAGAGCACTTGACAATCCACCCTACCTGGAAGCAAACTAATGAGCGCCTGCATAAAATCAGTGTAGACAAGTGATTTTTTTTTTTTTTTTTGTAAGAGATGGATTCAGCTGTGTGAACTGATTTGATGTTGCTATTTATAAAGTTGAATTTGTGCTTAGCCCATTGTTGAGAAAGACGTCATTAATGTTTGTATTAATTATTTTACTGTGGCAGATTAAATTATGGCATTTGACCTTTGTGAGGATAAGAAGGGTCCTCTGGAATTATGTTGTACTGTTTGAAATCAGAGAGGTACTGCCCTAATTAAACTCACAGGAAGTATCTTTCCAATCTCATTTAGTATTAGTATTTCAATGTCCCCTTTAACCCATAGGATAATTAATTAGCATTAGGAGACATATGCTCACGTCGTTCGTTCAGCCTTCTGATCAGCGCCTGTGCTTCCTCGTGTAACATCCCCCTGTCCAGACCAGCAGTGCTAGTCCCCCAAGGAGCACTGTGCCCCCTCCAAAAGGCTGTGGCTCCTCAGGGGGACACGGCTCTGATGGTTTCCTCTATGATGCGCTCCTCCTCCCTACACAACCAGCTCTGCCAGGCGTGTTAGTCTGGGATAGTCACAATGGGAAATGTGGTTGCTGCCCTCTGTGGGTACAGGAGAAGGGGTAGAAGAGCAGAGGAAGGAGAAGCAAGGAAAATAGCAACCTGAAGTGTTTATAGGTGGGCAGGAGAGGCTGGCCTGGTCTGACATTGTAAATACAGTAAATAGCGTGGAGCTTTAGTCTGAAAACAGGGCTGAAAGGTCAGAGGGAGTTTGGGGCAGCAGGGAACGATACGAGTAGGGAAAAGACAAAAAGCATCCTGCTCTGCTAAAAAATGGCTTAGGAACTGCTGCCTTGTGATTGCTGAGAGAGGCTGGTACAGAGCAGCTCAGCCTGCTGGAAAGCTGGATATGCCCCAGCAGGGTCCTCCTCTCACCATTGATTACAAAAGGAAATTTGGGCTGCCAGGATCCTAATTTAGATCTCTCATGCAAATGTCTAAAACTGCGTGTGTTTTGGGGTGGAGTCTTGCTTTTTCTGATTTTCTGTTGTTTTGCACAATATAGCACTAGTCTGATTTGCTAAACTGTGATTACTGTTGTAAGTGTAAATAATAATAATCATAATTCCTGCTGTTATTTAAAATACATTGCAAACAAACCAAGGCCTCCAGTTTCTTCTTCACAGGAAAGAGTGTGCTGCAAGAAAAAAAATCCTTTGCACAGGAATAGAAAAGTGAATGTATTTCAAAGAATTCTAGGTTTAAACAAACAAAAATATGCTGGTGAGTTTTTGCTAATGATGGAAGCAACATATCTGGTCATTTGTGGGATATTTTAATTTTCCTGTATACAAGTTTTAAGTTTAATAATGGATATTAGTGCTGAATAAATACACTGCTATTAGGTCTTGCTTATGTTCCTTATTAATTGCACTTATTGTTCTTCTAAGGCTTGATTGTGCTTGGATATCTTCTGAGGCAGACTGCATGATGTCAGCCAGCATAGACTCTAGAGGAATTCAGGAGCTGCAAGTCTAACCTGGTGAAATCCTTTGCTTCCTTTTGGCTTGCTCAAATTCCCTTATCGTATTTTTGTCTGGTATTCTTGTCGTGAGCAAGTGCGTGGATCAGCAGCCAGATCTTGCCCTCAGCACCTTCTCCCGTGGCCCCAGTGCTGTCACATTTGGTTGTTCTCTTTTGTTGCTGCCCATGAGTGCAGCCCTGGTAGGGTCAACTGGGAGCATATCCAAACCTGTTACGGCTCATTGCCCTCGATACTGCTCGGCAGGAAGGAATGGAGTGGGACAGCTGTTAGCTTCATTGCATTGCAGTATTCCCCTGAACCATCACAGCTCATAAAACCCACTTTCTTTTCTTGCCTTTTAACACAGAAGCTTAGCATTAAATTAGGCAGCTAAGGCCCGGTATTCTTGTGGGCTTTTAAGGAATGCTCACTTAAATATGCATTCATTTTCAGGTGTATAGGGAAGCCAAATATGAGTGCATATCGCTACACAGGAATGTTAGAAGTTATTGTAATACTTATTAGTTTAGGATATTTGGACTACTTAATTCATTTCCTTCCTCAGAAAATAAAAAATACGGAAAGAATAGAAAAAAAAAATCTTAGTGTGGATACTTAGCTTAACACTGTGTAGGGGGTTATGATATTATGTGTTAAAGTAAATTTAATCTTTGACAGGTAAGAAAAAATAGTCTGTGTAACAAGAAAATGTTTTTATTCATAATAAATGTATGAAATAGTATGTGATCAAAAATAGAAGTGTGTTTTGAAATTCTTCTACTTGAAAAATGAATAAAAAACTCTGGATAGAAGAGTTGACACGACAGCAGTTTATCTGACCTATCATTCTAGCTTCCAAACTACACCTTATGATATTTTAGCCATGCACTACTACTGTTTAAAGATCTCCAGAGATGGGAAGGAGTCCATGCTCCGTGTAGTGATTTCTTTGTGTTTTTCTAGCCCTCAAATTCTGTAAAATTGCTGCAGCAATTTCTTATGTAGAAAATGTTGATAATATGTACTGTAGGGTAAATATGCCAAAGACTTAAATTAACTATTTGAAAAGGTTTTATGTTGTCTGCGTACTGCAAGACAACTGCGTACTGCGTACTGCGTCCCTATGTAGTCCTGAAATTAGAGCACTGTGCTATGAAGGGTAAGGTGGCAATATCATTATATCTCAGGCTCTGAGCTGATCTAAAGCATGTGTCCTAAAACAGGTCACTTCAACACTGGGTATAAACTCATTCTTAAATTGCTCATGGTTGGCCTGACAGATCTGACTTGTGCTTATCTTGATAATATGCATCCTTAAATGAAGGCCATATATGGCTATGAGTAAAATCCATTGCAATTGATAAGGAAGATTGATTTCATTATGGTAAATCATGAATCATGAATTCAGCCACAAAAGCATCCAAGTGTCCAAGTTTAGTTTTTGTCTCAAGTGTTTGTAAACTGTCCATTCTTTTGCATGTTGTGAGAAAAAAAAAATGCTTAAGGGATTAGAAATTGTGCATGTAATATGGTGATAAAAGCTACGTAAGTATGCAGATAGATTAACATAAAGAATAAAAGGACACCTGCTATGACAACAAAGTCTGACAAGGTTTTTATACTTATTAAAGTATTTCTACAATTATCTTGAATGCAAGCCTACAGGAAACATCTGCTTACAATTTGCATTAGAGTACAGTCTACATCATAACTCAATTTTCTGAAGCAGCCACATAGTAATAAGTTTTTATTTGCAGATAGGTTACCCAGACTCTGCATCTGGAAGTCCTGTAGGTGCAGCATAAAAGTTTTTGAGTTATCATCTCAGATTGGCATGTAATCTGTTCTACAATATAATGCTGGCTTTTTGTTGTTGCTGTTTTCTCCAATAAAAAGTGGAATCGTCATTTAAAAAATTCAGTCACGTTATTTTATAGTACTGCTCATGCTCTGATGTAGGGTAATTATTGTAAAAGACTATGGCTAATTCCAATAAGTTAGCAGAGTACCGTGTTGTAATTATAAATTCCAGTTGGCACACATATTGATCAAGGTTTCTTGTTCCACTTGCACTTGTTTTAAAAGTGAGAAGCCTGGGAGCTCACCTAAGAATTGCTTACTTGTTGCCTCATATCTGGTCAGCAAAATCCTGTTCCTCATAGAAAAAGGAACTAAGTTTTTTTGTGTGTTGTGAGGAGCACTGAAACAGATGAAAACCTCATCTACAGTATGTAAGTCACACAAATCAAGTAAATAATTCACAGACCCCACCCATGTACATATCTGAAACAGTGCCAAGCCATGGGTCTGACTACTGGTCCAGCAGACCACTTCTTTGTCTTTGCCTCCATTAACACTGAAATCTGAATTGACTTCCAATCTGAGTTAGAAGTCCTTCTTTGTTTCTCTGTTCAGCAAGCAGATAACATAGCAGTAGGAGCTTTCTTACTACATCTGAACTTCAGCTTTGATGTGGACCCATGGATGAGAAGCTTTGAGACCTTTTTAAAAACATTGTATCAAGAAAGGCATGGAGCTGTGATCTGGTCATGAATATTCCATGGATCAGATAAAGCCCAGTTATCCATTACAATTCATTTTCTGAACTCTATTAATCATAAACTTAATTTTGGTTTATAATTTAACGATCTGATTTGCTCTAGATTATGAGGGTTTGAAGGTCAAGCCAGATGTCATTTGAAAGTAGTTTTCCCTTGATTTGCAATTGGATTTCTAAATTGACCTGCAACCTTGCTGACATATAATGTTAATGAACTACACATGGCTTGCATGTAGAGAGATGCAAATATATACGTTTTTACGATTTTGCTAGAATCAGTGTTTTAAATTTAATTCTTTTTGACATTTAAATTCGATGAGTCTTCCATGCATATACCGGTGGGAGAAATTAGATCTCTTCGTTTATAAATATTTCTAATCATGAAACATCTCTCATTTGAGAAACTGCTAAAATGAGATGAATAAGTAAGCAACTGAGCCAATGCAGTGCTGAGAAATGTTACTTGTATTTTCTTCATCAATTGCACCAATTGCTTGAGGTAGATAGCATTATGTCTCCGTTATTTGATAACGTTACAGTGAGGAAAGGTATTTCAGTGAAGAAAGCTAGTGCAAGCTTAAAAACCTTTAAACACTCTGCCTACTTACAGAAATGCATTTAATAAATCGTTAAAATAAAAATCAGTGTCATAGAAATTACAGGATCAGTTATGAAATCATTCAATGAGCAGCAGAAAGAACAAAGGTTGTCAAGGAATGGTGCTATAATTCAAACTTAATGCATGTAAATCACAATGTAGATGCAAACCCTTCCAGTTTATAAATGTATAAGGCATTAGTAGAAAAGTTAATAATTGTTTCCTGTATTTCTTAAACTCTGTTTTTCTACTTTTGTGAATTACTTAAAGTTGAAGATGTATTTAAAAAAAAAAAAAAAAAAAAAGCAACACACAAAACCAAAAAAAAAAATACTCTGCCAGCTACACAAAGAGGTCAGAAATAGTATATAATTATTGCTGAGTTAATTGCTGGGTGCTAACATATATACAGACATACAGTATTCAACTCAGACATTATCACAATAGTGGACAATTAGGGCAAACTCAGTGACAGATAAAATGCAAGTTGAATTTTTAAGTATAGCGCTGTACTGACTTCTAAATTTTTAAATAATCTTAGAAAAATTGCCACTTCTGTCTTTAGCCTTTCATTCTTAAAGGATGGCTAAGTGAGCATAACAGTTGTAAATACCTTTTGAAAGATGATGCTCAAACTCAGAAGTATTTATTGTAAAGCTAGAGATGGTATTTTTTACTCAGTAATTCAGATGGTACAAGATGAAAACTATATCTACAATAAATAAAAATTACATAAATAAAACCATCTATGCTGTAGATGTAACATCTTTCTGAATATCAGTCTTGTTTAGACTCCAGTTAGTTTTATTAAATGAGTCCACATGCATTTTTTCATAAGTGATTTCAGGAAAAGATAACTTCTTTTGTTTCTAATGTTTGGATTTTTTTTCCCCTTTGGAAACACAGTGATCTTAGAAAGCAAAAGTGTTCTTTGCATAATATGTTCTGATAACTTCCTGGCTCCAAACTATCTTCCTTGAAATACCAATTTTGGTAAAAATGTGATCTTTTAATATGTCTTCTGACTTTTTATGTTTTGGAAAAAAATGGTTAATTTCAGAATCATAAAACATATGTTCAAATATCTTAAAAGACATAGGAAGATACAAGAAAAGATATAATAATTAAAAGAAATATATAGCAGCAGTCAGTACATTTTGTGAAGCTTAAGGATTAGAGGTTTCCTCTCAGACTTGAAACATTACTGTACTAATCTAGTGATGTAATGATGCTCTGTGCTTTTTGTTTATGGAAGTTGTTAAAGAAATGTTGGGATGAGGGAAAATCATTCTCTTTGAGTATTTGGATATGGGTTTCTGATGGTTCCTTTCAGAAGGAACAAGAATGTGGAGTCATAGCTTCAGATTTTTGATGCAGGAAGAGCTCTGGCCAGTTATACTTGAATTTAAAAGACATTACTGCTCAACAGGTGTGTTCTTCTTTGAGGACTAATTAGGCATATCACAGTTTTCTTATAGTTTTAAAGGTATAAAAAACAAACAAACAAACAAAAAAGCATGCAGAGCTTTACCTGGACCTATTTAAGGAGCCTTTGATCACATACACAACACCAACCCCTTCCCAACACTGAAATTTCCCTTGCTTTCCAAATGAAAGACAATCCCTCTTGAAATTATTTTACAAACTTCTGGTTGTTTTCCAAAGTTTATGATTTATTTTTCACTCAATACTGTGGATGTGATTTATTGCCTGTTTCACAGAGGGAATGAGACTTAAATTGCTAAAGGCAGATGTGGGAAAAGCTGGGAGAGAGCATATGACAATTGATTTCAGAGTTATAGGGAAGCTTTATGGAGCCACATCTGATAAGGCTAACTCAACTTGGAGAAGAAAAACTGCTTTTTTCAATGTGAGCTCAGATGGATGGACTTCTAATTGTTCAATTAGTGGTGTAAATTACACTGACTTTTAAGCCAAAGATTGTATGAGTGATCTAAATTTCATGGAAGTCAGCAAGAGCATTCCATTTGCCTTCATAGATTTCAGGTGGCTTTCAAGGCTGTCAGCCAGGACAGTGATTTGGGGCTCCTGGCAGAGTGGAAGGGACAAGGTGAAGAAGCAGAATACATGTACATTGGTGCAATTTAAGTGTCTCAGATGAAGAGCAGGGCCTGTCTCTGCCTAAATCTTGATATCAGATCAACTGTACAGCTTCACTGATTAAATTTTTATGCAGGTGTAACCAGATAATTCTGATTGGCCAGGAATTTAGAAGAGTTTCAGCATTAGAAGAATTGAGCATTTCTGACTTAGTACCGCTGCTCATAACAGAAAAGGGAAGACGTGTTGTTACAACATGATAGCATACAGTAGAGCATCCTTTGCTTCGTGTTACAGGCAGCATTCATGTTTTGGTTGGTGATTGCAGAGTGGATGAAAGACCATGGTGGCAGGACCCCACTAGGAATTATTGCATAATGCACAACGTACACAATCTGGGTTATCATCTTGGTATTGTAAGGTTTAGAGGCTTCTAGCATTCAGGAACTATTCTGTAGTGAAAACGCTTCTCAGATATGGGACGATGCTTCCAGTCATTTGCACTGCATCTCTCCCTTTTAAAACAGTTTTCTCCCTTTGGGTATATCTATAAAGTGTTGTTTGAAGCCACGGTGTCTATCTCTGCAAAGGGCAGAATTTGCCGTGCTGAGGGAAAGAACAAAATTATTAGCGTTAAACATATAGGCAATGACCTTAATAAAAGCAGTGTGCCAGAAAAAGGTACTGAAGTGCATTGCATTTATTCACATAATTAGATGCCTTTTTATAGTTTTGTTCAACCTCTGAGTAAGGTGTGTTCAGTGTACATTTGGCATGCTGCTGTACGTGTGCAAATGCATGCACATGTGTGTGAACACCTGGACCTTAGAGACCGTCTTGTTCTGCTTCGTTGGGCAGTGCTCTGCTGTCATGCCTACTTGTCTTAGGAAGCTGCTACATGTTGTAGTGCTATGAAAAATTACAGCCCATGCTGATTATCCACTGTCATCTGGCCCTAGCCACTGAAGTGAAACCAATGAAAGATCACATTTCTTCCTACTGTGTTCCTATAACACAACCTTACAATGCTGTAGGCAAAAACCTTATTATAAATTGTTTTATTCAGCCATGCTTATAAAGCCACCTCTACTGAGCCTGCAGCACAGAATAGCCAGGTAGAGAGGAATAACCCAACTTTAGTTTTGCTCCAGGTGTTTGACCCTGTAACAGCAGTAACAGTGTTCTGCCTCCATGTTTGATCTTTTGACATGCACTGGTTTTGTACAACTCATCTGCGAGCCATCTTCAGTCAAACATTCAGGTGGTTGTTTAGCAAATTCTAATTGGTTAAAGGGAGAATCATTCTTATGTACTGAATGAGAGGGGAAGGCAGCTAACTGTCATGACAAAAGCCATCGTAAGAAGAGATTATACTTTTGTTACAAAGCCATGCTTTTAAAGTGTGCCTTTGTTCCAAAGTTGGATGCTCTAACAATTGTCATGGAAGGGTGGGATTGGGAATAAGCTCACCGCAGAATGACTTGCGTATAATTTTTTCTCACTTCATGAATAGTAAGTTATATTTTCTAATATCATAGAGAATAGACTGGGGCTAGGATTATAGCCTTATTAAGATTTTTCCATTGTGAATCAGCACCATTAATAAAGATTTTTGCAGGTCAAATGATGCCCTCACTTATACCTATACAATCTCATTGTATGTACCCTCTGGCCTTGGTTATAGTCCAGTGGGGTTGCTTGGGATAAAAAATGACTTTGGCCCTGGCACTGGAATGTAATTATCAAACAATGTGTGATGTGCGAGCTGCATCTGAATGCAGTCTGTGTTGTTTTGTTGGTGTTGGCTCTGCAGTGCTAACAGAAATAAAGAAAATGCCTTTATTACTAAGGGCAGCAGACCTAGCTGAATGAATTCAGGACTGCCTGCGATTGGCAGATACCTACTCTGGTAGGTGTCTCAAGGTTGCTGTGTCCACATCTCATCTGTGAATACTCATCTGCTTCCCTGCACAGAATCTTCCAGAAACAAAACCAGCCACATCCAATGTGTGTGGGTACTGTGGATACACCAGCAAAAAAGGCTTTGGGGCCGTATTTTGCAGAATAGAGGTGTATATTTCTCAATGTTTTTATCGGTAACAAAATCTAAAGAGAAAGGATGAATGTGGAACTTGAACTTATCCTTAATGAATATTTGGTTTTGCACCATTGTATGCAAAAACAGTTTGAAAACATAAATTGCAATTAAATCCAAATTTATTTTACATGCAACATCAGATATTTGCTTAGTAGTAGTTGGTGTAGTGGTGGTCTCAGTATTTCAAATAAAGGCAGATTATATAGTGCTTGCTGCCTTGGGAGGACACTTACGAATTCTTAGAGCTAGAACAACCACCTGTTTTGGTTTTGTCTTCCAAAAATTTAGTGAAGGATGGAAACAAGTGTATCACTGTTGCCATTTTCCTTTCTGCCATGCTTGTTGTAGGCTTGACTATGGCAAGAAAACAACTCGGCCCAGCCAGCCCAACCATCTTCATTCTTTTGACAGTAAATTGCAGATTTGGAGGTCTGCATTCAATTACTTCAGTATTTCAAGCTGCAGGTGTATGAGCAGTGTGGCATTTCTGTACATTTTTTATACTGACATGTTACACCCTTGTCTGGTAATTGTTTGTACTTTTGATTTTATCTAGGCTCTCAGCTTACAAATGAGATTCTTCACTTGAGCACTTCAGAAGCCAGACAGAAGTGTAGAATCACTGCTACATCTTTTGTCTTGGATATGTCCTCAGGGAAACTTCAATACCGCATAACAGGAAAAACAAGCTAATATCTTTAATAACTGCAATTAGTCAGGGTTTCATTGTTTCAAGTCACCTGAAACCTGACACCTTCAGCAACACTGGAGGCATCTGAAACATAAAATGTACTGGATCAATATTTGTTCAGAGAAAGCAGATGTATCTCTTGTCACCAGCAGTATTTCCTGAATGATCTTTGCTACGTCTACACCTTTCTGATCTTACTTTCCAATTACTATCTAATTCTATTAAAAAAAAAAAAAAACAAAAACACTTCATTCTTAGTCGAGTCTACCTAATGGGGCCTTTGGTCATTGCAATGCAAAGTGCTTCAAAAAATTAATTGGAAGCAGGGAAAGAGGAACAGCTCAGTAGTTTGTGGTTTAAAAGTTCTGCATAGTATGATTTAAAAAGAATGGGTCTTAAACAATCCCCAGAAAAGACCGTAGACTGGGAAACACATGAAAAGCTTCAAGGCTCCTGGATTTAAGGCTTTATTTTAAAATGAAATGTGAGCCTGATTTATTTTTGTTTGTGAGCAAAAAACAGAATTTGTTTATTGACAAATCAAAGCCTTTAAGTCAGAGTAGGCAGGCTATAATTCCCATATGAATGAACTAGTACTTTTAACTTTGCTATCTCCTCTTCATAACCACTACAGAAGAAAGGTGTTTTTTTGTATGATAGTTCAAGTACTTTCAAAGCAGAACTATTACTCTACTTAAGGTTTGTGAAAACTTATCCTGTTATCTTCTTCAGCTGCAAGTTGCTTTGCCCTTAATTATTCTATTTGAATTTTCCCCTTCTTGTTGGATAAGTAGCGTGTGCTACTGTGTGTTGTTACAAGTATTTCATAGTTGTATTTTGCATAAGCTCTTATTTGCATAAGTTCTGTACAGTGAGACAAAATAGGTTGCAGTAAAATAGCAAATATACTAAGAATTTTTCAATACTATAAAAGAGGTAAATAAGGCCATAATTGTTTGTGATTTTGGGGAGGAGGGGTAGGGACACGTAGTGGTTTCTTAATCCTTGGAAAACACATGAACTGGATGGAATTTCAAATAGATTTCTCTTTTAAGAAGGCTGTTTATTTCTTTGGCAATGTAGTATATAGCAAGTATCTGAAAATGTTTTTTCCATTGGTGTCTATGGCTAATAGAAATCCCCAGGAGGTTTCCACAGATATTTAGAATGCCCTAAGCTAAAAGTATTTAAAATCAAAACAATTTTCATGCCTTAAAAGAACTGAATTAATTATGGCTTATGGCAACTTGTGCCTCTGTGTATGGTGAGGCAGACAGTGGAAAAAATATTCTTCATGCCTACAAATATAGGATGCAATATTTCCATCTTGTAGCATTTAGTGTTGATTATATTCCTTTTACAAAGTTGATTAAGTCATGGGCATTTATATACTGCCACGAACTGTCTATATGGAACCTGTGGGAGAATGGGAACAGAGATATGTAGGACAAAATACAGTATTTTTAACTTCTTGGAGGGGAGGTCCATTTTATTTTGTTTCTAATCCTTCTCATCTTAATCCTAATTCTCTAAATACTCGTAACTTTTCTGCAATCTCTTTACACTTTTATTTAGATTTTCCAGCACTACGAAATGGGAAGAATGAAGGCTCTTCCTTAGGATGTTTCAATGTTAGACAATACTACAGCTAAAAAGTGGCAGGAAATCCAAACACGAAAAACGCCTGTGCTGTGAAATGCTGGTTTTGGTCCCAGTGTTATTTCAATTAATGAAGGATCTTATCCCCATAGCTAAATGGAATCTGGCTGGCAAATATAAAGAGCTAGAGAGTATGTTAACAAGTAAGCAGTCAAGGCTTCTATCTATCCTTCGTATATGTTGTGAGCTGCAGACTTCTCCAAGATACCATCCTTAAAAGACCATCTTGCTTGGACGCTCTGATATTTAAACTTCAGTGAAGTTATTGTTGCTGTTTATTCAGGCTTGCAGGTTTTAACCAAGAGCTTAAACCAGTATACTACTTTCTGCCAAGTAGTAATTAGTAAAATGGTAACATGGTAAGGAAGGGTGATCAAATAACCAGATACAACAACTGCAGATTAAACCAACTTGGCTTTTTTTTTTTTTTTCCTCTTTCTGAACATCCAAATGATCGTTGGTTATTTAGGTTGATGTATGCTTCCACTGAGGATACATCTTAAAATTCTGTTACTTAAAAGAATCACTGTATCTATTAATTTTGTAGACATTTATAAACAACTCCAGCTTGACATTAGTTGCTGCCCTTTGGCTCCATGAGCAGAATAAGGGAAAGAATATGTAACTGATAATGCATCTTGAATACTGCAGGCTTTTCTTTTGACTTCATCATGTAATGACCAAACTAGAACTGGATATCCTTGAGATAAAGGCAGCAAGGATGATTATAAGTATGAAAAATGTTTAGTATGGTGAGAGTAGGGTAGGATTCTTCTAACCGGAATAAGTTGTCTGAAGAGAGGATATGATGGAAAAGCATAATATGGGGAAAGATGAACAGAAGTAATGATTTATAGTTCTCATGATGGAAAACCAAAAATATCTCAATAAAATTATCAAGTATACTTTCCAAAGAAGCAAGAAGAAATGTGCTTTACAGGCCACAAGTTATTAAATATGTAGAACTCATTATGAGGGACTCAGGGTCAGTGTTGGTGGGGTGGAAAAAAACTTGAATGACTCGAAAGGAGCTAAACAAAGTCAAGAAGTATAGGTCTGTCATTGTGTAATGAAACTCGATAGCTGTGATGGAGTCTCTAGTTCTTAAAGCCTTTCATGAGAGTAGAAAGCTGCACAAATGGTAACCTCTATTAATGCTTTCTTCAATTATTGTATTTTTCCCATAAGAATCTGCAGTTGAACACTACTGAAGAATAAATACTAGACTAGATAGGCGTTTGGTCTCTTAACGTATGAGTTATTTTGTGCTTAAAAACTTGTACATACTTGTGATTGGTGTAAGCTGTTGTGAAGTACCTTGGAGGGTGTAAGGGATCCTGGCAAGGACTGTTTGGAAATCACGGACATACAGCTCTAATGAGATGGTCTGCCTCTTGTAGTTCTCATACGAGTTTTTTCTGTAATGGTAACAGACATGAAGGTAGTAGCTTACTTTTCTCTTTCTTTCCTTTATTGCAAATTCAAAGCATGAAATAGAATTACAAATCAGTTCTTTTACATCTCTAAAACATGATGTTGACTTAAAAATTCTGATCCTTGAAGGAAAAATAAATGTTGAGTTCATTTCATTTGTCTTTCTGATGTTTCAACCTATAACGTTTGTATAATCTTTCATGAAACTATATCTTTTCTCTGGAGGCATTTCAACTCTGGAAAATTGAAATTCTTATGAACTTAGAAATGAGGACATTAAAAACCATACTAAATTTCATAAGAAGTGACAACGCTTTTTCTGTGTCTCCCTGAAGGTCTGCCCGCTCGCTCTTAATATAAACAAAGTGGATTTAATAACTTACCTTTTGTAAAATAAGGCAGAAAACCATCAGCAGAGTGGAAGTTTGGGCTCTCTAGGCAATAAACTGAACCAAACAAGCCCATGACCAGCAGCTGTGATGGTATCCCTTTTGCTCTTATATTGGGTAGTCCTTGCCTTCCTCTGCCACATCACTTGATCTGCTGCTCAGGCTATACCTGATCCTGCTAAGGCTGCTCGAGGCATGTGTCAGAGCTGGTGGGAAGCTGACTGAAACTCACAATCCTTCTAACAGCCAATACTTTCATTAGTGTTGAAAATGCAAGATACCCAGGCTGGAGGTTCGAATTCTTCTGCAGTATAGGAACTAAGGGGATAATTTTAAGAATGCCCACCACCTGTGGGCATCACAGAAACTGGCTTCCATAGGTAGATTTAGAAATAGGGAAGTAACTTTTACAGGGGGCTACAAAATTTCAAAGCACGATGGTGTGAAGAAAGTATAGAAGGAGACAAAAGTGATAGAAGGCTGCAGAGACAGGCAAGAGAATGATCTTGTTAGGACTTGATTGATATTGTCATGTGTTTTGATTATTGTAGGTTTTTCCTTTCTGATTCAAAATCCAAGTTAATGAATTTGCATATGGATACATGAGGGGTTTGTTTATTTTTAGTTAAGGCTGTTTGGTTATCTAGACAAAAAGTTTCAAACCTAGTAATATGGAAATAGAAGTATATTTCTATATGGAAATATAAATATATTTTTAATGCTTCAACATGGCAATATTGTTCTAGGTTTAGAGGAGTGTTATAGAGGCAATTAAAATGAACACAAGTGTGTGCCTTGTTTCACTAACAGTTGGGAGAGAAATAGAAGAAATGGTGTTTTAATTATTAGCTATGAGACTGGTGATTATGAATGACTTGATCAAGAATTTTAACTTAAGCAGCTTCAGCTTACTGCCTCTACATGGTAGATACTGACCTAATTTTTGGCAACTACGAGCCATGAACATCGGCCTTGATATATCAGGCCCAGCATCTGGTAAGATGTCTTACAACTTTTAAAAATTAATGCACAGAGGGATGAAAAATCATTGTACATTAGCATGCATTTGTTCTCTGTCTAAATGCAAATATTAAGTCCTCTAACTAGCCCATAAATATATTTTAGAACTTAAAAAGAAAACAAAAGATCTTTCACAGTTGATGTGTTAGTGGCAGAGTCCTGGTATTTCCTTGTTTGTGATGTCACATGCTGTTTGTATTTGTATTAGAAGTTCATGGTTGTTTCTGCCAGTCAAAATATCATTCTTTATTCAGACAAACAAGCAAAGCTTCAGACTTATTAATATCATCTTTTTAATGTTGCACTGAAAAGGGCATCATGTCCCTGGTTAAAAACGTGATAACTTCAGGGAATTTGTGGCCATAGTTGCTTTGTCATTCTAAGGACATTGATTTTTTTATTTATATAAATCTACACCACAGGGTTTGTGGCTCATTGATTTGAATACTAAATGCTTATATGAACGCAACTACATGCCAAGCTTTTAGATGAATTTAAGCTACTGGGCATACTGGACACATCAAAACTGTTTACTCCATGAAGTCTGAATGTTGTGAATCTGAATGCCTCCTGTGAAAATCCTAAATGTTGTGCAGGAAGTCTTGTGTTTACTGATCCAGCTTTGACATCCTTAAATATGAACAGACATCCAGAGATGTAGGTAGCTGTGCTCTTGCTGTGGCAGTATCAACAAATACATGTATTAAATGCAAAATTTTGCCGGAATCTATTATTTCAAAAATCTGTACTTCTGAATGTCCCCTTTCTCTTTCCCTCTCTCTCCACACCCTTAGCCCCAGGATTTATGGGAACCTAAGGACAGACAGTGGAAAAATATAAAATTCATAGCTGCTCTGTGCACTGCAAAGATTACTGCTCTAGAGCTAAGGATCTGTTCTTCCTGTTTGCTACTTTAAGGAAAAAAAAAGGGGGGGGGGGGGGCGGGTGAAAGCACCCAGTTTTCTGTGCTGCAATTACTTCGGAAATGCTGTAAATGATTAGTGTATCAAAGCTTGCACTTTTGTTGAAAGTATGAGCAAAAACATTGATAAAATGCAGTCAAAAGTCCTAAGCAGTTGCACAGTGTAAGGCAGGAAATCTGCTGCACACAATAGAGATTAAATGCTCCCTGTGCATACTGTATTCTGCTCAGCCCTCGCTGCTCTGAGCCGGGACTGTGGCAGTCGTTATCTTGAGCAGGTTCCTTGGTGATTTTCAAGCCCTGCACTACCTACCCAAGTGGCAGTGACACCAGCTTTCACTGAAGCCTTATTACTCTTAAAAGAGCAATTTGGTTGGTTGCACGGCTATTAGGATCAGACAGTCGGGCTTAAAGCTGTCAGTACAACTGCTTCTCATCTTTTTTCACAATCCTGACATCTTTTCTCTTTTCTGCTGGACACGGGCATTACTGTTTTTATCATTTTCAATCAAGCTCACGCTGCAAGCTGAGGAATATATTCCCACAGAAACCAAAGTGAGAGCAGAAATTATTTTATAGCTACTATAGTAGCAGCGGTACTGGCTGCATGTTGTGTGGGAGAAACCGGATCAGTGAGAAATGTGGCTTTCCTCAGGGCTACATCACTGAGATATTACTTCAACATCTAAGGATAGCAAAGCTACTCCTTGCTCTGATTTTCCTGTGATTAATCACTCCTCCTTAAGCAAGCAGAGTATGCAGAAAGTGGGGGAGAAGATGTAAGATTTTTTTTTTTTTTTTGGAAAATAACTTGTGGAAATGTTATCATCAGTGAAACGGGGGAAAATCACTATGCTTGAACTTCTTTTCATTTTGATGTTTCTCTTCTCTGGACCAACCCTGAGCAAGCTTAGCAGGACCAAAGGCAAACACTGGAAGGGGGGTAAGTGGAAAGAAAAAGTTTTGTAATGGATGTTTGGGTAAGATTTTAAGAAGCTGACTTAAGCATGTTCTAAGGTAAATACCTATGCTGTTGTGAATGACTAAGATTTCAGGTTACTGTGTGGACTTGAAATAGGGTACTGAAAAGCATGGAGTTTAATTTGTTTTCTTGTTAGTTTGCTTGGCTGACTCAGTAAGGCATATGTTCCTTGCAGGAATTTTACTTTGCATTTTATTATTAACAGAATAACATTTAAGGCCTTTATGCAAACAAATGCCTGCCCTTTAGTAACTGTGTTTTTTTTTTTTTTTTTTTTTTTTTTTTTTTTTCCTTTTGTACTATGGGAATTTAGATTAGTACTTTCATTATGGAGACACTGGGACAGATGCTTATAGTTTTGTTGCAAGAAATGTCCCCCCCCACACCATAGGGGGTTATAGTCCTTTAAAAGAAGACGAGAGAAAGCAAACAAACAACTGATTTTGAGTGCAGAATTGTTAGTATGTGTGGTAAAAATGACTAGACAGACTTTTTTTTTTTTTTTTTTGACTACATGAATATTGTGAAGTGCACTGCCAGCAGCACTAATTGGCTGACTGGCTATATCAATGTTGATATGTTAATAAAGATAAATTGCATTAACTTTATCGAAAAAAATGCTGTGCTGAGAAAACACTTATGATTTTTGAAGGCAGCAATCCATTTTCCTCTTCTAAGAACTGCTGGGAAGATTTACCCTATATGTGCTGTGAACAGTTCACTAAATGTGCCTTTTCATAAAGTTCACTTTGTTTTGCTTCTTTGTGTGACATTTGTTTATGGAAAACATGGGTTATCGAGGTCTCATAATCAAATAACTCAGTGAGCATAAATGTTATCTCATAAATATTTGGACTGAGGGACCATGGCTTGTAGATAGCTTGATGTTTTCTCTCTGGTTGTTTCTTGATGTTACTGATTGGATGCACCCCAGGATTTTTTTTTTTTCTTACAAGTATTGCCACAGCGTGGTGTGTTTATCACAGCTTTAATAGCACTTTCAGTTTGTCTCTACTGTCAGTATTGTGATCTGAGGTTAAAGAGTAGCATCAACATTAAAAAGAAGTTTTAATAATTTATCACAACATCTCAGCAGGAGTCTCCTCCCTCCTCCCTCTGTATTTCCCTTTGTTGCATTTAAAGACATCACAAATATTTTACCTTCTGTATCTTCGAGGGAAAAGTTGCAGCACACACTTAACCTGGACTGTTAATGCAGCACAATACGTCTGCAAATTATTTGCTGGTCCTGTAAATCACATTATCACATGTATCTCACAGTGCTGCTGCTGGGTATCCTCCTTGCAAATTACAAGCTGTTATTTACTCTAGGCAGCGCGACCTCTTCTCAGAAGCACGTGAGATAGGAATGTATGTCACCGTCAAGTTCCTGGGATTTCAGAAATGCTGTTAACTTTTTCTCCCTTTCTCCCATTTTCAATTAACTTTGGTAAATGAGGGGGGTATTGTTTCAGTCCCTTACCTGCTCTCCAGCAGAGGCCAAACACCCTACTGAAGAATTTTTGTCATGGGTAGAAAATAATCCCTGAATTTTGCTGTGGAAAATAATACCTTAATATGGGGCTTTGCTTTTCTTAAATGTGTTCTTTGCACCTGAAGCAAAAAATAGAGAAGGTACCTTTTCCAAGGAGACTGAAAAGCAATTTGTCTTGTTTACTCATAGCTCTTGAATCAGCCAAAAACTAGGCTTACCTGCTGTCCAGTAGTGTTTTTATACATCGATGGCATTCCTAGAGTTGTGTTGCTTGAATATGATGCATGGTTTTCAGTGAAAGTTTTGTGTTTGGGATGTGCCAGAATGTATGTTGTGGTGTCATGTAGTCTAAGTGTTTTTGACCTCCAAAACATGATACATACCTCCCTTTCTATTCAGCACCAAGAATCAGTTTCTGCTTTATGTCAACATGAGTTTTTTTCTGTGGCATGCATGTGGAATTTGTGGTGGTGTTTGGTGAAATTTTTGTGTATATACTTCTCCTCTGGAGCACACTGGAAAGCCTGTCCTGGAATGGGAATAGATTTTTTTAAGAGGTTCAAGAGATCTGGACACCTGCACACCAGCTTGCAACTATATTGTTCAGAGGGGAAAGGTGTTGTTGGATGCATGCATCTGGAAATGCACAGTACAAATCAGAATATAGCTATACTGGACTAATCCAAGCCACCATCTTAGGTTTTTCTGTATCACATCTGGTTTCAAGAGTGCTGTGAAGTATGGACACCTGTGGAAAGTGTTGTTTTTTTTATGTCTGCATAGGCCCTCATCATGATCAGTACAAGTACAGGCAAACGAATCTTGAAATTCTTCCTGTATAATTAAAAAAAAAATGTCATCACCGAAATTACAAGTCTTGATAAGTCATTTTCATGGTCTTGTTGTGTAGGTCTCTTTATTATTAATCACGAGAACAACTCAATTTGCCTCTATATTTCTCTTTAGCATTTACCCTAAAACATGTCCACCTGCATGCTATTAAAATAAACAGCATTCTGGGTAGAAATCACTTCTTGATTTAGTTGCAATGTCAAGTGTCAGGGAGTGAGATTAGTTGTATATGTATACAGTTCTGGAGGAATGGAAAGATAGCATTTTCTTTTTCTAGCTGTTTTTAAGTCTGTACTTTAGAAAAACTTTCAGAATAAGTCATTGGAATGTAGTCCTTAAATGTACCTTAAACTGAGATTTATAAACTAATGTTCAAGATAAACTGCAGTCTGAAAGCAGAACCTGAGAGTACACATCAAGTGGATTTGCTTTTTCCCTTTGAGTCAAAATAACACGCCATGGTTCAAGTTTTTAAGAAGGATTTATAATATGGAGAACAAAAAACTGGGAAAAGAAGATTAAGAACTCTTTTGATTTTACCTTAAATCGTAAAGCAGGTTTCAAGCGTCTCTAATACCTATGCCCTCCTGAATTTGTTTCCAGTATTTTCACTCTATCATATATTATAGGGAGAAAAAAAAAGTTTTAAATATATCCATTCATATGCATACAGATGTGTTTTATGTCTGTTCAGTGGCATCTGGGAGAATTCGGAGACGGGGAAGAAAACTGTCCATTCGTGTCATGTTTGGGAACCTTCCCAACGCTTCCTTCATACTAATAACATGGTAGTGTTAATTTCTGACTGAGGAAAATGGTGGCAGTGACTCACATTTACTGATCTTCTGGCAGTATCAAATGTCTCTTGCATCTGTAAGTGGTGTGTCACATCTGATAAGCACCACACACCAATATGAATGCGACTGAAGAACATGATTTTCCCAGCTCTTGCCAAAGGGCCCATTACTGCTAGGACTTCAGCCTTGTTCAAGAGTTCACAAGGGCAAACTAGCGCTGTACACAGAAACCACTTTGTATAACTGTTGAATATTACTTCAGCTGTAAAACAGCAAAATGAGCAAAGAAAAGAAAATCATGGATGATGCTTGTCTTTTGGTAAATATCAGCGTATTTTACAACTCCACTTGAAAGCCGTGTGACAGAGTTCAGAGAAGAAGAGAGAGAACATTGCACAAATGTCTGTCTCCAGGAAGACATTAACCCCCTTACTCATCTTGGAAAGACCTTACTTGTTCAGCCTGGAGATAGCTGTGCTGTCCTGGGACCCTGACCTGACCCTGTAGCAGGACCAGCTATTTCTGGGGAGCCACTCCCAACCCAAGGGGGAGGTGAGCCTCAGGGGGTTGTATAGAGGGACTGTGTGTGTGGCCCAGGATGCCCCAGCGTAAGAGCAATACACTGACAATGCCATCAGCACTTCCTGAGGGAAGAAAAGGTCTTCAGGGGTGGGATGAGTAGTCAGAGATGGAAAGGCTTCAGCATGAAGGGACCAGAACTTGGGTTGTGTGAATTAATTTTACCTTTTCCTCAGCTGTTTGCTCAGGTCTTCCTTGTGCTTTATCAAAAGAATTTCTATGTTTAGAACTAAAAGTATGTTTGTATTTGCTTACAATCAAATTAGAGGAAAAAAAAAAAAAAGCAACCAGAGTATAACACCCCACAGATCCAGAAGAGGACACAGTACCTGTAATTTTTGTCTGTGTGGAAGTGAAGCAATAATCTTTCATGACTAAATCAAAGTTTATTATGTAAGTGATCCAACATTATGTTTCAGTTCCAATTTCAGCTCAACAGCAGTTTAATCATTTTTATGGCAAAAGATACCAGTGCAAGAACGCTAGAATTGTCACTTGCTAGGTCTTACTGGTAGGGTGATACAAATGTGTGTATGTGAGATTCCTGTTATCCTCCTTGCATGCTGATCAGCACATGTTATTTAGGATGAATGTAACCCATGAACACTGGTTTAATTTAATTTA
Source organism: Aythya marila (assembly GCF_965140915.1). Classification (NCBI taxonomy): domain Eukaryota; kingdom Metazoa; phylum Chordata; class Aves; order Anseriformes; family Anatidae; genus Aythya; species Aythya marila. The sequence continues at coordinate 104,408,894 of NC_139042.1, forward strand.
ATTAATTAATTAATTATTTTAAGCAAAATTCAGAGATTAGGTCACAAAAGAAAATTTCTATAAACTGACCTTCCCTTTCATACAGAAATCAGCCACCTTTCAGACCTACCAAATGTGGAGGTAAAGCACTGGATTATTGGAGTAGTGGCTAGAGTATGAGAGTTGGAGATGTTAAAGGTCTGCTGCTAGATGCCTGTGGTAGCTTTGAATAATCAGACATCTCAGGTACATGGATTTTATGCATACAGAACAACAACTTCATAGTGCACGCACATCGCGTTTGGGGAAAATAGGGCCTTGGCATTTGCTGCATTTATAATGAAATGTCTCTGCATGGTCACAAAGTCTAACATGTCAAGAAAACAGTGAACTGTTATAGACATGGATCTCTTTGCAGCCTCTCAACAATACTGTTTGTTCACTTCCCCTGCAGGGAAACTCACAGAGCTTTTTTTGTCGCAGGGAAGCTGTTTTCACCTGCAAGGAGATGAGGACAGAGTGATGGAGGCGAGGGTCTTTGAGGAGTAGGAAGGAAAGAGGAGACATGCGGACCTAGATAGCCTGGGCTTCTGTGTGAATTATTGTGAGGCACAAAGGGTCTGATCAGACATGATGAGATGAAGCTTTTTATATGATGGTTGTGACTTTGAACACTGTCAGACATGCTGGTAGGATTCACTGTTTTGTGTATGCAATTTGGGGTGTAACCATTTACTATAGTTTACCATTTGTCTAATTTAAATAATCTATTTTATGAAGTTTCAAGGATAAACTGCACATATGATGAACAGTATTTCTTATATTGTAAAACATTAAATATTTGGATATTGAGTGACCATGAAATGAACTTTTTTAAAACAATAATCAGTCTTCTATTTGCCTTAAATTCTAGGTTTATATCCCCTATTCCACAGCAACAAACAAATTTTTGCTCCTTCTTTTATACCTTCTTCAGAGTGAAATCTGAATTTGAAAGGACTCTGCTGTTTTTATCTTTGAGCATCCAACCTCTGCTTATCTATTTTTTATCTTTTTGAATACATTTGAAATACCATATAGAACTCTGGTAACCTGCATGCAAACTTATACTGCTGGAGACAATGTAGACTAAGGGAACAGAAAATAAAGTTTGTGAGCTTTTCCCTTCCAGCTGGAAGGCTGTTAGGGAAAATGATTGGGTTATTTGGGTCATGAAAGAACAAATAAGATGTAACATCTGCCTAAGAACAGACAGTTCTGTTGGCACAAAACCAAATGATAATGAATAAATGCAGGCTGGAAGTTAGAAGAGTGATTCCAACCATTGAGAATGGGCTGCCATCCTTTGGCAGATGAAGTCCGTCTGAGCTGGGTTTCCACAGTCATCTTCAACCTCTTCCAGTTCTGGCTGTAGGCTTCCCACCACCTCCTCCACCAGAGGTAATGCTTGCGGACATCTGCTGGCACCCCGACCTGCTGATCCTGCCAGCAATTAACCACGTAAGAGTGGATAGTGTTTGTATGGCTGTTGTGATTCCTTGACTCGCAGTCTCAGGTCACAGAAAAACCTAGGGCTATGGCCACAGCCGAAGAAAAGAGGTTGCAATCATGGCTCCATTTAGGCTAGTTCAAGCTGATGTATAACTTCACCCTCCTGGTCAGGATTACCCAGAAGAGAGCAAAAACCAAAAAAGAATAAGATTTAATAAGGTGGCACATTCCTTTGAATCCTATGTCCACATCCTGTACTCAAAGCCTTGCTTGAAATGTTTGCTACTATATTAAAAAGTATGTTGATCAAATAGTTATAAGACAGAAGGAATATTTAAATACTGGTCACCCCCACAGAGATGCACACACATCCCCCTCCATTGGTTATTTGAATTTTTTTTTTCTTCCCTAAAGTAGATTTAGGAACCACTGTAAAGTATCATTGACATTAAAAAGCTAGTAAGCACAAGAAAACTCTCTTAATTAGGTCCACAAATAAAATGTACTCATGTAAATTGCCTGTTACTTGTTGAAAGAGCACAGATCAGAGATTCAAAATGATGAACAGGCTTCAATATATGTCAGTCCGTCCAAAGCATGATCTAAAGAGTACTTAGAGTGCATTACTATTTTCAAGGGTCATTACTAGATACCTCCATGAAAAATTGTTTGTTTAGTACATTCAAAATCAGAGTGTGTGGGGTGTTTTTACAGATGACTTGGTTTTGGTAAAAGATATTCAAATTTCCAACTATGGAAAGCTTTTTTTTTTTTTTTTTAATTTTATTTTAGAGCTCAATAATGACAGCCCCTCCAAAGAAATTTTTCAGTCTTATATATCTGAATCATAAAATCTTGTTCTCAGCTAAATTGTCATGTTAGCTTTCATTCTAGGATGGATTTCTTTTCACTAGTTTTGAAACTTCATTCTCTTAAGCTAGCTGTGTATTGAAATAAATTCATGGCTGCATATGGGTGTTGGACAAATAAGTGAACCGCAGTAATTCAGGAACATAAAAAATGTTTCCATGTTTTCCAAGGCTTTCCCTCAAAACCTGTGTTTTCCATTACTGTGTTTCCTTTTTATAAGGAAACATAAATGATGGAATGAAAAGAAAAAACTGGAGGTACAAAATTCACTTTTGTTGCCAGAGATGATGATCACTCAGCAGAAGCTACCAGAGAGGGTTTTTCTCAGCCTTCATAAACATCAGCTTTTTGGTATGACTAAGGATCCTCTTTCCTCCAGACTTCTGTGTTCTCTGAATACCAACTATCTTTGCAGCCTCCTGATTTCCTCCCAGGTGTAGGCATGCATGAAGTTTCTGTGTTAGTGCAATTTATGCTGAGACCTCATTGATACAATTCTTGGTGCAGTCCAAGTAAGGTTATGGTTACAGTGGTGCAAAGGGGTAAGAAACTCTTGGTCTTCATTACCTTCCCCATACAGGATGCTGGATAAATGATAGCATTCACATTAACATCGTATGAAGCTTTAGTTAACTTGTCACCAGCTATATTCTGAGTGTTTTAAAAGTTTGTGCAATCAGTTTAGAAAGTTTAGACCAAGAATAGCACAGATTTATTGTGCTGCCCAAGTTTGCTGCCTCTGGCTCAGTAATTTAAGCTTACATTAAGGTCTATTGTACTGAGAGTAGAAAAACAGACAGAAGTGGTCCTTAGCTTTGTGAAGAGGAATAAAACACTAAATGGTTTGCTCCTTGCATACTGCATTATTAAGAGAAGAAGTGAAAGACTGTATAATATTTGATACAAAAAAGGGAGGAAATAATAATAAACCCACAAAGTTATTCTGTAAAATGTAAGATGTTTTTGAGTGAAATTGAAGGAGTTTAGTCTGCTCAATGATGGAAAATCTGAGAGTCAGCTTTCATGCAATTTAAATATGTCACTAAATATCTTCTCTCATGAAGATAAGGGGTCCTTAAAGCTACTAGAGAAAGGTATTGCAAGAACCAATGAGTAAAAGCTCATGTCAGACACATCAAAATAAACAGTAAACAAATTTTAGACAGAGTACTCTGAAAAGCTTGTTTCAATTATATTTTAAAATCTTACTGACATGTTGGAACTTTGCATTCTATTGTCATACTTGGTGTAATTAGCACTTAACTATGAGAAACCACAGATACTGTTCTGAACTTCTTATACCCTGAAAATATGCAGGGAATGTCCACTTTTCAGTCATTCCTTTCTATGTTTCTTCTGGAAAATGGTTGATATACCTAATCTGCCACTTCTGATTTAAAAATTAGCATACTGTCCAGAATACAGCCCTTTGGGAATATGCCTGCTTGTGTCTTCTGCAAATAGATGATTGTGTCTTATTTCTTGTACTTGCTTGAGAAAAACTGCTGCATTGTGCTATATATTTGGGTGAACTTGGTAGTAGCAACTGTAACATAAGTATCATCTTTCTTATACTTGTTATAGTCAGGAATAATTCCTCTGAAATTTATGGAATTACAAATATAATAAATTATAGAGAGAAGAATCTACTTTTGAGTCTTAGCTGTAATATCATCTATTTGGTAATCAGTCATGGCCGTTCTCACCAGGTAATGCTTGCCTGATAACAGATCTAGGCAGCTAGAAAGAGACTGATCTGAAGATAAGAGTATGGAAAAGACACAAGACTGATGAAGAAAGGAAAAATTATGACATTGATGAAGTTCCCACTGCTTTAGAATAGTTCATACTGGTTAAGGTAGTTTCATACCATCAATGATTTTGGTACAGCTTTGTCTTCATTCTTTATTTATTTAAACTCATCATTCTGCTATGGGTCTGTTATAGGGTAAATGAGCTGCTGTTATCTGTCCATTTGATTATCCTTGAATTGATGTGGTTTTATATGGTATGCCAGAGCTTGTTTTAATGAATTGCTGTCTGCTTCAGTGTCCAGAATCACTTAATTCAATAGTTTTCAATTTATGTGTAAAGTCATTTCAAAGATACCATAAAACTTAGATTAGTAATACATTTAATAATAATAATAAAGAGAATGAATGTATACTTAAAATAATTTAAGGTTGCACAATGTTGGGAAGGATATTTCATTGAAAATTTGGACAATGGTCAGTTTTTAAATTTTCAATTTTTATTTTCTCCACTGCAAGACTGCCAGGTTTCTGTTCTTAAAAAAGTGAACAACATTGAATTGTGAGTAAGGTTCATGCTAGTAACTTTGGAGAAAAGATGAAGAAGATCTCTGTACTTGGTAGATTTTTTTTTTTTCTTAATTGCAAAATTTATTGGGAATTTCAACTTTTGAATGGTGAAGAGCAGGAAAGGGGAGAGAGGGGGGAAAAAAAAAATCAAAAAAAAATTATTTTGTGCTCTTGAGTTGTGTGTTTTGATGGAAAAAGTCCATTTTATTCTTTTAAAAAAGAGGCCTGTGGTAGTTGAACAATCCAGTTGTAATAGAACTACAAAATAAACTTCTAAAATTGTTCATGGAGCCTCCTGGCATTGTGTATTGTGTATGTATACACGGGCAATCCATAGTACATCAGGGCAAAGATACAGTTTTGTACTCTGAAGGAAAAGCTATTCGGATAATATTTATGTTGACCTTAATTTAAACCTCTTTGCTTTTCAAGAGGGAAATCTACAGTCTCTACTTCCACTTACTAAAAGATATTTTATTAATGAATTATTGTGAGGAGGAGAGATTCAGTGCTTTACATGGTCTCAGTTTACTTTTTCTACAAAAAAAAATATAAAAAAAAAAATCAATACTCAAACTAAACGATTTTCAATCCTATAGCACCTATTCTCCATTGTGGTTCCTGGGCATCTAACAAGTACTGCATTCAGACGCGTTCTGCAGCGGAGCAGGGATCGGACAGGCAGGGCTGATTTTTCCAGCACCGAGCCCACTCGAGGGAGCCGCCAGGACCCAGCAGCCCTCGCGAGGGAGGCGAACGAGGCAAGAACGAGGCGTAGCGGGGCCAGCAGCGCCCCCTCCCCAGCCGTTCATAACCTGCCCCTAGGGAGCGCGGCCACCAGGACGGGCACACAGCGCGTGGCGCCTCAGCAGGGAGAGGCGCGGCAGTTGGCGCGGGCAGGGCAGAGCGTTCCCCCCGCCCATACCAACACCTCCTCTAATGGCGGCCTGCCGCTAGCTAGGCTGCAATGGGGTACACCAGGCACAGTGCGCTCTCCTGGGAGTCTGTACGCACCCAGACCGACTGCCCGCTCAAAGCTGCAGCAGTTCGGGTCTCCGGGTGCAGGGAGTGCCTGAGCCTGTTGCTACCACCTGCGGGGGGCAGAGAGACTGTGTGCGTGAGGTGCGAGCAGGTGGACGACCTGGTCCGCCTGGTGGCAGAGCTCAAGGAGGAGGTGGAGAGGTTGAGGTCTATCAGGGAGTGTGAGCGCGAGATAGACTGGTGGAGCAACTCCCTGCAGGGCCTTAAGGACAGGCCCCGGGTGAGACACCCCAAATGGGGGTGGACCCCCTGCCCTGTTGCTGTTGGGCAGAGGCAGGGGACCTAGGAGTTGAGGAGGAATGGGGACAGGTCCCTGCTCGACATCGCAGGCGATGCCCTCCTCCACCAGCCCCGCCTTCCCAGGTACCCTTACGCAACAGGCTTGAGGCCCTGGAGCTTGAGACACTGGTAGCTGAGGAAGAGGTAGAAAGTCTGCCCAGGAGGATGCCTAGGGCAAGGAGGTCAACTCCACGCCTCAGGACTGCCTCCACCAGGACAGAAAGAAGGGTGATTGTTGTGGGTGACTCCCTTCTCAGGGGAACAGAGGGACCTATTTGTCGGCCTGACCCTACCCGTAGGGAAGTCTGCTGCCTCCCTGGGGCCAGGGTCAGGGATGTTGCCAGGAAGCTTCCCAACCTGGTTCGCCCCTCTGACTATTATCCTCTTTTAATAGTCCAGGCTGGCAGTGATGACACTGAAGAGAGAAACCTGAAGACCATCAAACGGGACTTTAGGGGACTGGGACGGTTAGTGGATGGAGCAGGAGTACAGGTGGTGTTTTCATCCATCCCTGTGGTGGCAGGGAGGGGTACAGAGAGGACACAGAAAACCGACCTGATAAACATGTGGCTCAGAGGCTGATGCCAACACAGAAACTTTTTTTTTTTTTAACCATGGGGTGCTTTACTCGGCACCCGGACTGATGGCCACAGATGGGTCCCTATCTCTAAGGGGAAAACGGATCCTAGGCCAGGAGCTGGCGGGGCTCATTGAGAGGGCTTTAAACTAGGTGAGAAGGGGGATGGGGCTGAAACAAGGCTTGTTAGAGCTGTGCCAGAGGGAACAATAGCAAGGCTGGGGGATAAGGCAATGGCCCAGCTGGGGTGCATCTACACCAATGCACACAGCATGGGTAACAAACAGGAGGAGCTGGAAGCCATCGTGCGGCAGGCAGGCTACGACTTGGTTGCCATCACGGAGACGTGGGGGGACCAGTCTCATGACTGGAGTGCTGCAATGCCTGGCTATAAGCTCTTCAGAAGGGACAGGCAGCACAGAGGGGGTGGTGATGTGGCTCTCTATATCAGAGAGAGTTTTGATGTCGCGGAACTTGAGGCTGGGAATGATAAGGTTGAGTCCCTATGGGTTAGGATCAGCGGGAAGGCCAACAAGGCAAGCATTCTGATGGGGGTCTGTTATAGACCGCCAAACCAGGATGAGGAGGCTCATGAGGGGTTCTACAAGCAGCTGACAAAAGTTGTGAAATCATCAATGCTTGTTCTCGTGGGGGACTTGAACTTCCCAGGTATATCCTGCAAGCACAACACAGCCCAGAGAAAGCAGTCTAGGAGGTGTCTGCAGAGCGTGGAAGATAGCTTCCTGACGCAGCTGGTTAGTGAGCCTACCAGGGGAGGTGACCCGCCAGACCTTCTCTTCACAAACAGAGAAGGACTGGTGGGAGATGTGGTGGTTGGAAACTGTCTCAGGCAGAGTGACCACGAAATGGTAGAGGTCTCCATTCTTGGAGAAGCCAGGAAGGGGACCAGTAAAACCGCTGTATTGGACTTCCGGAGGGCTGACTTTGTGCTGCCGAGGACACTGGTTGGTAGAGTCCCTTGGGAGGCGGTTCTGAAGGGCAGAGGAGTCCAGGAAGGCTGGGCGCTCTTCAAGAGGGAAATCTTAATGGCGCAGGAACGGTCTGTCCCCACGTGCCCAAAGACGAGCTGGCAGGGAAGAAGACCGGCCTGGCTCAACGGAGAATTGTGGCTTGAGCTTAGCAGGAAAAAGAGGGTTTACAGTCTTTGGAAAAGAGGGTGGGCCACTCGGGAGGGCTATAAGGATGTTGCGAGGCAGTGCAGGGACAAAATTAGAAAGGCCAAAGTTCATTTGGAGCTCAATCTGGCTACTGCTGTCAAAGACAACAAAAAATGTTTTTACAAATACATTAATGCAAAACGGTCCTGCACCTGGGGCGCAATAACCCCAAGCAGAGCTACAGGCTGGGAGATGAGTGGTTGGAAAGCTGCCAGGCAGAGAAGGACCTGGGAGTGATGGTGGATAGTCAGCTGAATATGAGGCAGCAGTGTGCTCAGGTGGCCAAGAAGGCCAACAGCATCCTGGCTTGTATAAGAAGCAGTGTGGCCAGCAGGGCTAGGGAAGTGATTGTCCCCCTGTACTCGGCTCTGGTGAGGCCGCACCTCGAGTACTGTGTTCAGGTTTGGGCCCCTTGCTGCAAGAAGGACATCGAGGTTCTTGAAAGAGTCCAGAGAAGGGCCACGAAGCTGGTGAGGGGTCTGGAGAACAAGTCCTACGAGGAGCGGCTGAGGGAGCTGGGCTTGTTCCGCCTGTAGGTTTAGGGGCGACCTTATTGCTCTTTATAAGTATGTTAAAGGAGGCTGTAGAGAGGTGGGGGTTGGTCTATTCTCCCACGTGCCTAGTGACAAGACAAGGGGGAACGGGCTAAAGTTGTGCCAGGGGTGTTTTAGGTTGGATATTAGGAAGAACTTCTTTACTGAGAGGGTTGTGAAGCATTGGAACAGGCTGCCCAGGGAGGCGGTGGAGTCGCCATCCCTGGAGGTCTTTAAAAGACATTTAGTTGTTGAACTTAGTGATACGGTTTAGTGGAGGACTTGTTAGTGTTAGGTCAGAGGTTGGACTCGATGATCTTGAGGTCTCTTCCAACCTAGATAATTCTGTGCTTCTGTGATACTATTACATTTCCTTTTGTTTATGTTGTCACATCTTCTTCTTTCATTTTCATGTTCAGTGTACAATTTATTCAATTTACACATTTTCTTCTAATTTTTGAAGTGCAAATGGTTATCTACAGAAGATACTTATCAGAGTTCTTAATTTATTTCAATCGTCTTAAATAGGCTTCTATTTAAATAGAAAAATGTTACTCTTAACAAAAGTTACCTTGAATTAGTCCTGTAGAGATACCCTATTAGAAACCATAAGAAAAGTACAAATACTATTTCGGTTTTGCTTAATTTAAGTTCTATGAAAATATTGTAATATTGTTTGGCATCTTTTTTTTTTTTTTTTTTTTTTTTTTTTTTTTTTTTTCTGTTTACTTTTGATGGTGTATTATTGCTCTTTAATCTGAAAGGAAGACAGCAGTTGATAAGGGTTTTTGTACCCTTGAATTACGAAGGGTGTATTTTTATTTAATGTATTCTCTCATGTTTATAGCTACTTCATAAAGTTGCTGAAAGCCTAGCTTAAGCAAAAGCTGTATTAAAAAAGCTTGCATGTGCTCTAAAAAGTACATCTCATAGAGAAAGTGAGATGTGTTGAGGACACAGGACAATATAGTATACCATTTGTGCAAATTTGCTGGATCTGTATTGGTCTTTTCAGTCCCCTTTCCAAACAATCAACATGGTAATTTCATTTTACAGGTAATGAAGTTTGAGGCCCTAAATCAGTTTAGCAGTAAACACTTTTGATTCATGGCAAAGGCGGTTGCTAGCTCTAAATCTATCCGTTCATAACCACTTCAGTAGAAATACAGCAGTGACTGATATATTCCATGGAACATACATTGTCTTTGTATATTGGCAAAGATCACAAGATGATCTATATGATCATCAAAAAGCTGCAGACAGTCACCACAGAATGAAATTTTTCTATGCATTTAGAAAGAAAAACAAATTGAAGAATATCGACATTCTGTGATCACCATCTTCCAGAAATGTGATTTGGGGTTACCTTGTTTTACTGTCTGTATGCTTTGTGTGGGCATATACATGTGCCTAGTGTATGTTGGGTTCTTATTTTGTGTTATGTTATAAACAATGGCTAGAATTAAAACACTTCTTGTGGACATTCCTGATACGTTCCTCTAACATTGAAGTTGTGAATAGGCTGAAGACCAACTTGAAGATTACTTTTTTTTTTTTTCGCTGCTTTTTTTGTAGGATAAATTTATACCAATCCACACAAACACTTATAGGCAGCTTGTCATCCTATAGTAAATTACCCTGTTAGTTTTCAGAAACATTGTAGATACAGGCTTTTATAACAGTGTTAAAGGTGTAGCAGGAACTGTCAGTTAACTTGTTCAAAATGCAAAGAGTATGCTATTTATATTGATTGCTATAGATTTTTGTCTCGACTAATGGGATTTATATTTTTTCTATGAACTTGTATTGAAAAAAGTAAAAACTAATAATGGCTAGATAGAGCTAAGACATTCCAAGTTCCAAAATAAAACTTTAAATTTCTTATGCATGCCATTGCATCCCTTGTTTCTAAGGCATCCAATCACATCTGTCTTTTTGCCAAGACAGTGACGCTAAAATGGGCTGAAAACAGCATCCTTTCACTTTGCATTAAAGCACACAGAACAGCACTCAGCTTTGTGCATTTTGAACTCACTGCAATAAAAGTTTTAAGAGATAAGAAGCCTTTTCTATTTCAGGGTTGCCATTAGCTTGAATAATACATAAACAAGGGAAAAGGTCTGAAGTCCTATTGAGGATCACAGTATAGCTTCAATTAAATTATACATCATTATCACAGCTGCCAAGCCTGATGTGGGATTTTAGCCCACTATCTCACTAAATGTTCTATGTAGCTGTCTTGTCCAATTCTTTCTTCTTCTTCTACTTTTTTTTTTTTTTTCTCCTAAGCGCCAATAGTGCTCTTTGAAAAATCTAGTTTAAGGAATAAAGTAGACGATGAGGTTTGGTTAATCAAGAAAGAACATTGAGATGTCAACAGTCAAGCACCAAGGGAGGAAGAAGGTCAACTCTCTAGCCTTAAAAACACTAGGGAAAAATCAAACACTATTAAGTCATGACATATTATGTTCCTTTTGAACTAGGGCTACATGAACTCCGTCTGTCTGCTGTGTGGTTTGCCATGCAGTTCCCAGTTGATAATGAAACCTCTTGTCAAAGCAGAATTGCTATGGCTATCCACTGGGGGTGCTTTCAGTAAATGTCCACAAAGTTGGCAATGATTTTGAAACTCAGTCCGAAGAGATTATTTGTCTGTTTGTCCATTTATGATTCGTTCAGGTTTTACAACGCAAAATTTCACAGTGGTTTGTCATTTTGTAGATGATTATTTTCTTGGATCTCTGTATGGTACAGCTATTCAGTCATCATATCAGCTACTTACTACTTCTGTAGTGGCCTTGGCATAAATCTAGGATATACAGAACTATTACTGCATACTTAGGAAAATCATAATGGCTTTTACATTTATTCCTATAGTATTCTCTAAAAGTGTTAGAAGTGTTTTGATTAGTTAATTACACTATTCAGACACCAATATCACCTCACGTTCCATTAATTTTGCTGGTTTGCTTATCATACGTGTATTTGTACTAGTTGAATATTGATAAATATTCTGTTTTGAGTAGCCACATATGAAAGACCTAAATCAAGGCAGCATTGCAGAGTTTTGTGTATGGAACAATTATTTAGGATTATACCCTACCATTGATTTTTACACTGAACATGCCATTGATTTCAATGGATGCTTAGCATGCAGATCAATGACACATTATGGAGTTTAAATGGTAATATTTGATATTTAAACATGAATGGGCAAGAGGTATCACCGAGTTCCAAGCAGGACTGAAGAAATATGATAAAAATCCAAATTTCATTAAAAATTCAGATGGTTAAAAAACTCAGTTCAGAAGAAATATCTGGTAACAATCGTGTGAAGTATTGTGTTTAAAGTATGAGATAACAATTCACAAGAAAATAACTGGGTTGAAGATTTTGTAATATCTCTTTCACACAGTTGCACTAATATAATTGTTTACGTAAAAATTTAAACTAACCATATAATATCCAAACCAGTTTGAGGTATAAGGATACATCATGGTTGTCTAGGGAATGTGTTATGAGGTGGTTTTTTTTTGTTCCTTCGTTTGTTTGTTTTTCAAATCTGTTAAAGAATTTGATTCCCAAATTCTCAGTCCTCCACACAGCCCAATTTTATTCTGATGCAGGTTTCTTAACAATTGCTTGAAATCTATGTGTTTTCTCAACCTCACTATATAACCTCACAGGCAGCTTTCAGACATTTTTCTTAAGACATGTTCGTGATTTCTGCATGCTTTGTACTGCTAGAAGGAGGATAAAGCATTCTTTTTGGTGATTTGCATAGTTTGATTAACCCTCAGACTGCAAAATAAACTGTTTGTATATCAGCTATGCCTTAGTACAAACCTTAAAGAGAAATGCAGAAGTTTTAAGCTGTCACACCAAATATGTAAAGAGTTAATTTTTTGCTGTCCTGTTACAGAACTATTTTTGAAGCATTTCTACTGATACTGGAGGAGAAGCATCTCCCTCAATCATTTCTTTAAAATCACTTGGAAAATCTGTTTTCCAGCATGTATTATATGCCCTTTAAAACAGCTTCTATACTTCTGCCTTCTCTTATCAGTATGGGCCATAAATTTTGCATGGGTATAGAGGGAGCTGTAGTGTGAGTACTTGAAATAGTTACCAAGATGCTGCTAAAGTGTGCAGACAAAGTACCTTGGGAAATGGGTCTTCGTAGACAAGCATCATTATCAAGATCCATGTGTGCTGAGTTCTGTAAGCCTGAGGAGCACTAAAGGCCATCTCTTGCAGGAACCTAATTTGGGGTGAATAGAGTCCTTAGATTCATTGTGATATTGCACATAAATGAAAATACCAAATGTCATTGACTTGTCAGTGAAAAAGTAGCGTAGGCTTCATAACAAATGGATAGGTGATGTACATTTGGAAGCTCTATGACATATTAAAGTAGTTTATGAGGCACAATTTGTTTTGGTGGTCTGCTCTGATTGATGGTATGCTATCTGCCACTGCTTCATCTGTTGTGGTATGTTTGTAATAAATGTTTGTTGCAAGACAGTGCTAAATGTGTTCCATCTAAATCATTTGTTACTTATAACAAGTTTCAGTGTATATGAATCAAAGGTTGTTTATACTTGCCTTCAGAAGAATTCATCATTTTGGAGCAGTCCTATCACTTTAAATGGGGTAACTGAAAGAGTGAGTGCTCAGAACCTTTCAGCAATATATATTGAAAACAGGAGAGAAAGTCGAGCAGTGTGCAATGCTACATTAAACATTACTCTTAAACATGTTATCTGGCACTCCTGTTTTCTTTTTTACAGTTTTGCTTTTGCAAACAATAGGATTTTATTTTTGTTTTAATCAAAAACAAGCGCTGTGAGACAAGGAAGGAACATCTATGCAAAAACTGTGATGTGTCAGAAGTGCATCAGTGGGTGGGATTTTTGCTGATGTTTTATACCAATGTTTCACTAGTTCATCAGAAAACAATAAAAAATGTATGCACCATCCACAAGAGATTTTCATTCTTGAAAGTGCAGAATACACCAATCTGAAGCAAACTGTGTGCTTTGTTTCCTTTTGATTGATAGGAAATAGAATCCTTTTTTTTTTTTTTTTTTTCTCCCCCCATGGGCCCTGTTTGCTTCCTTCCTTCAAAATTCAAGTGAAAGAAGTAAAAACAGCAACAACAGCAACAACAAAAGCTAAGGATGAGCATTTCAGGATGATCTAGATAGGAATACTGCTTTGCATTTTATTCTGTAAAATCTGATTTTTGTTTCTGTGGAGGACCTGAAAGGAAGAGGGCATATTTTTTCTCTTTCAATAGTCACTAGAAAAAAATAAGTACAGGAAGATGAAGCAAAGATAACACAGGTGTTTAAAATAATCTTGAATTCTTAACAGAACTAAAATTTCTATACTTTGAGTACTTATTAATGTAAATTCACATGCTGTGGGATTTTGAATATTCTTTAAGTGCATTTTTCATGTAAAATATGAATGTACACTAGAATGTAGATCCAGAAAAGAAGATATAGGTTTTTAAATTATTTTCATTATTAGCAATTATATTTGAATCATACCAAATATGTGAATCTGATGATGTGATAATTTCTTCAGTTTTCTTGGTCCTTTATCACGTTAAAAATAATAACAGAGAAATGACCTTGACAAAGAACAAAAAGTTCCAACAGAGTAAAATGACGTACCCAAGCAGGAAAACATCTCCAATTCCTGATTGTCTTTTTTGTTTGTTTGTTTTTGTTTAATTTTGTATGCTGTACAGTGGTAAAAAAATAAAATTATGTGCTGGAAAGAAGCACGTGCATGATTTTTTCACTATTTTCAGAAAGGAGGAAAACCACAAAGTATTACAGAGTTAAAGTTGTTGTAATGATGGGTTGAGGCTGTACAGTTACAGAAGCATCAAACAAAGTCTACATGGTACAAGGAAGCATTCCTCATTTCCCCAGTGGTGTGTATTCATGCATGTGTTAAGTCCATCATGTTTTTGTTTGTTTGTTTGTTTGTTTTTTTACTGCTAGCCTTTTTTAGCTATGGATTGATACCTTTTTTTTTTATTTATTTCTGTTAATGTTCTCCTTTCAGAAATTCTTAGCATGTTCTTATTGTCTAGTAGCAACAAATTCAGGAGTGTTTATCAAAACTTGAAAAGTTTTGTAACTAACACCTGAGGAAAAAACAAGCTCGGAATCTGTGGCATCCATAACTCATAAGACAAAGTAGTTCAACATCCATTGCAGCTCAACATTCATTGCTTCCTGAAGTTAATGAACAAATATTATGTTCCAATAGATGGAAATTAAATCTTCACTTTGTCTAAGATCTGTCTTATCTACCTCTATCCACTCTCCTGCCTTTTTAATTGCAAATATTTGCCTCTGCATATTCATGTTTATTTCTCCTCTGTGAATATCTTTTTTCTTTACCACCTCTTAAGCAACTGCCGGTTGAATTCTATGAAGTCTCTTATGTAGGTTTGGTGGAAGACACGGTCGTCTTTGGTATATTTCTTTTGGGATCTGATTATTCCATTAGTTCATAAAAACTCTACCCATTCATAGGTAAAGCATGGCTTTTACACATTGCCTACCTGTTTCTTGTTTTGTTATGTGAAAAGATAATGTATGCTTATGAATGGCATATCCACAAGACACTTGTATGACACATATACAGGACTTGAGCTTCTAAATGCTTCAATCTATATGTTTTGTAGCTCTATTCAAAAACAAGACACACTACCCTTAGAATATATATATATATGTACATATATATATAAATATAAAAACAGTTTGGGCAGGTGGGGAAGGGGAAACACTTGTATCATCTTATCAGATTATTGCTACAATGCACGGACTTTCATATTAGCTGCAATTCCTGGCTCCAGATTACTACAGCTGTGATATCTGAAGCTGTGAGGCTTCTACTTCTGTGATGTAGGGTAATAAAACATTCTCCTGATTGCTTTCAGATAGGTGAAATGCAGCCCTCAAGTTGTCTTGACAATTTGTGGTTTTGCTCCTGAACTTGTACATAGAATGCAAAGAGGAAAGAAAAAGAAAGAAGCAGGCATTGGGAATGGCCATGCTTTCGCTGGGAGCACTCGGTAATAGTGTCAAAAGCCAGCACGGGGCTCAAGGCCTGTGTTGTACAGGTGCTTGCATGAATGAGCGGTGCCTTAGTTACTGCACATGGCCATCTTGGTTTTCCCTTACCTACTATTTCTCAGTTACACAGTGTTGCAATGTACAGCTGCTACCTCCATTGCCAAGCCTAGATGATTTTCAAGATTGCTGGCAATAGCTGATGTTGCTGTGTAACAAGCCATCTTTATTCTATATAGTAATTTTGCATACAAGTTTTGCACTTAGGAATTTTGTGAGTGGTACCAATACAGACTTATTTTTACTATTAAGACAAGGTCTTTTATTTAGGGTTTTTGACAATGATGCTGAATATTCACCATCTCTGGGAGGAAGCAACACATTTGCCTTTTGATCGAGTGCAATAACGTTTGCTGTCTGTGCTTATTACCACAGAGGAAAGTCTATCCAGGGCACCAGGATTTTAATTTTGAATTCCCACTTGCTGGTGGAATCTGTTTGACCATAACTTTTACCTTTGTTGAAAGGCAGAAAAATAAAACAAAACAACTATCTGCAGACTTTTCTACTAGTTTTCCTGGAGCCTGCTGTCCAGACTG
This sequence comes from Aythya marila, assembly GCF_965140915.1. Taxonomy (NCBI): domain Eukaryota; kingdom Metazoa; phylum Chordata; class Aves; order Anseriformes; family Anatidae; genus Aythya; species Aythya marila. The sequence continues at coordinate 104,424,859 of NC_139042.1, forward strand.
CTGTGTGACATTTTTCACTTGTCATACTTACAAGGGGTCTGCTCTTCCCAGCAGCCATCAATATAATCTTTTTTTTTTCCCCTTCTTCTGCAGAAGTAAATTTAACCTCAGAACTCTCTTGCTAGGAAAGAGTTTAACTCAGTAAGCATATAGAGGTCTGAGAGAAAAATATATTAGATGATCTGCCAAATTCTATTGCCTTCATCTCTTATGGCACAATATAATTAAATAAATAAATAAATCACTCCTATAATGGCTCTTTATTGCTATTTGCCTTGTTGTTCCTCAGTAAAGTACAATTAATTACTAACAGAGCTTCCCATACAAAAAAAAAAAGTTGATGGAACATCTGAAAAAAGAGAAAAAGTAGAGCATAAACTCCTGTAAACTCAGTAAGGGACAAATATATCTCCCACTACAGGTTATGCTCTTTGTTTCTCATATATTATTCTGAGTTTGTTGTTGTTGTTGTTGTCGTTGTTATTGTTTGCTGATTTTTCCTCTCTCACTTCTTAACTTGTCTCTCTCTTCCTTGATTCTTTGACTACTGTCATTATATTTGTTCTTCTTTAATGAGCATGTTAAAAATGGTGAGAGAACTATCTGCAATATCTGGGTCTGCTGTTTGTGTCTCAGAGTCCTATTTTAAAATTACAAGTCTTTCTAAAGGGATTAACTTGTTTGATAATACAGATTTTTATTACTGTCGTACTTTATTTCCAGAAATAAGGATAAAATAAAGAGTTAAGCTAATAAATTTTTAGGGACTTCTGAAAATATGGCTGAAATGCTACTGTTCCTAATGGTTTATTAGGGAAAATACACAATTTACCAATATTTTATTTAAAAATATGTGAACTCAATCTTGAAGTATTTGCAGAAATCAATTCACTAGTAATTAGAATCATAGAATTTCCTGCTAGTAAATATGCTAAATATAAGAAAGCATTGGACTTCACAAGGTCAATATGTTTTGCTTTCAAAATATATCCTAATATCTGTTAATGTAATCCACCAATTAAAAAGTCTATAAATAAGTATTTACTCAATAGATTATAATGTCTCCAAAGGGAGCAATTAGGCTTTTAAGGAGAACTCTTAAACATTATCATGAAGGGTTTTCTATTTTCTTTAACGTTTTGAATTACAGAAATGCACATTTCAGAAATCACATTTGAATAACCAGTAATTTATGGTAAGCTTGTACTTTGCACCCTGATGATAAATGGTCCTTAAATGAGTGCTGATAATGTATGTTAAATAATACTTATTTCAGTGTGAAAATGATGAAAATAGGGAGGCAGATTTTTTTTTTCCTGATGTAGTGCTATATACCTTGGTACTTACTGTGACCTTTGGTGTAATTAGTGGTCATGTAAGAACAGTTTTTGTCCCACAAAGCCCTTTTAAAAGGTATTTTATATACTGGAGATAAAGGGATTCAAAATACAGAGGCAGACTCTGAACTTGATGTAAATATCTGTGAACTAGGCTGATTTAAATTAGTTGAGCATCTGGCCTATTCTCTTTGAAAACAGATAATCAGCTTCAGTAATTGACTGAGATTTGTGGGTTTCATTTCTTTCATTTTATATTTAATTGTATAAAATAGTGGCATGCAAATTTAGCAAAGATTATTAAAATTATTGATCACCTAGCCTATCCAATCAACAGCAAACTATTCATAGTTATAAGCCATTAGTTTTAGGTTATATTAGGAATTCATCCAATTAGAAAAAATAATAATAATTAAAAGGATCAGGGATGTGTGTCAAAATATAATTGAACATTCCACAGCTAGACAATTGTAAAAGTAGGACTGGTATTCATTCTTATAAGAGAGGGCAAGGGCAAATGGTGAAAAAATCAAATATGAGTGAAATGCCAGTAAATGTCATATTAATAACAGTATACATTACAACCTGCTGTGATTTTTCTCTCCCGTGGGTCATATCTTCTTCCTCTTTTCTTCCAAGTTACCATGACCATAGAGGAAACATCTTTCTCACATCTCTGGCTGCTTTTCTCAATAGTGTTCCCACCCCCCCTCACTTTGATCTTATTTGAGCTTCTATAATTAATCCGCAACCTTATGTAATATGAAAATAATGTGAGAACTGTAAATTAGGGACACGAAAAATAAAATAAATCCAGTTACTTTGAAATCACATTATTTATGATTACCTATAGTAATGTTTCTAATTCCCTATAAAAATGTTTTACTCATAGCAGAACAAGACATACCATGCTTTCCCTACAGACTTAAAATAAAATGAAAGAATACATGTTACATGGTTAACAGTATAGTAGGCTGTAAATCATATTATCTCATATTAAGCAATGGCAAAAGTGACAAAAAGTGGCTCACATCACTGAATAGTATGAATATAAATCTAACATGATATACAGAGTGTTCCTCTTAAAATGGTATTTGAAAGAAAGACAGTATTATCATTTCTGAGAATTGCCACCAAAAATGGCATTTTCTAGCACTTAGAGCTTGTTTTTCTGTCAGGAATCCTCTCATTCCCACAACAGATTTTTTCCTAATCTTTGGGAAATGCTGGCATTTTTGGTTTGTTAAGGAATGCCTCATTCTCAGCAGCATATGGGGTCCTTTCCTCGAGCTTATGCAGTGTTTCACATTCACTTACCATAAAGGCAATCTCTTTCTAAAAACAAAGTTTGTGTTGTGTATCTGATATACTGAGCAGTGTCTGAGTAATTTGGGATCAGCGGAGAATAAGCTGCTACATTAAAGCTATTTAAAGAAATAAAATTAAATCTAATGTCAGTGTTAACCACACAGTGGGTTAACAAACGGGTCAGATAATTGCTTTCCTGAGGTAACTGAGCTGCAGTCTTTCCAGTCCTTCACTGGACAAGGACCACATTCACTACCAAAACCATTAGCAGAGTGTTTGGAAGAATTATAACATCCAAAGAACACCTTTTAATGCTGAGTACTCTCGATGACTGAAATTACTGGAAGCGTCCATTTCCCTTAAGTTACTTAAGTGCCCAAAGTGGCAAATGGGTGCAATTTTCAAAAGTATATACATGAATAATTCTCATTGATCTGAATTGCAGAGAAATGACCAGGTTCACCTAAGAAACCCCACTTTGCACTTATCTTCGTCTTTAGGTGTCAGCACATCACAAATATTTCCTTGGGGCACCAAAGCAAGATACCATCTTTGTTTATTTAAACTTCTGCTTAACTGTGAGTATGTGCTTAAAATTAAGCATATACTTGTGTAGTTTTCTCAATAAACTTAAGCATGTGAAAGTCTTCCCGATCCCAAAGTACTTTGCAGGGATAGGCGTCACTGCCAAGCTAGCAATTGCATTGCTTCCTCCTAACATCCATACTTTCAAAACTCTGATGTTGATTGAGATGTACTATCTTTTTGTCTTGCACTCAAAGGGAATTTGAAATCTAGTCTGTTAATGTGGAATAGAAAATTGATGGCATAGAACGTGCTCATTCAAAGAGGGAAATTTAAATACCTTAGGCAGCATTTTGAAAATCGCTGGCTGGAGTATCAGCTGTGCTAAGGACTGTTACCAAACAGCTTGGGAAAAAAAAAATAAAGTCCTTTGGATAGTCAGAAAGTATTTGATTCCCAAGTAAATGAAAGGGGCCATAGATTATAGCTGCTTTTTTTTTTTTTTTTTTTTTTTTAGATATATTCAATGAATAATATAGATAAAAGATGCCAGATCTTCAAAAGATTTTCAGTGACAATGTACATTACTGAAGTCTTAATTCATGTAATTATATAAGAATAAGAAATATTTAATTCATAGCATATCAAAAGAATTGAAGAAAAATGAATGGACTGAGGATTTTCCCCAGACTATCATCTATAACTAGGATCTTCAGTCTTAGTGAAAGAAAAAAAATTAAAAAAAAAAAATTGAAGCTTGTGATCTATTCAATAATAAGCACATAAGAGGACAGGAGTATTAATTAGATTAAATGCTTATTTAAGACATACTTTCTTAATAGAGAGAAAAAAAAAATGCTGTTTTATGCACTACCACTTTTGGTTTGGAGTTACAAATGTCCTAGTGTGTTTTGGCCACAAGAGACAAATTGTGTTGCAGGATGGAGGTCTGAGAAAGCAGGAGTGGCTTCCAGGCACCACCTTGCTTCGTTTCTGATCCTCCTTCTCCATCTGAGAAGTGTCAGGCTGGATCTCAAAGGTGCTGCTAGCTTGGCCAGTGTCCTTAGTTGAAGGATATCTAGGATGGTCCAAGTCAGGAACATTTTACCAAGCTAATGTTGAACTGTTTCTGAGGACAGGAAGGTGATACAGGCTGGTTTTCAGCCTGCTGGATTTTGGAGGAGAGAAGGAGCAGGGGACTGGAGGAGAAAGAGGGATGGGAAGGAGAACAGAGCTGCTCTTAGGCAGGTTTTATCAGACAAATTAGAAAGTAGCTGTGATTTACAACTGTGATTTCTACTGAGCTGGTCCAAACTGCTTCTAAAATAGCTCCTGGTCTGGAGGCTTTTCTATCCTTCTTGAAGTATTGCCTATGTGAGAGAGAAAAAAAGTAGAAATTTACTATGGAGATCAGGTTCTCCTCCAGTGAGGAAAAAGAAGGAGGAAGATTCAAGTTTCTTGCAGGCATAGATGTCCTTCAGCCTTTCCCATAGCTGGGAGCATCAGTCATACTCAGAAATGAGCCTTGCAACAAAGCCTAATAAGGTTAAATTTAACATACCATGGGCAGGGAGATCGCTAACTTGTAAGTCGATCCAGTTGGGTGTCTGCTAACTGGGCAAAATAGACAACTGTGGCTTTCCATTTCAAATCCCTCTCTGTGTACTTCATTGGCCTACATGTCCTAACACACAGCCTTTTGCTTTTTTATTAGTTTTTATTGTACAACATTTAAAACTATTTTTGGCGTAACATCAAAACTGCAAGAGTCCAGAAACACATATTTTGGCATGGTTCCTGAAGAGATAATAGGTCTTAATATACTTTTACACTGTAAGGGAATGTTTCTACACAGCAGTTACTTCTTACAGCAAGTCAGGAAACATAATTATTGGAAATTCAAGCTGCAGGACAAAGTGAATATATTTCTAATGAAAGAAGGAATAGAATTGTACTTCTATTATAGACTAGATGACCTTATACTAAAGTACAACACTTCTCTGTTCATTTAAGCAGAAGATTTCCTGCCTGAAAGCCAGTTGTATTCATTTGTTACCCTTGGCAAAAATTAAATGTTACAATACCACTGTAGGTCATTTCAGCATAATTTTTGTAAATGCTTACCATTGCTTTCAAATCACATGTAATTATTTTGTGAAATGCCAAGCACTTCAGACTGTGTTTACAGATTTTGGTAATCAAATTGTTAAATTGCTTTTCATATTTGTGCTACTGGATCCTTATATATGTGGATATTTCCTATAGTTTAGTGAAGGCCAGTGTCAGTTTACTTTCAAAAGTGCGCCTACTCTCCCCAGATTAATAGGAGAGTAAAAAATTCATTGTATCCAATGGACCCATTTGGAATTTGTCCAATTTACCTAACTTCTCATGCGAAGGCTTATTGATCCAATTAGCTAGTCATGCTGCAGTTTCTCCAAAGCATATGTTATATGTTTTACATGTATGTTGTCTGTGTTAAAGAACTTGATCCTAATAGCCTCATATGGAAACTTTTCTCAGGCTAGTTACACACAGCATGTAGTAATTCTAATGATGATGCTTACTTTAAACTGAAGTTTGGATGGGATAAGAATGCTAAATATAAATAAAAAGAACATCATGAGCATGTGTTACACTTTAAACAATAATAAAAATTAAAAGAAAGTCCAATCCATCATCTTCCTTTTCCTTCATTTGAATTAAAATTGAAGCAAAATGTACAAAACCATCTGGAATTTGACATATCAGCTTTGAAAGGATATCTTTGAGCAACATTCTCAATATGTGTAAAAGATAGCTTTAGGGAGGTCTATTGCAAATAAAATCACATAACTGACTGTGAATTATCTGCTGAAAAATTGTCAATATTCAGAAATCATCTTATGTTTAAATTAAGCATTTCCATTCCTTGATTCTGAGTGGAATAGCAATTTTTGGTTAGCTTTTGGGACACAACAGGGACACCGAGTTTGCCTGGATCCTGCTGCAGTCTGCAGTGATGTTGAGCATCATCACTGCAGCAGGGCTAGAGGGATGCCACCAGGGAGCTGGTTTCCCAGAGGACACTCAAGCCTGTTGGCCTCAGGAAAGAATCAGAACTAAAGAGTTTAGCAGAAAGGGATGGGGTTTACATTTCCTCATACTATTTGCAGCCATTCCCTCTGCAAACACGTGTACAGCACCCTGGTAGAGAAAGTTGTGTAGTGGAACGAGTGGAGAGATTGGCTGAGGAGGAGGAGGGTCTGAACCAACTTCATTTGCCCTCATTTTAGTCCTCTAAGAAGAGATGGCAGCCTGACATTTTTTTTTTTTTTTTTTTTTTTTTTTTTTCCTACTGTGTTACCTATACATCACTCAACTAGAGGAGTTATGTCAACTTAACATCGGTTTTCAGAGCAATAATCCAACCTTAGGTTAATCAATCTGATAAAACTGTTTGGAGTAAAATTTATTTTCTCAAAGTAACACAGCTTGCTTTAAAATTGTTGGGATAACCTATTTTATTTCGTAAAATACCTTATGCATATATTATGTACCTTAGTTGGTTCCACCACACACACTATAGTCAAGGACATTATCAAGATCTGGAACAAGCCCCGGAGGATTTTCATCCCTTAAATAACAAGATTTTGTCAGTCTGCTCCATATATAATCTTGCTTTGTTAAATTAAGGAGTAGTCAACAGAAAACTTTGCAGATTTCTACATCATTCTGAGATATAAAACAGCACTGAGTAAGTACAGAAATCCAAGATAATTTTTCATATTAGTAGCTTACTGTACAAATTGCAATGTTTGAATATTTTCAACCTATATAGTATTTTATTTTAAAAAGGGTGAATTTGTTTTCACAGTTGATGTTTGTGAATGAGTAATGGAAAAGCAATCTATTTGAATGTTTTTCTTAAAAGTCCTCTCACTTAATAAATGGAAAATCTATTATAAATTCCATCATCTTAAACTAGGCTGTAAATTTATGATATCCCTGGGTCTCTCTGTGTAAGCTTTTCCTGTGGGGGATTGACTTAGTCCATAGTAGCAGGGTTTTTTACTAGTAAATCGATGCAGTTATTCTCCAGCTCTGCAAATGGATGTTGCTTACTGTGTTCTGTCTTGCTGCTGCATAATTAGAAGACTAGCATCAGAGGATGAATTTAAAGCTTTATTTATTAGTTTTAGCTTCAGTTTTAAAACGTACAGTGCTAATGGTAAGTATAAGATGTTCATGAATGCATGTGGTACTAAATAATATAAAATTTTCTGGGAATAAAAGGAAAATACTAATCTGAGAAAAAAAAATGGAGTAAGAAAAGGTTACAGTTCTCTCTGTTACTAGCCCTTTCCAAGTATACATTTCTTAAGCGAGAGGCATTAGAAGACAAAATTGTAAAATCTCAGTGGTAATAAGCAATGTGCAACAGCAAGAATCGTTGGCCAATTAGACTAAAGTCATCTTTGCATTTGGTGTAGTAAGAAAGAAACAACAGGTTTTTGCAGTTTAGAAAATTGAGTCATCTAATTAGATACAAATTTAAACACCTAACTTTAGGTATGTGGGTTGTGATTTATGTTTGCTGCCTTTAGTAGCTACAGCAGAGTTGTCTACATGTCTGCTGAGTCAGTGGAAACCTTTTTAACACATTGGACAAAACAGGTGGATGAGTTGCACCCTAGAAATACCTGTTTTCCTCTGATGACTCTAGTCTAAAGATGGATGAGATAAATCTCTGCTGCAGTTATTAAAATCCTTAATGTGTTGGGAGGTATTTCAGTTATTTGAAACTGAAAATAATCAGGTTGAATTTGGGACAGAGGATGAGAATTTGCAGGTTTGGATGTTGGACTTTAGGAGCAATATAATAGTTTTCTCATAAGGTGGAAGACACTCTTTCTGAGTTTTGTCTTCACAGAATTTTGTGGCCATCAGTTTGTCCCCTCATGTCCTGTGGCAGGAGCCACTCTACAGTGGTCAAAATCTATGTAATAAGGCTGATAACATTTTTTTAGTACTCTCAAGACCTTTTATTTTAGGTGAAAATGTTCCCCTTTATTTCCCTTATTGTGCTGCTTGCATAAATGCTTGGGTTGCACAAAACAAGTAAAAAGATAAATGGGAATAGCATCTTGTAATTCTTTATTACATCTGCTTATACTTCGCAATCCACTGTCATCTCAAATTTGTGTGTGAAGAGGATTGCAGAATTGATAATGAAGACTTTGTCTTTAAGTTGACAAAATCCTGTCAGGATTTCCTGTCAGCTGTGTCAGCAGACATCTGTACCATGGGCCTCTCTTCACCTAAGTGGCATTTCATCTGATCCCAGATGTCACTGAACTTTACTGGGGCTGGTAAGTGGGATTTCGACTTACCAGGCAGATGGCTTTCTGCTCTGCCTCTGGCTAACACTGTCTGTGACTTTCCTCAAGGTACAGATGACAGAAAGAAAAGCATCACAAAGCAACAGGAAGGGATGTGTTTTAGGTCCTTATGCTACTCAGAGATGGTTGCTGCTGCTCGGAGAAGGTGGGCAGGGACACTCCATAGAGGGGAAAAAAGAAAAAAGAAAAAAAAAAAAAGACACATGGCCTTCTTACCCATCCGTCTCCTTTCCAAGTGGGGAAAGAGAAGAAGAGAGGGAATGGTTCAAAGGTAGGGCGTACCTCTCGTCCGCTTTGCCAATGTCTGATTGCCATCCAGCCAAAATTTGAGCATCAGTTTCCCTCTCTCCGAACTGTATTTAAAGAGATGGTGGTTTGGGAGTTGTGGACCTATATCATCCCTGCTTCTCCTCCCCCTTCTTGGGGGAGTTGTTTGTTCCTTTATCTGGGAGACCACTTCAGCTTCCACATTTGTCAGAAAAGTACTACTTTATCCTGATACAAAATGACAGTTTTAACTTTTAATGGATGCTCAGGTTGTGACAGAAGCCACCAGTATGGAATATGCTTTGTTAATAAATTACATATGCATTAACAAAGCTATACACATGCCTGAAAAACTATGAGTACAGGGCCTGTACACCACTTGGCCTGTGCAGCAGGCAGCATTATTACCAGAGGGCCTTACTATTACTCTCATTTTTGAAATTCATGTACTATACAAATTATCACTAAGCAGTATGAAAATTATCTCTTTTTTCCCCCCCCATCTTTCTCTTTTGGTATGCAATCTTCTCTTTACAGGGATTTGAAAAGGAAATCCTGAATCTGTTCTTTAACATATAATTTGGTATCTAAAAACAGCACTTGGGATTAGCAGGCTTGTCAGAAAAACAAGAATTTAGATGTTCAAAAAAACTCAACAATCCACCCCCAGCTTTTCAACTCTGTCAGGCATTATTTGGCTGTACACAGCTGCTATAAGATGAAGAGAGAGGAAATGCAATGAAAGGAAAAGGTGTTGCTTTAAGGACATGATCTGAAAATAATGGAATCACCTAAGCCACTTCATATAAAGTGGTTTATGTGCTCTGCAAAAAGATGAAGGTTCATGATCTCACATTCAAGCACTTGTTAATTATAGACTCATTGACAACAAGATCAAGTATCTTAGAACTTGTTTCTTTCTTTCATTTTTCTCAAAAAACAAAACCAAATATAAAACCAACAAGTCTAATATCTCCCCTCACCTCCCTTCGCCTCAACTCCTCTCCTCTCCCCTCTCTCCTCTCTCTTCTCCTTCTCTTTTTGCCTCCCCTGAGAAACAATATTAGAATATGGTTAGAAAATATTGTTAATCTTTCTATGATCTCAAAATTTTTTGACACTTTGTATATAAAAACAAACACTTTTGTTTTAGGAATGTCAGGGTTTCAAGTATGTGTGCTCACAGAGCACCTAAACAAGTTTGCTGGAGAATATGGCACTCCCTTTTGTGAATGTGCTGTGATACAACTTCCATCTGAACCATTGCTATATTCTTAATCAGAAGCCACCATATTCAGTGAACAGTTCAGATAAAAAATCGTAGATTGTGGGAAGGGTAAGGAGTAGCATCTGATATATGGGAATAGCCAAGAAGGTATAGATTCCTGAGGCAGGCATGTGCTGGGCAAAGTAATCCTAATCCGAGCACCTTAAATCTTTACAAGGCACAATCATTTTATCTTCTCCTTGGCTTCTTTGAACCTTGCAGTAAGTGTAACCTTCTGTTGTGAAGTGTATCACACGTGTCAGTTGGAATTTACAAGACCCTCTCATACCTCTTTGAGATACCATTGGAAGCAGCTGTCCCTTTCCTCTCTCTTGACTATTGCACACCAAAAGACAATTGAATAAAAATATAGGGAAAATATGGTTTACTGAGAAAAGAAGGGTTTTGTAAGCCCTCCAGGGAAAAATGTCAGTTTGTGAAATGTACTCCATGTGCCTTTCTCTGGGGGCTGGGGAAGAGACAGGGGAGGCAGGAACCTCCCAAGTCCAGTACTACATGCTTAGGCCTTCAAATAAGCAGTCCACAGTAGTAACTAGCTATCCCTGTAGAGTACAATTTTAGTATTTATTTTGTCATGCTGGATAATATAATTCAGTCTTTAACTGGCTGAGGTTAAATGTGTTGGTAAACACATTTAATAAAGACTTCATGTCTTTATTTCTGTTCTGTATGGAGCCAGCAGTTCGAAGTGTAATACCCAATTTAAATATTTATATGTGATCTCCACATACAATATGACAACATTGATGATATGAATTAAACAGTTATAGTACATATATGGTAGCAAAATCTATTTGAATCTTGGCTTCCAATTTTTCAAAATTGTCACTGAAACAATTGGTTAAAGTCTGAAAGAAAGTCTGACATTTATTCCCTGGCATTTTTCCTACAGCATTTTTCAAACATCCTTTTAGCAATTCTTTTCCACAGATAGTTTCTCACTGTCAGTTTCATGCCCTGTAGCAACTCAATGACACTGAAGTTGTTCACATACTATTCAGCAGTAACAGAAGGTAATTCTTCCAAAAAAAAAAAAATTTCAATATTTTTTAAAAAAGCAAAATATTTCACTTCAAAACTGAAAATTCCCTCCCTTCCCTTACCTGATAACATAAGTAAATGGATTTTTTTTCTAACGACAATGGGAAATATGGAAAACATGAAAGCAACAAAAGCAAATTGTGTGGTTTGTTATACCTGCATTTCAGTTTTCTGTGTGAAAATGCAAGATGCCTAATATATCTGTCTTAACCACTTATAGATGAGCCTGTTTCTTTCATCTGTTGTAAAAGTTGTCAAATACAAAAGAACACAAGTTTCTTATTATGTTCACAATTTGATTAGTCCTTGACCTTTTGGAATTCATATATTTCTAATCTTCCTAGAGCATTATGTTTCTGTCAAATGCTACCTTTACATATTTCAAAACTGTATTTATGCAGGAAGTAATAGCTGGTAAATTGCAGGCCTTTCTACCAGTTAGAAACACCATGGATTTGAGGACCTTGAATGTTAAAACTTTTCATTTTTCCTGTGATATTGTTGAGCTAAGCATGCACCAGAAGAACACTGTGTGTCAGATTGCTGAGGTACATTTATGCAAACTGCAAAAATACAGATATACATGCCAACTGCAGCCGTACAGGTGCATAGACACATCTACAGAATATGGCCAGAAAGAGACAGAAATCTCATTAACTTTCTATTTTTAAAAATGTGACTTCATGTTGTATCTTTGGAGACATTCAAATGCTGTTCGTTTGTTTCAGGAAAGGGAAAAATCACTAGTGATTTCTCATACTGATTTCAAAGTTTGGAAAGTTTAGAAATAAGTTTTTAGGGATGTCTAAAGAAAAGCATAGAGTAGTATGAAAAGATGCAGTATGAACTTACCAAAGAAGTCATGATAAAGTAGGTGGTTTTTTTTGTTGTTTTGTTCTGTGTGTTTTATTTGTTTGTTTTTTAAATAGAAGGGCTTAGAAAATAAATCTTGATTAAGGTTTTATTTTTGGTTTTGTTTGTTTTGTTTTATTTTGTTTTTAGGTGGAGAAAGCTTATGGGCTTGAATATTAAAAAAAGAATCCATATATTTTTGCTTCTCTTTCTCTCTTATCAGAGAAACTGTATGTGTTATTGTGCTTTAACATGCTGGGTATGATGGGTGTGTTGCAGCTATAGTCTGACAGGTTTGTTCATCATTGTTCATTTAACAGTTTGTGAGCTCCATTTGTTTTTCTTTCTATCCTTAGATGAAGTTGCTGACATATAGTGGAGGTATTATTTCAAGACAATAGTAGATGAAGCCATACCAAGCATTATCCATTGCTAAAAGCTAAGGGAGCTTTTTGACCTGCTTACTTTTGCGTGGGCTTAGTTTATTTTAAATCTGCCACTGCTGGTGCAGGCTGGCACAGAAGAAAAAAAAATATATAATAATAATAATAATAATAATAATAATAATAATAATAATAATAATAATAATAATAAAGTGTCTAAGCCACTTTAAAAAATGCTACCAGTGTCCTGGATAATGTTTACTCACAACGGTTTGTTGCCACCATGGGCAGGAATCTTCATGGGGTTGCTTGTAGCTGTGCTACCATGAGTTAACCTTTACTTAGTCATGAACTAATCCTAACTTGGGGAGCATAATCTAAGGAGATCTCACTTCCAACTTTGAATTTTATTTATTATTTTATATTATAGGCCTCACAAATACTCAGCAGTATGGAAAGGATGTTTTCTCATACTTTAGACAAGGATGTGTTCTAACTGTGAAAATGTTCGTTATAGCTTGAAAACACACAGTCTTATGATTGTTGTGAAAAGTTTTGGAACATAAGCTACTCAAAATCCTATCAGACTTAAAAGCAGTGGGTATGTTTGTTCATTTTATTTTTCTTGCAATATTTCAGTCTACCATCTACAATATGTCCAACAATAAGAAAAGGTGATTGGTTATCTCTATGAATTTATAAATCCCAAATGTAGGCAAAGCTGGAAAATGAGGAGGAAATGGAGGAGATAAAATTTAAATTATCTCAAGAAGAATGTGTTCATATTTTGTTGATTGTAGATAACATACTGCCTGACAAAAATAATAAAAAATAAATAATAATAAAAAATAATATGTAACAGTTTCTGCAGTTATTTAAATTTAATTTAAATTCAGCTATTACCTTCTCTGCCCTCAGAAGAGTTGCATTTCCTAAAATGCAATATCTCTTATGAATATTTGTGGGTATAGCTCTAAAGATAAAGGAATCAACTCTTGAATAAAATGTATTATAAGGGTATTTGGAGTGTCTACATGTGTGTACATGTTTTCAAATTAGGGATTAATGTGGAAAGTCTTTCTGAGCTCTCAAGAATAGTTTTCATACATTCGTGTTTGCTGTAGCAAACACGGCATGGACCAATCATAAAATGGACAACTCAAGGCACATCAATTTCTAATAACTTTTGGACATTGGGTAATCCATGCTACTATGAATATTAAGTTGCCATCTTTCCATTTCTTTCAAGACAGAAGGTAAATGCTTACCACTATTCAAAAGTTTCCCCATAGAAGAGAAAATCTTCCAGGCATGTTGCTATCCATTTGTTTATTTGAGCAAACTCTACTTAAAATGGATAGGTAACGTATGCAAGAGAATCTGTTTGCAGAGTTTCTCAGTAACTTCATGTTATTAATCAAAAAGACACGAGTGATTTCAAGTGCATGTTTCCTTGCTTCTAGCATTTCTGCCTTTCACTGTTAGTACTGGTACTGTGACAGTTGTGGTTGCTTTTTTATTTTTATTTTTTATTTTTATTTCTCCAGATGAGCATTGTTTTCAGAGCCGGAGTGCTATACAAATAAAGAGTGTAAAAAATCAAATGTATCAAAAGACTATTGAGTGCTATCTTGGAAGAATTTAGTTCAGTCTAAGAGGGATAATGGACTGAAGGGATCTTTACACAAGTTATTTTTCTTGTAATCTCCCTTCTCATCATATCAATTCCCCAGCATTTTTGAAGTTATTATTTGATTTTTATGCCAAAATGCATTTTTCCAGTACGTAGTAGGGGACAGTTGGGCCAAATCCAGTGTTTCCGTTAATTTTAGTTGGTTTGGGGTCAGTTTGTTGTTATTACAGTGCATCTACTAGCATCCACGAATGTATATAAGACCTTAAAGGAGGAAACTTGGCATGTCTATAATTTACTAGTGTATCAACTTTGAGGGTAGTTATGCATATGTACACATTTCTGAAGATGTCAAAATGTACTGATGCTCCACCGATAATTGTTGGCTGCACAAGGCTTAACATCCAGTAACTAAGGGGTTTCTGCAAACTGCCATGTCTGAATGAGTAGATGTTAAATTAAATCTGGTTTTTATTTCATTTATGTTATAGCTAGAAAAAAAAGACTGAGTTAGAATAATAAGCTGGGAACAAATGGCACACAACAAATGAGAGAGCAGGCAAAACCATTCATAGAAGATATATGCAGTGCATGTATGTATACATATATATTTAAACTAAGTTCCCCATATGGAGAGCTTAATACGCCTATGTTATTTTTTATTTAAATTAATTCAGAGTCTCTGAAAAAACAAAACAAACCAACCAACCAAACAAATAAATATATTTCCATGTAGAGGATTTTTCCTTTATTTTCACTCAAACATACATATTAGTTTAAGTGTAGTTGAGTCCCCATGCTTAGGGGCTGAATATGGCTTAATATGGGAGCCATACAGGCACTACTGCATGACACTTTATGAGCACAGGGTTGCAAAGTGGTTTTGGGATTATGGTCCATAGTATCATTTATGATGTATACCCTTCACTTTCAACTTTCAGAGTTACTTTTGGAAATGAGTTGCATATTAAAAAATAATGGACTATTAAATGGCTTTCTAATGCAATCTTGTGAAAATTCCATACAAGAAGTATTTATTTAATTATAAATGCAAATGGATGAAACCTTAGATGTAAGACTAAGCACATATAATTCACATCAGTCTTCCAGCAAAATAAGAATTATGGAACTGATATTTAAAACTGCTGTAGAAAACTGAGCACATAGATGAAACTATCTTTTAACTTTAAACGATATTTTTAGTACCCCAACATGCTGGAAAAAAATGGTAAAATTTTGGTTTAACGCATAACTTAAGACACAAGTGGTTTGTGTTTGTTTTAATTATGCCAATAACTCATAAAAATAGATCCACAAATCCCTCCAGGAGCCAAGAGAATATGTAATGCTGAGATTCATATCCTATGAAACCTGCATTAAAATTGCTCAAATGAATAAAAGACCACACAATATGTGTTTAGGAAAAAAAAAAAAAAAAGATGCTTATTAAAAAAAAAATTATGAAGTTTTTATTTCTTCAGTATAGATTAAATGCTTAATCTATTACAAGTCAGAATATTCCAATTTCATTGAAGCTACTTGAAAATTTTCATGGAATATGCAGTAGATACAGATATGCTTCCCAAAATTTATGATTTAACAAAATCATTAGTAGCATGTGTTATTGGTTACTATGTACTTAAAAGATTAATTATTTCAAGCCGGAAAAGGTTTTTGAGGAGGCTTGGTCACTGGTGACTCTGAGTCAGTATCAGTAATGCAGTCAAAATGTGTATTTATAATTTTGGTCACAGATGAACCCTAAGTGCCTAATTTCCTTTGTAACTGAATGAGGCTGTGATATTAAAAATCTTTTTTATTAACTCGTGGTTAAAACACAAATTCACCCAACTTTATAGACAAATATTTAATAGTTTAACTTGAAAACTGGCAATAGAAAATTATGAACAATTCTACTGCTTTATTTTACTATGCCTTTCTTATCTAAACTAAACAAACATTTCTTTTGAGCACAACTATGAAAAAAATATATATAAAAACTCCATGTATATGTGAAGCTTACTTATGCTTATTTGGGCATTTTCCATTGCAGACCAATAAATAATATTCTTGTATATCTCCAGTAATCCTACATTACCTAGTACATGGAGAGATTTATAACATTGCTGCCTGTATTCGATTCTCACTAATTTTTGAAGGCTTATCAGTGTAGTACAGCATCATATAACTTCAAAACTCAACATATTTTCTTTTTAGTTTTTGAACTATGAGATTTTATCTTTACCTCAATTCAACCTAGTGTTCCCAGTAGAAAAGTGTACTACAGATTTTAATTTTATAAATGAACTAACCTGCTGAATGCCTTCTATCAATTATTCAGTTGTTCCATACCCAGTAAAGTTAAAGTATGGCATCAGCATAGAACAGTTCACAGGAGAGACCTTAAAATACCTGTACTCAACCAATATTTCTGTTTGGAGCTCTGCTTTTATCCTAAAATTAGCCTTCTAGAAAAGATGTGAGTGCTGTCTATATACATATGTTTTCATCTTTGCCTGTGTAATTTTGAGTTTACTTCCCTACAAGTTTTAGTTGAACATTTTACCTTTTTGAGTGAAGTTAAGCACTTAAATCCTTTTCAGGCATACATGAGTGGATTATATTTTCTGAACATTTCAGCAATTGCAGCTGCTGTTGACTGTGTTTAATTTTTTTTTTTTTATTTATTTTCAGTCTGAAAATCATCTCACTTTTATTTGGATGGCTAAAAATATATGTAATTGCCTAATTTTAGGTAGTTGGGTTTCATGTACAGATTTTTGTCTAGGACCAGCAATTTCTTTAGGATTTGTATAAATGCTCAACTTCTGAAATTTTCACATACTTTATGCATGTGACAATAATGACTCTTCATCCTTGAGACCAAAACTGTGCATATTGTTCCATTCCAAACCAACAAACATTCATAAACAACATTCATAAACAAATCTTCCCTCCTGACTGCACCACCAGCTTCTCAGGACAGAGTTTCCTTTATTTGTTTGGGTAAATTATATAGCACCAAATCTTACAGTAAGTAATAGCAATAACATCATATGCTTAACATCAGGATTCATTGCCTTGGTTCAACAACTTTGCATATTGAAGTCTGAATAAAGATATACTTGTCTTAAGTCTGTGTGTATTTCCACAGTAGGACAAAATCTTAGGAAGGCTGTATGTTAGTATTTTACTTGGAACTGTGAAAATGTTATTGAAGTGAGTCTTCTGATAGTCGCCATGTGCCATGTTCAGAACATCTGGCAGCTGCAGGGCTGCCTGCTCTAACAGGTACCAGATGAGATATTTTTGGTGCTTATTGGCATTGTGCTTGTTCTTGGAGACACAAAGGAGACTCCTGGAGTGCTTTGGAG
Organism: Aythya marila; assembly: GCF_965140915.1. NCBI lineage: Eukaryota > Metazoa > Chordata > Aves > Anseriformes > Anatidae > Aythya > Aythya marila. The sequence goes on from NC_139042.1 coordinate 104,442,248, forward strand.
GATTTTCTTCCCCTTGGAATGCTGCTGCAAAGCACACCACCTGCACCCAGAGGTGCAAAGTCCTTCTTGCTAGTCCTTCCTTCCAGGAGATAGTGCTCCACTCATACATGCTGTGCACCTTAGCTTGGCCACTGGTGAATACTTCACCTCTGGTCCAGGCATAGTATCCCAGGACCAGAGCACCATGCAATAAAATTGAACCTTAGGACTTTCCTCTTAATGCCATGGGAGTCAATAGTCTAAATACACTCATAACTCACAATCCCTAAGTGGATTTCTTTTGGATGAAACTAGACAAAAAATACGTGTTGCAGGAGCACAGGTGATCCTTAGCCACTGATAATCATTGTGTCTATGTGATCATACTAGAGCTACTATGGTTTTAATAAAAAATAAAAATAGACTTTATGTGAATATGAGAACTTTAACACAGGTGATATTGAACTGCAGGTCAACTCCTACTGATGTCCACAATTTACTAATACTGATGTAGCCTAAGTACTGCTGTAATGATTGAGGCACAGGGTCAAACTGGGGCTAAAGGTCAAATTTTCACAGGTCTCTGTTCCCCTAGCACACAAAAATGTAAATAATTTTGATTTTTTAGTCCTAAGTGTTTTGGTCAAATCTACATGGAACTTTGCTGTAGATCCATTTTCTTTCTCCCAAAACTGCAGTAACGTAAATCAGAACTGGGCTCCTCTGACCCCTGCAAACATGGATTCAACTCAGATTCATCACCATAAATAATCCCTTTGGATCTAGGACCTATACCTTACATGTGCATCAAGAGCTCATGATGTCCCACACCTTTAAGATTTGTCATCTTTGGTAACTAAGTTATTTTTGTAGCCCTGAGAAGAGATGGTTTATGGAGTCCAGGGTGCCATCTTGTACTGTGGAAGTGGCCAATGCACATACTGAAGTGCTCTTCCCACTATCTTTATTGAACAACAGACTGCATGAGGTGTTCACTGTATGAATGTTTCTTCACTAACCTCCTGGCTGTGAGTAAGTTCACAGGCTCTTGCAGACCTGTTGTTGGAGCTGTGCAATGGGAGCAGGTGCTGTTCTATCTTTCCTCCCAGGAGAAAAACATGGTCCATATTAAATGCATTAAATTGTTAATTTCTGCAGCAAATCTTTCTGTTTTTCTTCCTATGGTGGTGTTATTCCACCCTTGTACTCAATCCTAATGAAAAAAATACTGATTTTCTGTGATCATAAAAACAATGAAAAGGTAAACATTTTGCTTTTGCAGTGAATTTGACTCCAATGTCTGATCTAAGTAATGTTAAAAACAGAATTTTGAGAACTGGTTTCCTCCTAGGGGTTTTCATCTCAGTCATTCTCATTTAATTTTAAACAAACTGAGGAATTATGCATTGTTGATGTTTTGTGAATCAGTGCTTAACTTTCTGGTATTCAGTTTAGGAACATGCCACTGTTCCTTTCTCTAAGTTTGACACAAAAAATCTTTTTTTTTTTTTTTTTTTTTTGTGTCAAACTTAGAGAACACAAAACTATTGAGAAGTTTCTGTTTTCTGTGGTTCGCACCCCCTGTTGTAGTTTAAGACCAGCAGGCAGCTCAGTACCTCATAGGCACCCTCTCGCTCTCTCCAGGTGGGATGGAGGAGAGAATCAGAAAGGTGAAAGTGTGAGAACTCATGGTTGAGACAAAGATAGTTCACTAGGTAAAGCAAAAGCTGCATGTGCAAGCAAAGTGGAAAAAGAAATTCATTTGCTATTTCCAGCTGACAGGCAAGTGCTCAGCCACTTCCAGGAAAGCAGGGCACAGGATGCAAAATGGTTCCTTGGGAAGACAAACACCATCACTTCAAATGTGTCGTGTCCCCCCCCACACACACACACTTCTTCCTTCTTCTCCACAGCTTTTATTGCTGAGCACAACATCTATGGCATGGGACATCCCTTTGGGCAGCCCGGGGCAGCTGTCCTGGTAGTGTCTCCTCCCAAATCCTGGTGCCTCCCCACCCAGTCTCCTTGCTGGCAGGGCAGCACCAGGACCTGGAATGTCCTTGGCTCTGTGTGATCACTGCTCTGCCCCATCAGTGGGTTTCAATGGAGAGGAGAAAACAACACCAGAGAGGTTTACTAAATACCTGTTTTGCTTTCTGGAAGGCTACCTGATTGATTCACAATGCTTTTTTTTTTGCTACTTAAAAAAATACCTGCTCACTAGTTTACAGTTAGCATGTTAGACCCTGCTTAGCCCAGGGAAAGCACATGGGCAAATCTTCAGGGAGCATCAGGATGGTAGAACATGACTCTAGACTGAAAGGACTGAAAAGGCAAGCAAATATAAAGTGTATGATGTATAATTGATGAAGAAGAAAACTCTAAATGCGATAGTTTCATTCAGTCATAATAAAGTAGTCAAGGGTATGCAGACTTTGGGAATAAAGACATGGGCTCTCAATTTGGTAGACCAATATTTATTCATAACTCTAAGGCAGCAAGCTTAACTTCGTATTTCTTGCCTGAAAGTTAGAAATTGAGTTAAATCTTTTTTTTTTTTTTTTCTTTTTAAGACAGATAACGTCAGGTATCTTTCTTCACATTTATGATAGAAGTAAGCTTCTAAAAGATTAGGAACGTTTGTTCCAATTTTAAATAATTACAGAAATCACTGAAAATCATTATGCAGTATCTCCAAATGGCTCTAGATGCCTATGCTTCACCTACTGAATCCCACCTTCCATTTTTAGCTCATTCTAGTGTAGAGAGCTTTGAGGTTTTTTTTGTTTGTTTCTCTTTCATTTCACCTGTGCATAAGAAGTGCTTGATGGTGGTCTTACAGCCTGACAGTGCACCTCTGCAGGATCCCTGGGTTTCTGTGGTTCTGCTTGATGGTAAGAAGGGAAGCAGGTATACACCAACTGAGCTGTAAAAGAGAATGATCGGTTTTTGCATTTATTTCTCTGGTATGATCTGCTGAAATTTGGAAGGTTGTTGGGAGGCTGGGATGTGACCATCAGTGGCATACAGCTGGCAACAACCTCCTTTGCTATGTTAGTTTATTACCTGGGGATCATTGCGTCTAAGATTAAACTATCTCTTCAGATCTGTTTCTGCTCTAGGTAAAAGTTTTCAAACTTTACTTTCTGATGAAAAAAAAAGTGCTTTACTTTTTAAGTCCTAAAAGCCATACCCATGCCCATGATATGGTAAAATCATTAGTTAATGGAAGTGCTAAATGTGTTTCTCTATCAAGCTGATTACCAAAACAATTTTTGCTAATCAGATTTTAACTTCATTTGCTACATTTGTTTCTTGTCTGGGGAAGATTTATGCAAATATGAAAACAAAACCTGCATTATTGCATTACATATATTATAAATACTTATTTATATTTGTGATATAAATATTTTAAAATGTTCTGTCTATCTATAAAGTTCTTAACTTCATACTTTTAACCATCAAGCAAAAAATGTCCTTCACTTCTGCAAAAGCAGAAAAATGGACAATGTGAAGTCAGTTAATTCAACTGGAGTATTACTGCAGAGAATAAGTACAGTTGTGGCCACAATTAATTGACTGTTGCAGGGCAGTAACACAGTAGCTGAGGCTGGAATTTCCAAGTTAGGAATCACAGTTCTGTAGGACTTCTGAAGGCCAGTGAGATCCTGGTGTGCATTAATAGGAGTGTGGCCAGCAGGTCAAGGGAGGTGATCTCCCCCTCTACTCTACCCTGGTCAGGCCTCAAGTGGAGTACTGCATCCAGGTCTGGGCTTCCTGGTACAAAAAAGACAGGGATCTCCTGGAAAGAGTCCAGTGGAGGGCCACAAAGATGATACGGGGCCTGGAGCATCTTCCCTATGAGGAAAGGCTGAGAGACCTGGGTCTGTTCAGCCTGGAGAAGAGAAGACTGAGAGGGAATCTTATTGATGTTTACAAATATCTTAAGTGTGGGAGACAGAGGGATTTGGCCAACCTCTTTTCAGTGGTTTGCAGGGACAGGACAAGGGGTAATGGCCACAAGATGGATCACAGGAAGTTCTGCACCAATATGCGAACTTCTTCAAGGTGAGGGTGGCGGAGCACTGGAACAGGCTGCCCGGAGAGTCTCCTTCTTTGGAGATATTCAAGGCCCATCTGGATGCCAATCTGGGAAGCCTGCTCTAAGTAACCTGCTTTGACAGGGAGGTTAGACCTGATGATCTTTCGAGGTCCCTTCCAACCCCTTCAATTCTGGGATTCTGTGAAGAAGGAAGTTTTGATGTCTTTTGAACTAACTTTGAGATAAAGATTTTTGTTATTATGGGGAGGAAAGGCATGTTGTTCTTTTTCTTTTTCTTTCCCCAGTTTTTGTTTTTTGTTTGTTTGAAGGTTGTTTTGTTTTGTTTTCAAACATGGTATTTACAGTGTCTTTTTCCAAGTTTTGTTCAGCTAACCAACACAATGATTAACTGGGCACATATCAAATGGCATAGCTTTTCGATGACATTTTCTTCCAACAGTGATAAAATAGGAAAAAATGTTATGCCTAGAAGTGGATATTAATATAACTGTGGCAAGATTGTATCACTGACAATACATACTCATTTATTAAGATTTTTTTTTTACTGTGAAGTTTCTTACTATCTGTGCCATACACCCAAAGTAGTTGCTTTCGAATTTTCATTTTTTATTCCTGTAGATAAAATACAAGCCAATATCACTTTGTTTTACTTCATATTATAGTTGTTTACTAAAGCAATACATTATTTTTAAGCCAGAGGTACTTTTTATTTTGACAGCCCTGAAGACACGTAAAAATAGAAATGTTAGAGCATTCTTTCAGACACATCTGGTCATTAATCTCTTTTTCCTTTCATCTCTGTCATTATGTATTTGTATTAAAATAGATGTACTTAGGAGAATAAGAAAATGCATGCAAGATATGCTTCCATTTTGTATGGGTTTAAAGGTTAGAGGAAAACGTGTCCCCTGTGTTTCAAAATGTCCTTCGTCTTTTAAGGATGCCTGCTGAGGCTTGAGGTTTTGTGGATCTTCTCTCAGTTTACAGAAAATATTTCATAGCACAAATGACTGTTGCCTGGAAATGTCATTAACTTGCTTTCTATTCTTCTCCTGGAGGTAAGAACTCACCTCTCTTGAGGAAAAGACTGGTCAGTAGGATTGGCTACGCTGCACAATACTCATACTCTGTCTCTCCTTATGGCCCAAGATATCCTGGATATTATTCTATATTGTGGCACTTTTTTAGGGAGGGTGGGCAGTGATTTTTTCAGTGCTGAATACAGTGTGGGAGGTAGAGCGGTCTCATACAAGGCTGGGGACATAGCTTTGAGCCTACTGAAAAAGGAGAGAACATGAACCTGTCTCACCTATTTTCTGCTGTAGCCTCTAATGATGCATATGAAGGCAATGAAGGGCTAAGTATTGTGACTTTCTGGACACCTAATTTAATTACTTTGCTCTGCAATCTAAAAAGTGGCTAGAATGGGTTACCATATACAGTTCAATTGCCAAAGAAACAAATTACCCATCTATTATATCCATGTGTACACAGATATAATGCATCTATGTATACATGGGCATGGGAATTGACTTGTAAATCTTCTCAAGCTCAGTGACCAGTTAAATATGGCCTGATCTTTAGACAGGCTTAAAACAGAAATTTACATCTATAAGTAGGCTTTCCAGGAGTTTTATTCAATCAACTGAATGCAAAAGTTGTATAAATTTTTGAATCTGTTGTATCCTAAAATAGTCACCCACAACCTTGCCTGTCTTTGCTTGCTTTTTTCTTATTCACTTTTGGGGGATGACGCACAGGAAATGCTTTGAAAATTCTGCTCACTTAGACTGTGTTCTTTTACTTTCCAGGGAGGAGCAAAGTGACTGTTTCTTGTGTGTGTATGTGCACTTTCTTTGAAAAATGCAAAGAGACATGATAAATCTATCAGGAAAAAAAAATCATCTACAATTTCCAAGGATGCAAAAGTTTTCTTTTACCAAAAATAAGGTAGGAATTTGTTGCGTTTCAGCCCCTTTCAATATCACTGAAATGGTGGTGCACTGGTAGATTTACAAGGTTATTTTTGGCAACTCAGCTATTTGGTGTTTAGCTTAATTAGGTCAAAGCGTGTAAATGTTAGGCTGTGTGAATCAAAGGTGGGTAAAATTTATTTGCCTGCATTCAGCCCCAACTAAGAATAACCATTCCTAACTTGTTTATACCAAATAACATGATGAAGCTGATGATGATCTAGAAGAGATTTAAACATTAATATTATTTTTTTTAATGGACTAAATTTCACTTTATTTCAAAGTTATTTCAAATATCTGTGTATTAAGCATCCAGTAGAAAGTTAAGCTCCCCAGTTCTATATAACAGTCTAAAGCTGCACTCAGAAACCTGGTCAGTTTAGAAGCATTAATGATTAAAATTAACTATCTGAGACGGTCAGCTCAGCATTGCTCTTATCTATAGTTTTATTAGAAAGACTTAAAAATGACAGCATAGTTATTATTATTATTTTTTTAATCTGCATATATTCAGGCATAATTTGCAAGAATATCCATGGCATTAATAATGCAAATCTTAATTACTTGTTAGAAAATTGATGTTACCCCTCCAAGCTACATTACTGCACAGTCTTTCTCCAGAGTAAGATTATTTGGATAATAGTCTCCTGAGGATCTCAGGTTTTGTGTTGTGTCATTTTTTTTGCAGCTCCATGGCTTACAAACTCATTTTTTTTTTCACACAGTAAGGGTGAATAATAAACTTGACTGGCTTATTAGTAATCCTGTTTAGACACCTGTACAAATCTTATTGTTTGGAAGAGTGATTGGGCTTATGTGTATTAATAAGCCTGAAAATACATTTCTTAACTATTATACATTGGCAAACATTTCAGTCTCCCTCTCCCTTTTCTCATTAAAAATATAAGAAACTTGCCTGTGTATAAATTAACTGAGCATAAGATTCATGAAAGCTTTGCTAGTAATTTTAGAATTTTTTACTCTGATTTTTCTTTTGGCATTCTCAATTCAAAGTATAAAAGTCTGTGAGAACTGTTAGAAATTAGAAATATTGAATAGCGTAGCCAGCAGGACCAGGGAGGTGATCATCCCCCCGTACTCAGCTCTGGTGAGGTCGCACCTTGAGTACTGCATTCAGCTTTGGGTCCCTCAGTACAGGGAGGACATCGAGGCCCTGGAGCATGTCCAGAGCAGGGCTATGAAGCTGGTGAAGGGCCTGCAACACAAATCCTGTGAGGAGCAGCTGAGGGCACTGGGGTTGTTTAGCCTGGAGAAGAGGAGGCTCAGGAGAGACCTCATTGCTCTCTACAGCTATCTGAAAGGAAGGTGTGGGGAGCTTGGGATCAACCTCTTCTCACAGATAACTAGCAGTAGGACTAGAGAGAATGACCTCAAGTAGCACCAGTGGAGGTTCAGGTTGGAAATTAGGATAAAATTTCTTCTCAGAAGTAGGCATTGGAATAGGTTGTCCAGGAAGGTGGTGGAGTCACTGTCCCTGGGGGTATTTAAGGACAAATCGAATGTGATACTTAGGGACATGGTGGCTAATATTAGGTTTAGTGGCTGATATTGGTGGTAGGGGGATGATTGGACCAGATGATCTTGGAGATTTTTCACAACCTTCTATGATTCTATGAAATAAACTTGTTCTGTCAGTATCAATATCTATTCAACATAGTTTTGAAGTGTCTAGCACTTGGATCTTGGAGCTTCTGTTGTTAAAAATTACTTCATAGTGGAAGTAAGTGGAAGCACAAATAAGGCTTCCTGAAGTAAAGTTTATATTTTTGAGTCACTGGGCCTGTCAACCTTCAGTCTTTTTGTTTTTAAAGGCTGATATATTCTCTAATTTCATTGTTGCTAAATGAATATTATACTTTAAAGTGACATTAGATGTGTGAAGTCAACAGGAATATTTCCATTTGGAATATCAACACAATCAATGCCCACTAGGAGAAAGTCAGGTTTCACCAAGTTCTTAGTTGGCGAAGTGACATTTAGTGATAGCATGGGTATATGGTTAGAAATATTTCCCTGAAGAGTAGAAACAGACCTCTTTGGGTTGTGAATGCATGTTAGCTTGTTGAAAAAATCCTGATTAACTTTGAAAAATGCTTTCTGTCAGGATATACCCTATAGTAACCCTAAAGCCTGGAATGAAAACAAACCTGCTTTGGCTGAATTTCCTGCGGAACAGACAGTCCATGTTTCTGCTAGCTCCATGGATGTACTCTTGAGCAGTTGATCACACTGTTCATGATCACTTTATGTTCATTCAAGTCTTTTCTGTTTGCAAAAAGGCAAAAAGAGCTTACCATTTATCTCATTTGTAATTCAAAATGATATGTCAAAAATCGCTGTAAATAACAACTTTGTAGTAATATCCCTACATACAAATTATTCATGATTTTGAGATTTACATTTTAGAATATCATGAATTTCTGATGGAATTCTAGGGTATTCATTATGTCCTGACTATTTATAAATAATTTTAAGAATGTAGGTTTTTCCATGGAAACAGATTTTTTTTTTTTTTAAGTTTAAAGTTCATTTTCTTTTAATATCTACAGATTCATATGATGTTAATTTCCATACTCTCACCAAGTACCTTTTCTGATGATCATTACTCAGTCTGTATTTTACAACTGCATCCAAAGAAACACACAGATGTTACCAGTTTGTTATCTCAAATAGCAGCCAGAGGAAGAATATAGTAATTTGCTTAACTTTTAGAAGGAATATGCAGCATGTTATTCAACAATCTGTATATCTTATTTATCTTTTATAAGCACAGAGGAACTGTAGCTAGCTTCATCTAAATTTATCGTGCCTTGAATGTTCTTGCCGTATTTATCTTCACAACTCTTCCAAGTTGTTGGTACATATATTTAATGTACTGAGATGGGGAGACGGAGTGATTGGCCTAGGATTGTATGGGAAGTCAGAACCAGAGGAAAGATACCCACTTCAGTCTTCCATGTCCTCAGCTGCCATCCCCACCAGAGGGACTACACTCAGAATTCATACAACAGGATCTTGCTAAAAGAAAGCAAGAATGTTAGTAGCAAAGAAGGTTTTTCCTGTGCATGAAAATTTTGGATCTCAAAGACAAAATCTCTAGTAGCAAAAGCAAGTAATAAGTGATGAACTTTAGATGATGAAATGAGATTTTGCTAATAATTGAGGCTCAGGAAAAAGCTCTCCGCGCTCTTCAAATTTGACTTAATTGGAAACACAATCAGTACAATACTGAGCTGGGTCAAAAATTTTATACAAATGTGGGAAAAAAGATAACATTAATAAAAGGAAAGCAAATAGAAAAAAATAATTTCCATTTGAGAAATTCCATTTTAAAGAAGCTATAAATATCTACACTTTGTTTATGGTGTGGTAGAAACTTTTCTCCAGTTTGTCTGTCTCTCGTCTTTAAAAGCACCAGACATATTATATCATTGCACTGAGGTAATATGAGATAATCATGATTCTCCTACTAGTGATTTAATGAAACTTTCACTGGCAAAATGTCAAATCTCCATTTAACATGAACTATTGGAATATGTAAAGCTTAGAAATTTAGAACTACAAAGAATTCTTATTAAAAGGATATTGATTTAACCTAATTCAGTTTAATTTCTTTGTAATATTTTAAAACTTAAAAGTGATGAGTTTAGAAGAGTGTAATGTATTGCTCAGCAGTAAAAATACCAATTTTTTAAGGTATACCTACTAATGTCACTCACTAATCATGACCTTAAGCTTCTGCTTCACTGTGCTGTGTTTATGAGGCTTTTATTTTTTCTTTTAATGCCATATATTTTCAGAGAGCAAGAGTATATTATGACAGTCTTTATTTTTATCAAGGCAATAAAAGAAAATTACATGGTAAAAAGCTGCTTAGTGGTGTTACAGTCAGGGAACTAATAGTGAGAGAAATTATGTGACTGGATGACTAAACTGTTCTAAATAAAATTATCCACCAATTTCACTGCAGTCAGTGTAGGTCCTGTATTTGGACCTACACAAATGTGGTTTCTTTCAATGTCTTCAGCTGAGTTTTTTTTGAGATTTAGTGAGATAAGGTCTCAGAACCTTCCTTTAGCTTATATATGGAAACATATTACTTATATTCTTATATTCTCATATATACCTTACAAAGGTTAGCAATTAATAAATATGCAGACAAATTTTATGGTATGCTAAATTTCTTCAACATCTGATTGATGAGAAATGAAAAAAAAACATGAGATATATGTTTTATTCACATATCTTTGTTGTGTTTGTTCTATTAATAATGGAAATGCACATTTAGATTAACAGATTGGGTAACATGGATTGGAAAAAAAGGATCCTAACAGAGCACTGGGAAACTCTTTATTTCTTGCAATATCTCCTCTGTTTTTTGATCAGCTCTGTAACACTTGAAATTTACAGATTAAAAATTTTTCAGATTTGCTGCATTAGAAAATGAGCAGGTGGGATTAGTTTGAAAGATTTGATGGTAAACTGTAAAGTAGTGTACAACTACAGAGATGCAGTAATTTTAGATCACAGAAGTATATTAAACCTTCAATTTTTTGGTATTTTAGAATATTAGGTATATTAGTATACAGTGAGATTTTGTTATTCACTGGCCATTTATAGAAATTTGCACCCCTCTCTGTTAGAAGGCTTTGGAAAACGTTGACTATCAAGTGTGAAAATATGATGTGAAAAGTGGTCGTACAGAATTGTTAAGTACTTCAGTAGAACTCATTCTCTTTCATTTCTGTTTGAGAAGAGCCCAAAAGATGGCTCTGCTGAGGATGTCAGCTGTGTGGCAAAGCTGTTTATCTCCACCTCTGCTTCTGTTTCCCCACTGCAAATCAGCAGGTTTCCTCCCCTGAAGGAACTGCAAAGTGAGTAGCCAGGCTCTCCCAAACATGGTACCCAAATAGACTCAGCAGCCTGCAGTGCTGAGCTAGATTCAAAAATGTGCTTAAGCATATTCTAGGGAGATTTTTGGCTTTGTGGAGAGATCTCTGTAACAGATGTGTCAGGGCCTCAGCAGCTCAAAAGTGCCATTTGTGGTTTGACACAGTGTATTTTCAGCTGAGATTCTCTTGAGGGAGGACTTCAGTTTTAAAGCATTACCTTTAGATCATCTGGAAGAAAATGGAAGAAAATCTAAACACTATAATTCAGCTTTTACATAGATGAATCTCATTCTCTGGAGAAGACCTGAAGGCAGAGAATTACCTATAGATATCACTTTGAGGTCAAAGTCCTGGAACTATGGTTACCTTTTCCATAATAAGTGAAAATATATAATGTCTCACTGGGCATTCTGGTAGCCCAAGGAGGTATAGATAAATTAATTGCTCAGTAGCAATATGCACAGAGCTTTGCTTCTTACGCTGTGCCTCTGGTATTCATATTCACCTACGATCCCAATTTGGGAGAACTGGAAAGACCCGGATTTATTTTTTTTATTTTTTTTTTTGATGCATGCCCAGGTGTTATGCTAGTGATAGCTTTTTTGTGTCACATATATCAATAGCTACTTAGTTCAATAGCTATCCTAACAATATAGCTCAGAAACCAAGCCTTTTTTTTTATTTAGATGTCTATAATGTAGCAAACAAAGTAGCAGTTCCTACATTTGGATTAGCATTTTAAAGGAATGTTGAGTAGGTTATTCCCAAATTGGTGAAAGATGCATGAAATTTTATGTGATAGTTCCTTTAGAATCACTTCTCCTTTGTAAACTAATCTCTGCTATATGAGTAAAATCTTTTGGGGAACTACTGTTTGAAACAATAGTTTGGAATCAGAGAAAAGAAAAAATATAAAACATTATCTGTACATCACATCTTCCACAACCTCTGCAGAGCTAAAACTGCATCAGTGTATTCATTCTGCCAGTAGCGCTGGAGGATCGCATCATTTATACATAAAGGTTTGTCTGTGTGTGTGCAAGTTTGTAGATAAAAATGCATTAAAAATGGACTCAGTCAGACAAGTATTACAGTCTTTTATTCATAGTTGTATACATAAAATGTATTACAACTTAAACCTGGGAAGACTCTGGACTTCCAAACAATCTCCAAACTTAATCTTATTGCATCAGGCTAAACAGTAAACATCAAAACAATTAACATGTTATCTGCAAGTAAAATGTACTGTGGCCAATTAGAATTTCTTTATATAACCTTCACGTGGAATTGGTGAGCTCTCTCTAATAAATTAAGATTCCTGTGGTTAGTTTATTACATTTTCTTCTCCATGGACTTAAAATATGAATAGTTCAGCGATTTCAATTAGATTTATATCTGCTTCTTGCAAAGCTGAATTTGGACAGAGCCTGTCTTTCCATTTATTTTTATTTCATCTTACAGTAAACAACTGTGTTCAAAATTGAAAAAGTGATTGTACTTCATTTTATCTTTGCTATAGGGAAGGAATGAGGAAGTGATAGAAATCTGAGAGCTATTGTAATAGAAGGTTTCCAGCTTTGAGGTTTCTAGACATGAAGCTCCTGGAGTGAGTCCAATGAAGGGTTACTAAAATCAACTAAAATCATAGAATCACAGAATGTTATGGACTGGAAGGGACCTTGAAAGATCATCTAGTCCAATCCCCCTGTCGGAGAAGGAACACCTAGATCACGTCACACAGGAATGTGTCCAGGTGGGTTTTGAAAGTCTCCAGAGAAGGAGACTCCACAACCCCCCAGGCAGCCTGTTCCAGTGCTCTGTCACCCTCATCGTAAAAAAGTTTTGTCTCATATTTAAGTGGAACCTCCTATGTTCCAGCTTGCACCCATTGCCCCTTGTCCTATCATTGTATGCCACCGAGAAGAGCCTGTCTCTGTTCTCCTGACACTCATCCAATACCTTTTTATAAAAATTAATTTGGTCACCCCTCAGTCTCCTCTTCTCCAAGCTAAGAGACCCAGCACCCTCAACCTTTCCTCATAGGGGAGAGGCTCTACTCCCTTAATCATCCTTGAGGCTCTGCGCTGGACTCTCTCAGGCAGTTCCCTTCTTGAACTGAGGGGCCCAGAACAGAAAAAAATGATTAAGGGACTGTAGCATCTCTCATATAATGAGAGGCTGAAGGAGAGCCTGTTCAGCCTCAAGAAGAGAAGTCTCAGGGGTGATCTGATCAAAGTGCATGGGTATCTGAAGCGAGTGTGTCAAGAGGATGGGCTCTCCTCAGCGGTGCCCAGTGACAGGACAAGAGACAATGGGCACAAACTGCAACACAGAAAATTACACCTAAACATTAGGAAAACCTTTACTGTGAGGATGACAGAGCACTGGAGCAGGTTTCCCAGAGAGGTTGTGGAGTCTCCTTCCCTGAAAGTATTCAAAGGCTGTTTTGACATAATCCTGGGTGATATGCTTTGGGGAACCCTTCTTGAGCAGGGAAGTTGGACTAGATGATCTCCAGAGCATCCTCCCACCCTCAGTCATTCAGTGATTCTTTAATATTCTGAACACTGGTACATAGGGGAGACCAGAAAGCTAATGATGGCATTAGAAAACCAAACGAAACCAAATCTTGCTATTACTAGGCTTAACAAGTCTCAGGTGATTGTCCTGAGCTGCTGAGTCACTAAGTAATGCACAGTGCACTGTTTGGTAAATCCAACTGGAAACATTTTGCTCTGCATTCAGCTGCATAGTCTTTATTTGGAAGAAACCGTGAAGTGATCCTTTCCCTTATTACCAACAATTATCTTCTGAAATGCACATTGTTTTTTTCCTCCTCTGCTATAAGTATTTTTAAGCAATTCCATAGAACAGGGTATCTTTCTGTCCTTAAATCTGTTACGTAAAAGCTTTTATATGCTTAAGAAGAAGGTTTAGTTGGGTATAAAAATGTTTATGCTTCATGAACAGTTATTTTAGGAGTTTACACCTATCAAGGGACAGCTGCATAGAAAATACTCTTTTTTTTTTTTTTTTTTTTTTTTTTTTTTTTTTGCATCTTGGGATTACATTCCCATTGTGTTGTCAGATGATAGAAGTTTTCCTCTAGGAAAAAAAATGCAAAAGGAAAAAAATGGAATGAAAGGACGAAATTTCTTAATACAATTTTGTATACGGAGTAATAGAATCTACTCTTGTAATTTAGTTCCAATAGAAACACCTGCTGAATCCAAAATAGCTTAGCCTGTGTCCTAAATATTGCTTTTGGCACATAAAAAATGTCAAGAATTAGTGTATTTATTCTTGTGCATTCTTAAGAAGATTTCTTAGTGAGAATGGTGAGTTTCACAGAATTTGAAAATGATTTGCTTGTAACAATGAGAAGGTCTTACAGTATCTAGTCTAAGTCAGATGTCTTTCAAGGCTAGAGAATTGTTGATACTAGCCTAAGATTAACATTGCATTACTGCTTTTTTCTTATTTTGAAAAGTGCTATTGAGATTATTTTTCAATATGTCTTATCACTTTTGAGAATCCTGTACACCTGGGATTCAACTTCTTTTTTTTTTCCTAATAATTTGAAGAATAAAAAATACAGCTCTATGTGTTATATGTAGTTGACAGTGATATGTGGTAGTGTGGCAAAGAGGAACAATATTGGGAACTTCTATGAATCACTTTGACTACATATCTGGTGAATAACTGGCATCAAGTAGATTCCCCAGGAAAGGAGGTAGCTTGGGATACTCTCAACATTCACCTTTCATTGGGCAATTTGCAGCTAGTACTACAGCCAGTGCTAATCTGAACTTCATGGGAGAAACTGTAACTAGAATTATGATTTAGGTTAGTGTTGTTTTACAGAGAGCACTACATAAATCGTAGTGCAACAGCACTGTTTAGTGTGAATTCAGTGAGGAAGGTGATGGAAATCTGAAGGTGTTTGTGAGTGATGCCAGTTGATTTGAGGCTCCTAGAGGCTGTGGTGGGCAAAAGCCAGAAACAGGTAATTCCTGAGGGTCTTCATGCTAAGTGCTCAAATATTTAATAATAAAGAACATGCTGTAGGATGTTCTAGCTATGACTTATGTCAGCTTGCAGACACTTTTTTTATCCCTGGCAGAATCCCATCTAGGATTCATTATGTCACTGACTCACGCGCACCTTGCCATGGCTGTGACTCTACAAGGATTTTAGCCATCAAGCTTTGTCTACCTGACACCATGGAGGATTGATCTCCTTTGATTTTTGCCATCTGAAAAATAGATGTCTAACGCATCTAGACTCCCTGTATTGCCAGTGGGCACTCACCTCTCCCCTGTACCTCTCAGGGTGAACCCCATCTAAAGATGTTCCCCACTGAAGAAAAAAAAATATATAAATAAAAATAGAAGAAGAACTCAGAAAGCTAATTTAGCTTAGATATCTAACTTAAATAACTGAAAGAGGAGGTGAATCCCATTTGATAACATAAGGATATAATATATATTGTGCATTAGGATATATTAGGGAGGAGTAATATAATAAGTACAAACTCTTATAGTAAAAAGAAAAAAAAAATCCTTAAGACTTCTACATTCCTGAAAACCTCTTTTTCTTACATTGATTTGTATGATATGTATCATACTTCTATTCATAAATGATGTGTGAAAATGTCCATTCTGGATGGTGGAGAGAAAGAGTCATCTTTTTGAAAAATAAGTTCCCAGCTTTCACATGTGCTTATTAAAAGTAGAAAAAGTAAGAAAAAGTAGAAGACAATGCTACAACTAATACTGGTGGAATTTAGGAGGAAAATTAAGTTATTCTATAAATGGCACAAAGTTTCTTTATAGAGAAACAAAACAATTCTTATTTGGAAAACCTGATGAGAAATCTGCCATACTGTAGGCAAATCACCATTTTATTTTTTTGTTTCTTCTTGGCTAAGGATAAGAATATGTTTTAAGAAGGGTTTGGGGGCCATAAGACAAAGTGTACAGTGGCTATTATGGTGGAAGTGAAGTTTCTCATCGCTTCATCTTCTCTATCTTCTCTCCTGTTGTTTTGCCATGAGTCCCTGTGCTGCTTCATTGCAGCCACACATCACTGGACACCAGGAGAGTGTGTTTGGGTGTGTGTTTAAGTTATAGTCTTGATCTTTTCTCATGGGAACTTATTACTGGCTGTCTTCCCCACAGAGGATGCTAGGCTGCATAGGTCTTTGTTTTCAGCTGCTACAGCCAATTCTTTTATTCTCTTCTATTGTAATCTTTTTTTATAGTACAGTTTAGGAGCAGTTCTTTAGGGAGGAAAGGAAGTAATTGAGGTTTTAAGAAGATTGCATAAATTTGGAAATGTAAACTTTTCTGGGATTGTAGATAAAGGATTAGCACATCATTCCTCTTACTGCTGCTGGTGATGACTAGGTGAGGAGCTGGAATGACAAGCTCTAGCTCAGTTCTGGTGCTCACACTTGCTAAAGAGCCTGTTAGCTTTAAATATGCCTGACTGCTGAAAGGACATGTCCTGTCTCTCAAGTCTCTGGGTCATGACTATTCTCAGGGTATGCTACGAGGAGAACTGAAGGCCTTGTAGATTGGACGCTACCTGACAGATTTTTATTCCAAAGGAAAAGGAGGTGGGACAACAGAAGAGGTGGAGGTATTCATGAAAGTCTTTCTCAGATCAACACTTGATTTATTTCCTGCTCTGAGAGCATCTCTACTGCAGTATTTTGGACAGACAGACTGTGACAAATAAGGTAGAGTCTTGCTAAGCAGCTTAACTTTAACAGAGGCATTTTTCAGTATGGAGGATCCCAACAAGGTCTCCAAAAGGAAAATACTTAATAGGTTGTAAAGCTTTCTTTCAATAGTCCCTTCAACTCTGGAGTGCTTTCTGTTTCGTAGTCCTAGAATTCCCAGTAGATTGTGGCTGTGTTATGGTATTGCTAAAAATAAATCCCAGCCTACTATGTTAGCACACTTTTTCAGACACAGAAGCCTGCAAGGTCATCTGTGGGTAATGATGAACAGCAGCAGACTCCAATCTACTAGTTTTCTCAAATGAAATACAAGAATAAATCAGAAATGATGTTTATTTCACAGTGTAGTGAAGTAAGGATATAAAATGACTATAAGGACATAATCTAACAGATTCTTGGTAAAAACCAGGAAATAATCTGTCTTGTCTCACCGAATTAAAATTGGAGAATTTTTTCTTGAGAAAGGGATGCTTTGTTTCTCTGAAAAAAAGCATGTGTCTGTATTCATATTTTTAGTATATATTGTGGTAGGGATTACAGCAATATAATTAAAATGCTGCAGTTTGTTTGTTTTTGTTTTTTTTTTTTTTTTTGGCAATGTAAAAGTTACGACAGCCCTGGGCAGTAGAAAGCTTATCATGCATCATTATACAACATTATTTTTCATGGTACTAAGTGAAGAATTTGTATCAGTGGGCATTTTGTACTATTTCACTAATAGGTAACTTTATAAATGTAATTCTATCTTACTGTTATAACATACTTTTTAAACATCATGTGTTTAAAAACATCATAGTGTCATCTGGTTGTATTTCTACCAAATTACGACAAAATAAGAGAGGAGAAGCTGAGTTTTCCAATAGATACAAATACTGTGACTTGGAGCAGCACAAGTTTCAGTTATATTTAATCTAGGAAAATGGTATACCTTTGCAAAGAACACCAGGGTATGTCATGTAATACTTTCTCAGACATGGGCTTGTATACCTAAGGTGCTTGTGGAAATATTTCAACATTGAGCTCACTGTATTTTTACACAATGGAGGACTTTATTTTAAAGTGATGTTTAAGTAACTTGCAAATATGTACACAAAGTTGCAAAACAGGCAATGAGATTAACTTAAATTTGCCTTGTGTGGAGCTGCCGTTCAACTGTTTTACTTTTGTGGGGAACACAGTACTATGAACATATGAATCATGGAAAGTGTATTTGCCTCATATTGTTTTTTATAACCACAGGCCTTTGACACTTTACTATAAGGCTAATACCCATTATTTTTATTAAAGCACTAGTCTGTTGTATTTCATCTCTGTGTCAAAAACAGGAAAAAAATGAAAGGTGACCCCAAATCTTAGATGAAGCAGGTGCTAAATACCCACTGAAGCTATACAGCTGCTAAGCTTTGAGACATATCCGCTGCTTCAGAAAGCTCACTTTTAGACATCTAAACTGAAACATTTCCCCAGATTCTGGGTATCTCTACATCTTTTGAAGAGCAAAAGGAGAAAGAGTATAAGGAAAGGCAAAAGAATTTGCACTCAAGATCTGGTTTGTAGCTCTTCTATTTCTGTGGTCTTACAGTTCTGTTGGGTGAAGTTGGAAAATCCAGAGAGACAAAAAAGGATAATGAGGTTGTGGGAATTATGACCATCCCTCACAGATTGTGAGGTCTTGTCGTTCCTAGAAATGGGGACAAAACTCAGGAGCACCTCCTGTGTGGAATACTCGAGGTACTCTGATATTTTCCTTTGACAAGTCACTTAGTCTACTCCAGTTTTCCATCTATAGCACATATTTTATATCCATATGTTCTTCTTCTTTTTAATACAAGCAGCTAGTGAAAGCTTGGGGCCTGCTAAGTTATTTCTGTTAGGAGGAAAGATGTGACAAGTTGGGTGTGTTTGATGCCAGCATGTTTATTTTAAGAAGGTACAAAGCTGAGAGGAATCAGTCTTTGACTGAAGGAGGGACTGCCTTGAGGGGCAGTTTTCTGGCTCACAGCCCCATTGTTTTTGCAACAAAACTTCCTCAAAGTAATTTTCCCAACTCTGATCACTTGCCAGTGCTTTCAGCTCACACTGAAGCCTCATCAGCCACATTGCTGTGGAGATAGACCCACTGGCAGGGCTCCTCACTAGCACAGGTACCTCCTCTTCCAAGCACACCCCACCTTGTCCAAACTTTGAGCAGACATGCAAGCATGAAATTTTAAATTGTTTAATGATTTAATTAATGAAGTTATTGTGATGGGCTACCAGTTTTTTGATGAAAATTTTCCCAACCTATTTGTATAAATATTTTAACGTTGTGCATCTTTTAATCTTGCCTGAGCCCCTTCCTGAAGGAGGGTGATTATACCATTTGACTATAATTTACATAGATTGGATTAGTCTTTTTGTGGTCTTGAATATCTAACATTAAAATTTCCTTTAAAAAGGAAAACATTTTCTAAGAGCCACAAATTCAGAAGACCAGCAGTTCATATTCTTTCATCAGTATGTATTATTTAAAGTCTTTCTGTTTTGTCTGTGCACTTTAACTCCTTTCTAAGCAAAATTATCCCAGTCTTTTCATTTATTCTTTGCAGCAGAGTTCATTCATGCCCTGGGCTATTCATGTTGCCTCCTCTCAGCCACTGTCCATTTGAGTTAGGTGCGGCAGAGATCATGTTTTGTTCCAGTGAGAATTCACTGGCTGACAAGGTCTTTCATTATTCTTTATGGTATTCACCACACAGGGTGTTTTTTCAAGTTTTTCTGACTTCATATTTAGCAGACCTCATTCCTGTTTATGGAGGTATGTCGATACAAAGAGAAGAGTTTCAGGCTTTTACATCCAAATATTTGTTACCGTCTCTGTATCGGTACTGACTTTTTTTTTTTTTTTTTTTATAAACTTGAGTTTTGCATGAAGTCTGTAGTAATATTTGATCCTGATAAAACTGCATAACTTCACAGCATCTATAAATATTTCCATCATTCATCAGCAGTTCTTGATTATTAGCCTGTATTTTAAGGATTTTTATTTGTAGCCAGATGACATAATTACCACATCTGACAGAGTAAGTATAGACTTCAGTACCCAGCCATTTTTCGTAAAATAAGGAGGAAGAAGTCTGAGTCACAGAAGTTTCCATATCACTCAAATCTCACTTTTCAGTTTGCATTAAAGTGCAGGTAAACGTCCAGAAAAACGTACTGAATGAAAACTAAATACATATTTATCCAATATAAACAAATATTTTCCTTTCCAAAATAATTCATTTATTTTTTAATTAAAATAGTAGCCACTATTTTCCATTTATTTTATTTTATTTTATTTTATTTTATTTTATTTTATTTTATTTTATTTTATTTTATTTTTTTGTGTGTGATTATTTTGTAGTAAAATATTAGTAAACATTAACTAAAAGACTGGATGAAACACTGCGGAACATATCAATGGTATCTTTCTACAGTATAAATAATAATTTCAAAAGTGCATTCTTTTCTGTCTGATGAAAATTTTTTTGATCATTTCAAATAATTTATCCTCCAACTACTTAAATTTGCAGTGGTTTTCTATGTGAGACCTTGTCAAAAGAATTTTGAATCCAAAACTGGAAATCCAAATAAATTATGTCAACGGGTTTTCTTTTATCCATCTTATCCATTATCATGTGTATGCAGTATGACCCACTTTAAGAAGTGTATCAGATCAGAAAGAGTTACACAAAGTGCTAAAATACAAACCAAACCACTGTCTAAACATATCTTCAAGCACCATAACTGAAAGTGGAACTTTTCAGATCACTTTAAATTAAATTGATTAATAATACATCATGTTAAAATGAATTTTTCATGGTTTGGGAGCTAATGTTCTCAATTATTCAGCAATGCAAAATGTAGGAAACTTGCATACAAACACATGCAAGAGTTGATCCATGAAATCTTTCTTTAGAAAACAAAATGTTAATTATTTAAAAATATGCTAGAACATAACATTTTTTTCCTAAAAATATAATTTACTTTGGTGATGAAAATGAAGTTTGAAACTAAATTGACCATGTACATATAGCATAAGCACACTGTCTGTAAAAACAACAAGGTATGCTTTAAATTAATCATTGCATATTCGCTATTTTCCCTTATTTTACTTTTTCAGTGTCATGAAATAAACTTCACGTTCCATAGTTAATGTCATAGTTTCTGGAAGGCATTCTTAATGATGAAATAGGAAGTTCTACAGTCTTTTGAAAAAGTTTAAGAAACTTTTGGAGCATTCCAGTTATAAATATTGATACTACACTTCTTGCACCTTTTCTGGATCATGATTCCAGATAATAATCCTGTTTACATAAAGCTTAGAGTGATTTAGTTGAGCTGAATTTCAAAAATTCAGAAATCATAAATCCTTAAAAATGTTCCCCAAAAGAATATTTCATGTGTAGGAGGCTTGGTTAGGGGTTTTAACCCATAACTTCAGTTAGGATTAAATATTTTTCATAGTTGTCCTAAATCTGATCAATCATATTGGCAAACGTCTAGATAGTAGTCTGGGTACTAATCTCAGCAATAACTGCATATTTTCACACTATCCCACCAGGAAGTAGTAGCAGTATAGGCCTCTGTATTGTACTTTTGGCGTTCATTGATACTAATTTTTTATAGGTGAGTGTACGTAACGTCATAAATAATGCCTCAACACCTGTGTCTTCTAAGTGTTCCACAGGCATTCAGCACTTCTCAGGATTTGGCTTGTAGAAACTAGAGTTGGGAAGGTCTTGTGAGGTTGCCTAAATCATTATTAAGTTATTAAATGGTAATTCTTTATTGTGTATCTTTTAAGAGATCTCAGAATCACCTTCTATGTGCAATACTCTTTAACCTTAATGGGAGTTTAAAATGTAAAATGTTTGCAACATTAAACCTGTATAAATCCAGCATCATTTTAAGTGACTCAAGCTTAGGGCCTCCATGTACACTAGTAGTGGTGGCTATTTTTTCTAAATTATTCTCTGTACCTTGTACTTATTAAGTCTGTTTTTCCACCTTACTAGATTAATTATGTAGCTGAGATTGGAGGTGTAGTAAGCTATCCCTCAGTATCCATATTTCTAGAACATATTCTCTATAGCAAGATACTCACACCAGTGGAATAATCAGTTATATTCTGTCAAATTACCCTTGGACATTCTTGTACAATATAAAACTGAGGTGAAAGCAATGAAGGAATTGAAACAAAGATGCTTTCTATGTGAGTACATGTCAACATAAACAAAATTCAGCTAATTCTCTGTTTTTCCTCTTGCTTTAAAATGCTATTCTTGACCTCATTAAGATACCTGTTATACACCAATGAAATGTTCTGTCAGCCAGGAACTATGATGTTCCCAGAGATACATTACTATAGTTGTCTAGAGGGTTTTTTTGTTTGTTTGTTTGTCTTTTCCCTTCTGAAAATCATAAAATTGTTTGGAGCAACTAGAGAAAAATCTACTTAAATTTAAATTCTAGGAATTATACCTATGTTTTTCAGTATGCAAGTGTAGAGGTAGATAGATGACACATATTTGAGAAAAGTGTGTGTTGATCCAAGAACAGGAATACAGCTACGCCCTCACTACAGTATCTTATCCTGCATGACTCCTATTCAGCATTAAAGGTTGATGGAGAAGTTATTGCTAATGGTGTCATCTCTACATGAGTAAATGACTTAACTTGCATCAAAAGAGTTCTGTTGTATGTAACTAAGTATCACCTTGTGTCTGAGCACAGGATCATTGTGAGCTGAATTACTGGGTTTGCTATATGCTTCCTGCATGGTTGGAATAAGATTGGCCATTTTGCTTTACTGTTTACAGAATGATCACCCAGGTCTGGGGAAGAAAGTCAGATTTCCCATCAGTGACACAGAGATACACCCATAGTTTCCTGTGAGCCAGGGTCTAAGAGGGAGAACTACTACCTCCCCTAACAGCCTGCTAGCAGCTCTCCTAGACTATTCTGAAATGTGAAATACTTTTAGCATATAGTATAATATAAATAGATACAGCTTTGAGATGTACGATTTTTGTGTGTATCCATCTCTCAAGTCTGTTCACGATATAAGAAAGCAATTTTTCTTTTTCAATGTACCTATTTTAAAAACAAACAGCAGATGCATAGATAGAATAAGACCCAGGTGTCTCACCTTGGTATCTTGCCCCATTAAACCCAGACAAATTTGTTGACAAACAGAGCATTTAACCCACAACACTTAAGCCTCAAATACAGACACCAGATCATTCTCAACCTTGCTATCACCAATCTTTCTATCATACTGCACCATCAAATCCCTATTCCCATACTATATTCCACTCCTATACTATTACTAGGGCTGTTCTTTAACACAGATTTAAAATTGAGATTGTATGAGTGAGAACTAGCCACACTATCCTCTGATATGTATTTATCTCAGGCAAGATCTGTTAGTTCTGTAACATTTGTCAAAGCTCGGTTGGCAGTGTAATCTAGAGCAATCATTTCTCTCCTGTCACTGCAAATTCTTCCTGGGAAACTGTAAACCTAAAGCAGACTTCTTGGAGCGCAGTGCAGGGTGAAAACTGAAAGACTAGGAACTGCTGAACGTCAGCAAAGGTTATGCAGTCATTTCTCATGTCATTTTGACAGGCATGCAACTCGTGTAGAAGCCAGAAGCAAGCAAGAACTACAGAACAGGGATTCAAGGGTGCATGGAGGGAGTGCAGGGAAATGCACCATTAATCAAGGGCATGTGGAAAGAACAAGGGAAAGCTCCATGTTTCAAAGTGGGGTGACCTTTAAGAAATATCTAGTTTAGCAAAATGATTAATGTTCATTGCTTAACCAGTGGCATTATTCATTATGAAAGCAGGTACAAATAAATAAAAACAAAATTAGAAATAATAGCTTTTTAAAGCAACAAAGGAGTGGTTCTGTTACAGTGCTAGTTCAGTTTGTTAGACTTAAGACAATATCTACCTCATAGATCTTCAGAGCACATTATTTTGATGGCAATGGTAGGCCCTGTATACACAAAAAGATCACATTCAGAAACAGTGATACATATTGTTTACCTGTTGATTTCTAATATATTTTATAGGATAAACTGTAAAATCACCCAACCTTAGGTTAAATATTCAGTGTGATTTGGGGGTTTTTAGTCATGCAAATCCTACTAAGATAAAAGGGATCATGCAACTAAACCCCTGTAAACTGCACTGAACAGTTACCTCTAGTGTCCTGTAATGATGTTAATAATGGAGGAGTCATTTGATATTCATTGTGGAGTCATTGATCATAACAGATTCATTCATTTTTAATGAGGATATAGCACAGTGTTGAAAGACCTGTTGCAAACTGAGCAGGAAGGCTACTTTTACAGAGGAAATCTTGAGGTAGCTTGAGATCAATAGTTGCACCTGCTGTGCCTGCAGTTTTAATAGAGAGGGGAAGTTAAAGGATATCAGTGGTTGATTCTTCAAT
The DNA here is from genome assembly GCF_965140915.1 of Aythya marila. Taxonomy (NCBI): domain Eukaryota; kingdom Metazoa; phylum Chordata; class Aves; order Anseriformes; family Anatidae; genus Aythya; species Aythya marila. The sequence continues at coordinate 104,466,407 of NC_139042.1, forward strand.
AAGCTCAAAGAGAAAAATAAAAAAAAAAAAAAAAGAAATTGCTAGGTGCAGATATCGAAGCTGTGTCAGGAACCTAAATTCCCTAGACTCAAATATTATCATCATCATAAATTGGCACAGATTGCTACCCATCATTGTTACTGTTTTGAAGACCAAATGCCACCTTTGTTTCCACAAAAGCCCCCCAGCTAGAGGCAGCTACAATAGAAGATATAAAAGGGCCTCTGGGGACAGAAAGTGACCCTTGTATCAGTTCTGCATATGCAGTTGTCATTCACTGTGATGCCTTCCTTTTAAACCATGGCTAATTGAAAGCTCTGCTTCTACATATTCCAGGTGATTTTCCTTTATCCTAGTTACTAATTCAACCTGCTTTTCAAGTATGATCATTCTACTTAGCTTGATAATTGTTCTTACCTTTCTGTATCACCATCAGTGTGCATGAAGAAATACTGAACCATAATTCTTCCTAAAGTAACTGTCAAACTCAAAGTACTTCCAAAAGAAATGCAGAATGCAGTAGGTCAATACCCTCTTTCCAGACATCGACCCTTGTACCTGCTAATTGTATGATTGCAAGGGGACAGAATTTGGTTATTCAGGTGAGCAGCCAACAGGTCATGGTTTTACCCCTCACATTTTTATCTGGTGTGCCAAGGACTCTGAAAAGGCTTTAAACAACAGTTTCCATGTTGTCAGCTAACTAGTGTCATTTTCTAACCAATATCTCACCTTCGCTTTTTTTGGTCTTTTCAGCTGTTTTTAAATTAATTTATTTTTAATTCTAATAGAAGCTGCCAGACCTTGTTAAATGCAGGAATAATAGATTATTTTCCAGATCTTTTAAAATCAAGCAGTAAGTTATTTTTTGATGTACTTTGTTTAGCAGTACTTCTATTAGACATGGAGTTAATGTTGCCTTTGTTAGTCATTTTGGTGAGTTGTGAGAATGTTTCTTAAAGATCTCTGTGCCACACCTTTGACTGGTGTGAGTTAGCTAGAAGCTAAACATGACTCTCTTATTTTCATATTTCACTGAAACTATACACACCAGGGATTTCAGTGACATTTTGTTTGTTTCTTCCATAACTACCTCTTTTTTTTTTCCCCCTGTGTCTGTATTTACTCAAGAAGGTGGACTGATAGAATTAGAGTTGGGCTTGAAATTGGCATGTAGTGACATTTCACCACATAAGGCTCAGAGAAAATGTTATTTTATTTCACTTCTGTTCAGAAGAAAGCTATGTTCCTTTCTGCTCTATTCTTTCTTGTTTTCTTCATGAAGTACTAGTAAGTCAGGAAAAATTGGTCACCTCCAGTTTTTGAGACAAGTGAACTCTTTTCTCAACACTGAGTTTGAACCTTCATATTTCTTCCTTTGTTGTTTTAGGATCACATTGTCTTCATATTCATAATGTTCATCATAAGGTCCATCTTCAGCTTTTTTAATTTGTGTAGCTCAAGCAAGCAGGATGTTATTGAAGTTAAAACAGTAATGCCAGTCTTCATGTGCAATGGAGGTAGATCTTCAGTAAGTTTACTGAAGTCCCTAAGAAGTGCTGCCTGTTCAGCTGAACTCAAACATGCTCCCCAGTTGAGATGTTGTAAAGATTCTTCAGAGGAATGTGCGCAATGGCTTTTATAACTCTTCCTTCTCAGAACTCTCTTGTGATTTTTCAACACTTAGATTACACCTGTGTTGCAGTACATATTGTTTCTTTTAGCAACTTTGCATTTTTTTACTAAAGACAGTGAGTAATTAAACCAGTCTTAATATGTTCAAAAAAGCATATCCTTAGTTATTTCAGACAACCTTAGTTTGATTTTCCCCTTTTGGAGCAGATATACTTTTACATCAAAGCACTAAAGCGCATCTAGCACCATTCTGTTCTGCAGAACAGAAAAGTCACAGGCTAAAGTAGAAAGAAGATTGCCAAAGCAATGCATACCTTCGATGTGAGAAACAAACAAACAAACAAAAAAACTTAATGTTGTTCACAAGATGAAGTTCACAAGAGTGAACTGGCAGAGTAGCTATGTTAATGGGGGTATGCTAGGTGAGAGACAGTGAAGTCATTTGTTGATTTGTCCCTTTAAGTGTTTCAGGCATATACAGCAACACTTTTTTATTCTAGGACATATAGTCAAAATTTTATTTTTAAATAATGCTCAGATAAAATTTTATTCTTAAATAATGCTCAGATCTGGAATATCATAGAAATCAGTGCAAATTCATTGATTCACATGTAAATCAGATGTATACAGACAGATACAAACCTAATGAATATTGTTTAAATATAAATGTCTTAAAATAATATATAACAAATATAATAATAAAGTATCAAAGTGCATCTTTAAGTTCATGTGACTAACTATTAGTTTGTGAAACCATTAGCTATCAAGCTGACTAAAAATAACAAAGACTTTCAAGAAATAAAATCCATGCCTATATTAAGCGAACTTGAAGCTAGGATGGTAATGATAGTTCTCTAAATGTAGGAGTTGAAATTATTCTCTAAAAGCTGCTGTTTCAACATTCCTGGACAGTAAACATGCTCATACATCAATTCATAGGCTTGTTCTCTTGAATGCCTGCACTCCTACCATCTGTTACAGTGGCATTTTAACCACTTTTAGGAAATATTGTTTCCTTTTCTGCCACGTACAAATACTGACTTGCTTTCTAGAGAAATCCTGAAAAATGCAGCTATTCATACTGTTCTTGTCTTCACACGCATCTTTCACTTTTCAAGCACTGTCACTGTGTGCTTTATTTGGAAGCATAATGGGTATTTCAGTCCTAGTCTTTTTCATGTTTAACAAAATCTTTTCATAGAATCATTTTTATTTTTTTTTTCAGCTGCTTCTGGATGGCCAAGAATTCTCTGGGTTACATTGTACCACCCCTTCAGATGGGGTTTTCAGAGTTTAAATGTAAGGCTTATCATACATTTCATCTGGTCACAAATGAATAAGGTACAACCGTTGCCCTTGTACTCTGTGCAAGTCACCTGATGTGACTATCTGTGTTGATGTGAACACCTATCTGTGTTAATGTGCCCATCAATGTATCTGAAGCAAACCAGCAAGTCAACTTTCTTTGAACTTCTTTTAGAAGTTCCCAGAGAGCTTTATTGTTGGAGATAACGATGATGAATAATCAAGCTATTTTTCTGAGCGCTAAGCAATGCTCTTATCTACTAATTCTAATTCTTGATGTTGTAATGTCTATGAAAGCTGAATGATCTGTTTTGTTCTCAACTCAAAACATGTTTGTACGCTCTCCGAATCAGCAGCTCCACGTTTGGTGGTAAACTGCATCATTTCATGTGAAACGATTTCCAAAGCTCTCATAGCAAATTGGAAAAGGCAACAGTTCACCAGGTAACTTGCATATATCTCACATGAGATGAGGTCTCCCTATCCAGTGCTGAACATACACTTGAATAAAAAACAGAGAGAGAGAGACACTAACGCCCCCCAGAAAAGTAACAATTGCAGGAATAATTCTAGGATGTTTGCACTGCACAGCAAATGTGGGCAGTAAAATGCCCATGTGCAAGGGGAGTTGAGTCTCAAGAAAGAGTAATGCTCACAAGGAACAAGGAAATACCAGACAGTCAAAGAGCAGCTTTTTTTTTTTTTTTCTTCTCCTGAATTTAAGTTATTGTTAATTGGATGTAAAGATGCTGTAGAAGTTCAGTGAGGAGATATGACTCATATGACTCCCTCTGTATCAGTACAATTCTTTTTTTTTTTTTTTTTTTTTTTTTTTTAATACCAGCCACACAAACTGACTGAGAATTGTCTTAGAGGTAACACAAGTCTGTGCTGAAAGTTGCAGCTTCTTCCTTTTATGTCCATTTCCAGGTAAATGTTAACAAGAGTAGTGTCAAACAACAGGGTGTGGAAGGGTTAACTTATTTTAAAGTATTTTATGAGAGGGACTTTTAAGCAAGGAGTGTTTGGTGCAAGTACCAGACTGGTGAGAAGATGGGTCTATTTTGGGGACTGAGAATAAAAGTTTATGAACGTGAAGGCTACGAATGAGTGAAGCCAAGAGAAGTGCTCTTGAACTGTGAACTCCCCTCACAGTCTTCTCTACCCCTACAGGCCTTTTTCCCTGCTTTGAGAGCTGTATGTCCACCCCACTTGATATCAGTCACCTTCCTCATGTGCGCTCTTTTTTTTTTTTTTTTTTTTTTTTTTTTTCTGGCTTCAGACTCAGTCTTCTATCATTCCAGTACCTACCTGCCCGAGGTGTAGTATTAACCCATTAAGAGAGAGCTTCTCATTTGCAGTTACTAATATAAAACATAAAGAGAGAAAATTATTCAATAATATATAAAGGAAAAACCTTTTAAAATTGGTGTAGTGGGTTTACGTGGCAAGGTTTTGGTAGCAGGGAGCCATAGGGGTGGTTTCTGTGAGAAAGATCTAGAAGCTGCCCCATGTTTGGGAAGGGCCCCATTGTTTTCCAGATCCGAGCCAATAAGCGATGTTGTTTTGCGCCTCTGTGAGAGCATATTTAAGACAGGGAAAAAACGCTGCGCCACACAGCAGCCGGGAGAGTCAAGGGAGTGAGAGAACAGCCTTGCACATGCCAAGGTCAGTGTAGAGGGAGGGGGAGAGGTGCTCCAGGCGCCGGAGCAGAAGTCCCCTGCGGCCTGTGGTGAGGACCATGGTGAAGCAGGATGTCCCCCTGCAGCCCATGGAGTACCACGGTGGAGCAGGGTTCCACGCTGCAGCCCGTGGAGGAGACCACGGTGGAGCAGGTGGCCCTGCACCGACGGAGGCTGCCGCCTGTGGAAGGCCCCTGCCGGAGCAGATTCCGGGCCAGACCTGTAGCCCGTGGAGAGGAGACCACGCAGGAGCAGGTGACCTGGCAGGAGCTGCTGCCCGTAGGGGAGCCAGGTTGGAGCAGTTTTCTCCTGAGGGATGGACCCCGTGGTACGGACCCATATCTGGAGCAGTTCTGAAAGAGCTGCTGCCTGTGGGAAGCCCACGCCGGATCAGTTCATCAAGGACTGCATCCCATGGGTGGGACCCCACAGCGCAGGGGACGAGAGTGACCGAGAAGGAGCGGCAGAGAAGAAGTGCTGTAGACTGACCATAACCCCATTCCCCCGTTTCCCTGCGCCGCTCGGGGGGAGGAGGTGGAAGAGGGTGGATGGGGGGGAAGGTGCTTTTGTTTTTTTTTTTTTCTTCCTTTGTTTTCTCACTTCTCTCGCTTGTTAGTAATAGGCAATAAATCTTACTATCTCCTTATGCCGAGTCTGTTTTGCCCGTTACAATAATTACTGCGTGATTTTCTCGTCCTTATCTCAATCCTTGAGCCCTTTTCACATATTTTCTCCCCATTCCTCTTTGAGGAGGGGGAGTGAGAGAGCGGCTGTGGTGGAGCTCGGCTGCCCACTCGAGCGGAACCACGACAATTGGTCAGTTGCTGTAGCTATTTACAAAAAGGCTTTTACTAAGCGCATAAAGCTCAATATTTAACTTATACCTGGAAGAAGTTCAGCAGACAAGTGCAGATATTATGTGTTAATTATATATGTGATTGATAAGTGTTTAGCAGCATCACAGTGTTGTGTATATATTCACATTTTAAGTTGCATTATGTATATATTTAATATTGCACACACAAAAACTGTTTTGTGTTCCTGACGATACATAAACATTCTACAGAGCATATAAATCAGCTGATTCTGTACAGCGGCCTTTTAAAATAACTAGCTGCATTTAGAGCAGCTTTTGGAAATGCATTACAGAATACAATCTAAATTGTTTCTCTACCATGAATAGAAACGTTAGGTATGTATTTATAAATATGCATACACATACATTTGTATTTATAAGTACATCATTAATTAGGTCTACCCTCTAAAGAGCCTTCCCACAACCAAGCTCTAAAACCAGTTAGGTCCCTTTTGCTATTTGATAGGAGCTCATTCATCCAAGCATTTTATATATATGAAGACAGTAAATAATACTTATGACAACAGGAAGAAATAGTTCTTCAGAGTGCAAGGACAGAACCCTTTTTTTGGGAAACAGGTACTCTAAGTAAATTTTCAGGGTTTTTTTTTGTTTGTTTGTTTTGTTTTGTTCTGTGAAGGTGAAGGTGAAGGTGAAGGTGAAGGTGAAGGTGAAACGAAGTAGACATTCCAAACTGTCAGCACCATAATTTCATGAGGTGCAGAGCTGGAATGACTGAGCAATGAATAGGTCTTTTTGAATATATCTGATAGCCCAAACACTTGTTAGTGTCTTCCATATGCTTGCATGCCATGCAGTCACAGGCATAAATACCAGCAATTTGTTCACAGAATCATGGAATGGTTTGGGTTGGAAGGGACCTTCAAGATCATCCATTTCTCCCCTGCCATAGGCAGGGATGCCACCCACTAGATCAGGTTGCCTAGGGCCTTGTCCATCCTGGCCTTGAACGCTTCCAGGGATGGGGCATATATGACTTGTTTGGGCAACCTGCTCCAGTGCTTCATCACTCTCTGAGTGAAGAATTTCCTCCTAATCCCTAATTTAAATCTCCCCTCTGTTAGTTTAAAGTAATTCCCCCTTGTCCTATCTGACTGACCAAAAAGTTGCTCTCCATCTTTTTTATAAGCCACCTTTAGGTATTGAAAGGCTTCAATGAGGAAGCCTTCTCTTCTTCAGGCTGTTCCACCCCTTTATATGGGAAAAAAATAATTCTGAGATTAAATTAGAAAGAATAACTTCTCTAGTTTCACTTTCTTCTCTGATTTTGGTTTATATTCTGTCTGTTGGGATTGCCAATATTTAAGATGAAATCCTTGCATGTCACTAAAATGTCACACTACTGAGTGTTATGCAAGTAACAATAATGGTAGTAAAGTGATAAAGTTCATGGACTGAGAAGGCCATGAATTGAAAAATGACAACTTGAGATGGAGCAACTAGATAAAAGAGACATGAGATGCACTGTGATCAATCAATGTATCGTTATAGCTAATGAATAAAATAGTCTAGATTTAGAGAGTAACTAGAAAGCTATAGATGTAGAAAAATGAGTTGCTGCTTAATAAAAATAAATTTCCTCAATGGACTGTATTAGAGCTAGAAAAAAAAAGACAATTTGGATTACAATTATTCTCTGTACAGTTTATTTTAATGGTTCAGGGATAGCCACAATATAGATTTTTTTTCAGGTGTTTTGTTTGGTTGTGGTTTTTTTTTAGAAATAAAAAGTTAAATAGAAAGTTATCATCATCCAAGTGAATATACATATCTATTTTGCTGTCTTGACAACATGAAAAGTTATTAGTCTATAAGCCGGATAAGAGCTGTGTTTTTGCTTCTGCTGAAAGAGGCTTTCATCCAACTATGGAATACAGAAAAAAAAAAATATATATATTTTTATGTATGCTCTAGGAATGTTGGCTCTTTCTGTCATATGCAAAGTTAAACATTTGCAATAGAGCATTGAAATCATAACCATGTAAAGTATTAGAGAATTATCTCACATTAATTTTTTTTTTCTATGCTTTAACCAACATGGCTCTCCATATTCTGCTTTCTGTTGCAATGGTGCTATTATACTAATATAACTAGTAACCAAGAGAAAAGTATACTTAATAATATTTAACAATGAATTAACTAACTTCTGTGAGTAGTTAAGTTATATGGCTTTCTGTAAGACAAATATTTTGCCAAAAGTATGCCTAAATTATAGATCACAATTACATATTTTCAATATAAGGATAATCCTATGGAAGTGTGAAAATCAGTAGGATATGACATATATACTTATAAACATTTATTTTGGGAGGAAACTTGTATTGCTGTTACTTGGTAAGTGTAATTTTGCATAACCAAGACAGATTACGGCCATTTTGAGGTAAATACATATATAATGATTTTACATCATTTGAAAATGTGGTCATTATAATGTCCAAAGGAATAATAAAAAAAAAAAACAAGTGTGTTACTGGTGTGGATTATATACCGGTACCTGATAAAATTTAGAGAGTGAGCACAAAAGTTTTCTTGTTAGAATACTCAAATATTTTGTCCTGTATGCGCATTAAGATACTTAAATAAATTAGATCATTTTTTTTAAAAAACAGTCTGTATTCCAGAACAGAGACATTTCTAACAGTAATGATTTCATGAAGTCCAGAATGTTGAAATATGTCACAGAAGACATTTAAAAGAAAAATACACTTGCTAAAGAATTATTTGGAAAGAAAATCCCAAGATATGTCCAAAGAAGGGTTGTTATCTGTTGCTGTAAAAATAATTGGTTATATGGCATGAAATCTAATTACAGCTAAAAATATGACAGTTGCAATTTTGGTGATGAAAATCTAATCTATTACATTTCATAGTGGCTGAATATCTTAGGAAGTGTGTATCCTGTAAGAATTGGCCTGCTTTTTATATATAGAAAGGTCTCTTTTAAGCTGGTGCAAAGTGTCTTCAGGTTGATTCCAAGAAAACCACAGGCCAGTGAGAAGCGTTATTCCATGTTGGCCAGCAAGGAGCCTTCTTCCATGTTGGCCAGCACATGTATTTGGGCAACCTTTCCATCAGCAGTCTTGCACACTGAAGGAGGAACCACATTCGTTTCCAGGAAGTGATAGGCAGGGTATATATCCTTCTTAATTTCTTCTGAGGATCTCCTGGTCATCCTTAAACCAAGATTTTGTTTAGACTATGTAAGCTGCTTATGGTTATAAATATATTAGTTTATGCATTGATCAGAATATCTTTAAACACAATTACTTCCAAGATTGATGTTAGTGTCCTCTTTGGAATCCTTAAAGAGTGTTTTACACAAATCCAAATCCATATGTTTTAAGCTAATATACAAGAAGAATGACTGTTTTTATAGTCTACACAACTTTTACACAACTCTCTTTTGGTAAACCAAACCAAATTTAACCCCAGAAGATTTATTTATAAAATGGATGCCAAATCTTTTTAGTTGGTGGAGAATGACATAAGAATCAAACAAAACAAATGAAGATTGACTTTCAGGAGCAGTAATTTATTTCTCCTTTATAAACAGGAAATATTTTCAAAGTTACACCATTACAGGTTTCAAGAGTCACCAAGTAATGTAAAGGGTTTTAACTTTAACCTTGAGTGCTGTTAGAATTTTACAGGCTCAAGCCTCGGTGTCATCAAGTCTTAAAGTGTCAATCAAGGCTTAGATAAGTATCTGAACATTTTAAAGGTTACTGAATTCATACAGAATTCAAATGCTTTTTTTTTTTTTTTTTTCCCTGGACCATATTAACTGCACATTATTTCATTAGAAGCTTCATATACAATACTTCTTCAAACCATATATGACATATCTAACATTGCAAACCTTTTTGCAGTTTTCATTCAAACCTCACTCAACGCAATTACATGGGAGTTAATCTGTGAATAAAAACATACATGAAGACTTAAAGCATTTTGACTGTAATGCACACCTTTATCACCAGAGCAATTGAATAAAACTAAATTTCACACTCAACACTGTTGTATGGGAATTGTTAGAAAATTACTGAGTCCTTGTAATATTACAGGATAGCTTTTGTTTACATTTTTACTGCTCAGCTTTCATTATTAATTTATAAAGCAATGTATATGTTAAAATGACAGTATCTATACAACAATAGTTTACAAGTCTTGATATGCTTTAAGACATGAGTGTGAGTTTTCCTTGGGGCTTGGTGGACTGGGAGGCAGGATTATCCTTTCAATTGACATTTGTTGGCTTAATTTTAGAAGCACTGCACAATCTTTACTGTGTATTTTGTTTTCTAAAAGGTAGTTTTTAAAGATGCCAGATTTCAATATACTCAGTGGCAATTAAACAGAAAAACAAATTCCTCTGTTTAGGTTTTCACATACCTGAACTGGATGACTCAGAGAAAAGCTGGGTATAGATTGAATTATATTGGCATTTCTTTCAGTTAGAATTCTGAAATCACCATTTTTTTCTAGTAAATCAGTATTGATTAAGTTGAGTTGAGTGTGTATAAGTAAAAATCACAGAAAATGTAATAACCTATGAATATGAGCCAGCAGTGTGCTCAGGTGGCCAAGAAGGCCAACGGCATCCTGGCTTGTATCAGAAGCAGTGTGGCCAGCAGGGCTAGAGAAGACATTGTCCCTCTGTACTCGGTTCTGGTGAAGTCACACCTCGAGTACTGTGTTCAGGTTTGGTCCCCTCGCTACAAGAAGGACATGGAGGTGCTCGAGCGAGTCCAGAGAAGGGTGACCAAGCTGGCGAGGGGTCTGGAGAACAAGTCCTACGAGGAGCGGCTGAGGGAGCTGGGCTTGTTCAGCCTGGAGAAGAGGAGGCTCAGGGGCGACCTTATCACTCTCTACAGTACCTTAAAGGAGGCCATAACGAGGTGGGGGTTGGTCTGTTCTCCCACGTGCCTGGTGACAGGACGAGGGGGAATGGGCTGAAGTTGTGCCAGGGGAGTTTTAGGTTGGATGTTAGGAAGAACTTCTTTACCGAAAATGCATTTGAACAGGCTGCCCAGGGAAGTGCAGTCACCATCCCTGGAGGTCTTTAAAAGACATTTAGATGTAGAGCTTAGTGATATGGTTTAGTGGAGGACTTGTTAGTGTTAGGTCAGAGATTGGACTAGGTGATCATGGAGGTCTCTTCCAACCTAGATGATTCTGTGATTCTGTGACCTAGAATTAATCTCTAATAGAGTGCTGAGAATTTTCAGAACATAATTCAGACTTTGAATAGCTGTGAAGGTGAATAGGTGTTATACACACACACACACACACAAACAAACAAAACAAAACAACAACAAACAAACAAAAAACCCCACCACTTTAAGCACTCCTTTTGTTCCATAACTTGAATACTTGAATATTCTAATTATTTGTATCTACCAGCAGAGTCACCGTAGGGTTTTTTTTGTTTGTTTGTTTGTTTTTTGTTTATTTATTTATTTTCCCCTCATCTTATTTACTTCCCTAGTGGTGTGCTGCTTTTGTTTAGTTCCAGTGCAAATTTTCAGGTTTTATGCTATTGTATATAACTATAAATAAATTCATAACCCTATAAATTAAAGGGGAATTTTGATGAGGAACAATATTGTTTGTAGAATAAAAAGGCCTGGGTCAGATTGAAACTGTTATAAAGGGAATGACTAGAAGAAGTAAGTCACCACAGAGGAAGGAAACTTTGAACTTTGTTGAACATGGAACATGATGGCAGGGTAGGATACAAGCCAAGCAAAACTTGTGCCCTGCACCTGACTCTCAAAACTCTAGGTAAAGTCAATAAGTTAAGTAATTTTAATATTCACTCCAAAGTGCAAATGTAGGTGCTGTCCTACAAACATACTCAAAAGATAAACTTGGAATAAACTAGCTTCTAAATGTACTTTAGCTGTATATCTCTTCGTAATCTCTTTGCTATTGAGACCCGATAGTGCAGGTGTTATTATAACATACGTTTGTTTTTTTTTGTTTGTTTTTTTTTTCAAGATATTCATTATGCACTAGTTAAGAGGCTGCCCTGCCCTGAAAAATAATGACTTATATACATACGCACACTTTCATTACAGAGATCAGCTGAACTATAGCAGTGTCCAGCTGCATAGAAAGCTTATCATTAAAACTTAGGAAAATTGTACGTTTCAGATGAATATAGACTATTGTAGCATATTATTTCAGCAACATGGGCACTTCAGACCCAGATTTTCCTGCACAGACACAGTGAATATCAAGTCAGGGAAATATACTCAATGCTTTCAGGCCACCTTAATTATCTTCTAAATTCCAGGGTGAATACAAAACCACATTTCTTTGTTGCCAGAGAATGTCCATGATGAAAAAGAAATAAAATATTATCGTCTATGGAGAGAAGGTAAAAAAATAAAAAAAAATAAAAATTATAAGTATTTAAACTTGGATGTTTGCAAGTGTTGCTTTAATTGTCCTCATAATGTTTTTGGTACTATAGTAAGGAGCATAGACACATCTATAAAAAACAGTCCATAATCCTTTATAACATATGAGAGACTTCAGGCAGCAAATGAGTCATAAGTACTATTTTATTTTTTTTTTTTTTTATATATCTAAGAACACTCATTTTCCTTTAGTTATCTTAGTTACACCTTCTATTTTTAATGACCTGGTCAATATTTATTGGTATTCATGGCATTGCATCCACAATAGAAAAAAAACTGTTCTGTTAGCTTAGTACCTTAAGTGCAGTAAAGTGTTTTATTAGTACTGTTTTCCAAACATATTCCAAAATCCCATAATCAAACTAGAGAACAATCAAGGGCTATAGGTAAACATAAAGCTTAGGTAAGCTGTTCTGTTTCTAATGAAGCTGCCAAAACTCTCTTGCGCTTATGCAAACTCTGAAATGAACCAGTGGCATCCTTGAGGAGAAACAGATACAAATTTGCTAACACTTTCAAATCATAAATTCCACTTCTACATTATGTTGTAAATGTAATTAAATCTAATTAACAATCTTAGAGGAAACTGACCTGAGTAATTGATTCCTGAATTAATTTATTTAGAAATTTCTATCTTTGAATTGGGGAAGAAAGAACTCAGAGTGCAAATTAATGACAAAACTTTTTTTGAAGTTAACACAAAGCAAGCTTTTGAACTTAGGCATTGTTGATTGTAAAGATAACAAATGATATCACAATAAAATGTAATCAAACTGATTTTTTTTTTTTAAATTGATATTTGCTTAAAGAGGTCTTTAAAACAAGAAGAGGTCTTGGAATTTTATGAAGGAGCAAATAAAGCATTTGAGGAGTTACAGAAAATTTTTGGTATGCTAGGAGCACTGATAAGGTTCTTTATGCCCTTCAAATCTACTGATCAGGCATGTGTACCAGAAGATAAGGAGCAAAATCCTGGAAAATTTGTAGGAATTATATGTTCAGTTTTCATATGCTAAATAACCCCCCTAGTCCTTTATAATCTATGAGTATCTCTGGCTTTCTCTGGGTGGTGTCCTATATTTCTGCCATTTTGAGATTTTCTCTTCTGCTTTGTCTTCAGGTTCTTTTCTTTTGTTGCTTCTTTTTCTAATTTTCCCTTCCATTGCACAACCCTAACCTTTGCCCATTATTCTGTTTTCTGTTCTCATCTCCTGTTCAGAGATGAAATTAGTTTCCATTTACATTCTCCTTCCTTCATTATCCTATCCAAATAAACCTCTCTGCAAGTGGCACCTACTTCACTATCTCCTTATTTACAAATCCTGAGGTCCAACGGAGTCAAACTTTCTTGAAAGTTTGATAATCCTTTAAAGAGACGACACAGACTACGTATATAGGCATGTTACCAGGGGTGAAGCTAACCATGATTCACACACTGTCATTAAGATCTATTTATCTTGACCTGCCCTGGACTCTGCTGCAAGAACTGCTCTTTACTGTTTGCTGTCTGGTTGCTAACTCCAGTAGGTCTCCTCAGTTCAGGGGGAAAAACAGGTTGAAGGAGCAACGTCATTCTGACGTCCTTTCTTTATTCTCCAGTTAACTTCAAAAAGCCAGCCTGATCGAAGGGAAAATAATTACAAGATGAAAGATCTTCAGCTGGAAGACCTTTAACTCCTAGTATTGGTTAGAAAATACGTAAAACAGAACCTCTTTCATACAAACCCCAAACAAACATATACATATATCTTCTGCATTGTAAAGTAATATTGGCATATGTCTAGGTGTGAACATTCTGCAGATGCCATTTCATGCTTCAAAAAAATGGACATTATTTTATTGGTGTGAACCTCGGGTATGTAAGGAATGTCTTAAAGCAAGAGCAATAAAATTATATGTATAGCGGCTAGAATCAGGGTTTGCAACTATGATTTTTCTGTAGACTCTGTGCAGTGGTCACCACAGATACTGTGCCAGCCCTTATAGGGCCCTCTCTAGAAGACACAGGGAGCTGTTTCATTTCTCCTCCAAATCATCAGAGGACAAAGAACATGAGTAGCCACAATTTCTGGGAAGCATTTCTAAGGAGTGAGCACTTTGACACATTGTTATTTTTATCACTGATATTTTAATGACATAGTATATAAACCAAATCAGTGCTTGATCTCTGCTATGATTAGGATTGGGTTTCCAGATAGTGTAGAAGATGCACAAAATAAAAAGCTTTCTGAACATTAGCAGTGCTTCATGGTATACCATAAATAATAATCTACATTTATGAGCTAGAGAAATTAAACCATCAGATGGATTGGAAACAGAAGCAGAAATACAATAAAGTATGATGTCTTTCCTTCTGCTTGATAAATTAGAAGTTAACATTTCCACAGATGAACGTAATCTGCCAAGTAAAATTCCCTTAACTTCTGTCGGATATTTCTCTTATCTGTAAATACTGAGCTTTTCCCATATATAACCTGTTAAATCTGGATTCTTTCAAGCTATTAAATATGTTTATTTTAGGCTAATGCTTGCTGTGGAAATGCATACTCTGTCTTAAAATCAAACCTCAACTACTATCTGACCAAACTACATTAAACTGTGATATAGTAGCTAATATTAATTGTCAACAATTGTAAAATGTAGTCAAACTTTTTGCTTAAGAAATTCATTTTACATTGAGCAAGCAAAGTTTTCCATTATGTTTTCAGCTTGTAGATTTTTAAATGTTGATTCCATTGATTCCATGGCAACTCATCTGTTCTCATGGCAATAGACCCAAAGATCCCAAGGGAGGAGAGTTGCATTTAGATACCCATGTATTACTTCAGTTGTGTTTTTTTTTTCTAATCAATTTTCTTTGAGAGGTCAGGGTATTAGATGGGATAACTACTGAAGGCTGGAGTATGCACATTCATCTGTTTTCAAACTGGCAGATTTCCTTCCTTGTGTCTGAGAACTGAGAGAACGGGAACATTACAAATGAACTCCACTTTACAGATTTGATCAGCACAAAAATATCTTATTCAGGGAATAACATTTTTTTTTTTAAGTATCTGAATCACTTGTACTTGAGGCTTTCTCTCTGTTATGAAGCTTTGTTCATCTTTTGTCTTTCTAAAGAATACTGTTTAGATTTTTGGGTCACTGTTTTCTAGCTTACTGTTTGATATAGTTTTGGGACTTATCCCTGGCTTGTGATGGAATAGAATAATATCCCATGTTTGAATAGGACAATAAGGACATCTACTTGAGCTTTACTTAGAAATAACTCTTTTTCATGGCGTATTTTACAAATATTCTGCAGTGAACACATTGTGCTTCATGTAGTGTGGAAGCGGGTTTGGGTATGTACATGTATATATCATCTGCATGCATTTTCAAATCAGTGCCCTTAATTGCTCTGTCATAGCCTTTAGGAATTTACCAAACATACAGTAAGTAGCATACACTCTCTATATACAAAAGCATACTCTTAGAGGGGTACTTTTAAAGATAGCCACTCTTATCCCCATGGATATTACTTTTTCAGCTTCAGAAAAAACTATCAGTTTTTGTTATTTGGTAGCTTAGGTGATAGTTCCATTGCATACACCATTTCAGGTGCACTATTTCACTGTCTGTATTCATGTTAACATTTGTTCACTTGGGATCTGTTTGATCTCCAGATCAAACTTCTGAAAAACAAAACAAAACAAAACATTTTTGATTAAATATTTTAATGTTCTTTAAAACAAAACAAAACAAACAAACAAAACCAGACATATATCTCAGTCAAAAACTTGTGGACAGCTACACTGTTTGACCAGTCCTGAATGGTAACATATTATGTTCTTTTATGAAGAACTCTTACACTTTGGTGTCATGAAAACATTTGTATTCAGTCTCCAATGACTTGTAATTATTAACTGAATATTGCTGAGTTCAGTCAGCACTCACATGAAATAGCATAAGTAGCGAGGCCACAGGTTGCAGCTGTGTCATTTTTCTTACGGGCAGGCCCACTTTCTTTTCTTTTCATATCTTCCTCCAGCAAAACATACTTTTTTAGTTTGTAGAAACCTTCAGGGCACAGCACAAAACCACTTACTCGTGGGGTGAAAGGTTCTTTAATGGACAGCAGAAGTTCACACAGTGAGCACGGTGCTAGTTTGCCTCTTAAATCAAAAAAAGCAAGAACCTGTGAACGATGCATAACTTTTTAATGAGTAAATCCTAAGAACAATCTTCCAGTATTTAAGAAGGAGGGATAAATTTCACTTTAAATTGCTTATGCTCTTGAATTTATAGTATTTGTTATCAGTATAGCAATTAAAGACATTTCAAAATTACAAAATGAAATTATTAATTTAGATTGTATATATAGGCCACTATAATGCTGTACAAAATAAAACATTGAATAGCATCTCCTCATAAAGTTTTGTGTGTGCAAAGGAGGTTAATTGTAGCAGTATTTCCAATGAGACATAACAGGACAACTTAGCAAGCAAGCCAGAAATGAGATCATAGGCCTCAGTGATTTTTTCTATTTAGTCCTATGTGCAATGTATTTTCTTAAGGTTTAGCATTCAGTGTGTTAATGCTCCATCTTAAAAGCAACCAGTTCTATCAAAGAAAACTGGTTTTATTTAGATGTCAAGGATATGTTTGGAATTTATAAAAAAAAAAAAACAAAAACAAAACCAACAAACAAAATAAAATGTAAAATCTTTCAGACCATTTTTAATACAGAAAATAAATACTATAATCACAATTTTGGAAAAAACAAAACAAAACAAAACAAAAAACATGATTCAGATATCTATATTATCATTCGGTAGTAATTATTGAAAGTATGATATTTTTAAGAAGCTCATGTGGAACTGCCTCTCTGGCAAATTATTTAAATTGTATCCTCTTTTAAATAAAATAATTATTCTGATGAATGAAAAATGACCAGTTCCCATTTATATAGAGAAGAGAGGTTGTCAGTAATCAAAACAATCAGTTTATTCAAATGAAAATGTTATGTAGTTTTTTTTTGTTGCTGTTGTTGTTTGTTTGTTTGTTTTTTTTTAAAAAGTTAACTGGTTGGAATAATAATAATAAAGAAAAGATTCCAAAATTTCGTGGCTATTTTAAATGGGAATCTTTTAACATGATGTTTAAAAAATGATTTAGAATTAATTTATTTTTAAATAATTATCCCTAGTGCTTTTTAATTAATTATCTTAAGTGATGCTAGTAATCCAAGAAAGATTTATGATATATGTAGCAGATGGCATCTGTTTCTTTGTTTATATGTATGGTATGGTGGTTGCATTTAATTAAGTGTAGGTGGCTGTAGAGCAAGGAGGAAAGCCAGTTGCTTCCCTGGTCCTAGCTAGTCTGTGCTGTCAGGTGAATCATATTCAGGGGAAAAAAAAAGTTTTTTCCTGTCCTGGGAGCCCAAAAGCACAGGAGACAGCACTACAGAGTGCAGAGGCTGAATGCAGGAACTCTCCAAGCAGCACACTCACCTGGCAGGACCCATGGTCTTCAGAGGTTATTAGGGCAAAGAATGATGAGCAATTGTAGTAGACATTTGTTGACTTGCTGGGCTAAGATGAAGCCTAACAGAAATAAAATGTCCTTCATGGCAATAATGGGGAGGGACCAGATGTATTTTAAAAAAATGTTGTTTCTGTTCTTATTCTGAATTTTCTCCCTTTTAAAAATTTCCCTGTTGTAGTTTATATTTGAGCAAAACCTTGCATATGACCCTACAGGCCTCTGAGTGTGCTCAGTTGAAAGACAAACACCTTTCAAAGCAGCAGTCAACTTGTGTCCCACCCTAGGTAGCCTTTCAGAGAACCTGCTTTCATCACTGCACAAATGGGAGATGAGATTCTTAGGAAACAAATTTCAAAAAATTCAATAACATTTGGACAGCACGGGCAGGTGCACCACTTTCTGCTTTCTCGTTAGCGCAAGTCAAGGCAGCAACTTTGGACATTGATATTTAGAGATATTACTTTCCAAACTAGCTATAACACCTACTGGAAAAAAACAAACAAACAAAAATGTTACTCTACCTTAAAATTTCCTAGCCTGGTCTTGGCTTTCTAGCCTCTGGAGCCCTTGTATCATTTCTTTGTCTTTCTTAGAGATTTATCACCTCTGTAAAAGTAATAAGTGAAGGTGAAAAAATTTTTCTTGTTGTGAAAGTGAAATCCCAATTACAAATAGAAGGTGGGGAGGAACAGCAACAATAAACACAGAGAATAACTAACAAAAATGGTGTTTTGTATGTGAATGGTGTATACCAGTAAGCTTGAGGGATTTCAGGTGATGCTACATTGCTCCATTATGTAGCTCAGTTGTTGTATGCCTTATCAAAAATAAGTTTGCCTTATTGAAATATTAAATTAAAAAAAAATAAAAGCAAGAACATTCTAGCAATGCTCTTAATGAAGGTGCAAGTACAATACATAGCATTATATTAAAATCCACTGTTGCATGCTGCAGTTGGACTTAAAAAAGAAACCCTAGGCTAGGTCACCTTTTTGGAAACAAAATTCCATGTAACTGAAATATCAGCTCTTTCTTATGCAAAGACTTCCTTAACCCCAAAGTGTTCTTTCTTGCTCTCATTAATCTATTGCTCAAACAAATATCACAGCAGCCCTCTCCTGTAATGAATGATGTTAGCTGTTTGGACTGTAGGAAAAAATTCTGCATACTGCAGGCTTTTTCCTGTATTGAAAGGTTTTGTGCAGCATCTAAGTTCAAATGTCTTATCAGCAAAGGCTGTAATCAAAAAAATATTGACAAACTCAAAGATCACAGCAGTGTGAGTGATCACAAAGCTAATGGGATTCCTTCTAAAGACAAAGTTCAAAGAGCCTAAAGACACATTTTGGCCAAAACATGATAAGGCTTGATAACAGTATACACCCATTTGTGGAGTGCAAATATCAAAAAAGAAAAAAAAATCATGTTATAGGGACTAGTTAATAGTAATATTGACATGAGATTAAAAAATGATAATCTTACAGCCTGCATCTTAATGAGTACCTTTAGATAATTAGATTTATTAACTTGTGGAGTTCTCTCTGAACAGGGGTGCCAATGGTACTAAAAGGCTGACATCTCAGATTTGGCTGTGGCACATGCCAGAAACTGTAGTCTTCTGCTGACAGGGAGATGGACAGTGACCCACTTTTTGTTCATCAGCTCACATTGGTGACTCAGTAGTTCTGTGGCATTAATTGTGGATACACATGGACACATATAGAAGAAGCTTAGGCTATGTAATTAAATAACTGCCTTTTAAAAGCCATGTGTATTGCATATGAGGAGGAGAAAAAGGGAGACAATTTCAAAATTCCACTGTGCTCCTTTGTTTATAAATTCATTGAGATTTATTTGTGTTTCTGTGTGCTTAATATAGCAGCTATGTGAAGTACATTGTGCACTGTGCTAACAGTTATGTGGGCTGATTGATGACTGCCATTATTATTCATTATGCACATTATGGATGAGGTTGCGAGACAGGCTTTATTAATACAGGAATTTTACAAAGCCTTTCTTTGAATGATCACTGTACACATTTTGTAAATATGTTTATAGTACAAGGCATTAAACTTGTAGCCACAGATGGCTACAGCTACAAAGAATAAGTTACTACTTTTTGACATTTCCTCATTAGATTTCACAGATTTTTGTGAAGGTGCAATTCAGTATTACTTTGTTGAATTCTACCATTGCAGAGTGTTTGCCATTGCATCAACTAGGTTTTTCTACGTGAAGGTGGGGCTCACTAGATCTATTTACCAGTCATATCTGTGCAATTTATATAGGGTTTACTTACAGATGTCATACTCCAATAGGTATATGAAAGGAAGTGGCTGATAGGAAGAGTTATGTAAGACTCTGGTTGGCTATTTGGTGTTTGTAGTGTATGATTATTTGCCAAGTTTCAAACAAAATCAAGCCCAAACCAGCAATTAGTTAGCTCCTGTATGCATCAGTGTTGTCCCTGGAGAGAGCACAAAGGAAAGGAGAGCAGAGAGGGATAGATTTTCGTGGGCTTGAAGTTTTGAGCAGCCTCAGGATTAGGAGGCATTCTTACTTCATTCAGAGGTTGAAATACGCCTTGCCTTCTCTAGTCTCAACAGCAGCTGTTGTTCATGACTATTTTTGGATTTTTGTTTTGTTTTGTTTGGGGGCTATTTTTTTCTTATGGGAACTTTTGACTGCACTTAGTTTTTTACATCAGCAGTGAAATGTCCATCCTTGAGACTCAAATGAGAGCATAGCAAAGAACAAAGTTCTAGTTGACTCTCAAATGTTAAAGGCAGAAGTGGAATTTTGCAGTTACAGGTTGGATTGTGAGCCATCTTTCTAATGAAGGGACTCAAATGATTTTCCCAGAAATGAAACCATGTTCTTGAACAGTTTTGCCCACATACTCAAAAGGAAAAATAAATATGTGCATGTATCTCACATCAATTTGAAGTTCTTTAGGAACAGATAAATACACTTTCTGAGGTAAACTTTTCTCAAAATTGAGCGCAATATAACTTTTTACTTGTGTTCATACTATGAAAGCAGAATGGGTCTTGTCGGAATTGCAGTTTACTCTTACAACTTAATGAATATGCAAAATTTTCAATTAACTACCTTTTTTTGGTCTGTCAAAGATCAGGTCAAAGACAAGTAATTGAAATGAAGAGAAGCAATATAGAAACTTCCACAAAACTATGATCAGTGACATATAGCTTAATATTTTGGTAGAAGTAGTACATACAGTATTAAATAATCTGGAGATTTGAAATAGAATATCTGCCTGGGAGCTCCAAGACATCTTGTTTCTGCAGAATCTCAAGCATGATGTTACTATCACTACAGTGTCAGTGTAAGAGCAAAATTAGATTTGTATGATTTGCATGACCTGTGTGACAGTATTTGTATTTGTGTTTATATAGATATATATATATGTATTTATATATTTATAAAATACAGATTCGTATTTTTGAAATACAAATCCCTTAGTGAGCTTAAAAAAAGGGATCCTAAACCACAAATGTAACTTGTTATCAGTTCAGATGTATCCTTAGTGATTATCAAAAATTTCTTTTGATATTATATATATAATATATATATATAATATATACATGTATATGATGTGGTGAAGATGTGGTGAAGATGTGTAGGAGTGCATTCCAGGCAGCAATTCCCAGAAATAAACTGAGCATGCTGTAGCTCCTCCTGCACCGTGATAATTATTTGGTTGATGAAAAGCAATCTTCTGTTCCATGAGGCTGCAATTCACAGCTCTTGGCCATTCTCTTTAGCTCCTTGCAAAAGAACCCACCAAGGAGGAGTCCGTGGTGTTGACGTGTTGTAAACAGTGTAAAAGCTGAAAGATAGCTCGATGTTGGATTGTGTCACAGAGAAGTAGGTTTGATGGAAGGACCATAAAGTTTAAGAAGAAGAAATGAAAAAAGTGGCTGTCAAGTAAAGGTAGAATAAGGTATATAGGTGTGCTAATAGAATCTTTGGTCGTTGGTGCATATTCTGTACAAAGTACATTTTTACCCAATGTGTGCTGCCTTTTCAACTTTGGCAGCACAAACTGAAGTTATCATTTCTGGCAAGTCAGAAAATTTCTCTGGTAAACTCTAACAATGTTAACATGTCTCTAATATATATATGCAATCTACTGCATAGATTGTATTAAATGATTCTTGGATTCTAAATGCTATTATGTAAAACCAAGTTTCTAAATAGAGGCAAATGCTTCTACTGATGCAACTTAACAACTACCTTTCCAAATAAAATATATTAAGGTTCTCTAAATAGTGGTAACCACGCCAAAGGTGGAACAAAAAAGTTAGAATTAAGTCTAGACTGAAGAATATCCAATGTTGCTCTACATTGCTGACATACAGTGTTTTTTTTACAGTTGTGATTTACACAAGGACATGTCGAATTATCTGAACAGAGAAGAGATTGCAGAGAAGACTAGTGCTGATCCCTTTCAAGCTGTGCAAAAAAAACTCAGGTCACAGTTTAGTGATGCAATAATGATGACATAAACTTAATTTAATCAGGGAAAATGTAATATTCACAAAGGAGAGCGTTCAATAATTAAGAAGTAGGTGTAATACATAATGTTGAGGGATTTCTTTTAAAGGCAAATTTCTATATAATGGAATACAACTTAGCAAAGAATATATCTGTCTATATATCTGTCTTCCAACAAGTTCCTAATACCTGACTTGCTGCAATATTATCCACTCTTACAAATTGTCTTTACTTTAGTTTCTGATCTGTTTGTAATTACATGGTTTGTTAGATGCTGGAAGGCGTAACAATATTACCTTGCTTTTCTGATCTGTTTCCTCAGATCTGAAAGCTAATGTACTCGAAAGTTTGTCTATTTACAACTGATACAGCATACTCCGAGGTCAGCCATTTATCTAGTCTATCCATCCAACTTTTTCTAGCATCTCACTCTTAATCTCAGCTGCCAGTTCCCATAAATTAGCTTGCCTCTTTACAGGCATTGCACAGTAAGTCAAAGAAGCTTGACTCTTCTAGGGATTTCATTTACTTTGTAACCACTTTGCATTCATTGTGAGACTTTTATAGGAATATTACATAAATTTTTGTCTGTTTTTAAGTGCTGTTTCTGTGGCAGACTTGTGGACTAGTTTAAGGGTTAAAACTTTGTGATGTTGTAAATGGAACATGGCAAGGAATTGGTCTAGTTTCTCACCTCACCTCATTTTGAGAGCTGAAAATAAATTATTTAAGCAATAAGGACAGACTTTGCAGTGGTGCTGATTAACACCCACTCTAGATGTTTGCCTTGTTTTTGCATCACATGTGAACTGTGCATTAATCAGCACTAGTGCACAAGATAACATTTATTATTAAAGTTTAAATTCTTTTTTTTTTTCTTGATAAAATTAGAATTTAAGCATTTATTGCCAGTAATAGTTATGATTTGTGAGCAAAATGTTAAATTCTTATTTCTAGTATTTTCAATGACAAAAATGCATTCAAAAACAAATTTTATTTGGTGGTGGGTTTTGTTTGTTAGGTTTTGGTGGTGGTGGTGGTTTTTTTTTAGGAATTTCCTTTCTTATCTTACTAGTTACAGACCTAAAGCCCTTTCGTGGAATTCATATGTTTGCAGTTTGAATTGTCTTTTCCTTTTAGCATTGACTGATTCATCCTTAGGTCAGTCTTGCACTGAGGCATAGCTAATTTGAATTTATTTCTGGAACATAAGCTGCTGCTGTTGCACAACAGAAATTTCTGCTAGAAGGACACAAGATTTTATTGATGGGTGCAGCTACATTAACATCTCAGTTTGGTTCAGGAGTTTACTTTTGAGTTCTTTTGTCTGTTTGTTTGTTTTGTGGTATCTGTCTTAGCAGTTTTTTGTTTTTGTTCTTGTTTTTTGCATTGTGGAGTTGTCTTTAGGGCTCCCATTGCTTGGCATCACTTGCTAATGCAAGAGCCTGTCACAGAGCCTGTGCTGCTCTGACAGGGTATTCTGTGGGCCCCAGCTATAAAGTGGATGGACCTCTACATCTTTCCTAACAGAGGAATTCTAAAAACATTAAAAGAGCTTTCAAATTCTATGTTAAGATTTTACTAAAACACAAAATAAAACAGCATTTTTCAAGCAGGAAATCAGATAGGGGTAAAATTCAGATCTGAGTGAGAGTATAAATTAAAATGTTTCTAGCAAATTAATATCTTCTTGCTTGCTGTTTCATTTCAGAAAAAAAAAAAACAACACACAAACAAACAAAAAAAAACCCACAACAAACAGACAAAAAAACCAATCCTTTCCTTTCGATTTACTTTCTCTCCAGTAATATTTAGTAGCTTTCGGAGTTGCAAAAACCTTACACAGTCTATTCTGAATTCCTCAAAAAGTCTTCTATTTCTTTGTCTCAGTGACATGTCTTTATGTCTGCTTTTCCATTCCCCTGGATGCATTTGGTAAGTACCTCCTAGGAAGAAGGAATTTTACTAGGCAGAATGTAAAGGGATTTACATGATCCAATGTACTAAAACAGGAAAAGAAAAGAACAGGAAAGACCCTGCTGGAACAGGATCATCTGAACTGTTTCAGAGCCAAGGGCACAGAAAGCATGTAATCTGTATCACTTGTGTTGTGCTATGTTTTGCAGCATAAAATCTCATTATTCATGAACACCCCAACCACATGCAGCAGTTTGGGAAGATCATATCCTTTATGCTCTGGCCTTTAAGCATAGTTAAAAGAGTTCTTTAGAGAGGCCTTATATTACCGTCATCAAATAAGGTCTAATCCATAATAAAAGTTAGGATTTACAAGGGGGATATGAGGAAAACAAAGCATGATGTGTGCCAGCCTAGGATCACTGAAGTCTGTGAGTGATCCACCCCTCAGGTGTCAGTACTCAATAGATTAATTCCCTTCCACTTCTCTTCTTTTTAGTTTCTGAATGCTACAGATATTTTATGGGTCTTTTCCATTCTGAAAGATATAAACTTTTTGTTTGAGTAAAAATTGGTCCTTTCTGCATCTGAAAGCAATAACAAAGTGAAGCTAAGCAATCTTATGACTGTTGTTCACTGGTTAGTTTATCTAAAAACTTATATTTTTCTGCCTTGCTTTCTGTTTAGTCACAAACTCCTGTCATTTCCTTTCTCTCCTGTACACAAGTTCTCATTCTTTTTTTATCTTTGCTGCTGAAATCTCAGCCTTTTTTTACAGTAGGTTTTCATTTCATTTTCACTGCTTCAAATGTTCTCCCTTCTTACACATCCCAAATGTTGACATCATTATCAGATGCATTGCTGTGATCACAGTTCTCTCCTTCCTAAATTGTTAAGCAGCTTTTCTTCTTTCACATACAGTTCAAGTTTATGCTTTATAAAGGTATTCTAAAACACTCTCTGGCTATTCCCCCTCCCTTCACTGCTCCCGCTGCTTCCAGTGCATGGAATATACCGGTCTCCATTCACCTTGCTAAGCATGTCCATTCTTCTCTTTGGAAGCTCTTTTAATAATCTGTACATTTGGCAAAGCCCATACGGGCAACCCTTGGAGAGCCCATTTACAACATAAGGTTAAGATTTCACTCTGGTTCCCTTCAGCGCCTGATGACAGAAGCACTTCTGTCACCTCTCCAAGGTAGATGCCTTCAGGGAAACAGCGCTTATGGGACTGTGAGCCCTGGGCCCTGTGTTTGTATATCTTTGATCTTTTAAAGACACACACTGCCTTAATTTCAGTTGTCATCAAAAAATTAAATAACACAAAAATGATGCTTTTAGATGTTAATACCACTTTTGCAACATATGGACTGTCTATGTTCATTTGGGAAATTGTATAGAAGCTTTGAGTGTTGTGTGTTTTTGATTTTTTTTTTTAATTCTCTTTTTTTTTTTAATTGGTGTTTCATTTAAAAATCTCAAATTTATCTGAATGTTTCCTCTGTCTTAGTCAACATTAGCATTTAGTTGTCCTTTTAGAAATCACTGGGTGACTTCCAGATGATTAATAATGTGAAAGTCCTAGGCAATTCTGAGACAGAATTATAGCACCCTGAATGTCAGTTTGGAACATATACTGACTATTGTGTCCATCAGCAGCAATATTTCTATTTCCAGCCACCCACAAGTGTCTGTGCTTAAGCATGTTTACTTCTGCAGTGGAATATTTCAGAGAGCTATTTTGAAAAACGTGGGCTACTTTTCTCATGAGACCACCACTTGATGTGCTTCCTTGTAAATAAAGATGATACTTTTTTCTTGGCATTTAGTTGATAGACAAAATCTTATTTTTTTAAATAATTAAAAATTTAAATTCTGTTTGATTTATGCATTCATGTTTGGACCTTCACCTTGATTTCCCTGATATGAGGAGCATAGCCTTTAGAGATTATAAGAATTTATCAGCCAACAGGTGGAATGATGCTTTATTGTAGAAATTAGGTAAAATGTTACTTTGAGCGAGCCTCTGCATTTAAAGAACATTATTTCATATTGCTGTATTTAGGATGATGCAATTACATATTCAGTAGGACAAAGCAGATTCTATGTCATTTCCGTTACATATACAGAGAGCTCTAACTTAGATGAAGATGCATTAGAATAAATAAAAGCACAAGATGTTTGTTTGTTTGTTTGTTTGTTTTTTTCCCTCAGCAATACAACACTGATTATCCTTGAGTCTCCTCAGAAATATTTGTACTTTTTTTTATATCAGAAAAAATATACTTAGGGAAGCAAATATGCTTCTTATAATTCCTAACTGATCTTAAAATATTTCTGATTCCATTAAGTACAGAAAAACTGCAGAGGTGGGGATCTCAATTAAGACTATCTTGCAGCAATATTTTGTCATTTAAGTACTAGAGATTTCATTTGTTAATAGTATTTTTATTAAAAATGGTGATCTTACAGGGTATCTTATTTGACATAGGATTTTTGTTTGTTTACAAAATGTGTTTGACTGCAAGCATTCTTAATGTGAGAATTCAGATGCTTTTCGAATTTAGTGTTCTTATCTAAGCAGATCCTATAAGTACACTATAATCAAGTTCACAAACAGAATAATATACACTTCAGTGTGTGTGCAAAGGTGTATAGCTGTTATCAAGACAATGTATAGATAGATGTTTCTAATTTTAATGGTGCCTTTGAGCAAGTAACATTTCCGCAGTTCATCAGATTGAAGGGCCATCATTTTAATATAGTCTTCTGTATGCTATCACATTCTTTCCAATCCATTTCACAAGGAAATTGTCCATTGTTAGAAAGATATTGTTTGCATGGTTTGGTACATCACTGTCACACTATTAACCTTCAAATATTATGCACACAATTGACATACACTAAAAGAAGCGAATCAAGATGTTTTCACTTATTTTTGCTGTCTAGAGGACACACGTTAAATAATGTGCTCTTAATTTGACTGACAAGAGACCATGAAAATGATACTTTTATAATACAGAAATAAACTAAAAAGAATTTTGATGATGTTATTGTTAGAATGTTCTTTTTTTTTCCCTTTAAGTACCCTAATACATGGATGCCCAGACTAGGCTTTGTTGTTTCCCTCCCATACTTGTATGATCTAAACTCATTAAAAATTGAAATACTGAAAATATGTTTTGCACTGGAAATATATTCAAGATACTGAAAACAGCACATGTAATCTAGCTTATCAAACCTTTAAAGTGCATGTAGGTATCCTTTGTCTTCAGATTGAAACCATATAAATCCCAACCTACTGAAAGAATTAAGTGAATTGTTATTTTGCATGAATTAATATCTGTAAAGTTGTTAGAGAATAATTATGTGTTGTTGAAACTAGAGCACGCATAAGAACCAAATGCTTTCTTCCTCAGTGATTTACAAGAATTTAATCTCGTATCAAAAAGGAGGCTGAATTTTTTCTCTCAGTTTTTCACTTTATTGGCATTCATTGTTTCACAGACTACATCTCAGAGGGCTAAATCTGCCACATGATCTTTATGGTCCAATATGAAGCTTATGGCTTATTCTTCTGCGCTGATGTAGTGAATGTGGTTCTATTCTTTTAAACTTCTTTTCTGTCTTTCCATTCCTGACAAAGTAGCCTTCCTACAACCATCTGCTTCTCATGGACATTAGCAAGTGTTCTAAGATCTAACTTGGTAACTAGACGGGTTCTTCCACTCCTTCATATATGTATGGGGGAAAAAACTCTCTGTCCCTTTCCTATGGTTAGTGTTGGCTCCCTTGGTTAACCCAGGTTGTTATGTTGTGCTATGCCTCCACTTGAAATTAGGATAGGAAGCAGGGGAAGAAGCGATGAAGGAAAAAAAAAAAAAAAAAAAAAAAAAAAAAGGTCTTGAAATGAAGAAGCAGTCTCACAGGAGTGGGTCTGGAGTGTTTATTCTACCCATTAACCCCACTGTAAATTACCTTCTCGAGCTGCTCTCAGTAGAGCGCTTTTTCAAGGGCTTCGAAGCACTAGTATTTGTTCTCCAAATGGTTGAAGAAAACTGCTGATTTTCTTTTCACAAAGTGAATATGATTTCCAACTGAAAAGTCACATTACATATTAGATGAAGTTCCCTAGCCATGGTTAAGTGATAGTGAATTCCAGTGTATTGTTTGGCAAGAAAAGTACTTTGATACATTTTATGCTTTTATAAAGTCTCACATCAAATGATAGAGTAATTGATTTCTTCTAAAATGCTTGCAATTTTTATGTGCACTGCTGGTCAGTGGATGGACAGCTAAGACTTAGGATATTCTTAAAACAGAGCATTTTGCATGATTTTCTTTATTTAAATAAAACTTAAGAATATGTTCCAAGTTAGGCTTCTGTCCTGATGAAGTAGCAAACTTTTACCATAATCTGAGATTTCTGCCCCTGAGCTAATGACACTGCCTCATTTTCAGCACGTATTAAAGAAAATTACTGGTTTTGCTTTCTAAATTTTGTTTTCAAGACTCACAGTGAGGGAAGTCTTTCTTTTATTTCAGAAAATCATAACAGCTCTTTGTCAATATTTTGAAATAGGAACAGAGACAGACATGAAATATTAAACATGTGCCAAATCCCATCCTTTCTGCTAGCATGCCTTTGATTTCAATAGTTCTGTTTAGTCTGGGTTATTTATACTTTTCCAACAAGAACTAATTTAAACATTCATATTCCTAGATCTCAGTTAAATATTTATGTAAGTTTATAAAGCTGCTTCTGCTGATTAGTGAGCTACCTGTTATGGGAGAACAAAGAACTTCAAAAGGCAGCAAATTAAGGTCACAGGTCAGTGTTCAGGCAAAATAGAGCCAGGCTACCAAATGATTTCCTGTTATTAAGCCAATAAATCAGAGAGATGTTGATAGATGCAAGCACTGGGGCAGTGTGTCAGCTTCATGAAAAAATTGTTTAACAGATTCAGGTGATCGATGCTGTCAGAAACTTGCATGTGAAAAATAAGATGACAAATTAAGCTGTAAGGCTGTGACACCAGAGATTATTATGTGCCCCTTCCCCCTGCCCCCCACCACTGCCACCATCATTCTACATCTAGCCTAAAACAAAAAGCACAACAAATAAATAAATAAAATTACGTGTCTATCCATTTGTGTCTCTTGGAAAGCCCACAAGTGAGACGGAAGGCTAATGGATTTTCAAAGCAAATGCAACCTGCTGCATAAGCGCTGATTGAAGAGCTCTGAAGGGGAAGAAAATAGATAAAGGGGTTATTGAATTATTAATGGGCTCTATGATAGTGGTCTAATTAGAGCTAAAGAGGTATCAGTTTTTACTAATGGTATGACGAAAACAAAAATAACCCATCACAAGTTATCACGAAAGAAATTCAGTTAAAATTGAATACCTTTTTATGGCAAAAGGCATTATACTGTATTTACTTATAGCAATTTGGGGGGGGGGGGGTTGTATACTACAAAACAGAAAATGCAAATCTTACACTTGTTTTTTTTTTTTTTTTTTTTTTCATTTTTTTCTGAAAAACACGAGCAGAGTAATCCAGTAATTGCTGCTGAAGGCTTGGGCCTTCTTGCTTCCTCAATTTGAAGACACTTAAAACTGACAAAAAAGATTAATCTCTATTAAACAGAGTATATTTGTAGTCAAATGTGTCCGCTACCATGAGCCAGTGAAAGCTGGTGTGGCTTATTCATTTTTATTTGTTTGTTTGTTTCTGTTTTTCTTTTTAAGATAAAGGTATTTAATGAGATGCTTTCTGAAAACTTGCAAAATAGTGCCCAAGAGACCTTTAATGTGATCTTCATTGGAAGCTTGCTGCTGGGGAGCAAGTCCCCCCCCCCGTTCCCCCACCAGTCGAGGCTCGCCAGCTCCCTCCACCCAGGTGCTCACCCTCCCCATGGCTTCAGTGAGGTGGAAGGGGCTCAGGAAAGGGCTCTGAGTGAGGCATTTGGCTGGTTTCCATCTGGGTCAAACACAAGCTCTTTCCTGATTTCCATCATCTGATATGTAAGATAGGTCATTGCCTTTACTCCAGAGTCAAAAAAGTGCCAAAAAAGAAAGCATGCAATGTGAGATACAAATTCTCAAGCATTAAGCTAATCCATGAGCTCCTACAGCTCATCAGGCTGTAGGAGTGCTGACTTTATGGGAAAAGTTAGCAGAGAAAATAACAAAAAGTATTTGTGCCTGCATTAAGAAATATTTGAAAGCCAGCACAAACTGTCTTGAGAACAGTTTACAGTTTATTTTTTCAATATAGTCTTTCAATAAGATTTTTGCAATAGTTACTTGGTCTGAAACATAAGATTATGGGCATTACTTGTCTCATACATGGACAGGGAAGTGCTGTGCGTCTGTGTTTTGCAGACAAGCTCACCAAGAGATAAAGAAATTTTTCTCTGCGTGGCACATATATTCCCTGTTTGTTTGTGTATCTGATCTCTCTCTCTCTCTCTCTCTCTCTTTCTCTCTCTCTAGCTCTCTTATTTATTTATTTATTTATTTATTTATTTATTTATTTATTTATTTTTTCCCCCATGGTTTGTCTTATGCCCTGTTGGCTGAAGTCTGTATAGAAGAATGGAGAGAACAAAAGATCTCATACTGTCTTCTTTCTCAAAGTGAAATGATGATGTTGGATGGAAAATATATATGCCAAAAGTTGTTGTTTGTTTGTTTGTTTGTTTTTCATAAATTCTCCCTCACATCTTTGCCTGAGTCAGTTCATAATGATGAGTGCCTGGTGAATGATAATTGCTAGCGATTTGAATAATATGAGTAGAAACCTCCAGGTCAACTCAGAAGTTTTTGTTTTGTTTTGTTTTGTTTTTCAAGCAAAGTAAGCAATCAAATCAAACCAATAGAATGGATGAGATTTGAGATAAATGCAATTTAAGCTATAATTTTGCAAGGCTAATTTTCAGTGTCAGGCATTAACAGTGCAGCCTCAGGGTGTGCTCTGGAATGTGTTGTCAAGCTGGTAAATAGGCTCCCCCAGCAGCTGCAGTCTGCCCTCAATGTACATTGAGTGGAAGCTGTGGGCACATGCCCTCCTGGGAGGCATGAGTGACAGCTCCTGAGAATGTCCCCTTCCTACCACCAAGCTCATCCCATCTCCAGGCATGTTGGTTTAGGTGTTGTTCCTAATCCAGTTCTTTCAGAGTGAAAAAGATATTTCTATTTAGAAGTGTGTGAGCCAGCCTGGATCACTTTAATAGACCCAAGTTAGAAGGAAACTACACAAGTTGTGCTGCTGCTGTGAAGGGTCACTACCTCTGTTTCTGGGTTAGTGGCAAGGAGATTTTATCAGGTTCAGTTGCAGTTGGATCAGGACAGGCAAATGCAGCCCAAGTATGTCAGATATACAAAATACAGTTCAACCTTTCTGAAGGTTGCCTTTCTGTCTCTTCCATTTTTAGCGTAGGCCAAGGAAGCCAGACTTTTTAAGAGTCTAAATAATCATGGCTGAAGTTGGATCAGCAACTCATACCTTACCGAGCAATGATGAAAAAGAATATTGACAGACTGAACAGCAACA
Organism: Aythya marila; assembly: GCF_965140915.1. Lineage (NCBI taxonomy): Eukaryota > Metazoa > Chordata > Aves > Anseriformes > Anatidae > Aythya > Aythya marila. Next base: position 104,497,851 of record NC_139042.1, read on the forward strand.
CCCATTCCTTCCTTTGCTCATCACCCACATGCACAATCATGAGGAATGTTTTGCTCTCACTAAAATACCACCACCATATGTGAATGTCTGGATAGTACAGCTGGCTCAGGGAGCAGTATTTGCCACAGTTTATTACAGATGCGCTGTCATCAAACGCCACATTTTTGTCTCTTGCATAAGCCACAAATGGCAGATCTGCATGCATTATTTAGGTAAGTGCTGTAGCTGAGGTGCTGGCACAGACTACAGCACACTTCTGGCCCAGTGATATACAAGCTGCTCCATCACACTGAGATCACACAGCTATGCCTTGTATCTCCTGGATGATGTTTTTAGACAGTTCTATCTCTTGTTTATAGGAAAAAAGGGGCAATAAGAAGGGATAGAAAGCAACAATTTATTAATATCATGCAGACTCATAAAATACTGCTTCCTTTGCAATTCTGTAATAATGTATGAGCACCATAGATCAGTTTGTGAAGTTAATTTCTTTCTAGAAATTCTGTGTGATGCAGGAAACTGCATAAATACTCCACAGCAGTGCCATTTGCTCCACTGAAGCAATAACCATTTATTTCTGTGAGTTTCAGAGTTACAGTGTGAGGGTCTTTTATTATTAACCCCAGTGGTCTCTGCGTAGGTTACTTTCATCAATGTGGAAATGTGAAAACCTTCTTTTATCAACTTTTAATTTTCATACACTGAGGAATTGAGATGAGCCAACTGGATATCCTAGGGAAGAAGACGTTGCATGTGGTGCATATTGTCGTTTTAATGTAGACACATTAACAGTTTTTCAATACACAGTGTACTTACAGTAGGTTGTTAAAAATTGCCTTGAAATTTGGATTGAAAAAGAAAAATGTAAGTCTTTGGTTTATCATGTGCGTAACAAACTGTCAGAACGCTACATGTGGTTATATAATTAAAGGCCGCCGTTCTTCACTCCATGACAGTGCTGTTAATGAGTTGACTCTATTGAGGGTCTCTTCTCAGATATATCTTAGGGTGCTATATACTATCATTTTAAAACAGCATGAGTACAATGGCAATTTATTAAAATACCGTTAACTTTCTCAATACGACTATGAGGTTAATTAAATATAACAAGTTCACTTCTGTGATTGGCTCCACATTCTGCAGGCTATTTTTTCACCAGATCCTCAAGGATTTCCCATCTGTGTGGGAAACCAAGAGGCACCCCGTGTGACATAGTCTTCTGCACTTTGAGAGATTTGTAATTCCCTGACAAAGAAGTGCAAATTAAATTTAGGTCTTGATTGCCTCCAAGATTTAGGTCCAAAAATTTCTGATCCAAAACTCTGTCCTAATGCTGTGGAAACTTTTCTCTGTCTTGATAGTGTGGTCTATATCAGTAAATTAGACATGGCTTACAGGCATGATGGTCTGATTCCTGAGGCTAACTGATGAGAAACAACCTCTATCTCTCCTACTTGCCCGTCTTTAGGTTCCACAAGAGGCTAACTGTTGAAAACTGTTCATTGAGCTGTACTTGTCCCAAGTTAACTCCACACTTGTACACAAGAGCAATTGTGAGAGTACAAACTGGCCTGGGCCAAAATCACAGCAGGGATCCTCCAATAGTAAGAAGGTATAAACAGTTGTGTCCCAGATCCTGAGTGTCACACAGCACTGTTTAATTTCCTGCTAGCCTGTGAATGCTATCATGGGAAAAAAAAAAAAAAAAAAAGCCAGTTAACTAAATAGCAATCAGGCCCACTGAGTAACTTCCATCATCTGTAGACCCAGGAATCAACTGGACTAAACAGCGTGATATGTACACAGACCTACCTTTTCTTAAAATTATGATAATGATAACAATCATAATTCCAATGCAATGGACTTGCATTTTAAATGTTTTTTTACTAAATCATGATAAAACCTTTCACTTTAAAAGGCTCTATAATAAACAGCTCTTTAAACAAGAAGCTCGGTAGCCTTCCCTTCAACTTTGTTACATAAAAATTGAAGTACATCATCAAATAGAATCAGCATAGGCCATATAGTTTAATTTGCACAAATTAGATTGTGTTCAGATAAAACCATATTGTTTGTATATGTATTTTCTGTGTGTTCCACTGGCTACTTAGAATTAGCACATTGTTTCCAGCAAAGCTATTGGAGTTCCTGCTTTTATTTTCAGATCCTTATCTCATACATTCAAGGGCTGGAAATAATCACCTTTCCTACAGTCTGTTTTGCTAATGTAAGAGACAGCCCTAAACAATCTAGCCTAAGCCTAAACCTAAACCAGCATGACTTACACTCATTTTCTTATGACTCATATTGAAGTGATTACATAGGTATTTTTCTGTAGACTACATCTGTGCATAGCCTTCTAGTGATTTTTCTTCTGTGATCTTTCTATTCCATACCTGAAATAACAGGCTTTATATCTTTAATGCCAGTTCTGGACACCCTGATGAATGTTCCAGATACAAGTCAGCTACCAATCCATAGCTTGATTTCTCCAGAATATTATTACTTTTTTTCTTTCATGGGTCAAGGTGGTGGACCACGTTACAGGGCACACACATCCATGCTCCAGGCATAGTTGTAGTATGCATTTCTTGAACTTGAAAGTTTTGCAAGGTCAACACTGAGTCAGCTTTTTTTTTTTTTTTTTTTTTTTTATATGTTGTTCAGGAGCATTTTTGTAATAGGGGTAACATACTTAATCTAACACTATTACAGATAAAATAAAAATAGTAATAATAAAAAAAAAAAGATTTGATTTGATTTAGCTAAATTGGGAACCCAGAATTCTAGAAGAGCTATTATCCGTGGATTGTTTTCCTCTATTCCTGCTTCTAAATAGTAAGAAAAGTGTGCTGCATTTTTAAGAATATTTTAAGCTCTGATCAAGGCATATGTATAACAAATAGTGAGTAAATAGAGTACACTAGAGTAAATTGTGTGAATTCCTTTCAGATTACCCCATAATCTCTATGCAGTGTTTCTTACTTTGAGTATTAATTATCCCACAACATAATTGAGCCTTGAATTACCCATAATTATCTATTTTCTGTGGTAAAACAAAACCATGTAATTATTCTCTCTTCAATGCCTGGAATTTATACATCGTATGAACAGAATTTAAGCCAATGTGTGCCCAGCTATTAGTGAGAGTGGGTTTATTCTTGCAGTCCTGAACTTCTTTATAACAATATAACTTTATTTCAAGAGAGCCAGAAATGTACCGCAGAGAAGAGCTAATCTACTTTGGGGATGTGAATGGTGAAGGTGTAGTCTAAAGAGAGTCTTTAATTGTCTTAATCAATGCTGCTTAAGCAAGGTTTAGGTTAAGATGTGTGGAGGTGTCTGGTCATAGTGCATTACAGTATTGCTATGCCCCTCGTACCGTGTCTTTTGGAGATGTGACATGTGACATACTTTTTTTTGTTTGTTTTTGTACTGCATTTATGTATATATATATTTTGTACTGCATTTTATTTATAGCAGGCAGACAGGACCTTGAACAGTTTCAAGATGGTTGCCTTTGAAGGTGTTTAAAGTTATCTGTCTCTGTCTGAAGCATAGTTATTGAGACTGAAGCCCAGCATTGCCTGAATTAAATCATTAGGTAACTATAAACAAACCAAAACAGTTATTTCCTGGAGTAGAATAGATCTAAATATTTAGGATAATGGGATCCTAAACCTTAGATCCTGAGATTTGGAGTCTCATTTTACAAAGACAAATAAATGACATGCTCTAAAACAAATGTAATACAGGAAAGTCAAAAAACAGGTAAAAGGTTTTGAATCATGTCATTTTCTGTTTTGTATCTCTGTTATGTGCCCTGTGATGGAGCACCTGCACCAAGGCTTTCTAGAAATGACATATCACAAAAAGGTCAGATATCATGCAATTCCTCTGCTGAGGCATCTGTCAAGTCATGTTTGCCGTCAAAACAAGGTAATGTCCTGAAAGAAAGCAGTATGTTTTGCAGCACTCTGTAGCATATGGCACTGGAAATGCATGTCAGTAAAGTAAAAGTCATGCCATGTACCTGCTTTTCAACTGTAGCATGTTATTTGTCATAAAAAGCTTCAGTTGTTAAATTTTTCATAAACAATGTCCATGTTTTCACATATTGCTTCACATACCAGATTAAAAGGAAAGAAGAGAAAGCCTCTTTGTTCAGTATAGAAATCTGACATGTCAGAATGTAACACATAATGCATCATTATAAAAAATATGAGACTAATTCTCATTTACACAAAGGCCCACTTATATTGCCGGAACAGAGCAAAGGACTGCGAGTTTAAATCATCCACTTGAAGTGTAAATGAGAATCGGGCCCAGATACTTGTATTTAATCCTAGATAACGAGAAATCTTCTTTTGAAAATCCTTTGTAAAAATCTCAAAGAAATGGTTACAATTGCTTCTAAGGAGAAGGAAATATTAAGAGTAAGGTTATATCTAGTAAATCGTTCAGGTGGTTTCAAAGCCATGCAATGTCCTTGAATACTAATATTTGCAGTGGGGACTATACATGATGAAATGTGTTTAAAAATGTGCATGTACAAGTATACCATACTGATATTAGCATTTGAAGTACATATCCTGGATAAATGAAAAAAGATCAACATCCTCATGGCTCAACACAAACAGAGTTTCTGCATGCCAGATAAATAAAGGCTGAAATGAAAGGAAGGCTACCAGTTTAAATAGCCAAAAGGAATTTAACTTAATTTCTTATTTTACCTCTCCTCAACAGCGAAGTTATGTAGATTGTTTGTTTGTTTGTTTTATAGGTCGATACATGCACAATTTGGTTTTAGGTATGTGTTTGCTGATGGTTACTCTTGTATGCTCCCCAGCCTCACTGCTGAGAGATAGAAAGAGACTTAAGTCCAGGTCAAGGCTTATATATGAGAAAGATGAAGCCCTAGCTGCTCATCACTGGACTAAGAAAAAAATAAGCTTTGTTAGGCCTTGGGATGGCTCTTAAAAGTGATGGCTAGGTGCAATTTCTAGTGAGCCTGTCCACCAACTGCCATGATTTTGAAAATACCAAATTTTGATTTCCCTATATCATATACTCATCCTCAGTATTTTGAATGGTTACTGCTTTAGACAAGATTTTACTCTAGATGGACCATTAGTTCTTGTCATCTTAGGCCTTTTTACCTGTTTGGGAAATGAATAATTTGATAGCTACAGAAAAATAGGGCCATAAAGCCCAAATAACTGCAGACTTCTTTTTCCTTTTTGCTTTTTACCAGTTAATCGCTATTCAGGATTATATCATTACTGCAATGTATTGTAGCCTATGAAGGAAGAGATGCTGTCTTTGTGAGAAATCAAAACAGTCTGACTTACTATTTAACACTAATTTTTAATCAAAGTATATTTACATACACTATTGTGAATATGTACATCAGAAAATATACAGCAAGATAAAGATACTCAACACTTTTTGACAGGAGAAACTGGAGGTACTGTGACTTAGTCCCTATCTAGATTTAGGGTTAGTGTAACCCGTGGAAATACTTAGGGCTAAATGTTAAACCTACAATGCCCATGCAATGTGCAGCATTGTTAAGTATACATACTGAAAATATTGTCATTTCTTTTGCAAAGCATGGCAGTATGTCAAATCTGTGAACTTGGAAAATCTTTCCTGTACTTAAGATCTGCTTAAAAACTTAGCTAATCTCCAAACTCAAATCCATGCAAGTAAATTGAGGAAATTTGTTTTATTATAGCTAATGCAGAAAAAAAAATAGTTTCACATACTAATTTTAGACTCGATGTTAAAAAGCAGGTTTCTTCTTATTTAAGAAGATTTTGTTTGTCTGGTCCTTCAAAATAGCAGGAGCTTTTGAAATGAACTGCTAAAAAAGTTAAAATCCCAATGAATTATAAATGTAGTGAGAAATCCATGAACCTGTTTACTTGGATAAACCTAGACAGATCATTTATTTTTGAGTCTTAACCTCTTCGTTTAGGAGTTTTCACTTTGTGCTGAAAATTCATGCACTCAAAATTGTACTTTGGTTCAAGTTCCTTTTGGAGTTCAGAAGACTTGCAGTTTGCACAACCACCTGGCTTTGTGCCTTGGACATATAAGTAGAACTTTCCTTACAGTTGATACCTTTAAAGTTTACATTCTCAAGCCATGCATTCTCAATCATTTGAATTGATTTTTCTATCATTTCTCAGCCTTTATGGTCTTTTAAGCTTTTAAGACTTTTCTATCCATAAAATGCTTGATTTGGGAGTATTTTAAACATACTCAATCATAGGAAATACAAGGCAATGGAGAAATCAGCTATGCTCTTCAGAAAATACAATTTATTACATTGTGTGAAGTATTTCCAAGACCCTCCATGTAGCAGTATGAAAAATAAATAAATGAATAGATAGAAGGAATGAGCAGGTCTCATATATTTTAGTGGTGTATGCTGTCTGTTTAGTTCCAGCACAGACCTAGGAAAAACAGCAAAGCTTTGGCAGCAGGGATGTGACTATCTTTGAAGAATTTGACTCAGGATTTGTCAAGGCTTTGAGCAGTTATTGCCTAAACTGATATCTGTGTGAGACATACTTACCTCACCTTGCTTCACTTTTCCCTTTCTGTATGCTGCA